>NC_090923.1:1504214457-1505464457 GCF_040938575.1 Ambystoma mexicanum | reverse complement strand
TGTGATATCTCAATGCTTCTAATACCAAACCTGAGACCCTTCCTATAATGAGATGGGATATCCAACTCCTTCCCATTCCAATCCTGAGACCCTTCCGATAGCAGAGATGTGATATCTCAATGCTAATACCAAACCTGAGACCCTTCCTATGGCATGAGATGTCAAATACAACTCCTTCCGATTCCAATCCTGAGACCCTTCCTATAGCATGAGATGTGATATCTCAATGCTTCTAATAATAAACCTGAGATCCTTCCTATAACATGAGATGTGATATCCAACTCCTTCCCATTCCAAACCTGAGACCCTTCCGATTGCATGAGATGTGATATCAAACTCCTTCCCATTCCAATCCTGAGATAGCTTGAGATGTGATATCCAACTCCTTCCCATTCCAATCCTGAGACCCTTCCTATACCATGAGATGTGATATCTCAATGCTTCTAATACCAAACTTGACACCTGTCCTAAAACATGAGATGTGAGATCCAAATCCTTCCCCTTCCAAACCTGAGATCTTTCCTTTAGCATGAGATGTGATATCCAACTCCTTCCCATTCCAATCCTGAGACCCTTCCTATAGCATGATATGTGATATCACAATTTTTCTAATACCAAACCTGAGATCCTTCCTATAACATGAGATGCGTATCCAACTCCTTTCCATTCCAAACCTGAGACCCTTCCTATAGCCTGAGATGTGATATCTTAATGCTTCTAAAACCAAACCTGAGAAGCATCCAATAACATATGTGAAATCCAAATCCTTCCCTTTCCAAACCTGAGACCCTTCTGATAGCATTACATGTGATATCTCAATGCTTCTAAAACCAAACATGAGAACCATCCTATAACATGAGATGTGAAATCCAAATCCTTCCCTTTCCAAACCTGAGACCCTCCCTATAGCATGGGATGTGATATCTAAGTCCTTCCCATTCCTATCCTGAGACCCTTTCGATAGCAGAGATGTGATATCTCAATGCTTGGACCAAACCTGAGACCCTTCCTATGACATGAGATGTGATATCCAACTCCTTCCCATTCCAATCCTGAGACCCTTCCTATAGCATGAGATGTGATATCTCAATGCTTCTATCAAACCTGAGTCCCTTCCTTTAGCATGAGATGTGATATCCAACTCCTTCCCATTCCAATCCTGAGACCCTTCCTATAGCATGAGATGTGATATTTCAAAGCTTCTAATACCAAACCTGGGACCCGTCCTAGAACATGAGATATGATATCCAAATCCTTCCCCTTCCAAACCTGAGACCCTTCCTTTAGCATGAGATGTGATATCCAAATCCTTCCCATTCCAATCCTGAAACCCTTCCTATAGCATGAGATGTGATATCTCAATGTTTCTAATAAAAAACCTGAGACTCTTCCTATAGCAAGAGATGTGATATCCAAATCCTTCCCATTCCAATCCTGAGACCCTTCCTATAACATGAGATGTGATATCTCAATGCCTCTAATACCAAACCTGAGATTCTTCCTATAACATGAGATGTGATATCTCAATGCTTCTAATACCAAACCTGAGACCCTCCCTTTAGCATGAGATGTGATATCCGACTCCTTCCCATTCCAATCCTGAGACCCTTCTGATAGCATGAGATGTGATATCTCAATGCCTCTAATACCAAACCAGAGATTCTTCCTATAACATGAGATGTGATATCTCAATGCTTCTAATACCAAACCTGAGACCCTCCCTTTAGCATGAGATGTGATATCCGACTCCTTCCCATTCCAATCCTGAGACCCTTCTGATAGCATGAGATGTGATATCTCAATGCTTCTAACACCAAACCTGAGACCCTTCCTATAACATAAGATGGGATATCCAACTCCTTCCCATTCCAATCCTGAGACCCTTCCGATAGCAGAGATGTGATATCTCAATGCTTATACCAAACCTGAGACCCTTCCTGTGGCATGAGATGTCATATCCAACTCCTTCCCATTCCAATCCTGAGACCCTTCCTATAGCATGATATGTGATATCACAATTTTTCTAATGCCAAACCTGAGATCCTTCCTATAACATGAGATGTGTATCCAACTCCTTCCCATTCCAAAACCTGAGACCCTTCCTATAGCATGAGATGTGATATCTTAATGCTTCTAAAACCAAACCTGAGAACCATCCAATAACATATGTGAAATCCAAATCCTTCCCTTTCCAAACCTGAGACCCTTCCGATAGCATTAGATGTGATATCTCAATGCTTCTAAAACAAAACATGAGAACCATCCTATAACATGAGATGTGAAATCCAAATCCTTCCCTTTCCAAACCTGAGACCCTTCCTATAGCTTGAGATGTGATATCAAACTCCTTCCCATTCCAATCCTGTGATAGCTTGAGATGTGATATCCAACTCCTTCCCATTCCAATCCTGAGACCCTTCCTATACCATGAGATGTGATATCTCAATGCTTCTAATACCAAACCTGAGACCCGTCCTAAAACATGAGATGTGAGATCCAAATCCTTCCCCTTCCAAACCTGAGAACCTTCCTATAGCTTGAGATGTGATATCAAACTCCTTCCCATTCCAATCCTGAGATAGCTTGAGATGTGATATCCAACTCCTTCCCATTCCTATCCTGAGACCCTTCCGATAGCAGAGATGTGATATCTCAATGCTTGTACCAAACCTGAGACCCTTCCTATGGCATGAGATGTGATATCCAACTCCTTCCCATTCCAATCCTGAGACAATTCCTATAGCATGAGATGTGATATCTCAAAGCTTCTAATACCAAACCTGGGACCCGTCCTATAACATGAGATATGATATCCAAATCCTTCCCCTTCCAAACCTGAGACCCTTCCTTTAGCATGAGATGTGATATCCAAATCCTTCCCATTCCAATCCTGAAACCCTTCCTATAGCATGAGATGTGATATCTCAATGTTTCTAATAAAAAACCTGAGACCCTTCCTATAGCAAGAGATGTGATATCCAAATCCTTCCCATTCCAATCCTGAGACCCTTCCTATAACATGAGATGTGATATCCAACTCCTTCCCATTCCAACCTGAGAACCTTCCTATAGCATGAGAAGGGATATCCAACTCCTTCCCATTCCAATCCTGAGACCTTCCTATAGCATGAGATGTGATATCTCAAAGCTTCTAATACCAAACCTGCGACCCGTCCTATAACATGAGATATGATATCCAAATCGTTCCCCTTCCAAACCTGAGACCCTTCCTTTAGCATGAGATGTGATATACAAATCCTTCCCATTCCAATCCTGAAACCCTTCCTATAGCATGAGATGTGATATCTCAATGTTTCTAATAAAAAAACTGAGACCCTTCCTATAGCAAGAGATGTGACATCCAAATCCTTCCCATTCCAATCCTGAGATCCTTCCTATTGGATGAGATGTGATATCCAACTCCTTCCCATTCCAATACTGAGACCCTTCCTATACCATGAGATGTGATATCTCAATGCTTCTACCAAAACTGAGACCCTTCCTTTAGCATGAGATGTGATATCCAACTCCTTCCCATTCCAATCCTGAGACCCTTCCTATAGCATGAGATGTGATATCTCAATGCCTCTAATACCAAACCTGAGATTCTTCCTATAACATGAGATGTGATATCTCAATGCTTCTAATACCAAACCTGAGACTCTCCCTTTAGCATGAGATGTGATATCCGACTCCTTCCCATACCAATCCTGAGACCCTTCTGATAGCATGAGATGTGATATCTCAATGCCTCTAATACCAAACCTGAGATTCTTCCTATAACATGAGATGTGATATCTCAATGCTTCTAATACCAAACCTGAGACCCTCCCTTTAGCATGAGATGTGATATCCGACTCCTTCCCATTCCAATCCTGAGACCCTTCTGATAGCATGAGATGTGATATCTCAATGCTTCTAATACCAAACCTGAGACCCTTCCTATAACATAAAATGGGATATCCAACTCCTTCCCATTCCAATCCTGAGACCCTTCCGATAGCAGAGATGTGATATCTCAATGCTTATACCAAACCTGAGACCCTTCCTGTGGCATGAGATGTCATATACAACTCCTTCCCATTCCAATCCTGAGACCCTTCCTATAGCATGAGATGTGATATCCAACTCCTTCCCATTCCAATCCTGAGACCCTTCCTATAGCATGAGATTTGATATCTCAATGCTTCTAACACCAAACCTGAGATCCTTCCGATAGCATGAGATGTGATATCTCAATGCTTCTAATACCAAACCTGAGATCATTCCTATAACACGAGATGTAATATCCAAATCCTTCCCCTTCCAAACCTGAGACCCTCCCTTTAGCATGAGATGTGATATCCAACTCCTTTCCATTCCAATCCTGAGATCCTTCTGATAGCATGAGATGTGATATCTCAATGCGTCTAATACCAAACCTGAGATCCTACCTCTAACATGAAATGTGATATCCAACTCCTTCCCCTTCCAAACCTGAGAGCCTTCCTATAGCATGAGATGTGATATCCAAGTCCTTCCCATTCCAATCCTGAGACCCTTCCTATAGCTTGAGATGTGATATCCAACTCCTCCCCATTCCAATTCTGAGACCCTTCCTATAGCATGAGATGTGATATCTCAATGCTTCTAATACCAAACCTGGGACCCTTCCTATAACATGAGATGGGATATCCAAGTCCTTCCCATTCCAATCCTGAGACCCTTCCTATAGCATGAGATGTGATATCTCAATGCTTCTAATACCAAACCTGAGACCCTTCCTATAACAAGAGATGTGATATCCATGTCCTTCCCATTCCAATCCTGAGACCCGTCCTATACCATGAGATGTGATATCTCAATGCTTCTAATACCAAACCTGAGACCCTTCCTATAATGAGATGGGATATCCAACTCCTTCCCATTCCAATCCTGAGACCCTTCCAATAGCAGAGATGTGATATCTCAATGCTTATACCAAACCTGAGACCCTTCCTATGGCATGAAATGTCATATACAACTCCTTCCGATTCCAGACCTGAGACCCTTCCTATAGCATGAGATGTGATATCCAACTCCTTCTCATTCCAATCCTGAGACCCTTCCTATAGCTTGAGATGTGATATCCAACTCCTTCCCATTCCAATCCTGAGACCCTCGCTATAGCATGAGATGTGATATCTCAATGCTTCTAATACCAAACCTGAGATCCTTCCTATAACATGAGATGTGACATCCAAATCCTTCCACTTCCAAACCTGAGACCCTCCCTTTAGCATGAGATGTGATATCCGACTCCTTCCCATTCCAATCCTGAGACCCTTCTGATAGCATGAGATGTGATATCTCAATGCCTATATTACCAAACCTGAGATCCTTCCGATAGCATGAGATGTGATATCTCAATGCTTCTAATACCAAACCTGAGATCCTTCCTATAACATGAAATGTGATATCCAAATCCTTCCAAATCCAATCCTGATACCCTTCCGATAGCATGAGATGTGATATCCCAATGCTTCTACAAAACCTGAGACCCATACATGGCATGAGATGTGATATCAAACTCCTTCCCATTCCAATCCTGAGACACTTCCTATAGCATGAGATGTGATATCTCAATGCTTCTAATACCAAACCTGAGACTCTTCCTATAACATGAGATGGGATATCCAACTCCTTCCCATTCCAATCCTGAGACCCTTCCGATAGCAGAGATGTGATATCTCAATGCTTATACCAAACCTGAGACCCTTCCTATGGCATGAGATGTCATATACAACTCCTTCCCATTCCAATCCTGAGACCCTTCCTATAGCATGAGATGTGATATCTCAATGCTTATACCAAACCTGAGACCCATACATGGCATGAGATGTGATATCAAACTCCTTCCCATTCCAATACTGAGACCATTCCTATAGCATGAGATGTGATATCTCAATGCTTCTAATACCAAACCTGAGACTCTTCCTATAACATGAGATGGGATATCCAACTCCTTCCCATTCCAATCCTGAGACCCTTCCGATAGCAGAGATGTGATATCTCAATGCTTATACCAAACCTGAGACCCTTCCTATGGCATGAGATGTCATATACAACTCCTTCCCATTCCAATCCTGAGACCCTTCCTATAGCATGAGATGTGATATCTCAATGCTTATACCAAACCTGAGACCCTTCCTATAGCATGAGATGTGATATCCAACTCCTTCCCATTTCAATCCTGAGACCCTTCCTATAGCATGAGATGTGATGTCTCAATGCTTCTAATACCAAACCTGAGATCCTTCCTATAACATCAGATGTGATATCCAACTCCTTCCCATTCCAATCCTGAGACCCTTCCTATAGCATGAGATGTGATATCTCAATGTTTATACCAAACCTGAGACCCTTCCTATAGCATGAGATGTGATATCCAACTCCTTCCCATTCCAATCCTGAGACCCTTCCTATAGCATGAGATGTGATATCTCAATGCTTCTAATACCAAATCTGAGATCCTTCCTCTAACATGAAATGTGATATCCAACTCCTTCCCTTTCCAAACCTGAGAGCCTACCTATAGCATGAGATGTGATATCCAAGACCTTCCCATTCCAATCCTTAGACCCTTCCTACAGCATACAATATGATATCTCAATGATTCTAATAACAAACCTGAGACCCGTCCTATAACATGAGATGTGATATCCAACTCCTTCCCATTCCAATCCTGAGACACTTCCAATAGCAGAGATGTGATATCTCAATGCTTATTCCAAACCTGAGACCCTTCCTATAGCATGAGATGTGATATCCAACTCCTTCCCGTTCCAAACCTGAGACCCTTCCTATAGCATATGTGATATCCAACTCCTTCCCATTCCAAACATGATACCCTTCCTATAGCATGAGATGTGATATCCAACTCCTTCCCATTCCAATCCTGAGACCCTTCCTATAGCATGAGATGTGATATCTCAATGCCTCTAATACCAAACCTGAGATCCTTCCTCTAACATGAAATGTGATATCCAACTCCTTCCCTTTCCAAACCTGAGAGCCTACCTATAGCATGAGATGTGATATCCAAGACCTTCCCATTCCAATCCTTAGACCCTTCCTACAGCATACAATATGATATCTCAATGATTCTAATAACAAACCTGAGACCCGTCCTATAACATGAGATGTGATATCCAACTCCTTCCCATTCCAATCCTGAGACACTTCCGATAGCAGAGATGTGATATCTCAATGCTTATTCCAAAACTGAGACCCTTCCTATAGCATGAGATGTGATATCCAACTCCTTCCCGTTCCAAACCTGAGACCCTTCCTATAGCATATGTGATATCCAACTCCTTCCCATTCCAAACATGAGACCCTTCCTATAGCAAGAATGTAATATCCAACTCCTTCCCATTCCAATCCTGAGACCCTTCCTACAGCATGCGATGTGATATCTCAATGCTTCTAATACCAAACCTGAGACCCGTCCTATAACATGAGATGGGATATCCAACTCCTTCCCGTTCCAAACCTGAGACCCTTCCTATAGCATGAGATGTGATATCCAACTCCTTCCCATCCCAATCCTGAGACACTTCCGATTGCAGAGATGTGATATCTCAATGCTTATACCAAACCTGAGACTCTTCCTATAACATGAGATGTGATATCCAACTCCTTCCCGTTCCAAACCTGAGACCCTTCCTATAGCATAAGATGTGATATCCAACTCCTTCCCATTCCAATCCTGAGACCCTTCCGATAGCATGAGATGTGATATCTCAATGCTTCTAATACCAAACCTGAGATCCTTCTTATAACATGTGGTGTGATATCCAAATCCTTCCCCTTCCAAACCTGAGACCCTCCCTTTAGCATGAAATGTGATATCCAACTCCTTCCCATTCCAATCCTGAGACCCTTATGATAGCATGAGATGTGATATCTCAATGCCTCTAATACCAAACCTGAGATACTTCCGATAGCATGAGATGTGATATCTCAATGCTTCTAATACCAAACCTGAGATCCTTCCTATAACATGAGATGTGATATCCAAATCCTTCCCCTTCCAAACCTGAGACCCTCCCTTTAGCATGAGATGTGATATCCAACTCCTTCCCATTCCAATCCTGAGACCCTTCTGATAGCATGAGATGTGATATCTCAATGCCTCTAATACCAAACCTGAGAGCCTACCTCTAACATGAAATATGATATCCAACTCCTTCCCTTTCCAAACCTGAGATCCTGCCTATAGCATGAGATGTGATATCCAAGTCCTTCCCATCCCAATCCTGAGACCCTTCCTATAGCATGAGATGTGATATCTCAATGCTTATACCAAACCTGAGACCCTTCCTATGGCATGAGATGCCATATACAACTCCTTCCCATTCCAATCCTGAGACCCTGCTTATAGCATGAGATGTGATATCTTAATGCTTCTAATACCAAACCTGAGATCTTTCCTATAACATGAGATGTGATATCCAACTCCTTCCCCTTCCAATCCTGAGACCATTCCTATAGCATGAGATGTGATATCTCAATGCTTATACCAAACCTGAGACCCTTCCTATAGCTTGAGATGTGATATCCAACTCCTTCCCATTCCAATCCTGAGACCCTTCCTATAGCATGAGATGTGATATCTCAATGTCTCTAATACCAAACCTGAGATCCTTCCTCTAACATGAAATGTGATATCCAACTCCTTCCCCTTCCAAACCTGAGAGCCTTCCTATAGCATGAGATATGATATCCAAGTCCTTTCCATTCCAATCCTGAGACCCTTCCTATAACATGAGATGTGATATCCAACTCCTTCCCATTCCAACCTGAGACCCTTCCTATAGCATGAGATGGGATATCCAACTCCTTCCAAATCCAATCCTGAGACTCTTCTGATAGCATGAGATGTGATATCTCAATGCCTCTAATACCAAACCTGAGATCCTACCTCTAACATGAAATGTGATATCCAACTCTTTCCCGTTGCAAACCTGAGAGCCTTCCTATAGCATGAGATGTGATATCCAAGTCCTTCCCATTCCAATCCTGAGACCCTTCCTATAACATGAGATGTGATATCCAACTCCTTCCCATTCCAACCTGACACCCTTCCTATAGCATGAGATGGGATATCCAACTCCTTCCAAATCCAATCCTGATACCCTTCCGATAGCATGAGATGTGATATCCCAATGCTTCTACCAAACCTGAGACCCATACTATGGCATGAGATGTGATATCAAACTCCTTCCCATTCCAATCCTGAGACCCTTCCTATAGCTTGAGATGTGATATCCAACTCCTTCCCATTCCAATTCTGAGACCCATCCTATACAATGAGACTTGATATATCAATGCTTCTAATACCAAACCTGAGACCCTTCCTATAGCATGAGATGTGATGTCTCAATGCTTCTAATACCAAACCTGAGATCCTTCCTATAACATGAGATGTGATATCCAACTCCTTCCCATTCCAATCCCGAGACCCTTCCTATAGCATGAGATGTGATATCTCAATGCTTATACCAAACCTGAGACCCTTCCTATAGCATGAGATGTGATATCCAACTCCTTCCCATTCCAATCCTGAGACTCTTCCTATAGCATGAGATGTGATATCTCAATGCCTCTAATACCAAACCTGAGATCCTTCCTCTAACATGAAATGTGATATCCAACTCCTTCCCTTTCCAAACCTCAGAGCCTACCTATAGCATGAGATGTGATATCCAAGTCCTTCCCATTCCAATCCTTAGACCCTTCCTACAGCATGCAATATGATATCTCAATGATTCTAATAACAAACCTGAGACCCGTCCTATAACATGAGATGGGATATCCAACTCCTTCCCATTCCAATCCTGAGACACTTCCGATAGCAGAGATGTGATATCTCAATGCTTATACCAAACCTGAGACCCTTCCTATAACATGAGATGTGATATCCAACTCCTTCCCGGTCCAAACCTGAGACCCTTCCTATAGCATATGTGATATCCAACTCCTTCCCATTCCAAACATGAGACCCTTCCTATAGCAAGAGTGTAATATCCAACTCCTTCCCATTCCAATCCTGAGACCATTCCTATAGCATGAGATGTGATATCTCAATGCTTCTAATACCAAACCTGAGATCCTTCCTATGACATGAGATGTGATATCCAATTCCTCCCCATTCCAAACCTGAAAACCTTCCTACAGCATGCGATGTGATATCTCAATGCTTCTAATACCAAACCCGAGACCAGTCCTATAACATGAGATTGGATATCCAACTCCTTCCCCTTCCAAACCTGAGACTCTTCCTATAGCATGAGATGTGATATCCAACTTCTTCCCATTCCAATCCTGAGACCCTTCCTATAACATGAGATGTGATGTCTCAATGCTTCTAATACCAAACCTGAGATCTTTCCTATAACATGAGATGTGATATCCAACTCCTTCCCATTCCAATCCTGAGACCCTTCCTATAGCATGAGATGTGATATCTCAATGCTTATACCAAACCTGAGACCCTTCCTATAGCTTGAGATGTGATATCCAACTCCTTCCCATTCCAATCCTGAGACCCTTCCTATAGCATGAGATGTGATATCTCAAGGCCTCTAATACCAAACCTGAGATACTTCCTCTAACATGAAATGTGATATCCAACTCCTTCCCCTTCCAAACCTGAGAGCCTTCCTATAACATGAAATGTGATATCCAATTCCTTCCCATTCCAACCTGAGACCCTTCCTATAGCATGAGATGGGATATCCAACTCCTTCCAAATCCAATACTGATACCCTTCCGATAGCATGAGATGTGATATCCCAATGCTTCTACCAAACCTGAGACCCATACTATGGCATGAGATGTGATATCAAACTCCTTCCCATTCCAATCCTGAGACCCTACCTATAGCTTGAGATGTGATATCCAACTCCTTCCCATTCCAATTCTGAGACCCTTCCTATACCATGAGACTTGATATCTCAATGCTTCTAATACCAAACCTGAGACCCGTCCTATAACATGAGATGTGATATCCAAATCCTTCCCCTTCCAAACCTTAGACCCTTCCTTTATCATGAGATGTTATATCCAATTCCTTCCCATTCCAATCCTGAGACCCTTCCGATATCATGAGATTTGTTATCTCAATGCTTCTAATATCAAACTTGAGACCCTCCCTATAACATGAGATGTGACATCCAAGTCCTCCCCATTCCAATCCTGAGACCCTTCCTATAGCATGAGATGTGATATCTCAATGCTTCTAATACCAAACCTGAGACCCTTCCTATAACATGATTTGGGATATCCAACTCCTTCCCATTCCAATCCTGAGACCCTTCCGATAGCAGAGATGTGATATCTCAATGCTTATACCAAACCTGAGACCCTTCCTATGGCCTGAGATGTCATATGCAACTCCTTCCCATTCCAATCCTGAGACCCTTCCTATAGCATTAGATGTGATATCTCAATGCTTATACCAAATCTGAGACCCTTCCTATAGCATGAGATGTGATATCCAACTCCTTCCCATTCCAATCCTGAGACCCTTCTGATAGCATGAGATGTGATATTTCAATGCCTCTAATACCAAACCTGAGATCCTACCTCTAACATGAAATGTGATATCCATCTCCTTCCCTTTCCAAACCTGAGACCCTGCCTATAGCATGAGATGTGATATCCAAGTCCTTCCCATTCCAATCCTGAGACCCTTCCTATAGCATGTGATGTGATATCTCAATGCTTATACCAAATCTGAGACCCTTCCTATAGCATGAGATGTGATATCCAACTCCTTCCCATTCCAATCCTGAGACCCTTCCTATAGCATGAGATGTGATGTCTCAATGCTTCTAATACCAAACCTGAGATCCTTCCTATAACATGAGATGTGATATCCAACTCCTTCCCATTCCAATCCTGAGACCCTTATGATAGCATGAGATGTGATATCTCAATGCCTCTAATACCAAACCTGAGATACTTCCGATAGCATGAGATGTGATATCTCAATGCTTCTAATACCAAACCTGAGATCCTTCCTATAACATGAGATGTGATTTCCAAATCCTTCCCCTTCCAAACCTGAGACCCTCCCTTTAGCATGAGATGTGATATCCAAGTCCTTTCCATTCCAATCCTGAGACCCTTCCTATAGCATGTGATGTGATATCTCAATGCTTATACCAAACCTGAGACCCTTCCTATGGCATGAGATGTCATATACAACTCCTTCCCATTCCAATCCTGAGACCCTTCCTATAGCATGAGATGTGATATCTCAATGCTTATACCAAACCTGAGACCCTTCCTATAGCATGAGATGTGATATCCAACTTCTTCCCATTCCAATCTTGAGACCCTTCCTATAACATGAGATGGGATGTCGCAATGCTTCTAATACCAAACCTGAGATCTTTCCTATAACATGAGATGTGATATCCAACTCCTTCCCATTCCAATCCTGAGACCCTTCCTATAGCATGAGATGTGATATCACAATGCTTATACCAAACCTGAGACCGTTCCTATAGCTTGAGATGTGATATCCAACTCCTTCCCATTCCAATCTTGAGACCCTTCCTATAGCATGAGATGTGATATCTCAAGGCCTCTAATATCAAACCTGAGATCGTTCCTCTAACATGAAATGTGATATCCAAATCCTTCCCCTTTCAAACCTGAGAGCCTTCCTACAACATGAGATGTGACATCCAAGTCCTCCCCATTCCAATCCTGAGACCCTTCCTATAGCATGAGATGTGATATCTCAATGCTTCTAATACCAAACCTGAGACCCTTCCTATAACATGATTTGGGATATCCAACTCCTTCCCATTCCAATCCTGAGACCCTTCCGATAGCAGAGATGTGATATCTCAATGCTTATACCAAACCTGAGACCCTTCCTATGGCCTGAGATGTCATATGCAACTCCTTCCCATTCCAATCCTGAGACCCTTCCTATAGCATTAGATGTGATATCTCAATGCTTATACCAAATCTGAGACCCTTCCTATAGCATGAGATGTGATATCCAACTTCTTCCCATTCCAATCCTGAGACCCTTCCTATAGCATGAGATGTGATGTCTCAATTCTTCTAATACCAAACCTGAGATCCTTCCTATAACATGAGATGTGATATCCAACTCCTTCCCATTCCAATCCTGAGACCCTTATGATAGCATGAGATGTGATATCTCAATGCCTCTAATACCAAACCTGAGATACTTCTGATAGCATGAGATGTGATATCTCAATGCTTCTAATACCAAACCTGAGATCCTTCCTATAACATGAGATGTGATTTCCAAATCCTTCCACTTCCAAACCTGAGACCCTCCCTTTAGCATGAGATGTGATATCCAACTCCTTCCCATTCCAATCCTGAGACCCTTCTGATAGCATGAGATGTGATATTTCAATGCCTCTAATACCAAACCTGAGATCCTACCTCTAACATGAAATGTGATATCCATCTCCTTCCCTTTCCAAACCTGAGACCCTGCCTATAGCATGAGATGTGATATCCAAGTCCTTCCCATTCCAATCCTGAGACCCTTCCTATAGCATGTGATGTGATATCTCAATGCTTATACCAAACCTGAGACCCTTCCTATGGCATGAGATGTCATATACAACTCCTTCCCATTCCAATCCTGAGACCCTTCCTATAGCATGAGATGTGATATCTCAATGCTTATACCAAACCTGAGACCCTTCCTATAGCATGAGATGTGATATCCAACTTCTTCCCATTCCAATCCTGAGACCCTTCCTATAACATGAGATGTGATGTCTCAATGCTTCTAATACCAAACCTGAGACCCTTCCTATAACATGAGATGGGATATCCAACTCCTTCCCATTCCAATCCTGAGACCCTTCCGATAGCAGAGATGTGATATCTCAATGCTTTTACAAAACCTGAGACCCTTCCTATGGCCTGAGATGTCATATACAACTCCTTCCCATTCCAATCCTGAGACCCTTCCTATAGCATGAGATGTGATATCTCAATGCTTATACCAAATCTGAGACCCTTCCTATAGCATGAGATGTGATATCCAACTCCTTCCCATTCCAATCCTGAGACCCTTCCTATAGCATGAGATGTGATGTCTCAATGCTTATAATACCAAACCTGAGATCCTTCCTATAACATGAGATGTGATATCCAACTACTTCCCATTCCAATCCTGAAACCCTTATGATAGCATGAGATGTGATATCTCAATGCCTCTAATACCAAACCTGAGATAATTCCGATAGCATGAGATGTGATATCTCAATGCTTATAATACCAAACCTGAGATCCTTCCTATAACATGAGATGTGATTTCCAAATCCTTTTCCTTCCAAACCTGAGACCCTCCCTTTAGCATGAGATGTGATATCCAACTCCTTCCCATTCCAATCCTGAGACCAATCTGATAGCATGAGATGTGATATTTCAATGCCTCTAATACCAAACCTGAGATCCTACCTCTAACATGAAATGTGATATCCATCTCCTTCCCTTTCCAAACCTGAGACCCTGCCTATAGCATGAGATGTGATATCCAAGTCCTTTTCATTCCAATCCTGAGACCCTTCCTATAGCATGTGATGTGATATCTCAATGCTTATACCAAACCTGAGACCCTTCCTATGGCATGAGATGTCATATACAACTCCTTCCCATTCCAATCCTGAGACCCTTCCTATAGCATGAGATGTGATATCTCAATGCTTATACCAAACCTGAGACCCTTCCTATAGCATGAGATGTGATATCCAACTTCTTCCCATTCCAATCCTGAGACCCTTCCTATAACATGAGATGTGATGTCGCAATGCTTCTAATACCAAACCTGAGATCTTTCCTATAACATGAGATGTGATATCCAACTCCTTCCCATTCCAATCCCGAGACCCTTCCTATAGCATGAGATGTGATATCTCAATGCTTATACCAAACCTGAGACCCTTCCTATAGCATGAGATGTGATATCCAACTCCTTCCCATTCCAATCCTGAGACTCTTCCTATAGCATGAGATGTGATATCTCAATGCCTCTAATACCAAACCTGAGATCCTTCCTCTAACATGAAATGTGATATCCAACTCCTTCCCTTTCCAAACCTGAGAGCCTACCTATAGCATGAGATGTGATATCCAAGTCCTTCCCATTCCAATCCTTAGACCCTTCCTACAGCATGCAATATGATATCTCAATGATTCTAATAACAAACCTGAGACCCGTCCTATAACATGAGATGGGATATCCAACTCCTTCCCATTCCAATCCTGAGACACTTCCGATAGCAGAGATGTGATATCTCAATGCTTATACCAAACCTGAGACCCTTCCTATAACATGAGATGTGATATCCAACTCCTTCCCGGTCCAAACCTGAGACCCTTCATATAGCATATGTGATATCCAACTCCTTCCCATTCCAAACATGAGACCCTTCCTATAGCAAGAGTGTAATATCCAACTCCTTCCCATTCCAATCCTGAGACCATTCCTATAGCATGAGATGTGATATCTCAATGCTTCTAATACCAAACCTGAGATCCTTCCTATGACATGAGATGTGATATCCAATTCCTCCCCATTCCAAACCTGAAAACCTTCCTACAGCATGCGATGTGATATCTCAATGCTTCTAATACCAAACCCGAGACCAGTCCTATAACATGAGATTGGATATCCAACTCCTTCCCCTTCCAAACCTGAGACTCTTCCTATAGCATGAGATGTGATATCCAACTTCTTCCCATTCCAATCCTGAGACCCTTCCTATAACATGAGATGTGATGTCTCAATGCTTCTAATACCAAACCTGAGATCTTTCCTATAACATGAGATGTGATATCCAACTCCTTCCCATTCCAATCCTGAGACCCTTCCTATAGCATGAGATGTGATATCTCAATGCTTATACCAAACCTGAGACCCTTCCTATAGCTTGAGATGTGATATCCAACTCCTTCCCATTCCAATCCTGAGACCCTTCCTATAGCATGAGATGTGATATCTCAAGGCCTCTAATACCAAACCTGAGATCCTTCCTCTAACATGAAATGTGATATCCAACTCCTTCCCCTTCCAAACCTGAGAGCCTTCCTATAACATGAAATGTGATATCCAATTCCTTCCCATTCCAACCTGAGACCCTTCCTATAGCATGAGATGGGATATCCAACTCCTTCCAAATCCAATACTGATACCCTTCCGATAGCATGAGATGTGATATCCCAATGCTTCTACCAAACCTGAGACCCATACTATGGCATGAGATGTGATATCAAACTCCTTCCCATTCCAATCCTGAGACCCTACCTATAGCTTGAGATGTGATATCCAACTCCTTCCCATTCCAATTCTGAGACCCTTCCTATACCATGAGACTTGATATCTCAATGCTTCTAATACCAAACCTGAGACCCGTCCTATAACATGAGATGTGATATCCAAATCCTTCCCCTTCCAAACCTTAGACCCTTCCTTTATCATGAGATGTGATATCCAATTCCTTCCCATTCCAATCCTGAGACCCTTCCGATATCATGAGATTTGTTATCTCAATGCTTCTAATATCAAACTTGAGACCCTCCCTATAACATGAGATGTGACATCCAAGTCCTCCCCATTCCAATCCTGAGACCCTTCCTATAGCATGAGATGTGATATCTCAATGCTTCTAATACCAAACCTGAGACCCTTCCTATAACATGATTTGGGATATCCAACTCCTTCCCATTCCAATCCTGAGACCCTTCCGATAGCAGAGATGTGATATCTCAATGCTTATACCAAACCTGAGACCCTTCCTATGGCCTGAGATGTCATATGCAACTCCTTCCCATTCCAATCCTGAGACCCTTCCTATAGCATTAGATGTGATATCTCAATGCTTATGCCAAATCTGAGACCCTTCATATAGCATGAGATGTGATATCCAACTTCTTCCAATTCCAATCCTGAGACCCTTCCTATAGCATGAGATGTGATGTCTCAATTCTTCTAATACCAAACCTGAGATGCTTCCTATAACATGAGATGTG
Organism: Ambystoma mexicanum; assembly: GCF_040938575.1. Taxonomy (NCBI): domain Eukaryota; kingdom Metazoa; phylum Chordata; class Amphibia; order Caudata; family Ambystomatidae; genus Ambystoma; species Ambystoma mexicanum. Next base: position 1,505,447,393 of record NC_090923.1, on the reverse strand, counting down.
ATATCCAACTCCTTCCCATTCCAATCCTGAGACCCTTATGATAGCATGAGATGTGATATCTCAATGCCTCTAATACCAAACCTGAGATACTTCTGATAGCATGAGATGTGATATCTCAATGCTTCTAATACCAAACCTGAGATCCTTCCTATAACATGAGATGTGATTTCCAAATCCTTCCACTTCCAAACCTGAGACCCTCCCTTTAGCATGAGATGTGATATCCAACTCCTTCCCATTCCAATCCTGAGACCCTTCTGATAGCATGAGATGTGATATTTCAATGCCTCTAATACCAAACCTGAGATCCTACCTCTAACATGAAATGTGATATCCATCTCCTTCCCTTTCCAAACCTGAGACCCTGCCTATAGCATGAGATGTGATATCCAAGTCCTTCCCATTCCAATCCTGAGACCCTTCCTATAGCATGTGATGTGATATCTCAATGCTTATACCAAATCTGAGACCCTTCCTATAGCATGAGATGTGATATCCAAATCCTTCCCATTCCAATCCTGAGACCCTTCCTATAGCATGAGATGTGATGTCTCAATGCTTCTAATACCAAACCTGAGATCCTTCCTATAACATGAGATGTGATATCCAACTCCTTCCCATTCCAATCCTGAGACCCTTATGATAGCATGAGATGTGATATCTCAATGCCTCTAATACCAAACCTGAGATACTTCCGATAGCATGAGATGTGATATCTCAATGCTTCTAATACCAAACCTGAGATCCTTCCTATAACATGAGATGTGATTTCCAAATCCTTCCCCTTCCAAACCTGAGACCCTCCCTTTAGCATGAGATGTGATATCCAACTCCTTCCCATTCGAATCCTGAGACCCATCTGATAGCATGAGATGTGATATTTCAATGCCTCTAATACCAAACCTGAGATCCTACCTCTAACATGAAATGTGATATCCATCTCCTTCCCTTTCCAAACCTGAGACCCTGCCTATAGCATGAGATGTGATATCCAAGTCCTTTCCATTCCAATCCTGAGACCCTTCCTATAGCATGTGATGTGATATCTCAATGCTTATACCAAACCTGAGACCCTTCCTATGGCATGAGATGTCATATACAACTCCTTCCCATTCCAATCCTGAGACCCTTCCTATAGCATGAGATGTGATATCTCAATGCTTATACCAAACCTGAGACCCTTCCTATAGCATGAGATGTGATATCCAACTTCTTCCCATTCCAATCTTGAAACCCTTCCTATAACATGAGATGGGATGTCGCAATGCTTCTAATACCAAACCTGAGATCTTTCCTATAACATGAGATGTGATATCCAACTCCTTCCCATTCCAATCCCGAGACCCTTCCTATAGCATGAGATGTGATATCACAATGCTTATACCAAACCTGAGACCGTTCCTATAGCTTGAGATGTGATATCCAACTCCTTCCCATTCCAATCCTGAGACCCTTCCTATAGCATGAGATGTGATATCTCAAGGCCTCTAATACCAAACCTGAGATCGTTCCTCTAACATGAAATGTGATATCCAACTCCTTCCCCTTCCAAACCTGAGAGCCTTCCTATAACATGAGATGTGACATCCAAGTCCTCCCCATTCCAATCCTGAGACCCTTCCTATAGCATGAGATGTGATATCTCAATGCTTCTAATACCAAACCTGAGACCCTTCCTATAACATGATTTGGGATATCCAACTCCTTCCCATTCCAATCCTGAGACCCTTCCGATAGCAGAGATGTGATATCTCAATGCTTATACCAATCCTGAGACCCTTCCTATAGCATTAGATGTGATATCTCAATGCTTATGCCAAATCTGAGACCCTTCCTATAGCATGAGATGTGATATCCAACTTCTTCCCATTCCAATCCTGAGACCCTTCCTATAGCATGAGATGTGATGTCTCAATTCTTCTAATACCAAACCTGAGATCCTTCCTATAACATGAGATGTGATATCCAACTCCTTCCCATTCCAATCCTGAGACCCTTATGATAGCATGAGATGTGATATCTCAATGCCTCTAATACCAAACCTGAGATACTTCTGATAGCATGAGATGTGATATCTCAATGATTCTAATACCAAACCTGAGATCCTTCCTATGACATGAGATGTGATTTCCAAATCCTTCCACTTCCAAACCTGAGACCCTCCCTTTAGCATGAGATGTGATATCCAACTCCTTCCCATTCCAATCCTGAGACCCTTCTGATAGCATGAGATGTGATATTTCAATGCCTCTAATACCAAACCTGAGATCCTACCTCTAACATGAAATGTGATATCCATCTCCTTCCCTTTCCAAACCTGAGACCCTGCCTATAGCATGAGATGTGATATCCAAGTCCTTCCCATTCCAATCCTGAGACCCTTCCTATAGCATGTGATGTGATATCTCAATGCTTATACCAAATCTGAGACCCTTCCTATAGCATGAGATGTGATATCCAACTCCTTCCCATTCCAATCCTGAGACCCTTCCTATAGCATGAGATGTGATGTCTCAATGCTTCTAATACCAAACCTGAGATCCTTCCTATAACATGAGATGTGATATCCAACTCCTTCCCATTCCAATCCTGAGACCCTTATGATAGCATGAGATGTGATATCTCAATGCCTCTAATACCAAACCTGAGATACTTCCGATAGCATGAGATGTGATATCTCAATGCTTCTAATACCAAACCTGAGATCCTTCCTATAACATGAGATGTGATTTCCAAATCCTTCCCCTTCCAAACCTGAGACCCTCCCTTTAGCATGAGATGTGATATCCAACTCCTTCCCATTCGAATCCTGAGACCCATCTGATAGCATGAGATGTGATATTTCAATGCCTCTAATACCAAACCTGAGATCCTACCTCTAACATGAAATGTGATATCCATCTCCTTCCCTTTCCAAACCTGAGACCCTGCCTATAGCATGAGATGTGATATCCAAGTCCTTTCCATTCCAATCCTGAGACCCTTCCTATAGCATGTGATGTGATATCTCAATGCTTATACCAAACCTGAGACCCTTCCTATGGCATGAGATGTCATATACAACTCCTTCCCATTCCAATCCTGAGACCCTTCCTATAGCATGAGATGTGATATCTCAATGCTTATACCAAACCTGAGACCCTTCCTATAGCATGAGATGTGATATCCAACTTCTTCCCATTCCAATCTTGAGACCCTTCCTATAACATGAGATGGGATGTCGCAATGCTTCTAATACCAAACCTGAGATCTTTCCTATAACATGAGATGTGATATCCAACTCCTTCCCATTCCAATCCTGAGACCCTTCCTATAGCATGAGATGTGATATCACAATGCTTATACCAAACCTGAGACCGTTCCTATAGCTTGAGATGTGATATCCAACTCCTTCCCATTCCAATCCTGAGACCCTTCCTATAGCATGAGATGTGATATCTCAAGGCCTCTAATACCAAACCTGAGATCGTTCCTCTAACATGAAATGTGATATCCAACTCCTTCCCCTTCCAAACCTGAGAGCCTTCCTATAACATGAGATGTGACATCCAAGTCCTCCCCATTCCAATCCTGAGACCCTTCCTATAGCATGAGATGTGATATCTCAATGCTTCTAATACCAAACCTGAGACCCTTCCTATAACATGATTTGGGATATCCAACTCCTTCCCATTCCAATCCTGAGACCCTTCCGATAGCAGAGATGTGATATCTCAATGCTTATACCAAACCTGAGACCCTTCCTATGGCCTGAGATGTCATATGCAACTCCTTCCCATTCCAATCCTGAGACCCTTCCTATAGCATTAGATGTGATATCTCAATGCTTATACCAAATCTGAGACCCTTCCTATAGCATGAGATGTGATATCCAACTTCTTCCCATTCCAATCCTGAGACCCTTCCTATAGCATGAGATGTGATGTCTCAATTCTTCTAATACCAAACCTGAGATCCTTCCTATAACATGAGATGTGATATCCAACTCCTTCCCATTCCAATCCTGAGACCCTTATGATAGCATGAGATGTGATATCTCAATGCCTCTAATACCAAACCTGAGATACTTCTGATAGCATGAGATGTGATATCTCAATGCTTCTAATACCAAACCTGAGATCCTTCCTATAACATGAGATGTGATTTCCAAATCCTTCCACTTCCAAACCTGAGACCCTCCCTTTAGCATGAGATGTGATATCCAACTCCTTCCCATTCCAATCCTGAGACCCTTCTGATAGCATGAGATGTGATATTTCAATGCCTCTAATACCAAACCTGAGATCCTACCTCTAACATGAAATGTGATATCCATCTCCTTCCCTTTCCAAACCTGAGACCCTGCCTATAGCATGAGATGTGATATCCAAGTCCTTCCCATTCCAATCCTGAGACCCTTCCTATAGCATGTGATGTGATATCTCAATGCTTATACCAAACCTGAGACCCTTCCTATGGCATGAGATGTCATATACAACTCCTTCCCATTCCAATCCTGAGACCCTTCCTATAGCATGAGATGTGATATCTCAATGCTTATACCAAACCTGAGACCCTTCCTATAGCATGAGATGTGATATCCAACTCCTTCCCATTCCAATCCTGAGACCCTTCCTATAACATGAGATGTGATGTCTCAATGCTTCTAATACCAAACCTGAGACCCTTCCTATAACATGAGATGGGATATCCAACTCCTTCCCATTCCAATCCTGAGACCCTTCCGATAGCAGAGATGTGATATCTCAATGCTTTTACCAAACCTGAGACCCTTCCTATGGCCTGAGATGTCATATACAACTCCTTCCCATTCCAATCCTGAGACCCTTCCTATAGCATGAGATGTGATATCTCAATGCTTATACCAAATCTGAGACCCTTCCTATAGCATGAGATGTGATATCCAACTCCTTCCCATTCCAATCCTGAGACCCTTCCTATAGCATGAGATGTGATGTCTCAATGCTTCTAATACCAAACCTGAGATCCTTCCTATAACATGAGATGTGATATCCAACTCCTTCCCATTCCAATCCTGAGACCCTTATGATAGCATGAGATGTGATATCTCAATGCCTCTAATACCAAACCTGAGATACTTCCGATAGCATGAGATGTGATATCTCAATGCTTCTAATACCAAACCTGAGATCCTTCCTATAACATGAGATGTGATTTCCAAATCCTTCCCCTTCCAAACCTGAGACCCTCCCTTTAGCATGAGATGTGATATCCAACTCCTTCCCATTCCAATCCTGAGACCAATCTGATAGCATGAGATGTGATATTTCAATGCCTCTAATACCAAACCTGAGATCCTACCTCTAACATGAAATGTGATATCCATCTCCTTCCCTTCCAAACCTGAGACCCTGCCTATAGCATGAGATGTGATATCCAAGTCCTTTCCATTCCAATCCTGAGACCCTTCCTATAGCATGTGATGTGATATCTCAATGCTTATACCAAACCTGAGACCCTTCCTATGGCATGAGATGTCATATACAACTCCTTCCCATTCCAATCCTGAGACCCTTCCTATAGCATGAGATGTGATATCTCAATGCTTATACCAAACCTGAGACCCTTCCTATAGCATGAGATGTGATATCCAACTTCTTCCCATTCCAATCCTGAGACCCTTCCTATAACATGAGATGTGATGTCGCAATGCTTCTAATACCAAACCTGAGATCTTTCCTATAACATGAGATGTGATATCCAACTCCTTCCCATTCCAATCCTGAGACCCTTCCTATAGCATGAGATGTGATATCACAATGCTTATACCAAACCTTAGACCGTTCCTATAGCTTGAGATGTGATATCCAACTCCTTCCCATTCCAATCCTGAGACCCTTCCTATAGCATGAGATGTGATATCTCAAGGCCTCTAATACCAAACCTGAGATCGTTCCTCTAACATGAAATGTGATATCCAACTCCTTCCCCTTCCAAACCTGAGAGCCTTCCTATAACATGAGATGTGATATCCAACTCCTTCCCATTCCAATCCTGAGACCCTTATGATAGCATGAGATGTGATATCTCAATGCCTCTAATACCAAACCTGAGATACTTCCGATAGCATGAGATGTGATATCTCAATGCTTCTAATACCAAACCTGAGATCCTTCCTATAACATGAGATGTGATTTCCAAATCCTTCCCCTTCCAAACCTCAGACCCTCCCTTTAGCATGAGATGTGATATCCAACTCCTTCCCATTCCAATCCTGAGACCCTTCTGATAGCATGAGATGTGATATTTCAATGCCTCTAATACCAAACCTGAGATCCTACCTCTAACATGAAATGTGATATCCATCTCCTTCCCTTTCCAAACCTGAGACCCTGCCTATAGCATGAGATGTGATATCCAACTCCTTCCCATTCCAAACCTGAGACCCTTCCTATAGCATGAGATGTGATATCTCAATGCTTATACCAAACCTGAGACCCTTCCTATAACATGAGATGTGATATCCAACTCCTTCCCATTCCAATCCCGAGACCCTTCCTATAGCATGAGATGTGATATCTCAATGCTTATACCAAACCTGAGACCCTTCCTATAGCATGAGATGTGATATCCAACTCCTTCCCATTCCAATCCTGAGACTCTTCCTATAGCATGAGATGTGATATCTCAATGCCTCTAATACCAAACCTGAGATCCTTCCTCTAACATGAAATGTGATATCCAACTCGTTCCCTTTCCAAACCTGAGAGCCTACCTATAGCATGAGATGTGATATCCAAGTCCTTCCCATTCCAATCCTTAGATCCTTCCTACAGCATGCAATATGATATCTCAATGATTCTAATAACAAACCTGAGACCCGTCCTATAATATGAGATGGGATATCCAACTCCTTCCCATTCCAATCCTGAGACACTTCCGATAGCAGAGATGTGATATCTCAATGCTTATACCAAACCTGAGACCCTTCCTATAACATGAGATGTGATATCCAACTATTTCCCGGTCCAAACCTGAGACCCTTCCTATAGCATATGTGATATCCAACTCCTTCCCATTCCAAACATGAGACCCTTCCTATAGCAAGAGTGTAATATCCAACTCCTTCCCATTCCAATCCTGAGACCATTCCTATAGCATGAGATGTGATATCTCAATGCTTCTATTACCAAACCTGAGATCCTTCCTATGACATGAGATGTGATATCCAATTCCTCCCCATTCCAAACCTGAAAACCTTCCTACAGCATGCGATGTGATATCTCAATGCTTCTAATACCAAACCCGAGACCAGTCCTATAACATGAGATTGGATATCCAACTCCTTCCCCTTCCAAACCTGAGACTCTTCCTATAGCATGAGATGTGATATCCAACTTCTTCCCATTCCAATCCTGAGACCCTTCCTATAACATGAGATGTGATGTCTCAATGCTTCTAATACCAAACCTGAGATCTTTCCTATAACATGAGATGTGATATCCAACTCCTTCCCATTCCAATCCTGAGACCCTTCCTATAGCATGAGATGTGATATATCAATGCTTATACCAAATCTGAGACCCTTCCTATAGCATGAGATGTGATATCCAACTCCTTCCCATTCCAATCCTGAGACCCTTCCTATAGCATGAGATGTGATGTCTCAATGCTTCTAATACCAAACCTGAGATCCTTCCTATAACATGAGATGTGATATCCAACTCCTTCCCATTCCAATCCTGAGACCCTTATGATAGCATGAGATGTGATATCTCAATGCCTCTAATACCAAACCTGAGATACTTCCGATAGCATGAGATGTGATATCTCAATGCTTCTAATACCAAACCTGAGATCCTTCCTATAACATGAGATGTGATATCCAACTCCTTCCCATTCCAATCCTGAGACCCTTATGATAGCATGAGATGTGATATCTCAATGCCTCTAATACCAAACCTGAGATACTTCTGATAGCATGAGATGTGATATCTCAATGCTTCTAATACCAAACCTGAGATCCTTCCTATAACATGAGATGTGATTTCCAAATCCTTCCCCTTCCAAACCTGAGACCCTCCCTTTAGCATGAGATGTGATATCCAACTCCTTCCCATTCCAATCCTGAGACCAATCTGATAGCATGAGATGTGATATTTCAATGCCTCTAATACCAAACCTGAGATCCTACCTCTAACATGAAATGTGATATCCATCTCCTTCCCTTTCCAAACCTGAGACCCTGCCTATAGCATGAGATGTGATATCCAAGTCTTTTCCATTCCAATCCTTAGACCCTTCCTATAGCATGTGATGTGATATCTCAATGCTTATACCAAACCTGAGACCCTTCCTATGGCATGAGATGTCATATACAACTCCTTCCCATTCCAATCCTGAGACCCTTCCTATAGCATGAGATGTGATATCTCAATGCTTATACCAAACCTGAGACCCTTCCTATAGCATGAGATGTGATATCCAACTTCTTCCCATTCCAATCCTGAGACCCTTCCTATAACATGAGCTGTGATGTCGCAATGCTTCTAATACCAAACCTGAGATCTTTCCTAAAACATGAGATGTGATATCCAACTCCTTCCCATTCCAATCCTGAGACCCTTCCTATAGCATGAGATGTGATATCACAATGCTTATACCAAACCTTAGACCGTTCCTATAGCTTGAGATGTGATATCAAACTCCTTCCCATTCCAATCCTGAGACCCTTCCTATAGCATGAGATGTGATATCTCAAGGCCTCTAATACCAAACCTGAGATCGTTCCTCTAACATGAAATGTGATATCCAACTCCTTCCCCTTCCAAACCTGAGAGCCTTCCTATAACATGAGATGTGATATCCAACTCCTTCCCATTCCAATCCTGAGACCCTTATGATAGCATGAGATGTGATATCTCAATGCCTCTAATACCAAACCTGAGATACTTCCGATAGCATGAGATGTGATATCTCAATGCTTCTAATACCAAACCTGAGATCCTTCCTATAACATGAGATGTGCGTTTCCAAATCCTTCCCCTTCCAAACCTGAGACCCTCCCTTTAGCATGAGATGTGATATCCAACTCCTTCCCATTCCAATCCTGAGACCCTTCTGATAGCATGAGATGTGATATTTCAATGCCTCTAATACCAAACCTGAGATCCTACCTCTAACATGAAATGTGATATCCATCTCCTTCCCTTTCCAAACCTGAGACCCTGCCTATAGCATGAGATGTGATATCCAAGTCCTTTCCATTCCAATCCTGAGACCCTTCCTATAGCATGTGATGTGATATCTCAATGCTTATACCAAACCTGAGACCCTTCCTATGGCATGAGATGTCATATACAACTCCTTCCCATTCCAAACCTGAGACCCTTCCTATAGCATGAGATGTGATATCTCAATGCTTATACCAAACCTGAGACCCTTCCTATAACATGAGATGTGATATCCAACTCCTTCCCATTCCAATCCCGAGACCCTTCCTATAGCATGAGATGTGATATCTCAATGCTTATACCAAACCTGAGACCCTTCCTATAGCATGAGATGTGATATCCAACTCCTTCCCATTCCAATCCTGAGACTCTTCCTATAGCATGAGATGTGATATCTCAATGCCTCTAATACCAAACCTGAGATCCTTCCTCTAACATGAAATGTGATATCCAACTCCTTCCCTTTCCAAACCTGAGACCCTGCCTATAGCATGAGATGTGATATCCAAGTCCTTTCCATTCCAATCCTGAGACCCTTCCTATAGCATGTGATGTGATATCTCAATGCTTATACCAAACCTGAGACCCTTCCTATGGCATGAGATGTCATATACAACTCCTTCCCATTCCAAACCTGAGACCCTTCCTATAGCATGAGATGTGATATCTCAATGCTTATACCAAACCTGAGACCCTTCCTATAACATGAGATGTGATATCCAACTCCTTCCCATTACAATCCCGAGACCCTTCCTATAGCATGAGATGTGATATCTCAATGCTTATACCAAACCTGAGACCCTTCCTATAGCATGAGATGTGATATCCAACTCCTTCCCATTCCAATCCTGAGACTCTTCCTATAGCATGAGATGTGATATCTCAATGCCTCTAATACCAAACCTGAGATCCTTCCTCTAACATGAAATGTGATATCAAACTCCTTCCCTTTCCAAACCTGAGAGCCTACCTATAGCATGAGATGGAATATCCAAGTCCTTCCCATTCCAATCCTTAGACCCTTCCTACAGCATGCAATATGATATCTCAATGATTCTAATAACAAACCTGAGACCCGTCCTATAACATGAGATGGGATATCCAACTCCTTCCCATTCCAATCCTGAGACACTTCCGATAGCAGAGATGTGATATCTCAATGCTTATACCAAACCTGAGACCCTTCCTATAACATGAGATGTGATATCCAACTATTTCCCGGTCCAAACCTGAGACCCTTCCTATAGCATATGTGATATCCAACTCCTTCCCATTCCAAACATGAGACCCTTCCTATAGCAAGAGTGTAATATCCAACTCCTTCCCATTCCAATCCTGAGACCATTCCTATAGCATGAGATGTGATATCTCAATGCTTCTAATACCAAACCTGAGATCCTTCCTATGACATGAGATGTGATATCCAATTCCTCCCCATTCCAAACCTGAAAACCTTCCTATAGCATGAGATGTGATATCACAATGCTTATACCAAACCTTAGACCGTTCCTATAGCTTGAGATGTGATATCCAACTCCTTCCCATTCCAATCCTGAGACCCTTCCTATAGCATGAGATGTGATATCTCAAGGCCTCTAATACCAAACCTGAGATCGTTCCTCTAACATGAAATGTGATATCCAACTCCTTCCCCTTCCAAACCTGAGAGCCTTCCTATAACATGAGATGTGATATCCAACTCCTTCCCATTCCAATCCTGAGACCCTTATGATAGCATGAGATGTGATATCTCAATGCCTCTAATACCAAACCTGAGATACTTCCGATAGCATGAGATGTGATATCTCAATGCTTCTAATACCAAACCTGAGATCCTTCCTATAACATGAGATGTGATTTCCAAATCCTTCCCCTTCCAAACCTGAGACCCTCCCTTTAGCATGAGATGTGATATCCAACTCCTTCCCATTCCAATCCTGAGACCCTTCTGATAGCATGAGATGTGATATTTCAATGCCTCTAATACCAAACCTGAGATCCTACCTCTAACATGAAATGTGATATCCATCTCCTTCCCTTTCCAAAACTGAGACCCTGCCTATAGCATGAGATGTGATATCCAAGTCCTTTCCATTCCAATCCTGAGACCCTTCCTATAGCATGTGATGTGATATCTCAATGCTTATACCAAACCTGAGACCCTTCCTATGGCATGAGATGTCATATACAACTCCTTCCCATTCCAAACCTGAGACCCTTCCTATAGCATGAGATGTGATATCCCAATGCTTATACCAAACCTGAGACCCTTCCTATAACATGAGATGTGATATCCAACTCCTTCCCATTCCAATCCCGAGACCCTTCCTATAGCATGAGATGTGATATCTCAATGCTTATACCAAACCTGAGACCCTTCCTATAGCATGAGATGTGATATCCAACTCCTTCCCATTCCAATCCTGAGACTCTTCCTATAGCATGAGATGTGATATCTCAATGCCTCTAATACCAAACCTGAGATCCTTCCTCTAACATGAAATGTGATATCCAACTCCTTCCCTTTCCAAACCTGAGAGCCTACCTATAGCATGAGATGTGATATCCAAGTCCTTCCCATTCCAATCCTTAGACCCTTCCTACAGCATGCAATATGATATCTCAATGATTCTAATAACAAACCTGAGACCCGTCCTATAACATGAGATGGGATATCCAACTCCTTCCCATTCCAATCCTGAGACACTTCCGATAGCAGAGATGTGATATCTCAATGCTTATACCAAACCTGAGACCCTTCCTATAACATGAGATGTGATATCCAACTATTTCCCGGACCAAACCTGAGACCCTTCCTATAGCATATGTGATATCCAACTCCTTCCCATTCCAAACATGAGAACCTTCCTATAGCAAGAGTGTAATATCCAACTCCTTCCCATTCCAATCCTGAGACCATTCCTATAGCATGAGATGTGATATCTCAATGCTTCTAATACCAAACCTGAGATCCTTCCTATGACATGAGATGTGATATCCAATTCCTCCCCATTCCAAACCTGAAAACCTTCCTACAGCATGCGATGTGATATCTCAATGCTTCTAATACCAAACCCGAGACCAGTCCTATAACATGAGATTGGATATCCAACTCCTTCCCCTTCCAAACCTGAGACTCTTCCTATAGCATGAGATGTGATATCCAACTTCTTCCCATTCCAATCCTGAGACCCTTCCTATAACATGAGATGTGATGTCTCAATGCTTCTAATACCAAACCTGAGATCTTTCCTATAACATGAGATGTGATATCCAACTCCTTCCCATTCCAATCCTGAGACCCTTCCTATAGCATGAGATGTGATATCTCAATGCTTATACCAAATCTGAGACCCTTCCTATAGCATGAGATGTGATATCCAACTCCTTCCCATTCCAATCCTGAGACCCTTCCTATAGCATGAGATGTGATGTCTCAATGCTTCTAATACCAAACCTGAGATCCTTCCTATAACATGAGATGTGATATCCAACTCCTTCCCATTCCAATCCTGAGACCCTTATGATAGCATGAGATGTGATATCTCAATGCCTCTAATACCAAACCTGAGATACTTCCGATAGCATGAGATGTGATATCTCAATGCTTCTAATACCAAACCTGAGATCCTTCCTATAACATGAGATGTGATTTCCAAATCCTTCCCCTTCCAAACCTGAGACCCTCCCTTTAGCATGAGATGTGATATCCAACTCCTTCCCATTCCAATCCTGAGACCAATCTGATAGCATGAGATGTGATATTTCAATGCCTCTAATACCAAACCTGAGATCCTACCTCTAACATGAAATGTGATATCCATCTCCTTCCCTTTCCAAACCTGAGACCCTGCCTATAGCATGAGATGTGATATCCAAGTCCTTTCCATTCCAATCCTGAGACCCTTCCTATAGCATGTGATGTGATATCTCAATGCTTATACCAAACCTGAGACCCTTCCTATGGCATGAGATGTCATATACAACTCCTTCCCATTCCAATCCTGAGACCCTTCCTATAGCATGAGATGTGATATCTCAATGCTTATACCAAACCTGAGACCCTTCCTATAGCATGAGATGTGATATCCAACTTCTTCCCATTCCAATCCTGAGACCCTTCCTATAACATGAGATGTGATGTCGCAATGCTTCTAATACCAAACCTGAGATCTTTCCTATAACATGAGATGTGATATCCAACTCCTTCCCATTCCAATCCTGAGACCCTTCCTATAGCATGAGATGTGATATCACAATGCTTATACCAAACCTTAGACCGTTCCTATAGCTTGAGATGTGATATCCAACTCCTTCCCATTCCAATCCTGAGACCCTTCCTATAGCATGAGATGTGATATCTCAAGGCCTCTAATACCAAACCTGAGATCGTTCCTCTAACATGAAATGTGATATCCAACTCCTTCCCCTTCCAAACCTGAGAGCCTTCCTATAACATGAGATGTGATATCCAACTCCTTCCCATTCCAATCCTGAGACCCTTATGATAGCATGAGATGTGATATCTCAATGCCTCTAATACCAAACCTGAGATACTTCCGATAGCATGAGATGTGATATCTCAATGCTTCTAATACCAAACCTGAGATCCTTCCTATAACATGAGATGTGATTTCCAAATCCTTCCCCTTCCAAACCTCAGACCCTCCCTTTAGCATGAGATGTGATATCCAACTCCTTCCCATTCCAATCCTGAGACCCTTCTGATAGCATGAGATGTGATATTTCAATGCCTCTAATACCAAACCTGAGATCCTACCTCTAACATGAAATGTGATATCCATCTCCTTCCCTTTCCAAACCTGAGACCCTGCCTATAGCATGAGATGTGATATCCAAGTCCTTTCCATTCCAATCCTGAGACCCTTCCTATAGCATGTGATGTGATATCTCAATGCTTATACCAAACCTGAGACCCTTCCTATGGCATGAGATGTCATATACAACTCCTTCCCATTCCAAACCTGAGACCCTTCCTATAGCATGAGATGTGATATCTCAATGCTTATACCAAACCTGAGACCCTTCCTATAACATGAGATGTGATATCCAACTCCTTCCCATTCCAATCCCGAGACCCTTCCTATAGCATGAGATGTGATATCTCAATGCTTATACCAAACCTGAGACCCTTCCTATAGCATGAGATGTGATATCCAACTCCTTCCCATTCCAATCCTGAGACTCTTCCTATAGCATGAGATGTGATATCTCAATGCCTCTAATACCAAACCTGAGATCCTTCCTCTAACATGAAATGTGATATCCAACTCGTTCCCTTTCCAAACCTGAGAGCCTACCTATAGCATGAGATGTGATATCCAAGTCCTTCCCATTCCAATCCTTAGACCCTTCCTACAGCATGCAATATGATATCTCAATGATTCTAATAACAAACCTGAGACCCGTCCTATAACATGAGATGGGATATCCAACTCCTTCCCATTCCAATCCTGAGACACTTCCGATAGCAGAGATGTGATATCTCAATGCTTATACCAAACCTGAGACCCTTCCTATAACATGAGATGTGATATCCAACTATTTCCCGGTCCAAACCTGAGACCCTTCCTATAGCATATGTGATATCCAACTCCTTCCCATTCCAAACATGAGACCCTTCCTATAGCAAGAGTGTAATATCCAACTCCTTCCCATTCCAATCCTGAGACCATTCCTATAGCATGAGATGTGATATCTCAATGCTTCTAATACCAAACCTGAGATCCTTCCTATGACATGAGATGTGATATCCAATTCCTCCCCATTCCAAACCTGAAAACCTTCCTACAGCATGCGATGTGATATCTCAATGCTTCTAATACCAAACCCGAGACCAGTCCTATAACATGAGATTGGATATCCAACTCCTTCCCCTTCCAAACCTGAGACTCTTCCTATAGCATGAGATGTGATATCCAACTTCTTCCTATTCCAATCCTGAGACCCTTCCTATAACATGAGATGTGATGTCTCAATGCTTCTAATACCAAACCTGAGATCTTTCCTATAACATGAGATGTGATATCCAACTCCTTCCCATTCCAATCCTGAGACCCTTCCTATAGCATGAGATGTGATATCTCAATGCTTATACCAAATCTGAGACCCTTCCTATAGCATGAGATGTGATATCCAACTCCTTCCCATTCCAATCCTGAGACCCTTCCTATAGCATGAGATGTGAGGTCTCAATGCTTCTAATACCAAACCTGAGATCCTTCCTATAACATGAGATGTGATATCCAACTCCTTCCCATTCCAATCCTGAGACCCTTATGATAGCATGAGATGTGATATCTCAATGCCTCTAATACCAAACCTGAGATACTTCCGATAGCATGAGATGTGATATCTCAATGCTTCTAATACCAAACCTGAGATCCTTCCTATAACATGAGATGTGATATCCAACTCCTTCCCATTCCAATCCTGAGACCCTTATGATAGCATGAGATGTGATATCTCAATGCCTCTAATTCCAAACCTGAGATCCTACCTCTAACATGAAATGTGATATCCATCTCCTTCCCTTTCCAAACCTGAGACCCTGCCTATAGCATGAGATGTGATATCCAAGTCCTTCCCATTCCAATCCTGAGACCCTTCCTATAGCATGTGATGTGATATCTCAATGCTTATACCAAACCTGAGACCCTTCCTATGGCATGAGATGTCATATACAACTCCTTCCCATTCCAATCCTGAGACCCTTCCTATAGCATGAGATGTGATATCTCAATGCTTATACCAAACCTGAGACCCTTCCTATAGCATGAGATGTGATATCCAACTTCTTCCCATTCCAATCCTGAGACCCTTCCTATAACATGAGATGTGATGTCTCAATGCTTCTAATACCAAAGCTGAGATCTTTCCTATAACATGAGATGTGATATCCAACTCCTTCCCATTCCAATCCTGAGACCCTTCCTATAGCATGAGATGTGATATCACAATGCTTATACCAAACCTGAGACCGTTCCTATAGCTTGAGATGTGATATCCAACTCCTTCCCATTCCAATCCTGAGACCCTTCCTATAGCATGAGATGTGATATCTCAAGGCCACTAATACCAAACCTGAGATCCTTCCTCTAACATGAAATGTGATATCCAACTCCTTCCCCTTCCAAACCTGAGACCCTTCCTATAGCATATGTGATATCCAACTCCTTCCCATTCCAAACATGAGACCCTTCCTATAGCAAGAGTGTAATATCCAACTCCTTCCCATTCCAATCCTGAGACCATTCCTATAGCATGAGATGTGATATCTCAATGCTTCTAATACCAAACCTGAGATCCTTCCTATGACATGAGATGTGATATCCAATTCCTCCCCATTCCAAACCTGAAAACCTTCCTATAGCATGAGATGTGATATCACAATGCTTATACCAAACCTTAGACCGTTCCTATAGCTTGAGATGTGATATCCAACTCCTTCCCATTCCAATCCTGAGACCCTTCCTATAGCATGAGATGTGATATCTCAAGGCCTCTAATACCAAACCTGAGATCGTTCCTCTAACATGAAATGTGATATCCAACTCCTTCCCCTTCCAAACCTGAGAGCCTTCCTATAACATGAGATGTGATATCCAACTCCTTGCCATTCCAATCCTGAGACCCTTATGATAGCATGAGATGTGATATCTCAATGCCTCTAATACCAAACCTGAGATACTTCCGATAGCATGAGATGTGATATCTCAATGCTTCTAATACCAAACCTGAGATCCTTCCTATAACATGAGATGTGATTTCCAAATCCTTCCCCTTCCAAACCTGAGACCCTCCCTTTAGCATGAGATGTGATATCCAACTCCTTCCCATTCCAATCCTGAGACCCTTCTGATAGCATGAGATGTGATATTTCAATGCCTCTAATACCAAACCTGAGATCCTACCTCTAACATGAAATGTGATATCCATCTCCTTCCCTTTCCAAAACTGAGACCCTGCCTATAGCATGAGATGTGATATCCAAGTCCTTTCCATTCCAATCCTGAGACCCTTCCTATAGCATGTGATGTGATATCTCAATGCTTATACCAAACCTGAGACCCTTCCTATGGCATGAGATGTCAAATACAACTCCTTCCCATTCCAAACCTGAGACCCTTCCTATAGCATGAGATGTGATATCTCAATGCTTATACCAAACCTGAGACCCTTCCTATAACATGAGATGTGATATCCAACTCCTTCCCATTCCAATCCCGAGACCCTTCCTATAGCATGAGATGTGATATCTCAATGCTTATACCAAACCTGAGACCCTTCCTATAGCATGAGATGTGATATCCAACTCCTTCCCATTCCAATCCTGAGACTCTTCCTATAGCATGAGATGTGATATCTCAATGCCTCTAATACCAAACCTGAGATCCTTCCTCTAACATGAAATGTGATATCCAACTCCTTCCCTTTCCAAACCTGAGAGCCTACCTATAGCATGAGATGTGATATCCAAGTCCTTCCCATTCCAATCCTTAGACCCTTCCTACAGCATGCAATATGATATCTCAATGATTCTAATAACAAACCTGAGACCCGTCCTATAACATGAGATGGGATATCCAACTCCTTCCCATTCCAATCCTGAGACACTTCCGATAGCAGAGATGTGATATCTCAATGCTTATACCAAACCTGAGACCCTTCCTATAACATGAGATGTGATATCCAACTATTTCCCGGTCCAAACCTGAGACCCTTCCTATAGCATATGTGATATCCAACTCCTTCCCATTCCAAACATGAGACCCTTCCTATAGCAAGAGTGTAATATCCAACTCCTTCCCATTCCAATCCTGAGAGCATTCCTATAGCATGAGATGTGATATCTCAATGCTTCTAATACCAAACCTGAGATCCTTCCTATGACATGAGATGTGATATCCAATTCCTCCCCATTCCAAACCTGAAAACCTTCCTACAGCATGCGATGTGATATCTCAATGCTTCTAATACCAAACCCGAGACCAGTCCTATAACATGAGATTGGATATCCAACTCCTTCCCCTTCCAAACCTGAGACTCTTCCTATAGCATGAGATGTGATATCCAACTTCTTCCCATTCCAATCCTGAGACCCTTCGTGTAACATGAGATGTGATGTCTCAATGCTTCTAATACCAAACCTGAGATCTTTCCTATAACATGAGATGTGATATCCAACTCCTTCCCATTCCAATCCTGAGACCCTTCCTATAGCATGAGATGTGACATCTCAATGCTTATACCAAACCTGAGACCCTTCCTATAGCTTGAGATGTGATATCCAACTCCTTCCCATTCCAATCCTGAGACCCTTCCTATAGCATGAGATGTGATATCTCAAGGCCTCTAATACCAAACCTGAGATCCTTCCTCTAACATGAAATGTGATATCCAACTCCTTCCCCTTCCAAACCTGAGAGCCTTCCTATAACATGAAATGTGATATCCAATTCCTTCCCATTCCAACCTGAGACCCTTCCTATAGCATGAGATGGGATATCCAACTCCTTCCAAATCCAATACTGATACCCTTCCGATAGCATGAGATGTGATATTCCAATGCTTCTACCAAACCTGAGACCCATACTATGGCATGAGATGTGATATCAAACTCCTTCCCATTCCAATCCTGAGACCCTACCTATAGCTTGAGATGTGATATCCAACTCCTTCCCATTCCAATTCTGAGACCCTTCCTATACCATGAGACTTGATATCTCAATGCTTCTAATACCAAACCTGAGACCCGTCCTATAACATGAGATGTGATATCCAAATCCTTCCCCTTCCAAACCTTAGACCCTTCCTTTATCATGAGATGTGATATCCAATTCCTTCCCATTCCAATCCTGAGACCCTTCCGATATCATGAGATTTGTTATCTCAATGCTTCTAATATCAAACTTGAGACCCTCCCTATAACATGAGATGTGACATCCAAGTCCTCCCCATTCCAATCCTGAGACCCTTCCTATAGCATGAGATGTGATATCTCAATGCTTCTAATACCAAACCTGAGACCCTTCCTATAACATGATTTGGGATATCCAACTCCTTCCCATTCCAATCCTGAGACCCTTCCGATAGCAGAGATGTGATATCTCAATGCTTATACCAAACCTGAGACCCTTCCTATGGCATGAGATGTCATATGCAACTCCTTCCCATTCCAATCCTGAGACCCTTCCTATAGCATTAGATGTGATATCTCAATGCTTATACCAAATCTGAGACCCTTCCTATAGCATGAGATGTGATATCCAACTTCTTCCCATTCCAATCCTGAGACCCTTCCTATAGCATGAGATGTGATGTCTCAATTCTTCTAATACCAAACCTGAGATCCTTCCTATAACATGAGATGTGATATCCAACTCCTTCCCATTCCAATCCTGAGACCCTTATGATAGCATGAGATGTGATATCTCAATGCCTCTAATACCAAACCTGAGATACTTCTGATAGCATGAGATGTGATATATCAATGCTTCTAATACCAAACCTGAGATCCTTCCTATAACATGAGATGTGATTTCCAAATCCTTCCACTTCCAAACCTGAGACCCTCCCTTTAGCATGAGATGTGATATCCAACTCCTTCCCATTCCAATCCTGAGACCCTTCTGATAGCATGAGATGTGATATTTCAATGCCTCTAATACCAAACCTGAGATCCTACCTCTAACATGAAATGTGATATCCATCTCCTTCCCTTTCCAAACCTGAGACCCTGCCTATAGCATGAGATGTGATATCCAAGTCCTTCCCATTCCAATCCTGAGACCCTTCCTATAGCATGTGATGTGATATCTCAATGCTTATACCAAATCTGAGACCCTTCCTATAGCATGAGATGTGATATCCAACTCCTTCCCATTCCAATCCTGAGACCCTTCCTATAGCATGAGATGTGATGTCTCAATGCTTCTAATACCAAACCTGAGATCCTTCCTATAACATGAGATGTGATATCCAACTCCTTCCCATTCCAATCCTGAGACCCTCATGATAGCATGAGATGTGATATCTCAATGCCTCTAATACCAAACCTGAGATACTTCCGATAGCATGAGATGTGATATCTCAATGCTTCTAATACCAAACCTGAGATCCTTCCTATAACATGAGATGTGATTTCCAAATCCTTCCCCTTCCAAACCTGAGACCCTCCCTTTAGCATGAGATGTGATATCCAACTCCTTCCCATTCCAATCCTGAGACCCATCTGATAGCATGAGATGTGATATTTCAATGCCTCTAATACCAAACCTGAGATCCTACCTCTAACATGAAATGTGATATCCATCTCCTTCCCTTTCCAAACCTGAGACCCTGCCTATAGCATGAGATGTGATATCCAAGTCCTTTCCATTCCAATCCTGAGACCCTTCCTATAGCATGTGATGGGATATCTCAATGCTTATACCAAACCTGAGACCCTTCCTATGGCATGAGATATCATATACAACTCCTTCCCATTCCAATCCTGAGACCCTTCCTATAGCATGAGATGTGATATCTCAATGCTTATACCAAACCTGAGACCCTTCCTATAGCATGAGATGTGATATCCAACTTCTTCCCATTCCAATCCTGAGACCCTTCCTATAACATGAGATGTGATGTCGCAATGCTTCTAATACCAAACCTGAGATCTTTCCTATAACATGAGATGTGATATCCAACTCCTTCCCATTCCAATCCTGAGACCCTTCCTATAGCATGAGATGTGATATCACAATGCTTATACCAAACCTGAGACCGTTCCTATAGCTTGAGATGTGATATCCAACTCCTTCCCATTCCAATCCTGAGACCCTTCCTATAGCATGAGATGTGATATCTCAAGGCCTCTAATACCAAACCTGAGATCGTTCCTCTAACATGAAATGTGATATCCAACTCCTTCCCCTTCCAAACCTGAGAGCCTTCCTATAACATGAGATGTGACATCCAAGTCCTCCCCATTCCAATCCTGAGACCCTTCCTATAGCATGAGATGTGATATCTCAATGCTTCTAATACCAAACCTGAGACCCTTCCTATAACATGATTTGGGATATCCAACTCCTTCCCATTCCAATCCTGAGATCCTTCCGATAGCAGAGATGTGATATCTCAATGCTTATACCAAGCCTGAGATGTCATATGCAACTCCTTCCCATTCCAATCCTGAGACCCTTCCTATAGCATTAGATGTGATATCTCAATGCTTATACCAAATCTGAGACCCTTCCTATAGCATGAGATGTGATATCCAACTTCTTCCCATTCCAATCCTGAGACCCTTCCTATAGCATGAGATGTGATGTCTCAATTCTTCTAATACCAAACCTGAGATCCTTCCTATAACATGAGATGTGATATCCAACTCCTTCCCATTCCAATCCTGAGACCCTTATGATAGCATGAGATGTGATATCTCAATGCCTCTAATACCAAACCTGAGATACTTCTGATAGCATGAGATGTGATATCTCAATGCTTCTAATACCAAACCTGAGATCCTTCCTATAACATGAGATGTGATTTCCAAATCCTTCCACTTCCAAACCTGAGACCCTCCCTTTAGCATGAGATGTGATATCCAACTCCTTCCCATTCCAATCCTGAGACCCTTCTGATAGCATGAGATGTGATATTTCAATGCCTCTAATACCAAACCTGAGATCTTTCCTATAACATGAGATGTGATATCCAACTCCTTCCCATTCCAATCCTGAGACCCTTCCTATAGCATGAGATGTGATATCACAATGCTTATACCAAACCTGAGACCGTTCCTATAGCTTGAGATGTGATATCCAACTCCTTCCCATTCCAATCCTGAGACCCTTCCTATAGCATGAGATGTGATATCTCAAGGCCTCTAATACAAAACCTGAGATCGTTCCTCTAACATGAAATGTGATATCCAACTCCTTCCCCTTCCAAACCTGAGAGCCTTCCTATAACATGAGATGTGACATCCAAGTCCTCCCCATTCCAATCCTGAGACCCTTCCTATAGCATGAGATGTGATATCTCAATGCTTCTAATACCAAACCTGAGACCCTTCCTATAACATGATTTGGGATATCCAACTCCTTCCCATTCCAATCCTGAGACCCTTCCGATAGCAGAGATGTGATATCTCAATGCTTATACCAAACCTGAGACCCTTCCTATGGCCTGAGATGTCATATGCAACTCCTTCCCATTCCAATCCTGAGACCCTTCCTATAGCATTAGATGTGATATCTCAATGCTTATACCAAATCTGAGACCCTTCCTATAGCATGAGATGTGATATCCAACTTCTTCCCATTCCAATCCTGAGACCCTTCCTATAGCATGAGATGTGATGTCTCAATTCTTCTAATACCAAACCTGAGATCCTTCCTATAACATGAGATGTGATATCCAACTCCTTCCCATTCCAATCCTGAGACCCTTATGATAGCATGAGATGTGATATCTCAATGCCTCTAATACCAAACCTGAGATACTTCTGATAGCATGAGATGTGATATCTCAATGCTTCTAATACCAAACCTGAGATCCTTCCTATAACATGAGATGTGATTTCCAAATCCTTCCACTTCCAAACCTGAGACCCTCCCTTTAGCATGAGATGTGATATCCAACTCCTTCCCATTCCAATCCTGAGACCCTTCTGATAGCATGAGATGTGATATTTCAATGCCTCTAATACCAAACCTAAGATCCTACCTCTAACATGAAATGTGATATCCATCTCCTTCCCTTTCCAAACCTGAGACCCTGCCTATAGAATGAGATGTGATATCCAAGTCCTTCCCATTCCAATCCTGAGACCCTTCCTATAGCATGTGATGTGATATCTCAATGCTTATACCAAACCTGAGACCCTTCCTATGGCATGAGATGTCATATACAACTCCTTCCCATTCCAATCCTGAGACCCTTCCTATAGCATGAGATGTGATATCTCAATGCTTATACCAAACCTGAGACCCTTCCTATAGCATGAGATGTGATATCCAACTCCTTCCCATTCCAATCCTGAGACCCTTCTTATAGCATGAGATGTGATGTCTCAATGCTTCTAATACCAAACCTGAGATCCTTCCTATAACATGAGATGTGATATCCAACTCCTTCCCATTCCAATCCTGAGACCCTTATGATAGCATGAGATGTGATATCTCAATGCCTCTAATACCAAACCTGAGATACTTCCGATAGCATGAGATGTGATATCTCAATGCTTCTAATACCAAACCTGAGATCCTTCCTATAACATGAGATGTGATTTCCAAATCCTTCCCCTTCCAAACCTGAGACCCTCCCTTTAGCATGAGATGTGATATCCAACTCCTTCCCATTCCAATCCTGAGACCAATCTGATAGCATGAGATGTGATATTTCAATGCCTCTAATACCAAACCTGAGATCCTACCTCTAACATGAAATGTGATATCCATCTCCTTCCCTTTCCAAACCTGAGACCCTGCCTATAGCATGAGATGTGATATCCAAGTCCTTTCCATTCCAATCCTGAGACCCTTCCTATAGCATGTGATGTGATATCTCAATGCTTATACCAAACCTGAGACCCTTCCTATGGCATGAGATGTCATATACAACTCCTTCCCATTCCAATCCTGAGACCCGTCCTATAGCATGAGATGTGATATCTCAATGCTTATACCAAACCTGAGACCCTTCCTATAGCATGAGATGTGATATCCAACTTCTTCCCATTCCAATCCTGAGACCCTTCCTATAACATGAGATGTGATGTCGCAATGCTTCTAATACCAAACCTGAGATCTTTCCTATAACATGAGATGTGATATCCAACTCCTTCCCATTCCAATCCTGAGACCCTTCCTATAGCATGAGATGTGATATCACAATGCTTATACCAAACCTGAGACCGTTCCTATAGCTTGAGATGTGATATCCAACTCCTTCCCATTCCAATCCTGAGACCCTTCCTATAGCATGAGATGTGATATCTCAAGGCCTCTAATACCAAACCTGAGATCGTTCCTCTAACATGAAATGTGATATCCAACTCCTTCCCCTTCCAAACCTGAGAGCCTTCCTATAACATGAGATGTGATATCCAACTCCTTCCCATTCCAATCCTGAGACCCTTATGATAGCATGAGATGTGATATCTCAATGCCTCTAATACCAAACCTGAGATACTTCCGATAGCATGAGATGTGATATCTCAATGCTTCTAATACCAAACCTGAGATCCTTCCTATAACATGAGATGTGATTTCCAAATCCTTCCCCTTCCAAACCTGAGACCCTCCCTTTAGCATGAGATGTGATATCCAACTCCTTCCCATTCCAATCCTGAGACCCTTCTGATAGCATGAGATGTGATATTTCAATGCCTCTAATACCAAACCTGAGATCCTACCTCTAACATGAAATGTGATATCCATCTCCTTCCCTTTCCAAACCTGGGACCCTGCCTATAGCATGAGATGTGATATCCAAGTCCTTTCCATTCCAATCCTGAGACCCTTCCTATAGCATGTGATGTGATATCTCAATGCTTATACCAAACCTGAGACCCTTCCTATGGCATGAGATGTCATATACAACTCCTTCCCATTCCAAACCTGAGACCCTTCCTATAGCCTGAGATGTGATATCTCAATGCTTATACCAAACCTGAGACCCTTCCTATAGCATGAGATGTGATATCCAACTTCTTCCCATTCCAATCCTGAGACCCTTCCTATAACATGAGATGTGATGTCGCAATGCTTCTAATACCAAACCTGAGATCTTTCCTATAACATGAGATGTGATATCCAACTCCTTCCCATTCCAATCCTGAGACCCTTACTATAGCATGAGATGTGATATCACAATGCTTATACCAAACCTGAGACCGTTCCTATAGCTTGAGATGTGATATCCAACTCCTTCCCATTCCAATCCTGAGACCCTTCCTATAGCATGAGATGTGATATCTCAAGGCCTCTAATACCAAACCTGAGATCGTTCCTCTAACATGAAATGTGATATCCAACTCCTTCCCCTTCCAAACCTGAGAGCCTTCCTATAGCATGAGATATGATAGCCAAGTCCTTCCAATTCCAATCCTGAGACCCTTCCTATAACATGAAATGTGATATCCAACTCCTTCCCATTCCAACCTGAGACCCTTCCTATAGCATGAGATGGGATATCTCAATGCTTCTAATACCAAACCTGAGACTCTTCCTATAACATGAGATGGGATATCCAACTCATTCCCATTCCAATCCTGAGACCCTTCCGATAGCAGAGATGTGATATCTCAATGCTTATACCAAACCTGAGACCCTTCCTATGGCCTGAGATGTCATATACAACTCCTTCCCATTCCAATCCTGAGACCCTTCCTATAGCATGAGATGTGATATCTCAATGCTTATACCAAATCTGAGACCCTTCCTATAGCATGAGATGTGATATCCAACTCCTTCCCATTCCAATCCCGAGACCCTTCCTATAGCATGAGATGTGATGTCTCAATGCTTCTAATACCAAACCTGAGATCCTTCCTATAACATGAGATGTGATATCCAACTCCTTCCCATTCCAATCCTGAGACCCTTATGATAGCATGAGATGTGATATCTCAATGCCTCTAATACCAAACCTGAGATACTTCCGATAGCATGAGATGGAATGGGAAGGAGTTGGATATCACATCTCATGCTATAGGAAGGGTCTCAGATTTGGTATAAGCATTGAGATATCACATCTCATGCTATAGGAAGGGTCTCAGGATTGGATTGGGAAGGAGTTGTATATGACATCTCAGGCCATAGGAAGGGTCTCAGGATTGGTATAAGCATTGAGATATCACTTCTCTGCTATCGGAAGGGTCTCAGGATTGGAATGGGAAGGAGTTGGATATCCCATCTCATGATAAAGGAAGGGTCTAAGGTTTGGAAGGGTAAAGATTAGAAGCATTGAGACATCACATCTCATGTTATAGGAAGGGTCTCAGGATTGGAATGGGAAGAAGTTGGATATCACATCTCATGCTATAGGAAGGGTCTCAGGTTTGGAAGGGGAAGGAGTTGGATATCCAATCTCATGTTATAGGACTGGTCTCAGGTTTGGTATTAGAAGCATTGAGATATCACATCGCATGCTGTAGGAAGGTTCTCAGGTTTGGAATGGGGAGGAATTGGATATCACATCTCATGTCATAGGAAGGATCTCAGGTTTGGTATTAGAAGCATTGAGATATCACATCTCATGCTATAGGAATGGTCTCAGGATTGGAATGGGAAGGAGTTGGATATTACATTCTTGCTATAGGAAGGGTCTCATGTTTGGAATGGGAAGGAGTTGGATATCACATATACTATAGGAAGGGTCTCAGGTTTGAAACGGGAAGGAGTTGGATATCACATCTCATGTTATAGGAAGGGTCTCAGGTTTGAAACGGGAAGGAGTTGGATATCACATCTCATGTTATAGGACGGATCTCAGGTTTGTTATTAGAATCATTGAGATATCATATTGCATGCTGTAGGAAGGGTCTAAGGATTGGAATGGGAAGGACTTGGATATCACATCTCATGCTATAGGTAGGCTCTGAGACCCTTCCTATAGCATGAGATGTGATATCCAACTTCTTCCCATTCCAATCCTGAGACCCTTCCTATAACATGAGATGTGATGTCTCAATGCTTCTAATACCAAACCTGAGATCTTTCCTATAACATGAGATGTGATATCCAACTCCTTCCCATTCCAATCCTGAGACCCTTCCTATAGCATGAGATGTGATATCTCAATGCTTATACCAAACCTGAGACCCTTCCTATAGCTTGAGATGTGATATCCAACTTCTTCCCATTCCAATCCTGAGACCCTTCCTATAGCATGAGATGTGATATCTCAAGGCCTCTAATACCAAACCTGAGATCCTTCCTCTAACATAAAATATGATATATCCAACTCCTTCCCCTTCCAAACCTGAGAGCCTTCCTATAGCATGAGATATGATATCCAAGTCCTTCCCATCCAATCCTGAGACCCTTCCTATAACATGAAATGTGATATCCAACTCCTTCCCATTCCAACCTGAGACCCTTCCTATAGCATGAGATGGGATATCCAACTCCTTCCAAATCCAAACTGATACCCTTCCGATAGCATGAGATGTGATATCCCAATGCTTCTACCAAACCTGAGACCCATACTATGGCATGAGATGTGATATCAAACTCCTTCCCATTCCAATCCTGAGACCCTACCTATAGCTTGAGATGTGATATCCAACTCCTTCCCATTCCAATTCTCAGACCCTTCCTATACCATGAGACTTGATATCTAAATGCTTCTAATACAAAACCTGCGACCCGTCCTATAACATGAGATGTGATATCCAAATCCTTCCCCTTCCAAACCTTAGACCCTTCCTTTATCATGAGATGTGATATCCAATTCTTTCCCATTCCAATCCTGAGACCCTTCCGATATCATGATATTTGTTATCTCAATGCTTCTAATATCAAACTTGAGACCCTCCCTATAGCATGAGATGTGACATCCAAGTCCTCCCCATTCCAATCCTGAGACTCTTCCTATAGCATGAGATGTGATATCTCAATGCTTCTAATACCAAACCTGAGACCCTTCCTATAACATGAGATGGGATATCCAACTCCTTCCCATTCCAATCCTGAGACCCTTCCGATAGCAGAGATGTGATATCTCAATGCTTATACCAAACCTGAGACCCTTCCTATGGCCTGATTTGTCATATACAACTCCTTCCCATTCCAATCCTGAGACCCTTCCTATAGCATGAGATGTGATATCTCAATGCTTATACCAAATCCGAGACCCTTCCTATAGCATGAGATGTGATATCCAACTCCTTCCCATTCCAATCCTGAGACCCTTCCTATAGCATGAGATGTGATGTCTCAATGCTTCTAATACCAAACCTGAGATCCTTCCTATAACATGAGATGTGATATCCAACCCCTTCCCATTCCAATCCTGAGACCCTTATGATAGCATGAGATGTGATATCTCAATGCCTCTAATACCAAACCTGAGATACTTCTGATAGCATGAGATGTGATATCCCAATGCTTCTAGTACCAAACCTGAGATCCTTCCTATAACATGAGATGTGATTTCCAAATCCTTCCACTTCCAAACCTGAGACCCTCCCTTTAGCATGAGATGTGATATCCAACTCCTTCCCATTCCAATCCTGAGACCCTTCTGATAGCATGAGATGTGATATTTCAATGCCTCTAATACCAAACCTGAGATCCTACCTCTAACATGAAATGTGATATCCATCTCCTTCCCTTTCCAAACCTGAGACCCTGCCTATAGCATGAGATGTGATATCAAAAGTCCTTCCCATTCCAATCCTGAGACCCTTCCTATAGCATATGATGTGATATCTCAATGCTTATACCAAACCTGAGACCCTTCCTATGGCATGAGATGTCATATACAACTCCTTCCCATTCCAATCCTGAGACCCTTCCTATAACATGAGATGTGATATCTCAATGCTTATACCAAACCTGAGACCCTTCCTATAGCATGAGATGTGATATCCAACTTCTTCCCATTCCAATCCTGAGACCCTTCCTATAACATGAGATGTGATGTCTCAATGCTTCTAATACCAAACCTGAGACCCTTCCTATAACATGAGATGGGATATCCAACTCCTTCCCATTCCAATCCTGAGACTCTTCCGATAGCAGAGATGTGATATCTCAATGCTTATACCAAACCTGAGACCCTTCCTATGGCCTGAGATGTCATATACAACTCCTTCCCATTCCAATCCTGAGACCGTTCCTATAGCATGAGATGTGATGTCTCAATGCTTCTAATACCAAACCTGAGATCCTTCCTATAACATGAGATGTGATATCCAACTCCTTCCCATTCCAATCCTGAGACCCTTATGATAGCATGAGATGTGATATCTCAATGCCTCTAATACCAAACCTGAGATACTTCCGATAGCATGAGATGTGATATCTCAAAGCTTCTAATACCAAACCTGAGATCCTTCCTATAACATGAGATGTGATTTCCAAATCCTTCCCCTTCCAAACCTGAGACCCTCCCTTTAGCATGAGATGTGATATCCAACTCCTTCCCATTCCAATCCTGAGACCCTTCCGATAGCAGAGATGTGATATCTCAATGCTTATACCAAACCTGAGACCCTTCCTATGGCATGAAATGTCATATACAACTCCTTCCCATTCCAATCCTGAGACCCTTCCTATAGCATGAGATGTGATATCTCAATGCTTATACCAAAGCTGAGACCCTTCCTATAGCATGAGATGTGATATCCAACTTTTTCCCATTCCAATCCTGAGACCCTTCCTATAACATGAGATGTGATATCTCAATGCTTATACCAAAGCTGAGACCCTTCCTATAGCATGAGATGTGATATCCAACTCCTTCCCATTCCAATCCTGAGACCCTTCCTATAGCATGAGATGTGATATCACAATGCTTATACATAACCTGAGACCGTTCCTATAGCTTGAGATGTGATATCCAACTCCTTCCCATTCCAATCCTGAGACCCTTCCTATAGCATGAGATGTGATATCTCAAGACCTCTAATACCAAACCTGAGATCGTTCCTCTAACATGAAATGTGATATCCAACTCCTTCCCCTTCCAAACCTGAGAGCCTTCCTATAGCATGAGATATGATAGCCAAGTCCTTCCAATTCCAATCCTGAGACCCTTCCTATAACATGAAATGTGATATCCAACTCCTTCCCATTCCAACCTGTGACCCTTCCTATAGCATGAGATGGGATATCTCAATGCTTCTAATACCAAACCTGAGACTCTTCCTATAACATGAAATGTGATATCCATCTCCTTCCCTTTCCAAACCTGAGACCCTGTCTATAGCATGAGATGTCATATACAACTCCTTCCCATTCCAATCCTGAGACCCTTCCTATAGCACGAGATGTGATATCTCAATGCTTATACCAAACCTGAGACCCTTCCTATAGCATGGATGTGATATCCAACTCCTTCCCATTCCAATCCTGAGACCCTTCCTATAGCCTGAGATGTGATATCTCAATGCCTCTGATACCAAACCTGAGATCCTTCCTCTAACATGAAATGTGATATCCAACTCCTTCCCTTTCCAAACCTGAGAGCCTATCTATAGCATGAGATGTGATATCCAAGTCCTTCCCATTCCAATCCTGAGACACTTCCGATAGCAGAGATGTGATATCTCAATGCTTATACCAAACCTGAGACCCTTCCTATAACATGAGATGTGATATCCAACTCCTTCCCGTTCCAAACCTGAGACCCTTCCTTTAGCATGAGATGTGATATCCAGCTCCTTCCCATTCCAATCCTGAGACCCTTCCTATAGCATGAGATGTGATATCTCAATGCTTATACCAAACCTGAGACCCTTCCTATAGCTTGAGATGTGATATCCAACTTCTTCCCATTCCAATCCTGAGACC
The DNA here is from genome assembly GCF_040938575.1 of Ambystoma mexicanum. Lineage (NCBI taxonomy): Eukaryota > Metazoa > Chordata > Amphibia > Caudata > Ambystomatidae > Ambystoma > Ambystoma mexicanum. The sequence continues at coordinate 1,505,416,663 of NC_090923.1, read as the reverse complement.
CTTCCTATAGCATGAGATGTGATATCTCAAGGCCTCTAATACCAAACCTGAGATCCTTCCTCTAACATAAAATATGATATATCCAACTCCTTCCCCTTCCAAACCTGAGAGCCTTCCTATAGCATGAGATATGATATCCAAGTCCTTCCCATCCAATCCTGAGACCCTTCCTATAACATGAAATGTGATATCCAACTCCTTCCCATTCCAACCTGAGACCCTTCCTATAGCATGAGATGGGATATCCAACTCCTTCCAAATCCAAACTGATACCCTTCCGATAGCATGAGATGTGATATCCCAATGCTTCTACCAAACCTGAGACCCATACTATGGCATGAGATGTGATATCAAACTCCTTCCCATTCCAATCCTGAGACCCTACCTATAGCTTGAGATGTGATATCCAACTCCTTCCCATTCCAATTCTCAGACCCTTCCTATACCATGAGACTTGATATCTCAATGCTTCTAATACAAAACCTGCGACCCGTCCTATAACATGAGATGTGATATCCAAATCCTTCCCCTTCCAAACCTTAGACCCTTCCTTTATCATGAGATGTGATATCCAATTCTTTCCCATTCCAATCCTGAGACCCTTCCGATATCATGATATTTGTTATCTCAAAGCTTCTAATATCAAACTTGAGACCCTCCCTATAGCATGAGATGTGACATCCAAGTCCTCCCCATTCCAATCCTGAGACTCTTCCTATAGCATGAGATGTGATATCTCAATGCTTCTAATACCAAACCTGAGACCCTTCCTATAACATGAGATGGGATATCCAACTCCTTCCCATTCCAATCCTGAGACCCTTCCGATAGCAGAGATGTGATATCTCAATGCTTATACCAAACCTGAGACCCTTCCTATGGCCTGATTTGTCATATACAACTCCTTCCCATTCCAATCCTGAGACCCTTCCTATAGCATGAGATGTGATATCTCAATGCTTATACCAAATCCGAGACCCTTCCTATAGCATGAGATGTGATATCCAACTCCTTCCCATTCCAATCCTGAGACCCTTCCTATAGCATGAGATGTGATGTCTCAATGCTTCTAATACCAAACCTGAGATCCTTCCTATAACATGAGATGTGATATCCAACCCCTTCCCATTCCAATCCTGAGACCCTTATGATAGCATGAGATGTGATATCTCAATGCCTCTAATACCAAACCTGAGATACTTCTGATAGCATGAGATGTGATATCTCAATGCTTCTAGTACCAAACCTGAGATCCTTCCTATAACATGAGATGTGATTTCCAAATCCTTCCACTTCCAAACCTGAGACCCTCCCTTTAGCATGAGATGTGATATCCAACTCCTTCCCATTCCAATCCTGAGACCCTTCTGATAGCATGAGATGTGATATTTCAATGCCTCTAATACCAAACCTGAGATCCTACCTCTAACATGAAATGTGATATCCATCTCCTTCCCTTTCCAAACCTGAGACCCTGCCTATAGCATGAGATGTGATATCAAAAGTCCTTCCCATTCCAATCCTGAGACCCTTCCTATAGCATGTGATGTGATATCTAAATGATTATACCAAACCTGAGACCCTTCCTATGGCATGAGATGTCATATACAACTCCTTCCCATTCCAATCCTGAGACCCTTCCTATAACATGAGATGTGATATCTCAATGCTTATACCAAACCTGAGACCCTTCCTATAGCATGAGATGTGATATCCAACTTCTTCCCATTCCAATCCTGAGACCCTTCCTATAACATGAGATGTGATGTCTCAATGCTTCTAATACCAAACCTGAGACCCTTCCTATAACATGAGATGGGATATCCAACTCCTTCCCATTCCAATCCTGAGACTCTTCCGATAGCAGAGATGTGATATCTCAATGCTTATACCAAACCTGAGACCCTTCCTATGGCCTGAGATGTCATATACAACTCTTTCCCATTCCAATCCTGAGACCGTTCCTATAGCATGAGATGTGATGTCTCAATGCTTCTAATACCAAACCTGAGATCCTTCCTATAACATGAGATGTGATATCCAACTCCTTCCCATTCCAATCCTGAGACCCTTATGATAGCATGAGATGTGATATCTCAATGCCTCTAATACCAAACCTGAGATACTTCCGATAGCATGAGATGTGATATCTCAAAGCTTCTAATACCAAACCTGAGATCCTTCCTATAATATGAGATGTGATTTCCAAATCCTTCCCCTTCCAAACCTGAGACCCTCCCTTTAGCATGAGATGTGATATCCAACTCCTTCCCATTCCAATCCTGAGACCCTTCCGATAGCAGAGATGTGATATCTCAATGCTTATACCAAACCTGAGACCCTTCCTATGGCATGAGATGTCATATACAACTCCTTCCCATTCCAATCCTGAGACCCTTCCTATAACATGAGATGTGATATCTCAATGCTTATACCAAACCTGAGACCCTTCCTATAGCATGAGATGTGATATCCAACTTCTTCCCATTCCAATCCTGAGACCCTTCCTATAACATGAGATGTGATGTCTCAATGCTTCTAATACCAAACCTGAGACCCTTCCTATAGCATGAGATGTGATATCCAACTCTTTCCCATTCCAATCCTGAGACCCTTCCGATATCATGATATTTGTTATCTCAATGCTTCTAATATCAAACTTGAGACCCTCCCTATAGCATGAGATGTGACATCCAAGTCCTCCCCATTCCAATCCTGAGACTCTTCCTATAGCATGAGATGTGATATCTCAATGCTTCTAATACCAAACCTGAGACCCTTCCTATAACATGAGATGGGATATCCAACTCCTTCCCATTCCAATCCTGAGACCCTTCCGATAGCAGAGATGTGATATCTCAATGCTTATACCAAACCTGAGACCCTTCCTATGGCCTGATTTGTCATATACAACTCCTTCCCATTCCAATCCTGAGACCCTTCCTATAGCATGAGATGTGATATCTCAATGCTTATACCAAATCCGAGACCCTTCCTATAGCATGAGATGTGATATCCAACTCCTTCCCATTCCAATCCTGAGACCCTTCCTATAGCATGAGATGTGATGTCTCAATGCTTCTAATACCAAACCTGAGATCCTTCCTATAACATGAGATGTGATATCCAACCCCTTCCCATTCCAATCCTGAGACCCTTATGATAGCATGAGATGTGATATCTCAATGCCTCTAATACCAAACCTGAGATACTTCTGATAGCATGAGATGTGATATCTCAATGCTTCTAGTACCAAACCTGAGATCCTTCCTATAACATGAGATGTGATTTCCAAATCCTTCCACTTCCAAACCTGAGACCCTCCCTTTAGCATGAGATGTGATATCCAACTCCTTCCCATTCCAATCCTGAGACCCTTGTGATAGCATGAGATGTGATATTTCAATGCCTCTAATACCAAACCTGAGATCCTACCTCTAACATGAAATGTGATATCCATCTCCTTCCCTTTCCAAACCTGAGACCCTGCCTATAGCATGAGATGTGATATCAAAAGTCCTTCCCATTCCAATCCTGAGACCCTTCCTATAGCATGTGATGTGATATCTAAATGCTTATACCAAACCTGAGACCCTTCCTATGGCATGAGATGTCATATACAACTCCTTCCCATTCCAATCCTGAGACCCTTCCTATAACATGAGATGTGATATCTCAATGCTTATACCAAACCTGAGACCCTTCCTATAGCATGAGATGTGATATCCAACTTCTTCCCATTCCAATCCTGAGACCCTTCCTATAACATGAGATGTGATGTCTCAATGCTTCTAATACCAAACCTGAGACCCTTCCTATAACATGAGATGGGATATCCAACTCCTTCCCATTCCAATCCTGAGACTCTTCCGATAGCAGAGATGTGATATCTCAATGCTTATACCAAACCTGAGACCCTTCCTATGGCCTGAGATGTCATATACAACTCCTTCCCATTCCAATCCTGAGACCGTTCCTATAGCATGAGATGTGATGTCTCAATGCTTCTAATACCAAACCTGAGATCCTTCCTATAACATGAGATGTGATATCCAACTCCTTCCCATTCCAATCCTGAGACCCTTATGATAGCATGAGATGTGATATCTCAATGCCTCTAATACCAAACCTGAGATACTTCCGATAGCATGAGATGTGATATCTCAAAGCTTCTAATACCAAACCTGAGATCCTTCCTATAACATGAGATGTGATTTCCAAATCCTTCCCCTTCCAAACCTGGGACCCTCCCTTTAGCATGAGATGTGATATCCAACTCCTTCCCATTCCAATCCTGAGACCCTTCCGATAGCAGAGATGTGATATCTCAATGCTTATACCAAACCTGAGACCCTTCCTATGGCATGAAATGTCATATACAACTCCTTCCCATTCCAATCCTGAGACCCTTCCTATAGCATGAGATGTGATATCTCAATGCTTATACCAAAGCTGAGACCCTTCCTATAGCATGAGATGTGATATCCAACTTTTTCCCATTCCAATCCTGAGACCCTTCCTATAACATGAGATGTGATATCTCAATGCTTCTAATACCAAACCTGAGATCTTTCCTATAACATGAGATGTGATATCCAACTCCTTCCCATTCCAATCCTGAGACCCTTCCTATAGCATGAGATGTGATATCACAATGCTTATACATAACCTGAGACCGTTCCTATAGCTTGAGATGTGATATCCAACTCCTTCCCATTCCAATCCTGAGACCCTTCCTATAGCATGAGATGTGATATCTCAAGACCTCTAATACCAAACCTGAGATCGTTCCTCTAACATGAAATGTGATATCCAACTCCTTCCCCTTCCAAACCTGAGAGCCTTCCTATAGCATGAGATATGATAGCCAAGTCCTTCCAATTCCAATCCTGAGACCCTTCCTATAACATGAAATGTGATATCCAACTCCTTCCCATTCCAACCTGAGACCCTTCCTATAGCATGAGATGGGATATCTCAATGCTTCTAATACCAAACCTGAGACTCTTCCTATAACATGAAATGTGATATCCATCTCCTTCCCTTTCCAAACCTGAGACCCTGTCTATAGCATGAGATGTCATATACAACTCCTTCCCATTCCAATCCTGAGACCCTTCCTATAGCACGAGATGTGATATCTCAATGCTTATACCAAACCTGAGACCCTTCCTATAGCATGAGATGTGATATCCAACTCCTTCCCATTCCAATCCTGAGACCCTTCCTATAGCCTGAGATGTGATATCTCAATGCCTCTGATACCAAACCTGAGATCCTTCCTCTAACATGAAATGTGATATCCAACTCCTTCCCTTTCCAAACCTGAGAGCCTATCTATAGCATGAGATGTGATATCCAAGTCCTTCCCATTCCAATCCTGAGACACTTCCGATAGCAGAGATGTGATATCTCAATGCTTATACCAAACCTGAGACACTTCCTATAACATGAGATGTGATATCCAACTCCTTCCCGTTCCAAACCTGAGACCCTTCCTTTAGCATGAGATGTGATATCCAGCTCCTTCCCATTCCAATCCTGAGACACTTCCGATAGCATGAGATGTGATATCTCAATGCTTCTAATATCAAAACTGAGACCCTCCCTATAGCATGATATGTGATATCTAAGTCCTTCCCATTCCAATCCTGAGACCCTTCCTATAGCATGAGATGTGATATCTCAATGCTTCTACCAAACCTGAGACCCTTCCTTTAGCATGAGATGTGATAACCAACTCCTTCCCATTCCAATCCTGAGACCCTTCCTATAGCATGAGATGTGATATCTCAATACTTCTAATACCAAACCTGAGATCCTTCCGATAACATGAGATGTGATATCCAAATCCTTCCCCTTCCAAACCTGAGACCCTCCCTTTAGCATGAGATGTGATATCCAACTCCTTCCCATTCCAATCCTGAGACCCTTCTGATAGCATGAGATGTGATATCTCAATGCTTCTATACCAAACCTGAGATCCTTCCGATAGCATGAGATGTGATATCTCAATGCTTCTAATACCAAACCTGAGATCCTTCCTATAACATGAGATGTGATATCCAAATCCTTCCCCTTCCAAACCTGAGACCCTCCCTTTAGCATGAGATGTGATATCCAACTCCTTCCCATTCCAATCCTGAGACTCTTCTGATAGCATGAGATGTGATATCTCAATGCCTCTAATACCAAACCTGAGATCCTACCTCTAACATGAAATGTGATATCCAACTCTTTCCCCTTCCAAACCTGAGAGCCTTCCTATAGCATGAGATGTGATATCCAAGTCCTTCCCATTCCAATCCTGAGACCCTTCCTATAACATGAGATGTGATATCCAACTCCTTCCCATTCCAACCTGAGACCCTTCCTATAGCATGAGATGGGATATCCAACTCCTTCCAAATCCAATCCTGATACCCTTCCGATAGCATGAGATGTGATATCCCAATGCTTCTACCAAACCTGAGACCCATACTATGGCATGAGATGTGATATCAAACTCCTTCCCCTTCCAAACCTTAGACCCTTCCTTTATCATGAGATGTGATATCCAACTCCTTCCCATTCCATCCCTGAGACCCTCCCGATATCATGAGATGTGATATCTCAATGCTTCTAATATCAAACTTGAGACCCTCCCTATAGCATGAGATGTGATATCCAAGTCCTTCCCATTCCAATCCTGAGACCCTTCCTATAGCATGAGATGTGATATCTCAATGCTTCTAATACCAAACCTGAGACCCTTCCTATAACATGAGATGGGAATATCCAACTCCTTCCCATTCCAATCCTGAGACCCTTCCGATAGCAGAGATGTGATATCTCAATGCTTATACCAAACGTGAGATCCTTCCTATAACATGAGATGTGATATCCAACTCCTTCCCATTCCAATCCTGAGACACTTCCTATAGCATGAGATGTGATATCTCACTGCTTATACCAAACCTGAGACCCTTCCTATAGCAAGAGATGTGATATCCAACTCCTTCCCATTCCAATCCTGAGACCCTTCCAATAGCATGAGATGTGATATCTCAATGCTTCTAATATCAAACTTGAGACCCTCCCTATAGCATGAGATGTGATATCCAAGTCCTTCCGATTCCAATCCTGAGACACTTCCTATAGCATGAGATGTGATATCTCAATGCTTCTAATACCAAACCTGAGACTCTTCCTATAACATGAGATGGGATATCCAACTCCTTCCCATTCCAATCCTGAGACCCTTCCGATAGCATGAGATGTGATGTCTCAATGCTTCTAATACCAAACCTGAGATCCTTCCTATAACATGAGATGTGATATCCAACTCCTTCCCATTCCAATCCTGAGACCCTTCCTATAGCATGAGATGTGATATCTCAATGCTTATACCAAACCTGAGACCCTTCCTATAGCATGAGATGTGATTTCCAACTCCTTCCCATTCCAATCCTGAGACCCTTCCTATAGCATGAGATGTGATATCTCAATGCCTCTAATACCAAACCTGAGATCCTTCCTCTAACATGAAATGTGATATCGAACTCCTTCCCTTTCCAAACCTGAGAGCCTACCTATAGCATGAGATGTGATATCCAAGTCCTTCCCATTCCAATCCTTAGACCCTTCCTACAGCATGCAATATGATATCTCAATGATTCTAATAACAAACCTGAGACCCGTCCTATAACATGAGATGGGATATCCAACACCTTCCCATTCCAATCCTGAGACACTTCCGATAGCAGAGATGTGATATCTCAATGCTTATACCAAACCTGAGACCCTTCCTATAACATGAGATGTGATATCCAACTCCTTCCCGTTTCAAACCTGAGACCCTTCCTATAGCATATGTGATATCCAACTCCTTCCCATTCCAAACAAGAGACCCTTCCTATAGCAAGAATGTAATATCCAACTCCTTCCCATTCCAATCCTGAGACCATTCCTATAGCATGAGATGTGATATCTCAATGCTTCTAATACCAAACCTGAGATCCTTCCTATGACATGAGATGTGATATCCAATTCCTCCCCATTCCAAACCTGAGAACCTTCCTACAGCATGCGATGTGATATCTCAATGCTTCTAATACCAAACCTGAGACCAGTCCTATAACATGAGATTGGATATCCAACTCCTTCCCCTTCCAAACCTGAGACCCTTCCTATAGCATGAGATGTGATATCCAACTCCTTCCCATTCCAATCCTGAGACCCTTCCTATAGCCTGAGATGTGATATCTCAATGCCTCTAATACCAAACCTGAGATCCTTCCTCTAACATGAAATGTGATATCCAACTCCTTCCCTTTCCAAACCTGAGAGCCTATCTATAGCATGAGATGTGATATCCAAGTCCTTCCCATTCCAATCCTGAGACACTTCCGATAGCAGAGATGTGATATCTCAATGCTTATACCAAACCTGAGACCCTTCCTATAACATGAGATGTGATATCCAACTCCTTCCCGTTCCAAACCTGAGACCCTTCCTTTAGCATGAGATGTGATATCCAGCTCCTTCCCATTCCAATCCTGAGACCCTTCCTATAGCATGAGATGTGATATCTCAATGCTTCTACCAAACCTGAGACCCTTCCTTTAGCATGAGATGTGATAACCAACTCCTTCCCATTCCAATCCTGAGACCCTTCCTATAGCATGAGATGTGATATCTCAATACTTCTAATACCAAACCTGAGATCCTTCCGATAACATGAGATGTGATATCCAAATCCTTCCCCTTCCAAACCTGAGACCCTCCCTTTAGCATGAGATGTGATATCCAACTCCTTCCCATTCCAATCCTGAGACCCTTCTGATAGCATGAGATGTGATATCTCAATGCTTCTATACCAAACCTGAGATCCTTCCGATAGCATGAGATGTGATATCTCAATGCTTCTAATACCAAACCTGAGATCCTTCCTATAACATGAGATGTGATATCCAAATCCTTCCCCTTCCAAACCTGAGACCCTCCCTTTAGCATGAGATGTGATATCCAACTCCTTCCCATTCCAATCCTGAGACTCTTCTGATAGCATGAGATGTGATATCTCAATGCCTCTAATACCAAACCTGAGATCCTACCTCTAACATGAAATGTGATATCCAACTCTTTCCCCTTCCAAACCTGAGAGCCTTCCTATAGCATGAGATGTGATATCCAAGTCCTTCCCATTCCAATCCTGAGACCCTTCCTATAACATGAGATGTGATATCCAACTCCTTCCCATTCCAACCTGAGACCCTTCCTATAGCATGAGATGGGATATCCAACTCCTTCCAAATCCAATCCTGATACCCTTCCGATAGCATGAGATGTGATATCCCAATGCTTCTACCAAACCTGAGACCCATACTATGGCATGAGATGTGATATCAAACTCCTTCCCCTTCCAAACCTTAGACCCTTCCTTTATCATGAGATGTGATATCCAACTCCTTCCCATTCCATCCCTGAGACCCTCCCGATATCATGAGATGTGATATCTCAATGCTTCTAATATCAAACTTGAGACCCTCCCTATAGCATGAGATGTGATATCCAAGTCCTTCCCATTCTAATCCTGAGACCCTTCCTATAGCATGAGATGTGATATCTCAATGCTTCTAATACCAAACCTGAGACCCTTCCTATAACATGAGATGGGAATATCCAACTCCTTCCCATTCCAATCCTGAGACCCTTCCGATAGCAGAGATGTGATATCTCAATGCTTATACCAAACGTGAGATCCTTCCTATAACATGAGATGTGATATCTCACTGCTTATACCAAACCTGAGACCCTTCCTATAGCAAGAGATGTGATATCCAACTCCTTCCCATTCCAATCCTGAGACCCTTCCTATAGCATGAGATGTGATATCTCAATGCTTCTAATATCAAACTTGAGACCCTCCCTATAGCATGAGATGTGATATCCAAGTCCTTCCGATTCCAATCCTGAGACACTTCCTATAGCATGAGATGTGATATCTCAATGCTTCTAATACCAAACCTGAGACTCTTCCTATAACATGAGATGGGATATCCAACTCCTTCCCATTCCAATCCTGAGACCCTTCCGATAGCATGAGATGTGATGTCTCAATGCTTCTAATACCAAACCTGAGATCCTTCCTATAACATGAGATGTGATATCCAACTCCTTCCCATTCCAATCCTGAGACCCTTCCTATAGCATGAGATGTGATATCTCAATGCTTATACCAAACCTGAGACCCTTCCTATAGCATGAGATGTGATATCCAACTCCTTCCCATTCCAATCCTGAGACCCTTCCTATAGCATGAGATGTGATATCTCAATGCCTCTAATACCAAACCTGAGATCCTTCCTCTAACATGAAATGTGATATCGAACTCCTTCCCTTTCCAAACCTGAGAGCCTACCTATAGCATGAGATGTGATATCCAAGTCCTTCCCATTCCAATCTTTAGACCCTTCCTACAGCATGCAATATGATATCTCAATGATTCTAATAACAAACCTGAGACCCGTCCTATAACATGAGATGGGATATCCAACACCTTCCCATTCCAATCCTGAGACACTTCCGATAGCAGAGATGTGATATCTCAATGCTTATACCAAACCTGAGACCCTTCCTATAACATGAGATGTGATATCCAACTCCTTCCCGTTTCAAACCTGAGACCCTTCCTATAGCATATGTGATATCCAACTCCTTCCCATTCCAAACAAGAGACCCTTCCTATAGCAAGAATGTAATATCCAACTCCTTCCCATTCCAATCCTGAGACCATTCCTATAGCATGAGATGTGATATCTCAATGCTTCTAATACCAAACCTGAGATCCTTCCTATGACATGAGATGTGATATCCAATTCCTCCCCATTACAAACCTGAGAACCTTCCTACAGCATGCGATGTGATATCTCAATGCTTCTAATACCAAACCTGAGACCAGTCCTATAACATGAGATTGGATATCCAACTCCTTCCCCTTCCAAACCTGAGACCCTTCCTATAGCATGAGATGTGATATCCAACTTCTTCCCATTCCAATCCTGAAACCCTTCCTATAACATGAGATGTGATGTCTCAATGCTTCTAATACCAAACCTGAGATCTTTCCTATAACATGAGATGTGATATCCAACTGCTTCCCATTCCAATCCTGAGACCCTTCCTATAGCATGAGATGTGCTATCTCAATGCTTATACCAAACCTGAGACCCTTCCTAAAGCTTGAGATGTGATATCCAACTCCTTCCCATTCCAATCCTGAGACCCTTCCTATAACATGAAATGTGATATCCAACTCCTTCCCATTCCAACCTGAGACCCTTCCTATAGCATGAGATGGGATATCCAACTCCTTCCAAATCCAATACTGATACCCTTCCAATAGCATGAGATGTGATATCCCAATGCTTCTACCAAATCTGAGAACCATACTATGGCATGAGATGTGATATCAAACTCCTTCCCATTCCAATCCTGAGACTCTTCCTATAGCTTGAGATGTGATATCCAAATCCTTCCCATTCCAATTCTGAGACCCTTCCTATACCATGAGACTTGATATCTCAATGCTTCTAATACCAAACCTGAGACCCGTCCTATAACATGAGATGTGATATCCAAATCTTTCCCCTTCCAAACCTTAGACCCTTCCTTTATCATGAGATGTGATATCCAACCCCTTCCCATTCCAATCCTGAGACCCTTCCGATATCATGAGATTTGTTATCTCAATGCTTCTAATATCAAAATTGAGACCCGTCCTATAACATGAGATGTGATATCCAAATCTTTCCCCTTCCAAACCTTAGACCCTTCCTTTATCATGAGATGGGATATCCAACTCCTTCCCATTCCAATCCTGAGACCCTTCCGATAGCAGAGATGTGATATCTCAATGCTTATACCAATCCTGAGACCCTTCCTATGGCCTGAGATGTCATATACAACTCCTTCCCAATCCAATCCTGAGACCCTTCCTATATCATGAAATGTGATATCTCAATGCTTATACCAAACCCGAGACCCTTCCTATAGCATGAGATGTGATATCCAACTTCTTCCCATTCCAATCCTGAGACCCTTCCTATAACATGAGATGTGATGTCTCAATGCTTCTAATACCAAACCTGAGACCCTTCCTATAACATGAGATGGGATATCCAACTCCTTCCCATTCCAATCCTGAGACTCTTCCGATAGCAGAGATGTGATATCTCAATGCTTATACCAAACCTGAGACCCTTCCTATGGCCTGAGATGTCATATACAACTCCTTCCCATTCCAATCCTGAGACCGTTCCTATAGCATGAGATGTGATGTCTCAATGCTTCTAATACCAAACCTGAGATCCTTCCTATAACATGAGATGTGATATCCAACTCCTTCCCATTCCAATCCTGAGACCCTTATGATAGCATGAGATGTGATATCTCAATGCCTCTAATACCAAACCTGAGATACTTCCGATAGCATGAGATGTGATATCTCAAAGCTTCTAATACCAAACCTGAGATCCTTCCTATAACATGAGATGTGATTTCCAAATCCTTCCCCTTCCAAACCTGAGACCCTCCCTTTAGCATGAGATGTGATATCCAACTCCTTCCCATTCCAATCCTGAGACCCTTCCGATAGCAGAGATGTGATATCTCAATGCTTATACCAAACCTGAGACCCTTCCTATGGCATGAAATGTCATATACAACTCCTTCCCATTCCAATCCTGAGACCCTTCCTATAGCATGAGATGTGATATCTCAATGCTTATACCAAAGCTGAGACCCTTCCTATAGCATGAGATGTGATATCCAACTTTTTCCCATTCCAATCCTGAGACCCTTCCTATAACATGAGATGTGATATCTCAATGCTTCTAATACCAAACCTGAGATCTTTCCTATAACATGAGATGTGATATCCAACTCCTTCCCATTCCAATCCTGAGACCCTTCCTATAGCATGAGATGTGATATCACAATGCTTATACATAACCTGAGACCGTTCCTATAGCTTGAGATGTGATATCCAACTCCTTCCCATTCCAATCCTGAGACCCTTCCTATAGCATGAGATGTGATATCTCAAGACCTCTAATACCAAACCTGAGATCGTTCCTCTAACATGAAATGTGATATCCAACTCCTTCCCCTTCCAAACCTGAGAGCCTTCCTATAGCATGAGATATGATAGCCAAGTCCTTCCAATTCCAATCCTGAGACCCTTCCTATAACATGAAATGTGATATCCAACTCCTTCCCATTCCAACCTGAGACCCTTCCTATAGCATGAGATGGGATATCTCAATGCTTCTAATACCAAACCTGAGACTCTTCCTATAACATGAAATGTGATATCCATCTCCTTCCCTTTCCAAACCTGAGACCCTGTCTATAGCATGAGATGTCATATACAACTCCTTCCCATTCCAATCCTGAGACCCTTCCTATAGCACGAGATGTGATATCTCAATGCTTATACCAAACCTGAGACCCTTCCTATAGCATGAGATGTGATATCCAACTCCTTCCCATTCCAATCCTGAGACCCTTCCTATAGCCTGAGATGTGATATCTCAATGCCTCTGATACCAAACCTGAGATCCTTCCTCTAACATGAAATGTGATATCCAACTCCTTCCCTTTCCAAACCTGAGAGCCTATCTATAGCATGAGATGTGATATCCAAGTCCTTCCCATTCCAATCCTGAGACACTTCCGATAGCAGAGATGTGATATCTCAATGCTTATACCAAACCTGAGACCCTTCCTATAACATGAGATGTGATATCCAACTCCTTCCCGTTCCAAACCTGAGACCCTTCCTTTAGCATGAGATGTTATTCCAGCTCCTTCCCATTCCAATCCTGAGACACTTCCGATAGCATGAGATGTGATATCTCAATGCTTCTAATATCAAAACTGAGACCCTCCCTATAGCATGATATGTGATATCTAAGTCCTTCCCATTCCAATCCTGAGACCCTTCCTATAGCATGAGATGTGATATCTCAATGCTTCTACCAAACCTGAGACCCTTCCTTTAGCATGAGATGTGATAACCAACTCCTTCCCATTCCAATCCTGAGACCCTTCCTATAGCATGAGATGTGATATCTCAATACTTCTAATACCAAACCTGAGATCCTTCCGATAACATGAGATGTGATATCCAAATCCTTCCCCTTCCAAACCGGAGACCCTCCCTTTAGCATGAGATGTGATATCCAACTCCTTCCCATTCCAATCCTGAGACCCTTCTGATAGCATGAGATGTGATATCTCAATGCTTCTATACCAAACCTGAGATCCTTCCGATAGCATGAGATGTGATATCTCAATGCTTCTAATACCAAACCTGAGATCCTTCCTATAACATGAGATGTGATATCCAAATCCTTCCCCTTCCAAACCTGAGACCCTCCCTTTAGCATGAGATGTGATATCCAACTCCTTCCCATTCCAATCCTGAGACTCTTCTGATAGCATGAGATGTGATATCTCAATGCCTCTAATACCAAACCTGAGATCCTACCTCTAACATGAAATGTGATATCCAACTCTTTCCCCTTCCAAACCTGAGAGCCTTCCTATAGCATGAGATGTCATATCCAAGTCCTTCCCATTCCAATCCTGAGACCCTTCCTATAACATGAGATGTGATATCCAACTCCTTCCCATTCCAACCTGAGACCCTTCCTATAGCATGAGATGGGATATCCAACTCCTTCCAAATCCAATCCTGATACCCTTCCGATAGCATGAGATGTGATATCCCAATGCTTCTACCAAACCTGAGACCCATACTATGGCATGAGATGTGATATCAAACTCCTTCCCCTTCCAAACCTTAGACCCTTCCTTTATCATGAGATGTGATATCCAACTCCTTCCCATTCCATCCCTGAGACCCTCCCGATATCATGAGATGTGATATATCAATGCTTCTAATATCAAACTTGAGACCCTCCCTATAGCATGAGATGTGATATCCAAGTCCTTCCCATTCCAATCCTGAGACCCTTCCTATAGCATGAGATGTGATATCTCAATGCTTCTAATACCAAACCTGAGACCCTTCCTATAACATGAGATGGGAATATCCAACTCCTTCCCATTCCAATCCTGAGACCCTTCCGATAGCAGAGATGTGATATCTCAATGCTTATACCAATCCTGAGACCCTTCCTATGGCCTGAGATGTCATATACAACTCCTTCCCAATCCAATCCTGAGACCCTTCCTATATCATGAAATGTGATATCTCAATGCTTATACCAAACCCGAGACCCTTCCTATAGCATGAGATGTGATATCCAACTTCTTCCCATTCCAATCCTGAGACCCTTCCTATAACATGAGATGTGATGTCTCAATGCTTCTAATACCAAACCTGAGACCCTTCCTATAACATGAGATGGGATATCCAACTCCTTCCCATTCCAATCCTGAGACTCTTCCGATAGCAGAGATGTGATATCTCAATGCTTATACCAAACCTGAGACCCTTCCTATGGCCTGAGATGTCATATACAACTCCTTCCCATTCCAATCCTGAGACCGTTCCTATAGCATGAGATGTGATGTCTCAATGCTTCTAATACCAAACCTGAGATCCTTCCTATAACATGAGATGTGATATCCAACTCCTTCCCATTCCAATCCTGAGACCCTTATGATAGCATGAGATGTGATATCTCAATGCCTCTAATACCAAACCTGAGATACTTCCGATAGCATGAGATGTGATATCTCAAAGCTTCTAATACCAAACCTGAGATCCTTCCTATAACATGAGATGTGATTTCCAAATCCTTCCCCTTCCAAACCTGAGACCCTCCCTTTAGCATGAGATGTGATATCCAACTCCTTCCCATTCCAATCCTGAGACCCTTCCGATAGCAGAGATGTGATATCTCAATGCTTATACCAAACCTGAGACCCTTCCTATGGCATGAAATGTCATATACAACTCCTTCCCATTCCAATCCTGAGACCCTTCCTATAGCATGAGATGTGATATCTCAATGCTTATACCAAAGCTGAGACCCTTCCTATAGCATGAGATGTGATATCCAACTTTTTCCCATTCCAATCCTGAGACCCTTCCTATAACATGAGATGTGATATCTCAATGCTTCTAATACCAAACCTGAGATCTTTCCTATAACATGAGATGTGATATCCAACTCCTTCCCATTCCAATCCTGAGACCCTTCCTATAGCATGAGATGTGATATCACAATGCTTATACATAACCTGAGACCGTTCCTATAGCTTGAGATGTGATATCCAACTCCTTCCCATTCCAATCCTGAGACCCTTCCTATAGCATGAGATGTGATATCTCAAGACCTCTAATACCAAACCTGAGATCGTTCCTCTAACATGAAATGTGATATCCAACTCCTTCCCCTTCCAAACCTGAGAGCCTTCCTATAGCATGAGATATGATAGCCAAGTCCTTCCAATTCCAATCCTGAGACCCTTCCTATAACATGAAATGTGATATCCAACTCCTTCCCATTCCAACCTGAGACCCTTCCTATAGCATGAGATGGGATATCTCAATGCTTCTAATACCAAACCTGAGACTCTTCCTATAACATGAAATGTGATATCCATCTCCTTCCCTTTCCAAACCTGAGACCCTGTCTATAGCATGAGATGTCATATACAACTCCTTCCCATTCCAATCCTGAGACCCTTCCTATAGCACGAGATGTGATATCTCAATGCTTATACCAAACCTGAGACCCTTCCTATAGCATGAGATGTGATATCCAACTCCTTCCCATTCCAATCCTGAGACCCTTCCTATAGCCTGAGATGTGATATCTCAATGCCTCTGATACCAAACCTGAGATCCTTCCTCTAACATGAAATGTGATATCCAACTCCTTCCCTTTCCAAACCTGAGAGCCTATCTATAGCATGAGATGTGATATCCAAGTCCTTCCCATTCCAATCCTGAGACACTTCCGATAGCAGAGATGTGATATCTCAATGCTTATACCAAACCTGAGACCCTTCCTATAACATGAGATGTGATATCCAACTCCTTCCCGTTCCAAACCTGAGACCCTTCCTTTAGCATGAGATGTTATTCCAGCTCCTTCCCATTCCAATCCTGAGACACTTCCGATAGCATGAGATGTGATATCTCAATGCTTCTAATATCAAAACTGAGACCCTCCCTATAGCATGATATGTGATATCTAAGTCCTTCCCATTCCAATCCTGAGACCCTTCCTATAGCATGAGATGTGATATCTCAATGCTTCTACCAAACCTGAGACCCTTCCTTTAGCATGAGATGTGATAACCAACTCCTTCCCATTCCAATCCTGAGACCCTTCCTATAGCATGAGATGTGATATCTCAATACTTCTAATACCAAACCTGAGATCCTTCCGATAACATGAGATGTGATATCCAAATCCTTCCCCTTCCAAACCGGAGACCCTCCCTTTAGCATGAGATGTGATATCCAACTCCTTCCCATTCCAATCCTGAGACCCTTCTGATAGCATGAGATGTGATATCTCAATGCTTCTATACCAAACCTGAGATCCTTCCGATAGCATGAGATGTGATATCTCAATGCTTCTAATACCAAACCTGAGATCCTTCCTATAACATGAGATGTGATATCCAAATCCTTCCCCTTCCAAACCTGAGACCCTCCCTTTAGCATGAGATGTGATATCCAACTCCTTCCCATTCCAATCCTGAGACTCTTCTGATAGCATGAGATGTGATATCTCAATGCCTCTAATACCAAACCTGAGATCCTACCTCTAACATGAAATGTGATATCCAACTCTTTCCCCTTCCAAACCTGAGAGCCTTCCTATAGCATGAGATGTGATATCCCAATGCTTCTACCAAACCTGAGACCCATACTATGGCATGAGATGTGATATCAAACTCCTTCCCCTTCCAAACCTTAGACCCTTCCTTTATCATGAGATGTGATATCCAACTCCTTCCCATTCCATCCCTGAGACCCTCCCGATATCATGAGATGTGATATCTCAATGCTTCTAATATCAAACTTGAGACCCTCCCTATAGCATGAGATGTGATATCCAAGTCCTTCCCATTCCAATCCTGAGACCCTTCCTATAGCATGAGATGTGATATCTCAATGCTTCTAATACCAAACCTGAGACCCTTCCTATAACATGAGATGGGAATATCCAACTCCTTCCCATTCCAATCCTGAGACCCTTCCGATAGCAGAGATGTGATATCTCAATGCTTATACCAAACGTGAGATCCTTCCTATAACATGAGATGTGATATCCAACTCCTTCCCATTCCAATCCTGAGACACTTCCTATAGCATGAGATGTGATATCTCACTGCTTATACCAAACCTGAGACCCTTCCTATAGCAAGAGATGTGATATCCAACTCCTTCCCATTCCAATCCTGAGACCCTTCCTATAGCATGAGATGTGATATCTCAATGCTTCTAATATCAAACTTGAGACCCTCCCTATAGCATGAGATGTGATATCCAAGTCCTTCCGATTCCAATCCTGAGACACTTCCTATAGCATGAGATGTGATATCTCAATGCTTCTAATACCAAACCTGAGACTATTCCTATAACATGAGATGGGATATCCAACTCCTTCCCATTCCAATCCTGAGACCCTTCCGATAGCATGAGATGTGATGTCTCAATGCTTCTAATACCAAACCTGAGATCCTTCCTATAACATGAGATGTGATATCCAACTCCTTCCCATTCCAATCCTGAGACCCTTCCTATAGCATGAGATGTGATATCTCAATGCTTATACCAAACCTGAGACCCTTCCTATAGCATGAGATGTGATATCCAACTCCTTCCCATTCCAATCCTGAGACCCTTCCTATAGCATGAGATGTGATATCTCAATGCCTCTAATACCAAACCTGAGATCCTTCCTCTAACATGAAATGTGATATCGAACTCCTTCCCTTTCCAAACCTGAGAGCCTACCTATAGCATGAGATGTGATATCCAAGTCCTTCCCATTCCAATCTTTAGACCCTTCCTACAGCATGCAATATGATATCTCAATGATTCTAATAACAAACCTGAGACCCGTCCTATAACATGAGATGGGATATCCAACACCTTCCCATTCCAATCCTGAGACACTTCCGATAGCAGAGATGTGATATCTCAATGCTTATACCAAACCTGAGACCCTTCCTATAACATGAGATGTGATATCCAACTCCTTCCCGTTTCAAACCTGAGACCCTTCCTATAGCATATGTGATATCCAACTCCTTCCCATTCCAAACAAGAGACCCTTCCTATAGCAAGAATGTAATATCCAACTCCTTCCCATTCCAATCCTGAGACCATTCCTATAGCATGAGATGTGATATCTCAATGCTTCTAATACCAAACCTGAGATCCTTCCTATGACATGAGATGTGATATCCAATTCCTCCCCATTCCAAACCTGAGAACCTTCCTACAGCATGCGATGTGATATCTCAATGCTTCTAATACCAAACCTGAGACCAGTCCTATAACATGAGATTGGATATCCAACTCCTTCCCCTTCCAAACCTGAGACCCTTCCTATAGCATGAGATGTGATATCCAACTTCTTCCCATTCCAATCCTGAAACCCTTCCTATAACATGAGATGTGATGTCTCAATGCTTCTAATACCAAACCTGAGATCTTTCCTATAACATGAGATGTGATATCCAACTGCTTCCCATTCCAATCCTGAGACCCTTCCTATAGCATGAGATGTGCTATCTCAATGCTTATACCAAACCTGAGACCCTTCCTAAAGCTTGAGATGTGATATCCAACTCCTTCCCATTCCAATCCTGAGACCCTTCCTATAACATGAAATGTGATATCCAACTCCTTCCCATTCCAACCTGAGACCCTTCCTATAGCATGAGATGGGATATCCAACTCCTTCCAAATCCAATACTGATACCCTTCCAATAGCATGAGATGTGATATCCCAATGCTTCTACCAAATCTGAGAACCATACTATGGCATGAGATGTGATATCAAACTCCTTCCCATTCCAATCCTGAGACTCTTCCTATAGCTTGAGATGTGATATCCAAATCCTTCCCATTCCAATTCTGAGACCCTTCCTATACCATGAGACTTGATATCTCAATGCTTCTAATACCAAACCTGAGACCCGTCCTATAACATGAGATGTGATATCCAAATCTTTCCCCTTCCAAACCTTAGACCCTTCCTTTATCATGAGATGTGATATCCAACTCCTTCCCATTCCAATCCTGAGACCCTTCCGATATCATGAGATTTGTTATCTCAATGCTTCTAATATCAAAATTGAGACCCGTCCTATAACATGAGATGTGATATCCAAATCTTTCCCCTTCCAAACCTTAGACCCTTCCTTTATCATGAGATGGGATATCCAACTCCTTCCCATTCCAATCCTGAGACCCTTCCGATAGCAGAGATGTGATATCTCAATGCTTATACCAATCCTGAGACCCTTCCTATGGCCTGAGATGTCATATACAACTCCTTCCCAATCCAATCCTGAGACCCTTCCTATATCATGAAATGTGATATCTCAATGCTTATACCAAATCTGAGACCCTTCCTATAGCATGAGATGTGATATCCAACTCCTTCCCATTCCAATCCTGAGACCCTTCCTATAGCATGAGATGTGATGTCTCAATGCTTCTAATACCAAACCTGAGATCCTTCCTATAACATGAGATGTGATATCCAACTCCTTCCCATTCCAATCCTGAGACCCTTCCTATAGCATGAGATGTGATGTCTCAATGCTTCTAATACCAAACCTGAGAACCTTCCTACAGCATGCGATGTGATATCTCAATGCTTCTAATACCAAACCTGAGACCAGTCCTATAACATGAGATTGGATATCCAACTCCTTCCCCTTCCAAACCTGAGACCCTTCCTATAGCATGAGATGTGATATCCAACTTCTTCCCATTCCAATCCTGAGACCCTTCCTATAACATGAGATGTGATGTCTCAATGCTTCTAATACCAAACCTGAGATCTTTCCTATAACATGAGATGTAATATCCAACTCCTTCCCATTCCAATCCTGAGACCCTTCCTATAGCATGAGATGTGCTATCGCAATGCTTTTACCAAACCTGAGACCCTTCCTAAAGCTTGAGATGTGATATCCAACTCCTTCCCATTCCAATCCTGAGACCCTTCCTATAGCATGATATGTGATATCTCAATGCCTCTAATACCAAACCTGAGATCCTTCCTCTAACATGAGATGTGATATCCAAGTCCTTCCCATTCCAATCCTTAGACCCTTCCTACAGCATGCAATATGATATCTCAATGATTCTAATAACAAACCTGAGACCCGTCCTATAACATGAGATGGGATATCCAACACCTTCCCATTCCAATCCTGAGACACTTCCGATAGCAGAGATGTGATATCTCAATGCTTATAACAAACCTGAGACCCTTCCTATAACATGAGATGTGATATCTCAATGCTTATACCAAACCTGAGACCCTTCCTATAACATGAGATGTGATATCCAACTCCTTCCCATTCCAATCCCGAGACCCTTCCTATAGCATGAGATGTGATATCTCAATGCTTATACCAAACCTGAGACCCTTCCTATAGCATGAGATGTGATATCCAACTCCTTCCCATTCCAATCCTGAGACCCTTCCTATAGCATGAGATGTGATATCTCAATGCCTCTAATACCAAACCTGAGATCCTTCCTCTAACATGAAATGTGATATCGAACTCCTTCCCTTTCCAAACCTGAGAGCCTACCTATAGCATGAGATGTGATATCCAAGTCCTTCCCATTCCAATCTTTAGACCCTTCCTACAGCATGCAATATGATATCTCAATGATTCTAATAACAAACCTGAGACCCGTCCTATAACATGAGATGGGATATCCAACACCTTCCCATTCCAATCCTGAGACACTTCCGATAGCAGAGATGTGATATCTCAATGCTTATACCAAACCTGAGACCCTTCCTATAACATAAGATGTGATATCCAACTCCTTCCCGTTTCAAACCTGAGACCCTTCCTATAGCATATGTGATATCCAACTCCTTCCCATTCCAAACAAGAGACCCTTCCTATAGCAAGAATGTAATATCCAACTCCTTCCCATTCCAATCCTGAGACCATTCCTATAGCATGAGATGTGATATCTCAATGCTTCTAATACCAAACCTGAGATCCTTCCTATGACATGAGATGTGATATCCAATTCCTCCCCATTCCAAACCTGAGAACCTTCCTACAGCATGCGATGTGATATCTCAATGCTTCTAATACCAAACCTGAGACCAGTCCTATAACATGAGATTGGATATCCAACTCCTTCCCCTTCCAAACCTGAGACCCTTCCTATAGCATGAGATGTGATATCCAACTTCTTCCCATTCCAATCCTGAAACCCTTCCTATAACATGAGATGTGATGTCTCAATGCTTCTAATACCAAACCTGAGATCTTTCCTATAACATGAGATGTGATATCCAACTGCTTCCCATTCCAATCCTGAGACCCTTCCTATAGCATGAGATGTGCTATCTCAATGCTTATACCAAACCTGAGACCCTTCCTAAAGCTTGAGATGTGATATCCAACTCCTTCCCATTCCAATCCTGAGACCCTTCCTATAACATGAAATGTGATATCCAACTCCTTCCCATTCCAACCTGAGACCCTTCCTATAGCATGAGATAGGATATCCAACTCCTTCCAAATCCAATACTGATACCCTTCCAATAGCATGAGATGTGATATCCCAATGCTTCTACCAAATCTGAGAACCATACTATGGCATGAGATGTGATATCAAACTCCTTCCCATTCCAATCCTGAGACTCTTCCTATAGCTTGAGCTGTGATATCCAAATCCTTCCCATTCCAATTCTGAGACCCTTCCTATACCATGAGACTTGATATCTCAATGCTTCTAATACCAAACCTGAGACCCGTCCTATAACATGAGATGTGATATCCAAATCTTTCCCCTTCCAAACCTTAGACCCTTCCTTTATCATGAGATGGGATATCCAACTCCTTCCCATTCCAATCCTGAGACCCTTCCGATAGCAGAGATGTGATATCTCAATGCTTATACCAATCCTGAGACCCTTCCTATGGCCTGAGATGTCATGTACAACTCCTTCCCAATCCAATTCTGAGACCCTTCCTATATCATGAAATGTGATATCTCAATGCTTATACCAAATCTGAGACCCTTCCTATAGCATGAGATGTGATATCCAACTCCTTCCCATTCCAATCCTGAGACCCTTCCTATAGCATGAGATGTGATGTCTCAATGCTTCTAATACCAAACCTGAGATCCTTCCTATAACATGAGATGTGATATCCAACTCCTTCCCATTCCAATCCTGAGACCCTTCCTATAGCATGAGATGTGATGTCTCAATGCTTCTAATACCAAACCTGAGAACCTTCCTACAGCATGCGATGTGATATCTCAATGCTTCTAATACCAAACCTGAGACCAGTCCTATAACATGAGATTGGATATCCAACTCCTTCCCCTTCCAAACCTGAGACCCTTCCTATAGCATGAGATGTGATATCCAACTTCTTCCCATTCCAATCCTGAGACCCTTCCTATAACATGAGATGTGATGTCTCAATGCTTCTAATACCAAACCTGAGATCTTTCCTATAACATGAGATGTAATATCCAACTCCTTCCCATTCCAATCCTGAGACCCTTCCTATAGCATGAGATGTGCTATTGCAATGCTTATACCAAACCTGAGACCCTTCCTAACGCTTGAGATGTGATATCCAACTCCTTCCCATTCCAATCCTGAGACCCTTCCTATAGCATGATATGTGATATCTCAATGCCTCTAACACCAAACCTGAGATCCTTCCTCTAACATGAGATGTGATATCCAAGTCCTTCCCATTCCAATCCTTAGACCCTTCCTACAGCATGCAATATGATATCTCAATGATTCTAATAACAAACCTGAGACCCGTCCTATAACATGAGATGGGATATCCAACACCTTCCCATTCCAATCCTGAGACACTTCCGATAGCAGAGATGTGATATCTCAATGCTTATAACAAACCTGAGACCCTTCCTATAACATGAGATGTGATATCCAACTCCTTCCCGTTTCAAACCTGAGACCCTTCCTATAGCATATGTGATATCCAACTCCTTCCCATTCCAAACCTGAGAACCTTCCTACAGCATGCGATGTGATATCTCAATGCTTCTAATACCAAACCTGAGACCAGTCCTATAACATGAGATTGGATATCCAACTCCTTCCCCTTCCAAACCTGAGAAACCTTCCTATAGCATGAGATGTGATATCCAACTTCTTCCCATTCCAATCCTGAGACCCTTCCTATAACATGAGATGTGATGTCTCAATGCTTCTAATACCAAACCTGAGATCTTTCCTATAACATGAGATGTGATATCCAACTCCTTCCCATTCCAATCCTGAGACCCTTCTGATAGCATGAGATGTGATATTTCAATGCCTCTAATACCAAACCTGAGATCCTACCTCTAACATGAAATGTGATATCCATCTCCTTCCCTTTCCAAACCTGAGACCCTGCCTATAGCATGAGATGTGATATCCAAGTCCTTTCCATTCCAATCCTGAGACCCTTCCGATAGCAGAGATGTGATATCTCAATGCTTATACCAATCCTGAGACCCTTCCTATGGCCTGAGATGTCATATACAACTCCTTCCCAATCCAATCCTGAGACCCTTCCTATATCATGAAATGTGATATCTCAATGCTTATACCAAATCTGAGACCCTTCCTATAGCATGAGATGTGATATCCAACTCCTTCCCATTCCAATCCTGAGACCCTTCCTATAGCATGAGATGTGATGTCTCAATGCTTCTAATACCAAACCTGAGATCCTTCCTATAACATGAGATGTGATATCCAACTCCTTCCCATTCCAATCCTGAGACCCTTCCTATAGCATGAGATGTGATGTCTCAATGCTTCTAATACCAAACCTGAGAACCTTCCTACAGCATGCGATGTGATATCTCAATGCTTCTAATACCAAACCTGAGACCAGTCCTATAACATGAGATTGGATATCCAACTCCTTCCCCTTCCAAACCTGAGACCCTTCCTATAGCATGAGATGTGATATCCAACTTCTTCCCATTCCAATCCTGAGACCCTTCCTATAACATGAGATGTGATGTCTCAATGCTTCTAATACCAAACCTGAGATCTTTCCTATAACATGAGATGTAATATCCAACTCCTTCCCATTCCAATCCTGAGACCCTTCCTATAGCATGAGATGTGCTATCGCAATGCTTATACCAAACCTGAGACCCTTCCTAACGCTTGAGATGTGATATCCAACTCCTTCCCATTCCAATCCTGAGACCCTTCCTATAGCATGATATGTGATATCTCAATGCCTCTAATACCAAACCTGAGATCCTTCCTCTAACATGAGATGTGATATCCAAGTCCTTCCCATTCCAATCCTTAGACCCTTCCTACAGCATGCAATATGATATCTCAATGATTCTAATAACAAACCTGAGACCCGTCCTATAACATGAGATGGGATATCCAACACCTTCCCATTCCAATCCTGAGACACTTCCGATAGCAGAGATGTGATATCTCAATGCTTATAACAAACCTGAGACCCTTCCTATAACATGAGATGTGATATCCAACTCCTTCCCGTTTCAAACCTGAGACCCTTCCTATAGCATATGTGATATCCAACTCCTTCCCATTCCAAACCTGAGAACCTTCCTACAGCACGCGATGTGATATCTCAATGCTTCTAATACCAAACCTGAGACCAGTCCTATAACATGAGATTGGATATCCAACTCCTTCCCCTTCCAAACCTGAGAAACCTTCCTATAGCATGAGATGTGATATCCAACTTCTTCCCATTCCAATCCTGAGACCCTTCCTATAACATGAGATGTGATGTCTCAATGCTTCTAATACCAAACCTGAGATCTTTCCTATAACATGAGATGTGATATCCAACTCCTTCCCATTCCAATCCTGAGACCCTTCTGATAGCATGAGATGTGATGTTTCAATGCCTCTAATACCAAACCTGAGATCCTACCTCTAACATGAAATGTGATATCCATCTCCTTCCCTTTCCAAACCTGAGACCCTGCCTATAGCATGAGATGTGATATCCAAGTCCTTTCCATTCCAATCCTGAGACCCTTCCTATAGCATGTGATGTGATATCTCAATGCTTATACCAAACCTGAGACCCTTCCTATGGCATGAGATGTCATATACAACTCCTTCCCATTCCAAACCTGAGACCCTTCCTATAGCATGAGATGTGATATCTCAATGCTTATACCAAACCTGAGACCCTTCCTATAGCATGAGATGTGATATCCAACTTCTTCCCATTCCAATCCTGAGACCCTTCCTATAACATGAGATGTTATGTCGCAATGCTTCTAATATCAAACCTGAGATCTTCCCTATAACATGAGATGTGATATCCAACTCCTTCCCATTCCAATCCTGAGACCCTTCCTATAGCATGAGATGTGATATCACAATGCTTATACCAAACCTGAGACCGTTCCTATAGCTTGAGATGTGATATCCAACTCCTTCCCATTCCAATCCTGAGACCCTTCCTATAGCATGAGATGTGATATCTCAAGGCCTCTAATACCAAACCTGAGATCGTTCCTCTAACATGAAATGTGATATCCAACTCCTTCCCCTTCCAAACCTGAGAGCCTTCCTATAGCATGAGATATGATAGCCAAGTCCTTCCAATTCCAATCCTGAGACCCTTCCTATAACATGAGATGGGATATCCAACTCATTCCCATTCCAATCCTGAGACCCTTCCGATAGCAGAGATGTGATATCTCAATGCTTATACCAAACCTGAGACCCTTCCTATGGCCTGAGATGTCATATACAACTCCTTCCCATTCCAATCCTGAGACCCTTCCTATAGCATGAGATGTGATATCTCAATGCTTATACCAAATCTGAGACCCTTCCTATAGCATGAGATGTGATATCCAACTCCTTCCCATTCCAATCCTGAGACCCTTCCTATAGCATGAGATGTGATGTCTCAATGCTTCTAATACCAAACCTGAGATCCTTCCTATAACATGAGATGTGATATCCAACTCCTTCCCATTCCAATCCTGAGACCCTTATGATAGCATGAGATGTGATATCTCAATGCCTCTAATACCAAACCTGAGATACTTCCGATAGCATGAGATGTGATATCTCAATGCTTCTAATACCAAACCTGAGATCCTTCCTATAACATGAGATGTGATTTCCAAATCCTACCCCTTCCAAACCTGAGACCCTCCCTTTAGCATGAGATGTGATATCCAACTCCTTCCCATTCCAATCCTGAGACCCTTCTGATAGCATGAGATGTGATATCTCAATGCCTCTAATTCCAAACCTGAGATCCTACCTCTAACATGAAATGTGATATCCATCTCCTTCCCTTTCCAAACCTGAGACCCTGCCTATAGCATGAGATGTGATATCCAAGTCCTTCCCATTCCAATCCTGAGACCCTTCCTATAGCATGTGATGTGATATCTCAATGCTTATACCAAACCTGAGACCCTTCCTATGGCATGAGATGTCATATACAACTCCTTCCCATTCCAATCCTGAGACCCTTCCTATAGCATGAGATGTGATATCTCAATGCTTATACCAAACCTGAGACCCTTCCTATAGCATGAGATGTGATATCCAAGTCCTTCCCATTCCAATTCTGAGACCCTTCCTATAGCATGTGATGTGATATCTCAATGCTTATACCAAACCTGAGACCCTTCCTATGGCATGAGATGTCATATACAACTCCTTCCCATTCCAACCCTGAGACCCTTCCTATAGCATGAGATGTGATATCTCAATGCTTATACCAAACCTGAGACCCTTCCTATAGCATGAGATGTGATATCCAACTTCTTCCCATTCCAATCCTGAGACCCTTCCTATAGCATGAGATGTGATATCTCAATGCTTATCCCAAACCTGAGACCCTTCCTATAGCTTGAGATGTGATATCCAACTCCTTCCCATTCAATCCTGAGACCCTTCCTATAGCATGAGATGTGATATCTCAAGGCCCCTAATACCAAACCTGAGATCCTTCCTCTAACATGAAATGTGATATCCAACTCCTTCCCCTTCCAAACCTGAGAGCCTTCCTATAGCATGAGATATGATATCCAAGTCCTTCCCATTCCAATCCTGAGACCCTTCCTATAACATGAAATGTGATATCCAACTCCTTCCCATTCTAACCTGAGACCCTTCCTATAGCATGAGATGGGATATCCAACTCCTTCCAAATCCAATACTGATACCCTTCCGATAGCATGAGATGTGATATCCCAATGCTTCTACCAAACCTGAGACCCATACTATGGCATGAGATGTGATATCAAACTCCTTCCCATTCCAATCCTGAGACGCTTCCTATAACTTGAGATGTGATATCCAACTCCTTCCCATTCCAATTCTGAGACCCTTCTTATACCATGAGACTTGATATCTCAATGCTTCTAATACCAAACCTGAGACCCGTCCTATAACATGAGATGTGATATCCAAATCCTTCCCCTTCCAAACCTTAGACCCTTCCTTTATCATGAGATGTGATATCCAACTCCTTCCCATTCCAATCCTGAGACCCTTCCGATATCATGAGATTTGTTATCTCAATGCTTCTAATATCAAACTTGAGACCCTCCCTATAGCATGAGATGTGACATCCAAGTCCTTCCCATTCCAATCCTGAGACCCTTCCTATAGCATGAGATGTGATATCTCAATGCTTCTAATACCAAACCTGAGACCCTTCCTATAACATGAGATGGGATATCCAACTCCTTCCCATTCCAATCCTGAGACCCTTCCGATAGCAGAGATGTGATATCTCAATGCTTATACCAAACCTGAGACCCTTCCTAAGGCCTGAGATGTCATATACAACTCCTTCCCATTCCAATCCTGAGACCCTTCCTATAGCATGAGATGTGATATCTCAATGCTTATACCAAATCTGAGACCCTTCCTATAGCATGAGATGTGATATCCAACACCTTCCCATTCCAATCCTGAGACCCTTCCTATAGCATGAGAAGTGATATCTCCATGCTTATACCAAACCTGAGACCCTTCCTATAGCATGAGATGTGATATCCAAATCCTTCCCATTCCAATCCTGAGACCCTTCCTATAGCATGAGATGTGATATCTCAATGCTTATACCAAACCTGAGAGCCTACCTATAGCATGAGATGTGATATCCAAGTCCATCCCATTCCAATCCTTAGACCCTTCCTACAGCATGCGATGTGATATCTCAATGATTCTAATACCAAACCAGAGACCCGTCCTTTAACATGAGATGGGATATCCAACTCCTTCCCATTCCAATCCTGAGCCACTCCTGATAGCAGAGATGTGATATCTCAATGCTTATACCAAACCTGAGACCCTTCCTATAACATGAGATGTGATATCCAACTCCTTCCCGTTCCAAACCTGAGACACTTCCTATAGCATATGTGATATCCAACTCCTTCCCATTCCAAACATGAGACCCTTCCTATAGCAAGAATGTAATATCCACCTCCTACCCATTCCAATCCTGAGACCATTCCTATAGCATGAGATGTGATATATCAATGCTTCTAATACCAAACCTGAGATCCTTCCTATGACATGAGATGTGATATCCATATCCTTCCCATTCCAATCCTGAGACCCTTCCTATAGCAAGAGATGTGATATCCAAATCCTTCCCATTCCAATCCTGAGACCCTTCCTATAACATGAGATGTGATATTCAACTCCTTCCCATTCCAACTTGAGACACTTCCTATAGCATGAGAAGGGATATCCAACTCCTTCCCAATCCAATCCTGAGAACCTTCCGATAGTAGAGATGTGATATCTCAATGCTTATACCAAACCTGAGACCCTTCCTATGGCATGAGATGTGATATCCAACTCCTTGCCATTCAAATCCTGAGACCCTTCCTATAGCATGAGATGTGATTTCTCAATGCTTCTACCAAACCTGAGACCCTTCCTTTAGCATGAGATGTGATATCCAAATCCTTCACATTCCAATCCTGAGACCCTTCCTATAGCATGAGATGTGATATCTCAATGCTTCTAATACCAAACCTGAGATCCTTCCTATAACATGAGATGTGATATCCAATTCCTTCCCATTCCAAACCTGAGACCCTTCCTATTGGATGAGATGTGATATCCAACTCCTTCCCATTCCAACCCTGAGACCCTTCCTATACCATGAGATGTGATATCTCAATGCTTCTAATACCAAACCTGGGAACCGTCCTATAACATGAGATGTGATATCTCAATGTTTCTAATAAAAAACCTGAGACCCTTCCTATAACATGAGATGTGATATCCAATTCCTTCCCATTCCAAACCTGAGACCCTTCCTATTGGATGAGATGTGATATCCAAATCCTTCCCCTTCCAAACCTGAGACCCTTCCTTTAGCATGAGATGTGATATCCAAATACTTCTCATTCCAATCCTAAAACCCTTCCTATAGCATGAGATTTGATATCTCAATGTTTCTAATAAAAAACCTGAGACCCTTCCTATAGCAAGAGATGTGATATCCAAATCCTTCCCATTCCAATCCTGAGACCCTTCCTGTATATAACATGAGATGTGATATCCAACTCCTTCCCATTCCAACCTGAGACCCTTCCTATAGCATGAGATGTGATATCCAACTCCTTACCATTCAAATCCTGAGACCCTCCCTATAACAAGAGATGTCATATCCAACTCCTTCCCATTCCAAACCTGAGACCCTTCCTATAACATGAGATGTGATATCCAACTCCTTCCCATTCCAAACCTGAGACCCTTCCGATAGCATGAGCTGTGATATCTCAATGCTTCAAAAACCAAACATGAGAACCATCCTATAACATGAGATGTGAAATCCAAATCCTTCCCTTCCCAAACCTGAGACTCTTCCTATAGCATGAGATGTGATATCTCAATGCTTCTACCAAACCTGAAACCCTTCCTATAGCATGAGATGTGATAACTCAATGCTTATACCAAACCTGAGACCCTTCCTATGGCATGAGATGTCATATACAACTCCTTCCCATTCCAACCCTGAGACCCTTCCTATAGCATGAGATGTGATATCTCAATGCTTATACCAAACCTGAGACCCTTCCTATAGCATGAGATGTGATATCCAACTTCTTCCCATTCCAATCCTGAGACCCTTCCTATAGCATGAGATGTGATATCACAATGCTTCTAATACCAAACCTGAGACCCGTCCTATAACATGAGATGTGATATCCAAATCCTTCCCCTTCCAAACCTGAGACCCTTCCTTTAGCATGAGGTGTGATATCCAGCTCCTCCCATTCCAATCCTGAGTCCCTTCCGATAGCAGAGATGTGATATTTCAATGCTTATACCAAACCTGAGACCCTTCCCATAGCATGAGATGTGATATCCAACTCCTTCCCATTCCAATCCTGAGACCCTGCCTATAGCATGAGATGTGATATCCAAGTCCTTCCCATTCCAATCCTGAGACCCTTCCTATAGCATGTGATGCGATAACTCAATGCTTATACCAAACCTGAGACCCTTCCTATGGCATGAGATGTCATATACAACTCCTTCCCATTCCAACCCTGAGACCCTTCCTATAGCATGAGATGTGATATCTCAATGCTTATACCAAACCTGAGACCCTTCCTATAGCATGAGATGTGATATCCAACTTCTTCCCATTCCAATCCTGAGACCCTTCCTATAGCATGAGATGTGATATCTCAATGCTTATACCAAACCTGAGACCCTTCCTATAGCTTGAGATGTGATATCCAACTCCTTCCCATTCCAATCCTGAGACCCTTCCTATAG
Source organism: Ambystoma mexicanum (assembly GCF_040938575.1). Lineage (NCBI taxonomy): Eukaryota > Metazoa > Chordata > Amphibia > Caudata > Ambystomatidae > Ambystoma > Ambystoma mexicanum. Next base: position 1,505,384,630 of record NC_090923.1, on the reverse strand, counting down.
CATGAGATGTGATATCTCAAGGCCCCTAATACCAAACCTGAGATCCTTCCTCTAACATGAAATGTGATATCCAACTCCTTCCCCTTCCAAACCTGAGAGCCTTCCTATAGCATGAGATATGATATCCAAGTCCTTCCCATTCCAATCCTGAGACCCTTCCTATAACATGAAATGTGATATCCAACTCCTTCCCATTCTAACCTGAGACCCTTCCTATAGCATGAGATGGGATATCCAACTCCTTCCAAATCCAATACTGATACCCTTCCGATAGCATGAGATGTGATATCCCAATGCTTCTACAAAACCTGAGACCCATACTATGGCATGAGATGTGATATCAAACTCCTTCCCATTCCAATCCTGAGACGCTTCCTATAGCTTGAGATGTGATATCCAACTCCTTCCCATTCCAATTCTGAGACCCTTCTTATACCATGAGACTTGATATCTCAATGCTTCTAATACCAAACCTGAGACCCGTCCTATAACATGAGATGTGATATCCAAATCCTTCCCCTTCCAAACCTTAGACCCTTCCTTTATCATGAGATGTGATATCCAACTCCTTCCCATTCCAATCCTGAACCCTTCCGATATCATGAGATTTGTTATCTCAATGCTTCTAATATCAAACTTGAGACCCTCCCTATAGCATGAGATGTGACATCCAAGTCCTTCCCATTCCAATCCTGAGACCCTTCCTATAGCATGAGATGTGATATCTCAATGCTTCTAATACCAAACCTGAGACCCTTCCTATAACATGAGATGGGATATCCAACTCCTTCCCATTCCAATCCTGAGACCCTTCCGATAGCAGAGATGTGATATCTCAATGCTTATACCAAACCTGAGACCCTTCCTAAGGCCTGAGATGTCATATACAACTCCTTCCCATTCCAATCCTGAGACCCTTCCTATAGCATGAGATGTGATATCTCAATGCTTATACCAAATCTGAGACCCTTCCTATAGCATGAGATGTGATATCCAACACCTTCCCATTCCAATCCTGAGACCCTTCCTATAGCATGAGAAGTGATATCTCCATGCTTATACCAAACCTGAGACCCTTCCTATAGCATGAGATGTGATATCCATATCCTTCCCATTCCAATCCTGAGACCCTTCCTATAGCAAGAGATGTGATATCCAAATCCTTCCCATTCCAATCCTGAGACCCTTCCTATAACATGAGATGTGATATTCAACTCCTTCCCATTCCAACTTGAGACACTTCCTATAGCATGAGAAGGGATATCCAACTCCTTCCCAATCCAATCCTGAGAACCTTCCGATAGCAGAGATGTGATATCTCAATGCTTATACCAAACCTGAGACCCTTCCTATGGCATGAGATGTGATATCCAACTCCTTGCCATTCAAATCCTGAGACCCTTCCTATAGCATGAGATGTGATTTCTCAATGCTTCTACCAAACCCGAGACCCTTCCTTTAGCATGAGATGTGATATCCAAATCCTTCACATTCCAATCCTGAGACCCATCCTATAGCTTGAGATGTGATATCTCAATGCTTCTAATACCAAACCTGAGATCCTTCCTATAACATGAGATGTGATATCCAATTCCTTCCCATTCCAAACCTGAGACCCTTCCTATTGGATGAGATGTGATATCCAACTCCTTCCCATTCCAACCCTGAGACCCTTCCTATACCATGAGATGTGATATCTCAATGCTTCTAATACCAAACCTGGGAACCGTCCTATAACATGAGATGTGATATCTCAATGTTTCTAATAAAAAACCTGAGACCCTTCCGATAACATGAGATGTGATATCCAATTCCTTCCCATTCTAAACCTGAGACCCTTCCTATTGGATGAGATGTGATATCCAAATCCTTCCCCTTCCAAACCTGAGACCCTTCCTATACCATGAGATGTGATATCTCAATGCTTCTAATACCAAACCTGGGAACCGTCCTATAACATGAGATTTGATATCTCAATGTTTCTAATAAAAAACCTGAGACCCTTCCTATAGCAAGAGATGTGATATCCAAATCCTTCCCATTCCAATCCTGAGACCCTTCCTGTATATAATATGAGATGTGATATCCAACTCCTTCCCATTCCAACCTGAGACCCTTCCTATAGCATGAGATGTGATATCCAACTCCTTACCATTCAAATCCTGAGACCCTCCCTATAACAAGAGATGTCATATCCAACTCCTTCCCATTCCAAACCTGAGACCCTTCCTATAACATGAGATGTGATATCCAACTCCTTCCCATTCCAAACCTGAGACCCTTCCGATAGCATGAGCTGTGATATCTCAATGCTTCAAAAACCAAACATGAGAACCATCCTATAACATGAGATGTGAAATCCAAATCCTTCCCTTCCCAAACCTGGGACTCTTCCTATAGCATGAGATGTGATATCTCAATGCTTCTACCAAACCTGAAACCCTTCCTATAGCATGAGATGTGATAACTCAATGCTTATACCAAACCTGAGACCCTTCCTATGGCATGAGATGTCATATACAACTCCTTCCCATTCCAACCCTGAGACCCTTCCTATAGCATGAGATGTGATATCTCAATGCTTATACCAAACCTGAGACCCTTCCTATAGCATGAGATGTGATATCCAACTCCTTCCCATTCCAATCCTGAGACCCTTCTGATAGCATGAGATGTGATATCTCAAGGCCTCTAATACCAAACCTGAGATCCTACCTCTAACATGAAATGTGATATCCATCTCCTTCCCTTTCCAAACCGAGACCCTGCCTATAGCATGAGATGTGATATCCAAGTCCTTCCCATTCCAATCCTGAGACCCTTCTTATAGCATGTGATGTGATATCTCAATGCTTATACCAAACCTGAGACCCTTCCTATGGCATGAGATGTCATATACAACTCCTTCCCATTCCAACCCTGAGACCCTTCCTATAGCATGAGATGAGATATCTCAATGCTTATACCAAACCTGAGACCCTTCCTATAGCATGAGATGTGATATCCAACTTCTTCCCATTCCAATCCTGAGACCCTTCCTATAGCATGAGATGTGATATCTCAATGCTTATACCAAACCTGAGACCCTTCCTATAGCATAAAATGTGATATCTCAATGCTTATACCAAACCTGAGACCCTTCCTATAGCATGAGATGTTATATCCAACTCCTTCCCATTCCAATCCTGAGACCCTTCCTATAGCATGAGATGTGATATCTCAATGCTTATACCAAACCTGAGACCCTTCCTATAGCATGAGATGTGATATCCAACTCCTTCCCATTCCAATCCTGAGACCCTTCCTATAGCATGAGATGTGATGTCTCAATGCTTCTAATACCAAACCTGAGATCCTTCCTATAACATGAGATGTGATATCCAACTCCTTCCCATTCCAATCCTGAGACCCTTCCTATAGCATGAGATGTGATATCTCAATGCCTCTTATACCAAACCTGAGATCCTTCCGATAGCATGAGATGTGATATCTCAATGCTTCTAATACCAAACCTGAGATCCTTCCTATAATATGAGATGTGATTTCCAAATCCTTACCCTTCCAAACCTGAGACCCTCCCTTTAGCATGAAATGTGATATCCAACTCCTTCCCATTCCAATCCTGAGACCCTTCTGATAGCATGAGATGTGATATCTCAATGCCTCTAATACCAAACCTGAGATCCTACCTCTAACATGAAATGTGATATCCATCTCCATCCCTTTCCAAACCTGAGACCCTGCCTATAGCATGAGATGTGATATCCAAGTCCTTCCCATTCCAATCCTGAGACCCTTCCTATAGCATGTGATGTGATATCTCAATGCTTATACCAAACCTGAGACCCTTCCTATGGCATGAGATGTCATATACAACTCCTTCCCATTCCAACCCTGAGACCCTTCCTATAGCATGAGATGTGATATCTCAATGCTTATACCAAACCTGAGACCCTTCCTATAGCATGAGATGTGATATCCATCTTCTTCCCATTCCAATCCTGAGACCCTTCCTATAGCATGAGATGTGATATCTCAATGCTTATACCAAACCTGAGACCCTTCCTATAGCTTGAGATGTGATATCCAACTCCTTCCCATTCCAATCCTGAGCCACTCCTGATAGCAGAGATGTGATATCTCAATGCTTATACCAAACCTGAGACCCTTCCTATAACATGAGATGTGATATCCAACTCCTTCCCGTTCCAAACCTGAAACACTTCCTATAGCATATGTGATATCCAACTCCTTCCCATTCCAAACATGAGACCCTTCCTATAGCAAGAATGTAATATCCAACTCCTTCCCATTCCAACCCTGAGACCATTCCTATAGCATGATATGTGATATATCAATGCTTCTAATACCAAACCTGAGATCCTTCCTATGACATGAGATGTGATATCTCAATGTTTCTAATAAAAAACCTGAGACCCTTCCGATAACATGAGATGTGATATCCAATTCCTTCCCATTCCAAACCTGAGACCCTTCCTATTGGATGAGATGTGATATCCAAATCCTTCCCCTTCCAAACCTGAGACCCTTCCTATACCATGAGATGTGATATCTCAATGCTTCTAATACCAAACCTGGGAACCGTCCTATAACATGAGATTTGATATCTCAATGTTTCTAATAAAAAACCTGAGACCCTTCCTATAGCAAGAGATGTGATATCCAAATCCTTCCCATTCCAATCCTGAGACCCTTCCTGTATATAACATGAGATGTGATATCCAACTCCTTCCCATTCCAACCTGAGACCCTTCCTATAGCATGAGATGTGATATCCAACTCCTTACCATTCAAATCCTGAGACCCTCCCTATAACAAGAGATGTCATATCCAACTCCTTCCCATTCCAAACCTGAGACCCTTCCTATAACATGAGATGTGATATCCAACTCCTTCCCATTCCAAACCTGAGACCCTTCCGATAGCATGAGCTGTGATATCTCAATGCTTCAAAAACCAAACATGAGAACCATCCTATAACATGAGATGTGAAATCCAAATCCTTCCCTTCCCAAACCTGGGACTCTTCCTATAGCATGAGATGTGATATCTCAATGCTTCTACCAAACCTGAAACCCTTCCTATAGCATGAGATGTGATAACTCAATGCTTATACCAAACCTGAGACCCTTCCTATGGCATGAGATGTCATATACAACTCCTTCCCATTCCAACCCTGAGACCCTTCCTATAGCATGAGATGTGATATCTCAATGCTTATACCAAACCTGAGACCCTTCCTATAGCATGAGATGTGATATCCAACTCCTTCCCATTCCAATCCTGAGACCCTTCTGATAGCATGAGATGTGATATCTCAAGGCCTCTAATACCAAACCTGAGATCCTACCTCTAACATGAAATGTGATATCCATCTCCTTCCCTTTCCAAACCGAGACCCTGCCTATAGCATGAGATGTGATATCCAAGTCCTTCCCATTCCAATCCTGAGACCCTTCTTATAGCATGTGATGTGATATCTCAATGCTTATACCAAACCTGAGACCCTTCCTATGGCATGAGATGTCATATACAACTCCTTCCCATTCCAACCCTGAGACCCTTCCTATAGCATGAGATGAGATATCTCAATGCTTATACCAAACCTGAGACCCTTCCTATAGCATGAGATGTGATATCCAACTTCTTCCCATTCCAATCCTGAGACCCTTCCTATAGCATGAGATGTGATATCTCAATGCTTATACCAAACCTGAGACCCTTCCTATAGCATAAAATGTGATATCTCAATGCTTATACCAAACCTGAGACCCTTCCTATAGCATGAGATGTTATATCCAACTCCTTCCCATTCCAATCCTGAGACCCTTCCTATAGCATGAGATGTGATATCTCAATGCTTATACCAAACCTGAGACCCTTCCTATAGCATGAGATGTGATATCCAACTCCTTCCCATTCCAATCCTGAGACCCTTCCTATAGCATGAGATGTGATGTCTCAATGCTTCTAATACCAAACCTGAGATCCTTCCTATAACATGAGATGTGATATCCAACTCCTTCCCATTCCAATCCTGAGACCCTTCCTATAGCATGAGATGTGATATCTCAATGCCTCTTATACCAAACCTGAGATCCTTCCGATAGCATGAGATGTGATATCTCAATGCTTCTAATACCAAACCTGAGATCCTTCCTATAATATGAGATGTGATTTCCAAATCCTTACCCTTCCAAACCTGAGACCCTCCCTTTAGCATGAAATGTGATATCCAACTCCTTCCCATTCCAATCCTGAGACCCTTCTGATAGCATGAGATGTGATATCTCAATGCCTCTAATACCAAACCTGAGATCCTACCTCTAACATGAAATGTGATATCCATCTCCATCCCTTTCCAAACCTGAGACCCTGCCTATAGCATGAGATGTGATATCCAAGTCCTTCCCATTCCAATCCTGAGACCCTTCCTATAGCATGTGATGTGATATCTCAATGCTTATACCAAACCTGAGACCCTTCCTATGGCATGAGATGTCATATACAACTCCTTCCCATTCCAACCCTGAGACCCTTCCTATAGCATGAGATGTGATATCTCAATGCTTATACCAAACCTGAGACCCTTCCTATAGCATGAGATGTGATATCCAACTTCTTCCCATTCCAATCCTGAGACCCTTCCTATAGCATGAGATGTGATATCTCAATGCTTATACCAAACCTGAGACCCTTCCTATAGCTTGAGATGTGATATCCAACTCCTTCCCATTCAATCCTGAGACCCTTCCTATAGCATGAGATGTGATATCTCAAGGCCCCTAATACCAAACCTGAGATCCTTCCTCTAACATGAAATGTGATATCCAACTCCTTCCCCTTCAAAACCTGAGAGCCTTCCTATAGCATGAGATATGATATCCAAGTCCTTCCCATTCCAATCCTGAGACCCTTCCTATAACATGAAATGTGATATCCAACTCCTTCCCATTCTAACCTGAGACCCTTCCTATAGCATGAGATGGGATATCCAACTCCTTCCAAATCCAATACTGATACCCTTCCGAAAGCATGAGATGTGATATCCCAATGCTTCTACCAAACCTGAGACCCATACTATGGCATGAGATGTGATATCAAACTCCTTCCCATTCCAATCCTGAGACGCTTCCTATAACTTGAGATGTGATATCCAACTCCTTCCCATTCCAATTCTGAGACCCTTCTTATACCATGAGACTTGATATCTCAATGCTTCTAATACCAAACCTGAGACCCGTCCTATAACATGAGATGTGATATCCAAATCCTTCCCCTTCCAAACCTTAGACCCTTCCTTTATCATGAGATGTGATATCCAACTCCTTCCCATTCCAATCCTGAGACCCTTCCGATATCATGAGATTTGTTATCTCAATGCTTCTAATATCAAACTTGAGACCCTCCCTATAGCATGAGATGTGACATCCAAGTCCTTCCCATTCCAATCCTGAGACCCTTCCTATAGCATGAGATGTGATATCTCAATGCTTCTAATACCAAACCTGAGACCCTTCCTATAACATGAGATGGGATATCCAACTCCTTCCCATTCCAATCCTGAGACCCTTCCGATAGCAGAGATGTGATATCTCAATGCTTATACCAAACCTGAGACCCTTCCTAAGGCCTGAGATGTCATATACAACTCCTTCCCATTCCAATCCCGAGACCCTTCCTATAGCATGAGATGTGATATCTCAATGCTTATACCAAATCTGAGACCCTTCCTATAGCATGAGATGTGATATCCAACACCTTCCCATTCCAATCCTGAGACCCTTCCTATAGCATGAGAAGTGATATCTCCATGCTTATACCAAACCTGAAACCCTTCCTTTAACATGAGATGGGATATCCAACTCCTTCCCATTCCAATCCTGAGCCACTCCTGATAGCAGAGATGTGATATCTCAATGCTTATACCAAACCTGAGACCCTTCCTATAACATGAGATGTGATATCCAACTCCTTCCCGTTCCAAACCTGAGACACTTCCTATAGCATATGTGATATCCAACTCCTTCCCATTCCAAACATGAGACCCTTCCTATAGCAAGAATGTAATATCCACCTCCTACCCATTCCAATCCTGAGACCATTCCTATAGCATGAGATGTGATATATCAATGCTTCTAATACCAAACCTGAGATCCTTCCTATGACATGAGATGTGATATCCATATCCTTCCCATTCCAATCCTGAGACCCTTCCTATAGCAAGAGATGTGATATCCAAATCCTTCCCATTCCAATCCTGAGACCCTTCCTATAACATGAGATGTGATATTCAACTCCTTCCCATTCCAACTTGAGACACTTCCTATAGCATGAGAAGGGATATCCAACTCCTTCCCAATCCAATCCTGAGAACCTTCCGATAGCAGAGATGTGATATCTCAATGCTTATACCAAACCTGAGACCCTTCCTATGGCATGAGATGTGATATCCAACTCCTTGCCATTCAAATCCTGAGACCCTTCCTATAGCATGAGATGTGATTTCTCAATGCTTCTACCAAACCTGAGACCCTTCCTTTAGCATGAGATGTGATATCCAAATCCTTCACATTCCAATCCTGAGACCCTTCCTATAGCATGAGATGTGATATCTCAATGCTTCTAATACCAAACCTGAGATCCTTCCTATAACATGAGATGTGATATCCAATTCCTTCCCATTCCAAACCTGAGACCCTTCCTATTGGATGAGATGTGATATCCAACTCCTTCCCATTCCAACCCTGAGACCCTTCCTATACCATGAGATGTGATATCTCAATGCTTCTAATACCAAACCTGGGAACCGTCCTATAACATGAGATGTGATATCTCAATGTTTCTAATAAAAAACCTGAGACCCTTCCTATAACATGAGATGTGATATCCAATTCCTTCCCATTCCAAACCTGAGACCCTTCCTATTGGATGAGATGTGATATCCAAATCCTTCCCCTTCCAAACCTGAGACCCTTCCTTTAGCATGAGATGTGATATCCAAATACTTCCCATTCCAATCCTAAAACCCTTCCTATAGCATGAGATTTGATATCTCAATGTTTCTAATAAAAAACCTGAGACCCTTCCTATAGCAAGAGATGTGATATCCAAATCCTTCCCATTCCAATCCTGAGACCCTTCCTGTATATAACATGAGATGTGATATCCAACTCCTTCCCATTCCAACCTGAGACCCTTCCTATAGCATGAGATGTGATATCCAACTCCTTACCATTCAAATCCTGAGACCCTCCCTATAACAAGAGATGTCATATCCAACTCCTTCCCATTCCAAACCTGAGACCCTTCCTATAACATGAGATGTGATATCCAACTCCTTCCCATTCCAAACCTGAGACCCTTCCGATAGCATGAGCTGTGATATCTCAATGCTTCAAAAACCAAACATGAGAACCATCCTATAACATGAGATGTGAAATCCAAATCCTTCCCTTCCCAAACCTGAGACTCTTCCTATAGCATGAGATGTGATATCTCAATGCTTCTACCAAACCTGAAACCCTTCCTATAGCATGAGATGTGATAACTCAATGCTTATACCAAACCTGAGACCCTTCCTATGGCATGAGATGTCATATACAACTCCTTCCCATTCCAACCCTGAGACCCTTCCTATAGCATGAGATGTGATATCTCAATGCTTATACCAAACCTGAGACCCTTCCTATAGCATGAGATGTGATATCCAACTCCTTCCCATTCCAATCCTGAGACCCTTCTGATAGCATGAGATGTGATATCTCAATGCCTCTAATACCAAACCTGAGATCCTACCTCTAACATGAAATGTGATATCCATCTCCTTCCCTTTCCAAACCGAGACCCTGCCTATAGCATGAGATGTGATATCCAAGTCCTTCCCATTCCAATCCTGAGACCCTTCCTATAGCATGAGATGTGATATCCAACTTCTTCCCATTCCAATCCTGAGACCCTTCCTATAGCATAAGATATGATATCTCAATGCTTCTATACCAAACCTGAGATCCTTCTGATAGCATGAAATGTGATATCCAACTCTTTCCCCTTGCAAACCTGAGAGCCTTCCTATAGCATGAGATGTGATATCCAAGTACTTCCCATTCCAATCCTGAGACCCTTCCTATAACATGAGATGTGATATCCAACTCCTTCCCATTCCAACCTGAGACCCTTCCTATAGCATGAGATGGGATATCCAACTCCTTCCAAATCCAATCCCGATACCCTTCCGATAGCATGAGATGTGATATCCCAATGCTTCTACCAAACCTGAGACCCATACTATGGCATGAGATGTGATATCAAACTCCTTCCCATTCTAATCCTGAGACCCTTCCTATAGCTTGAGATGTGATATCCAACTCCATCCCATTCCAATCCTGAGACCCTTCCTATACCATGAGACTTGATATCTCAATGCTTCTAATACCAAACCTGAGACCCGTCCTATAACATGAGATGTGATATCCAAATCCTTCCCCTTCCAAACCTTAGACCCTTCCTTTATCATGAGATGTGATATCCAACTCCTTCCCATTCCAATCTTGAGACCCTTCCGATATCATGAAATGTGATACCTCAATGCTTCTAATATCAAACTTGAGACCCTCCCTATAGCAAGAGATGTGATATCCAAGTCCTTCCCATTCCAATCCTGAGACCCTTTCTATAGCATGAGATGTGATATCTCAATGCTTCTAATACCAAACCTGAGACCCTTCCTATAACATAAGATGGGAATATCCAACTCCTTCCCTTTCCAATCCTGAGACCCTTCCGATAGCAGAGATCTGATATCTCAATGCTTATACCAAACCTGAGATCCTTCCTATAACATGAGATGTGATATCCAACTCCTTCCCATTCCAATCCTGAGACACTTCCTATAGCATGAGATGTGATATCTCACTGCTTATACCAAACCTGAGACCCTTCCTATAGCATGAGATGTGATATCCAACTCCTTCCCATTCCAATCCTGAGACCCTTCCTATAGCATGAGATGTGATATCTCAATGCTTCTAATATCAAACTTGAGACCCTCCCTATAGCATGAGATGTGATACCCAAGTCCTTCCCATTCCAATCCTGAGACACTTCCTATAGCATGAGATGTGATATCTCAATGCTTCTAATACCAAACCTGAGACTCTTCCTATAACATGAGATGGGATATCCAACTCCTTCCCATTCCAATCCTGAGACCCTTTCGATAGCAGAGATGTGATATCTCAATGTTTATACCAAACCTGAGACCCTCCCTACGGCATGAGATGTCATATACAACTCCTTCCCATTCCAATCCTGAGACCCTTCCTATAGCATGAGATGTGATATCCAACTCCTTCCCATTCCAATCCTGAGACCCTTCCTATAGCATGAGATGTGATGTCTCAATGCTTCTAATACCAAACCTGAGATCCTTCCTATAACATGAGATGTGATATCCAACTCCTTCCATTCCAATCCTGAGACCCTTCCTATAGCATGAGATGTGATATCTCAATGCTTATAACAAAACCTGAGACCCTTCCTATAGCATGAGATGTGATATCCAACTCCTTCCCATTCCAATCCTGAGACCCTTCCTATAGCCTGAGATGTGATATCTCAATGCCTCTAATACCAAACCTGAGATCCTTCCTCTAACATGAAATGTGATATCCAACTCCTTCACTTTCCAAACCTGAGAGCCTATCTATAGCATGAGATGTGATATCCAAGTCCTTCCCATTCCAATCCTGAGACCCTTCCTATAGCATGAGATGTGATATCTCAATGCTTATAACAAAACCTGAGACCCTTCCTATAGCATGAGATGTGATATCCAACTCCTTCCCATTCCAATCCTGAGACCCTTCCTATAGCCTGAGATGTGATATCTCAATGCCTCTAATACCAAACCTGAGATCCTTCCTCTAACATGAAATGTGATATCCAACTCCTTCAATTTCCAAACCTGAGAGCCTATCTATAGCATGAGATGTGATATCCAAGTCCTTCCCATTCCAATCCTTAGACCCTTCCTACAGCATGCAATATGATATCTCAATGATTTTAATAAAAAACCTGAGACCCGTCCTATAACATGAGATGGGATATCCAACTCCTTCCCATTCCAATCCTGAGACACTTCCGATAGCAGAGATGTGATATCTCACTGCTTATACCAAACCTGAGACCCTTCCTATAGCATGAGATGTGATATCCAACTCCTTCCCATTCCATCCCTGAGACCCTTCCCAAATCATGAGATGTGATATCTCAATGCTTCTAATATCAAACTTGAGACCCTCCCTATAGCATGAGATGTGATATCCAAGTCCTTCCCATTCCAATCCTGAGACCCTTCCGATAGCATGAGATGTGATGTCTCAATGCTTCTAATACCAAACCTGAGATCCTTCCTATAACATGAGATGTGATATCCAACTCCTTCCCATTCCAATCCTGAGACCCTTTCTATAGCATGAGATGTGATATCTCAATGCTTATACCAAACCTGAGACCCTTCCTATAGCATGAGATGTGATATCCAAGTCCTTCCCATTCCAATCCTGAGACCCTTCCGATAGTAGAGATGTGATATCTCAATGCTTATACCAAACCTGAGATCCTTCCTATAACATGAGATGTGATATCCAACTCCTTCCCATTCCAATCCTGAGACACTTCCTATAGCATGAGATGTGATATCTCACTGCTTATACCAAACCTGAGACCCTTCCTATAGCATGAGATGTGATATCCAACTCCTTCCCTTTCCAATCCTGAGACCCTTCCTATAGCATGAGATATGATATCTCAATGCTTCTAATATCAAACTTGAGACCCTCCCTATAGCATGAGATGTGATATCCAAGTCCTTCCCATTCCAATCCTGAGACCCTTCCGATAGCATGAGATGTGATGTCTCAATGCTTCTAATACCAAACCTGAGATCCTTCCTATAACATGAGATGTGATATCCAACTCCTTCCCATTCCAATCCTGAGACCCTTCCTATAGCATGAGATGTGATATCTCAATGCTTATACCAAACCTGAGACCCTTCCTATAGCATGAGATGTGATATCCAACTCCTTCCCATTCCAATCCTGAGACCCTTCCTAGAGCATGAGATGTGATATCTCAATGCCTCTAATACCAAACCTGAGATCCTTCCTCTAACATGAAATGTGATATCCAACTCCTTCCCATTCCAATCCTGAGACACTTCCTATAGCATGAGATGTGATATCTAAATGCTTCTAATACCAAACTTGAGACTCTTACTATAACATGAGATGGGATATCCAACTCCTTCCCATTCCAATCCTTAGACCCTTCCTACAGCATGCAATATGATATCTCAATGATTCTAATAACAAACCTGAGACCCGTCCTATAACATGAGATGGGATATCCAACACCTTCCCATTCCAATCCTGAGACACTTCCGATAGCAGAGATGTGATATCTCAATGCTTATACCAAACCTGAGACCCTTCCTATAACATGAGATGTGATATCCAACTCCTTCCCGTTCCAAACCTGAGACCCTTCCTATAGCATATGTGATATCCAACACATTCCCATTCCAAACATGAGACCCTTCCTATAGCAGGAATGTAATATCCAACTCCTTCCCATTCCAATCCTGAGACCATTCCTATAGCATGAGATGTGATATCTCAATGCTTCTAATACCAAACCTGAGATCCTTCCTATGACATGAGATGTGATATACAATTCCTCCCCATTCCAAACCTGAGAACCTTCCTACAGCATGCGATGGGATATCTCAATGCTTCTAATACCAAACCTGAGACCAGTCCTATAACATGAGATTGGATATCCAACTCCTTCCCCTTCCAAACCTGAGACCCTTCCTATAGCATGAGATGTGATATCCAACTTCTTCCCATTCCAATCCTGAGACCCTTCCTATAACATGAGATGTGATGTCTCAATGCTTCGAATACCAAACCTGAGATCTTTCCTATAACATGAGATGTGATATCCAACTCCTTCCCATTCCAATCCTGAGACCCTTCCTATAGCATGGGATGTGCTATCTCAATGCTTATACCAAACCTGAGACCCTTCCTAAAGCTTGAGATGTGATATCCAACTCCTTCCCATTCCAATCCTGAGACCCTTCCTATAACATGAAATGTGATATCCAACTCCTTCCCATTCCAACCTGAGACCCTTCCTATAACATGAAATGTGATATCCAACTCCTTCCCTTTCCAAACCTGAGACCCTCCCTTTAGCATGAGATGTGATATCCAACTCCTTCCCATTCCAATCCTGAGACCCTTCTGATAGCATAAGATATATCTCAATGCTTCTATACCAAACCTGAGATCCTTCCGATAGCATGAGATGTGATATCTCAATACTTCTAATACCAAACCTGAGATCCTTCCTATAACATGAGATGTGATATCCAAATCCTTATCTTCCAAACCTGAGACCCTCCCTTTAGCATGAGATGTGATATCCAACTCCTTCCCATTCCAATCCTGAGACTCTTCTGATAGCATAAGATATGATATCTCAATGCTTCTATACCAAACCTGAGATCCTTCTGATAGCATGAAATGTGATATCCAACTCTTTCCCCTTGCAAACCTGAGAGCCTTCCTATAGCATGAGATGTGATATCCAAGTACTTCCCATTCCAATCCTGAGACCCTTCCTATAACATGAGATGTGATATCCAACTCCTTCCCATTCCAACCTGAGACCCTTCCTATAGCATGAGATGGGATATCCAACTCCTTCCAAATCCAATCCCGATACCCTTCCGATAGCATGAGATGTGATATCCCAATGCTTCTACCAAACCTGAGACCCATACTATGGCATGAGATGTGATATCAAACTCCTTCCCATTCTAATCCTGAGACCCTTCCTATAGCTTGAGATGTGATATCCAACTCCATCCCATTCCAATCCTGAGACCCTTCCTATACCATGAGACTTGATATCTCAATGCTTCTAATACCAAACCTGAGACCCGTCCCATAACATGAGATGTGATATCCAAATCCTTCCCCTTCCAAACCTTAGACCCTTCCTTTATCATGAGATGTGATATCCAACTCCTTCCCATTCCAATCTTGAGACCCTTCCGATATCATGAAATGTGATACCTCAATGCTTCTAATATCAAACTTGAGACCCTCCCTATAGCAAGAGATGTGATATCCAAGTCCTTCCCATTCCAATCCTGAGACCCTTTCTATAGCATGAGATGTGATATCTCAATGCTTCTAATACCAAACCTGAGACCCTTCCTATAACATAAGATGGGAATATCCAACTCCTTCCCTTTCCAATCCTGAGACCCTTCCGATAGCAGAGATCTGATATCTCAATGCTTATACCAAACCTGAGATCCTTCCTATAACATGAGATGTGATATCCAACTCCTTCCCATTCCAATCCTGAGACACTTCCTATAGCATGAGATGTGATATCTCACTGCTTATACCAAACCTGAGACCCTTCCTATAGCATGAGATGTGATATCCAACTCCTTCCCATTCCAATCCTGAGACCCTTCCTATAGCATGAGATGTGATATCTCAATGCTTCTAATATCAAACTTGAGACCCTCCCTATAGCATGAGATGTGATACCCAAGTCCTTCCCATTCCAATCCTGAGACACTTCCTATAGCATGAGATGTGATATCTCAATGCTTCTAATACCAAACCTGAGACTCTTCCTATAACATGAGATGGGATATCCAACTCCTTCCCATTCCAATCCTGAGACCCTTTCGATAGCAGAGATGTGATATCTCAATGTTTATACCAAACCTGAGACCCTCCCTACGGCATGAGATGTCATATACAACTCCTTCCCATTCCAATCCTGAGACCCTTCCTATAGCATGAGATGTGATATCCAACTCCTTCCCATTCCAATCCTGAGACCCTTCCTATAGCATGAGATGTGATGTCTCAATGCTTCTAATACCAAACCTGAGATCCTTCCTATAACATGAGATGTGATATCCAACTCCTTCCATTCCAATCCTGAGACCCTTCCTATAGCATGAGATGTGATATCTCAATGCTTATAACAAAACCTGAGACCCTTCCTATAGCATGAGATGTGATATCCAACTCCTTCCCATTCCAATCCTGAGACCCTTCCTATAGCCTGAGATGTGATATCTCAATGCCTCTAATACCAAACCTGAGATCCTTCCTCTAACATGAAATGTGATATCCAACTCCTTCACTTTCCAAACCTGAGAGCCTATCTATAGCATGAGATGTGATATCCAAGTCCTTCCCATTCCAATCCTGAGACCCTTCCTATAGCATGAGATGTGATATCTCAATGCTTATAACAAAACCTGAGACCCTTCCTATAGCATGAGATGTGATATCCAACTCCTTCCCATTCCAATCCTGAGACCCTTCCTATAGCCTGAGATGTGATATCTCAATGCCTCTAATACCAAACCTGAGATCCTTCCTCTAACATGAAATGTGATATCCAACTCCTTCAATTTCCAAACCTGAGAGCCTATCTATAGCATGAGATGTGATATCCAAGTCCTTCCCATTCCAATCCTTAGACCCTTCCTACAGCATGCAATATGATATCTCAATGATTTTAATAAAAAACCTGAGACCCGTCCTATAACATGAGATGGGATATCCAACTCCTTCCCATTCCAATCCTGAGACACTTCCGATAGCAGAGATGTGATATCTCACTGCTTATACCAAACCTGAGACCCTTCCTATAGCATGAGATGTGATATCCAACTCCTTCCCATTCCATCCCTGAGACCCTTCCCAAATCATGAGATGTGATATCTCAATGCTTCTAATATCAAACTTGAGATCCTTCCTATAACATGAGATGTGATATCCAACTCCTTCCCATTCCAATCCTGAGACCCTTTCTATAGCATGAGATGTGATATCTCAATGCTTATACCAAACCTGAGACCCTTCCTATAGCATGAGATGTGATATCCAAGTCCTTCCCATTCCAATCCTGAGACCCTTCCGATAGTAGAGATGTGATATCTCAATGCTTATACCAAACCTGAGATCCTTCCTATAACATGAGATGTGATATCCAACTCCTTCCCATTCCAATCCTGAGACACTTCCTATAGCATGAGATGTGATATCTCACTGCTTATACCAAACCTGAGACCCTTCCTATAGCATGAGATGTGATATCCAACTCCTTCCCTTTCCAATCCTGAGACCCTTCCTATAGCATGAGATATGATATCTCAATGCTTCTAATATCAAACTTGAGACCCTCCCTATAGCATGAGATGTGATATCCAAGTCCTTCCCATTCCAATCCTGAGACCCTTCCGATAGCATGAGATGTGATGTCTCAATGCTTCTAATACCAAACCTGAGATCCTTCCTATAACATGAGATGTGATATCCAACTCCTTCCCATTCCAATCCTGAGACCCTTCCTATAGCATGAGATGTGATATCTCAATGCTTATACCAAACCTGAGACCCTTCCTATAGCATGAGATGTGATATCCAACTCCTTCCCATTCCAATCCTGAGACCCTTCCTAGAGCATGAGATGTGATATCTCAATGCCTCTAATACCAAACCTGAGATCCTTCCTCTAACATGAAATGTGATATCCAACTCCTTCCCATTCCAATCCTGAGACACTTCCTATAGCATGAGATGTGATATCTAAATGCTTCTAATACCAAACTTGAGACTCTTACTATAACATGAGATGGGATATCCAACTCCTTCCCATTCCAATCCTTAGACCCTTCCTACAGCATGCAATATGATATCTCAATGATTCTAATAACAAACCTGAGACCCGTCCTATAACATGAGATGGGATATCCAACACCTTCCCATTCCAATCCTGAGACACTTCCGATAGCAGAGATGTGATATCTCAATGCTTATACCAAACCTGAGACCCTTCCTATAACATGAGATGTGATATCCAACTCCTTCCCGTTCCAAACCTGAGACCCTTCCTATAGCATATGTGATATCCAACACATTCCCATTCCAAACATGAGACCCTTCCTATAGCAGGAATGTAATATCCAACTCCTTCCCATTCCAATCCTGAGACCATTCCTATAGCATGAGATGTGATATCTCAATGCTTCTAATACCAAACCTGAGATCCTTCCTATGACATGAGATGTGATATACAATTCCTCCCCATTCCAAACCTGAGAACCTTCCTACAGCATGCGATGGGATATCTCAATGCTTCTAATACCAAACCTGAGACCAGTCCTATAACATGAGATTGGATATCCAACTCCTTCCCCTTCCAAACCTGAGACCCTTCCTATAGCATGAGATGTGATATCCAACTTCTTCCCATTCCAATCCTGAGACCCTTCCTATAACATGAGATGTGATGTCTCAATGCTTCGAATACCAAACCTGAGATCTTTCCTATAACATGAGATGTGATATCCAACTCCTTCCCATTCCAATCCTGAGACCCTTCTTATAGCATGGGATGTGCTATCTCAATGCTTATACCAAACCTGAGACCCTTCCTAAAGCTTGAGATGTGATATCCAACTCCTTCCCATTCCAATCCTCAGACCCTTCCTATAACATGAAATGTGATATCCAACTCCTTCCCATTCCAACCTGAGACCCTTCCTATAACATGAAATGTGATATCCAACTCCTTCCCTTTCCAAACCTGAGACCCTCCCTTTAGCATGAGATGTGATATCCAACTCCTTCCCATTCCAATCCTGAGACCCTTCTGATAGCATAAGATATATCTCAATGCTTCTATACCAAACCTGAGATCCTTCCGATAGCATGAGATGTGATATCTCAATACTTCTAATACCAAACCTGAGATCCTTCCTATAACATGAGATGTGATATCCAAATCCTTATCTTCCAAACCTGAGACCCTCCCTTTAGCATGAGATGTGATATCCAACTCCTTCCCATTCCAATCCTGAGACTCTTCTGACAGCATAAGATATGATATCTCAATGCTTCTATACCAAACCTGAGATCCTTCTGATAGCATGAAATGTGATATCCAACTCTTTCCCCTTGCAAACCTGAGAGCCTTCCTATAGCATGAGATGTGATATCCAAGTACTTCCCATTCCAATCCTGAGACCCTTCCTATAACATGAGATGTGATATCCAACTCCTTCCCATTCCAACCTGAGACCCTTCCTATAGCATGAGATGGGATATCCAACTCCTTCCAAATCCAATCCCGATACCCTTCCGATAGCATGAGATGTGATATCCCAATGCTTCTACCAAACCTGAGACCCATACTATGGCATGAGATGTGATAACAAACTCCTTCCCATTCTAATCCTGAGACCCTTCCTATAGCTTGAGATGTGATATCCAACTCCATCCCATTCCAATCCTGAGACCCTTCCTATACCATGAGACTTGATATCTCAATGCTTCTAATACCAAACCTGAGACCCGTCCTATAACATGAGATGTGATATCCAAATCCTTCCCCTTCCAAACCTTAGACCCTTCCTTTATCATGAGATGTGATATCCAACTCCTTCCCATTCCAATCTTGAGACCCTTCCGATATCATGAAATGTGATACCTCAATGCTTCTAATATCAAACTTGAGACCCTCCCTATAGCAAGAGATGTGATATCCAAGTCCTTCCCATTCCAATCCTGAGACCCTTTCTATAGCATGAGATGTGATATCTCAATGCTTCTAATACCAAACCTGAGACCCTTCCTATAACATAAGATGGGAATATCCAACCCCTTCCCTTTCCAATCCTGAGACCCTTCCGATAGCAGAGATCTGATATCTCAATGCCTATACCAAACCTGAGATCCTTCCTATAACATGAGATGTGATATCCAACTCCTTCCCATTCCAATCCTGAGACACTTCCTATAGCATGAGATGTGATATCTCACTGCTTATACCAAACCTGAGACCCTTCCTATAGCATGAGATGTGATATCCAACTCCTTCCCATTCCAATCCTGAGACCCTTCCTATAGCATGAGATGTGATATCTCAATGCTTCTAATATCAAACTTGAGACCCTCCCTATAGCATGAGATGTGATACCCAAGTCCTTCCCATTCCAATCCTGAGACACTTCCTATAGCATGAGATGTGATATCTCAATGCTTCTAATACCAAACCTGAGACTCTTCCTATAACATGAGATGGGATATCCAACTCCTTCCCATTCCAATCCTGAGACCCTTTCGATAGCAGAGATGTGATATCTCAATGTTTATACCAAACCTGAGGCCCTCCCTACGGCATGAGATGTCATATACAACTCCTCCCCATTCCAATCCTGAGACCCTTCCTATAGCATGAGATGTGATATCCAACTCCTTCCCATTCCAATCCTGAGACCCTTCCTATAGCATGAGATGTGATGTCTCAATGCTTCTAATACCAAACCTGAGATCCTTCCTATAACATGAGATGTGATATCCAACTCCTTCCATTCCAATCCTGAGACCCTTCCTATAGCATGAGATGTGATATCTCAATGCTTATAACAAAACCTGAGACCCTTCCTATAGCATGAGATGTGATATCCAACTCCTTCCCATTCCAATCCTGAGACCCTTCCTATAGCCTGAGATGTGATATCTCAATGCCTCTAATACCAAACCTGAGATCCTTCCTCTAACATGAAATGTGATATCCAACTCCTTCAATTTCCAAACCTGAGAGCCTATCTATAGCATGAGATGTGATATCCAAGTCCTTCCCATTCCAATCCTTAGACCCTTCCTACAGCATGCAATATGATATCTCAATGATTTTAATAAAAAACCTGAGACCCGTCCTATAACATGAGATGGGATATCCAACTCCTTCCCATTCCAATCCTGAGACACTTCCGATAGCAGAGATGTGATATCTCACTGCTTATACCAAACCTGAGACCCTTCCTATAGCATGAGATGTGATATCCAACTCCTTCCCATTCCATCCCTGAGACCCTTCCCAAATCATGAGATGTGATATCTCAATGCTTCTAATATCAAACTTGAGACCCTCCCTATAGCATGAGATGTGATATCCAAGTCCTTCCCATTCCAATCCTGAGACCCTTCCGATAGCATGAGATGTGATGTCTCAATGCTTCTAATACCAAACCTGAGATCCTTCCTATAACATGAGATGTGATATCCAACTCCTTCCCATTCCAATCCTGAGACCCTTTCTATAGCATGAGATGTGATATCTCAATGCTTATACCAAACCTGAGACCCTTCCTATAGCATGAGATGTGATATCCAAGTCCTTCCCATTCCAATCCTGAGACCCTTCCGATAGTAGAGATGTGATATCTCAATGCTTATACCAAACCTGAGATCCTTCCTATAACATGAGATGTGATATCCAACTCCTTCCCATTCCAATCCTGAGACACTTCCTATAGCATGAGATGTGATATCTCACTGCTTATACCAAACCTGAGACCCTTCCTATAGCATGAGATGTGATATCCAACTCCTTCCCTTTCCAATCCTGAGACCCTTCCTATAGCATGAGATATGATATCTCAATGCTTCTAATATCAAACTTGAGATCCTCCCTATAGCATGAGATGTGATATCCAAGTCCTTCCCATTCCAATCCTGAGACCCTTCCGATAGCATGAGATGTGATGTCTCAATGCTTCTAATACCAAACCTGAGATCCTTCCTATAACATGAGATGTGATATCCAACTCCTTCCCATTCCAATCCTGAGACCCTTCCTATAGCATGAGATGTGATATCTCAATGCTTATACCAAACCTGAGACCCTTCCTATAGCATGAGATGTGATATCCAACTCCTTCCCATTCCAATCCTGAGACCCTTCCTAGAGCATGAGATGTGATATCTCAATGCCTCTAATACCAAACCTGAGATCCTTCCTCTAACATGAAATGTGATATCCAACTCCTTCCCATTCCAATCCTGAGACACTTCCTATAGCATGAGATGTGATATCTAAATGCTTCTAATACCAAACTTGAGACTCTTACTATAACATGAGATGGGATATCCAACTCCTTCCCATTCCAATCCTTAGACCCTTCCTACAGCATGCAATATGATATCTCAATGATTCTAATAACAAACCTGAGACCCGTCCTATAACATGAGATGGGATATCCAACACCTTCCCATTCCAATCCTGAGACACTTCCGATAGCAGAGATGTGATATCTCAATGCTTATACCAAACCTGAGACCCTTCCTATAACATGAGATGTGATATCCAACTCCTTCCCGTTCCAAACCTGAGACCCTTCCTATAGCATATGTGATATCCAACACATTCCCATTCCAAACATGAGACCCTTCCTATAGCAGGAATGTAATATCCAACCCCTTCCCATTCCAATCCTGAGACCATTCCTATAGCATGAGATGTGATATCTCAATGCTTCTAATACCAAACCTGAGATCCTTCCTATGACATGAGATGTGATATACAATTCCTCCCCATTCCAAACCTGAGAACCTTCCTACAGCATGCGATGGGATATCTCAATGCTTCTAATACCAAACCTGAGACCAGTCCTATAACATGAGATTGGATATCCAACTCCTTCCCCTTCCATACCTGAGACCCTTCCTATAGCATGAGATGTGATATCCAACTTCTTCCCATTCCAATCCTGAGACCCTTCCTATAACATGAGATGTGATGTCTCAATGCTTCGAATACCAAACCTGAGATCTTTCCTATAACATGAGATGTGATATCCAACTCCTTCCCATTCCAATCCTGAGACCCTTCCTATAGCATGGGATGTGCTATCTCAATGCTTATACCAAACCTGAGACCCTTCCTAAAGCTTGAGATGTGATATCCAACTCCTTCCCATTCCAATCCTGAGACCCTTCCTATAACATGAAATGTGATATCCAACTCCTTCCCATTCCAACCTGAGACCCTTCCTATAACATGAAATGTGATATCCAACTCCTTCCCTTTCCAAACCTGAGACCCTCCCTTTAGCATGAGATGTGATATCCAACTCCTTCCCATTCCAATCCTGAGACCCTTCTGATAGCATAAGATATATCTCAATGCTTCTATACCAAACCTGAGATCCTTCCGATAGCATGAGATGTGATATCTCAATACTTCTAATACCAAACCTGAGATCCTTCCTATAACATGAGATGTGATATCCAAATCCTTATCTTCCAAACCTGAGACCCTCCCTTTAGCATGAGATGTGATATCCAACTCCTTCCCATTCCAATCCTGAGACTCTTCTGATAGCATAAGATATGATATCTCAATGCTTCTATACCAAACCTGAGATCCTTCTGATAGCATGAAATGTGATATCCAACTCTTTCCCCTTGCAAACCTGAGAGCCTTCCTATAGCATGAGATGTGATATCCAAGTACTTCCCATTCCAATCCTGAGACCCTTCCTATAACATGAGATGTGATATCCAACTCCTTCCCATTCCAACCTGAGACCCTTCCTATAGCATGAGATGGGATATCCAACTCCTTCCAAATCCAATCCCGATACCCTTCCGATAGCATGAGATGTGATATCCCAATGCTTCTACCAAACCTGAGACCCATACTATGGCATGAGATGTGATAACAAACTCCTTCCCATTCTAATCCTGAGACCCTTCCTATAGCTTGAGATGTGATATCCAACTCCATCCCATTCCAATCCTGAGACCCTTCCTATACCATGAGACTTGATATCTCAATGCTTCTAATACCAAACCTGAGACCCGTCCTATAACATGAGATGTGATATCCAAATCCTTCCCCTTCCAAACCTTAGACCCTTCCTTTATCATGAGATGTGATATCCAACTCCTTCCCATTCCAATCTTGAGACCCTTCCGATATCATGAAATGTGATACCTCAATGCTTCTAATATCAAACTTGAGACCCTCCCTATAGCAAGAGATGTGATATCCAAGTCCTTCCCATTCCAATCCTGAGACCCTTTCTATAGCATGAGATGTGATATCTCAATGCTTCTAATACCAAACCTGAGACCCTTCCTATAACATAAGATGGGAATATCCAACTCCTTCCCTTTCCAATCCTGAGACCCTTCCGATAGCAGAGATCTGATATCTCAATGCCTATACCAAACCTGAGATCCTTCCTATAACATGAGATGTGATATCCAACTCCTTCCCATTCCAATCCTGAGACACTTCCTATAGCATGAGATGTGATATCTCACTGCTTATACCAAACCTGAGACCCTTCCTATAGCATGAGATGTGATATCCAACTCCTTCCCATTCCAATCCTGAGACCCTTCCTATAGCATGAGATGTGATATCTCAATGCTTCTAATATCAAACTTGAGACCCTCCCTATAGCATGAGATGTGATACCCAAGTCCTTCCCATTCCAATCCTGAGACACTTCCTATAGCATGAGATGTGATATCTCAATGCTTCTAATACCAAACCTGAGACTCTTCCTATAACATGAGATGGGATATCCAACTCCTTCCCATTCCAATCCTGAGACCCTTTCGATAGCAG
This sequence comes from Ambystoma mexicanum, assembly GCF_040938575.1. Taxonomy (NCBI): domain Eukaryota; kingdom Metazoa; phylum Chordata; class Amphibia; order Caudata; family Ambystomatidae; genus Ambystoma; species Ambystoma mexicanum. The sequence continues at coordinate 1,505,360,069 of NC_090923.1, read as the reverse complement.
AGATGTGATATCTCAATGTTTATACCAAACCTGAGGCCCTCCCTACGGCATGAGATGTCATATACAACTCCTTCCCATTCCAATCCTGAGACCCTTCCTATAGCATGAGATGTGATATCCAACTCCTTCCCATTCCAATCCTGAGACCCTTCCTATAGCATGAGATGTGATGTCTCAATGCTTCTAATACCAAACCTGAGATCCTTCCTATAACATGAGATGTGATATCCAACTCCTTCCATTCCAATCCTGAGACCCTTCCTATAGCATGAGATGTGATATCTCAATGCTTATAACAAAACCTGAGACCCTTCCTATAGCATGAGATGTGATATCCAACTCCTTCCCATTCCAATCCTGAGACCCTTCCTATAGCCTGAGATGTGATATCTCAATGCCTCTAATACCAAACCTGAGATCCTTCCTCTAACATGAAATGTGATATCCAACTCCTTCAATTTCCAAACCTGAGAGCCTATCTATAGCATGAGATGTGATATCCAAGTCCTTCCCATTCCAATCCTTAGACCCTTCCTACAGCATGCAATATGATATCTCAATGATTTTAATAAAAAACCTGAGACCCGTCCTATAACATGAGATGGGATATCCAACTCCTTCCCATTCCAATCCTGAGACACTTCCGATAGCAGAGATGTGATATCTCACTGCTTATACCAAACCTGAGACCCTTCCTATAGCATGAGATGTGATATCCAACTCCTTCCCATTCCATCCCTGAGACCCTTCCCAAATCATGAGATGTGATATCTCAATGCTTCTAATATCAAACTTGAGACCCTCCCTATAGCATGAGATGTGATATCCAAGTCCTTCCCATTCCAATCCTGAGACCCTTCCGATAGCATGAGATGTGATGTCTCAATGCTTCTAATACCAAACCTGAGATCCTTCCTATAACATGAGATGTGATATCCAACTCCTTCCCATTCCAATCCTGAGACCCTTTCTATAGCATGAGATGTGATATCTCAATGCTTATACCAAACCTGAGACCCTTCCTATAGCATGAGATGTGATATCCAAGTCCTTCCCATTCCAATCCTGAGACCCTTCCGATAGTAGAGATGTGATATCTCAATGCTTATACCAAACCTGAGATCCTTCCTATAACATGAGATGTGATATCCAACTCCTTCCCATTCCAATCCTGAGACACTTCCTATAGCATGAGATGTGATATCTCACTGCTTATACCAAACCTGAGACCCTTCCTATAGCATGAGATGTGATATCCAACTCCTTCCCTTTCCAATCCTGAGACCCTTCCTATAGCATGAGATATGATATCTCAATGCTTCTAATATCAAACTTGAGATCCTCCCTATAGCATGAGATGTGATATCCAAGTCCTTCCCATTCCAATCCTGAGACCCTTCCGATAGCATGAGATGTGATGTCTCAATGCTTCTAATACCAAACCTGAGATCCTTCCTATAACATGAGATGTGATATCCAACTCCTTCCCATTCCAATCCTGAGACCCTTCCTATAGCATGAGATGTGATATCTCAATGCTTATACCAAACCTGAGACCCTTCCTATAGCATGAGATGTGATATCCAACTCCTTCCCATTCCAATCCTGAGACCCTTCCTAGAGCATGAGATGTGATATCTCAATGCCTCTAATACCAAACCTGAGATCCTTCCTCTAACATGAAATGTGATATCCAACTCCTTCCCATTCCAATCCTGAGACACTTCCTATAGCATGAGATGTGATATCTAAATGCTTCTAATACCAAACTTGAGACTCTTACTATAACATGAGATGGGATATCCAACTCCTTCCCATTCCAATCCTTAGACCCTTCCTACAGCATGCAATATGATATCTCAATGATTCTAATAACAAACCTGAGACCCGTCCTATAACATGAGATGGGATATCCAACACCTTCCCATTCCAATCCTGAGACCCTTCCTATAGCATGAGATGTGATATCCAACTCCTTCCCTTTCCAATCCTGAGACCCTTCCTATAGCATGAGATATGATATCTCAATGCTTCTAATATCAAACTTGAGATCCTCCCTATAGCATGAGATGTGATATCCAAGTCCTTCCCATTCCAATCCTGAGACCCTTCCGATAGCATGAGATGTGATGTCTCAATGCTTCTAATACCAAACCTGAGATCCTTCCTATAACATGAGATGTGATATCCAACTCCTTCCCATTCCAATCCTGAGACCCTTCCTATAGCATGAGATGTGATATCTCAATGCTTATACCAAACCTGAGACCCTTCCTATAGCATGAGATGTGATATCCAACTCCTTCCCATTCCAATCCTGAGACCCTTCCTAGAGCATGAGATGTGATATCTCAATGCCTCTAATACCAAACCTGAGATCCTTCCTCTAACATGAAATGTGATATCCAACTCCTTCCCATTCCAATCCTGAGACACTTCCTATAGCATGAGATGTGATATCTAAATGCTTCTAATACCAAACTTGAGACTCTTACTATAACATGAGATGGGATATCCAACTCCTTCCCATTCCAATCCTTAGACCCTTCCTACAGCATGCAATATGATATCTCAATGATTCTAATAACAAACCTGAGACCCGTCCTATAACATGAGATGGGATATCCAACACCTTCCCATTCCAATCCTGAGACACTTCCGATAGCAGAGATGTGATATCTCAATGCTTATACCAAACCTGAGACCCTTCCTATAACATGAGATGTGATATCCAACTCCTTCCCGTTCCAAACCTGAGACCCTTCCTATAGCATATGTGATATCCAACACATTCCCATTCCAAACATGAGACCCTTCCTATAGCAGGAATGTAATATCCAACTCCTTCCCATTCCAATCCTGAGACCATTCCTATAGCATGAGATGTGATATCTCAATGCTTCTAATACCAAACCTGAGATCCTTCCTATGACATGAGATGTGATATACAATTCCTCCCCATTCCAAACCTGAGAACCTTCCTACAGCATGCGATGGGATATCTCAATGCTTCTAATACCAAACCTGAGACCAGTCCTATAACATGAGATTGGATATCCAACTCCTTCCCCTTCCAAACCTGAGACCCTTCCTATAGCATGAGATGTGATATCCAACTTCTTCCCATTCCAATCCTGAGACCCTTCCTATAACATGAGATGTGATGTCTCAATGCTTCGAATACCAAACCTGAGATCTTTCCTATAACATGAGATGTGATATCCAACTCCTTCCCATTCCAATCCTGAGACCCTTCCTATAGCATGGGATGTGCTATCTCAATGCTTATACCAAACCTGAGACCCTTCCTAAAGCTTGAGATGTGATATCCAACTCCTTCCCATTCCAATCCTGAGACCCTTCCTATAACATGAGATGTGATATCCAACTCCTTCCCATTCCAACCTGAGACCCTTCCTATAACATGAAATGTGATATCCAACTCCTTCCCTTTCCAAACCTGAGACCCTCCCTTTAGCATGAGATGTGATATCCAACTCCTTCCCATTCCAATCCTGAGACCCTTCTGATAGCATAAGATATATCTCAATGCTTCTATACCAAACCTGAGATCCTTCCGATAGCATGAGATGTGATATCTCAATACTTCTAATACCAAACCTGAGATCCTTCCTATAACATGAGATGTGATATCCAAATCCTTATCTTCCAAACCTGAGACCCTCCCTTTAGCATGAGATGTGATATCCAACTCCTTCCCATTCCAATCCTGAGACTCTTCTGATAGCATAAGATATGATATCTCAATGCTTCTATACCAAACCTGAGATCCTTCTGATAGCATGAAATGTGATATCCAACTCTTTCCCCTTGCAAACCTGAGAGCCTTCCTATAGCATGAGATGTGATATCCAAGTACTTCCCATTCCAATCCTGAGACCCTTCCTATAACATGAGATGTGATATCCAACTCCTTCCCATTCCAACCTGAGACCCTTCCTATAGCATGAGATGGGATATCCAACTCCTTCCAAATCCAATCCCGATACCCTTCCGATAGCATGAGATGTGATATCCCAATGCTTCTACCAAACCTGAGACCCATACTATGGCATGAGATGTGATAACAAACTCCTTCCCATTCTAATCCTGAGACCCTTCCTATAGCTTGAGATGTGATATCCAACTCCATCCCATTCCAATCCTGAGACCCTTCCTATACCATGAGACTTGATATCTCAATGCTTCTAATACCAAACCTGAGACCCGTCCTATAACATGAGATGTGATATCCAAATCCTTCCCCTTCCAAACCTTAGACCCTTCCTTTATCATGAGATGTGATATCCAACTCCTTCCCATTCCAATCTTGAGACCCTTCCGATATCATGAAATGTGATACCTCAATGCTTCTAATATCAAACTTGAGACCCTCCCTATAGCAAGAGATGTGATATCCAAGTCCTTCCCATTCCAATCCTGAGACCCTTTCTATAGCATGAGATGTGATATCTCAATGCTTCTAATACCAAACCTGAGACCCTTCCTATAACATAAGATGGGAATATCCAACTCCTTCCCTTTCCAATCCTGAGACCCTTCCGATAGCAGAGATCTGATATCTCAATGCTTATACCAAACCTGAGATCCTTCCTATAACATGAGATGTGATATCCAACTCCTTCCCATTCCAATCCTGAGACACTTCCTATAGCATGAGATGTGATATCTCACTGCTTATACCAAACCTGAGACCCTTCCTATAGCATGAGATGTGATATCCAACTCCTTCCCATTCCAATCCTGAGACCCTTCCTATAGCATGAGATGTGATATCTCAATGCTTCTAATATCAAACTTGAGACCCTCCCTATAGCATGAGATGTGATACCCAAGTCCTTCCCATTCCAATCCTGAGACACTTCCTATAGCATGAGATGTGATATCTCAATGCTTCTAATACCAAACCTGAGACTCTTCCTATAACATGAGATGGGATATCCAACTCCTTCCCATTCCAATCCTGAGACCCTTTCGATAGCAGAGATGTGATATCTCAATGTTTATACCAAACCTGAGACCCTCCCTACGGCATGAGATGTCATATACAACTCCTTCCCATTCCAATCCTGAGACCCTTCCTATAGCATGAGATGTGATATCCAACTCCTTCCCATTCCAATCCTGAGACCCTTCCTATAGCATGAGATGTGATGTCTCAATGCTTCTAATACCAAACCTGAGATCCTTCCTATAACATGAGATGTGATATCCAACTCCTTCCATTCCAATCCTGAGACCCTTCCTATAGCATGAGATGTGATATCTCAATGCTTATAACAAAACCTGAGACCCTTCCTATAGCATGAGATGTGATATCCAACTCCTTCCCATTCCAATCCTGAGACCCTTCCTATAGCCTGAGATGTGATATCTCAATGCCTCTAATACCAAACCTGAGATCCTTCCTCTAACATGAAATGTGATATCCAACTCCTTCACTTTCCAAACCTGAGAGCCTATCTATAGCATGAGATGTGATATCCAAGTCCTTCCCATTCCAATCCTGAGACCCTTCCTATAGCATGAGATGTGATATCTCAATGCTTATAACAAAACCTGAGACCCTTCCTATAGAATGAGATGTGATATCCAACTCCTTCCCATTCCAATCCTGAGACCCTTCCTATAGCCTGAGATGTGATATCTCAATGCCTCTAATACCAAACCTGAGATCCTTCCTCTAACATGAAATGTGATATCCAACTCCTTCAATTTCCAAACCTGAGAGCCTATCTATAGCATGAGATGTGATATCCAAGTCCTTCCCATTCCAATCCTTAGACCCTTCCTACAGCATGCAATATGATATCTCAATGATTTTAATAAAAAACCTGAGACCCGTCCTATAACATGAGATGGGATATCCAACTCCTTCCCATTCCAATCCTGAGACACTTCCGATAGCAGAGATGTGATATCTCACTGCTTATACCAAACCTGAGACCCTTCCTATAGCATGAGATGTGATATCCAACTCCTTCCCATTCCATCCATGAGACCCTTCCCAAATCATGAGATGTGATATCTCAATGCTTCTAATATCAAACTTGAGACCCTCCCTATAGCATGAGATGTGATATCCAAGTCCTTCCCATTCCAATCCTGAGACCCTTCCGATAGCATGAGATGTGATGTCTCAATGCTTCTAATACCAAACCTGAGATCCTTCCTATAACATGAGATGTGATATCCAACTCCTTCCCATTCCAATCCTGAGACCCTTTCTATAGCATGAGATGTGATATCTCAATGCTTATACCAAACCTGAGACCCTTCCTATAGCATGAGATGTGATATCCAAGTCCTTCCCATTCCAATCCTGAGACCCTTCCGATAGTAGAGATGTGATATCTCAATGCTTATACCAAACCTGAGATCCTTCCTATAACATGAGATGTGATATCCAACTCCTTCCCATTCCAATCCTGAGACACTTCCTATAGCATGAGATGTGATATCTCACTGCTTATACCAAACCTGAGACCCTTCCTATAGCATGAGATGTGATATCCAACTCCTTCCCTTTCCAATCCTGAGACCCTTCCTATAGCATGAGATATGATATCTCAATGCTTCTAATATCAAACTTGAGACCCTCCCTATAGCATGAGATGTGATATCCAAGTCCTTCCCATTCCAATCCTGAGACCCTTCCGATAGCATGAGATGTGATGTCTCAATGCTTCTAATACCAAACCTGAGATCCTTCCTATAACATGAGATGTGATATCCAACTCCTTCCCATTCCAATCCTGAGACCCTTCCTATAGCATGAGATGTGATATCTCAATGCTTATACCAAACCTGAGACCCTTCCTATAGCATGAGATGTGATATCCAACTCCTTCCCATTCCAATCCTGAGACCCTTCCTAGAGCATGAGATGTGATATCTCAATGCCTCTAATACCAAACCTGAGATCCTTCCTCTAACATGAAATGTGATATCCAACTCCTTCCCATTCCAATCCTGAGACACTTCCTATAGCATGAGATGTGATATCTAAATGCTTCTAATACCAAACTTGAGACTCTTACTATAACATGAGATGGGATATCCAACTCCTTCCCATTCCAATCCTTAGACCCTTCCTACAGCATGCAATATGATATCTCAATGATTCTAATAACAAACCTGAGACCCGTCCTATAACATGAGATGGGATATCCAACACCTTCCCATTCCAATCCTGAGACACTTCCGATAGCAGAGATGTGATATCTCAATGCTTATACCAAACCTGAGACCCTTCCTATAACATGAGATGTGATATCCAACTCCTTCCCGTTCCAAACCTGAGACCCTTCCTATAGCATATGTGATATCCAACACATTCCCATTCCAAACATGAGACCCTTCCTATAGCATGAGATGTGATATCCAACTCCTTCCCATTCCAATCCTGAGACCCTTCCTATAGCCTGAGATGTGATATCTCAATGCCTCTAATACCAAACCTGAGATCCTTCCTCTAACATGAAATGTGATATCCAACTCCTTCAATTTCCAAACCTGAGAGCCTATCTATAGCATGAGATGTGATATCCAAGTCCTTCCCATTCCAATCCTTAGACCCTTCCTACAGCATGCAATATGATATCTCAATGATTTTAATAAAAAACCTGAGACCCGTCCTATAACATGAGATGGGATATCCAACTCCTTCCCATTCCAATCCTGAGACACTTCCGATAGCAGAGATGTGATATCTCACTGCTTATACCAAACCTGAGACCCTTCCTATAGCATGAGATGTGATATCCAACTCCTTCCCATTCCATCCCTGAGACCCTTCCCAAATCATGAGATGTGATATCTCAATGCTTCTAATATCAAACTTGAGACCCTCCCTATAGCATGAGATGTGATATCCAAGTCCTTCCCATTCCAATCCTGAGACCCTTCCGATAGCATGAGATGTGATGTCTCAATGCTTCTAATACCAAACCTGAGATCCTTCCTATAACATGAGATGTGATATCCAACTCCTTCCCATTCCAATCCTGAGACCCTTTCTATAGCATGAGATGTGATATCTCAATGCTTATACCAAACCTGAGACCCTTCCTATAGCATGAGATGTGATATCCAAGTCCTTCCCATTCCAATCCTGAGACCCTTCCGATAGTAGAGATGTGATATCTCAATGCTTATACCAAACCTGAGATCCTTCCTATAACATGAGATGTGATATCCAACTCCTTCCCATTCCAATCCTGAGACACTTCCTATAGCATGAGATGTGATATCTCACTGCTTATACCAAACCTGAGACCCTTCCTATAGCATGAGATGTGATATCCAACTCCTTCCCTTTCCAATCCTGAGACCCTTCCTATAGCATGAGATATGATATCTCAATGCTTCTAATATCAAACTTGAGATCCTCCCTATAGCATGAGATGTGATATCCAAGTCCTTCCCATTCCAATCCTGAGACCCTTCCGATAGCATGAGATGTGATGTCTCAATGCTTCTAATACCAAACCTGAGATCCTTCCTATAACATGAGATGTGATATCCAACTCCTTCCCATTCCAATCCTGAGACCCTTCCTATAGCATGAGATGTGATATCTCAATGCTTATACCAAACCTGAGACCCTTCCTATAGCATGAGATGTGATATCCAACTCCTTCCCATTCCAATCCTGAGACCCTTCCTAGAGCATGAGATGTGATATCTCAATGCCTCTAATACCAAACCTGAGATCCTTCCTCTAACATGAAATGTGATATCCAACTCCTTCCCATTCCAATCCTGAGACACTTCCTATAGCATGAGATGTGATATCTAAATGCTTCTAATACCAAACTTGAGACTCTTACTATAACATGAGATGGGATATCCAACTCCTTCCCATTCCAATCCTTAGACCCTTCCTACAGCATGCAATATGATATCTCAATGATTCTAATAACAAACCTGAGACCCGTCCTATAACATGAGATGGGATATCCAACACCTTCCCATTCCAATCCTGAGACACTTCCGATAGCAGAGATGTGATATCTCAATGCTTATACCAAACCTGAGACCCTTCCTATAACATGAGATGTGATATCCAACTCCTTCCCGTTCCAAACCTGAGACCCTTCCTATAGCATATGTGATATCCAACACATTCCCATTCCAAACATGAGACCCTTCCTATAGCAGGAATGTAATATCCAACTCCTTCCCATTCCAATCCTGAGACCATTCCTATAGCATGAGATGTGATATCTCAATGCTTCTAATACCAAACCTGAGATCCTTCCTATGACATGAGATGTGATATACAATTCCTCCCCATTCCAAACCTGAGAACCTTCCTACAGCATGCGATGGGATATCTCAATGCTTCTAATACCAAACCTGAGACCAGTCCTATAACATGAGATTGGATATCCAACTCCTTCCCCTTCCAAACCTGAGACCCTTCCTATAGCATGAGATGTGATATCCAACTTCTTCCCATTCCAATCCTGAGACCCTTCCTATAACATGAGATGTGATGTCTCAATGCTTCGAATACCAAACCTGAGATCTTTCCTATAACATGAGATGTGATATCCAACTCCTTCCCATTCCAATCCTGAGACCCTTCCTATAGCATGGGATGTGCTATCTCAATGCTTATACCAAACCTGAGACCCTTCCTAAAGCTTGAGATGTGATATCCAACTCCTTCCCATTCCAATCCTGAGACCCTTCCTATAACATGAAATGTGATATCCAACTCCTTCCCATTCCAACCTGAGACCCTTCCTATAACATGAAATGTGATATCCAACTCCTTCCCTTTCCAAACCTGAGACCCTCCCTTTAGCATGAGATGTGATATCCAACTCCTTCCCATTCCAATCCTGAGACCCTTCTGATAGCATAAGATATATCTCAATGCTTCTATACCAAACCTGAGATCCTTCCGATAGCATGAGATGTGATATCTCAATACTTCTAATACCAAACCTGAGATCCTTCCTATAACATGAGATGTGATATCCAAATCCTTATCTTCCAAACCTGAGACCCTCCCTTTAGCATGAGATGTGATATCCAACTCCTTCCCATTCCAATCCTGAGACTCTTCTGATAGCATAAGATATGATATCTCAATGCTTCTATACCAAACCTGAGATCCTTCTGATAGCATGAAATGTGATATCCAACTCTTTCCCCTTGCAAACCTGAGAGCCTTCCTATAGCATGAGATGTGATATCCAAGTACTTCCCATTCCAATCCTGAGACCCTTCCTATAACATGAGATGTGATATCCAACTCCTTCCCATTCCAACCTGAGACCCTTCCTATAGCATGAGATGGGATATCCAACTCCTTCCAAATCCAATCCCGATACCCTTCCGATAGCATGAGATGTGATATCCCAATGCTTCTACCAAACCTGAGACCCATACTATGGCATGAGATGTGATAACAAACTCCTTCCCATTCTAATCCTGAGACCCTTCCTATAGCTTGAGATGTGATATCCAACTCCATCCCATTCCAATCCTGAGACCCTTCCTATACCATGAGACTTGATATCTCAATGCTTCTAATACCAAACCTGAGACCCGTCCTATAACATGAGATGTGATATCCAAATCCTTCCCCTTCCAAACCTTAGACCCTTCCTTTATCATGAGATGTGATATCCAACTCCTTCCCATTCCAATCTTGAGACCCTTCCGATATCATGAAATGTGATACCTCAATGCTTCTAATATCAAACTTGAGACCCTCCCTATAGCAAGAGATGTGATATCCAAGTCCTTCCCATTCCAATCCTGAGACCCTTTCTATAGCATGAGATGTGATATCTCAATGCTTCTAATACCAAACCTGAGACCCTTCCTATAACATAAGATGGGAATATCCAACTCCTTCCCTTTCCAATCCTGAGACCCTTCCGATAGCAGAGATCTGATATCTCAATGCCTATACCAAACCTGAGATCCTTCCTATAACATGAGATGTGATATCCAACTCCTTCCCATTCCAATCCTGAGACACTTCCTATAGCATGAGATGTGATATCTCACTGCTTATACCAAACCTGAGACCCTTCCTATAGCATGAGATGTGATATCCAACTCCTTCCCATTCCAATCCTGAGACCCTTCCTATAGCATGAGATGTGATATCTCAATGCTTCTAATATCAAACTTGAGACCCTCCCTATAGCATGAGATGTGATACCCAAGTCCTTCCCATTCCAATCCTGAGACACTTCCTATAGCATGAGATGTGATATCTCAATGCTTCTAATACCAAACCTGAGACTCTTCCTATAACATGAGATGGGATATCCAAGTCCTTCCCATTCCAATCCTGAGACCCTTCCGATAGCATGAGATGTGATGTCTCAATGCTTCTAATACCAAACCTGAGATCCTTCCTATAACATGAGATGTGATATCCAACTCCTTCCCATTCCAATCCTGAGACCCTTTCTATAGCATGAGATGTGATATCTCAATGCTTATACCAAACCTGAGACCCTTCCTATAGCATGAGATGTGATATCCAAGTCCTTCCCATTCCAATCCTGAGACCCTTCCGATAGTAGAGATGTGATATCTCAATGCTTATACCAAACCTGAGATCCTTCCTATAACATGAGATGTGATATCCAACTCCTTCCCATTCCAATCCTGAGACACTTCCTATAGCATGAGATGTGATATCTCACTGCTTATACCAAACCTGAGACCCTTCCTATAGCATGAGATGTGATATCCAACTCCTTCCCTTTCCAATCCTGAGACCCTTCCTATAGCATGAGATATGATATCTCAATGCTTCTAATATCAAACTTGAGATCCTCCCTATAGCATGAGATGTGATATCCAAGTCCTTCCCATTCCAATCCTGAGACCCTTCCGATAGCATGAGATGTGATGTCTCAATGCTTCTAATACCAAACCTGAGATCCTTCCTATAACATGAGATGTGATATCCAACTCCTTCCCATTCCAATCCTGAGACCCTTCCTATAGCATGAGATGTGATATCTCAATGCTTATACCAAACCTGAGACCCTTCCTATAGCATGAGATGTGATATCCAACTCCTTCCCATTCCAATCCTGAGACCCTTCCTAGAGCATGAGATGTGATATCTCAATGCCTCTAATACCAAACCTGAGATCCTTCCTCTAACATGAAATGTGATATCCAACTCCTTCCCATTCCAATCCTGAGACACTTCCTATAGCATGAGATGTGATATCTAAATGCTTCTAATACCAAACTTGAGACTCTTACTATAACATGAGATGGGATATCCAACTCCTTCCCATTCCAATCCTTAGACCCTTCCTACAGCATGCAATATGATATCTCAATGATTCTAATAACAAACCTGAGACCCGTCCTATAACATGAGATGGGATATCCAACACCTTCCCATTCCAATCCTGAGACACTTCCGATAGCAGAGATGTGATATCTCAATGCTTATACCAAACCTGAGACCCTTCCTATAACATGAGATGTGATATCCAACTCCTTCCCGTTCCAAACCTGAGACCCTTCCTATAGCATATGTGATATCCAACACATTCCCATTCCAAACATGAGACCCTTCCTATAGCAGGAATGTAATATCCAACTCCTTCCCATTCCAATCCTGAGACCATTCCTATAGCATGAGATGTGATATCTCAATGCTTCTAATACCAAACCTGAGATCCTTCCTATGACATGAGATGTGATATACAATTCCTCCCCATTCCAAACCTGAGAACCTTCCTACAGCATGCGATGGGATATCTCAATGCTTCTAATACCAAACCTGAGACCAGTCCTATAACATGAGATTGGATATCCAACTCCTTCCCCTTCCAAACCTGAGACCCTTCCTATAGCATGAGATGTGATATCCAACTTCTTCCCATTCCAATCCTGAGACCCTTCCTATAACATGAGATGTGATGTCTCAATGCTTCGAATACCAAACCTGAGATCTTTCCTATAACATGAGATGTGATATCCAACTCCTTCCCATTCCAATCCTGAGACCCTTCCTATAGCATGGGATGTGCTATCTCAATGCTTATACCAAACCTGAGACCCTTCCTAAAGCTTGAGATGTGATATCCAACTCCTTCCCATTCCAATCCTGAGACCCTTCCTATAACATGAAATGTGATATCCAACTCCTTCCCATTCCAACCTGAGACCCTTCCTATAACATGAAATGTGATATCCAACTCCTTCCCTTTCCAAACCTGAGACCCTCCCTTTAGCATGAGATGTGATATCCAACTCCTTCCCATTCCAATCCTGAGACCCTTCTGATAGCATAAGATATATCTCAATGCTTCTATACCAAACCTGAGATCCTTCCGATAGCATGAGATGTGATATCTCAATACTTCTAATACCAAACCTGAGATCCTTCCTATAACATGAGATGTGATATCCAAATCCTTATCTTCCAAACCTGAGACCCTCCCTTTAGCATGAGATGTGATATCCAACTCCTTCCCATTCCAATCCTGAGACTCTTCTGATAGCATAAGATATGATATCTCAATGCTTCTATACCAAACCTGAGATCCTTCTGATAGCATGAAATGTGATATCCAACTCTTTCCCCTTGCAAACCTGAGAGCCTTCCTATAGCATGAGATGTGATATCCAAGTACTTCCCATTCCAATCCTGAGACCCTTCCTATAACATGAGATGTGATATCCAACTCCTTCCCATTCCAACCTGAGACCCTTCCTATAGCATGAGATGGGATATCCAACTCCTTCCAAATCCAATCCCGATACCCTTCCGATAGCATGAGATGTGATATCCCAATGCTTCTACCAAACCTGAGACCCATACTATGGCATGAGATGTGATAACAAACTCCTTCCCATTCTAATCCTGAGACCCTTCCTATAGCTTGAGATGTGATATCCAACTCCATCCCATTCCAATCCTGAGACCCTTCCTATACCATGAGACTTGATATCTCAATGCTTCTAATACCAAACCTGAGACCCGTCCTATAACATGAGATGTGATATCCAAATCCTTCCCCTTCCAAACCTTAGACCCTTCCTTTATCATGAGATGTGATATCCAACTCCTTCCCATTCCAATCTTGAGACCCTTCCGATATCATGAAATGTGATACCTCAATGCTTCTAATATCAAACTTGAGACCCTCCCTATAGCAAGAGATGTGATATCCAAGTCCTTCCCATTCCAATCCTGAGACCCTTTCTATAGCATGAGATGTGATATCTCAATGCTTCTAATACCAAACCTGAGACCCTTCCTATAACATAAGATGGGAATATCCAACTCCTTCCCTTTCCAATCCTGAGACCCTTCCGATAGCAGAGATCTGATATCTCAATGCCTATACCAAACCTGAGATCCTTCCTATAACATGAGATGTGATATCCAACTCCTTCCCATTCCAATCCTGAGACACTTCCTATAGCATGAGATGTGATATCTCACTGCTTATACCAAACCTGAGACCCTTCCTATAGCATGAGATGTGATATCCAACTCCTTCCCATTCCAATCCTGAGACCCTTCCTATAGCATGAGATGTGATATCTCAATGCTTCTAATATCAAACTTGAGACCCTCCCTATAGCATGAGATGTGATACCCAAGTCCTTCCCATTCCAATCCTGAGACACTTCCTATAGCATGAGATGTGATATCTCAATGCTTCTAATACCAAACCTGAGACTCTTCCTATAACATGAGATGGGATATCCAACTCCTTCCCATTCCAATCCTGAGACCCTTTCGATAGCAGAGATGTGATATCTCAATGTTTATACCAAACCTGAGGCCCTCCCTACGGCATGAGATGTCATATACAACTCCTTCCCATTCCAATCCTGAGACCCTTCCTATAGCATGAGATGTGATATCCAACTCCTTCCCATTCCAATCCTGAGACCCTTCCTATAGCATGAGATGTGATGTCTCAATGCTTCTAATACCAAACCTGAGATCCTTCCTATAACATGAGATGTGATATCCAACTCCTTCCATTCCAATCCTGAGACCCTTCCTATAGCATGAGATGTGATATCTCAATGCTTATAACAAAACCTGAGACCCTTCCTATAGCATGAGATGTGATATCCAACTCCTTCCCATTCCAATCCTGAGACCCTTCCTATAGCCTGAGATGTGATATCTCAATGCCTCTAATACCAAACCTGAGATCCTTCCTCTAACATGAAATGTGATATCCAACTCCTTCAATTTCCAAACCTGAGAGCCTATCTATAGCATGAGATGTGATATCCAAGTCCTTCCCATTCCAATCCTTAGACCCTTCCTACAGCATGCAATATGATATCTCAATGATTTTAATAAAAAACCTGAGACCCGTCCTATAACATGAGATGGGATATCCAACTCCTTCCCATTCCAATCCTGAGACACTTCCGATAGCAGAGATGTGATATCTCACTGCTTATACCAAACCTGAGACCCTTCCTATAGCATGAGATGTGATATCCAACTCCTTCCCATTCCATCCCTGAGACCCTTCCCAAATCATGAGATGTGATATCTCAATGCTTCTAATATCAAACTTGAGACCCTCCCTATAGCATGAGATGTGATATCCAAGTCCTTCCCATTCCAATCCTGAGACCCTTCCGATAGCATGAGATGTGATGTCTCAATGCTTCTAATACCAAACCTGAGATCCTTCCTATAACATGAGATGTGATATCCAACTCCTTCCCATTCCAATCCTGAGACCCTTTCTATAGCATGAGATGTGATATCTCAATGCTTATACCAAACCTGAGACCCTTCCTTTAGCATGAGATGTGATATCCAAGTCCTTCCCATTCCAATCCTGAGACCCTTCCGATAGTAGAGATGTGATATCTCAATGCTTATACCAAACCTGAGATCCTTCCTATAACATGAGATGTGATATCCAACTCCTTCCCATTCCAATCCTGAGACACTTCCTATAGCATGAGATGTGATATCTCACTGCTTATACCAAACCTGAGACCCTTCCTATAGCATGAGATGTGATATCCAACTCCTTCCCTTTCCAATCCTGAGACCCTTCCTATAGCATGAGATATGATATCTCAATGCTTCTAATATCAAACTTGAGATCCTCCCTATAGCATGAGATGTGATATCCAAGTCCTTCCCATTCCAATCCTGAGACCCTTCCGATAGCATGAGATGTGATGTCTCAATGCTTCTAATACCAAACCTGAGATCCTTCCTATAACATGAGATGTGATATCCAACTCCTTCCCATTCCAATCCTGAGACCCTTCCTATAGCATGAGATGTGATATCTCAATGCTTATACCAAACCTGAGACCCTTCCTATAGCATGAGATGTGATATCCAACTCCTTCCCATTCCAATCCTGAGACCCTTCCTAGAGCATGAGATGTGATATCTCAATGCCTCTAATACCAAACCTGAGATCCTTCCTCTAACATGAAATGTGATATCCAACTCCTTCCCATTCCAATCCTGAGACACTTCCTATAGCATGAGATGTGATATCTAAATGCTTCTAATACCAAACTTGAGACTCTTACTATAACATGAGATGGGATATCCAACTCCTTCCCATTCCAATCCTTAGACCCTTCCTACAGCATGCAATATGATATCTCAATGATTCTAATAACAAACCTGAGACCCGTCCTATAACATGAGATGGGATATCCAACACCTTCCCATTCCAATCCTGAGACACTTCCGATAGCAGAGATGTGATATCTCAATGCTTATACCAAACCTGAGACCCTTCCTATAACATGAGATGTGATATCCAACTCCTTCCCGTTCCAAACCTGAGACCCTTCCTATAGCATATGTGATATCCAACACATTCCCATTCCAAACATGAGACCCTTCCTATAGCAGGAATGTAATATCCAACTCCTTCCCATTCCAATCCTGAGACCATTCCTATAGCATGAGATGTGATATCTCAATGCTTCTAATACCAAACCTGAGATCCTTCCTATGACATGAGATGTGATATACAATTCCTCCCCATTCCAAACCTGAGAACCTTCCTACAGCATGCGATGGGATATCTCAATGCTTCTAATACCAAACCTGAGACCAGTCCTATAACATGAGATTGGATATCCAACTCCTTCCCCTTCCAAACCTGAGACCCTTCCTATAGCATGAGATGTGATATCCAACTTCTTCCCATTCCAATCCTGAGACCCTTCCTATAACATGAGATGTGATGTCTCAATGCTTCGAATACCAAACCTGAGATCTTTCCTATAACATGAGATGTGATATCCAACTCCTTCCCATTCCAATCCTGAGACCCTTCCTATAGCATGGGATGTGCTATCTCAATGCTTATACCAAACCTGAGACCCTTCCTAAAGCTTGAGATGTGATATCCAACTCCTTCCCATTCCAATCCTGAGACCCTTCCTATAACATGAGATGTGATATCCAACTCCTTCCCATTCCAACCTGAGACCCTTCCTATAACATGAAATGTGATATCCAACTCCTTCCCTTTCCAAACCTGAGACCCTCCCTTTAGCATGAGATGTGATATCCAACTCCTTCCCATTCCAATCCTGAGACCCTTCTGATAGCATAAGATATATCTCAATGCTTCTATACCAAACCTGAGATCCTTCCGATAGCATGAGATGTGATATCTCAATACTTCTAATACCAAACCTGAGATCCTTCCTATAACATGAGATGTGATATCCAAATCCTTATCTTCCAAACCTGAGACCCTCCCTTTAGCATGAGATGTGATATCCAACTCCTTCCCATTCCAATCCTGAGACTCTTCTGATAGCATAAGATATGATATCTCAATGCTTCTATACCAAACCTGAGATCCTTCTGATAGCATGAAATGTGATATCCAACTCTTTCCCCTTGCAAACCTGAGAGCCTTCCTATAGCATGAGATGTGATATCCAAGTACTTCCCATTCCAATCCTGAGACCCTTCCTATAACATGAGATGTGATATCCAACTCCTTCCCATTCCAACCTGAGACCCTTCCTATAGCATGAGATGGGATATCCAACTCCTTCCAAATCCAATCCCGATACCCTTCCGATAGCATGAGATGTGATATCCCAATGCTTCTACCAAACCTGAGACCCATACTATGGCATGAGATGTGATAACAAACTCCTTCCCATTCTAATCCTGAGACCCTTCCTATAGCTTGAGATGTGATATCCAACTCCATCCCATTCCAATCCTGAGACCCTTCCTATACCATGAGACTTGATATCTCAATGCTTCTAATACCAAACCTGAGACCCGTCCTATAACATGAGATGTGATATCCAAATCCTTCCCCTTCCAAACCTTAGACCCTTCCTTTATCATGAGATGTGATATCCAACTCCTTCCCATTCCAATCTTGAGACCCTTCCGATATCATGAAATGTGATACCTCAATGCTTCTAATATCAAACTTGAGACCCTCCCTATAGCAAGAGATGTGATATCCAAGTCCTTCCCATTCCAATCCTGAGACCCTTTCTATAGCATGAGATGTGATATCTCAATGCTTCTAATACCAAACCTGAGACCCTTCCTATAACATAAGATGGGAATATCCAACTCCTTCCCTTTCCAATCCTGAGACCCTTCCGATAGCAGAGATCTGATATCTCAATGCTTATACCAAACCTGAGATCCTTCCTATAACATGAGATGTGATATCCAACTCCTTCCCATTCCAATCCTGAGACACTTCCTATAGCATGAGATGTGATATCTCACTGCTTATACCAAACCTGAGACCCTTCCTATAGCATGAGATGTGATATCCAACTCCTTCCCATTCCAATCCTGAGACCCTTCCTATAGCATGAGATGTGATATCTCAATGCTTCTAATATCAAACTTGAGACCCTCCCTATAGCATGAGATGTGATACCCAAGTCCTTCCCATTCCAATCCTGAGACACTTCCTATAGCATGAGATGTGATATCTCAATGCTTCTAATACCAAACCTGAGACTCTTCCTATAACATGAGATGGGATATCCAACTCCTTCCTATTCCAATCCTGAGACCCTTTCGATAGCAGAGATGTGATATCTCAATGTTTATACCAAACCTGAGACCCTCCCTACGGCATGAGATGTCATATACAACTCCTTCCCATTCCAATCCTGAGACCCTTCCTATAGCATGAGATGTGATATCCAACTCCTTCCCATTCCAATCCTGAGACCCTTCCTATAGCATGAGATGTGATGTCTCAATGCTTCTAATACCAAACCTGAGATCCTTCCTATAACATGAGATGTGATATCCAACTCCTTCCATTCCAATCCTGAGACCCTTCCTATAGCATGAGATGTGATATCTCAATGCTTATAACAAAACCTGAGACCCTTCCTATAGCATGAGATGTGATATCCAACTCCTTCCCATTCCAATCCTGAGACCCTTCCTATAGCCTGAGATGTGATATCTCAATGCCTCTAATACCAAACCTGAGATCCTTCCTCTAACATGAAATGTGATATCCAACTCCTTCACTTTCCAAACCTGAGAGCCTATCTATAGCATGAGATGTGATATCCAAGTCCTTCCCATTCCAATCCTGAGACCCTTCCTATAGCATGAGATGTGATATCTCAATGCTTATAACAAAACCTGAGACCCTTCCTATAGAATGAGATGTGATATCCAACTCCTTCCCATTCCAATCCTGAGACCCTTCCTATAGCCTGAGATGTGATATCTCAATGCCTCTAATACCAAACCTGAGATCCTTCCTCTAACATGAAATGTGATATCCAACTCCTTCAATTTCCAAACCTGAGAGCCTATCTATAGCATGAGATCTGATATCCAAGTCCTTCCCATTCCAATCCTTAGACCCTTCCTACAGCATGCAATATGATATCTCAATGATTTTAATAAAAAACCTGAGACCCGTCCTATAACATGAGATGGGATATCCAACTCCTTCCCATTCCAATCCTGAGACACTTCCGATAGCAGAGATGTGATATCTCACTGCTTATACCAAACCTGAGACCCTTCCTATAGCATGAGATGTGATATCCAACTCCTTCCCATTCCATCCATGAGACCCTTCCCAAATCATGAGATGTGATATCTCAATGCTTCTAATATCAAACTTGAGACCCTCCCTATAGCATGAGATGTGATATCCAAGTCCTTCCCATTCCAATCCTGAGACCCTTCCGATAGCATGAGATGTGATGTCTCAATGCTTCTAATACCAAACCTGAGATCCTTCCTATAACATGAGATGTGATATCCAACTCCTTCCCATTCCAATCCTGAGACCCTTTCTATAGCATGAGATGTGATATCTCAATGCTTATACCAAACCTGAGACCCTTCCTATAGCATGAGATGTGATATCCAAGTCCTTCCCATTCCAATCCTGAGACCCTTCCGATAGTAGAGATGTGATATCTCAATGCTTATACCAAACCTGAGATCCTTCCTATAACATGAGATGTGATATCCAACTCCTTCCCATTCCAATCCTGAGACACTTCCTATAGCATGAGATGTGATATCTCACTGCTTATACCAAACCTGAGACCCTTCCTATAGCATGAGATGTGATATCCAACTCCTTCCCTTTCCAATCCTGAGACCCTTCCTATAGCATGAGATATGATATCTCAATGCTTCTAATATCAAACTTGAGACCCTCCCTATAGCATGAGATGTGATATCCAAGTCCTTCCCATTCCAATCCTGAGACCCTTCCGATAGCATGAGATGTGATGTCTCAATGCTTCTAATACCAAACCTGAGATCCTTCCTATAACATGAGATGTGATATCCAACTCCTTCCCATTCCAATCCTGAGACCCTTCCTATAGCATGAGATGTGATATCTCAATGCTTATACCAAACCTGAGACCCTTCCTATAGCATGAGATGTGATATCCAACTCCTTCCCATTCCAATCCTGAGACCCTTCCTAGAGCATGAGATGTGATATCTCAATGCCTCTAATACCAAACCTGAGATCCTTCCTCTAACATGAAATGTGATATCCAACTCCTTCCCATTCCAATCCTGAGACACTTCCTATAGCATGAGATGTGATATCTAAATGCTTCTAATACCAAACTTGAGACTCTTACTATAACATGAGATGGGATATCCAACTCCTTCCCATTCCAATCCTTAGACCCTTCCTACAGCATGCAATATGATATCTCAATGATTCTAATAACAAACCTGAGACCCGTCCTATAACATGAGATGGGATATCCAACACCTTCCCATTCCAATCCTGAGACACTTCCGATAGCAGAGATGTGATATCTCAATGCTTATACCAAACCTGAGACCCTTCCTATAACATGAGATGTGATATCCAACTCCTTCCCGTTCCAAACCTGAGACCCTTCCTATAGCATATGTGATATCCAACACATTCCCATTCCAAACATGAGACCCTTCCTATAGCAGGAATGTAATATCCAACTCCTTCCCATTCCAATCCTGAGACCATTCCTATAGCATGAGATGTGATATCTCAATGCTTCTAATACCAAACCTGAGATCCTTCCTATGACATGAGATGTGATATACAATTCCTCCCCATTCCAAACCTGAGAACCTTCCTACAGCATGCGATGGGATATCTCAATGCTTCTAATACCAAACCTGAGACCAGTCCTATAACATGAGATTGGATATCCAACTCCTTCCCCTTCCAAACCTGAGACCCTTCCTATAGCATGAGATGTGATATCCAACTTCTTCCCATTCCAATCCTGAGACCCTTCCTATAACATGAGATGTGATGTCTCAATGCTTCGAATACCAAACCTGAGATCTTTCCTATAACATGAGATGTGATATCCAACTCCTTCCCATTCCAATCCTGAGACCCTTCCTATAGCATGGGATGTGCTATCTCAATGCTTATACCAAACCTGAGACCCTTCCTAAAGCTTGAGATGTGATATCCAACTCCTTCCCATTCCAATCCTGAGACCCTTCCTATAACATGAAATGTGATATCCAACTCCTTCCCATTCCAACCTGAGACCCTTCCTATAACATGAAATGTGATATCCAACTCCTTCCCTTTCCAAACCTGAGACCCTCCCTTTAGCATGAGATGTGATATCCAACTCCTTCCCATTCCAATCCTGAGACCCTTCTGATAGCATAAGATATATCTCAATGCTTCTATACCAAACCTGAGATCCTTCCGATAGCATGAGATGTGATATCTCAATACTTCTAATACCAAACCTGAGATCCTTCCTATAACATGAGATGTGATATCCAAATCCTTATCTTCCAAACCTGAGACCCTCCCTTTAGCATGAGATGTGATATCCAACTCCTTCCCATTCCAATCCTGAGACTCTTCTGATAGCATAAGATATGATATCTCAATGCTTCTATACCAAACCTGAGATCCTTCTGATAGCATGAAATGTGATATCCAACTCTTTCCCCTTGCAAACCTGAGAGCCTTCCTATAGCATGAGATGTGATATCCAAGTACTTCCCATTCCAATCCTGAGACCCTTCCTATAACATGAGATGTGATATCCAACTCCTTCCCATTCCAACCTGAGACCCTTCCTATAGCATGAGATGGGATATCCAACTCCTTCCAAATCCAATCCCGATACCCTTCCGATAGCATGAGATGTGATATCCCAATGCTTCTACCAAACCTGAGACCCATACTATGGCATGAGATGTGATAACAAACTCCTTCCCATTCTAATCCTGAGACCCTTCCTATAGCTTGAGATGTGATATCCAACTCCATCCCATTCCAATCCTGAGACCCTTCCTATACCATGAGACTTGATATCTCAATGCTTCTAATACCAAACCTGAGACCCGTCCTATAACATGAGATGTGATATCCAAATCCTTCCCCTTCCAAACCTTAGACCCTTCCTTTATCATGAGATGTGATATCCAACTCCTTCCCATTCCAATCTTGAGACCCTTCCGATATCATGAAATGTGATACCTCAATGCTTCTAATATCAAACTTGAGACCCTCCCTATAGCAAGAGATGTGATATCCAAGTCCTTCCCATTCCAATCCTGAGACCCTTTCTATAGCATGAGATGTGATATCTCAATGCTTCTAATACCAAACCTGAGACCCTTCCTATAACATAAGATGGGAATATCCAACTCCTTCCCTTTCCAATCCTGAGACCCTTCCGATAGCAGAGATCTGATATCTCAATGCTTATACCAAACCTGAGATCCTTCCTATAACATGAGATGTGATATCCAACTCCTTCCCATTCCAATCCTGAGACACTTCCTATAGCATGAGATGTGATATCTCACTGCTTATACCAAACCTGAGACCCTTCCTATAGCATGAGATGTGATATCCAACTCCTTCCCATTCCAATCCTGAGACCCTTCCTATAGCATGAGATGTGATATCTCAATGCTTCTAATATCAAACTTGAGACCCTCCCTATAGCATGAGATGTGATACCCAAGTCCTTCCCATTCCAATCCTGAGACACTTCCCATAGCATGAGATGTGATATCTCAATGCTTCTAATACCAAACCTGAGACTCTTCCTATAACATGAGATGGGATATCCAACTCCTTCCCATTCCAATCCTGAGACCCTTTCGATAGCAGAGATGTGATATCTCAATGTTTATACCAAACCTGAGGCCCTCCCTACGGCATGAGATGTCATATACAACTCCTTCCCATTCCAATCCTGAGACCCTTCCTATAGCATGAGATGTGATATCCAAATCCTTATCTTCCAAACCTGAGACCCTCCCTTTAGCATGAGATGTGATATCCAACTCCTTCCCATTCCAATCCTGAGACTCTTCTGATAGCATAAGATATGATATCTCAATGCTTCTATACCAAACCTGAGATCCTTCTGATAGCATGAAATGTGATATCCAACTCTTTCCCCTTGCAAACCTGAGAGCCTTCCTATAGCATGAGATGTGATATCCAAGTACTTCCCATTCCAATCCTGAGACCCTTCCTATAACATGAGATGTGATATCCAACTCCTTCCCATTCCAACCTGAGACCCTTCCTATAGCATGAGATGGGATATCCAACTCCTTCCAAATCCAATCCCGATACCCTTCCGATAGCATGAGATGTGATATCCCAATGCTTCTACCAAACCTGAGACCCATACTATGGCATGAGATGTGATAACAAACTCCTTCCCATTCTAATCCTGAGACCCTTCCTATAGCTTGAGATGTGATATCCAACTCCATCCCATTCCAATCCTGAGACCCTTCCTATACCATGAGACTTGATATCTCAATGCTTCTAATACCAAACCTGAGACCCGTCCTATAACATGAGATGTGATATCCAAATCCTTCCCCTTCCAAACCTTAGACCCTTCCTTTATCATGAGATGTGATATCCAACTCCTTCCCATTCCAATCTTGAGACCCTTCCGATATCATGAAATGTGATACCTCAATGCTTCTAATATCAAACTTGAGACCCTCCCTATAGCAAGAGATGTGATATCCAAGTCCTTCCCATTCCAATCCTGAGACCCTTTCTATAGCATGAGATGTGATATCTCAATGCTTCTAATACCAAACCTGAGACCCTTCCTATAACATAAGATGGGAATATCCAACTCCTTCCCTTTCCAATCCTGAGACCCTTCCGATAGCAGAGATCTGATATCTCAATGCTTATACCAAACCTGAGATCCTTCCTATAACATGAGATGTGATATCCAACTCCTTCCCATTCCAATCCTGAGACACTTCCTATAGCATGAGATGTGATATCTCACTGCTTATACCAAACCTGAGACCCTTCCTATAGCATGAGATGTGATATCCAACTCCTTCCCATTCCAATCCTGAGACCCTTCCTATAGCATGAGATGTGATATCTCAATGCTTCTAATATCAAACTTGAGACCCTCCCTATAGCATGAGATGTGATACCCAAGTCCTTCCCATTCCAATCCTGAGACACTTCCTATAGCATGAGATGTGATATCTCAATGCTTCTAATACCAAACCTGAGACTCTTCCTATAACATGAGATGGGATATCCAACTCCTTCCCATTCCAATCCTGAGACCCTTTCGATAGCAGAGATGTGATATCTCAATGTTTATACCAAACCTGAGGCCCTCCCTACGGCATGAGATGTCATATACAACTCCTTCCCATTCCAATCCTGAGACCCTTCCTATAGCATGAGATGTGATATCCAACTCCTTCCCATTCCAATCCTGAGACCCTTCCTATAGCATGAGATGTGATGTCTCAATGTTTCTAATACCAAACCTGAGATCCTTCCTATAACATGAGATGTGATATCCAACTCCTTCCATTCCAATCCTGAGACCCTTCCTATAGCATGAGATGTGATATCTCAATGCTTATAACAAAACCTGAGACCCTTCCTATAGCATGAGATGTGATATCCAACTCCTTCCCATTCCAATCCTGAGACCCTTCCTATAGCCTGAGATGTGATATCTCAATGCCTCTAATACCAAAGCTGAGATCCTTCCTCTAACATGAAATGTGATATCCAACTCCTTCACTTTCCAAACCTGAGAGCCTATCTATAGCATGAGATGTGATATCCAAGTCCTTCCCATTCCAATCCTGAGACCCTTCCTATAGCATGAGATGTGATATCTCAATGCTTATAACAAAACCTGAGACCCTTCCTATAGCATGAGATGTGATATCCAACTCCTTCCCATTCCAATCCTGAGACCCTTCCTATAGCCTGAGATGTGATATCTCAATGCCTCTAATACCAAACCTGAGATCCTTCCTCTAACATGAAATGTGATATCCAACTCCTTCAATTTCCAAACCTGAGAGCCTATCTATAGCATGAGATGTGATATCCAAGTCCTTCCCATTCCAATCCTTAGACCCTTCCTACAGCATGCAATATGATATCTCAATGATTTTAATAAAAAACCTGAGACCCGTCCTATAACATGAGATGGGATATCCAACTCCTTCCCATTCCAATCCTGAGACACTTCCGATAGCAGAGATGTGATATCTCAATGTTTATACCAAACCTGAGACCCTTCCTATAACATGAGATGTGATATCCAACTCCTTCCCGTTCCAAACCTGAGACCCTTCCTTTAGCATGAGATGTGATATCCAGCTCCTTCCCATTCCAATCCTGAGACACTTCCGATAGCATGAGATGTGATATCTCATTGCTTCAAATATCAAAACTGAGACCCTCCCTATAGCATATGTGATATCTAAGTCCTTCCCATTCCAATCCTGAGACATTCCTATAGCATGAGATGTGATATCTCAATGCTTATCCTTGATTCCTGTAGTAAATTGATTTCCTTTGCAGGCCGACTCCTGTCACGAATGCCTTGTCTGCATGCATTCTCTCCTGGCCATTCTCTCAGCGTGGCTATTTGCCTACCCCCTTCCTCTCTCAGTGGATGGACTTCTCCATCCTAGCCTCTTACCACTCAACTCCGTCTACTTGGAGAATTCAACATGAACCTGTATGCTTCCTGACCTGGACTTTTACGAGATCTGCAACTCTTCATGTCGCTGGCCCTACACACTGCAGGGAATACTCAGGATTTTCTGATCTCAGACCTCCCCCTCTGTAACCCTCTCAACAATCCTCTCCCGTGGTGATCAAGTTCTCATCTCCAAAGAAGGCTAACTGCCAGCTGTTCCTCCTCAGAGGAGTTCTCCCTTTCTGTCCCTGCTCCCTGCACCGTTTCGCGTTGCAAACACTCGCTTCCCTGCTCTCTGGTTTAGACGCTTTTCCTTCTCATAGGCCTTCTTCCTTTCTGCCCTTTTCGCGTTGCAAGTACTCTCTTCCCAGCTCTCTGGTTTAGACGCGTGTTCCCTGCCTTCTCTCCTCTTCCCGCTGCCTTCAAATCAAAAAATGAGCTCCAAAAGATACACAGTGCTCAGAATGCTCTATAACACCCATTATTCAACATATAGCCGTAACCCGCTAGACGTATTGAAACGTGCTGTAAACTAGCAAAAAAAGCTAGAAAATGTACTTTCCTCGCGTTTTTGTAAATGCTAATTCTGATGGGTTCCCATGTATGTACTGTCCGTGCGTTTGTTGTCGAATCCTGAAGTTTTTAACCACTGTTCTCCCATACACGGGGGGGGGTCAACGTCTACTGCTGTTCACAGGCTGAATGTATACGGCTGAAATCTTCAAGGCATTATCAGCTTTCCTGACTGTTTTGGAACGTGCATTTGCCATCTGTTAATGCAGTCGCCCTGTGTTCATCGTCCCTTCTACTTTACAGGCTGCACTCCCCTGGTGATCACATTCGCCTCTCCAGAGCAGGCTGACTACCAGCTTCTCCTCCTCATAGGCGTTCATCCTTTCTGTCCCTGCTCCCTGCACCGTTTCGCGTTGCATGTACTCGCTTCCCAGCTCTCTGGTTTAGATGCGTGTTCCCTGCCTTCTCTCCTCTTCCGACAGCCTTCCAATGAGCTCCACAAGATACAGTGTTCAGAATGCTTTATAACACCCATTATTCAACATATAGGTGTAACCCGCTAGACGTATTGAAACGTGCTAAAAACGAGCAGAAACAGCTAGAAAATGTACTTTCCTCGCGTTTTTGTAAATGCGAATTCTGGTGGATTCCCATTTTGTACTCTGTTCGTGCGTTTGTTCAGTCGAATCCTGGTCTTTTGAACCACTCTTCTCCCATACAAGGGAGGGTCAAAATGTGTTGTTCACAGGCTGAATTTATACTGCTGAAATGCTCGCTTCCCTGCTCTCTGGTTTAGACGCGTGTACCCTGCATTTACCAAAACGCGAGGGAAGTACATTTTCTAGCTGTTTTTGCTAGTTTTTAGCACGTTTCAATACGTCTAGCGGGTTACAGCTATATGTTGAATAATGGGTGTTATAAAGCATTCTGAACACTGTATCTTGTGGAGCAAATTGGAAGGCTGTAGCAAGAGGAGAGAAGGCAGGGAACACGCATCTCAACCAGAGAGCTGGGAAGCGAGTACATGCAACGCGAAACGGTGCAGGGAGCAGGGACAGAAAGGATGAAAACCTATGAGGAAGAGCAGCTGGTAGTTAGCCTGCATAGGAGAGAAGAATGTGATCACTAGGGGAGTGCAGCCTGTAAACTAGAAGGAACGATGAACAAAGGGCGACTGCATTAACAGATGGCAAATACACGTTCCAAAACAGTCAGGAAAGCTGATAATGCCTTGAAGATTTCAGCCGTATACATTCAGCCTGTGAACAGCAGTAGATGTTGACCCCCCCCTCCCTAGTATGGGAGAACAGTGGTTAAAAACTTCAGGATTCGACACAAACGCACGGACACAGTACATACAACATGGGAACCCACCAGAATTCGCATTTACAAAAACGCGAGGGAAGTACATTTTCTAGCTATTTTTGCTAGTTTTTAGCACGTTTCAATACGTCTAGCGGGTTACAGCTATATGTTGAATAATGGGTTTATAAAGCATTCTGAACACTATCTTGTGGAGCTCATTGGAAGGCTGTGGGAAGAGGAGAGAAGGCAGGGAACACGCATCGAAACCAGAGAGCTGGGAAGCGAGTACATGCAACGCGAAACGGTGCAGGGAGCAGGGACAGAAAGGTGGAACGCCTCTGAGGAGGAGCAGCTGGTAGTTAGCCTGCTCTGGAGAGGAGAATGTGATCACCACGGGAGTGCAGCCTTGAAACAAGAAGGGACGATGAAAACATGCTGACTGGAATAACAGATGGCAAATACACTTTCCAGAACAGTCGGTTTACCCGATAATGCATTGACGATTTCAGCAGTATACATTCAGCCTGTGAACAGTAGATTTTGATCCCCCCCTTGTATGGGTGACGAGTGGTTAAAAACATCAGGATTCGACTGAACAAATGCACGAACAGAGTACAAAATGGGATTCCACCAGAATTCGTATTTACCAAAACGCGAGGAAAGAACATGTTCTAGCTATTTTTGCTAGTTTTTAGCACTTTTCAATACGTCTAGCGAGTTACAGCTATATCTTGAATAATGGGTGTTATAAAGCATTCTGAGCACCGTGTATCTTTTGAAGCTCATTTGTTGATTTGAAGGCAGCGGGAAGAGGAGAGAAGGCAGGGAACACACGTCTAAACCAGAGAGCTGGGAAGCGAGTTGTTCTCTGCAACGCGAAACGATGCAGAGAACAAGCACAGAAAGGAAGAAGGAAAAGCGTCTAAACCAGAGAGCAGGGAAGCGAGTGTTTGCAACGCGAAACGGTGCAGAGAGCAGGGACAGAAAGGGAGAACTCCACTGAGGAGGAACAGCTGGTAGTTAGCCTTCTTTGGAGATGAGAACTTGATCACCACGGGAGAGGATTGTTGAGAGGGTTACATAGGGGGATGTCTGAGATCAGAAAATCCTGAGTATTCCCTGCAGTGTGTAGGGCCAGAGACATGAAGAGTTGCAGATCTCGTAAAAGTCCAGGTCAGGAAGCATACAGGTTCATTTTGAATTCTCCAAGTAGGCGGAGTTGAGTGGTAGGAGGCTAGGATGGAGAAGTCCATCCACTGAGAGAGGAAGGCGGTAGGCAAATAGCCACGGTGAGAGAATGGCCAGGAAAGAGAGAATGCATGCAGACAAGGCATTCGTGAGAGGAGTCGGCCTGCAAAGGAAAGCAATTTACTACAGGAATCAAGGATACTCCCCCTCAAGAACGGTTGGATCTGGGCATGGAGAGGAACTTGTCATCAGGGAGGAAAGTGTCAGAGCTCGAGACAGCGCTGGCCGTCATCCATGTCTCGGTTAGACCAAGGACATCAAGGTCGGGTTCTTCCAGGAAATGGCAGATGTCAGATGAGTGTTAACTGAGTGAGAGTTGAGAGTGGGGAGGGGTACAAATCAGTAATCCTTGCGGAGGTGTAGAAGGAGCCTGACCTAGGGCACATGAGGAAGGAGAGAGGAAAGGAAGCAGAAGAAGGGAGAAGACACAGCAGGAGTGCATTATCAATCCGGGAGCTAGGAGTGGTGAGGTTAGACGGGGAGGTCTGAGTCTCAGGATTTGAATGGGAAGTTCGATATCACATGTCATGCTATAGGAAGAGTCTCATGATTGGAATGGGAAGGAGTTGGATATGATATCTCTTGTTATAGGGAGGGTCTCAGGTTTGGTATTAGAAGCATAGAGATATCACATCTCATGTTATAGGAAGGGTCTCGATTGGAACGGGAAGGAGTTGGATATCACATCTCATGTTATAGGGAGGGTCTCAGTTTTGATATTAGAAGCATTGAGATATCACATGCTATTGGAAGGGTCTCAGTATTGGAATGGGAAGGAGTTGGATATCACATCACATGTTATAGGGAGGGTCTCAGTTTTGATATTAGAAGCATTGAGATATCACATATGCTATTGGGAGGGTCTCAGTATTGGAATTGGAAGGAGTTGGATATCACATCTCATGCTATCGGAAGGGTCTCAGGATTGGAATGGGAAGTAGTTGGATATCACATATGCTAAAGGAAAGGTCTCAGGTCTGGAATGGGAAGGAGTTGGATATCACGTCTCATGTTATAGGAAGGGTCTCAGGATAGGAATGGGGAGGACTTAGATTTCACATCTCATACTATAGGGAGGGTCTCAGTTTTGATATTAGAAGCATTGAGCTATCACATCTCATGCTATCGGAAGGGTCTCAGGATTGGAATGGGATGGAGTTGGATATCACATCTCAAGCTATCTCAGGATTGTAATGGGAAGGAGTTTGATATCACATATCAAGCTATAGGAAGGGTCTGAGGTTTGGAAGGGGAAGGATTTGGATCTCACATCTCAAGCTATCTCAGGATTGGAATGGGAAGGAGTTTGATATTTCATCTCAAGCTATAGGAAGGGTCTCAGGTTTGGAAAGGGAAGTATTTGGATTTCACATCTCATGTTATAGGATGGTTCTAATGTTTGGTTTTAGAAGCATTGAGATATCACATCTCATGCTATGGGAAGGGTCTCAGGTTTGGAATGGGAAGGAGTTGGATATCACATCTCATGCTAAAGGAAAGGTCTCAGGTCTGGAAGGGGAAGGATTTGGATCTCACATCTCATGTTTTAGGACGGGTCTCAGGTTTGGTATTAGAAGCATTGAAATATCACATCTCATGGTATAGGAAGGGTCCCAGGATTGGAATGGGAAGGAGTTGGATATCACATTGAATGGGAAGGAGTTTGATATCACATCTCAAGCTATAGGAAGGGCCTCAGGTTTGGAAAGGGAATGATTTGGATTTCACATCTCATGTTATAGGATGGTTCTCATGTTTGGTTTTAGAAGCATTGAAATATCACATCTCATGCTATCGGAAGGGTCTCAGGTTTGGAATGGGAAGGAGTTTGATATCACATCTCATGTTAGAGGTAGGATCTCAGGTTTGGTATTAGAGGCATTGAGATATGACATCTCATGCCATCATAAGGGTCTCGGGATTGGAATGGGAAGGAGTTGGATATCACATCTCATGCTAAAGGGAGGGTCTAAGGTTTGGAAGGGGAAGGATTTGGACATCACATCTCATGTTATTGGAAGGATCTGAGGTTTGGTATTAGAAGCATTGAGATATCACATCTCATGCTATCGGAAGGGTCTCAGGTTTGTTATAAGCATTGAGATATCACATCTCTGCTATCGGAAGGGTCTCAGGATTGGAATGGGAAGGATTTGGATATCACATCTCATGTTATAGGAAGGGTCTCAGGTTTGGTATTAGAAGCATTGAGATATCACATCTCATGCTATAGGAAGGGTCTCAGGAATGGAATGGGAAGGACTTGGATATCACATCTCATGATAAAGGAAGGGTCTAAGGTTTGGAAGGGGAAGGAGTTGGATATCACATTTCATGTTAGAGGTAGGATCTCAGGTTTGGTATTAGAGGCATTGAGATATCACATCTCATGCTATCAGAAGGGTATCAGGATTGGAATGGGAAGGAGTTGGATATCACATCTCATGCTAAAGGGAGGGTCTCAGGTTTGGAATGGGAAGGATTTGGATATCACATCTCATGTTATAGGAAGGACCTTAGGTTTGGTATTAGAAGCATTGAGATATCACATCTCATGCTATAGGAAGGGTCTCGGGATTGGAATGGGAAGGAGTTGGATATCACATCTCATGTTATAGGAAGGATCTCAGGTTTGGTATTAGAAGCATTGAGATATCACATCTCATGCTATAGGAAGGGTCTCAGGATTGGAATGGGAAGGAGTTGGATATCACATCTCATGCTATGGGAAGGGTCTCAGGTTTGGTATAAGCATTGAAATATCACATCTCTGCTATCGGAAGGGACTCAGGATTGGAATGGGAGGAGCTGGATATCACACCTCATGCTAAAGGAAGGGTCTCAGGTTTGGAAGGGGAAGGATTTGGATATCACATCTCATGTTATAGGACGGGTCTCAGGTTTGGTATTAGAAGCATTGTGATATCACATCTCATGCTATAGGATGTGTCTCAGGATTGGAATGGGAAGGAGTTGGATATCACATCTCATGCTATAGGAAGGGTTTCAGGTTTGGTAGAAGCATTGAGATATCACATCTCATGCTATAGGAAGAGTCTCAGGTTTGGGAAGGGAAGGATTTGGATTTCACATCTCATGTTATAGGATGGTTCTCATGTTTGGTTTTTGAAGCATTGAGATATCACAGCTCATGCTATCGGAAGGGTCTCAGGTTTGGAATGGGAAGGAGTTGGATATCACATCTCATGTTATAGGAAGGGTCTCAGGTTTGGAATGGGAAGGAGTTGGATATGACATCTCTTGTTATAAGGAGGGTCTCAGGATTTGAATGGTAAGGAGTTGGATATCACATCTCATGCTATAGGAAGGGTCTCAGGTTGGAATGGGAAGGAGTTGGATATCACATCTCATGTTATATACAGGAAGGGTCTCAGGATTGGAATGGGAAGGATTTGGATATCACATCTCTTGCTATAGGAAGGGTCTCAGGTTTTTTATTAGAAACCTTGAGATATCAAATCTCATGCTATAGGAAGGGTTTTAGGATTGGAATGGGAAGTATTTGGATATCACATCTCATGCTAAAGGAAGGGTCTCAGGTTTGGAAGGGGAAGGATTTGGATATCACATCTCATCCAATAGGAAGGGTCTCAGGTTTGGAATGGGAAGGAATTGGATATCACATCTCATGTTATAGGAAGGGTCTCAAGTTTTTTATTAGAAACATTGAGATATCACATCTCATGTTATAGGACGGTTCCCAGGTTTGGTATTAGAAGCATTGAGATATGACATCTCATGCCATCATAAGGGTCTCGGGATTGGAATGGGAAGGAGTTGGATATCACATCTCATGCTAAAGGGAGGGTC
Organism: Ambystoma mexicanum; assembly: GCF_040938575.1. Lineage (NCBI taxonomy): Eukaryota > Metazoa > Chordata > Amphibia > Caudata > Ambystomatidae > Ambystoma > Ambystoma mexicanum. Next base: position 1,505,326,685 of record NC_090923.1, on the reverse strand, counting down.
TAAGGTTTGGAAGGGGAAGGATTTGGACATCACATCTCATGTTATTGGAAGGATCTGAGGTTTGGTATTAGAAGCATTGAGATATCACATCTCATGCTATCGGAAGGGTCTCAGGTTTGTTATAAGCATTGAGATATCACATCTCTGCTATCGGAAGGGTCTCAGGATTGGAATGGGAAGGATTTGGATATCACATCTCATGTTATAGGAAGGGTCTCAGGTTTGGTATTAGAAGCATTGAGATATCACATCTCATGCTATAGGAAGGGTCTCAGGAATGGAATGGGAAGGACTTGGATATCACATCTCATGATAAAGGAAGGGTCTAAGGTTTGGAAGGGGAAGGAGTTGGATATCACATTTCATGTTAGAGGTAGGATCTCAGGTTTGGTATTAGAGGCATTGAGATATCACATCTCATGCTATCAGAAGGGTATCAGGATTGGAATGGGAAGGAGTTGGATATCACATCTCATGCTAAAGGGAGGGTCTCAGGTTTGGAATGGGAAGGATTTGGATATCACATCTCATGTTATAGGAAGGACCTTAGGTTTGGTATTAGAAGCATTGAGATATCACATCTCATGCTATAGGAAGGGTCTCGGGATTGGAATGGGAAGGAGTTGGATATCACATCTCATGTTATAGGAAGGATCTCAGGTTTGGTATTAGAAGCATTGAGATATCACATCTCATGCTATAGGAAGGGTCTCAGGATTGGAATGGGAAGGAGTTGGATATCACATCTCATGCTATGGGAAGGGTCTCAGGTTTGGTATAAGCATTGAAATATCACATCTCTGCTATCGGAAGGGACTCAGGATTGGAATGGGAGGAGCTGGATATCACACCTCATGCTAAAGGAAGGGTCTCAGGTTTGGAAGGGGAAGGATTTGGATATCACATCTCATGTTATAGGACGGGTCTCAGGTTTGGTATTAGAAGCATTGTGATATCACATCTCATGCTATAGGATGTGTCTCAGGATTGGAATGGGAAGGAGTTGGATATCACATCTCATGCTATAGGAAGGGTTTCAGGTTTGGTAGAAGCATTGAGATATCACATCTCATGCTATAGGAAGAGTCTCAGGTTTGGGAAGGGAAGGATTTGGATTTCACATCTCATGTTATAGGATGGTTCTCATGTTTGGTTTTTGAAGCATTGAGATATCACAGCTCATGCTATCGGAAGGGTCTCAGGTTTGGAATGGGAAGGAGTTGGATATCACATCTCATGTTATAGGAAGGGTCTCAGGTTTGGAATGGGAAGGAGTTGGATATGACATCTCTTGTTATAAGGAGGGTCTCAGGATTTGAATGGTAAGGAGTTGGATATCACATCTCATGCTATAGGAAGGGTCTCAGGTTGGAATGGGAAGGAGTTGGATATCACATCTCATGTTATATACAGGAAGGGTCTCAGGATTGGAATGGGAAGGATTTGGATATCACATCTCTTGCTATAGGAAGGGTCTCAGGTTTTTTATTAGAAACCTTGAGATATCAAATCTCATGCTATAGGAAGGGTTTTAGGATTGGAATGGGAAGTATTTGGATATCACATCTCATGCTAAAGGAAGGGTCTCAGGTTTGGAAGGGGAAGGATTTGGATATCACATCTCATCCAATAGGAAGGGTCTCAGGTTTGGAATGGGAAGGAATTGGATATCACATCTCATGTTATAGGAAGGGTCTCAAGTTTTTTATTAGAAACATTGAGATATCACATCTCATGTTATAGGACGGTTCCCAGGTTTGGTATTAGAAGCATTGAGATATCACATCTCATGGTATAGGAAGGGTCTCAGGGTTGGAATGGGAAGGAGTTGGATATCACATCTCATCCAATAGGAAGGGTCTCAGGTTTGGAATGGGAAGGAATTGGATATCACATCTCATGTTATAGGAAGGATCTCAGGTTTGGTATTAGAAGCATTGAGATATCACATCTCATGCTATAGGAAGGGTCTCAGGATTGGAATGTGAAGGATTTGGATATCACATCTCATGCTAAAGGAAGGGTCTCAGGTTTGGTAGAAGCATTGAGAAATCACATCTCATGCTATAGGAAGGGTCTCAGGATTTGAATGGCAAGGAGTTGGATATCACATCTCATGCTATAGGAAGGGTCTCAGGTTGGAATGGGAAGGAGTTGGATATCACATCTCATGTTATATACAGGAAGGGTCTCAGGATTGGAATGGGAAGGATTTGGATATCACATCTCTTGCTATAGGAAGGGTCTCAGGTTTTTTATTAGAAACCTTGAGATATCAAATCTCATGCTATAGGAAGGGTTTTAGGATTGGAATGGGAAGTATTAGGATATCACATCTCATGCTAAAGGAAGGGTCTCAGGTTTGGAAGGGGAAGGATTTGGATATCACATCTCATCCAATAGGAAGGGTCTCAGGTTTGGAATGGGAAGGAATTGGATATCACATCTCATGTTATAGGAAGGGTCTCAAGTTTTTTATTAGAAACATTGAGATATCACATCTCATGTTATAGGACGGTTCCCAGGTTTGGTATTAGAAGCATTGAGATATCACATCTCATGGTATAGGAAGGGTCTCAGGGTTGGAATGGGAAGGAGTTGGATATCACATCTCATCCAATAGGAAGGGTCTCAGGTTTGGAATGGGAAGGAATTGGATATCACATCTCATGTTATAGGAAGGATCTCAGGTTTGGTATTAGAAGCATTGAGATATCACATCTCATGCTATAGGAAGGGTCTCAGGATTGGAATGTGAAGGATTTGGATATCACATCTCATGCTAAAGGAAGGGTCTCAGGTTTGGTAGAAGCATTGAGAAATCACATCTCATGCTATAGGAAGGGTCTCAGGATTTGAATGGCAAGGAGTTGGATATCACATCTCATGCCATAGGAAGGGTCTCAGGTTTGGTATAAGCATTGAGATATCACATCTCTGCTATCGGAAGGTTCTCAGGATTGGATTGGGAAGGAGTTGGATATCCCTTCTCATGCTATAGGAAGTGTCTCAGGTTGGAATGGGAGGGAGTTGAATATCACATCTCATGTTATAGGAAGGGTCTCAGGATTGGAATGGGAAGGATTTGGATATCACATCTCTTGCTATAGGAAGGGTCTCAGGGTTGGAATGGGAAGGATTTGAATATCACATCTCATGTCATAGGAAGGATCTCAGGATTGGTATTAGAAGCATTGATATATCACATCTCATGCTATAGGAATGGTCTCAGGATTGGAATGGGTAGGAGTTGGATATTACATTCTTGCTATAGGAAGGGTCTCATGTTTGGAATGGGAAGGAGTTGGATATCACATATGCTATCTGAAGTGTCTCAGGTTTGGAACGGGAAGGAGTTGGATATCACATCTCATGTTATAGGAAGGGTCTCAGGTTTGGTATAAGCATTGAGATATCACATCTCTGCTATCAGGAGTGGCTCAGGATTGGAATGGGAAGGAGTTGGATATCCCATCTCATGTTAAAGGACGGGTCTCTGGTTTGGTATTAGAATCATTGAGATATCACATCGCATGCTGTAGGAAGGGTCTAAGGATTGGAATGGGATGGACTTGGATATCACATCTCATGCTATAGGTAGGCTCTCAGGTTTGGTATAAGCATTGAGATATCACATCTCATGCTATAGGAAGGGTCTCAGGATTGGAATGGGAAGGATTTGGATATCACATCTCATGCTATAGGAAGGGTCTCAGGTTTGGTATAAGCATGGAGATATCACTTCTCATGCTATAGGAAGGGTCTCAGGATTGGAATGGGAAGGTGTTGGATATCACATCTCATGCTATAGGAAGGGTCTCAGATTTGGTATAAGCATTGAGATATCACATCTCATGCTATAGGAAGGGTCTCAGGATTGGAATGGGAAGGAGTTGTATATGACATCTCAGGCCTTAGGAAGGGTCTCAGGTTTGGTATAAGCATTGAGATATCACATCTCTGCTATCGGAAGGGTCTCAGGATTGGAATGGGAAGGAGTTGGATATCCCATCTCATGTTATAGGAAGGGTCTCAGGTTTGGTATTAGAAGCATTGAGATATCACATCTCATGCTATAGGGAGGGTCTCAAGTTTGATATTAGAAGCATTGAGATAACAAATCTCATGATATCGGAAGGGTCTCAGGATTGGAATGGGAAGGAGTTGGATATCACATCTCATGATAAAGGAAGCGTCTCAGGATTGGAAAGGGAAGGAGTTTGATATCACATCTCATGCCATAGTATGGGTCTCAGGTTTGGTAGAAGCATTGGGATATCACATCTCATGCTATCGGAAGGGTATCAGTATTGGATTTGGAAGGAGTTGGATATCCCATCTCATGCTATAGGAAGGGTCTCAGGTTAGAATGGGAAGGAGTTGGATATCACATTTCATGTTATAGGAAGGGTCTCAGGATTGGAATGGGAAGGACTTGGATATCATATCTCATGCTATAGGAAGGCTCTCAGGTTTGGAAGGGGAAGGAGTTGGATATCACATTTCATGTTAGAGGAAGGATCTCAGGTTTGGTATTAGGGGCCTTGAGATATCACATCTCATGCTATAGGAAGGGTCTCAGGATTGGAATGGGAAGGAGTTGGATATCACATCTCAAGCTATAGGAAGGGTCTCAGGTTTGGTATAAGCATTGAGATATCACATCTCATGCTATAGGAAGGGTCTCAGGATTGGAATGGGAAGAAGTTGGATATCACATCTCATGCTATAGGAAGGGTCTCAGGTTTGGTATAAGCATTGAGATATCACATCTCATGCTATAGGAAGGGTCTCAGGGTTGGAATGGGAAGGAGTTGTATATGACATCTCATGCCATAGGAAGGGTCTCAGGTTTGGTATAAGCATTGAGTTATCACATCTCATGCTATAGGCAGGGTCTCAGGATTGGAATGGGAAGGAGTTGGATATCACATCTCATGCTATGGGAAGGGTCTCAGGTTTGGTATAAGCATTGAAATATCACATCTCTGCTATCGGAAGGGTCTCAGGATTGGAATGGGAGGAGCTGGATATCACACCTCATGCTAAAGGAAGGGTCTCAGGTTTGGAAGGGGAAGGATTTGGATATCACATCTCATGTTATAGGACGGGTCTCAGGTTTGGTATTAGAAGCATTGTGATATCACATCTCATGCTATAGGAAGGGTCTCAGGATTGGAATGGGAAGAAGTTGGATATCACATCTCATGCTATAGGAAGGGTCTCAGGTTTGGTATAAGCATTGAGATATCACATCTCATGCTATAGGAAGGGTCTCAGGGTTGGAATGGGAAGGAGTTGTATATGACATCTCATGCCATAGGAAGGGTCTCAGGTTTGGTATAAGCATTGAGTTATCACATCTCATGCTATAGGAAGGGTTTCAGGTTTGGTAGAAGCATTGAGATATCACATCTCATGCTATAGGAAGAGTCTCAGGTTTGGGAAGGGAAGGATTTGGATTTCACATCTCATGTTATAGGATGGTTCTCATGTTTGGTTTTTGAAGCATTGAGATATCACAGCTCATGCTATCGGAAGGGTCTCAGGTTTGGAATGGGAAGGAGTTGGATATCACATCTCATGTTATAGGAAGGGTCTCAGGTTTGGAATGGGAAGGAGTTGGATATGACATCTCTTGTTATAGGGAGGGTCTCAGGATTTGAATGGTAAGGAGTTGGATATCACATCTCATGCTATAGGAAGGGTCTCAGGTTGGAATGGGAAGGAGTTGGATATCACATCTCATGTTATATACAGGAAGGGTCTCAGGATTGGAATGGGAAGGATTTGGATATCACATCTCTTGCTATAGGAAGGGTCTCAGGTTTTTTATTAGAAACATTGAGATATCAAATCTCATGCTATAGGAAGGGTTTTAGGATTGGAATGGGAAGTATTTGGATATCACATCTCATGCTAAAGGAAGGGTCTCAGGTTTGGAAGGGGAAGGATTTGGATATCACATCTCATCCAATAGGAAGGGTCTCAGGTTTGGAATGGGAAGGAATTGGATATCACATCTCATGTTATAGGAAGGGTCTCAGGTTTTTTATTAGAAACATTGAGATATCACATCTCATGTTATAGGACGGTTCCCAGGTTTGGTATTAGAAGCATTGAGATATCACATCTCATGGTATAGGAAGGGTCTCAGGGTTGGAATGGGAAGGAGTTGGATATCACATCTCATCCAATAGGAAGGGTCTCAGGTTTGGAATGGGAAGGAATTGGATATCACATCTCATGTTATAGGAAGGATCTCAGGTTTGGTATTAGAAGCATTGAGATATCACATCTCATGCTATAGGAAGGGTCTCAGGATTGGAATGTGAAGGATTTGGATATCACATCTCATGCTAAAGGAAGGGTCTCAGGTTTGGTAGAAGCATTGAGAAATCACATCTCATGCTATAGGAAGGGTCTCAGGATTTGAATGGCAAGGAGTTGGATATCACATCTCATGCCATAGGAAGGGTCTCAGGTTTGGTATAAGCATTGATATATCACATCTCTACTATCGGAAGGTTCTCAGGATTGGATTGGGAAGGAGTTGGATATCCCTTCTCATGCTATAGGAAGTGTCTCAAGTTGGAATGGGAAGGAGTTGAATATCACATCTCATGTTATAGGAAGGGTCTCAGGATTGGAATGGGAAGGATTTGGATATCACATCTCTTGCTATAGGAAGGGTCTCAGGATTGGAATGGGAAGGATTTGAATATCACATCTCATGTCATAGGAAGGATCTCAGGATTGGTATTAGAAGCATTGATATATCACATCTCATGCTATAGGAATGGTCTCAGGATTGGAATGGGTAGGAGTTGGATATTACATTCTTGCTATAGGAAGGGTCTCATGTTTGGAATGGGAAGGAGTTGGATATCACATATGCTATCTGAAGTGTCTCAGGTTTGGAACGGGAAGGAGTTGGATATCACATCTCATGTTATAGGAAGGGTCTCAGGTTTGGTATAAGCATTGAGATATCACATCTCTGCTATCAGGAGTGGCTCAGGATTGGAATGGGAAGGAGTTGGATATCCCATCTCATGTTAAAGGACGGGTCTCTGGTTTGGTATTAGAATCATTGAGATATCACATCGCATGCTGTAGGAAGGGTCTAAGGATTGGAATGGGATGGACTTGGATATCACATCTCATGCTATAGGTAGGCTCTCAGGTTTGGTATAAGCATTGAGATATCACATCTCATGCTATAGGAAGGGTCTCAGGATTGGAATGGGAAGGATTTGGATATCACATCTCATGCTATAGGAAGGGTCTCAGGTTTGGTATAAGCATGGAGATATCACTTCTCATGCTATAGGAAGGGTCTCAGGATTGGAATGGGAAGGTGTTGGATATCACATCTCATGCTATAGGAAGGGTCTCAGATTTGGTATAAGCATTGAGATATCACATCTCATGCTATAGGAAGGGTCTCAGGATTGGAATGGGAAGGAGTTGTATATGACATCTCAGGCCTTAGGAAGGGTCTCAGGTTTGGTATAAGCATTGAGATATCACATCTCTGCTATCGGAAGGGTCTCAAGATTGGAATGGGAAGGACTTGGATGTCACATCTCATGCTATAGGGAGGGTCTCAAGTTTGATATTAGAAGCATTGAGATAACAAATCTCATGATATCGGAAGGGTCTCAGGATTGGAATGGGAAGGAGTTGGATATCACATCTCATGATAAAGGAAGGGTCTAAGGTTTGGAAGGGGAAGGATTTGGATACCACATCTCATGTTATAGGACGGGTCTCAGGTTTGGTATTAGAAGCATTGAGATATCAAGTCTCATGGTATAAGAAGGGTCTCAGAATTGGAATGGGAAGTAGTTGGATATCACATCTCAAGCTATAGGAAGCGTCTCAGGATTGGAATGGGAAGGAGTTTGATATCACATCTCATGCCATAGTATGGGTCTCAGGTTTGGTAGAAGCATTGGGATATCACATCTCATGTTATCGGAAGGGTATCAGTATTGGATTTGGAAGGAGTTGGATATCCCATCTCATGCTATAGGAAGGGTCTCAGGTTAGAATGGGAAGGAGTTGGATATCACATTTCATGTTATAGGAAGGGTCTCAGGATTGGAATGGGAAGGACTTGGATATCATATCTCATGCTATAGGAAGGCTCTCAGGTTTGGAAGGGGAAGGAGTTGGATATCACATTTCATGTTAGAGGAAGGATCTCAGGTTTGGTATTAGGGGCCTTGAGATATCACATCTCATGCTATAGGAAGGGTCTCAGGATTGGAATGGGAAGGAGTTGGATATCACATCTCAAGCTATAGGAAGGGTCTCAGGTTTGGTATAAGCATTGAGATATCACATCTCATGCTATAGGAAGGGTCTCAGGATTGGAATGGGAAGAAGTTGGATATCACATCTCATGCTATAGGAAGGGTCTCAGGTTTGGTATAAGCATTGAGATATCACATCTCATGCTATAGGAAGGGTCTCAGGGTTGGAATGGGAAGGAGTTGTATATGACATCTCATGCCATAGGAAGGGTCTCAGGTTTGGTATAAGCATTGAGTTATCACATCACATGCTATAGGAAGGGTCTCAGGATTGGAATGGGAAGGACTTGGATATCACATCTCATGTTATAGGATGGTTCTAATGTTTGGTTTTAGAAGCATTGAGATATCACATCTCATGCTATCGGAAGGGTCTCAGGTTTGGAATGGGAAGGAGTTTGATATCACATCTCATGTTAGAGGTAGGATCTCAGGTTTGGTATTAGAGGCATTGAGATATGACATCTCATGCCATCATAAGGGTCTCGGGATTGGAATGGGAAGGAGTTGGATATCACATCTCATGCTAAAGGGAGGGTCTAAGGTTTGGAAGGGGAAGGATTTGGACATCACATCTCATGTTATTGGAAGGATCTGAGGTTTGGTATTAGAAGCATTGAGATATCACATCTCATGCTATCGGAAGGGTCTCAGGTTTGTTATAAGCATTGAGATATCACATCTCTGCTATCGGAAGGGTCTCAGGATTGGAATGGGAAGGATTTGGATATCACATCTCATGTTATAGGAAGGGTCTCAGGTTTGGTATTAGAAGCATTGAGATATCACATCTCATGCTATAGGAAGGGTCTCAGGAATGGAATGGGAAGGACTTGGATATCACATCTCATGATAAAGGAAGGGTCTAAGGTTTGGAAGGGGAAGGAGTTGGATATCACATTTCATGTTAGAGGTAGGATCTCAGGTTTGGTATTAGAGGCATTGAGATATCACATCTCATGCTATCAGAAGGGTATCAGGATTGGAATGGGAAGGAGTTGGATATCACATCTCATGCTAAAGGGAGGGTCTCAGGTTTGGAATGGGAAGGATTTGGATATCACATCTCATGTTATAGGAAGGACCTTAGGTTTGGTATTAGAAGCATTGAGATATCACATCTCATGCTATAGGAAGGGTCTCGGGATTGGAATGGGAAGGAGTTGGATATCACATCTCATGTTATAGGAAGGATCTCAGGTTTGGTATTAGAAGCATTGAGATATCACATCTCATGCTATAGGAAGGGTCTCAGGATTGGAATGGGAAGGAGTTGGATATCACATCTCATGCTATGGGAAGGGTCTCAGGTTTGGTATAAGCATTGAAATATCACATCTCTGCTATCGGAAGGGACTCAGGATTGGAATGGGAGGAGCTGGATATCACACCTCATGCTAAAGGAAGGGTCTCAGGTTTGGAAGGGGAAGGATTTGGATATCACATCTCATGTTATAGGACGGGTCTCAGGTTTGGTATTAGAAGCATTGTGATATCACATCTCATGCTATAGGATGTGTCTCAGGATTGGAATGGGAAGGAGTTGGATATCACATCTCATGCTATAGGAAGGGTTTCAGGTTTGGTAGAAGCATTGAGATATCACATCTCATGCTATAGGAAGAGTCTCAGGTTTGGGAAGGGAAGGATTTGGATTTCACATCTCATGTTATAGGATGGTTCTCATGTTTGGTTTTTGAAGCATTGAGATATCACAGCTCATGCTATCGGAAGGGTCTCAGGTTTGGAATGGGAAGGAGTTGGATATCACATCTCATGTTATAGGAAGGGTCTCAGGTTTGGAATGGGAAGGAGTTGGATATGACATCTCTTGTTATAAGGAGGGTCTCAGGATTTGAATGGTAAGGAGTTGGATATCACATCTCATGCTATAGGAAGGGTCTCAGGTTGGAATGGGAAGGAGTTGGATATCACATCTCATGTTATATACAGGAAGGGTCTCAGGATTGGAATGGGAAGGATTTGGATATCACATCTCTTGCTATAGGAAGGGTCTCAGGTTTTTTATTAGAAACCTTGAGATATCAAATCTCATGCTATAGGAAGGGTTTTAGGATTGGAATGGGAAGTATTTGGATATCACATCTCATGCTAAAGGAGGGGTCTCAGGTTTGGAAGGGGAAGGATTTGGATATCACATCTCATCCAATAGGAAGGGTCTCAGGTTTGGAATGGGAAGGAATTGGATATCACATCTCATGTTATAGGAAGGGTCTCAAGTTTTTTATTAGAAACATTGAGATATCACATCTCATGTTATAGGACGGTTCCCAGGTTTGGTATTAGAAGCATTGAGATATCACATCTCATGGTATAGGAAGGGTCTCAGGGTTGGAATGGGAAGGAGTTGGATATCACATCTCATCCAATAGGAAGGGTCTCAGGTTTGGAATGGGAAGGAATTGGATATCACATCTCATGTTATAGGAAGGATCTCAGGTTTGGTATTAGAAGCATTGAGATATCACATCTCATGCTATAGGAAGGGTCTCAGGATTGGAATGTGAAGGATTTGGATATCACATCTCATGCTAAAGGAAGGGTCTCAGGTTTGGTAGAAGCATTGAGAAATCACATCTCATGCTATAGGAAGGGTCTCAGGATTTGAATGGCAAGGAGTTGGATATCACATCTCATGCTATAGGAAGGGTCTCAGGTTGGAATGGGAAGGAGTTGGATATCACATCTCATGTTATATACAGGAAGGGTCTCAGGATTGGAATGGGAAGGATTTGGATATCACATCTCTTGCTATAGGAAGGGTCTCAGGTTTTTTATTAGAAACCTTGAGATATCAAATCTCATGCTATAGGAAGGGTTTTAGGATTGGAATGGGAAGTATTTGGATATCACATCTCATGCTAAAGGAAGGGTCTCAGGTTTGGAAGGGGAAGGATTTGGATATCACATCTCATCCAATAGGAAGGGTCTCAGGTTTGGAATGGGAAGGAATTGGATATCACATCTCATGTTATAGGAAGGGTCTCAAGTTTTTTATTAGAAACATTGAGATATCACATCTCATGTTATAGGACGGTTCCCAGGTTTGGTATTAGAAGCATTGAGATATCACATCTCATGGTATAGGAAGGGTCTCAGGGTTGGAATGGGAAGGAGTTGGATATCACATCTCATCCAATAGGAAGGGTCTCAGGTTTGGAATGGGAAGGAATTGGATATCACATCTCATGTTATAGGAAGGATCTCAGGTTTGGTATTAGAAGCATTGAGATATCACATCTCATGCTATAGGAAGGGTCTCAGGATTGGAATGTGAAGGATTTGGATATCACATCTCATGCTAAAGGAAGGGTCTCAGGTTTGGTAGAAGCATTGAGAAATCACATCTCATGCTATAGGAAGGGTCTCAGGATTTGAATGGCAAGGAGTTGGATATCACATCTCATGCCATAGGAAGGGTCTCAGGTTTGGTATAAGCATTGAGATATCACATCTCTGCTATCGGAAGGTTCTCAGGATTGGATTGGGAAGGAGTTGGATATCCCTTCTCATGCTATAGGAAGTGTCTCAGGTTGGAATGGGAAGGAGTTGAATATCACATCTCATGTTATAGGAAGGGTCTCAGGATTGGAATGGGAAGGATTTGGATATCACATCTCTTGCTATAGGAAGGGTCTCAGGATTGGAATGGGAAGGATTTGAATATCACATCTCATGTCATAGGAAGGATCTCAGGATTGGTATTAGAAGCATTGATATATCACATCTCATGCTATAGGAATGGTCTCAGGATTGGAATGGGTAGGAGTTGGATATTACATTCTTGCTATAGGAAGGGTCTCATGTTTGGAATGGGAAGGAGTTGGATATCACATATGCTATCTGAAGTGTCTCAGGTTTGGAACGGGAAGGAGTTGGATATCACATCTCATGTTATAGGAAGGGTCTCAGGTTTGGTATAAGCATTGAGATATCACATCTCTGCTATCAGGAGTGGCTCAGGATTGGAATGGGAAGGAGTTGGATATCCCATCTCATGTTAAAGGACGGGTCTCTGGTTTGGTATTAGAATCATTGAGATATCACATCGCATGCTGTAGGAAGGGTCTAAGGATTGGAATGGGATGGACATGGATATCACATCTCATGCTATAGGTAGGCTCTCAGGTTTGGTATAAGCATTGAGATATCACATCTCATGCTATAGGAAGGGTCTCAGGATTGGAATGGGAAGGATTTGGATATCACATCTCATGCTATAGGAAGGGTCTCAGGTTTGGTATAAGCATGGAGATATCACTTCTCATGCTATAGGAAGGGTCTCAGGATTGGAATGGGAAGGTGTTGGATATCACATCTCATGCTATAGGAAGGGTCTCAGATTTGGTATAAGCATTGAGATATCACATCTCATGCTATAGGAAGGGTCTCAGGATTGGAATGGGAAGGAGTTGCATATGACATCTCAGGCCTTAGGAAGGGTCTCAGGTTTGGTATAAGCATTGAGATATCACATCTCTGCTATCGGAAGGGTCTCAGGATTGGAATGGGAAGGAGTTGGATATCCCATCTCATGTTATAGGAAGGGTCTCAGGTTTGGTATTAGAAGCATTGAGATATCACATCTCATGCTATAGGGAGGGTCTCAAGTTTGATATTAGAAGCATTGAGATAACAAATCTCATGATATCGGAAGGGTCTCAGGATTGGAATGGGAAGGAGTTGGATATCACATCTCATGATAAAGGAAGGGTCTAAGGTTTGGAAGGGGAAGGATTTGGATACCACATCTCATGTTATAGGACGGGTCTCAGGTTTGGTATTAGAAGCATTGAGATATCAAGTCTCATGGTATAAGAAGGGTCTCAGAATTGGAATGGGAAGTAGTTGGATATCACATCTCAAGCTATAGGAAGCGTCTCAGGATTGGAAAGGGAAGGAGTTTGATATCACATCTCATGCCATAGTATGGGTCTCAGGTTTGGTAGAAGCATTGGGATATCACATCTCATGCTATCGGAAGGGTATCAGTATTGGATTTGGAAGGAGTTGGATATCCCATCTCATGCTATAGGAAGGGTCTCAGGTTAGAATGGGAAGGAGTTGGATATCACATTTCATGTTATAGGAAGGGTCTCAGGATTGGAATGGGAAGGACTTGGATATCATATCTCATGCTATAGGAAGGCTCTCAGGTTTGGAAGGGGAAGGAGTTGGATATCACATTTCATGTTAGAGGAAGGATCTCAGGTTTGGTATTAGGGGCCTTGAGATATCACATCTCATGCTATAGGAAGGGTCTCAGGATTGGAATGGGAAGGAGTTGGATATCACATCTCAAGCTATAGGAAGGGTCTCAGGTTTGGTATAAGCATTGAGATATCACATCTCATGCTATAGGAAGGGTCTCAGGATTGGAATGGGAAGAAGTTGGATATCACATCTCATGCTATAGGAAGGGTCTCAGGTTTGGTATAAGCATTGAGATATCACATCTCATGCTATAGGAAGGGTCTCAGGGTTGGAATGGGAAGGAGTTGTATATGACATCTCATGCCATAGGAAGGGTCTCAGGTTTGGTATAAGCATTGAGTTATCACATCTCATGCTATAGGCAGGGTCTCAGGATTGGAATGGGAAGGAGTTGGATATCACATCTCATGCTATGGGAAGGGTCTCAGGTTTGGTATAAGCATTGAAATATCACATCTCTGCTATCGGAAGGGTCTCAGGATTGGAATGGGAGGAGCTGGATATCACACCTCATGCTAAAGGAAGGGTCTCAGGTTTGGAAGGGGAAGGATTTGGATATCACATCTCATGTTATAGGACGGGTCTCAGGTTTGGTATTAGAAGCATTGTGATATCACATCTCATGCTATAGGAAGGGTCTCAGGATTGGAATGGGAAGAAGTTGGATATCACATCTCATGCTATAGGAAGGGTCTCAGGTTTGGTATAAGCATTGAGATATCACATCTCATGCTATAGGAAGGGTCTCAGGGTTGGAATGGGAAGGAGTTGTATATGACATCTCATGCCATAGGAAGGGTCTCAGGTTTGGTATAAGCATTGAGTTATCACATCTCATGCTATAGGAAGGGTTTCAGGTTTGGTAGAAGCATTGAGATATCACATCTCATGCTATAGGAAGAGTCTCAGGTTTGGGAAGGGAAGGATTTGGATTTCACATCTCATGTTATAGGATGGTTCTCATGTTTGGTTTTTGAAGCATTGAGATATCACAGCTCATGCTATCGGAAGGGTCTCAGGTTTGGAATGGGAAGGAGTTGGATATCACATCTCATGTTATAGGAAGGGTCTCAGGTTTGGAATGGGAAGGAGTTGGATATGACATCTCTTGTTATAGGGAGGGTCTCAGGATTTGAATGGTAAGGAGTTGGATATCACATCTCATGCTATAGGAAGGGTCTCAGGTTGGAATGGGAAGGAGTTGGATATCACATCTCATGTTATATACAGGAAGGGTCTCAGGATTGGAATGGGAAGGATTTGGATATCACATCTCTTGCTATAGGAAGGGTCTCAGGTTTTTTATTAGAAACATTGAGATATCAAATCTCATGCTATAGGAAGGGTTTTAGGATTGGAATGGGAAGTATTTGGATATCACATCTCATGCTAAAGGAAGGGTCTCAGGTTTGGAAGGGGAAGGATTTGGATATCACATCTCATCCAATAGGAAGGGTCTCAGGTTTGGAATGGGAAGGAATTGGATATCACATCTCATGTTATAGGAAGGGTCTCAGGTTTTTTATTAGAAACATTGAGATATCACATCTCATGTTATAGGACGGTTCCCAGGTTTGGTATTAGAAGCATTGAGATATCACATCTCATGGTATAGGAAGGGTCTCAGGGTTGGAATGGGAAGGAGTTGGATATCACATCTCATCCAATAGGAAGGGTCTCAGGTTTGGAATGGGAAGGAATTGGATATCACATCTCATGTTATAGGAAGGATCTCAGGTTTGGTATTAGAAGCATTGAGATATCACATCTCATGCTATAGGAAGGGTCTCAGGATTGGAATGTGAAGGATTTGGATATCACATCTCATGCTAAAGGAAGGGTCTCAGGTTTGGTAGAAGCATTGAGAAATCACATCTCATGCTATAGGAAGGGTCTCAGGATTTGAATGGCAAGGAGTTGGATATCACATCTCATGCCATAGGAAGGGTCTCAGGTTTGGTATAAGCATTGAGATATCACATCTCTACTATCGGAAGGTTCTCAGGATTGGATTGGGAAGGAGTTGGATATCCCTTCTCATGCTATAGGAAGTGTCTCAAGTTGGAATGGGAAGGAGTTGAATATCACATCTCATGTTATAGGAAGGGTCTCAGGATTGGAATGGGAAGGATTTGGATATCACATCTCTTGCTATAGGAAGGGTCTCAGGATTGGAATGGGAAGGATTTGAATATCACATCTCATGTCATAGGAAGGATCTCAGGATTGGTATTAGAAGCATTGATATATCACATCTCATGCTATAGGAATGGTCTCAGGATTGGAATGGGTAGGAGTTGGATATTACATTCTTGCTATAGGAAGGGTCTCATGTTTGGAATGGGAAGGAGTTGGATATCACATATGCTATCTGAAGTGTCTCAGGTTTGGAACGGGAAGGAGTTGGATATCACATCTCATGTTATAGGAAGGGTCTCAGGTTTGGTATAAGCATTGAGATATCACATCTCTGCTATCAGGAGTGGCTCAGGATTGGAATGGGAAGGAGTTGGATATCCCATCTCATGTTAAAGGACGGGTCTCTGGTTTGGTATTAGAATCATTGAGATATCACATCGCATGCTGTAGGAAGGGTCTAAGGATTGGAATGGGATGGACTTGGATATCACATCTCATGCTATAGGTAGGCTCTCAGGTTTGGTATAAGCATTGAGATATCACATCTCATGCTATAGGAAGGGTCTCAGGATTGGAATGGGAAGGATTTGGATATCACATCTCATGCTATAGGAAGGGTCTCAGGTTTGGTATAAGCATGGAGATATCACTTCTCATGCTATAGGAAGGGTCTCAGGATTGGAATGGGAAGGTGTTGGATATCACATCTCATGCTATAGGAAGGGTCTCAGATTTGGTATAAGCATTGAGATATCACATCTCATGCTATAGGAAGGGTCTCAGGATTGGAATGGGAAGGAGTTGTATATGACATCTCAGGCCTTAGGAAGGTTCTCAGGTTTGGTATAAGCATTGAGATATCACATCTCTGCTATCGGAAGGGTCTCAGGATTGGAATGGGAAGGAGTTGGATATCCCATCTCATGTTATAGGAAGGGTCTCAGGTTTGGTATTAGAAGCATTGAGATATCACATCTCATGCTATAGGAAGGGTCTCAAGATTGGAATGGGAAGGACTTGGATGTCACATCTCATGCTATAGGGAGGGTCTCAAGTTTGATATTAGAAGCATTGAGATAACAAATCTCATGATATCGGAAGGGTCTCAGGATTGGAATGGGAAGGAGTTGGATATCACATCTCATGATAAAGGAAGGGTCTAAGGTTTGGAAGGGGAAGGATTTGGATACCACATCTCATGTTATAGGACGGGTCTCAGGTTTGGTATTAGAAGCATTGAGATATCAAGTCTCATGGTATAAGAAGGGTCTCAGAATTGGAATGGGAAGTAGTTGGATATCACATCTCAAGCTATAGGAAGCGTCTCAGGATTGGAATGGGAAGGAGTTTGATATCACATCTCATGCCATAGTATGGGTCTCAGGTTTGGTAGAAGCATTGGGATATCACATCTCATGTTATCGGAAGGGTATCAGTATTGGATTTGGAAGGAGTTGGATATCCCATCTCATGCTATAGGAAGGGTCTCAGGTTAGAATGGGAAGGAGTTGGATATCACATTTCATGTTATAGGAAGGGTCTCAGGATTGGAATGGGAAGGACTTGGATATCATATCTCATGCTATAGGAAGGCTCTCAGGTTTGGAAGGGGAAGGAGTTGGATATCACATTTCATGTTAGAGGAAGGATCTCAGGTTTGGTATTAGGGGCCTTGAGATATCACATCTCATGCTATAGGAAGGGTCTCAGGATTGGAATGGGAAGGAGTTGGATATCACATCTCAAGCTATAGGAAGGGTCTCAGGTTTGGTATAAGCATTGAGATATCACATCTCATGCTATAGGAAGGGTCTCAGGATTGGAATGGGAAGAAGTTGGATATCACATCTCATGCTATAGGAAGGGTCTCAGGTTTGGTATAAGCATTGAGATATCACATCTCATGCTATAGGAAGGGTCTCAGGGTTGGAATGGGAAGGAGTTGTATATGACATCTCATGCCATAGGAAGGGTCTCAGGTTTGGTATAAGCATTGAGTTATCACATCACATGCTATAGGAAGGGTCTCAGGATTGGAATGGGAAGGACTTGGATATCACATCTCATGCTATAGGCAGGGTCTCAGGATTGGAATGGGAAGGAGTTGGATATCACATCTCATGCTATGGGAAGGGTCTCAGGTTTGGTATAAGCATTGAAATATCACATCTCTGCTATCGGAAGGGTCTCAGGATTGGAATGGGAGGAGCTGGATATCACACCTCATGCTAAAGGAAGGGTCTCAGGTTTGGAAGGGGAAGGATTTGGATATCACATCTCATGTTATAGGACGGGTCTCAGGTTTGGTATTAGAAGCATTGTGATATCACATCTCATGCTATAGGAAGGGTCTCAGGATTGGAATGGGAAGAAGTTGGATATCACATCTCATGCTATAGGAAGGGTCTCAGGTTTGGTATAAGCATTGAGATATCACATCTCATGCTATAGGAAGGGTCTCAGGGTTGGAATGGGAAGGAGTTGTATATGACATCTCATGCCATAAGAAGGGTCTCAGGTTTGGTATAAGCATTGAGTTATCACATCTCATGCTATAGGAAGGGTTTCAGGTTTGGTAGAAGCATTGAGATATCACATCTCATGCTATAGGAAGAGTCTCAGGTTTGGGAAGGGAAGGATTTGGATTTCACATCTCATGTTATAGGATGGTTCTCATGTTTGGTTTTTGAAGCATTGAGATATCACAGCTCATGCTATCGGAAGGGTCTCAGGTTTGGAATGGGAAGGAGTTGGATATCACATCTCATGTTATAGGAAGGGTCTCAGGTTTGGAATGGGAAGGAGTTGGATATGACATCTCTTGTTATAGGGAGGGTCTCAGGATTTGAATGGTAAGGAGTTGGATATCACATCTCATGCTATAGGAAGGGTCTCAGGTTGGAATGGGAAGGAGTTGGATATCACATCTCATGTTATATACAGGAAGGGTCTCAGGATTGGAATGGGAAGGATTTGGATATCACATCTCTTGCTATAGGAAGGGTCTCAGGTTTTTTATTAGAAACATTGAGATATCAAATCTCATGCTATAGGAAGGGTTTTAGGATTGGAATGGGAAGTATTTGGATATCACATCTCATGCTAAAGGAAGGGTCTCAGGTTTGGAAGGGGAAGGATTTGGATATCACATCTCATCCAATAGGAAGGGTCTCAGGTTTGGAATGGGAAGGAATTGGATATCACATCTCATGTTATAGGAAGGGTCTCAGGTTTTTTATTAGAAACATTGAGATATCACATCTCATGTTATAGGACGGTTCCCAGGTTTGGTATTAGAAGCATTGAGATATCACATCTCATGGTATAGGAAGGGTCTCAGGGTTGGAATGGGAAGGAGTTGGATATCACATCTCATCCAATAGGAAGGGTCTCAGGTTTGGAATGGGAAGGAATTGGATATCACATCTCATGTTATAGGAAGGATCTCAGGTTTGGTATTAGAAGCATTGAGATATCACATCTCATGCTATAGGAAGGGTCTCAGGATTGGAATGTGAAGGATTTGGATATCACATCTCATGCTAAAGGAAGGGTCTCAGGTTTGGTAGAAGCATTGAGAAATCACATCTCATGCTATAGGAAGGGTCTCAGGATTTGAATGGCAAGGAGTTGGATATCACATCTCATGCCATAGGAAGGGTCTCAGGTTTGGTATAAGCATTGAGATATCACATCTCTACTATCGGAAGGTTCTCAGGATTGGATTGGGAAGGAGTTGGATATCCCTTCTCATGCTATAGGAAGTGTCTCAAGTTGGAATGGGAAGGAGTTGAATATCACATCTCATGTTATAGGAAGGGTCTCAGGATTGGAATGGGAAGGATTTGGATATCACATCTCTTGCTATAGGAAGGGTCTCAGGATTGGAATGGGAAGGATATGGATATCACATCTCATGTCATAGGAAGGATCTCAGGTTTGGTATTAGAAGCATTGATATATCACATCTCATGCTATAGGAATGGTCTCAGGATTGGAATGGGTAGGAGGTGGATATTACATTCTTGCTATAGGAAGGGTCTCATGTTTGGAATGGGAAGGAGTTGGATATCACATATGCTATAGGAAGTGTCTCAGGTTTGGAACGGGAAGGAGTTGGATATCACATCTCATGTTATAGGAAGGGTCTCAGGTTTGGTATAAGCATTGAGATATCACATCTCTGCTATCAGGAGTGGCTCAGGATTGGAATGGGAAGGAGTTGGATATCCCATCTCATGTTAAAGGACGGGTCTCTGGTTTGGTATTAGAATCATTGAGATATCACATCGCATGCTGTAGGAAGGGTCTAAGGATTGGAATGGGATGGACTTGGATATCACATCTCATGCTATAGGTAGGCTCTCAGGTTTGGTATAAGCATTGAGATATCACATCTCATGCTATAGGAAGGGTCTCAGGATTGGAATGGGAAGGATTTGGATATCACATCTCATGCTATAGGAAGGGTCTCAGGTTTGGTATAAGCATGGAGATATCACTTCTCATGCTATAGGAAGGGTCTCAGGATTGGAATGGGAAGGTGTTGGATATCACATCTCATGCTATAGGAAGGGTCTCAGATTTGGTATAAGCATTGAGATATCACATCTCATGCTATAGGAAGGGTCTCAGGATTGGAATGGGAAGGAGTTGTATATGACATCTCAGGCCTTAGGAAGGGTCTCAGGTTTGGTATAAGCATTGAGATATCACATCTCTGCTATCGGAAGGGTCTCAGGATTGGAATGGGAAGGAGTTGGATATCCCATCTCATGTTATAGGGAGGGTCTCAAGTTTGATATTAGAAGCATTGAGATAACAAATCTCATGATATCGGAAGGGTCTCAGGATTGGAATGGGAAGGAGTTGGATATCACATCTCATGATAAAGGAAGGGTCTAAGGTTTGGAAGGGGAAGGATTTGGATATCACATCTCATGTTATAGGACGGGTCTCAGGTTTGGTATTAGAAGCATTGAGATATCAAGTCTCATGGTATAAGAAGGGTCTCAGAATTGGAATGGGAAGGAGTTGGATATCACATCTCAAGTTATAGGAAGCGTCTCAGGATTGGAATGGGAAGGAGTTTGATATCACATCTCATGCCATAGTATGGGTCTCAGGTTTGGTAGAAGCATTGGGATATCACATCTCATGCTATCGGAAGGGTATCAGTATTGGATTTGGAAGGAGTTGGATATCCCATCTCATGCTATAGGAAGGGTCTCAGGTTAGAATGGGAAGGAGTTGGATATCACATTTCATGTTATAGGAAGGGTCTCAGGATTGGAATGGGAAGGACTTGGATATCATATCTCATGCTATAGGAAGGCTCTCAGGTTTGGAAGGGGAAGGAGTTGGATATCACATTTCATGTTAGAGGAAGGATCTCAGGTTTGGTATTAGGGGCCTTGAGATATCACATCTCATGCTATAGGAAGGGTCTCAGGATTGAATGGGAAGGAGTTGGATATCACATCTCAAGCTATAGGAAGAGTCTCAGGTTTGGTATAAGCATTGAGATATCACATCTCATGCTATAGGAAGGGTCTCAGGATTGGAATGGGAAGAAGTTGGATATCACATCTCATGCTATAGGAAGGGTCTCAGGTTTGGTATAAGCATTGAGATATCACATCTCATGCTATAGGAAGGGTCTCAGGGTTGGAATGGGAAGGAGTTGTATATGACATCTCATGCCATAGGAAGGGTCTCAGGTTTGGTATAAGCATTGAGATATCACATCACATGCTATAGGAAGGGTCTCAGGATTGGAATGGGAAGGACTTGGATATCACATCTCATGCTATAGGCAGGGTCTCAGGTTTGGAAAGGGATGGAGATGGATATCACATTTCATGTTAGAGGTAGGATCTCAGGTTTGGTATTAGAGGCATTGCGATATCACATCTCATGCTATCAGAAGGGTCTCAGGATTGGAATGGGAAGGAGTTGGATATCACATTTCATGCTAAAGGGAGGGTCTCAGGTTTGGAAGGGGAAGGATTTGGAAATCACATCTCATATTATAGGAAGGATCTCAGGTTTGGTATTAGAAGCATTGAGATATCACATCTCATGCTATCGGAAGGATCTCAGGTTTGGTATAAGAGGCATTGAGATATCACATCTCATGCTATAGGAAGGGTCTCAGGATTGGAATGGGAAGGAGTTGGATATCACATCTCATGTTATAGGAAGGATCTCAGGTTTGGTATTAGAAGCATTGAGACATCACATCTCATGCTATAGGAAGGGTCTCAGGATTGGAATGGGAAGGAGTTGGATATCACATCTCATGCTATAGGAAGGGTCTCAGGTTTGGTATAAGCATTGAGATATCACATCTCATGCTATAGGAAGGGTCTCAGGATTGGAATGGGAAGGAGTTGGATATCACATCTCATGCTATAGGAAGGGTCTCAGGTTTGGTATAAGCATTGAGATATCACATCTTATGCTATAGGAAGGGTCTCAGGTTTGGTATAAGCATTGAGATATCACATCTCATGCTATAGGAAGGGTCTCAGGATTGGAATGGGAAGAAGTTGGATATCACATCTCATGCTATAGGAAGGGTCTCAGGTTTGGTATAAGCATTGAGATATCACATCTCATGCTATAGGAAGGGTCTCAGGGTTGGAATGGGAAGGAGTTGTATATGACATCTCATGCCATAGGAAGGGTCTCAGGTTTGGTATAAGCATTGAGATATCACATCACATGCTATAAGAAGGGTCTCAGGATTGGAATGGGAAGGACTTGGATATCACATCTCATGCTAT
Organism: Ambystoma mexicanum; assembly: GCF_040938575.1. Lineage (NCBI taxonomy): Eukaryota > Metazoa > Chordata > Amphibia > Caudata > Ambystomatidae > Ambystoma > Ambystoma mexicanum. The sequence continues at coordinate 1,505,304,202 of NC_090923.1, read as the reverse complement.
AGGCAGGGTCTCGGTTTGGAAAGGGAAGGAGATGGATATCACATTTCATGTTAGAGGTAGGATCTCAGGTTTGGAATTAGAGGCATTGAGATATCACATCTCATGCTATCAGAAGGGTCTCAGGATTGGAATGGGAAGGAGTTGGATATCACATCTCATGCTATAGGAAGGGTCTCAGGTTTGGTATAAGCATTGAGATATCACATCTCATGCTATAGGAAGGGTCTCAGGGTTGGAATGGGAAGGAGTTGTATATGACATCTCATGCCATAGGAAGGGTCTCAGGTTTGGTATAAGCATTGAGTTATCACATCTCATGCTATAGGAAGGGTTTCAGGTTTGGTAGAAGCATTGAGATATCACATCTCATGCTATAGGAAGAGTCTCAGGTTTGGGAAGGGAAGGATTTGGATTTCACATCTCATGTTATAGGATGGTTCTCATGTTTGGTTTTTGAAGCATTGAGATATCACAGCTCATGCTATCGGAAGGGTCTCAGGTTTGGAATGGGAAGGAGTTGGATATCACATCTCATGTTATAGGAAGGGTCTCAGGTTTGGAATGGGAAGGAGTTGGATATGACATCTCTTGTTATAGGGAGGGTCTCAGGATTTGAATGGTAAGGAGTTGGATATCACATCTCATGCTATAGGAAGGGTCTCAGGTTGGAATGGGAAGGAGTTGGATATCACATCTCATGTTATATACAGGAAGGGTCTCAGGATTGGAATGGGAAGGATTTGGATATCACATCTCTTGCTATAGGAAGGGTCTCAGGTTTTTTATTAGAAACATTGAGATATCAAATCTCATGCTATAGGAAGGGTTTTAGGATTGGAATGGGAAGTATTTGGATATCACATCTCATGCTAAAGGAAGGGTCTCAGGTTTGGAAGGGGAAGGATTTGGATATCACATCTCATCCAATAGGAAGGGTCTCAGGTTTGGAATGGGAAGGAATTGGATATCACATCTCATGTTATAGGAAGGGTCTCAGGTTTTTTATTAGAAACATTGAGATATCACATCTCATGTTATAGGACGGTTCCCAGGTTTGGTATTAGAAGCATTGAGATATCACATCTCATGGTATAGGAAGGGTCTCAGGGTTGGAATGGGAAGGAGTTGGATATCACATCTCATCCAATAGGAAGGGTCTCAGGTTTGGAATGGGAAGGAATTGGATATCACATCTCATGTTATAGGAAGGATCTCAGGTTTGGTATTAGAAGCATTGAGATATCACATCTCATGCTATAGGAAGGGTCTCAGGATTGGAATGTGAAGGATTTGGATATCACATCTCATGCTAAAGGAAGGGTCTCAGGTTTGGTAGAAGCATTGAGAAATCACATCTCATGCTATAGGAAGGGTCTCAGGATTTGAATGGCAAGGAGTTGGATATCACATCTCATGCCATAGGAAGGGTCTCAGGTTTGGTATAAGCATTGAGATATCACATCTCTGCTATCTGAAGGTTCTCAGGATTGGTTTGGGAAGGAGTTGGATATCCCTTCTCATGCTTTAGGAAGTGTCTCAGGTTGGAATGGGAAGGAGTTGAATATCACATCTCATGTTATAGGAAGGGTCTCGGGATTGGAATGGGAAGGATTTGGATATCACATCTCTTGCTATAGGAAGGGTCTCAGGATTGGAATGGGAAGGATTTGAATATCACATCTCATGTCATAGGAAGGATCTCAGGATTGGTATTAGAAGCATTGATATATCACATCTCATGCTATAGGAATGGTCTCAGGATTGGAATGGGTAGGAGTTGGATATTACATATGCTATCTGAAGTGTCTCAGGTTTGGAACGGGAAGGAGTTGGATATCACATATGCTATCTGAAGTGTCTCAGGTTTGGAACGGGAAGGAGTTGGATATCACATCTCATGTTATAGGAAGGGTCTCAGGTTTGGTATAAGCATTGAGATATCACATCTCTGCTATCAGGAGTGGCTCAGGATTGGAATGGGAAGGAGTTGGATATCCCATCTCATGTTAAAGGACGGGTCTCTGGTTTGGTATTAGAATCATTGAGATATCACATCGCATGCTGTAGGAAGGGTCTAAGGATTGGAATGGGATGGACTTGGATATCACATCTCATGCTATAGGTAGGCTCTCAGGTTTGGTATAAGCATTGAGATATCACATCTCATGCTATAGGAAGGGTCTCAGGGTTGGAATGGGAAGGAGTTGTATATGACATCTCATGCCATAGGAAGGGTCTCAGGTTTGGTATAAGCATTGAGATATCACATCACATGCTATAGGAAGGGTCTCAGGATTGGAATGGGAAGGACTTGGATATCACATCTCATGCTATAGGCAGGGTCTCAGGTTTGGAAAGGGATGGAGATGGATATCACATTTCATGTTAGAGGTAGGATCTCAGGTTTGGTATTAGAGGCATTGCGATATCACATCTCATGCTATCAGAAGGGTCTCAGGATTGGAATGGGAAGGAGTTGGATATCACATTTCATGCTAAAGGGAGGGTCTCAGGTTTGGAAGGGGAAGGATTTGGAAATCACATCTCATATTATAGGAAGGATCTCAGGTTTGGTATTAGAAGCATTGAGATATCACATCTCATGCTATCGGAAGGATCTCAGGTTTGGTATAAGAGGCATTGAGATATCACATCTCATGCTATAGGAAGGGTCTCAGGATTGGAATGGGAAGGAGTTGGATATCACATCTCATGTTATAGGAAGGATCTCAGGTTTGGTATTAGAAGCATTGAGACATCACATCTCATGCTATAGGAAGGGTCTCAGGGTTGGAATGGGAAGGAGTTGTATATGACATCTCATGCCATAGGAAGGGTCTCAGGTTTGGTATAAGCATTGAGATATCACATCACATGCTATAGGAAGGGTCTCAGGATTGGAATGGGAAGGACTTGGATATCACATCTCATGCTATAGGCAGGGTCTCAGGTTTGGAAAGGGATGGAGATGGATATCACATTTCATGTTAGAGGTAGGATCTCAGGTTTGGTATTAGAGGCATTGCGATATCACATCTCATGCTATCAGAAGGGTCTCAGGATTGGAATGGGAAGGAGTTGGATATCACATTTCATGCTAAAGGGAGGGTCTCAGGTTTGGAAGGGGAAGGATTTGGAAATCACATCTCATATTATAGGAAGGATCTCAGGTTTGGTATTAGAAGCATTGAGATATCACATCTCATGCTATCGGAAGGATCTCAGGTTTGGTATAAGAGGCATTGAGATATCACATCTCATGCTATAGGAAGGGTCTCAGGATTGGAATGGGAAGGAGTTGGATATCACATCTCATGTTATAGGAAGGATCTCAGGTTTGGTATTAGAAGCATTGAGACATCACATCTCATGCTATAGGAAGGGTCTCAGGATTGGAATGGGAAGGAGTTGGATATCACATCTCATGCTATAGGAAGGGTCTCAGGTTTGGTATAAGCATTGAGATATCACATCTCATGCTATAGGAAGGGTCTCAGGATTGGAATGGGAAGGAGTTGGATATCACATCTCATGCTATAGGAAGGGTCTCAGGTTTGGTATAAGCATTGAGATATCACATCTTATGCTATAGGAAGGGTCTCAGGTTTGGTATAAGCATTGAGATATCACATCTCATGCTATAGGAAGGGTCTCAGGATTGGAATGGGAAGAAGTTGGATATCACATCTCATGCTATAGGAAGGGTCTCAGGTTTGGTATAAGCATTGAGATATCACATCTCATGCTATAGGAAGGGTCTCAGGGTTGGAATGGGAAGGAGTTGTATATGACATCTCATGCCATAGGAAGGGTCTCAGGATTGGTATAAGCATTGAGATATCACATCACATGCTATAAGAAGGGTCTCAGGATTGGAATGGGAAGGACTTGGATATCACATCTCATGCTATAGGCAGGGTCTCGGTTTGGAAAGGGAAGGAGATGGATATCACATTTCATGTTAGAGGTAGGATCTCAGGTTTGGTATTAGAGGCATTGAGATATCACATCTCATGCTATCAGAAGGGTCTCAGGATTGGAATGGGAAGGAGTTGGATATCACATCTCATGCTATAGGAAGGGTCTCAGGTTTGGTATAAGCATTGAGATATCACATCTCATGCTATAGGAAGGGTCTCAGGGTTGGAATGGGAAGGAGTTGTATATGACATTTCATGCCATAGGAAGGGTCTCAGGTTTGGTATAAGCATTGAGTTATCACATCTCATGCTATAGGAAGGGTTTCAGGTTTGGTAGAAGCATTGAGATATCACATCTCATGCTATAGGAAGAGTCTCAGGTTTGGGAAGGGAAGGATTTGGATTTCACATCTCATGTTATAGGATGGTTCTCATGTTTGGTTTTTGAAGCATTGAGATATCACAGCTCATGCTATCGGAAGGGTCTCAGGTTTGGAATGGGAAGGAGTTGGATATCACATCTCATGTTATAGGAAGGGTCTCAGGTTTGGAATGGGAAGGAGTTGGATATGACATCTCTTGTTATAGGGAGGGTCTCAGGATTTGAATGGTAAGGAGTTGGATATCACATCTCATGCTATAGGAAGGGTCTCAGGTTGGAATGGGAAGGAGTTGGATATCACATCTCATGTTATATACAGGAAGGGTCTCAGGATTGGAATGGGAAGGATTTGGATATCACATCTCTTGCTATAGGAAGGGTCTCAGGTTTTTTATTAGAAACATTGAGATATCAAATCTCATGCTATAGGAAGGGTTTTAGGATTGGAATGGGAAGTATTTGGATATCACATCTCATGCTAAAGGAAGGGTCTCAGGTTTGGAAGGGGAAGGATTTGGATATCACATCTCATCCAATAGGAAGGGTCTCAGGTTTGGAATGGGAAGGAATTGGATATCACATCTCATGTTATAGGAAGGGTCTCAGGTTTTTTATTAGAAACATTGAGATATCACATCTCATGTTATAGGACGGTTCCCAGGTTTGGTATTAGAAGCATTGAGATATCACATCTCATGGTATAGGAAGGGTCTCAGGGTTGGAATGGGAAGGAGTTGGATATCACATCTCATCCAATAGGAAGGGTCTCAGGTTTGGAATGGGAAGGAATTGGATATCACATCTCATGTTATAGGAAGGATCTCAGGTTTGGTATTAGAAGCATTGAGATATCACATCTCATGCTATAGGAAGGGTCTCAGGATTGGAATGTGAAGGATTTGGATATCACATCTCATGCTAAAGGAAGGGTCTCAGGTTTGGTAGAAGCATTGAGAAATCACATCTCATGCTATAGGAAGGGTCTCAGGATTTGAATGGCAAGGAGTTGGATATCACATCTCATGCCATAGGAAGGGTCTCAGGTTTGGTATAAGCATTGAGATATCACATCTCTGCTATCGGAAGGTTCTCAGGATTGGATTGGGAAGGAGTTGGATATCCCTTCTCATGCTATAGGAAGTGTCTCAGGTTGGAATGGGAAGGAGTTGAATATCACATCTCATGTTATAGGAAGGGTCTCAGGATTGGAATGGGAGGATTTGGATATCACATCTCTTGCTATAGGAAGGGTCTCAGGATTGGAATGGGAAGGATTTGAATATCACATCTCATGTCATAGGAAGGATCTCAGGATTGGTATTAGAAGCATTGATATATCACATCTCATGCTATAGGAATGGTCTCAGGATTGGAATGGGTAGGAGTTGGATATTACATATGCTATCTGAAGTGTCTCAGGTTTGGAACGGGAAGGAGTTGGATATCACATATGCTATCTGAAGTGTCTCAGGTTTGGAACGGGAAGGAGTTAGATATCACATCTCATGTTATAGGAAGGGTCTCAGGTTTGGTATAAGCATTGAGATATCACATCTCTGCTATCAGGAGTGGCTCAGGATTGGAATGGGAAGGAGTTGGATATCCCATCTCATGTTAAAGGACGGGTCTCTGGTTTGGTATTAGAATCATTGAGATATCACATCGCATGCTGTAGGAAGGGTCTAAGGATTGGAATGGGATGGACTTGGATATCACATCTCATGCTATAGGTAGGCTCTCAGGTTTGGTATAAGCATTGAGATATCACATCTCATGCTATAGGAAGGGTCTCAGGGTTGGAATGGGAAGGAGTTGTATATGACATCTCATGCCATAGGAAGGGTCTCAGGTTTGGTATAAGCATTGAGATATCACATCACATGCTATAGGAAGGGTCTCAGGATTGGAATGGGAAGGACTTGGATATCACATCTCATGCTATAGGCAGGGTCTCAGGTTTGGAAAGGGATGGAGATGGATATCACATTTCATGTTAGAGGTAGGATCTCAGGTTTGGTATTAGAGGCATTGCGATATCACATCTCATGCTATCAGAAGGGTCTCAGGATTGGAATGGGAAGGAGTTGGATATCACATTTCATGCTAAAGGGAGGGTCTCAGGTTTGGAAGGGGAAGGATTTGGAAATCACATCTCATATTATAGGAAGGATCTCAGGTTTGGTATTAGAAGCATTGAGATATCACATCTCATGCTATCGGAAGGATCTCAGGTTTGGTATAAGAGGCATTGAGATATCACATCTCATGCTATAGGAAGGGTCTCAGGATTGGAATGGGAAGGAGTTGGATATCACATCTCATGTTATAGGAAGGATCTCAGGTTTGGTATTAGAAGCATTGAGACATCACATCTCATGCTATAGGAAGGGTCTCAGGGTTGGAATGGGAAGGAGTTGTATATGACATCTCATGCCATAGGAAGGGTCTCAGGTTTGGTATAAGCATTGAGATATCACATCACATGCTATAGGAAGGGTCTCAGGATTGGAATGGGAAGGACTTGGATATCACATCTCATGCTATAGGCAGGGTCTCAGGTTTGGAAAGGGATGGAGATGGATATCACATTTCATGTTAGAGGTAGGATCTCAGGTTTGGTATTAGAGGCATTGCGATATCACATCTCATGCTATCAGAAGGGTCTCAGGATTGGAATGGGAAGGAGTTGGATATCACATTTCATGCTAAAGGGAGGGTCTCAGGTTTGGAAGGGGAAGGATTTGGAAATCACATCTCATATTATAGGAAGGATCTCAGGTTTGGTATTAGAAGCATTGAGATATCACATCTCATGCTATCGGAAGGATCTCAGGTTTGGTATAAGAGGCATTGAGATATCACATCTCATGCTATAGGAAGGGTCTCAGGATTGGAATGGGAAGGAGTTGGATATCACATCTCATGTTATAGGAAGGATCTCAGGTTTGGTATTAGAAGCATTGAGACATCACATCTCATGCTATAGGAAGGGTCTCAGGATTGGAATGGGAAGGAGTTGGATATCACATCTCATGCTATAGGAAGGGTCTCAGGTTTGGTATAAGCATTGAGATATCACATCTCATGCTATAGGAAGGGTCTCAGGATTGGAATGGGAAGGAGTTGGATATCACATCTCATGCTATAGGAAGGGTCTCAGGTTTGGTATAAGCATTGAGATATCACATCTTATGCTATAGGAAGGGTCTCAGGTTTGGTATAAGCATTGAGATATCACATCTCATGCTATAGGAAGGGTCTCAGGATTGGAATGGGAAGAAGTTGGATATCACATCTCATGCTATAGGAAGGGTCTCAGGTTTGGTATAAGCATTGAGATATCACATCTCATGCTATAGGAAGGGTCTCAGGGTTGGAATGGGAAGGAGTTGTATATGACATCTCATGCCATAGGAAGGGTCTCAGGATTGGTATAAGCATTGAGATATCACATCACATGCTATAAGAAGGGTCTCAGGATTGGAATGGGAAGGACTTGGATATCACATCTCATGCTATAGGCAGGGTCTCGGTTTGGAAAGGGAAGGAGATGGATATCACATTTCATGTTAGAGGTAGGATCTCAGGTTTGGTATTAGAGGCATTGAGATATCACATCTCATGCTATCAGAAGGGTCTCAGGATTGGAATGGGAAGGAGTTGGATATCACATCTCATGCTATAGGAAGGGTCTCAGGTTTGGTATAAGCATTGAGATATCACATCTCATGCTATAGGAAGGGTCTCAGGGTTGGAATGGGAAGGAGTTGTATATGACATTTCATGCCATAGGAAGGGTCTCAGGTTTGGTATAAGCATTGAGTTATCACATCTCATGCTATAGGAAGGGTTTCAGGTTTGGTAGAAGCATTGAGATATCACATCTCATGCTATAGGAAGAGTCTCAGGTTTGGGAAGGGAAGGATTTGGATTTCACATCTCATGTTATAGGATGGTTCTCATGTTTGGTTTTTGAAGCATTGAGATATCACAGCTCATGCTATCGGAAGGGTCTCAGGTTTGGAATGGGAAGGAGTTGGATATCACATCTCATGTTATAGGAAGGGTCTCAGGTTTGGAATGGGAAGGAGTTGGATATGACATCTCTTGTTATAGGGAGGGTCTCAGGATTTGAATGGTAAGGAGTTGGATATCACATCTCATGCTATAGGAAGGGTCTCAGGTTGGAATGGGAAGGAGTTGGATATCACATCTCATGTTATATACAGGAAGGGTCTCAGGATTGGAATGGGAAGGATTTGGATATCACATCTCTTGCTATAGGAAGGGTCTCAGGTTTTTTATTAGAAACATTGAGATATCAAATCTCATGCTATAGGAAGGGTTTTAGGATTGGAATGGGAAGTATTTGGATATCACATCTCATGCTAAAGGAAGGGTCTCAGGTTTGGAAGGGGAAGGATTTGGATATCACATCTCATCCAATAGGAAGGGTCTCAGGTTTGGAATGGGAAGGAATTGGATATCACATCTCATGTTATAGGAAGGGTCTCAGGTTTTTTATTAGAAACATTGAGATATCACATCTCATGTTATAGGACGGTTCCCAGGTTTGGTATTAGAAGCATTGAGATATCACATCTCATGGTATAGGAAGGGTCTCAGGGTTGGAATGGGAAGGAGTTGGATATCACATCTCATCCAATAGGAAGGGTCTCAGGTTTGGAATGGGAAGGAATTGGATATCACATCTCATGTTATAGGAAGGATCTCAGGTTTGGTATTAGAAGCATTGAGATATCACATCTCATGCTATAGGAAGGGTCTCAGGATTGGAATGTGAAGGATTTGGATATCACATCTCATGCTAAAGGAAGGGTCTCAGGTTTGGTAGAAGCATTGAGAAATCACATCTCATGCTATAGGAAGGGTCTCAGGATTTGAATGGCAAGGAGTTGGATATCACATCTCATGCCATAGGAAGGGTCTCAGGTTTGGTATAAGCATTGAGATATCACATCTCTGCTATCGGAAGGTTCTCAGGATTGGATTGGGAAGGAGTTGGATATCCCTTCTCATGCTATAGGAAGTGTCTCAAGTTGGAATGGGAAGGAGTTGAATATCACATCTCATGTTATAGGAAGGGTCTCAGGATTGGAATGGGAAGGATTTGGATATCACATCTCTTGCTATAGGAAGGGTCTCAGGATTGGAATGGGAAGGATATGGATATCACATCTCATGTCATAGGAAGGATCTCAGGTTTGGTATTAGAAGCATTGATATATCACATCTCATGCTATAGGAATGGTCTCAGGATTGGAATGGGTAGGAGGTGGATATTACATTCTTGCTATAGGAAGGGTCTCATGTTTGGAATGGGAAGGAGTTGGATATCACATATGCTATAGGAAGTGTCTCAGGTTTGGAACGGGAAGGAGTTGGATATCACATCTCATGTTATAGGAAGGGTCTCAGGTTTGGTATAAGCATTGAGATATCACATCTCTGCTATCAGGAGTGGCTCAGGATTGGAATGGGAAGGAGTTGGATATCCCATCTCATGTTAAAGGACGGGTCTCTGGTTTGGTATTAGAATCATTGAGATATCACATCGCATGCTGTAGGAAGGGTCTAAGGATTGGAATGGGATGGACTTGGATATCACATCTCATGCTATAGGTAGGCTCTCAGGTTTGGTATAAGCATTGAGATATCACATCACATGCTATAGGAAGGGTCTCAGGATTGGAATGGGAAGGATTTGGATATCACATCTCATGCTATAGGAAGGGTCTCAGGTTTGGTATAAGCATGGAGATATCACTTCTCATGCTATAGGAAGGGTCTCAGGATTGGAATGGGAAGGTGTTGGATATCACATCTCATGCTATAGGAAGGGTCTCAGATTTGGTATAAGCATTGAGATATCACATCTCATGCTATAGGAAGGGTCTCAGGATTGGAATGGGAAGGAGTTGTATATGACATCTCAGGCCTTAGGAAGGGTCTCAGGTTTGGTATAAGCATTGAGATATCACATCTCTGCTATCGGAAGGGTCTCAGGATTGGAATGGGAAGGAGTTGGATATCCCATCTCATGTTATAGGAAGGGTCTCAGGTTTGGTATTAGAAGCATTGAGATATCACATCTCATGCTATAGGAAGGGTCTCAGGATTGGAATGGGAAGGACTTGGATGTCACATCTCATGCTATAGGTGGGGTCTCAAGTTTGATATTAGAAGCATTGAGATAACAAATCTCATGATATCGGAAGGGTCTCAGGATTGGAATGGGAAGGAGTTGGATATCACATCTCATGATAAAGGAAGGGTCTAAGGTTTGGAAGGGGAAGGATTTGGATATCACATCTCATGTTATAGGACGGGTCTCAGGTTTGGTATTAGAAGCATTGAGATATCAAGTCTCATGGTATAAGAAGGGTCTCAGAATTGGAATGGGAAGGAGTTGGATATCACATCTCAAGTTATAGGAAGCGTCTCAGGATTGGAATGGGAAGGAGTTTGATATCACATCTCATGCCATAGTATGGGTCTCAGGTTTGGTAGAAGCATTGGGATATCACATCTCATGCTATCGGAAGGGTATCAGTATTGGATTTGGAAGGAGTTGGATATCCCATCTCATGCTATAGGAAGGGTCTCAGGTTAGAATGGGAAGGAGTTGGATATCACATTTCATGTTATAGGAAGGGTCTCAGGATTGGAATGGGAAGGACTTGGATATCATATCTCATGCTATAGGAAGGCTCTCAGGTTTTGAAGGGGAAGGAGTTGGATATCACATTTCATGTTAGAGGAAGGATCTCAGGTTTGGTATTAGGGGCCTTGAGATATCACATCTCATGCTATAGGAAGGGTCTCAGGATTGAATGGGAAGGAGTTGGATATCACATCTCAAGCTATAGGAAGGGTCTCAGGTTTGGTATAAGCATTGAGATATCACATCTCATGCTATAGGAAGGGTCTCAGGATTGGAATGGGAAGAAGTTGGATATCACATCTCATGCTATAGGAAGGGTCTCAGGTTTGGTATAAGCATTGAGATATCACATCTCATGCTATAGGAAGGGTCTCAGGGTTGGAATGGGAAGGAGTTGTATATGACATCTCATGCCATAGGAAGGGTCTCAGGTTTGGTATAAGCATTGAGATATCACATCACATGCTATAGGAAGGGTCTCAGGATTGGAATGGGAAGGACTTGGATATCACATCTCATGCTATAGGCAGGGTCTCAGGTTTGGAAAGGGATGGAGATGGATATCACATTTCATGTTAGAGGTAGGATCTCAGGTTTGGTATTAGAGGCATTGAGATATCACATCTCATGCTATCAGAAGGGTCTCAGGATTGGAATGGGAAGGAGTTGGATATCACATTTCATGCTAAAGGGAGGGTCTCAGGTTTGGAAGGGGAAGGATTTGGAAATCACATCTCATATTATAGGAAGGATCTCAGGTTTGGTATTAGAAGCATTGAGATATCACATCTCATGCTATCGGAAGGATCTCAGGTTTGGTATAAGAGGCATTGAGATATCACATCTCATGCTATAGGAAGGGTCTCAGGATTGGAATGGGAAGGAGTTGGATATCACATCTCATGTTATAGGAAGGATCTCAGGTTTGGTATTAGAAGCATTGAGACATCACATCTCATGCTATAGGAAGGGTCTCAGGATTGGAATGGGAAGGAGTTGGATATCACATCTCATGCTATAGGAAGGGTCTCAGGTTTGGTATAAGCATTGAGATATCACATCTCATGCTATAGGAAGGGTCTCAGGATTGGAATGGGAAGGAGTTGGATATCACATCTCATGCTATAGGAAGGGTCTCAGGTTTGGTATAAGCATTGAGATATCACATCTTATGCTATAGGAAGGGTCTCAGGTTTGGTATAAGCATTGAGATATCACATCTCATGCTATAGGAAGGGTCTCAGGATTGGAATGGGAAGAAGTTGGATATCACATCTCATGCTATAGGAAGGGTCTCAGGTTTGGTATAAGCATTGAGATATCACATCTCATGCTATAGGAAGGGTCTCAGGGTTCGAATGGGAAGGAGTTGTATATGACATCTCATGCCATAGGAAGGGTCTCAGGTTTGGTATAAGCATTGAGATATCACATCACATGCTATAAGAAGGGTCTCAGGATTGGAATGGGAAGGACTTGGATATCACATCTCATGCTATAGGCAGGGTCTCGGTTTGGAAAGGGAAGGAGATGGATATCACATTTCATGTTAGAGGTAGGATCTCAGGTTTGGTATTAGAGGCATTGAGATATCACATCTCATGCTATCAGAAGGGTCTCAGGATTGGAATGGGAAGGAGTTGGATATCACATCTCATGCTATAGGAAGGGTCTCAGGTTTGGTATAAGCATTGAGATATCACATCTCATGCTATAGGAAGGGTCTCAGGGTTGGAATGGGAAGGAGTTGTATATGACATCTCATGCCATAGGAAGGGTCTCAGGTTTGGTATAAGCATTGAGTTATCACATCTCATGCTATAGGAAGGGTTTCAGGTTTGGAATGGGAAGGAGTTGGATATCACATCTCATGTTATAGGAAGGGTCTCAGGTTTGGAATGGGAAGGAGTTGGATATGACATCTCTTGTTATAGGGAGGGTCTCAGGATTTGAATGGTAAGGAGTTGGATATCACATCTCATGCTATAGGAAGGGTCTCAGGTTGGAATGGGAAGGAGTTGGATATCACATCTCATGTTATAGGAAGGGTCTCAGGTTTGGAATGGGAAGGAGTTGGATATGACATCTCTTGTTATAGGGAGGGTCTCAGGATTTGAATGGTAAGGAGTTGGATATCACATTTCATGCTATAGGAAGGGTCTCAGGTTGGAATGGGAAGGAGTTGGATATCACATCTCATGTTATATACAGGAAGGGTCTCAGGATTGGAATGGGAAGGATTTGGATATCACATCTCTTGCTATAGGAAGGGTCTCAGGTTTTTTATTAGAAACATTGAGATATCAAATCTCATGCTATAGGAAGGGTTTTAGGATTGGAATGGGAAGTATTTGGATATCACATCTCATGCTAAAGGAAGGGTCTCAGGTTTGGAAGGGGAAGGATTTGGATATCACATCTCATCCAATAGGAAGGGTCTCAGGTTTGGAATGGGAAGGAATTGGATATCACATCTCATGTTATAGGAAGGGTCTCAGGTTTTTTATTAGAAACATTGAGATATCACATCTCATGTTATAGGACGGTTCCAAGGTTTGGTATTAGAAGCATTGAGATATCACATCTCATGGTATAGGAAGGGTCTCAGGGTTGGAATGGGAAGGAGTTGGATATCACATCTCATCCAATAGGAAGGGTCTCAGGTTTGGAATGGGAAGGAATTGGATATCACATCTCATGTTATAGGAAGGATCTCAGGTTTGGTATTACAAGCATTGAGATATCACATCTCATGCTATAGGAAGGGTCTCAGGATTGGAATGTGAAGGATTTGGATATCACATCTCATGCTAAAGGAAGGGTCTCAGGTTTGGTAGAAGCATTGAGAAATCACATCTCATGCTATAGGAAGGGTCTCAGGATTTGAATGGCAAGGAGTTGGATATCACATCTCATGCCATAGGAAGGGTCTCAGGTTTGGTATAAGCATTGAGATATCACATCTCTGCTATCGGAAGGTTCTCAGGATTGGATTGGGAAGGAGTTGGATATCCCTTCTCATGCTATAGGAAGTGTCTCAAGTTGGAATGGGAAGGAGTTGAATATCACATCTCATGTTATAGGAAGGGTCTCAGGATTGGAATGGGAAGGATTTGGATATCACATCTCTTGCTATAGGAAGGGTCTCAGGATTGGAATGGGAAGGATATGGATATCACATCTCATGCTATAGGAAGGGTCTCAGGTTTAGTATAAGCATGGAGATATCACTTCTCATGCTATAGGAAGGGTCTCAGGATTGGAATGGGAAGGTGTTGGATATCACATCTCATGCTATAGGAAGGGTCTCAGATTTGGTATAAGCATTGAGATATCACATCTCATGCTATAGGAAGGGTCTCAGGATTGGAATGGGAAGGAGTTGTATATGACATCTCAGGCCTTAGGAAGGGTCTCAGGTTTGGTATAAGCATTGAGATATCACATCTCTGCTATCGGAAGGGTCTCAGGATTGGAATGGGAAGGAGTTGGATATCCCATCTCATGTTATAGGAAGGGTCTCAGGTTTGGTATTAGAAGCATTGAGATATCACATCTCATGCTATAGGAAGGGTCTCAGGATTGGAATGGGAAGGACTTGGATGTCAAATCTCATGCTATAGGGAGGGTCTCAAGTTTGATATTAGAAGCATTGAGATAACAAATCTCATGATATCGGAAGGGTCTCAGGATTGGAATGGGAAGGAGTTGGATATCACATCTCATGATAAAGGAAGGGTCTAAGGTTTGGAAGGGGAAGGATTTGGATATCACATCTCATGTTATAGGACGGGTCTCAGGTTTGGTATTAGAAGCATTGAGATATCAAGTCTCATGGTATAAGAAGGGTCTCAGAATTGGAATGGGAAGGAGTTGGATATCACATCTCAAGCTATAGGAAGCGTCTCAGGATTGGAATGGGAAGGAGTTTGATATCACATCTCATGCCATAGTATGGGTCTCAGGTTTGGTAGAAGCATTGGGATATCACATCTCATGCTATCGGAAGGGTATCAGTATTGGATTTGGAAGGAGTTGGATATCCCATCTCATGCTATAGGAAGGGTCTCAGGTTAGAATGGGAAGGAGTTGGATATCACATTTCATGTTATAGGAAGGGTCTCAGGATTGGAATGGGAAGGACTTGGATATCATATCTCATGCTATAGGAAGGCTCTCAGGTTTGGAAGGGGAAGGAGTTGGATATCACATTTCATGTTAGAGGAAGGATCTCAGGTTTGGTATTAGGGGCCTTGAGATATCACATCTCATGCTATAGGAAGGGTCTCAGGATTGGAATGGGAAGGAGTTGGATATCACATCTCAAGCTATAGGAAGGGTCTCAGGTTTGGTATAAGCATTGAGATATCACATCTCATGCTATAGGAAGGGTCTCAGGATTGGAATGGGAAGAAGTTGGATATCACATCTCATGCTATAGGAAGGGTCTCAGGTTTGGTATAAGCATTGAGATATCACATCTCATGCTATAGGAAGGGTCTCAGGGTTGGAATGGGAAGGAGTTGTATATGACATCTCATGCCATAGGAAGGGTCTCAGGTTTGGTATAAGCATTGAGTTATCACATCACATGCTATAGGAAGGGTCTCAGGATTGGAATGGGAAGGACTTGGATATCACATCTCATGCTATAGGCAGGGTCTCAGGATTGGAATGGGAAGGAGTTGGATATCACATCTCATGCTATGGGAAGGGTCTCAGGTTTGGTATAAGCATTGAAATATCACATCTCTGCTATCGGAAGGGTCTCAGGATTGGAATAGGAGGAGCTGGATATCACACCTCATGCTAAAGGAAGGGTCTCAGGTTTGGAAGGGGAAGGATTTGGATATCACATCTCATGTTATAGGACGGGTCTCAGGTTTGGTATTAGAAGCATTGTGATATCACATCTCATGCTATAGGAAGGGTCTCAGGATTGGAATGGGAAGAAGTTGGATATCACATCTCATGCTATAGGAAGGGTCTCAGGTTTGGTATAAGCATTGAGATATCACATCTCATGCTATAGGAAGGGTCTCAGGGTTGGAATGGGAAGGAGTTGTATATGACATCTCATGCCATAGGAAGGGTCTCAGGTTTGGTATAAGCATTGAGTTATCACATCTCATGCTATAGGAAGGGTTTCAGGTTTGGTAGAAGCATTGAGATATCACATCTCATGCTATAGGAAGAGTCTCAGGTTTGGGAAGGGAAGGATTTGGATTTCACATCTCATGTTATAGGATGGTTCTCATGTTTGGTTTTTGAAGCATTGAGATATCACAGCTCATGCTATCGGAAGGGTCTCAGGTTTGGAATGGGAAGGAGTTGGATATCACATCTCATGTTATAGGAAGGGTCTCAGGTTTGGAATGGGAAGGAGTTGGATATGACATCTCTTGTTATAGGGAGGGTCTCAGGATTTGAATGGTAAGGAGTTGGATATCACATCTCATGCTATAGGAAGGGTCTCAGGTTGGAATGGGAAGGAGTTGGATATCACATCTCATGTTATATACAGGAAGGGTCTCAGGATTGGAATGGGAAGGATTTGGATATCACATCTCTTGCTATAGGAAGGGTCTCAGGTTTTTTATTAGAAACATTGAGATATCAAATCTCATGCTATAGGAAGGGTTTTAGGATTGGAATGGGAAGTATTTGGATATCACATCTCATGCTAAAGGAAGGGTCTCAGGTTTGGAAGGGGAAGGATTTGGATATCACATCTCATCCAATAGGAAGGGTCTCAGGTTTGGAATGGGAAGGAATTGGATATCACATCTCATGTTATAGGAAGGGTCTCAGGTTTTTTATTAGAAACATTGAGATATCACATCTCATGTTATAGGACGGTTCCCAGGTTTGGTATTAGAAGCATTGAGATATCACATCTCATGGTATAGGAAGGGTCTCAGGGTTGGAATGGGAAGGAGTTGGATATCACATCTCATCCAATAGGAAGGGTCTCAGGTTTGGAATGGGAAGGAATTGGATATCACATCTCATGTTATAGGAAGGATCTCAGGTTTGGTATTAGAAGCATTGAGATATCACATCTCATGCTATAGGAAGGGTCTCAGGATTGGAATGTGAAGGATTTGGATATCACATCTCATGCTAAAGGAAGGGTCTCAGGTTTGGTAGAAGCATTGAGAAATCACATCTCATGCTATAGGAAGGGTCTCAGGATTTGAATGGCAAGGAGTTGGATATCACATCTCATGCCATAGGAAGGGTCTCAGGTTTGGTATAAGCATTGAGATATCACATCTCTACTATCGGAAGGTTCTCAGGATTGGATTGGGAAGGAGTTGGATATCCCTTCTCATGCTATAGGAAGTGTCTCAAGTTGGAATGGGAAGGAGTTGAATATCACATCTCATGTTATAGGAAGGGTCTCAGGATTGGAATGGGAAGGATTTGGATATCACATCTCTTGCTATAGGAAGGGTCTCAGGATTGGAATGGGAAGGATATGGATATCACATCTCATGTCGTAGGAAGGATCTCAGGTTTGGTATTAGAAGCATTGATATATCACATCTCATGCTATAGGAATGGTCTCAGGATTGGAATGGGTAGGAGGTGGATATTACATTCTTGCTATAGGAAGGGTCTCATGTTTGGAATGGGAAGGAGTTGGATATCACATATGCTATAGGAAGTGTCTCAGGTTTGGAACGGGAAGGAGTTGGATATCACATCTCATGTTATAGGAAGGGTCTCAGGTTTGGTATAAGCATTGAGATATCACATCTCTGTTATCAGGAGTGGCTCAGGATTGGAATGGGAAGGAGTTGGATATCCCATCTCATGTTAAAGGACGGGTCTCTGGTTTGGTATTAGAATCATTGAGATATCACATCGCATGCTGTAGGAAGGGTCTAAGGATTGGAATGGGATGGACTTGGATATCACATCTCATGCTATAGGTAGGCTCTCAGGTTTGGTATAAGCATTGAGAAATCACATCTCATGCTATAGGAAGGGTCTCAGGATTGGAATGGGAAGGATTTGGATATCACATCTCATGCTATAGGAAGGGTCTCAGGTTTGGTATAAGCATGGAGATATCACTTCTCATGCTATAGGAAGGGTCTCAGGATTGGAATGGGAAGGTGTTGGATATCACATCTCATGCTATAGGAAGGGTCTCAGATTTGGTATAAGCATTGAGATATCACATCTCATGCTATAGGAAGGGTCTCAGGATTGGAATGGGAAGGAGTTGTATATGACATCTCAGGCCTTAGGAAGGGTCTCAGGTTTGGTATAAGCATTGAGATATCACATCTCTGCTATCGGAAGGGTCTCAGGATTGGAATGGGAAGGAGTTGGATATCCCATCTCATGTTATAGGAAGGGTCTCAGGTTTGGTATTAGAAGCATTGAGATATCACATCTCATGCTATAGGAAGGGTCTCAGGATTGGAATGGGAAGGACTTGGATGTCACATCTCATGCTATAGGGAGGGTCTCAAGTTTGATATTAGAAGAATTGAGATAACAAATCTCATGATATCGGAAGGGTCTCAGGATTGGAATGGGAAGGAGTTGGATATCACATCTCATGATAAAGGAAGGGTCTAAGGTTTGGAAGGGGAAGGATTTGGATATCACATCTCATGTTATAGGACGGGTCTCAGGTTTGGTATTAGAAGCATTGAGATATCAAGTCTCATGGTATAAGAAGGGTCTCAGAATTGGAATGGGAAGGAGTTGGATATCACATCTCAAGTTATAGGAAGCGTCTCAGGATTGGAATGGGAAGGAGTTTGATATCACATCTCATGCCATAGTATGGGTCTCAGGTTTGGTAGAAGCATTGGGATATCACATCTCATGCTATCGGAAGGGTATCAGTATTGGATTTGGAAGAAGTTGGATATCCCATCTCATGCTATAGGAAGGGTCTCAGGTTAGAATGGGAAGGAGTTGGATATCACATTTCATGTTATAGGAAGGGTCTCAGGATTGGAATGGGAAGGACTTGGATATCATATCTCATGCTATAGGAAGGCTCTCAGGTTTGGAAGGGGAAGGAGTTGGATATCACATTTCATGTTAGAGGAAGGATCTCAGGTTTGGTATTAGGGGCCTTGAGATATCACATCTCATGCTATAGGAAGGGTCTCAGGATTGAATGGGAAGGAGTTGGATATCACATCTCAAGCTATAGGAAGGGTCTCAGGTTTGGTATAAGCATTGAGATATCACATCTCATGCTATAGGAAGGGTCTCAGGATTGGAATGGGAAGAAGTTGGATATCACATCTCATGCTATAGGAAGGGTCTCAGGTTTGGTATAAGCATTGAGATATCACATCTCATGCTATAGGAAGGGTCTCAGGGTTGGAATGGGAAGGAGTTGTATATGACATCTCATGCCATAGGAAGGGTCTCAGGTTTGGTATAAGCATTGAGATATCACATCACATGCTATAGGAAGGGTCTCAGGATTCGAATGGGAAGGACTTGGATATCACATCTCATGCTATAGGCAGGGTCTCAGGTTTGGAAAGGGATGGAGATGGATATCACATTTCATGTTAGAGGTAGGATCTCAGGTTTGGTATTAGAGGCATTGAGATATCACATCTCATGCTATCAGAAGGGTCTCAGGATTGGAATGGGAAGGAGTTGGATATCACATTTCATGCTAAAGGGAGGGTCTCAGGTTTGGAAGGGGAAGGATTTGGAAATCACATCTCATATTATAGGAAGGATCTCAGGTTTGGTATTAGAAGCATTGAGATATCACATCTCATGCTATCGGAAGGATCTCAGGTTTGGTATAAGAGGCATTGAGATATCACATCTCATGCTATAGGAAGGGTCTCAGGATTGGAATGGGAAGGAGTTGGATATCACATCTCATGTTATAGGAAGGATCTCAGGTTTGGTATTAGAAGCATTGAGACATCACATCTCATGCTATAGGAAGGGTCTCAGGATTGGAATGGGAAGGAGTTGGATATCACATCTCATGCTATAGGAAGGGTCTCAGGTTTGGTATAAGCATTGAGATATCACATCTCATGCTATAGGAAGGGTCTCAGGATTGGAATGGGAAGGAGTTGGATATCACATCTCATGCTATAGGAAGGGTCTCAGGTTTGGTATAAGCATTGAGATATCACATCTTATGCTATAGGAAGGGTCTCAGGTTTGGTATAAGCATTGAGATATCACATCTCATGCTATAGGAAGGGTCTCAGGATTGGAATGGGAAGAAGTTGGATATCACATCTCATGCTATAGGAAGGGTCTCAGGTTTGGTATAAGCATTGAGATATCACATCTCATGCTATAGGAAGGGTCTCAGGGTTGGAATGGGAAGGAGTTGTATATGACATCTCATGCCATAGGAAGGGTCTCAGGTTTGGTATAAGCATTGAGATATCACATCACATGCTATAAGAAGGGTCTCAGGATTGGAATGGGAAGGACTTGGATATCACATCTCATGCTATAGGCAGGGTCTCGGTTTGGAAAGGGAAGGAGATGGATATCACATTTCATGTTAGAGGTAGGATCTCAGGTTTGGTATTAGAGGCATTGAGATATCACATCTCATGCTATCAGAAGGGTCTCAGGATTGGAATGGGAAGGAGTTGGATATCACATTTCATGCTAAAGGGAGAGTCTCAGGTTTGGAAGGGGAAGGATTTGGAAATCACATCATATTATAGGAAGGATCTCAGGTTTGGTATTAGAAGCATTAAGATATCACATCTCATGCTATCGGAAGGATCTCAGGTTTGGTATAAGAGGCATTGAGATATCACATCTCATGCTATCATAAGGGTCTCAGGATTGGAATGGGAAGGAGTTGGATATCACATCTCATGTTATAGGAAGGATCTCAGGTTTGGTATTAGAAGCATTGAGACATCACATCTCATGCTATAGGAAGGTTCTCAGGATTGAAATGGGAAGGAGTTGGATATCACATCTCATGCTATAGGAAGGGTCTCAGGTTTGGTATAAGCATTGAGATATCACATCTCATGCTATAGGAAGGGTCTCAGGATTGGAATGGGAAGGATTTGGATATCACATCTTATGCTATAGGAAGGGTCTCAGGTTTGGTATAAGCATTGAGATATCACATCTCATGCTATAGGAAGGGTCTCAGGATTGGAATGGGAAGGAGTTGTATATGACATCTCAGGCCATAGGAAGTGTCTCAGATTTGGTATAAGCATTGAGATATCACATCTCATGATATCGGAACGGTCTCAGGATTGGAATGGGAAGGACTTGGATATCATATCTCATGCTATAGGAAGGGTCTCAGGATTGGAATGGGAAGGAGTTGGATATCACATCTCAAGCTATGGGAAGGGTCTCAGGTTTGGTATAAGCATTGAGATATCACATCTCATGCTATAGGAAGGGTCTCAGGATTGGAATGGGAAGAAGTTGGATATCACATCTCATGCTATAGGAAGGGTCTCAGGTTTGGTATAAGCATTGAGATATCACATCTCATGCTATAGGAAGGGTCTCAGGATTGGAATGGGAAGGAGTTGTATATGCCATCTCATGCCATAGGAAGGGTCTCAGGTTTGGTATAAGCATTGAGATATCACATCACATGCTATAGGAAGGGTCTCAGGATTGGAATGGGAAGGACTTGGATATCACATATCATGCTATAGGCAGGGTCTCAGGTTTGGAAAGGGAAGGAGATGGATATCACATTTCATGTTAGAGGTAGGATCTCAGGTTTGGTATTAGAGGCATTGAGATATCACATCTCATGCTATCAGAAGGGTCTCAGGAATGGAATGGGAAGGAGTTGGATATCACATCTCATGCTAAAGGGAGGGTCTCAGGTTTGGAAGGGGAAGGATTTGGAAATCACATCTCATATTATAGGAAGGATCTCAGGTTTGGTATTAGAAGCATTGAGATATCACATCTCATGCTATCGGAAGGATCTCAGGTTTGATATAAGAGGCATTGAGATATCACATCTCATGCTATCATAAGGGTCTCAGGATTGGAATGGGAAGGAGTTGGATATCACATCTCATGTTATAGGAAGGATCTCAGGTTTGGTATTGGAAGCATTGAGACATCACATCTCATGCTATAGGAAGGGTCTCAGGATTGGAATGGGAAGGAGTTGGATATCACATCTCATGCTATAGGAAGGGTCTCAGATTTGGTATAAGCATTGAGATATCACATCTCATGCTATAGCAACGGTCTCAGGATTGGAATGGGAAGGAGTTGTATATGACATCTCAGGCCATAGGAAGGGTCTCAGGTTTGATATAAGCATTGAGATATCACATCTCTGCTATCGGAAGGGTCTCAGGATTGGAATGGGAAGGAGTTGGATATCCCATCTGAGTTGGATATCCCATCTCATGTTATAGGAAGGGTCTCAGGTTTGGTATTAGAAGCATTGAGATATCACATCTCATGCTATAGGAAGGGTCTCAGGATTGGAATGGGGAGGACTTGGATGTCACATCTCATGCTATAGGGAGGGTCTCAAGTTTGATATTAGAAGCATTGAGATAACAAATGTCATGATATCGGAAGGGTCTCAGGATTGGAATGGGAAGGAGTTGGATATCACATCTCATGATAAAGGAAGGGTCTAAGGTTTGGAAGGGGAAGGATTTGGATATGACATCTCATGTTATAGGACGGGTCTCAGGTTTGGTATTAGAAGCATTGAGATATCAAGTCTCATGGTATAGGAAGGGTCTCAGAATTGGAATGGGAAGAAGTTGGATATCACATCTCAAGCTATAGGAAGGGTCTCAGGATTGGAATGGGAAGGAGTTTGATATCACATCTCATGCCATAGTATGGGTCTCAGATTTGGTAGAAGCATTGGGATATCACATCTCATGCTATCGGAATGGTATCAGTATTGGATTTGGAAGGAGTTGGATATCCCATCTCATGCTATAGGAAAGGTCTCAGGTTGGAATGGGATGGAGTTGGATATCACATTTCATGTTATAGGAAGGGTCTCAGGATTGGAATGGGAAGGACTTGGATATCATATCTCATGCTATAGGAAGGCACTCAGGTTTGGAAGGGGAAGGAGTTGGATATCACATTTCATGTTAGAGGAAGGATCTCAGGTTTGGTATTAGAGGCCTTGAGATATCACATCTCATGCTATAGGAAGGGTCTCAGGATTGGAATGGGAAGGAGTTGGATATCACATCTCAAGCTATAGGAAGGGTCTCAGGTTTGGTATAAGCATTGAGATATCACATCTCATGCTATAGGAAGGGTCTCAGGATTGGAATGGGAAGGAGTTGGATATCACATCTCATGTTATAGGAAAGATCTCAGGTTTGGTATTAGAAGCATTGAGACATCACATCTCATGTTATAGGAAGGGTCTCAGGATTGGAATGGGAAGAAGTTGGATATCACATCTCATGCTATAGGAAGGGTCTCAGGTTTGGAAGGGGAAGGAGTTGGATATCCAATCTCATGTTATAGGACTGGTCTCAGGTTTGGTATTAGAAGCATTGAGATATCACATCGCATGCTGTAGGAAGGTTCTCAGGTTTGGAATGGGGAAGAATTGGATATCACATCTCATGTCATAGGAAGGATCTCAGGTTTGGTATTAGAAGCATTGAGATATCACATCTCATGCTATAGGAATGGTCTCAGGGTTGGAATGGGAAGGAGTTGGATATTACATTCTTGCTATAGGAAGGGTCTCATGTTTGGAATGGGAAGGAGTTGGATATCACATATGCTATAGGAAGGGTCTCAGGTTTGGAACGGGAAGGAGTTGGATATCCGATCTCATGTTATAGGAAGGGTCTCAGGTTTGGTATAAGCAGTGAGATATCACATCTCTGCTATCAGAAGTGTCTCAAGATTGGAATGGGAAGGAGTTGGATATCCCATCTCATGTTATAGGACGGGTCTCAGGTTTGTTATTAGAATCATTGAGATATCATATTGCACGCTGCAGGAAGGGTCTAAGGATTGGAATGGGAAGGACTTGGATATCACATCTCATGCTATAGATAGGCTCTCAGATTTGGAAAGGGAAGGAGTTGGATATCACATTTCATGTTAGAGGAAGGATCTCAGGTTTGGTATTAGAGGCATTGAGATATCACATCTCATGCTATAGGAAGCGTCTCAGGATTGGAATGGGAAGGAGTTGGGTATCACATCTCATGCTATAGGAAGGGTCTCAGGATTGGTATAAGTATTGAGATATAACATCTCATGCTATAGGAAGGGTCTCAGGATTGGAATGGAAGGAGTTGGATATCACATCTCATGTTATAGGAAGGATCTCAGGTTTGGTATTAGAAGCATTGAGACATCACATCTCATGCTATAGGAAGGGTCTCAGGATTGGAATGGGAAGGAGTTGGATATCACATCTCATGCTATAGGAAGGGTCTCAGGTTTGGTATAAGCATTGAGATATCACATCTCATGCTATAGGAAGGGTCTCAGGATTGGAATGGGAAGGAGTTGTATATGACATCTCATGCCGTAGGAAGGGTCTCAGGTTTCGTATAAGCATTGAGATATCACATCTCTGCTATCGGAAGGGTCTCAGGATTGGAATGGGAAGGAGTTGGATATCCCATCTCATGTTATAGGAAGAGTCTCAGGTTTGGTATTAGAAGCATTGGATATCACATATCATGCTATAGGAAGTGTCTCAGGATTGGAATGGGAAGGACTTGGATATCACATCTCATGCTATAGGAAGGGTCTCAGGTTTGGTATAAGCAGTGAGATATCACATCTCATACTATAGGAAGGGTCTCAGGATTGGAAAGGGAAGGAGTTGGATATCACATCTCATGTTATAGGAAGGATCTCAGGTTTGGTATAAGCATTGAGATATCACATCTCTGCTATCGGAAGGGTCTCAGGATTGGAATGGGAAGGAGTTGGATATTCCCATCTCATGTTATAGGAAGGGTCTCAGGTTTTGTATTAGAAGCATTGAGATATCACATCTCATGCTGTAGGAAGGGTCTCAGGATTGGAATTGGAAGGAGTTGGATATCACATCTCATGCTATAGGAAGGATCACAGGTTTGGTATTAGAAGCATTGAGATATCACATCTCATGCTATCAGAAGGGTCTCAGGATTGGAATGGGAAGGAGTTGGATATCACATCTCATGCTATAGGAAGGGTCTCAGGTTTGGAACGGGAAGGAGTTGGATATCCCATCTCATGTTATAGGACGGGTCTCAGGTTTGGTATTTGAAGCATTGAGATATCACATCGCATGCTGTAGGAAGGATCTCAGGTTTGGAATGGGAAGGAATTGGATATCACATCTCATGTCATAGGAAGTATCTCAGGTTTGGTATTAGAAGCATTGAGATATCACATCTCATGCTATTGGAATGGTCTCAGGATTGGAATGGGTAGGAGTTGGATATTACATTCTTGCTATAGGAAGGGTCTCATGTTTGGAATGGGAAGGAGTTGGATATCACATATGCTATAGGAAGGGTCTCAGGTTTGGAACGGGAAGGAGTTGGATATCACATCTCATGCTATAGGTAGGCTCTCAGGTTTGGTATAAGCATTGAGATATCACATCTCATGCTATAGGAAGGGTCTCAGGATTGGAATGGGAAGGATTTGGATATCACATCTCATGCTATAGGAAGGGTCTCAGGTTTGGTATAAGCATGGAGATATCACTTCTCATGCTATAGGAAGGGTCTCAGGATTGGAATGGGAAGGTGTTGGATATCACATCTCATGCTATAGGAAGGGTCTCAGATTTGGTATAAGCATTGAGATATCACATCTCATGCTATAGGAAGGGTCTCAGGATTGGAATGGGAAGGAGTTGTATATGACATCTCAGGCCTTAGGAAGGGTCTCAGGTTTGGTATAAGCATTGAGATATCACATCTCTGCTATCGGAAGGGTCTCAGGATTGGAATGGGAAGGAGTTGGATATCCCATCTCATGTTATAGGAAGGGTCTCAGGTTTGGTATTAGAAGCATTGAGATATCACATCTCATGCTATAGGAAGGGTCTCAGGATTGGAATGGGAAGGACTTGGATGTCACATCTCATGCTATAGGGAGGGTCTCAAGTTTGATATTAGAAGAATTGAGATAACAAATCTCATGATATCGGAAGGGTCTCAGGATTGGAATGGGAAGGAGTTGGATATCACATCTCATGATAAAGGAAGGGTCTAAGGTTTGGAAGGGGAAGGATTTGGATATCACATCTCATGTTATAGGACGGGTCTCAGGTTTGGTATTAGAAGCATTGAGATATCAAGTCTCATGGTATAAGAAGGGTCTCAGAATTGGAATGGGAAGGAGTTGGATATCACATCTCAAGTTATAGGAAGCGTCTCAGGATTGGAATGGGAAGGAGTTTGATATCACATCTCATGCCATAGTATGGGTCTCAGGTTTGGTAGAAGCATTGGGATATCACATCTCATGCTATCGGAAGGGTATCAGTATTGGATTTGGAAGAAGTTGGATATCCCATCTCATGCTATAGGAAGGGTCTCAGGTTAGAATGGGAAGGAGTTGGATATCACATTTCATGTTATAGGAAGGGTCTCAGGATTGGAATGGGAAGGACTTGGATATCATATCTCATGCTATAGGAAGGCTCTCAGGTTTGGAAGGGGAAGGAGTTGGATATCACATTTCATGTTAGAGGAAGGATCTCAGGTTTGGTATTAGGGGCCTTGAGATATCACATCTCATGCTATAGGAAGGGTCTCAGGATTGAATGGGAAGGAGTTGGATATCACATCTCAAGCTATAGGAAGGGTCTCAGGTTTGGTATAAGCATTGAGATATCACATCTCATGCTATAGGAAGGGTCTCAGGATTGGAATGGGAAGAAGTTGGATATCACATCTCATGCTATAGGAAGGGTCTCAGGTTTGGTATAAGCATTGAGATATCACATCTCATGCTATAGGAAGGGTCTCAGGGTTGGAATGGGAAGGAGTTGTATATGACATCTCATGCCATAGGAAGGGTCTCAGGTTTGGTATAAGCATTGAGATATCACATCACATGCTATAGGAAGGGTCTCAGGATTCGAATGGGAAGGACTTGGATATCACATCTCATGCTATAGGCAGGGTCTCAGGTTTGGAAAGGGATGGAGATGGATATCACATTTCATGTTAGAGGTAGGATCTCAGGTTTGGTATTAGAGGCATTGAGATATCACATCTCATGCTATCAGAAGGGTCTCAGGATTGGAATGGGAAGGAGTTGGATATCACATTTCATGCTAAAGGGAGGGTCTCAGGTTTGGAAGGGGAAGGATTTGGAAATCACATCTCATATTATAGGAAGGATCTCAGGTTTGGTATTAGAAGCATTGAGATATCACATCTCATGCTATCGGAAGGATCTCAGGTTTGGTATAAGAGGCATTGAGATATCACATCTCATGCTATAGGAAGGGTCTCAGGATTGGAATGGGAAGGAGTTGGATATCACATCTCATGTTATAGGAAGGATCTCAGGTTTGGTATTAGAAGCATTGAGACATCACATCTCATGCTATAGGAAGGGTCTCAGGATTGGAATGGGAAGGAGTTGGATATCACATCTCATGCTATAGGAAGGGTCTCAGGTTTGGTATAAGCATTGAGATATCACATCTCATGCTATAGGAAGGGTCTCAGGATTGGAATGGGAAGGAGTTGGATATCACATCTCATGCTATAGGAAGGGTCTCAGGTTTGGTATAAGCATTGAGATATCACATCTTATGCTATAGGAAGGGTCTCAGGTTTGGTATAAGCATTGAGATATCACATCTCATGCTATAGGAAGGGTCTCAGGATTGGAATGGGAAGAAGTTGGATATCACATCTCATGCTATAGGAAGGGTCTCAGGTTTGGTATAAGCATTGAGATATCACATCTCATGCTATAGGAAGGGTCTCAGGGTTGGAATGGGAAGGAGTTGTATATGACATCTCATGCCATAGGAAGGGTCTCAGGTTTGGTATAAGCATTGAGATATCACATCACATGCTATAAGAAGGGTCTCAGGATTGGAATGGGAAGGACTTGGATATCACATCTCATGCTATAGGCAGGGTCTCGGTTTGGAAAGGGAAGGAGATGGATATCACATTTCATGTTAGAGGTAGGATCTCAGGTTTGGTATTAGAGGCATTGAGATATCACATCTCATGCTATCAGAAGGGTCTCAGGATTGGAATGGGAAGGAGTTGGATATCACATTTCATGCTAAAGGGAGAGTCTCAGGTTTGGAAGGGGAAGGATTTGGAAATCACATCATATTATAGGAAGGATCTCAGGTTTGGTATTAGAAGCATTAAGATATCACATCTCATGCTATCGGAAGGATCTCAGGTTTGGTATAAGAGGCATTGAGATATCACATCTCATGCTATCATAAGGGTCTCAGGATTGGAATGGGAAGGAGTTGGATATCACATCTCATGTTATAGGAAGGATCTCAGGTTTGGTATTAGAAGCATTGAGACATCACATCTCATGCTATAGGAAGGTTCTCAGGATTGAAATGGGAAGGAGTTGGATATCACATCTCATGCTATAGGAAGGGTCTCAGGTTTGGTATAAGCATTGAGATATCACATCTCATGCTATAGGAAGGGTCTCAGGATTGGAATGGGAAGGATTTGGATATCACATCTTATGCTATAGGAAGGGTCTCAGGTTTGGTATAAGCATTGAGATATCACATCTCATGCTATAGGAAGGGTCTCAGGATTGGAATGGGAAGGAGTTGTATATGACATCTCAGGCCATAGGAAGTGTCTCAGATTTGGTATAAGCATTGAGATATCACATCTCATGATATCGGAACGGTCTCAGGATTGGAATGGGAAGGACTTGGATATCATATCTCATGCTATAGGAAGGGTCTCAGGATTGGAATGGGAAGGAGTTGGATATCACATCTCAAGCTATGGGAAGGGTCTCAGGTTTGGTATAAGCATTGAGATATCACATCTCATGCTATAGGAAGGGTCTCAGGATTGGAATGGGAAGAAGTTGGATATCACATCTCATGCTATAGGAAGGGTCTCAGGTTTGGTATAAGCATTGAGATATCACATCTCATGCTATAGGAAGGGTCTCAGGATTGGAATGGGAAGGAGTTGTATATGCCATCTCATGCCATAGGAAGGGTCTCAGGTTTGGTATAAGCATTGAGATATCACATCACATGCTATAGGAAGGGTCTCAGGATTGGAATGGGAAGGACTTGGATATCACATATCATGCTATAGGCAGGGTCTCAGGTTTGGAAAGGGAAGGAGATGGATATCACATTTCATGTTAGAGGTAGGATCTCAGGTTTGGTATTAGAGGCATTGAGATATCACATCTCATGCTATCAGAAGGGTCTCAGGAATGGAATGGGAAGGAGTTGGATATCACATCTCATGCTAAAGGGAGGGTCTCAGGTTTGGAAGGGGAAGGATTTGGAAATCACATCTCATATTATAGGAAGGATCTCAGGTTTGGTATTAGAAGCATTGAGATATCACATCTCATGCTATCGGAAGGATCTCAGGTTTGATATAAGAGGCATTGAGATATCACATCTCATGCTATCATAAGGGTCTCAGGATTGGAATGGGAAGGAGTTGGATATCACATCTCATGTTATAGGAAGGATCTCAGGTTTGGTATTGGAAGCATTGAGACATCACATCTCATGCTATAGGAAGGGTCTCAGGATTGGAATGGGAAGGAGTTGGATATCACATCTCATGCTATAGGAAGGGTCTCAGATTTGGTATAAGCATTGAGATATCACATCTCATGCTATAGCAACGGTCTCAGGATTGGAATGGGAAGGAGTTGTATATGACATCTCAGGCCATAGGAAGGGTCTCAGGTTTGATATAAGCATTGAGATATCACATCTCTGCTATCGGAAGGGTCTCAGGATTGGAATGGGAAGGAGTTGGATATCCCATCTGAGTTGGATATCCCATCTCATGTTATAGGAAGGGTCTCAGGTTTGGTATTAGAAGCATTGAGATATCACATCTCATGCTATAGGAAGGGTCTCAGGATTGGAATGGGGAGGACTTGGATGTCACATCTCATGCTATAGGGAGGGTCTCAAGTTTGATATTAGAAGCATTGAGATAACAAATGTCATGATATCGGAAGGGTCTCAGGATTGGAATGGGAAGGAGTTGGATATCACATCTCATGATAAAGGAAGGGTCTAAGGTTTGGAAGGGGAAGGATTTGGATATGACATCTCATGTTATAGGACGGGTCTCAGGTTTGGTATTAGAAGCATTGAGATATCAAGTCTCATGGTATAGGAAGGGTCTCAGAATTGGAATGGGAAGAAGTTGGATATCACATCTCAAGCTATAGGAAGGGTCTCAGGATTGGAATGGGAAGGAGTTTGATATCACATCTCATGCCATAGTATGGGTCTCAGATTTGGTAGAAGCATTGGGATATCACATCTCATGCTATCGGAATGGTATCAGTATTGGATTTGGAAGGAGTTGGATATCCCATCTCATGCTATAGGAAAGGTCTCAGGTTGGAATGGGATGGAGTTGGATATCACATTTCATGTTATAGGAAGGGTCTCAGGATTGGAATGGGAAGGACTTGGATATCATATCTCATGCTATAGGAAGGCACTCAGGTTTGGAAGGGGAAGGAGTTGGATATCACATTTCATGTTAGAGGAAGGATCTCAGGTTTGGTATTAGAGGCCTTGAGATATCACATCTCATGCTATAGGAAGGGTCTCAGGATTGGAATGGGAAGGAGTTGGATATCACATCTCAAGCTATAGGAAGGGTCTCAGGTTTGGTATAAGCATTGAGATATCACATCTCATGCTATAGGAAGGGTCTCAGGATTGGAATGGGAAGGAGTTGGATATCACATCTCATGTTATAGGAAAGATCTCAGGTTTGGTATTAGAAGCATTGAGACATCACATCTCATGTTATAGGAAGGGTCTCAGGATTGGAATGGGAAGAAGTTGGATATCACATCTCATGCTATAGGAAGGGTCTCAGGTTTGGAAGGGGAAGGAGTTGGATATCCAATCTCATGTTATAGGACTGGTCTCAGGTTTGGTATTAGAAGCATTGAGATATCACATCGCATGCTGTAGGAAGGTTCTCAGGTTTGGAATGGGGAAGAATTGGATATCACATCTCATGTCATAGGAAGGATCTCAGGTTTGGTATTAGAAGCATTGAGATATCACATCTCATGCTATAGGAATGGTCTCAGGGTTGGAATGGGAAGGAGTTGGATATTACATTCTTGCTATAGGAAGGGTCTCATGTTTGGAATGGGAAGGAGTTGGATATCACATATGCTATAGGAAGGGTCTCAGGTTTGGAACGGGAAGGAGTTGGATATCCGATCTCATGTTATAGGAAGGGTCTCAGGTTTGGTATAAGCAGTGAGATATCACATCTCTGCTATCAGAAGTGTCTCAAGATTGGAATGGGAAGGAGTTGGATATCCCATCTCATGTTATAGGACGGGTCTCAGGTTTGTTATTAGAATCATTGAGATATCATATTGCACGCTGCAGGAAGGGTCTAAGGATTGGAATGGGAAGGACTTGGATATCACATCTCATGCTATAGATAGGCTCTCAGATTTGGAAAGGGAAGGAGTTGGATATCACATTTCATGTTAGAGGAAGGATCTCAGGTTTGGTATTAGAGGCATTGAGATATCACATCTCATGCTATAGGAAGCGTCTCAGGATTGGAATGGGAAGGAGTTGGGTATCACATCTCATGCTATAGGAAGGGTCTCAGGATTGGTATAAGTATTGAGATATAACATCTCATGCTATAGGAAGGGTCTCAGGATTGGAATGGAAGGAGTTGGATATCACATCTCATGTTATAGGAAGGATCTCAGGTTTGGTATTAGAAGCATTGAGACATCACATCTCATGCTATAGGAAGGGTCTCAGGATTGGAATGGGAAGGAGTTGGATATCACATCTCATGCTATAGGAAGGGTCTCAGGTTTGGTATAAGCATTGAGATATCACATCTCATGCTATAGGAAGGGTCTCAGGATTGGAATGGGAAGGAGTTGTATATGACATCTCATGCCGTAGGAAGGGTCTCAGGTTTCGTATAAGCATTGAGATATCACATCTCTGCTATCGGAAGGGTCTCAGGATTGGAATGGGAAGGAGTTGGATATCCCATCTCATGTTATAGGAAGAGTCTCAGGTTTGGTATTAGAAGCATTGGATATCACATATCATGCTATAGGAAGTGTCTCAGGATTGGAATGGGAAGGACTTGGATATCACATCTCATGCTATAGGAAGGGTCTCAGGTTTGGTATAAGCAGTGAGATATCACATCTCATACTATAGGAAGGGTCTCAGGATTGGAAAGGGAAGGAGTTGGATATCACATCTCATGTTATAGGAAGGATCTCAGGTTTGGTATAAGCATTGAGATATCACATCTCTGCTATCGGAAGGGTCTCAGGATTGGAATGGGAAGGAGTTGGATATTCCCATCTCATGTTATAGGAAGGGTCTCAGGTTTTGTATTAGAAGCATTGAGATATCACATCTCATGCTGTAGGAAGGGTCTCAGGATTGGAATTGGAAGGAGTTGGATATCACATCTCATGCTATAGGAAGGATCACAGGTTTGGTATTAGAAGCATTGAGATATCACATCTCATGCTATCAGAAGGGTCTCAGGATTGGAATGGGAAGGAGTTGGATATCACATCTCATGCTATAGGAAGGGTCTCAGGTTTGGAACGGGAAGGAGTTGGATATCCCATCTCATGTTATAGGACGGGTCTCAGGTTTGGTATTTGAAGCATTGAGATATCACATCGCATGCTGTAGGAAGGATCTCAGGTTTGGAATGGGAAGGAATTGGATATCACATCTCATGTCATAGGAAGTATCTCAGGTTTGGTATTAGAAGCATTGAGATATCACATCTCATGCTATTGGAATGGTCTCAGGATTGGAATGGGTAGGAGTTGGATATTACATTCTTGCTATAGGAAGGGTCTCATGTTTGGAATGGGAAGGAGTTGGATATCACATATGCTATAGGAAGGGTCTCAGGTTTGGAACGGGAAGGAGTTGGATATCACATCTCATGCTATAGGTAGGCTCTCAGGTTTGGTATAAGCATTGAGATATCACATCTCATGCTATAGGAAGGGTCTCAGGATTGGAATGGGAAGGATTTGGATATCACATCTCATGCTATAGGAAGGGTCTCAGGTTTGGTATAAGCATGGAGATATCACTTCTCATGCTATAGGAAGTGTCTCAGGATTGGAATGGGAAGGAGTTGGATATCACATCTCATGTTATAGGAAGGATCTCAGGTTTGGTATTAGAAGCATTGAGACATCACATCTCATGCTATAGGAAGGGTCTCAGGATTGGAATGGGAAGTAGTTGAATATCACATCTCATGCTAAAGGGAGGGTCTCAGGTTTGGAAGGGGAAGGATTTGGATATTACATCTCGTGTTATAGGAATGATCTCAGGTTTGGTATTAGAAGCATTCAGATATCACATCTCATGCTATCGGAAGGGTCTCATGTTTGGAATGGGAAGGAGTT
The DNA here is from genome assembly GCF_040938575.1 of Ambystoma mexicanum. Taxonomy (NCBI): domain Eukaryota; kingdom Metazoa; phylum Chordata; class Amphibia; order Caudata; family Ambystomatidae; genus Ambystoma; species Ambystoma mexicanum. Next base: position 1,505,270,589 of record NC_090923.1, on the reverse strand, counting down.
GGATATCACATATGCTATAGGAAGGGTCTCAGGTTTGGAACGGGAAGGAGTTGGATATCCGATCTCATGTTATAGGAAGGGTCTCAGGTTTGGTATAAGCAGTGAGATATCACATCTCTGCTATCAGAAGTGTCTCAAGATTGGAATGGGAAGGAGTTGGATATCCCATCTCATGTTATAGGACGGGTCTCAGGTTTGTTATTAGAATCATTGAGATATCATATTGCACGCTGCAGGAAGGGTCTAAGGATTGGAATGGGAAGGACTTGGATATCACATCTCATGCTATAGATAGGCTCTCAGATTTGGAAAGGGAAGGAGTTGGATATCACATTTCATGTTAGAGGAAGGATCTCAGGTTTGGTATTAGAGGCATTGAGATATCACATCTCATGCTATAGGAAGCGTCTCAGGATTGGAATGGGAAGGAGTTGGGTATCACATCTCATGCTATAGGAAGGGTCTCAGGATTGGTATAAGTATTAGATATAACATCTCATGCTATAGGAAGGGTCTCAGGATTGGAATGGAAGGAGTTGGATATCACATCTCATGTTATAGGAAGGATCTCAGGTTTGGTATTAGAAGCATTGAGACATCACATCTCATGCTATAGGAAGGGTCTCAGGATTGGAATGGGAAGGAGTTGGATATCACATCTCATGCTATAGGAAGGGTCTCAGGTTTGGTATAAGCATTGAGATATCACATCTCATGCTATAGGAAGGGTCTCAGGATTGGAATGGGAAGGAGTTGTATATGACATCTCATGCCGTAGGAAGGGTCTCAGGTTTCGTATAAGCATTGAGATATCACATCTCTGCTATCGGAAGGGTCTCAGGATTGGAATGGGAAGGAGTTGGATATCCCATCTCATGTTATAGGAAGAGTCTCAGGTTTGGTATTAGAAGCATTGGATATCACATATCATGCTATAGGAAGTGTCTCAGGATTGGAATGGGAAGGACTTGGATATCACATCTCATGCTATAGGGAGGGTCTCAAGTTTGATATTAGAAGCATTGAGATATCACATCTCATGCTATAGGAAGGGTCTCAGGATTGGAATGGGAAGGAGTTGGATATCACATCTCATGCTATAGGAAGGGTCTCAGGTTTGGTATAAGCAGTGAGATATCACATCTCATACTATAGGAAGGGTCTCAGGATTGGAAAGGGAAGGAGTTGGATATCACATCTCATGTTATAGGAAGGATCTCAGGTTTGGTATAAGCATTGAGATATCACATCTCTGCTATCGGAAGGGTCTCAGGATTGGAATGGGAAGGAGTTGGATATTCCCATCTCATGTTATAGGAAGGGTCTCAGGTTTTGTATTAGAAGCATTGAGATATCACATCTCATGCTGTAGGAAGGGTCTCAGGATTGGAATTGGAAGGAGTTGGATATCACATCTCATGCTATAGGAAGGATCACAGGTTTGGTATTAGAAGCATTGAGATATCACATCTCATGCTATCAGAAGGGTCTCAGGATTGGAATGGGAAGGAGTTGGATATCACATCTCATGCTATAGAAAGGGTCTCAGGTTTGGAACGGGAAGGAGTTGGATATCATATCTCATGTTAAAGGAAGAGTCTCAGGTTTGGTATAAGCATTGAGATATCACATCTCTGCTATCGGAGGTGTCTCAGGATTGGGATGGGAAGGAGTTGGATATCACATCTCATGCTATAGGAAGGATCACAGGTTTGGTATTAGAAGCATTGAGATATCACATCTCATGCTATCAGAAGGGTCTCAGGATTGGAATGGGAAGGAGTTGGATATCACATCTCATGCTATAGAAAGGGTCTCAGGTTTGGAACGGGAAGGAGTTGGATATCATATCTCATGTTAAAGGAAGAGTCTCAGGTTTGGTATAAGCATTGAGATATCACATCTCTGCTATCGGAGGTGTCTCAGGATTGGGATGGGAAGGAGTTGGATATCACATCTCATGCTACAGGAAGGGTATCAGGTTTGGAACGGGAAGGAGTTGGATATCCCATCTCATGTTATAGGACGGGTCTCAGGTTTGGTATTTGAAGCATTGAGATATCACATCGCATGCTGTAGGAAGGATCTCAGGTTTGGAATGGGAAGGAATTGGATATCACATCTCATGTCATAGGAAGTATCTCAGGTTTGGTATTAGAAGCATTGAGATATCACATCTCATGCTATTGGAATGGTCTCAGGATTGGAATGGGTAGGAGTTGGATATTACATTCTTGCTATAGGAAGGGTCTCATGTTTGGAATGGGAAGGAGTTGGATATCACATATGCTATAGGAAGGGTCTCAGGTTTGGAACGGGAAGGAGTTGGATATCACATCTCATGCTATAGGTAGGCTCTCAGGTTTGGTATAAGCATTGAGATATCACATCTCATGCTATAGGAAGGGTCTCAGGATTGGAATGGGAAGGATTTGGATATCACATCTCATGCTATAGGAAGGGTCTCAGGTTTGGTATAAGCATGGAGATATCACTTCTCATGCTATAGGAAGTGTCTCAGGATTGGAATGGGAAGGAGTTGGATATCACATCTCATGTTATAGGAAGGATCTCAGGTTTGGTATTAGAAGCATTGAGACATCACATCTCATGCTATAGGAAGGGTCTCAGGATTGGAATGGAAAGTAGTTGAATATCACATCTCATGCTAAAGGGAGGGTCTCAGGTTTGGAAGGGGAAGGATTTGGATATTACATCTCGTGTTATAGGAATGATCTCAGGTTTGGTATTAGAAGCATTCAGACATCACATCTCATGCTATCGGAAGGATCTCAGGTTTGGTATTAGAAGCATTGAGATATCAAATCTCATGCTATAGGAAGGGTCGCAGGATTGGAATGGGAAGGAGTTCGATATCACATCTCATGCTATGGGAAGGGTCTCAGGATTGGAATGGGAAGGAGTTTTATATGACATCTCATGCCATAGGAAGGATCTCAGGTTTGGTATTAGAAGCATTGAGACATAACATCTCATGTTATAGGAAGGGTCTCAGGATTGGAATAGGAAGGAGTTGGATATCACATCTCATGCTATAGGAAGGGTCTCAGGTTTGGAATGGGAAGGAGTTGTATATGACATCTCATGCCACAGGAAGGGTCTCAGGTTTGGTATAAGCATTGAGATATCACATCTCTGCTATCGGAAGGGTCTCAGGATTGGAATGGGAAGGAGTTGGATATCCCATCTTACGTTATAGGAAGGGTCTCAGGTTTGGTATTAGAAGCATTGAGATATCACATCTCATGCTATAGGAAGGGTCTCAGGATTGGAATGGGAAGGAGTTGTATATGACATCTCATGCCACAGGAAGGGTCTCAGGTTTGGTATAAGCATTGAGATATCACATCTCTGCTATCGGAAGGGTCTCAGGATTGGAATGGGAAGGAGTTGGATATCCCATCTTACGTTATAGGAAGGGTCTCAGGTTTGGTATTAGAAGCATTGAGATATCACATCTCATGCTATAGGAAGGGTCTCAGGATTGGAATGGGAAGGACTTGGATATCACATCTCATTCTATAGGGAGGGTCTCACGTTTGGAAAGGGAAGGAGTTGGATATCACATTTCATGTTAGATGTAGGATCTCAGGTTTGGTATTAGAGGCATTGAGATATCACATCTCATGCTATCAGAAGGGTCTCAGGATTGGAATGGGAAGGAGTTGGATATAACATCTCATGCTAAAAGGAGGGTCTCAGGAATGGAAGGGGAAGGATTTGGATATTACATCTCATGTTATAGGAAGGATCTTAGGTTTGGTATTAGAAGCATTGAGATATCACATCTCATGCTATCGGAAGGATCTCAGGTTTGGTATTAGAGGCATTGAGATATCACATCTCATGCTAAAGGGAGGGTCTCAGATTTGGAAGGGGAAGGATTTGGATATCACATCTCTTGTTATAGGAAGGTTCACAGGTTTGGTATTAGAAGCATTGAGATATCACATCTCATGCTATGGGAAGGGTCTCAGGATTGGAATGGGAAGGAGTTGGATATTGCATCTCATGCTATAGGAAGGGTCTCAGGTTTGGAACGGGAAGGAGTTAGATATCACATCTCATGTTATATTAAGAGTCTCAGGTTTGGTATAAGCATTGAGATTTCACATCTCTGCTATCGGAGGTGTCTCAGGATTGGGATGGGAAGGAATTGGATATCACATCTCATGCTATAGGAAGGGTATCAGGTTTGGAACGGGAAGGAGTTGGATTTCACATCTCATGTTATAGGATGGTTCTCATGTTTGGTTTTAAAAGCATTGAGATATCACATCTCATGCTATGGGAAGGGTCTCAGGTTTGGAATGGGAAGGAGTTGGATATCACATCTCATGCTAAAGGAAAGGTCTCAGGTCTGGAAGGGGAAGGATTTGGATCTCACATCTCATGTTTTAGGACGGGTCTCAGGTTTGGTATTAGAAGCATTGAAATATCACATCTCATGGTATAGGAAGGGTCCCAGGATTGGAATGGGAAGGAGTTGGATATCACATTGAATGGGAAGGAGTTTGATATCACATCTCAAGCTATAGGAAGGGCCTCAGGTTTGGAAAGGGAATGATTTGGATTTCACATCTCATGTTATAGGATGGTTCTCATGTTTGGTTTTAGAAGCATTGAAATATCACATCTCATGCTATCGGAAGGGTCTCAGGTTTGGAATGGGAAGGAGTTTGATATCACATCTCATGTTAGAGGTAGGATCTCAGGTTTGCTATTAGAGGCATTGAGATATGACATCTCATGCCATCAGAAGGGTCTCGGGATTGGAATGGGAAGGAGTTGGATATCACATCTCATGCTAAAGGGAGGGTCTAAGGTTTGGAAGGGGAAGGATTTGGACATCACATCTCATGTTATTGGAAGGATCTGAGGTTTGGTATTAGAAGCATTGAGATATCACATCTCATGCTATAGGAAGGGTCTCAGGAATGGAATGGGAAGGACTTGGATATCACATCTCATGATAAAGGAAGGGTCTAAGGTTTGGAAGGGGAAGGATTTGGACATCACATCTCATGTTATTGGAAGGATCTGAGGTTTGGTATTAGAAGCATTGAGATATCAAGTCTCATGGTATAGGACGGGAGTTTGATATCACATCTCATGCCATGGTATGGGTCTCAGGTTTTGTAGAAGCATTGGGATATCACATCTCATGCTATCGGAAGGGTATCAGGATTGGATTTGGAAGGAGTTGGATATCCCATCTCATGCTATAGGAAGGGTCTCAGGTTGGAATAGAAGGAGTTGGATATCACATCTCATGTTATAGGAAGGGTCTCAGGATTGGAATGGGAAGGACTTGGATATCACATCTCATGTTATAGGAAGGATCTCAGGTTTTGTATTAGAAGCATTGAGATATCACATCTCATGCTATAGGAAGGGTCTCAGGATTGGAATGTGAAGGATTTGGATATCACATCTCATGCTAAAGGAAGGGTGTCAGGTTTGGTATAAGCATTGAGATATCACATCTCTGCTATCGGAAGGGTCTAAGGATTGGATTGGGAAGGAATTGGATATCCCTTCTCATGCTATAGGAAGGGTCTCAGGTTGGAATGGGTAGGAGTTGGATATCACATCTCATGTTATAGGAAGGGTCTCAAGATTGAAATGGGAAGGATTTGGATATCACATCTCTTGCTATAGGAAGGGTCTCAGGTTTTCTATTAGAAACATTGTGATATGACATCTCATGCTATAGGAAGGGTTTCAGTATTGGAATGGGAAGGATTTGGATATCACATCTCATGCTAAAGGAAGGGTCTCAGGTTTGGAAGGGGAAGGATTTGGATATCATATCTCATGTTATAGGACGTATCTCATGTTATAGGACGGGTCCCAGGTTTGGTATTAGAAGCATTGAGATATCACATCTCATGGTATAGGAAGGGTCTCACGATTGGAATGGGAAGGAGTTGGATCTCCTTTCTCATGCTACAGGAAGGGTCTCAGGTTGGAATGGGAAGGAGTTGGATATCACATCTCGTTATAGGAAGGGTCTCAGGATTGGAATGGGAAGGAATTGGATATCACATCTCTTGCTATAGGAAGGGTCTCAGGTTTGGAAGGGGAAGGATTTGGATATCATATCTCATGTTATAGGACCGGTCCCAGGGCTGGTATTAGAAGCATTGAGATATCACATCTCATGCTATAGGAGGAGTCTCAGGATTGGAATGGGAAGGAGTTGGATATCACGTCTCATGTTATAGGAAGGGTCTCAGGATTGGAATGGGAAGGAGTTGAATATCACATCTCATGCTAAAGGAAGGGTATCAGGTTTGATAGAAGCATTCAGATATCACATCTCATGCTATAGGAAGGAACTCAGGATTGGAATGGGAAGGAGTTGGATATCACATCTAATGCCATAGGAAGGGTCATCAGGTTTGGTATAAGCATTGAGATATCACATCTCTGCTATCGGAAGGGTCTAAGGATTGGATTGGGAAGGAGTTGGATATCACGTCTCATGTTATAGGAAGGGTCTCAGGTTGGAATAGAAGGAGTTGGATATCACATCTCATGTTATAGGAAGGGTCTCAGGATTGGAATGGGAAGGACTTGGATATCACATCTCATGTTATAGGAAGGATCTCAGGTTTTGTATTAGAAGCATTGAGATATCACATCTCATGCTATAGGAAGGGTCTCAGGATTGGAATGTGAAGGATTTGGATATCACATCTCATGCTAAAGGAAGGGTCTCAGGTTTGGTATAAGCATTGAGATATCACATCTCTGCTATCGGAAGGGTCTAAGGATTGGATTGGGAAGGAATTGGATATCCCTTCTCATGCTATAGGAAGGGTCTCAGGTTGGAATGGGTAGGAGTTGGATATCACATCTCATGTTATAGGAAGGGTCTCAAGATTGAAATGGGAAGGATTTGGATATCACATCTCTTGCTATAGGAAGGGTCTCAGGTTTTCTATTAGAAACATTGAGATATGACATCTCATGCTATAGGAGGGGTTTCAGTATTGGAATGGGAAGGATTTGGATATCACATCTCATGCTAAAGGAAGGGTCTCAGGTTTGGAAGGGGAAGGATTTGGATATCATATCTCATGTTATAGAACGTATCTCATGTTATAGGACGGGTCCCAGGTTTGGTATTAGAAGCATTGAGATATCACATCTCAAGCTATAGGAAGGGTCTCATGATTGGAATGGGAAGGAGTTGGATATCACATCTCATGCTATAGGAGGAGTCTCAGGATTGGAATGGGAAGGAGTTGGATATCACGTCTCATGTTATAGGAAGGGTCTCAGGATTGGAATGGGAAGGAGTTGAATATCACATCTCATGCTAAAGGAAGGGTATCAGGTTTGATAGAAGCATTGAGATATCACATCTCATGCTATAGGAAGGAACTCAGAATTGGAATGGGAAGGAGTTGGATATCACATCTAATGCCATAGGAAGGGTCATCAGGTTTGGTATAAGCATTGAGATATCACATCTCTGCTATCGGAAGGGTCTCAGGATAGGAATGGGAAGGACTTAGAATTCACATCTCATACTATTGGGAGGGTCTCAGTTTTGATATTAGAAGCATTGAGCTATCACATCTCATGCTATCGGAAGGGTCTCAGGATTGGAATGGGATGGAGTTGGATATCACATCTCAAGCTATCTCAGGATTGGAATGGGAAGGAGTTTGATATTTCATCTCAAGCTATAGGAAGGGTCTCAGGTTTGGAAAGGGAAGGATTTGGATTTCACATCTCATGTTATAGGATGGTTCTCATGTTTGGTTTTAGAAGCATTGAGATATCACATCTCATGCTATCGGAAGGGTCTCAGGTTTGGAAAGGGAAGGATTTGGATTTCACAGGTTATAGGATGGTTCTCAGGTTTGGTTTTAGAAGCATTAAATTATAACATCTCATGCTATAGGAAGGGTCTCAGGTTTGGAATGGGAAGGAGTTGGATATCACATCTCTGCTATCTGAAGGGTCTCAGGATTGGAATGGGAAGGAGTTGTATATCCCATCTCGTTATAGGAAGGGTCTCAGGTTTGGTATTAGAAGCAATGAGATATCACATCTCATGCTATAGGAAGGGTCTAAGGTTTGGAAGGGGACGGATTTGGGTATCACATCTCATGTTATAGGACCGGTCTCAGGTTTGGTATTTGAAGCATTGAGGTATCAAGTCTCATGGTATAGGACGGGTCTCAGAATTGGAATGAGAAGGAGTTGGATATCACATCTCAAGCTATAGGAAGGGTCTCATGATTGGAATGGGAAGGAGTTGGATATCACATCTCATGTTATAGGAAGGGTCTCAGGATTGGAATGGGAAGGACTTGGATATCACATCTCATTCTATAGGAAGGCTCTCAGGGTTGGAAGGGAAAGGAGTTGGATATCACATTTCATGTTAGAGGTAGGATCTCAGGTTTGGTTTTAGAGGCATTGAGATATCACATCTCATGCCATCAGAAGGGTCTCAGGATTGGAATGGGAAGGAGTTGGATATCAAATCTCATGCTAAAGGGATGGTCTAAGGTTTGGAAGGGGAGGGATTTGGACATCATATCTCATGTTATTGGAAGGATCTCAGGTTTGGTATTAGAAGCATTGAGATATCACATCTCATGCTATCGGAAGGGTCTTAGGTTTGGTATAAGCATTGAGATATCACATCTCTGCTGTCGGAAGGGTCTCAGGATTGGAATGGGAAGGATTTGGATATCACAATTCATGTTATAGGAAGGGTCTCCAGTTTGGTATTAGAAGCATTGAGATATCACATCTCATGTTATAGGAAGGGTCTCAGGTTTGGTATTAGAAGCATTGAGATATCACATCTCATGCTATAGGAAGGGTCTCAGGAATGGAATGGGAAGGACTTGGATATCACATCTCATGATAAAGGAAGGGTCTAAGGTTTGGAAGGGGAAGGATTTGGATATCACATCTCATGTTATTGGACCGGTCTCAGGTTTGGTATTAGAAGCATTGAGATATCAAGTCTCATGGTATAGGACGGGAGTTTGATATCACATCTCATGCCATGGTATGGGTCTCAGGTTTTGTAGAAGCATTGGGATATCACATCTCATGCTATCGGAAGGGTATCAGGATTGGATTTGGAAGGAGTTGGATATCCCATCTCATGCTATAGGAAGGGTCTCAAGTTGGAATAGAAGGAGTTGGATATCACATCTCATGTTATAGGAAGGGTCTCAGGATTGGAATGGGAAGGACTTGGATATCACATCTCATGCTGTAGGAAGGGTCTCAGGTTTGGAAAAGGAAGGAGTTGGATATCACATTTCATGTTAGAGGTAGGATCTCAGGTTTGGTATTAGAGGCATTGAGATATCACATCTCATGCTATCAGAAGGGTATCAGGATTGGAATGGGAAGGAGTTGGATATCACATCTCATGCTAAAGGGAGGGTCTCAGGTTTGGAATGGGAAGGATTTGGATATCACATCTCATGTTATAGGAAGGACCTTAGGTTTGGTATTAGAAGCATTGAGATATCACATCTCATGCTATAGGAAGGGTCTCGGGATTGGAATGGGAAGGAGTTGGATATCACATCTCATGTTATAGGAAGGATCTCAGGTTTGGTATTAGAAGCATTGAGATATCACATCTCATGCTATAGGAAGGGTCTCAGGATTGGAATGGGAAGGAGTTGGATATCACATCTCATGCTATGGGAAGGGTCTCAGGTTTGGTATAAGCATTGAAATATCACATCTCTGCTATCGGAAGGGACTCAGGATTGGAATGGGAGGAGCTGGATATCACACCTCATGCTAAAGGAAGGGTCTCAGGTTTGGAAGGGGAAGGATTTGGATATCACATCTCATGTTATAGGACGGGTCTCAGGTTTGGTATTAGAAGCATTGTGATATCACATCTCATGCTATAGGATGTGTCTCAGGATTGGAATGGGAAGGAGTTGGATATCACATCTCATGCTATAGGAAGGGTTTCAGGTTTGGTAGAAGCATTGAGATATCACATCTCATGCTATAGGAAGAGTCTCAGGTTTGGGAAGGGAAGGATTTGGATTTCACATCTCATGTTATAGGATGGTTCTCATGTTTGGTTTTTGAAGCATTGAGATATCACAGCTCATGCTATCGGAAGGGTCTCAGGTTTGGAATGGGAAGGAGTTGGATATCACATCTCATGTTATAGGAAGGGTCTCAGGTTTGGAATGGGAAGGAGTTGGATATGACATCTCTTGTTATAAGGAGGGTCTCAGGATTTGAATGGTAAGGAGTTGGATATCACATCTCATGCTATAGGAAGGGTCTCAGGTTGGAATGGGAAGGAGTTGGATATCACATCTCATGTTATATACAGGAAGGGTCTCAGGATTGGAATGGGAAGGATTTGGATATCACATCTCTTGCTATAGGAAGGGTCTCAGGTTTTTTATTAGAAACCTTGAGATATCAAATCTCATGCTATAGGAAGGGTTTTAGGATTGGAATGGGAAGTATTTGGATATCACATCTCATGCTAAAGGAAGGGTCTCAGGTTTGGAAGGGGAAGGATTTGGATATCACATCTCATCCAATAGGAAGGGTCTCAGGTTTGGAATTAGAAGGAATTGGATATCACATCTCATGTTATAGGAAGGGTCTCAAGTTTTTTATTAGAAACATTGAGATATCACATCTCATGTTATAGGACGGTTCCCAGGTTTGGTATTAGAAGCATTGAGATATCACATCTCATGGTATAGGAAGGGTCTCAGGGTTGGAATGGGAAGGAGTTGGATATCACATCTCATCCAATAGGAAGGGTCTCAGGTTTGGAATGGGAAGGAATTGGATATCACATCTCATGTTATAGGAAGGATCTCAGGTTTGGTATTAGAAGCATTGAGATATCACATCTCATGCTATATGAAGGGTCTCAGGATTGGAATGTGAAGGATTTGGATATCACATCTCATGCTAAAGGAAGGGTCTCAGGTTTGGTAGAAGCATTGAGAAATCACATCTCATGCTATAGGAAGGGTCTCAGGATTTGAATGGCAAGGAGTTGGATATCACATCTCATGCCATAGGAAGGGTCTCAGGTTTGGTATAAGCATTGAGATATCACATCTCTGCTATCGGAAGGTTCTCAGGATTGGATTGGGAAGGAGTTGGATATCCCTTCTCATGCTATAGGAAGTGTCTCAGGTTGGAATGGGAAGGAGTTGAATATCACATCTCATGTTATAGGAAGGGTCTCAGGATTGGAATGGGAAGGATTTGGATATCACATCTCTTGCTATAGGAAGGGTCTCAGGATTGGAATGGGAAGGATTTGGATATCACATCTCATGTCATAGGAAGGATCTCAGGATTGGTATTAGAAGCATTGATATATCACATCTCATGCTATAGGAATGGTCTCAGGATTGGAATGGGTAGGAGTTGGATATTACATTCTTGCTATAGGAAGGGTCTCATGTTTGGAATGGGAAGGAGTTGGATATCACATATGCTATCTGAAGTGTCTCAGGTTTGGAACGGGAAGGAGTTGGATATCACATCTCATGTTATAGGAAGGGTCTCAGGTTTGGTATAAGCATTGAGATATCACATCTCTGCTATCAGGAGTGGCTCAGGATTGGAATGGGAAGGAGTTGGATATCCCATCTCATGTTAAAGGACGGGTCTCTGGTTTGGTATTAGAATCATTGAGATATCACATCGCATGCTGTAGGAAGGGTCTAAGGATTGGAATGGGATGGACTTGGATATCACATCTCATGCTATAGGTAGGCTCTCAGGTTTGGTATAAGCATTGAGATATCACATCTCATGCTATAGGAAGGGTCTCAGGATTGGAATGGGAAGGATTTGGATATCACATCTCATGCTATAGGAAGGGTCTCAGGTTTGGTATAAGCATGGAGATATCACATCTCATGCTATAGGAAGGGTCTCAGGATTGGAATGGGAAGGTGTTGGATATCACATCTCATGCTATAGGAAGGGTCTCAGATTTGGTATAAGCATTGAGATATCACATCTCATGCTATAGGAAGGGTCTCAGGATTGGAATGGGAAGGAGTTGTATATGACATCTCAGGCCTTAGGAAGGGTCTCAGGTTTGGTATAAGCATTGAGATATCACATCTCTGCTATCGGAAGGGTCTCAGGATTGGAATGGGAAGGAGTTGGATATCCCATCTCATGTTATAGGAAGGGTCTCAGGTTTGGTATTAGAAGCATTGAGATATCACATCTCATGCTATAGGAAGGGTCTCAGGATTGGAATGGGAAGGACTTGGATGTCACATCTCATGCTATAGGGAGGGTCTCAAGTTTGATATTAGAAGCATTGAGATAACAAATCTCATGATATCGGAAGGGTCTCAGGATTGGAATGGGAAGGAGTTGGATATCACATCTCATGATAAAGGAAGGGTCTAAGGTTTGGAAGGGGAAGGATTTGGATATCACATCTCATGTTATAGGACGGGTCTCAGGTTTGGTATTAGAAGCATTGAGATATCAAGTCTCATGGTATAAGAAGGGTCTCAGAATTGGAATGGGAAGGAGTTGGATATCACATCTCAAGCTATAGGAAGCGTCTCAGGATTGGAATGGGAAGGAGTTTGATATCACATCTCATGCCATAGTATGGGTCTCAGGTTTGGTAGAAGCATTGGGATATCACATCTCATGCTATCGGAAGGGTATCAGTATTGGATTTGGAAGGAGTTGGATATCCCATCTCATGCTATAGGAAGGGTCTCAGGTTAGAATGGGAAGGAGTTGGATATCACATTTCATGTTATAGGAAGGGTCTCAGGATTGGAATGGGAAGGACTTGGATATCATATCTCATGCTATAGGAAGGCTCTCAGGTTTGGAAGGGGAAGGAGTTGGATATCACATTTCATGTTAGAGGAAGGATCTCAGGTTTGGTATTAGGGGCCTTGAGATATCACATCTCATGCTATAGGAAGGGTGTCAGGATTGGAATGGGAAGGAGTTGGATATCACATCTCAAGCTATAGGAAGGGTCTCAGGTTTGGTATAAGCATTGAGATATCACATCTCATGCTATAGGAAGGGTCTCAGAATTGGAATGAGAAGGAGTTGGATATCACATCTCAAGCTATAGGAAGGGTCTCATGATTGGAATGGGAAGGAGTTGGATATCACATCTCATGTTATAGGAAGGGTCTCAGGATTGGAATGGGAAGGACTTGGATATCACATCTCATTCTATAGGAAGGCTCTCAGGGTTGGAAGGGGAAGGAGTTGGATATCACATTTCATGTTAGAGGTAGGATCTCAGGTTTGGTTTTAGAGGCATTGAGATATCACATCTCATGCCATCAGAAGGGTCTCAGGATTGGAATGGGAAGGAGTTGGATATCAAATCTCATGCTAAAGGGATGGTCTAAGGTTTGGAAGGGGAGGGATTTGGACATCATATCTCATGTTATTGGAAGGATCTCAGGTTTGGTATTAGAAGCATTGAGATATCACATCTCATGCTATCGGAAGGGTCTTAGGTTTGGTATAAGCATTGAGATATCACATCTCTGCTATCGGAAGGGTCTCAGGATTGGAATGGGAAGGATTTGGATATCACAATTCATGTTATAGGAAGGGTCTCAAGTTTGGTATTAGAAGCATTGAGATATCACATCTCATGTTATAGGAAGGGTCTCAGGTTTGGTATTAGAAGCATTGAGATATCACATCTCATGCTATAGGAAGGGTCTCAGGAATGGAATGGGAAGGACTTGGATATCACATCTCATGATAAAGGAAGGGTCTAAGGTTTGGAAGGGGAAGGATTTGGATATCACATCTCATGTTATTGGACCGGTCTCAGGTTTGGTATTAGAAGCATTGAGATATCAAGTCTCATGGTGTAGGACGGGAGTTTGATATCACATCTCATGCCATGGTATGGGTCTCAGGTTTTGTAGAAGCATTGGGATATCACATCTCATGCTATCGGAAGGGTATCAGGATTGGATTTGGAAGGAGTTGGATATCCCATCTCATGCTATAGGAAGGGTCTCAAGTTGGAATAGAAGGAGTTGGATATCACATCTCATGTTATAGGAAGGGTCTCAGGATTGGAATGGGAAGGACTTGGATATCACATCTCATGCTGTATGAAGGGTCTCAGGTTTGGAAAAGGAAGGAGTTGGATATCACATTTCATGTTAGAGGTAGGATCTCAGGTTTGGTATTAGAGGCATTGAGATATCACATCTCATGCTATCAGAAGGGTATCAGGATTGGAATGGGAAGGAGTTGGATATCACATCTCATGCTAAAGGGAGGGTCTCAGGTTTGGAATGGGAAGGATTTGGATATCACATCTCATGTTATAGGAAGGACCTTAGGTTTGGTATTAGAAGCATTGAGATATCACATCTCATGCTATAGGAAGGGTCTCGGGATTGGAATGGGAAGGAGTTGGATATCACATCTCATGTTATAGGAAGGATCTCAGGTTTGGTATTAGAAGCATTGAGATATCACATCTCATGCTATAGGAAGGGTCTCAGGATTGGAATGGGAAGGAGTTGGATATCACATCTCATGCTATGGGAAGGGTCTCAGGTTTGGTATAAGCATTGAAATATCACATCTCTGCTATCGGAAGGGACTCAAGATTGGAATGGGAGGAGCTGGATATCACACCTCATGCTAAAGGAAGGGTCTCAGGTTTGGAAGGGGAAGGATTTGGATATCACATCTCATGTTATAGGACGGGTCTCAGGTTTGGTATTAGAAGCATTGTGATATCACATCTCATGCTATAGGATGTGTCTCAGGATTGGAATGGGAAGGAGTTGGATATCACATCTCATGCTATAGGAAGGGTTTCAGGTTTGGTAGAAGCATTGAGATATCACATCTCATGCTATAGGAAGAGTCTCAGGTTTGGGAAGGGAAGGATTTGGATTTCACATCTCATGTTATAGGATGGTTCTCATGTTTGGTTTTTGAAGCATTGAGATATCACAGCTCATGCTATCGGAAGGGTCTCAGGTTTGGAATGGGAAGGAGTTGGATATCACATCTCATGTTATAGGAAGGGTCTCAGGTTTGGAATGGGAAGGAGTTGGATATGACATCTCTTGTTATATACAGGAAGGGTCTCAGGATTGGAATGGGAAGGATTTGGATATCACATCTCTTGCTATAGGAAGGGTCTCAGGTTTTTTATTAGAAACCTTGAGATATCAAATCTCATGCTATAGGAAGGGTTTTAGGATTGGAATGGGAAGTATTTGGATATCACATCTCATGCTAAAGGAAGGGTCTCAGGTTTGGAAGGGGAAGGATTTGGATATCACATCTCATCCAATAGGAAGGGTCTCAGGTTTGGAATGGGAAGGAATTGGATATCACATCTCATGTTATAGGAAGGGTCTCAAGTTTTTTATTAGAAACATTGAGATATCACATCTCATGTTATAGGACGGTTCCCAGGTTTGGTATTAGAAGCATTGAGATATCACATCTCATGGTATAGGAAGGGTCTCAGGGTTGGAATGGGAAGGAGTTGGATATCACATCTCATCCAATAAGAAGGGTCTCAGGTTTGGAATGGGAAGGAATTGGATATCACATCTCATGTTATAGGAAGGATCTCAGGTTTGGTATTAGAAGCATTGAGATATCACATCTCATGCTATAGGAAGGGTCTCAGGATTGGAATGTGAAGGATTTGGATATCACATCTCATGCTAAAGGAAGGGTCTCAGGTTTGGTAGAAGCATTGAGAAATCACATCTCATGCTATAGGAAGGGTCTCAGGATTTGAATGGCAAGGAGTTGGATATCACATCTCATGCCATAGGAAGGGTCTCAGGTTTGGTATAAGCATTGAGATATCACATCTCTGCTATCGGAAGGTTCTCAGGATTGGATTGGGAAGGAGTTGGATATCCCTTCTCATGCTATAGGAAGTGTCTCAGGTTGGAATGGGAAGGAGTTGAATATCACATCTCATGTTATAGGAAGGGTCTCAGGATTGGAATGGGAAGGATTTGGATATCACATCTCTTGCTATAGGAAGGGTCTCAGGATTGGAATGGGAAGGATTTGGATATCACATCTCATGTCATAGGAAGGATCTCAGGATTGGTATTAGAAGCATTGATATATCACATCTCATGCTATAGGAATGGTCTCAGGATTGGAATGGGTAGGAGTTGGATATTACATTCTTGCTATAGGAAGGGTCTCATGTTTGGAATGGGAAGGAGTTGGATATCACATATGCTATCTGAAGTGTCTCAGGTTTGGAACGGGAAGGAGTTGGATATCACATCTCATGTTATAGGAAGGGTCTCAGGTTTGGTATAAGCATTGAGATATCACATCTCTGCTATCAGGAGTGGCTCAGGATTGGAATGGGAAGGAGTTGGATATCCCATCTCATGTTAAAGGACGGGTCTCTGGTTTGGTATTAGAATCATTGAGATATCACATCGCATGCTGTAGGAAGGGTCTAAGGATTGGAATGGGATGGACTTGGATATCACATCTCATGCTATAGGTAGGCTCTCAGGTTTGGTATAAGCATTGAGATATCACATTTCATGCTATAGGAAGGGTCTCAAGATTGGAATGGGAAGGATTTGGATATCACATCTCATGCTATAGGAAGGGTCTCAGGTTTGGTATAAGCATGGAGATATCACTTCTCATGCTATAGGAAGGGTCTCAGGATTGGAATGGGAAGGTGTTGGATATCACATCTCATGCTATAGGAAGGGTCTCAGATTTGGTATAAGCATTGAGATATCACATCTCATGCTATAGGAAGGGTCTCAGGATTGGAATGGGAAGGAGTTGTATATGACATCTCAGGCCTTAGGAAGGGTCTCAGGTTTGGTATAAGCATTGAGATATCACATCTCTGCTATCGGAAGGGTCTCAGGATTGGAATGGGAAGGAGTTGGATATCCCATCTCATGTTATAGGAAGGGTCTCAGGTTTGGTATTAGAAGCATTGAGATATCACATCTCATGCTATAGGAAGGGTCTCAGGATTGGAATGGGAAGGACTTGGATGTCACATCTCATGCTATAGGGAGGGTCTCAAGTTTGATATTAGAAGCATTGAGATAACAAATCTCATGATATCGGAAGGGTCTCAGGATTGGAATGGGAAGGAGTTGGATATCACATCTCATGATAAAGGAAGGGTCTAAGGTTTGGAAGGGGAAGGATTTGGATATCACATCTCATGTTATAGGACGGGTCTCAGGTTTGGTATTAGAAGCATTGAGATATCAAGTCTCATGGTATAAGAAGGGTCTCAGAATTGGAATGGGAAGGAGTTGGATATCACATCTCAAGCTATAGGAAGGGTCTCAGGATTGGAATGGGAAGGACTTGGATATCATATCTCATGCTATAGGAAGGCTCTCAGGTTTGGAAGGGGAAGGAGTTGGATATCACATTTCATGTTAGAGGAAGGATCTCAGGTTTGGTATTAGGGGCCTTGAGATATCACATCTCATGCTATAGGAAGGGTCTCAGGATTGGAATGGGAAGGAGTTGGATATCACATCTCAAGCTATAGGAAGGGTCTCAGGTTTGGTATAAGCATTGAGATATCACATCTCATGCTATAGGAAGGGTCTCAGGATTGGAATGGGAAGAAGTTGGATATCACATCTCATGCTATAGGAAGGGTCTCAGGTTTGGTATAAGCATTGAGATATCACATCTCATGCTATAGGAAGGGTCTCAGGGTTGGAATGGGAAGGAGTTGTATATGACATCTCATGCCATAGGAAGGGTCTCAGGTTTGGTATAAGCATTGAGTTATCACATCACATGCTATAGGAAGGGTCTCAGGATTGGAATGGGAAGGACTTGGATATCACATCTCATGCTATAGGCAGGGTCTCAGGATTGGAATGGGAAGGAGTTGGATATCACATCTCATGCTATGGGAAGGGTCTCAGGTTTGGTATAAGCATTGAAATATCACATCTCTGCTATCGGAAGGGTCTCAGGATTGGAATGGGAGGAGCTGGATATCACACCTCATGCTAAAGGAAGGGTCTCAGGTTTGGAAGGGGAAGGATTTGGATATCACATCTCATGTTATAGGACGGGTCTCAGGTTTGGTATTAGAAGCATTGTGATATCACATCTCATGCTATAGGATGTGTCTCAGGATTGGAATGGGAAGGAGTTGGATATCACATCTCATGCTATAGGAAGGGTTTCAGGTTTGGTAGAAGCATTGAGATATCACATCTCATGCTATAGGAAGAGTCTCAGGTTTGCGAAGGGAAGGATTTGGATTTCACATCTCATGTTATAGGATGGTTCTCATGTTTGGTTTTTGAAGCATTGAGATATCACAGCTCATGCTATCGGAAGGGTCTCAGGTTTGGAATGGGAAGGAGTTGGATATCACATCTCATGTTATAGGAAGGGTCTCAGGTTTGGAATGGGAAGGAGTTGGATATGACATCTCTTGTTATAGGGAGGGTCTCAGGATTTGAATGGTAAGGAGTTGGATATCACATCTCATGCTATAGGAAGGGTCTCAGGTTGGAATGGGAAGGAGTTGGATATCACATCTCATGTTATATACAGGAAGGGTCTCAGGATTGGAATGGGAAGGATTTGGATATCACATCTCTTGCTATAGGAAGGGTCTCAGGTTTTTTATTAGAAACATTGAGATATCAGATCTCATGCTATAGGAAGGGTTTTAGGATTGGAATGGGAAGTATTTGGATATCACATCTCATGCTAAAGGAAGGGTCTCAGGTTTGGAAGGGGAAGGATTTGGATATCACATCTCATCCAATAGGAAGGGTCTCAGGTTTGGAATGGGAAGGAATTGGATATCACATCTCATGTTATAGGAAGGGTCTCAGGTTTTTTATTAGAAACATTGAGATATCACATCTCATGTTATAGGACGGTTCCCAGGTTTGGTATTAGAAGCATTGAGATATCACATCTCATGGTATAGGAAGGGTCTCAGGGTTGGAATGGGAAGGAGTTGGATATCACATCTCATCCAATAGGAAGGGTCTCAGGTTTGGAATGGGAAGGAATTGGATATCACATCTCATGTTATAGGAAGGATCTCAGGTTTGGTATTAGAAGCATTGAGATATCACATCTCATGCTATAGGAAGGGTCTCAGGATTGGAATGTGAAGGATTTGGATATCACATCTCATGCTAAAGGAAGGGTCTCAGGTTTGGTAGAAGCATTGAGAAATCACATCTCATGCTATAGGAAGGGTCTCAGGATTTGAATGGCAAGGAGTTGGATATCACATCTCATGCCATAGGAAGGGTCTCAGGTTTGGTATAAGCATTGAGATATCACATATCTGCTATCGGAAGGTTCTCAGGATTGGATTGGGAAGGAGTTGGATATCCCTTCTCATGCTATAGGAAGTGTCTCAAGTTGGAATGGGAAGGAGTTGAATATCACATCTCATGTTATAGGAAGGGTTTTAGGATTGGAATGGGAAGGATTTGGATATCACATCTCTTACTATAGGAAGGGTCTCAGGATTGGAATGGGAAGGATATGGATATCACATCTCATGTCATAGGAAGGATCTCAGGTTTGGTATTAGAAGCATTGATATATCACATCTCATGCTATAGGAATGGTCTCAGGATTGGAATGGGTAGGAGGTGGATATTACATTCTTGCTATAGGAAGGGTCTCATGTTTGGAATGGGAAGGAGTTGGATATCACATATGCTATAGGAAGTGTCTCAGGTTTGGAACGGGAAGGAGTTGGATATCACATCTCATGTTATAGGAAGGGTCTCAGGTTTGGTATAAGCATTGAGATATCACATCTCTGCTATCAGGAGTGACTCAGGATTGGAATGGGAAGGAGTTGGATATCCCATCTCATGTTAAAGGACGGGTCTCTGGTTTGGTATTAGAATCATTGAGATATCACATCGCATGCTGTAGGAAGGGTCTAAGGATTGGAATGGGATGGACTTGGATATCACATCTCATGCTATAGGTAGGCTCTCAGGTTTGGTATAAGCATTGAGATATCACATCTCATGCTATAGGAAGGGTCTCAGGATTGGAATGGGAAGGATTTGGATATCACATCTCATGCTATAGGAAGGGTCTCAGATTTGGTATAAGCATTGAGCTATCACATCTCATGCTATAGGAAGGGTCTCAGGATTGGAATGGGAAGGAGTTGTATATGACATCTCAGGCCTTAGGAAGGGTCTCAGGTTTGGTATAAGCATTGAGATATCACATCTCTGCTATCGGAAGAGTCTCAGGATTGGAATGGGAAGGAGTTGGATATCCCATCTCATGTTATAGGAAGGGTCTCAGGTTTGGTATTAGAAGCATTGAGATATCACATTTCATGCTATAGGAAGGGTCTCAGGATTGGAATGGGAAGGACTTGGATGTCACATCTCATGCTATAGGGAGGGTCTCAAGTTTGATATTAGAAGCATTGAGATAACAAATCTCATGATATCGGAAGGGTCTCAGGATTGGAATGGGAAGGAGTTGGATATCACATCTCATGATAAAGGAAGGGTCTAA
This sequence comes from Ambystoma mexicanum, assembly GCF_040938575.1. Lineage (NCBI taxonomy): Eukaryota > Metazoa > Chordata > Amphibia > Caudata > Ambystomatidae > Ambystoma > Ambystoma mexicanum. The sequence goes on along the minus strand of NC_090923.1, from coordinate 1,505,250,003 downwards.
GGTTTGGAAGGGGAAGGATTTGGATATCACATCTCATGTTATAGGACGGGTCTCAGGTTTGGTATTAGAAGCATTGAGATATCAAGTCTCATGGTATAAGAAGGGTCTCAGAATTGGAATGGGAAGGAGTTGGATATCACATCTCAAGCTATAGGAAGCGTCTCAGGATTGGAATGGGAAGGAGTTTGATATCACATCTCATGCCATAGTATGGGTCTCAGGTTTGGTAGAAGCATTGGGATATCACATCTCATGCTATCGGAAGGGTATCAGTATTGGATTTGGAAGGAGTTGGATATCCCATCTCATGCTATAGGAAGGGTCTCAGGTTAGAATGGGAAGGAGTTGGATATCACATTTCATGTTATAGGAAGGGTCTCAGGATTGGAATGGGAAGGACTTGGATATCATATCTCATGCTATAGGAAGGCTCTCAGGTTTGGAAGGGGAAGGAGTTGGATATCACATTTCATGTTAGAGGAAGGATCTCAGGTTTGGTATTAGGGGCTTTGAGATATCACATCTCATGCTATAGGAAGGGTCTCAGGATTGAATGGGAAGGAGTTGGATATCACATCTCAAGCTATAGGAAGGGTCTCAGGTTTGGTATAAGCATTGAGATATCACATCTCATGCTATAGGAAGGGTCTCAGGATTGGAATGGGAAGAAGTTGGATATCACATCTCATGCTATAGGAAGGGTCTCAGGTTTGGTATAAGCATTGAGATATCACATCTCATGCTATAGGAAGGGTCTCAGGGTTGGAATGGGAAGGAGTTGTATATGACATCTCATGCCATAGGAAGGGTCTCAGGTTTGGTATAAGCATTGAGATATCACATCACATGCTATAGGAAGGGTCTCAGGATTGGAATGGGAAGGACTTGGATATCACATCTCATGCTATAGGCAGGGTCTCAGGTTTGGAAAGGGATGGAGATGGATATCACATTTCATGTTAGAGGTAGGATCTCAGGTTTGGTATTAGAGGCATTGAGATATCACATCTCATGCTATCAGAAGGGTCTCAGGATTGGAATGGGAAGGAGTTGGATATCACATTTCATGCTAAAGGGAGGGTCTCAGGTTTGGAAGGGGAAGGATTTGGAAATCACATCTCATATTATAGGAAGGATCTCAGGTTTGGTATTAGAAGCATTGAGATATCACATCTCATGCTATCGGAAGGATCTCAGGTTTGGTATAAGAGGCATTGAGATATCACATCTCATGCTATAGGAAGGGTCTCAGGATTGGAATGGGAAGGAGTTGGATATCACATCTCATGTTTGGTATTAGAAGCATTGAGAGATCACATCTCATGCTATAGGAAGGGTCTCAGGATTGGAATGGGAAGGAGTTGGATATCACATCTCATGCTATAGGAAGGGTCTCAGGTTTGGTATAAGCATTGAGATATCACATCTCATGCTATAGGAAGGGTCTCAGGATTGGAATGGGAAGGAGTTGGATATCACATCTCATGCTATAGGAAGGGTCTCAGGTTTGGTATAAGCATTGAGATATCACATCTTATGCTATAGGAAGGGTCTCAGGTTTGGTATAAGCATTGAGATATCACATCTCATGCTATAGGAAGAGTCTCAGGATTGGAATGGGAAGAAGTTGGATATCACATCTCATGCTATAGGAAGGGTCTCAGGTTTGGTATAAGCATTGAGATATCACATCTCATGCTATAGGAAGGGTCTCAGGGTTGGAATAGGAAGGAGTTGTATATTACATCTCATGCCATAGGAAGGGTCTCAGGTTTGGTATAAGCATTGAGATATCACATCACATGCTATAAGAAGGGTCTCAGGATTGGAATGGGAAGGACTTGGATATCACATCTCATGCTATAGGCAGGGTCTCGGTTTGGAAAGGGAAGGAGATGGATATCACATTTCATGTTAGAGGTAGGATCTCAGGTTTGGTATTAGAGGCATTGAGATATCACATCTCATGCTATCAGAAGGGTCTCAGGATTGGAATGGGAAGGAGTTGGATATCACATTTCATGCTAAAGGGAGAGTCTCAGGTTTGGAAGGGGAAGGATTTGGAAATCACATCATATTATAGGAAGGATCTCAGGTTTGGTATTAGAAGCATTGAGATATCACATCGCATGCTATCGGAAGGATCTCAGGTTTGGTATAAGAGGCATTGAGATATCACATCTCATTCTATCATAAGGGTCTCAGGATTGGAATGGGAAGGAGTTGGATATCACATCTCATGTTATAGGAAGGATCTCAGGTTTGGTATTAGAAGCATTGAGACATCACATCTCATGCTATAGGAAGGTTCTCAGGTCCTTCCCATTCCAATCCTGAGACCCTTCCGATAGCAGAGATGTGATATCTCAATGCTTATACCAAACCTGAGACCCTTCCTAAGGCCTGAGATGTCATATACAACTCCTTCCCATTCCAATCCTGAGACCCTTCCTATAGCATGAGATGTGATATCTCAATGCTTATACCAAATCTGAGACCCTTCCTATAGCATGAGATGTGATATCCAACACCTTCCCATTCCAATCCTGAGACCCTTCCTATAGCATGAGAAGTGATATCTCCATGCTTATACCAAACCTGAGACCCTTCCTATAGCATGAGATGTGATATCCAAATCCTTCCCATTCCAATCCTGAGACCCTTCCTATAGCATGAGATGTGATATCTCAATGCTTATACCAAACCTGAGAGCCTACCTATAGCATGAGATGTGATATCCAAGTCCATCCCATTCCAATCCTTAGACCCTTCCTACAGCATGCGATGTGATATCTCAATGATTCTAATACCAAACCAGAGACCCGTCCTTTAACATGAGATGGGATATCCAACTCCTTCCCATTCCAATCCTGAGCCACTCCTGATAGCAGAGATGTGATATCTCAATGCTTATACCAAACCTGAGACCCTTCCTATAACGTGAGATGTGATATCCAACTCCTTCCCGTTCCAAACCTGAGACACTTCAGATAGCATATGTGATATCCAACTCCTTCCCATTCCAAACATGAGACCCTTCCTATAGCAAGAATGTAATATCCAACTCCTACCCATTCCAATCCTGAGACCATTCCTATAGCATGAGATGTGATATCCAAATCCTTCCCATTCCAATCCTGAGACCCTTCCTATAGCAAGAGATGTGATATCCAAATCCTTCCCATTCCAATCCTGAGACCCTTCCTATAACATGAGATGTGATATTCAACTCCTTCCCATTCCAACCTGAGACACTTCCTATAGCATGAGAAGGGATATCCAACTCCTTCCCAATCCAATCCTGAGAACCTTCCGATAGCAGAGATGTGATATCTCAATGCTTATACCAAACCTGAGACCCTTCCTATGGCATGAGATGTGATATCCAACTCCTTGCCATTCAAATCCTGAGACCCTTCCTATAGCATGAGATGTGATTTCTCAATGCTTCTACCAAACCTGAGACCCTTCCTTTAGCATGAGATGTGATATCCAAATCCTTCACATTCCAATCCTGAGACCCTTCCTATAGCATGAGATGTGATATCTCAATGCTTCTAATACCAAACCTGAGATCCTTCCTATAACATGAGATGTGATATCCAATTCCTTCCCATTCCAAACCTGAGACCCTTCCTATTGGATGAGATGTGATATCCAACTCCTTCCCATTCCAACCCTGAGACCCTTCCTATACCATGAGATGTGATATCTCAATGCTTCTAATACCAAACCTGGGAACCGTCCTATAACATGAGATGTGATATCTCAATGTTTCTAATAAAAAACTTGAGACCCTTCCTATAACATGAGATGTGATATCCAATTCCTTCCCATTCCAAACCTGAGACCCTTCCTATTGGATGAGATGTGATATCCAAATCCTTCCCCTTCCAAACCTGAGACCCTTCCTTCAGCATGAGATGTGATATCCAAATACTTCCCATTCCAATCCTAAAACCCTTCCTATAGCATGAGATTTGATATCTCAAGGTTTCTAATAAAAAACCTGAGACCCTTCCTATAGCAAGAGATGTGATATCCAAATCCTTCCCATTCCAATCCTGAGACCCTTCCTGTATATAACATGAGATGTGATATCCAACTCCTTCCCATTCCAACCTGAGACCCTTCCTATAGCATGAGATGTGATATCCAACTCCTTACCATTCAAATCCTGAGACCCTCCTTATAACAAGAGATGTCATATCCAACTCCTTCCCATTCCAAACCTGAGACCCTTCCTATAACATGAGATGTGATATCCAACTCCTTCCCATTCCAAACCTGAGACCCTTCCGATAGCATGAGCTGTGATATCTCAATGCTTCAAAAACCAAACATGAGAACCATCCTATAACATGAGATGTGAAATCCAAATCCTTCCCTTCCCAAACCTGAGACTCTTCCTATAGCATGAGATGTGATATCTCAATGCTTCTACCAAACCTGAAACCCTTCCTATAGCATGAGATGTGATATCCAACTCCTTCCCATTCCAATCCTGAGACACATCCTATAGCATGAGATGTGATATCACAATGCTTCTAATACCAAACCTGAGACCCGTCCTATAACATGAGATGTGATATCCAAATCCTTCCCCTTCCAAACCTGAGACCCTTCCTTTAGCATGAGGTGTGATATTCAGCTCCTCCCATTCCAATCCTGAGTCCCTTCCGATAGCAGAGATGTGATATTTCAATGCTTATACCAAACCTGAGACCCTTCCCATAGCATGAGATGTGATATCCAACTCCTTCCCATTCCAATCCTGAGACCCTTCCTATAGCATGAGATGTGATATCTCAATGCTTCTAATACCAAACCTGAGATCCTTCCTATAACATGAGATGTGATATCCAACTCCTTCCCATTCCAATCCCGAGACCCTTCCTATAGCATGAGATGTGATATCTCAATGCTTCTAATACCAAACCTAAGGTCCTTCCTATAACATGAGATGTGATATCCAAATCCTTCCCATTCCAAACCTGAGACCCTCCCTTTAGCATGAGATGTGATATCCAACTCCTTCCCATTCCAATCCTGATACCCTTCTGATAGCATGAGATGTGATATCTCAATGCCTCTAATACCAAACCTGAGATCCTACCTCTAACATGAAATGTGATATCCAACTCCTTCCTTTTCCAAACCTGAGACCCTTCCTACAGCATGAGATGTGATATCCAAGTCCTTCCCATTCCAATCCTGAGACCCTTCCTATAACATGAGATGTGATATCCAACTCCTTCTATTCCAACTTGAGACCCTTCCTATAGCATGAGATGGGATATCCAACTCCTTCCAAATCCAATCCTGATACCCTTCCGATAGCATGAGATGTGATATCCCAATGCTTCTACAAAACCTGAGACCCATACCATGGCATGAGATGTGATATCAAACTCCCGTCCTATACCATGAGACTTGATATCTCAATGCTTCTAATACCAAACCTGAGACCGGTCCAATAACATGAGATGTGATATCCAAATCCTTCCCCTTCCAAACCTTAGACCCTTCCTTTATCATGAGATGTGATATCCAAGTCCTTCCCATTCCATTCCTGAGACCCTTCCTATAGCATGAGATGTGATATCTCAATGCTTCTAATATTAAACCTGAGACCCTTCCTATAACATGAGATGTGATATCTCAATGCTTCTAATACCAAACCTGAGACCCTTCCTATAACATGAATTGTGATATCCAAATCCTTCCCATTCCAATCCTGAGACCCTTCCGATAGCAGAGATGTGATATCTCAATGCTTATACCAAACCTAAGACCCTTCCGATAGCATGAGATGTGATATCTCAATGCTTCTAATACCAAACCTGAGATCCTTCCAATAACATGAGATATGATGTCCAAATCCCTCCCCTTCCAAACCTTAGACCATCCCTTTAGCATGAGATTTGATATCCAACTCCTTCCCATTCCAATCCTGAGACCCTTCTGATGGCATGAGATGTGATATCTCAATGCCTCTAAAACCAAACCTGAGATCCTACCTCTAACATGAAATGTGATATCCAACTCCTTCCCCTTCCAACCCTGAGAGCCTTCCTATAGAATGAGATGTGATATCCAAGTCCTTCCCATTCCAATCCTGAGACCCTTCCTATAACATGAGATGTGATATCCAACTCCTTCCCATTCCAATCATGAGACCCTTCCTATAGCTTGAGATGTGATATCCAACTCCTTCTCATTTTAATTCTGAGACCCGTCCTATACCATGAGACTTGATACCTCAATGCTTCAAATACCAAACCTGAGACCGGTCCTATAACATGAGATGTGATACACAAATCCGTCCCCTTCCAAACCTTAGACCCTTCCTATAGCATTAGATGTGATATCTCATTGCTTCTAATACCAAACCTGAGACCCTTCCTATAACGAGATGGGATATCCAACTCCTTCCCATTCCAATCCTGAGACCCTTCAGATAGCAGAGATGTGATATCCAACTCCTTCCCATTCCAAACCTGAGACCCTTCCTATAGCATGAGATGTTATAATTTAATGCTTCTAAAACCAAACCTGAGAACCATCCTATAACCTGTGAAATCCAAATCCTTCCCTTTCCAAACCTGAGACCCTTCCGATAGCATGAGATGTGATATCTCAATGCTTCTAAAACCAAACATGAGAACCATCCTATAACATGAGATGTGAAATCCAAATCCTTCCCTTTCCAAACCTGAGACCCTTCCTATAGCTTGAGATGAAATATCAAACTCCTTCCCATTCCAATCCTGAGATAGCTTGAGATGTGATATCCAACTCCATCCCATTCCAATCCTGAGACCCTTCCGATAGCATGAGATGTGATAGCTCAATGCTTCTAATATCAAAACTGAGACCCTCCCAATAGTATGAGATGTGAATTCTAAGTCCTTCCCATTCCTATCCTGAGACCCTTCCGATAGCAGAGATGTGATATCTCAATGCTTATACCAAACCTGATGACCCTTCCTATGGCATTAGATGTGATATCCAACTCCTTCCCATTCCAATCCTGAGTTCCTTCCTATAGCATGAGATGTGATATCTCAATGCTTCTATCAAACCTGATACCCTTCCTTTAGCATGAGATGTGATATTCAACTCCTTCCCATTCCAATCCTGAGACCCTTCCTATAACATGAGACGTGATATCCAACTCCTTCCCATTCCAATCCTGAGACTCCTCCTATAGCATGAGATGTGATATCCAACTCCTTCCCATTCCAATCATGAGACCCTTCCTATAGCTTGAGATGTGATATCTCAATGCTTCTAATACCAAACCTGGGACCCGTCCTATAACATGAGATACGTCCTATAACATGAGATATGATATCCAAATCCTTCCCCTTCCAAACCTGAGACCCTTCCTTTAGCATGAGATGTGATATCCAAATCCTTCCCATTCCAATACTGAAACCCTTCCTATAGCATGAGATGTCATATCTCAATGTTTCTAATAGAAAACCTGAGACCCTGCCTATAGCATGAGATGTGATATCCAAGTCCTTCCCATTCCAATCCTGAGACCCTTCTTATAGCATGTGATGTGATATCTCAATGCTTATACCAAACCTGAGACCCTTCCTATGGCATGAGATGTCATATACAACTCCTTCCCATTCCAACCCTGAGACCCTTCCTATAGCATGAGATGTGATATCTCAATGCTTATACCAAACCTGAGACCCTTCCTATAGCATGAGATGTGATATCCAACTTCTTCCCATTCCAATCCTGAGACCCTTCCTATAGCATGAGATGTGATATCTCAATGCTTATACCAAACCTGAGACCCTTCCTATAGCATAAGATGTGATATCTCAATGCTTATACCAAACCTGAGACCCTTCCTATAGCATGAGATGTGATATCCAACTCCTTCCCATTCCAATCCTGAGACCCTTCCTATAGCATGAGATGTGATATCTCAATGCTTATACCAAACCTGAGACCCTTCCTATAGCATGAGATGTGATATCCAACTCCTTCCCATTCCAATCCTGAGACCCTTCCTATAGCATGAGATGTGATGTCTCAATGCTTCTAATACCAAACCTAAGATCCTTCCTATAACATGAGATGTGATATCCAACTCCTTCCCATTCCAATCCTGAGACCCTTCCTATAGCATGAGATGTGATATCTCAATGCCTCTTATACCAAACCTGAGATCCTTCCGATAGCATGAGATGTGATATCTCAATGCTTCTAATACCAAACCTGAGATCCTTCCTATAATATGAGATGTGATTTCCAAATCCTTCCCCTTCCAAACCTGAGACCCTCCCTTTAGCATGAAATGTGATATCCAACTCCTTCCCATTCCAATCCTGAGACCCTTCTGATAGCATGAGATGTGATATCTCAATGCCTCTAATACCAAACCTGAGATCCTACCTCTAACATGAAATGTGATATCCATCTCCATCCCTTTCCAAACCTGAGACCCTGCCTATAGCATGAGATGTGATATCCAAGTCCTTCCCATTCCAATCCTGAGACCCTTCCTATGGCATGAGATGTCATATACAACTCCTTCCCATTCCAACCCTGAGACCCTTCCTATAGCATGAGATGTGATATCTCAATGCTTATACCAAACCTGAGACCCTTCCTATAGCATGAGATGTGATATCCAACTTCTTCCCATTCCAATCCTGAGACCCTTCCTATAGCATGAGATGTGATATCTCAATGCTTATACCAAACCTGAGACCCTTCCTATAGCTTGAGATGTGATATCCAACTCCTTCCCATTCAATCCTGAGACCCTTCCTATAGCATGAGATGTGATATCTCAAGGCCCCTAATACCAAACCTGAGATCCTTCCTCTAACATGAAATGTGATATCCAACTCCTTCCCCTTCCAAACCTGAGAGCCTTCCTATAGCATGAGATATGATATCCAAGTCCTTCCCATTCCAATCCTGAGACCCTTCCTATAACATGAAATGTGATATCCAACTCCTTCCCATTCTAACCTGAGACCCTTCCTATAGCATGAGATGGGATATCCAACTCCTTCCAAATCCAATACTGATACCCTTCCGATAGCATGAGATGTGATATCCCAATGCTTCTACCAAACCTGAGACCCATACTATGGCATGAGATGTGATATCAAACTCCTTCCCATTCCAATCCTGAGACGCTTCCTATAACTTGAGATGTGATATCCAACTCCTTCCCATTCCAATTCTGAGACCCTTCTTATACCATGAGACTTGATATCTCAATGCTTCTAATACCAAACCTGAGACCCGTCCTATAACATGAGATGTGATATCCAAATCCTTCCCCTTCCAAACCTTAGACCCTTCCTTTATCATGAGATGTGATATCCAACTCCTTCCCATTCCAATCCTGAGACCCTTCCGATATCATGAGATTTGTTATCTCAATGCTTCTAATATCAAACTTGAGACCCTCCCTATAGCATGAGATGTGACATCCAAGTCCTTCCCATTCCAATCCTGAGACCCTTCCTATAGCATGAGATGTGATATCTCAATGCTTCTAATACCAAACCTGAGACCCTTCCTATAACATGAGATGGGATATCCAACTCCTTCCCATTCCAATCCTGAGACCCTTCCGATAGCAGAGATGTGATATCTCAATGCTTATACCAAACCTGAGACCCTTCCTAAGGCCTGAGATGTCATATAAAACTCCTTCCCATTCCAATCCTGAGACCCTTCCTATAGCATGAGATGTGATATCTCAATGCTTATACCAAATCTGAGACCCTTCCTATAGCATGAGATGTGATATCCAACACCTTCCCATTCCAATCCTGAGACCCTTCCTATAGCATGAGAAATGATATCTCCATGCTTATACCAAACCTGAGACCCTTCCTATAGCATGAGATGTGATATCCAAATCCTTCCCATTCCAATCCTGAGACCCTTCCTATAGCATGAGATGTGATATCTCAATGCTTATACCAAACCTGAGAGCCTACCTATAGCATGAGATGTGATATCCAAGTCCATCCCATTCCAATCCTTAGACCCTTCCTACAGCATGCGATGTGATATCTCAATGATTCTAATACCAAACCAGAGACCCGTCCTTTAACATGAGATGGGATATCCAACTCCTTCCCATTCCAATCCTGAGCCACTCCTGATAGCAGAGATGTGATATCTCAATGCTTATACCAAACCTGAGACCCTTCCTATAACGTGAGATGTGATATCCAACTCCTTCCCGTTCCAAACCTGAGACTCTTCAGATAGCATATGTGATATCCAACTCCTTCCCATTCCAAACATGAGACCCTTCCTATAGCAAGAATGTAATATCCAACTCCTACCCATTCCAATCCTGAGACCATTCCTATAGCATGAGATGTGATATATCAATGCTTCTAATACCAATCCTGAGATCCTTCCTATGACATGAGATGTGATATCCAAATCCTTCCCATTCCAATCCTGAGACCCTTCCTATAGCAAGAGATGTGATATCCAAATCCTTCCCATTCCAATCCTGAGACCCTTCCTATAACATGAGATGTGATATTCAACTCCTTCCCATTCCAACCTGAGACACTTCCTATAGCATGAGAAGGGATATCCAACTCCTTCCCAATCCAATCCTGAGAACCTTCCGATAGCAGAGATGTGATATCTCAATGCTTATACCAAACCTGAGACCCTTCCTATGGCATGAGATGTGATATCCAACTCCTTGCCATTCAAATCCTGAGACCCTTCCTATAGCATGAGATGTGATTTCTCAATGCTTCTACCAAACCTGAGACCCTTCCTTTAGCATGAGATGTGATATCCAAATCCTTCACATTCCAATCCTGAGACCCTTCCTATAGCATGAGATGTGATATCTCAATGCTTCTAATACCAAACCTGAGATCCTTCCTATAACATGAGATGTGATATCCAATTCCTTCCCATTCCAAACCTGAGACCCTTCCTATTGGATGAGATGTGATATCCAACTCCTTCCCATTCCAACCCTGAGACCCTTCCTATACCATGAGATGTGATATCTCAATGCTTCTAATACCAAACCTGGGAACCGTCCTATAACATGAGATGTGATATCTCAATGTTTCTAATAAAAAACTTGAGACCCTTCCTATAACATGAGATGTGATATCCAATTCCTTCCCATTCCAAACCTGAGACCCTTCCTATTGGATGAGATGTGATATCCAAATCCTTCCCCTTCCAAACCTGAGACCCTTCCTTTAGCATGAGATGTGATATCCAAATACTTCCCATTCCAATCCTAAAACCCTTCCTATAGCATGAGATTTGATATCTCAAGGTTTCTAATAAAAAACCTGAGACCCTTCCTATAGCAAGAGATGTGATATCCAAATCCTTCCCATTCCAATCCTGAGACCCTTCCTGTATATAACATGAGATGTGATATCCAACTCCTTCCCATTCCAACCTGAGACCCTTCCTATAGCATGAGATGTGATATCCAACTCCTTACCATTCAAATCCTGAGACCCTCCTTATAACAAGAGATGTCATATCCAACTCCTTCCCATTCCAAACCTGAGACCCTTCCTATAACATGAGATGTGATATCCAACTCCTTCCCATTCCAAACCTGAGACCCTTCCGATAGCATGAGCTGTGATATCTCAATGCTTCAAAAACCAAACATGAGAACCATCCTATAACATGAGATGTGAAATCCAAATCCTTCCCTTCCCAAACCTGAGACTCTTCCTATAGCATGAGATGTGATATCTCAATGCTTCTACCAAACCTGAAACCCTTCCTATAGCATGAGATGTGATATCCAACTCCTTCCCATTCCAATCCTGAGACACATCCTATAGCATGAGATGTGATATCACAATGCTTCTAATACCAAACCTGAGACCCGTCCTATAACATGAGATGTGATATCCAAATCCTTCCCCTTCCAAACCTGAGACCCTTCCTTTAGCATGAGGTGTGATATTCAGCTCCTCCCATTCCAATCCTGAGTCCCTTCCGATAGCAGAGATGTGATATTTCAATGCTTATACCAAACCTGAGACCCTTCCCATAGCATGAGATGTGATATCCAACTCCTTCCCATTCCAATCCTGAGACCCTTCCTATAGCATGAGATGTGATATCTCAATGCTTCTAATACCAAACCTGAGATCCTTCCTATAACATGAGATGTGATATCCAACTCCTTCCCATTCCAATCCCGAGACCCTTCCTATAGCATGAGATGTGATATCTCAATGCTTCTAATACCAAACCTAAGGTCCTTCCTATAACATGAGATGTGATATCCAAATCCTTCCCATTCCAAACCTGAGACCCTCCCTTTAGCATGAGATGTGATATCCAACTCCTTCCCATTCCAATCCTGATACCCTTCTGATAGCATGAGATGTGATATCTCAATGCCTCTAATACCAAACCTGAGATCCTACCTCTAACATGAAATGTGATATCCAACTCCTTCCTTTTCCAAACCTGAGACCCTTCCTACAGCATGAGATGTGATATCCAAGTCCTTCCCATTCCAATCCTGAGACCCTTCCTATAACATGAGATGTGATATCCAACTCCTTCTATTCCAACTTGAGACCCTTCCTATAGAATGAGATGGGATATCCAACTCCTTCCAAATCCAATCCTGATACCCTTCCGATAGCATGAGATGTGATATCCCAATGCTTCTACAAAACCTGAGACCCATACCATGGCATGAGATGTGATATCAAACTCCCGTCCTATACCATGAGACTTGATATCTCAATGCTTCTAATACCAAACCTGAGACCGGTCCAATAACATGAGATGTGATATCCAAATCCTTCCCCTTCCAAACCTTAGACCCTTCCTTTATCATGAGATGTGATATCCAAGTCCTTCCCATTCCATTCCTGAGACCCTTCCTATAGCATGAGATGTGATATCTCAATGCTTCTAATATTAAACCTGAGACCCTTCCTATAACATGAGATGTGATATCTCAATGCTTCTAATACCAAACCTGAGACCCTTCCTATAACATGAATTGTGATATCCAAATCCTTCCCATTCCAATCCTGAGACCCTTCCGATAGCAGAGATGTGATATCTCAATGCTTATACCAAACCTAAGACCCTTCCGATAGCATGAGATGTGATATCTCAATGCTTCTAATACCAAACCTGAGATCCTTCCAATAACATGAGATATGATGTCCAAATCCCTCCCCTTCCAAACCTTAGACCATCCCTTTAGCATGAGATTTGATATCCAACTCCTTCCCATTCCAATCCTGAGACCCTTCTGATGGCATGAGATGTGATATCTCAATGCCTCTAAAACCAAACCTGAGATCCTACCTCTAACATGAAATGTGATATCCAACTCCTTCCCCTTCCAACCCTGAGAGCCTTCCTATAGAATGAGATGTGATATCCAAGTCCTTCCCATTCCAATCCTGAGACCCTTCCTATAACATGAGATGTGATATCCAACTCCTTCCCATTCCAATCATGAGACCCTTCCTATAGCTTGAGATGTGATATCCAACTCCTTCTCATTTTAATTCTGAGACCCGTCCTATACCATGAGACTTGATACCTCAATGCTTCAAATACCAAACCTGAGACCGGTCCTATAACATGAGATGTGATACACAAATCCGTCCCCTTCCAAACCTTAGACCCTTCCTATAGCATTAGATGTGATATCTCATTGCTTCTAATACCAAACCTGAGACCCTTCCTATAACGAGATGGGATATCCAACTCCTTCCCATTCCAATCCTGAGACCCTTCAGATAGCAGAGATGTGATATCCAACTCCTTCCCATTCCAAACCTGAGACCCTTCCTATAGCATGAGATGTTATAATTTAATGCTTCTAAAACCAAACCTGAGAACCATCCTATAACCTGTGAAATCCAAATCCTTCCCTTTCCAAACCTGAGACCCTTCCGATAGCATGAGATGTGATATCTCAATGCTTCTAAAACCAAACATGAGAACCATCCTATAACATGAGATGTGAAATCCAAATCCTTCCCTTTCCAAACCTGAGACCCTTCCTATAGCTTGAGATGAAATATCAAACTCCTTCCCATTCCAATCCTGAGATAGCTTGAGATGTGATATCCAACTCCATCCCATTCCAATCCTGAGACCCTTCCGATAGCATGAGATGTGATAGCTCAATGCTTCTAATATCAAAACTGAGACCCTCCCAATAGTATGAGATGTGAATTCTAAGTCCTTCCCATTCCTATCCTGAGACCCTTCCGATAGCAGAGATGTGATATCTCAATGCTTATACCAAACCTGATGACCCTTCCTATGGCATTAGATGTGATATCCAACTCCTTCCCATTCCAATCCTGAGTTCCTTCCTATAGCATGAGATGTGATATCTCAATGCTTCTATCAAACCTGATACCCTTCCTTTAGCATGAGATGTGATATTCAACTCCTTCCCATTCCAATCCTGAGACCCTTCCTATAACATGAGACGTGATATCCAACTCCTTCCCATTCCAATCCTGAGACTCCTCCTATAGCATGAGATGTGATATCCAACTCCTTCCCATTCCAATCATGAGACCCTTCCTATAGCTTGAGATGTGATATCTCAATGCTTCTAATACCAAACCTGGGACCCGTCCTATAACATGAGATACGTCCTATAACATGAGATATGATATCCAAATCCTTCCCCTTCCAAACCTGAGACCCTTCCTTTAGCATGAGATGTGATATCCAAATCCTTCCCATTCCAATACTGAAACCCTTCCTATAGCATGAGATGTCATATCTCAATGTTTCTAATAGAAAACCTGAGACCCTGCCTATAGCATGAGATGTGATATCCAAGTCCTTCCCATTCCAATCCTGAGACCCTTCTTATAGCATGTGATGTGATATCTCAATGCTTATACCAAACCTGAGACCCTTCCTATGGCATGAGATGTCATATACAACTCCTTCCCATTCCAACCCTGAGACCCTTCCTATAGCATGAGATGTGATATCTCAATGCTTATACCAAACCTGAGACCCTTCCTATAGCATGAGATGTGATATCCAACTTCTTCCCATTCCAATCCTGAGACCCTTCCTATAGCATGAGATGTGATATCTCAATGCTTATACCAAACCTGAGACCCTTCCTATAGCATAAGATGTGATATCTCAATGCTTATACCAAACCTGAGACCCTTCCTATAGCATGAGATGTGATATCCAACTCCTTCCCATTCCAATCCTGAGACCCTTCCTATAGCATGAGATGTGATATCTCAATGCTTATACCAAACCTGAGACCCTTCCTATAGCATGAGATGTGATATCCAACTCCTTCCCATTCCAATCCTGAGACCCTTCCTATAGCATGAGATGTGATGTCTCAATGCTTCTAATACCAAACCTGAGATCCTTCGTATAACATGAGATGTGATATCCAACTCCTTCCCATTCCAATCCTGAGACCCTTCCTATAGCATGAGATGTGATATCTCAATGCCTCTTATACCAAACCTGAGATCCTTCCGATAGCATGAGATGTGATATCTCAATGCTTCTAATACCAAACCTGAGATCCTTCCTATAATATGAGATGTGATTTCCAAATCCTTCCCCTTCCAAACCTGAGACCCTCCCTTTAGCATGAAATGTGATATCCAACTCCTTCCCATTCCAATCCTGAGACCCTTCTGATAGCATGAGATGTGATATCTCAATGCCTCTAATACCAAACCTGAGATCCTACCTCTAACATGAAATGTGATATCCATCTCCATCCCTTTCCAAACCTGAGACCCTGCCTATAGCATGAGATGTGATATCCAAGTCCTTCCCATTCCAATCCTGAGACCCTTCCTATAGCATGTGATGTGATATCTCAATGCTTATACCAAACCTGAGACCCTTCCTATGGCATGAGATGTCATATACAACTCCTTCCCATTCCAATCCTGAGACCCTTCCTATAACATGAGACGTGATATCCAACTCCTTCCCATTCCAATCCTGAGACTCCTCCTATAGCATGAGATGTGATATCCAACTCCTTCCCATTCCAATCATGAGACCCTTCCTATAGCTTGAGATGTGATATCTCAATGCTTCTAATACCAAACCTGGGACCCGTCCTATAACATGAGATACGTCCTATAACATGAGATATGATATCCAAATCCTTCCCCTTCCAAACCTGAGACCCTTCCTTTAGCATGAGATGTGATATCCAAATCCTTCCCATTCCAATACTGAAACCCTTCCTATAGCATGAGATGTCATATCTCAATGTTTCTAATAGAAAACCTGAGACCCTGCCTATAGCATGAGATGTGATATCCAAGTCCTTCCCATTCCAATCCTGAGACCCTTCTTATAGCATGTGATGTGATATCTCAATGCTTATACCAAACCTGAGACCCTTCCTATGGCATGAGATGTCATATACAACTCCTTCCCATTCCAACCCTGAGACCCTTCCTATAGCATGAGATGTGATATCTCAATGCTTATACCAAACCTGAGACCCTTCCTATAGCATGAGATGTGATATCCAACTTCTTCCCATTCCAATCCTGAGACCCTTCCTATAGCATGAGATGTGATATCTCAATGCTTATACCAAACCTGAGACCCTTCCTATAGCATAAGATGTGATATCTCAATGCTTATACCAAACCTGAGACCCTTCCTATAGCATGAGATGTGATATCCAACTCCTTCCCATTCCAATCCTGAGACCCTTCCTATAGCATGAGATGTGATATCTCAATGCTTATACCAAACCTGAGACCCTTCCTATAGCATGAGATGTGATATCCAACTCCTTCCCATTCCAATCCTGAGACCCTTCCTATAGCATGAGATGTGATGTCTCAATGCTTCTAATACCAAACCTGAGATCCTTCCTATAACATGAGATGTGATATCCAACTCCTTCCCATTCCAATCCTGAGACCCTTCCTATAGCATGAGATGTGATATCTCAATGCCTCTTATACCAAACCTGAGATCCTTCCGATAGCATGAGATGTGATATCTCAATGCTTCTAATACCAAACCTGAGATCCTTCCTATAATATGAGATGTGATTTCCAAATCCTTCCCCTTCCAAACCTGAGACCCTCCCTTTAGCATGAAATGTGATATCCAACTCCTTCCCATTCCAATCCTGAGACCCTTCTGATAGCATGAGATGTGATATCTCAATGCCTCTAATACCAAACCTGAGATCCTACCTCTAACATGAAATGTGATATCCATCTCCATCCCTTTCCAAACCTGAGACCCTGCCTATAGCATGAGATGTGATATCCAAGTCCTTCCCATTCCAATCCTGAGACCCTTCCTATAGCATGTGATGTGATATCTCAATGCTTATACCAAACCTGAGACCCTTCCTATGGCATGAGATGTCATATACAACTCCTTCCCATTCCAACCCTGAGACCCTTCCTATAGCATGAGATGTGATATCTCAATGCTTATACCAAACCTGAGACCCTTCCTATAGCATGAGATGTGATATCCAACTTCTTCCCATTCCAATCCTGAGACCCTTCCTATAGCATGAGATGTGATATCTCAATGCTTATACCAAACCTGAGACCCTTCCTATAGCTTGAGATGTGATATCCAACTCCTTCCCATTCAATCCTGAGACCCTTCCTATAGCATGAGATGTGATATCTCAAGGCCCCTAATACCAAACCTGAGATCCTTCCTCTAACATGAAATGTGATATCCAACTCCTTCCCCTTCCAAACCTGAGAGCCTTCCTATAGCATGAGATATGATATCCAAGTCCTTCCCATTCCAATCCTGAGACCCTTCCTATAACATGAAATGTGATATCCAACTCCTTCCCATTCTAACCTGAGACCCTTCCTATAGCATGAGATGGGATATCCAACTCCTTCCAAATCCAATACTGATACCCTTCCGATAGCATGAGATGTGATATCCCAATGCTTCTACCAAACCTGAGACCCATACTATGGCATGAGATGTGATATCAAACTCCTTCCCATTCCAATCCTGAGACGCTTCCTATAACTTGAGATGTGATATCCAACTCCTTCCCATTCCAATTCTGAGACCCTTCTTATACCATGAGACTTGATATCTCAATGCTTCTAATACCAAACCTGAGACCCGTCCTATAACATGAGATGTGATATCCAAATCCTTCCCCTTCCAAACCTTAGACCCTTCCTTTATCATGAGATGTGATATCCAACTCCTTCCCATTCCAATCCTGAGACCCTTCCGATATCATGAGATTTGTTATCTCAATGCTTCTAATATCAAACTTGAGACCCTCCCTATAGCATGAGATGTGACATCCAAGTCCTTCCCATTCCAATCCTGAGACCCTTCCTATAGCATGAGATGTGATATCTCAATGCTTCTAATACCAAACCTGAGACCCTTCCTATAACATGAGATGGGATATCCAACTCCTTCCCATTCCAATCCTGAGACCCTTCCGATAGCAGAGATGTGATATCTCAATGCTTATACCAAACCTGAGACCCTTCCTAAGGCCTGAGATGTCATATAAAACTCCTTCCCATTCCAATCCTGAGACCCTTCCTATAGCATGAGATGTGATATCTCAATGCTTATACCAAATCTGAGACCCTTCCTATAGCATGAGATGTGATATCCAACACCTTCCCATTCCAATCCTGAGACCCTTCCTATAGCATGAGAAGTGATATCTCCATGCTTATACCAAACCTGAGACCCTTCCTATAGCATGAGATGTGATATCCAAATCCTTCCCATTCCAATCCTGAGACCCTTCCTATAGCATGAGATGTGATATCTCAATGCTTATACCAAACCTGAGAGCCTACCTATAGCATGAGATGTGATATCCAAGTCCATCCCATTCCAATCCTTAGACCCTTCCTACAGCATGCGATGTGATATCTCAATGATTCTAATACCAAACCAGAGACCCGTCCTTTAACATGAGATGGGATATCCAACTCCTTCCCATTCCAATCCTGAGCCACTCCTGATAGCAGAGATGTGATATCTCAATGCTTATACCAAACCTGAGACCCTTCCTATAACGTGAGATGTGATATCCAACTCCTTCCCGTTCCAAACCTGAGACTCTTCAGATAGCATATGTGATATCCAACTCCTTCCCATTCCAAACATGAGACCCTTCCTATAGCAAGAATGTAATATCCAACTCCTACCCATTCCAATCCTGAGACCATTCCTATAGCATGAGATGTGATATATCAATGCTTCTAATACCAATCCTGAGATCCTTCCTATGACATGAGATGTGATATCCAAATCCTTCCCATTCCAATCCTGAGACCCTTCCTATAGCAAGAGATGTGATATCCAAATCATTCCCATTCCAATCCTGAGACCCTTCCTATAACATGAGATGTGATATTCAACTCCTTCCCATTCCAACCTGAGACACTTCCTATAGCATGAGAAGGGATATCCAACTCCTTCCCAATCCAATCCTGAGAACCTTCCGATAGCAGAGATGTGATATCTCAATGCTTATACCAAACCTGAGACCCTTCCTATGGCATGAGATGTGATATCCAACTCCTTGCCATTCAAATCCTGAGACCCTTCCTATAGCATGAGATGTGATTTCTCAATGCTTCTACCAAACCTGAGACCCTTCCTTTAGCATGAGATGTGATATCCAAATCCTTCACATTCCAATCCTGAGACCCTTCCTATAGCATGAGATGTGATATCTCAATGCTTCTAATACCAAACCTGAGATCCTTCCTATAACATGAGATGTGATATCCAATTCCTTCCCATTCCAAACCTGAGACCCTTCCTATTGGATGAGATGTGATATCCAACTCCTTCCCATTCCAACCCTGAGACCCTTCCTATACCATGAGATGTGATATCTCAATGCTTCTAATACCAAACCTGGGAACCGTCCTATAACATGAGATGTGATATCTCAATGTTTCTAATAAAAAACTTGAGACCCTTCCTATAACATGAGATGTGATATCCAATTCCTTCCCATTCCAAACCTGAGACCCTTCCTATTGGATGAGATGTGATATCCAAATCCTTCCCCTTCCAAACCTGAGACCCTTCCTTTAGCATGAGATGTGATATCCAAATACTTCCCATTCCAATCCTAAAACCCTTCCTATAGCATGAGATTTGATATCTCAAGGTTTCTAATAAAAAACCTGAGACCCTTCCTATAGCAAGAGATGTGATATCCAAATCCTTCCCATTCCAATCCTGAGACCCTTCCTGTATATAACATGAGATGTGATATCCAACTCCTTCCCATTCCAACCTGAGACCCTTCCTATAGCATGAGATGTGATATCCAACTCCTTACCATTCAAATCCTGAGACCCTCCTTATAACAAGAGATGTCATATCCAACTCCTTCCCATTCCAAACCTGAGACCCTTCCTATAACATGAGATGTGATATCCAACTCCTTCCCATTCCAAACCTGAGACCCTTCCGATAGCATGAGCTGTGATATCTCAATGCTTCAAAAACCAAACATGAGAACCATCCTATAACATGAGATGTGAAATCCAAATCCTTCCCTTCCCAAACCTGAGACTCTTCCTATAGCATGAGATGTGATATCTCAATGCTTCTACCAAACCTGAAACCCTTCCTATAGCATGAGATGTGATATCCAACTCCTTCCCATTCCAATCCTGAGACACATCCTATAGCATGAGATGTGATATCACAATGCTTCTAATACCAAACCTGAGACCCGTCCTATAACATGAGATGTGATATCCAAATCCTTCCCCTTCCAAACCTGAGACCCTTCCTTTAGCATGAGGTGTGATATCCAACTCCTTCCCATTCCAATCCTGATACCCTTCTGATAGCATGAGATGTGATATCTCAATGCCTCTAATACCAAACCTGAGATCCTACCTCTAACATGAAATGTGATATCCAACTCCTTCCTTTTCCAAACCTGAGACCCTTCCTACAGCATGAGATGTGATATCGAAGTCCTTCCCATTCCAATCCTGAGACCCTTCCTATAACATGAGATGTGATATCCAACTCCTTCTATTCCAACTTGAGACCCTTCCTATAGCATGAGATGGGATATCCAACTCCTTCCAAATCCAATCCTGATACCCTTCCGATAGCATGAGATGTGATATCCCAATGCTTCTACAAAACCTGAGACCCATACCATGGCATGAGATGTGATATCAAACTCCCGTCCTATACCATGAGACTTGATATCTCAATGCTTCTAATACCAAACCTGAGACCGGTCCAATAACATGAGATGTGATATCCAAATCCTTCCCCTTCCAAACCTTAGACCCTTCCTTTATCATGAGATGTGATATCCAAGTCCTTCCCATTCCATTCCTGAGACCCTTCCTATAGCATGAGATGTGATATCTCAATGCTTCTAATATTAAACCTGAGACCCTTCCTATAACATGAGATGTGATATCTCAATGCTTCTAATACCAAACCTGAGACCCTTCCTATAACATGAATTGTGATATCCAAATCCTTCCCATTCCAATCCTGAGACCCTTCCGATAGCAGAGATGTGATATCTCAATGCTTATACCAAACCTAAGACCCTTCCGATAGCATGAGATGTGATATCTCAATGCTTCTAATACCAAACCTGAGATCCTTCCAATAACATGAGATATGATGTCCAAATCCCTCCCCTTCCAAACCTTAGACCATCCCTTTAGCATGAGATTTGATATCCAACTCCTTCCCATTCCAATCATGAGACCCTTCTGATGGCATGAGATGTGATATCTCAATGCCTCTAAAACCAAACCTGAGATCCTACCTCTAACATGAAATGTGATATCCAACTCCTTCCCCTTCCAACCCTGAGAGCCTTCCTATAGAATGAGATGTGATATCCAAGTCCTTCCCATTCCAATCCTGAGACCCTTCCTATAACATGAGATGTGATATCCAACTCCTTCCCATTCCAATCATGAGACCCTTCCTATAGCTTGAGATGTGATATCCAACTCCTTCTCATTTTAATTCTGAGACCCGTCCTATACCATGAGACTTGATACCTCAATGCTTCAAATACCAAACCTGAGACCGGACCTATAACATGAGATGTGATACCCAAATCCGTCCCCTTCCAAACCTTAGACCCTTCCTATAGCATTAGATGTGATATCTCATTGCTTCTAATACCAAACCTGAGACCCTTCCTATAACGAGATGGGATATCCAACTCCTTCCCATTCCAATCCTGAGACCCTTCAGATAGCAGAGATGTGATATCCAACTCCTTCCCATTCCAAACCTGAGACCCTTCCTATAGCATGAGATGTTATAATTTAATGCTTCTAAAACCAAACCTGAGAACCATCCTATAACCTGTGAAATCCAAATCCTTCCCTTTCCAAACCTGAGACCCTTCCGATAGCATGAGATGTGATATCTCAATGCTTCTAAAACCAAACATGAGAACCATCCTATAACATGAGATGTGAAATCCAAATCCTTCCCTTTCCAAACCTGAGACCCTTCCTATAGCTTGAGATGAAATATCAAACTCCTTCCCATTCCAATCCTGAGATAGCTTGAGATGTGATATCCAACTCCATCCCATTCCAATCCTGAGACCCTTCCGATAGCATGAGATGTGATAGCTCAATGCTTCTAATATCAAAACTGAGACCCTCCCAATAGTATGAGATGTGAATTCTAAGTCCTTCCCATTCCTATCCTGAGACCCTTCCGATAGCAGAGATGTGATATCTCAATGCTTATACCAAACCTGATGACCCTTCCTATGGCATTAGATGTGATATCCAACTCCTTCCCATTCCAATCCTGAGTTCCTTCCTATAGCATGAGATGTGATATCTCAATGCTTCTATCAAACCTGATACCCTTCCTTTAGCATGAGATGTGATATTCAACTCCTTCCCATTCCAATCCTGAGACCCTTCCTATAACATGAGACGTGATATCCAACTCCTTCCCATTCCAATCCTGAGACTCCTCCTATAGCATGAGATGTGATATCCAACTCCTTCCCATTCCAATCATGAGACCCTTCCTATAGCTTGAGATGTGATATCTCAATGCTTCTAATACCAAACCTGGGACCCGTCCTATAACATGAGATACGTCCTATAACATGAGATATGATATCCAAATCCTTCCCCTTCCAAACCTGAGACCCTTCCTTTAGCATGAGATGTGATATCCAAATCCTTCCCATTCCAATACTGAAACCCTTCCTATAGCATGAGATGTCATATCTCAATGTTTCTAATAGAAAACCTGAGACCCTTCCTATAGCAAGAGATGTGATATCCAATTCCTTCCCATTCCAATCTTGAGACCCTTCCTATAACATGAGATGTGATATCCAACTCCTACCCATTCCAACCTGAGACCCTTCCTGTAGCATGAGAAGGGATATCCAATTCCTTCCCAATCCAATCCTTAGACCCTTCCGATAGCAGAGATGTGATATCTCAATGCTTATACCAAACCTGAGACCCTTCCTTTAGCATGAGATGTGATATCCAAATCCTTCACATTCCAATCCTGAGACCCTTCCTATAGCATGAGATGTGATATCTCAATGCTTCTAATACAAAACCTGAGATCCTTCCTATAACATGAGATGTGATATCCAAGTCCTTCCCATTCCAATCCTGAGACCCTTCCTATAACATGAGATGTGATATCCAACTCCTTCTATTCCAACCTGAGACCCTTCCTATAGCATGAGATGGGATATCCAACTCCTTCCAAATCCAATCCTGATACCCTTCCGATAGCATGAGATGTGATATCCCAATGCTTCTACAAAACCTGAGAACCATACCATGGCATGAGATGTGATATCAAACTCCCGTCCTATACCATGAGACTTGATATCTCAATGCTTCTAATACCAAACCTGAGACCGGTCCAATAACATGAGATGTGATATCCAAATCCTTCCCCTTCCAATCCTGAGACCCTTCCGATAGCAGAGATGTGATATCTCAATGCTTATACCAAACCTGAGACCCTTCCGATAGCATGAGATGTGATATCTCAATGCTTCTAATACCAAACCTCAGATCCTTCCAATAACATGAGATGTGATGTCCAAATCCTTCCCCTTCCAAACCTTAGACCCTCCCTTTAGCATGAGATGTGATATCCAACTCCTTCCCATTCCAATCCCGAGACCCTTCTGATGGCATGAGATGTCATATCTCAATGCCTCTAATACCAAACCTGAGATCCTACCTCTAACATGAGATGTGATATCAAACTCCTTCCCATTCCAAACCTGAGACCCTTCCGATAGCATGAGATGTGATATTTCAATGCTTCTAAAACCAAACATGAGAACCATCCTATAACATGAGATGTGAAATCCAAATCATTCCCTTTCCAAACCTGAGGCCCTTCCTATAGCTTGAGATGTAATATCAAACTCCTTCCCATTCAATGTGATATCCAACTCCTTCCCATTCCAATCCTGGGACCCTTCCTATACCATGAGATGTGATATTTCAATGCTTCTAATACCAAACCTGAGACCCGTCCTAAAACATGAGATGTGAGATCCAAATCCTTCCCCTTCCAGACCTGAGACCTTTCCTTTAGCATGAGATGTGATATCCAACTCCTTCCCATTCCAAACCTGAGACCCTTCCCATAGCATGAGATGTGATATCAAACTCCCGTCCTATACCATGAGACTTGATATCTCAATGCTTCTAATACCAAACCTGAGACCGGTCCAATAACATGAGATGTGATATCCAAATCCTTCCCCTTCCAATCCTGAG
This sequence comes from Ambystoma mexicanum, assembly GCF_040938575.1. NCBI lineage: Eukaryota > Metazoa > Chordata > Amphibia > Caudata > Ambystomatidae > Ambystoma > Ambystoma mexicanum. The sequence continues at coordinate 1,505,225,182 of NC_090923.1, read as the reverse complement.
ACCCTTCCGATAGCAGAGATGTGATATCTCAATGCTTATACCAAACCTGAGACCCTTCCGATAGCATGAGATGTGATATCTCAATGCTTCTAATACCAAACCTCAGATCTTTCCAATAACATGAGATGTGATGTCCAAATCCTTCCCCTTCCAAACCTTAGACCCTCCCTTTAGCATGAGATGTGATATCCAACTCCTTCCCATTCCAATCCCGAGACCCTTCTGATGGCATGAGATGTCATATCTCAATGCCTCTAATACCAAACCTGAGATCCTACCTCTAACATGAGATGTGATATGAAACTCCTTCCCATTCCAAACCTGAGACCCTTCCGATAGCATGAGATGTGATATTTCAATGCTTCTAAAACCAAACATGAGAACCATCCTATAACATGAGATGTGAAATCCAAATCATTCCCTTTCCAAACCTGAGGCCCTTCCTATAGCTTGAGATGTAATATCAAACTCCTTCCCATTCAATGTGATATCCAACTCCCTCCCATTCCAATCCTGGGACCCTTCCTATACCATGAGATGTGATATTTCAATGCTTCTAATACCAAACCTGAGACCCGTCCTAAAACATGAGATGTGAGATCCAAATCCTTCCCCTTCCAGACCTGAGACCTTTCCTTTAGCATGAGATGTGATATCCAACTCCTTCCCATTCCAAACCTGAGACCCTTCCCATAGCATGAGATGTGATATCTCAATGCTTCTAAAACCAAACATGAGAACCATCCTATAACATGAGATGTGAAATCCAAATCCTTCCCTTTCCAAACCTGAGACCCTTCCTATAGCTTGAGATGAAATATCAAACTCCTTCCCATTCCAATCCTGAGATAGCTTGAGATGTGAGATCCAAATCCTTCCCCTTCCAAACCTGAGACCCGTCCTATAGCTTGATATGTGATATCAAACTCCTTCCCAATACAATCCTGAGATAGCTTGAGATGTGATATCCAACTCCATCCCATTCCAATCCTGAGACCCTTCCGATAGCATGAGATGTGATAGCTCAATGCTTCTAATATCAAAACTGAGACCCTCCCTATAGTATGAGATGTGAAATCTAAGTCCTCTCCATTCCTATCCTGAGACCCTTCCGATAGCAGATATGTGAAATCTCAATGCTTATACCGAACCTGATGACCCTTCCTTTAGCATGAGATGTGATATTCAACTCCTTCCCATTCCAATCCTGAGACCCTTCCTATAACATGAGACGTGATATCCAACTCCTTCCCATTCCAAACCTGAGACCTTTCCTTTAGCATATGTGATATCCAACTACTTCCCATTCCAATCCTGAGACCCTTCCGATAGCATGAGATGTGATATCCAACTCCTTCCAATTCCAATACTGAGACCCTCCCAATAGCATATGTGATATCTCAATGCTTCTAATATCAAAACTGAGACCCTCCCTATAACATGTGATGTGATATCCAACTCCTTCCCATTCCAATACTGAGACCCTTCCAATAGCATATGTGATATCTCAATGCTTCTAATATCAAAACTGAGACCCTCCCTATAACATGAGATGTGATATCCAACTCCTTCCCGTTCCAATCGAGACCCTTCCTATAATATGAGATGTGATATCTCTATGCTTCTAATACCAAACCTGAGGCCCTTCCCGTAGTATATGTGAAATCCAACTCCTTCCCATTCCAAACTTGTGACCCTTCCTGTAGCATGAAATGTGATTTTTCACCCCTTCCAATACCATACCCGAGACCATTCCCACAGTCTGAGATTTGAAATCTCATTTCTTCCAATACCAAACCTGAGACCTTTCCGATAGGATGTGATTTGATATCTCAGTGCTTCTAATACCAAACCTGAGACCCTCCCTATAACAAGAGATATCATATCCAACTGCTTCCCATTCCAATCCTGAGACTCTTCCTATAGCATGACATGTGATATCGAACTTCCCATTCAGATCCTGAGACTCAGACCTCCCCGTCTAACCTCACCACTCCTAGCTCCCGGATTGATAATGCACTCCTGCTGTGTCTTCTCTCCCTTCTTCTGCTTCCTTTCCTCTCTCCTTCCTCATGTGCCCTAGGTCAGGCTCCTTCTACACCTCCGCAAGGATTACTGATTTGTACCCCTCCCCACTCTCAACTCTCACTCAGTTAACACTCATCTGACATCTGCCATTTCCTAGAAGAACCCGACCTTGATGTCCTTGGTCTAACCGAGACATGGATGACGGCCAGCGCTGTCTCGAGCTCTGACACTTTCCTCCCTGATGACAAGTTCCTCTCCATGCCCAGATCCAACCGTTCTTGAGGGGGAGTATCCTTGATTCCTGTAGTAAATTGCTTTCCTTTGCAGGCCGACTCCTCTCACGAATGCCTTGTCTGCATGCATTCTCTCTTTCCTGGCCATTCTCTCACCGTGGCTATTTGCCTACCGCCTTCCTCTCTCAGTGGATGGACTTCTCCATCCTAGCCTCCTACCACTCAACTCCGCCTACTTGGAGAATTCAAAATGAACCTGTATGCTTCCTGACCTGGACTTTTACGAGATCTGCAACTCTTCATGTCTCTGGCCCTACACACTGCAGGGAATACTCAGGATTTTCTGATCTCAGACATCCCCCTATGTAACCCTCTCAACAATCCTCTCCCGTGGTGATCAAGTTCTCATCTCCAAAGAAGGCTAACTACCAGCTGTTCCTCCTCAGTGGAGTTCTCCCTTTCTGTCCCTGCTCTCTGCACCGTTTCACGTTGCAAACACTCGCTTCCCTGCTCTCTGGTTTACACGCTTTTCCTTCTTCCTTTCTGTGCTTGTTCTCTGCATCGTTTCGCGTTGCAGAGAACAACTCGCTTCCCAGCTCTCTGGTTTAGACGTGTGTTCCCTGCCTTCTCTCCTCTTCCCGCTGCCTTCAAATCAACAAATGAGCTTCAAAAGATACACGGTGCTCAGAATGCTTTATAACACCCATTATTCAAGATATAGCTGTAACCCGCTAGACGTATTGAAAAGTGCTAAAAACTAGCAAAAATAGCTAGAACATGTTCTTTCCTCGCGTTTTGGTAAATACGAATTCTGGTGGATTCCCATTTTGTACTCTGTTCGTGCATTTGTTCAGTCGAATCCTGATGTTTTTAACCACTCGTCACCCATACAAGGGGGGGATCAAAATCTACTGTTCACAGGCTGAATGTATACTGCTGAAATCGTCAATGCATTATCGGGTAAACCGACTGTTCTGGAAAGTGTATTTGCCATCTGTTATTCCAGTCAGCATGTTTTCATCGTCCCTTCTTGTTTCAAGGCTGCACTCCCGTGGTGATCACATTCTCCTCTCCAGAGCAGGCTAACTACCAGCTGCTCCTCCTCAGAGGCGTTCCACCTTTCTGTCCCTGCTCCCTGCACCGTTTCGCGTTGCATGTACTCGCTTCCCAGCTCTCTGGTTTAGATGCGTGTTCCCTGCCTTCTCTCCTCTTCCCACAGCCTTCCAATGAGCTCCACAAGATAGTATTCAGAATGCTTTATAAACCCATTATTCAACATCCAACTCCTTCCCATTCCAACCTGAGACCCTTCCTATAGCATGAGATGGGATATCCAACTCCTTCCAAATCCAATCCTGATACCCTTCCGATAGCATGAGATGTGATATCCCAATGCTTCTACCAAACCTGAGACCCATGCTATGGCATGAGATGTGATATCAAACTCCTTCCCCTTCCAAACCTTAGACCCTTCCTTTATCATGAGATGTGATATCCAACTCCTTCCCATTCCATCCCTGAGACCCTTCCGATATCATGAGATGTGATATCTCAATGCTTCTAATATCAAACTTGAGACCCTCCCTATAGCATGAGATGTGATATCCAAGTCCTTCCCATTCCAATCCTGAGACCCTTCCTATAGCATGAGATGTGATATCTCAATGCTTCTAATACCAAACCTGAGACCCTTCCTATAACATGAGATGGGAATATCCAACTCCTTCCCATTCCAATCCTGAGACCCTTCCGATAGCAGAGATGTGATATCTCAATGCTTATACCAAACCTGAGATCCTTCCTATAACATGAGATGTGATATCCAACTCCTTCCCATTCCAATCCTGAGACACTTCCTATAGCATGAGATGTGATATCTCACTGCTTATACCAAACCTGAGACCCTTCCTATAGCATGAGATGTGATATCCAACTCCTTCCCATTCCAATCCTGAGACCCTTCCTATAGCATGAGATGTGATATCTCAATGCTTCTAATATCAAACTTGAGACCCTCCCTATAGCATGAGATGTGATATCCAAGTCCTTCCGATTCCAATCCTGAGACACTTCCTATAGCATGAGATGTGATATCTCAATGCTTCTAATACCAAACCTGAGACTCTTCCTATAACATGAGATGGGATATCCAACTCCTTCCCATTCCAATCCTGAGACCCTTCCGATAGCATGAGATGTGATGTCTCAATGCTTCTAATACCAAACCTGAGATCCTTCCTATAACATGAGATGTGATATCCAACTCCTTCCCATTCCAATCCTGAGACCCTTACTATAGCATGAGATGTGATATCTCAATGCTTATACCAAACCTGAGACCCTTCCTATAGCATGAGATGTGATATCCAACTCCTTCCCATTCCAATCCTGAGACCCTTCCTATAGCATGAGATGTGATATCTCAATGCCTCTAATACCAAACCTGAGATCCTTCCTCTAACATGAAATGTGATATCGAACTCCTTCCCTTTCCAAACCTGAGAGCCTACCTATAGCATGAGATGTGATATCCAAGTCCTTCCCATTCCAATCCTTAGACCCTTTCTACAGCATGCAATATGATATCTCAATGATTCTAATAACAAACCTGAGACCCGTCCTATAACATGAGATGGGATATACAACACCTTCCCATTCCAATCCTGAGACACTTCCGATAGCAGAGATGTGATATCTCAATGCTTATACCAAACCTGAGACCCTTCCTATAACATGAGATGTGATATCCAACTCCTTCCCGTTTCAAACCTGAGACCCTTCCTAAAGCATATGTGATATCCAACTCCTTCCCATTCCAAACATGAGACCCCTTCTATAGCAAGAATGTAATATCCAACTCCTTCCCATTCCAATCCTGAGACCATTCCTATAGCATGAGATGTGATATCTCAATGCTTCTAATACCAAACCTGAGATCCTTCCTATGACATGAGATGTGATACCCAATTCCTCCCCATTCCAAACCTGAGAACCTTCCTACAGCATGCAATGTGATATCTCAATGCTTCTAATACCAAACCTGAGACCAGTCCTATAACATGAGATTGGATATCCAACTCCTTCCCCTTCCAAACCTGAGACCCTTCCTATAGCATGAGATGTGATATCCAACTTCTTCCCATTCCAATCCTGAGACCCTTCCTATAACATGAGATGTGATGTCTCAATGCTTCTAATACCAAACCTGAGATCTTTCCTATAACATGAGATGTGATATCCAACTCCTTCCCATTCCAATCCTGAGACCCTTCCTATAGCATGAGATGTGCTATCTCAATGCTTATACCAAACCTGAGACCCTTCCTAAAGCTTGAGATGTGATATCCAACTCCTTCCCATTCCAATCCTGAGACCCTTCCTATAACATGAAATGTGATATCCAACTCCTTCCCATTCCAACCTGAGACCCTTCCTAAAGCTTGAGATGTGATATCCAACTCCTTCCCCTTCCAAACCTGAGACCCTTCCTAAAGCTTGAGATGTGATATCCAAATCTTTCCCCTTCCAAACCTTAGACCCTTCCTTTATCATGAGATGTGATATCCAACTCCTTCCCATTCCAATCCTGAGACCCTTCCGATATCATGAGATTTGTTATCTCAATGCTTCTAATATCAAAATTGAGACCCGTCCTATAACATGAGATGTGATATCCAAATCTTTCCCCTTCCAAACCTTAGACCCTTCCTTTATCATGAGATGGGATATCCAACTCCTTCCCATTCCAATCCTGAGACCCTTCCGATAGCAGAGATGTGATATCTCAATGCTTATACCAATCCTGAGACCCTTCCTATGGCCTGAGATGTCATATACAACTCCTTCCCAATCCAATCCTGAGACCCTTCCTATATCATATGTGATATCTCAATGCTTATACCAAATCTGAGACCCTTCCTATAGCATGAGATGTGATATCCAACTCCTTCCCATTCCAATCCTGAGACCCTTCCTATAGCATGAGATGTGATGTCTCAATGCTTCTAATACCAAACCTGAGATCCTTCCTATAACATGAGATGTGATATCCAACTCCTTCCCATTCCAATCCTGAGACCCTTCCTATAGCATGAAATGTGATGTCTCAATGCTTCTAATACCAAACCTGAGAACCTTCCTACAGCATGCGATGTGATATCTCAATGCTTCTAATACCAAACCTGAGACCAGTCCTATAACATGAGATTGGATATCCAACTCCTTCCCCTTCCAAACCTGAGACCCTTCCTATAGCATGAGATGTGATATCCAACTTCTTCCCATTCCAATCCTGAGACCCTTCCTATAACATGAGATGTGATGTCTCAATGCTTCTAATACCAAACCTGAGATCTTTCCTATAACATGAGATGTAATATCCAACTCCTTCCCATTCCAATCCTGAGACCCTTCCTATAGCATGAGATGTGCTATCGCAATGCTTATACCAAACCTGAGACCCTTCCTAAAGCTTGAGATGTGATATCCAACTCCTTCCCATTCCAATCCTGAGACCCTTCCTATAGCATGATATGTGATATCTCAATGCCTCTAATACCAAACCTGAGATCCTTCCTCTAACATGAAATGTGATATCGAACTCCTTCCCTTTCCAAACCTGAGAGACTACCTATAGCATGAGATGTGATATCCAAGTCCTTCCCATTCCAATCCTTAGACCCTTCCTACAGCATGCAATATGATATCTCAATGATTCTAATAACAAACCTGAGACCCGTCATATAACATGAGATGGGGTATCCAACACCTTCCCATTCCAATCCTGAGACACTTCCGATAGCAGAGATGTGATATCTCAATGCTTATAACAAACCTGAGACCCTTCCTATAACATGAGATGTGATATCCAACTCCTTCCCGTTTCAAACCTGAGACCCTTCCTATAGCATATGTGATATCCAACTCCTTCCCATTCCAAACATGAGACCCTTCCTATAGCAAGAATGTAATATCCAACTCCTTCCCATTCCAATCCTGAGACCATTCCTATAGCAAGAATGTAATATCCAACTCCTTCCCATTCCAATCCTGAGACCATTCCTATAGCATGAGATGTGATATCTCAATGCTTCTAATACCAAACCTGAGATCCTTCCTATGACATGAGATGTGATATCCAATTCCTCCCCATTCCAAACCTGAGAACCTTCCTACAGCATGCGATGTGATATCTCAATGCTTCTAATACCAAACCTGAGACCAGTCCTATAACATGAGATTGGATATCCAACTCCTTCCCCTTCCAAACCTGAGACCCTTCCTATAGCATGAGATGTGATATCCAACTTCTTCCCATTCCAATCCTGAGACCCTTCCTATAACATGAGATGTGATGTCTCAATGCTTCTAATACCAAACCTGAGATCTTTCCTATAACATGAGATGTGATATCCAACTCCTTCCCATTCCAATCCTGAGACCCTTCCTATAGCATGAGATGTGCTATCTTAATGCTTATACCAAACCTGAGACCCTTCCTAAAGCTTGAGATGTGATATCCAACTCCTTCCCATTCCAATCCTGAGACCCTTCCTATAACATGAAATGTGATATTCAACTCCTTCCCATTCCAACCTGAGACCCTTCCTATAGCATGAGATGGGATATCCAACTCCTTCCAAATACAATACTGATACCCTTCCAATAGCATGAGATGTGATATCCCAATGCTTCTACCAAACCTGAGAACCATACTATGGCATGAGATGTGATATCAAACTCCTTCCCATTCCAATCCTGAGACTCTTCCTATAGCTTGAGATGTGATATCAGAAATCCTTCCCATTCCAATTCTGAGACCCTTCCTATACCATGAGACTTGATATCTCAATGCTTCTAATACCAAACCTGAGACCCGTCCTATAACATGAGATGTGATATCCAAATCTTTCCCCTTCCAAACCTTAGACCCTTCCTTTATCATGAGATGTGATATCCAACTCCTTCCCATTCCAATCCTGAGACCCTTCCGATATCATGAGATTTGTTATCTCAATGCTTCTAATATCAAAATTGAGACCCGTCCTATAACATGAGATGTGATATCCAAATCTTTCCCCTTCCAAACCTTAGACCCTTCCTATAGCATGAGATGGGATATCCAACTCCTTCCCATTCCAATCCTGAGACCCTTCCGATAGCAGAGATGTGATATCTCAATGCTTATACCAATCCTGAGACTCTTCCTATGGCCTGAGATGTCATATACAACTCCTTCCCAATCCAATCCTGAGACCCTTCCTATAGCATGAGATGTGAAATCTCAATGCTTATACCAAATCTGAGACCCTTCCTATAGCATGAGATGTGATATCCAACTCCTTCCCATTCCAATCCTGAGACCCTTCCTATAGCATGAGATGTGATGTCTCAATGCTTCTAATACCAAACCTGAGATCCTTCCTATAACATGAGATGTGATATCCAACTCCTTCCCATTCCAATCCTGAGACACTTCCTATAGCATGAGATGTGATGTCTCAATGCTTCTAATACCAAACCTGAGAACCTTCCTACAGCATGCGATGTGATATCTCAATGCTTCTAATACCAAACCTGAGACCAGTCCTATAACATGAGATTGGATATCCAACTCCTTCCCCTTCCAAACCTGAGACCCTTCCTATAGCATGAGATGTGATATCCAACTTCTTCCCATTCCAATCCTGAGACCCTTCCTATAACATGAGATGTGATGTCTCAATGCTTCTAATACCAAACCTGAGATCTTTCCTATAACATGAGATGTAATATCCAACTCCTTCCCATTCCAATCCTGAGACCCTTCCTATAGCATGAGATGTGCTATCTCAATGCTTATACCAAACCTGAGACCCTTCCTAAAGCTTGAGATGTGATATCCAACTCCTTCCCATTCCAATCCTGAGACCCTTCCTATAGCATGATATGTGATATCTCAAGGCCTCTTATACCAAACCTGAGATCCTTCCTCTAACATGAAATGTGATATCCAACTCCTTCCCCTTCCAAACCTGAGAGCCTTCCTATAGCATGAGATATGATATCCAAGTCCTTCCCATTCCAATCCTGAGACCCTTCCTATAACATGAAATGTGATATCCAACTCCTTCCCTTTCCAACCTGAGACCCTTCCTATAGCATGATATGGGATATCCAACTCCTTCCAAATCCAATACTGATACCCTTCCAATAGCATGAGATGTGATATCCCAATGCTTCTACCAAACCTGAGACCCATACTATGGCATGAGATGTGATATCAAACTCCTTCCCATTCCAATCTTGAGACTCTTCCTATAGCTTGAGATGTGATATCCAACTCCTTCCCATTCCAATTCTGAGACCCTTCCTATGCCATGAGACTTGATATCTCAATGCTTCTAATACCAAACCTGAGACCCGTCCTATAACATGAGATGTGATATCCAAATCTTTCCCCTTCCAAACCTTAGACCCTTCCTTTATCATGAGATGTGATATCCAACTCCTTCCCATTCCAATCCTGAGACCCTTCCGATATCATGAGATTTGTTATCTCAATGCTTCTAATATCAAACTTGAGACCCTCCCTATAGCATGAGATGTGACATCCAAGTCCTCCCCATTCCAATCCTGAGACCCTTCCTATAGCATGAGATGTGATATCTCAATTCTTCTAATACCAAACCTGAGACCCTTCCTATAACATGAGATGGGATATCCAACTCCTTCCCATTCCAATCCTGAGACCCTTCCGATAGCAGAGATGTGATATCTCAATGCTTATACCAATCCTGAGACCCTTCCTATGGCCTGAGATGTCATATACAACTCCTTCCCAATCCAATCCTGAGACCCTTCCTATAGCATGAGATGTGATATCTCAATGCTTATACCAAATCTGAGACCCTTCCTATAGCATGAGATGTGATATCCAACTCCTTCCCATTCCAATCCTGAGACCCTTCCTATAGCATGATATGTGATATCTCAAGGCCTCTTATACCAAACCTGAGATCCTTCCTCTAACATGAAATGTGATATCCAACTCCTTCCCCTTCCAAACCTGAGAGCCTTCCTATAGCATGAGATATGATATCCAAGTCCTTCCCATTCCAATCCTGAGACCCTTCCTATAACATGAAATGTGATATCCAACTCCTTCCCTTTCCAACCTGAGACCCTTCCTATAGCATGAGATGGGATATCCAACTCCTTCCAAATCCAATACTGATACCCTTCCAATAGCATGAGATGTGATATCCCAATGCTTCTACCAAACCTGAGACCCATACTATGGCATGAGATGTGATATCAAACTCCTTCCCATTCCAATCTTGAGACTCTTCCTATAGCTTGAGATGTGATATCCAACTCCTTCCCATTTCAATTCTGAGACCCTTCCTATGCCATGAGACTTGATATCTCAATGCTTCTAATACCAAATCTGAGACCCGTCCTATAACATGAGATGTGATATCCAAATCTTTCCCCTTCCAAACCTTAGACCCTTCCTTTATCATGAGATGTGATATCCAACTCCTTCCCATTCCAATCCTGAGACCCTTCCGATATCATGAGATTTGTTATCTCAATGCTTCTAATATCAAACTTGAGACCCTCCCTATAGCATGAGATGTGACATCCAAGTCCTCCCCATTCCAATCCTGAGACCCTTCCTATAGCATGAGATGTGATATCTCAATTCTTCTAATACCAAACCTGAGACCCTTCCTATAACATGAGATGGGATATCCAACTCCTTCCCATTCCAATCCTGAGACCCTTCCGATAGCAGAGATGTGATATCTCAATGCTTATACCAATCCTGAGACCCTTCCTATGGCCTGAGATGTCATATACAACTCCTTCCCAATCCAATCCTGAGACCCTTCCTATAGCATGAGATGTGATATCTCAATGCTTATACCAAATCTGAGACCCTTCCTATAGCATGAGATGTGATATCCAACTCCTTCCCATTCCAATCCTGAGACCCTTCCTATAGCATGAGATGTGATGTCTCAATGCTTCTAATACTAAACCTGAGATCCTTCCTATAACATGAGATGTGATATCCAACTCCTTCCCATTCCAATCCTGAGACCCTTCCTATAGCATGAGATGTGATGTCTCAATGCTTCTAATACCAAACCTGAGAACCTTCCTACAGCATGCGATGTGATATCTCAATGCTTCTAATACCAAACCTGAGACCAGTCCTATAACATGAGATTGGATATCCAACTCCTTCCCCTTCCAAACCTGAGACCCTTCCTATAGCATGAGATGTCATATCCAACTTCTTCCCATTCCAATCCTGAGACCCTTCCTATAACATGAGATGTGATGTCTCAATGCTTCTAATACCAAACCTGAGACCCTTCCTAAAGCTTGAGATGTGATATCCAACTCCTTCCCATTCCAATCCTGAGACCCTTCCTATAGCATGAGATGTGATATCTCAAGGCCTCTTATACCAAACCTGAGATCCTTCCTCTAACATGAAATGTGATATCCAACTCCTTCCCCTTCCAAACCTGAGAGCCTTCCTATAGCATGAGATATGATATCCAAGTCCTTCCCATTCCAATCCTGAGACCCTTCCTATAACATGAAATGTGATATCCAACTCCTTCCCTTTCCAACCTGAGACCCTTCCTATAGCATGAGATGGGATATCCAACTCCTTCCAAATCCAATACTGATACCCTTCCAATAGCATGAGATGTGATATCCCAATGCTTCTACCAAACCTGAGACCCATACTATGGCATGAGATGTGATATCAAACTCCTTCCCATTCCAATCTTGAGACTCTTCCTATAGCTTGAGATGTGATATCCAACTCCTTCCCATTCCAATTCTGAGACCCTTCCTATGCCATGAGACTTGATATCTCAATGCTTCTAATACCAAACCTGAGACCCGTCCTATAACATGAGATGTGATATCCAAATCTTTCCCCTTCCAAACCTTAGACCCTTCCTTTATCATGAGATGGATGTGATATCCAACTCCTTCCCATTCCAATCCTGAGACCCTTCCGATATCATGAGATTTGTTATCTCAATGCTTCTAATATCAAACTTGAGACCCTCCCTATAGCATGAGATGTGACATCCAAGTCCTCCCCATTCCAATCCTGAGACCCTTCCTATAGCATGAGATGTGATATCTCAATGCTTCTAATACCAAACCTGAGACCCTTCCTATAACATGAGATGGGATATCCAACTCCTTCCCATTCCAATCCTGAGACCCTTCCGATAGCAGAGATGTGATATCTCAATGCTTATACCAATCCTGAGACCCTTCCTATGGCCTGAGATGTCATATACAACTCCTTCCCAATCCAATCCTGAGACCCTTCCTATAGCATGAGATGTGATATCTCAATGCTTATACCAAATCTGAGACCCTTCCTATAGCATGAGATGTGATATCCAACTCCTTCCCATTCCAATCCTGAGACCCTTCCTATAGCATGAGATGTGATGTCTCAATGCTTCTAATACCAAACCTGAGATCCTTCCTATAACATTAGTTGTGATATCCAACTCCTTCCCATTCCAATCCTGAGACCCTTCCTATAGCATGAGATGTGATGTCTCAATGCTTCTAATACCAAACCTGAGAACCTTCCTACAGCATGCGATGTGATATCTCAATGCTTCTAATACCAAACCTGAGACCAGTCCTATAACATGAGATTGGATATCCAACTCCTTCCCCTTCCAAACCTGAGACCCTTCCTATAGCATGATATGTCATATCCAACTTCTTCCCATTCCAATCCTGAGACCCTTCCTATAACATGAGATGTGATGTCTCAATGCTTCTAATACCAAACCGGAGATCTTTCCTATAACATGAGATGTGATATCCAACTCCTTCCCATTCCAATCCTGAGACCCTTCCTATAGCATGAGATGTGCTATCTCAATGCTTATACCAAACCTGAGACCCTTACTAAAGCTTGAGATGTGATATCCAACTCCTTCCCATTCCAATCCTGAGACCCTTCCTATAGCATGAGATGTGATATCTCAAGGCCTCTAATACCAAACCTGAGATCCTTCCTCTAACATGAAATGTGATATCCAACTCCTTCCCCTTCCAAACCTGAGAGCCTTCCTATAGCATGAGATATGATATCCAAGTCCTTCTCATTCCAATCCTGAGACCCTTCCTATAACATGAAATGTGATATCCAACTCCTTCCCATTCCAACCTGAGACCCTTCCTATAGCATGAGATGGGATATCCAACTCCTTCCAAATCCAATACTGATACCCTTCCAATAGCATGAGATGTGATATCCCAATGCTTCTACCAAACCCGAGACCCATACTATGGCATGAGATGTGATATCAAACTCATTCCCATTCCAATCCTGAGACTCTTCCTATAGCTTGAGATGTGATATCCAACTCCTTCCCATTCCAATTCTGAGACCCTTCCTATGCCATGAGACTTGATATCTCAATGCTTCTAATACCAAACCTGAGACCCGTCCTATAACATAAAATGTGATATCCAAATCTTTCCCCTTCCAAACCTTAGACCCTTCCTTTATCATGAGATGTGATATCCAACTCCTTCCAATTCCAATCCTGAGACCCTTCCGATATCATGAGATTTGTTATCTCAATGCTTCTAATATCAAACTTGAGACCCTCCCTATAGCATGAGATGTGACATCCAAGTCCTCCCCATTCCAATCCTGAGACCCTTCCTATAGCATGAGATGTGATATCTCAATGCTTCTAATACCAAACCTGAGACCCTTCCTATAACATGAGATGGGATATCGAACTCCTTCCCATTCCAATCCTGAGACCCTTCCGATAGCAGAGATGTGATATCTCAATGCTTATACCAATCCTGAGACCCTTCCTATGGCCTGAGATGTCATATACAACTCCTTCCCAATCCAATCCTGAGACCCTTCCTATAGCATGAGATGTGATATCTCAATGCTTATACCAAATCTGAGACCCTTCCTATAGCATGAGATGGGATATCCAACTCCTTCCAAATCCAATACTGATACCCTTCCAATAGCATGAGATGTGATATCCCAATGCTTCTACCAAACCTGAGACCCATACTATAGCATGAGATGGGATATCCAACTCCTTCCAAATCCAATACTGATACCCTTCCAATAGCATGTGATGTGATATCCCAATGCTTCTACCAAACCTGAGACCCATACTATGGCATGAGATGTTGTTAAGACGGATTTCTGAACTCTGTCCTGGTGGCGCAGAAGTTCAGAAGGCCAACCTAATTACTTGGAACAGGGTAACCTCTGGACAAGCCAGACCAATCAAGGTAGCGATCGCGGCGGTCAAGACTAGGTCTCAAGAGGGGTGAGGGTGACTGAAAGCCCGCAGTGAGCACACAAAGCAAGAGCGCTTACAAACTACTCCAAACAGTTGTTTATATCAAAAATAGATACACATTTATTATAAGGCCTTGAAACTAATAACCACAGTAAAAGCAGCAATATACAACGATATTAAACCAACACATACACTATCCACCCAATATATATACAGAATACACAGTTTCACAGCATTAGCAGCACGAAATATGTTATCCACCTGCAGGGGAAGAAAAACAGGCAGTGCGAACCAATGCGTGTGATATGTCCGCCTTCTGAGGCCCCTAACTAGATGGTAGTCCAATCCCTACGAAGAGTGGAGCCTAGCGCTCAAAAGTACCTGCACACGCCGGTGCCAATGGGCAGAAGGTGAAGCTCTTCGGAGGACGTTGGACAGCTCGGTAGGGCGCCCTAATGAAGGAGAACACGGTCCGCGACTCTAGCGCAGCCTCCACTGTGAGGCAGAAGCAGGGCGCGAGTACGGACAAGGGGTGCTGTATTTACAGCGGGGAAAAGCAAGGGGCACTGCAGGAGGGCGACCAGATCCTAGCTAATCTACTCACCGGTCCCCGAAGCAAGCAGGCCCGAGCTTCTCCTCGATCGATGCAGCTTCTGGCAGGTTCTGAAGAGCAGGGAACGTCTCGTCGTCGTGCAGAGTAAAAAGACGTCCCGATCGAAGAAACAAGCACAGTTTTGTCGCCACAGCAGGGCAACGGAACGGCCGGGTGTATGCAAGCCAAACGAGCACCGTTCACCTCTAGCTTAGGGTTGCTAAGCAGACGAAGCGTGTGAGCGTGCCCCGGACTCAGAATACCACCCAACCTGTCGGCGATTACAGAGCAGGACTCCTTAGTAAGCTGGTCAGTCAACTGGATGGCCCAGAGACACTTCCGAAGGCTTACGGCAGGAGTTGATGAAGGTGCCGGGAATAGCTGGTCCTGCTATTCCAATAGGTCGAAGCGCCAGTACAGGCCTTCTTGTTCGATCTTAGGTGGAAAGGGCTTCACCGGACGACAGCAATGAGGAGCAGAAGTTCTTCAGGGGGTCACCAGCGATTCCTCGGTCCAGCCTCGTGTTCGCAGGATACTTGGCTCCTGTATCCCTGGGTTCGTAAGAACTCAGGAGATCGACATGGTAGTGGTGTTTCCAGCTCCCTCTTATCCACGGTTCCCTTCGCGCCAAAACGGAGGGGAGCCAATGGGAGATCCGCTCATCAACACACATACCATACGTGGACCAATCACGGACCACAGTGGTCCCAGGCATTCACACCACCCTAGACTCTCTGGCACCCAGGATGTGTATTGGGACCAGACAGCCCAGCCCACATCCTGGGGGCACTCAAACGACATGTAGAAGCCCGCGAAAGCAACCGTGTTTCGCGGGAAACTACATGCCCAAATAAGGAAGGCCCCGGGTCGCCTGACCTGGGGGAAGGTAAAGGGAGCAAGACGGACAGTGGACGAGACAAAGGAGCCTCGTGGTCCGGCCATTTTGGGTAGCCGGGCCACCCTTTTGTGTTCGCGGCAAAAAGGTGCTCAGAACGGCAAAAGGAGCTCAAAATAAACCAAATGATCGCTGCCACCAGCCCAGTCCCTGAATGACTTGCACCGATCCAAAAACCATCCTACAAGAGTGTCTAGGGTCTGTAGAAGGCTAGAGACCCAAGAGAGCTGTAACTTAGCTTACAGTGCCCTCTTGTGTCGTGTTGCACTAAAATGGCGACACGATAAAAGAAACTACGGGAAACAGCGTTCCCCGGTACTGACTGTCTTAAGGGCATGTCAGTTTCCCCGTAAGAAAGGAGCGAAAGCCCAGAGGAGTACGGCAGAAGGCTGCACTTCTCTGGCAAAGTCAAGAAAACAGGTTGAAAACAATAGCAAAAAGTTTAGGGGTTGCCACATGGAAGGAAAGTTCCCTACAATAACGAAATCTTTCCTAACACTCGCCCCTCCCAGACTATGGACAGGGGGAACTAATCCACCCCTGGATGAGTCTCTTGTTCAGGTCGGTAAAACATTCTGGACAACCCA
Source organism: Ambystoma mexicanum (assembly GCF_040938575.1). NCBI lineage: Eukaryota > Metazoa > Chordata > Amphibia > Caudata > Ambystomatidae > Ambystoma > Ambystoma mexicanum. Next base: position 1,505,208,515 of record NC_090923.1, on the reverse strand, counting down.
TCAGCATTGCTATGTTGGACACCTGGCCTATGCTCAATAGTGAAGTCGAAGCCTTGTAGACTTATGGACCACCTAAGCAACTTTGGATTCTCCCCCTTCATGTTCATTAGCCACTTTAACGGCTTATGGTCAGTCTGCACAGTGAAGTGGGTCCCATAGAGGTAGGGCCGCAGCTTCCTTAGGGCCCACACAACAGAGAAACATTCTTTCTCTACCGTGGACCATCTGAGCTCTCTGTCCTTAAGCTGGCGACTAATAAAACCGATAGGGTGTTCCTTACCCTTCTCATCTACTTGTGATAGTACAGCTCCTATCCCAGTGTCAGAGGCATCCGTCTGCACGATAAAAGGTCTTTGATAATCAGGGGCCCTGAGCACAGGGGCCTGGCACAAGGAGTCTTTCAAGCCATTGAAGGCCTTCTCACACTCGTCAGTCCAAGTTACCTTCTTGGGTTTCTTCAGAGTTGTGAGGGCAGTCAGAGGAGCAGCTATGGTGCCATAGTCTGCCATAAAATTGCGGTAATAACCCGTGAGTCCTAAGAAGGCTCTCACTTGGGTTTGTGTAGTGGGGGTAGGCCAGTCTTGTACTGCTTGTACTTTACTGGGGAGAGGCTGTATCCTTCCTCCACCTACTTCATGCCCAAGGTAAACCACTGAGCCTTGTCCAATCTGGCATTTACTCGCCTTTATGGTCAAGTGGGCTTTCTGAAGAGCCTGGAGCACAATCCCGAGGTGTTTCACATGGTCTTCCCAGGTGGCACTGAAAACTGCTATATCGTCTAGATATGCAAGACAGAATTCGTCCAACCCATTCAACACATGATTCACAAGCCTCTGGAAAGTGGCAGGTGCATTCTTCAATCCGAACGGCATTACCCGGAATTGGTAAAGCCCGTCGGGAGTTGAAAATGCTGTCTTCTCCTTGGCATGTTCTGCTAAAGCTATTTGCCAATAGCCTGCAGTCAGGTCAAACGTGCTGAGGTACTTGGAGGCACCCAAGGTATCCACCAGCTCGTCAGTTCGAGGCAAGGGGTGAGCGTCTGTCTTGGTGACAGCATTCAGAGCCCTGTAATCCACGCAGAACCTCAATTCAGAGGTGCCTGCCTTTGGAACCAATACCACAGGACTGGACCAAGGACTACTAGAGGGTTCAATCACCCCAAGGTCTAACATCTTGTTGACCTCGGTCTTAATATAAGACCGTACTTTATCCGACATCCTGTATCCCCTACTTTTGGTAGGTACACTGTCTCCTGTGTCAATGTTATGTTTGCACCAAGGTGTCAAACCAGGCGACTGTGAAAACAGGGGGGAAAACTGCCTAAGCAAACTTTTCACCTCAGCCTGCTGATCAGAAGTCAGGTGAGGGGCCACTCGGACACCCTCAACGGAGCTATCTGAAGGACCGCTTTGGAACAGGTCGGGAAGAGGTTCTGACTCCTCTTCCTCAACGTCTGACGCCAGTAGCAGTGCTGCGATTTCGACTCTTGGGACGAAAGCCTTCAGCCTATTTACGTGGAACACTTTTGGAGCCTGTCCAGGCCTTCCAAGGTCCACTAAATAGTTCACCTCACCCAGGGGCTCCACCACTGTGTAAGGGCCTGACCATTTGTCCTGTAAAGCGCGAGGCCTTATAGGGTTCATGATCAGGACTTGCTGACCAGGGGTAAAGTGAATTAAGGAAGCTTTCTGGTCGTACCAATGTTTCACCAGCGCTTGTCCTGCCTTCAACTTTTCACTAGCCAAGCCCATCAGGAGTACCATCCGTTTTCTGAGCCCTAGCACATAGTCAACTACATTGGTAGTAACAGGGGGAGTGGGCATCTCCCATCCCTCTTTGACGATGGCTAAGGGTCCCCGTACGGGATGACCGAACAGAAGTTCGAAGGGGCTGAAGCCAACACCCTCCTGTGGTACCTCTCGGTAGGCAAACAGTAGGCATGGTAAAAGAAGATCCCATTTTCTTCTCTGGGGCTCCTCCAGAGCCCCAATCATGCTCTTTAGCGTTCTGTTGAAACGCTCCACCAGACCATTGGTCTGGGGGTGGTATGCAGAAGAGAACTTGTAGGTGACCCCACATTCTTTCCACATAGCCTGCATATACTTCGACATAAAGTTGCTGCCACGATCTGACACAACTTCTTTAGGGAAGCCAACCCTAGTAAATATGCCGAGTAAAGCTTTTGCAACTGACTTGGCAGTTACAGTCTTTAATGGGATGGCCTCAGGATACCTGGTTGCATGGTCGACCAGCACCAGGATAAACCTATTGCCTGAGGATGTTTGCGGGTCAAGGGGACCAACGATGTCGATCCCTACCCTTTCAAATGGTACCCCCACAACTGGGAGCGGTACCAACGGAGCTTGGATTGTCGCGCCAACCTTACCAGACAACTGGCAGGAGGCACAACTCCTGCAGTGACTTTCTACTTGCACCCCCATCTTGGGCCAGTAGAAGTGCATGGATAACCTTTGCTTGGTCCTCTTCATACCAAGGTGACCAGCAAGGGGAACTTCATGCGCCAACTGCAGGAGGAAGGGTCTAACAGAAAGGGGAACCACCAACCTCCTATGGTCTCCTTCTGTAGACTCTGTGGGCTCACTGTACAGGAGTCCACCTTCCCAATAAATCCGATGCTTCCCAGGAGGTTCACCCTCAAGCTGGGAGCAGGCCTGTCTCCTTAGGCCTTCCAGAGATGGGCACTCACGTTGGCCCTTACTGAAGTCGTCCCTATCAGGACCTCCTTCAACTAACAAGTCTTTTAGTTCAGGATGGTCGTTGGGGTCGAACACTTCAGGCATCGCCACCTCCTCGTCAGGCTCGGGCGATTGACCAACTCCCTCCACCGCAGTGGTAGGCGAGCTCGGGGGAATATTCTCTTTCCCCCGTCGGGACTTGTTGACTCCTTTCGCCTTGGGTTTCCCCTTCGGCTGGGGCGGCGTATTGGACTTGGCCAATGCTGCCCGTGCTTGAGACCGTGTGTAGGGTCTTTCGGCAGTGTCTCCTACGAGCCCTAGAGCTCTGAGATCATTGCCCAACAAGACCTTTCCCGGGACGTTTCTCTGAATGCTCACTGGAATCCTAACTGCTGTACCATTTAAAGTTAGATTAACAGGGATCACGGGAAACATACGGAGGGGGCCGTCAGCCAACTTAGTGGGCATCAGAGTAGCTCTGGCAACTTCCTCTGAGTCTACCAAGGTAGAATCCACTACAGTTCGACTGCACCCACTATCCCTAAGAGCTGGAGTATCCACTCCATTGATCAGCACACTGTCTTTAAAGTAGTGCTTGGTATTATCCGGAATCCTAGCATACGCCTCTGCGACTTTAGGCTCCCAGGAACCCAGGGACACTAAAACTACCTCAGCCTCTATTCCGCTGGGAAATGAGTCTGAGGAGAAGGATGCTCCTGTAATCTCTTCTTCCTCGTAGGAGGAGAAGGCCAGATTAGCGGAGTGGACCCCCAAAGGTCTAACCTTACAACGGGGATCCCCCTTCACATGGTCAGTTGCTCCACAAGAAAAACAAGCCCCATTGGGTCTGTTTACGTAGGGAGGCTTATTATAACCAGAGTTCTGTTTCGGAGGCGAACCTCCGCTACCCTGTGAGTTCTCGTATGGCTTACCCTTATTTTTCTTTTTGTGGCCCTTATGGGAAGAAGATTTAGCAGATTCCCCACCCTCCATATCTTTGGACTTTTTCCCTTCCTCCTGCTTACCAGGATGAGTTTTGTCCTTATGGGACACTCGATGTGACACCCATAAGTCTGCTGCAATGGCCAGCTTCTTAGGATCTATCTCCTTCGAATCGGCCAAATGCTGCTTAAGCTCCGGGGAAGAAGAAGCAAAAATGTGTTCCAGCATGACCAGATTGATCATGCCTTCGAAGGTAGAAACCTTATAACCTTCAACCCAGCCAGTTAAGTTTTTCAGGGACTCAGCTACATACGACACCCAAGTACCACCTTCCTTTTTCTTATACTCTCTAAACCTTTTCAAATATTGGGTCGGAGTCTTCCCAAACTTTAAAATGAGAGTCTGCTTCAACATTGCAAAATCAGCGCGCTCAGCCTTTGACATTTCCATAATGGCACTGCAACCAGAATGGGGCAGTCTGCTGAGTAACCATGCAATCTTATCCGCATTATCAACCTCTTGAACCTCGCATGCATACTCAAACGCATTTAACCAGTCCATAATGTCATTTCGTTCCTCATACACACTGAGCAGATCTTTTGGAAACCGTGGATGAGAGGAAGCCCCAGAACCATGTCCAGGACCCTTGGACCCATTTGCGAACTGAAGCTTGGCCAGTTCCAACTGGTGATCCCTGTCTTTTTGTTTTTCTGCCTGGTCGATTTTCAGTTTGGCTATGCTGAATTCAAGCTCCTGCTGCCTAAACCGCAGCTCTTGCTTCTTGAATTCAAGCATAGCCTCCCCATCAACACTGGCAGAGGAAACGTTAGACATTACATCCTCCCTGTCCTCGTGGTCGTGATGGATCAGTGCAGCGGCAGAACCGTCGGTTCTGCCAGTGAGAGCAGCCCCACCACCTTCTGCACTGTCCTCGGAAGTTATAGCGTCAAGCTGCGCTTCTTGCCACGCCACGATTCTCTGGATCATTTCCAATTTAGTGCCTTGAGAGGAAACCCCTCTCTCCGCACACATCTTCTTCAATGTTTCAGATTTCGAAGCATTTAAGGTTAATAAAGTATTCGTTTCCATACTGTTGATAGGACTATGGCCTTTTTAACGTTATATTCAATACTATACTGCGTGTCCTGGTTGGAATAACCTGAAAACGCCTTAGCTCGTGCGCAACACTGGATACCTTCAGTCGTATCCCACCGCTGTACACCAATTTGTTAAGAGGGATTTCTGAACTCTGTCCTGGTGGCGCAGAAGTTCAGAAGGCCAACCTAATTACTTGGAACAGGGTAACCTCTGGACAAGCCAGACCAATCAAGGTAGCGATCGCGGCGGTCAAGACTAGGTCTCAAGAGGGGTGAGGGTGACTGAAAGCCCGCAGTGAGCACACAAAGCAAGAGCGCTTACAAACTACTCCAAACAGTTGTTTATATCAAAAATAGATACACATTTATTATAAGGCCTTGAAACTAATAACCACAGTAAAAGCAGCAATATACAACGATATTAAACCAACACATACACTATCCACCCAATATATATACAGAATACACAGTTTCACAGCATTAGCAGCACGAAATATGTTATCCACCTGCAGGGGAAGAAAAACAGGCAGTGCGAACCAATGCGTGTGATATGTCCGCCTTCTGAGGCCCCTAACTAGATGGTAGTCCAATCCCTACGAAGAGTGGAGCCTAGCGCTCAAAAGTACCTGCACACGCCGGTGCCAATGGGCAGAAGGTGAAGCTCTTCGGAGGACGTTGGACAGCTCGGTAGGGCGCCCTAATGAAGGAGAACACGGTCCGCGACTCTAGCGCAGCCTCCACTGTGAGGCAGAAGCAGGGCGCGAGTACGGACAAGGGGTGCTGTATTTACAGCGGGGAAAAGCAAGGGGCACTGCAGGAGGGCGACCAGATCCTAGCTAATCTACTCACCGGTCCCCGAAGCAAGCAGGCCCGAGCTTCTCCTCGATCGATGCAGCTTCTGGCAGGTTCTGAAGAGCAGGGAACGTCTCGTCGTCGTGCAGAGTAAAAAGACGTCCCGATCGAAGAAACAAGCACAGTTTTGTCGCCACAGCAGGGCAACGGAACGGCCGGGTGTATGCAAGCCAAACGAGCACCGTTCACCTCTAGCTTAGGGTTGCTAAGCAGACGAAGCGTGTGAGCGTGCCCCGGACTCAGAATACCACCCAACCTGTCGGCGATTACAGAGCAGGACTCCTTAGTAAGCTGGTCAGTCAACTGGATGGCCCAGAGACACTTCCGAAGGCTTACGGCAGGAGTTGATGAAGGTGCCGGGAATAGCTGGTCCTGCTATTCCAATAGGTCGAAGCGCCAGTACAGGCCTTCTTGTTCGATCTTAGGTGGAAAGGGCTTCACCGGACGACAGCAATGAGGAGCAGAAGTTCTTCAGGGGGTCACCAGCGATTCCTCGGTCCAGCCTCGTGTTCGCAGGATACTTGGCTCCTGTATCCCTGGGTTCGTAAGAACTCAGGAGATCGACATGGTAGTGGTGTTTCCAGCTCCCTCTTCTCCACGGTTCCCTTCGCGTCAAAACGGAGGGGAGCCAATGGGAGATCCGCTCATCAACACACATACCATACGTGGACCAATCACGGACCACAGTGGTCCCAGGCATTCACACCACCCTAGACTCTCTGGCACCCAGGATGTGTATTGGGACCAGACAGCCCAGCCCACATCCTGGGGGCACTCAAACGACATGTAGAAGCCCGCGAAAGCAACCGTGTTTCGCGGGAAACTACATGCCCAAATAAGGAAGGCCCCGGGTCGCCTGACCTGGGGGAAGGTAAAGGGAGCAAGACGGACAGTGGACGAGACAAAGGAGCCTCGTGGTCCGGCCATTTTGGGTAGCCGGGCCACCCTTTTGTGTTCGCGGCAAAAAGGTGCTCAGAACGGCAAAAGGAGCTCAAAATAAACCAAATGATCGCTGCCACCAGCCCAGTCCCTGAATGACTTGCACCGATCCAAAAACCATCCTACAAGAGTGTCTAGGGTCTGTAGAAGGCTAGAGACCCAAGAGAGCTGTAACTTAGCTTACAGTGCCCTCTTGTGTCGTGTTGCACTAAAATGGCGACACGATAAAAGAAACTACGGGAAACAGCGTTCCCCGGTACTGACTGTCTTAAGGGCATGTCAGTTTCCCCGTAAGAAAGGAGCGAAAGCCCAGAGGAGTACGGCAGAAGGCTGCACTTCTCTGGCAAAGTCAAGAAAACAGGTTGAAAACAATAGCAAAAAGTTTAGGGGTTGCCACATGGAAGGAAAGTTCCCTACAATAACGAAATCTTTCCTAACAGATGTGATATCAAACTCATTCCCATTCCAATCCTGAGACTCTTCCTATAGCTTGAGATGTGATATCCAACTCCTTCCCATTCCAATTCCGAGACCCTTCCTATGCCATGAGACTTGATATCTCAATGCTTCTAATACCAAACCTGAGACCCGTCCTATAACATGAGATGTGATATCCAAATCTTTCCCCTTCCAAACCTTAGACCCTTCCATTATCATGAGATGTGATATCCAACTCCTTCCCATTCCAATCCTGAGACCCTTCCGATATCATGAGATTTGTTATCTCAATGCTTCTAATATCAAACTTGAGACCCTCCCTATAGCATGAGATGTGACATCCAAGTCCTCCTCATTCCAATCCTGAGACCCTTCCTATAGCATGAGATGTGATATCTCAATGCTTCTAATACCAAACCTGAGACCCTTCCTATAACATGAGATGTGATTTCCAAATCCTTCCCCTTCCAAACCTGAGACCCTCCCTTTAGCATGAGATGTGATATACAACTCCTTCCCATTCCAATCCTGAGACCCTTCCTATAGCATGAGATGTGATATCTCAATGCTTATACCAAATCTGAGACCCTTCCTATAGCATGAGATGGGATATCCAACTCCTTCCAAATCCAATACTGATACCCTTCCAATAGCATGAGATGTGATATCCCAATGCTTCTACCAAACCTGAGACCCATACTATAGCATGAGATGGGATATCCAACTCCTTCCAAATCCAATACTGATACCCTTCCATTAGCATGTGATGTGATATCCCAATGCTTCTACCAAACCTGAGACCCATACTATGGCATGAGATGTGATATCAAACTCATTCCCCTTCCAAACCTGAGACCCTTCCTATAGCATGATATGTCATATCCAACTTCTTCCCATTCCAATCCTGAGACCCTTCCTATAACATGAGATGTGATGTCTCAATGCTTCTAATACCAAACCGGAGATCTTTCCTATAACATGAGATGTGATATCCAACTCCTTCCCATTCCAATCCTGAGACCCTTCCTATAGCATGAGATGTGCTATCTCAATGCTTATACCAAACCTGAGACCCTTACTAAAGCTTGAGATGTGATATCCAACTCCTTCCCATTCCAATCCTGAGACCCTTCCTATAGCATGAGATGTGATATCTCAAGGCCTCTAATACCAAACCTGAGATCCTTCCTCTAACATGAAATGTGATATCCAACTCCTTCCCCTTCCAAACCTGAGAGCCTTCCTATAGCATGAGATATGATATCCAAGTCCTTCTCATTCCAATCCTGAGACCCTTCCTATAACATGAAATGTGATATCCAACTCCTTCCCATTCCAACCTGAGACCCTTCCTATAGCATGAGATGGGATATCCAACTCCTTCCAAATCCAATACTGATACCCTTCCAATAGCATGAGATGTGATATCCCAATGCTTCTACCAAACCCGAGACCCATACTATGGCATGAGATGTGATATCAAACTCATTCCCATTCCAATCCTGAGACTCTTCCTATAGCTTGAGATGTGATATCCAACTCCTTCCCATTCCAATTCTGAGACCCTTCCTATGCCATGAGACTTGATATCTCAATGCTTCTAATACCAAACCTGAGACCCGTCCTATAACATAAAATGTGATATCCAAATCTTTCCCCTTCCAAACCTTAGACCCTTCCTTTATCATGAGATGTGATATCCAACTCCTTCCAATTCCAATCCTGAGACCCTTCCGATATCATGAGATTTGTTATCTCAATGCTTCTAATATCAAACTTGAGACCCTCCCTATAGCATGAGATGTGACATCCAAGTCCTCCCCATTCCAATCCTGAGACCCTTCCTATAGCATGAGATGTGATATCTCAATGCTTCTAATACCAAACCTGAGACCCTTCCTATAACATGAGATGGGATATCGAACTCCTTCCCATTCCAATCCTGAGACCCTTCCGATAGCAGAGATGTGATATCTCAATGCTTATACCAATCCTGAGACCCTTCCTATGGCCTGAGATGTCATATACAACTCCTTCCCAATCCAATCCTGAGACCCTTCCTATAGCATGAGATGTGATATCTCAATGCTTATACCAAATCTGAGACCCTTCCTATAGCATGAGATGGGATATCCAACTCCTTCCAAATCCAATACTGATACCCTTCCAATAGCATGAGATGTGATATCCCAATGCTTCTACCAAACCTGAGACCCATACTATAGCATGAGATGGGATATCCAACTCCTTCCAAATCCAATACTGATACCCTTCCAATAGCATGTGATGTGATATCCCAATGCTTCTACCAAACCTGAGACCCATACTATGGCATGAGATGTGATATCAAACTCATTCCCATTCCAATCCTGAGACTCTTCCTATAGCTTGAGATGTGATATCCAACTCCTTCCCATTCCAATTCCGAGACCCTTCCTATGCCATGAGACTTGATATCTCAATGCTTCTAATACCAAACCTGAGACCCGTCCTATAACATGAGATGTGATATCCAAATCTTTCCCCTTCCAAACCTTAGACCCTTCCATTATCATGAGATGTGATATCCAACTCCTTCCCATTCCAATCCTGAGACCCTTCCGATATCATGAGATTTGTTATCTCAATGCTTCTAATATCAAACTTGAGACCCTCCCTATAGCATGAGATGTGACATCCAAGTCCTCCTCATTCCAATCCTGAGACCCTTCCTATAGCATGAGATGTGATATCTCAATGCTTCTAATACCAAACCTGAGACCCTTCCTATAACATGAGATGTGATTTCCAAATCCTTCCCCTTCCAAACCTGAGACCCTCCCTTTAGCATGAGATGTGATATACAACTCCTTCCCATTCCAATCCTGAGACCCTTCTGATAGCATGAGATGTGATATCTCAATGCCTCTAATACCAAACCTGAGATCCTATCTCTAACATGAAATGTGATATCCATCTCCTTCCCTTTCCAAACCTGAGACCCTGCCTATAGCATGAGATGTGATATCCAAGTCCTTCCCATTCCAATCCTGAGACCCTTCCTATAGCATGTGATGTGATATCTCAATGCTTATACCAAACCTGAGACCCTTCCTATGGCATGAGATGTCATATACAACTCCTTCCCATTCCAATCCTGAGACCCTTCCTATAGCATGAGATGTGATATCCAACTTCTTCCCATTCCAATCCTCAGACCCTTCCTATAACATGAGATGTGATGTCTCAATGCTTCTAATACCAAACCTGAGATATTTCCTATAATATGAGATGTGATATCCAACTCCTTCCCATTCCAATCCTGAGACCCTTCCTATAGCATGAGATGTGATATCTCAATGCTTATACCAAACCTGAGACCCTTCCTATAGCTTGAGATGTGATATCCAACTCCTTCCCATTCCAATCCAGAGACCCTTCCTATAGCATGAGATGTGATATCTCAAGGCCTCTAATACCAAACCTGAGATCCTTCCGCTAACATGAAATGTGATATCCAACTCCTTCCCCTTCCAAACCTGAGAGCCTTCCTATAGCATGAGATATGATATCCAAGTCCTTCCCATTCCAATCCTGAGACCCTTCCTATAACATGAAATGTGATATCCAACTCCTTCCCTTTCCAACCTGAGACCCTTCCTATAGCATGATATGGGATATCCAACTCCTTCCAAATCCAATACTGATACCCTTCCAATAGCATGAGATGTGATATCCCAATGCTTCTACCAAACCTGAGACCCATACTATGGCATGAGATGTGATATCAAACTCCTTCCCATTCCAATCTTGAGACTCTTCCTATAGCTTGAGATGTGATATCCAACTCCTTCCCATTCCAATTCTGAGACCCTTCCTATGCCATGAGACTTGATATCTCAATGCTTCTAATACCAAACCTGAGACCCGTCCTATAACATGAGATGTGATATCCAAATCTTTCCCCTTCCAAACCTTAGACCCTTCCTTTATCATGAGATGTGATATCCAACTCCTTCCCATTCCAATCCTGAGACCCTTCCGATATCATGAGATTTGTTATCTCAATGCTTCTAATATCAAACTTGAGACCCTCCCTATAGCATGAGATGTGACATCCAAGTCCTCCCCATTCCAATCCTGAGACCCTTCCTATAGCATGAGATGTGATATCTCAATTCTTCTAATACCAAACCTGAGACCCTTCCTATAACATGAGATGGGATATCCAACTCCTTCCCATTCCAATCCTGAGACCCTTCCGATAGCAGAGATGTGATATCTCAATGCTTATACCAATCCTGAGACCCTTCCTATGGCCTGAGATGTCATATACAACTCCTTCCCAATCCAATCCTGAGACCCTTCCTATAGCATGAGATGTGATATCTCAATGCTTATACCAAATCTGAGACCCTTCCTATAGCATGAGATGTGATATCCAACTCCTTCCCATTCCAATCCTGAGACCCTTCCTATAGCATGATATGTGATATCTCAAGGCCTCTTATACCAAACCTGAGATCCTTCCTCTAACATGAAATGTGATATCCAACTCCTTCCCCTTCCAAACCTGAGAGCCTTCCTATAGCATGAGATATGATATCCAAGTCCTTCCCATTCCAATCCTGAGACCCTTCCTATAACATGAAATGTGATATCCAACTCCTTCCCTTTCCAACCTGAGACCCTTCCTATAGCATGAGATGGGATATCCAACTCCTTCCAAATCCAATACTGATACCCTTCCAATAGCATGAGATGTGATATCCCAATGCTTCTACCAAACCTGAGACCCATACTATGGCATGAGATGTGATATCAAACTCCTTCCCATTCCAATCTTGAGACTCTTCCTATAGCTTGAGATGTGATATCCAACTCCTTCCCATTTCAATTCTGAGACCCTTCCTATGCCATGAGACTTGATATCTCAATGCTTCTAATACCAAATCTGAGACCCGTCCTATAACATGAGATGTGATATCCAAATCTTTCCCCTTCCAAACCTTAGACCCTTCCTTTATCATGAGATGTGATATCCAACTCCTTCCCATTCCAATCCTGAGACCCTTCCGATATCATGAGATTTGTTATCTCAATGCTTCTAATATCAAACTTGAGACCCTCCCTATAGCATGAGATGTGACATCCAAGTCATCCCCATTCCAATCCTGAGACCCTTCCTATAGCATGAGATGTGATATCTCAATTCTTCTAATACCAAACCTGAGACCCTTCCTATAACATGAGATGGGATATCCAACTCCTTCCCATTCCAATCCTGAGACCCTTCCGATAGCAGAGATGTGATATCTCAATGCTTATACCAATCCTGAGACCCTTCCTATGGCCTGAGATGTCATATACAACTCCTTCCCAATCCAATCCTGAGACCCTTCCTATAGCATGAGATGTGATATCTCAATGCTTATACCAAATCTGAGACCCTTCCTATAGCATGAGATGTGATATCCAACTCCTTCCCATTCCAATCCTGAGACCCTTCCTATAGCATGAGATGTGATGTCTCAATGCTTCTAATACCAAACCTGAGATCCTTCCTATAACATGAGATGTGATATCCAACTCCTTCCCATTCCAATCCTGAGACCCTTCCTATAGCATGAGATGTGATGTCTCAATGCTTCTAATACCAAACCTGAGAACCTTCCTACAGCATGCGATGTGATATCTCAATGCTTCTAATACCAAACCTGAGACCAGTCCTATAACATGAGATTGGATATCCAACTCCTTCCCCTTCCAAACCTGAGACCCTTCCTATAGCATGAGATGTCATATCCAACTTCTTCCCATTCCAATCCTGAGACCCTTCCTATAACATGAGATGTGATGTCTCAATGCTTCTAATACCAAACCTGAGACCCTTCCTAAAGCTTGAGATGTGATATCCAACTCCTTCCCATTCCAATCCTGAGACCCTTCCTATAGCATGAGATGTGATATCTCAAGGCCTCTTATACCAAACCTGAGATCCTTCCTCTAACATGAAATGTGATATCCAACTCCTTCCCCTTCCAAACCTGAGAGCCTTCCTATAGCATGAGATATGATATCCAAGTCCTTCCCATTCCAATCCTGAGACCCTTCCTATAACATGAAATGTGATATCCAACTCCTTCCCTTTCCAACCTGAGACCCTTCCTATAGCATGAGATGGGATATCCAACTCCTTCCAAATCCAATACTGATACCCGTCCAATAGCATGAGATGTGATATCCCAATGCTTCTACCAAACCTGAGACCCATACTATGGCATGAGATGTGATATCAAACTCCTTCCCATTCCAATCTTGAGACTCTTCCTATAGCTTGAGATGTGATATCCAACTCCTTCCCATTCCAATTCTGAGACCCTTCCTATGCCATGAGACTTGATATCTCAATGCTTCTAATACCAAACCTGAGACCCGTCCTATAACATGAGATGTGATATCCAAATCTTTCCCCTTCCAAACCTTAGACCCTTCCTTTATCATGAGATGGATGTGATATCCAACTCCTTCCCATTCCAATCCTGAGACCCTTCCGATATCATGAGATTTGTTATCTCAATGCTTCTAATATCAAACTTGAGACCCTCCCTATAGCATGAGATGTGACATCCAAGTCCTCCCCATTCCAATCCTGAGACCCTTCCTATAGCATGAGATGTGATATCTCAATGCTTCTAATACCAAACCTGAGACCCTTCCTATAACATGAGATGGGATATCCAACTCCTTCCCATTCCAATCCTGAGACCCTTCCGATATCAGAGATGTGATATCTCAATGCTTATACCAATCCTGAGACCCTTCCTATGGCCTGAGATGTCATATACAACTCCTTCCCAATCCAATCCTGAGACCCTTCCTATAGCATGAGATGTGATATCTCAATGCTTATACCAAATCTGAGACCCTTCCTATAGCATGAGATGTGATATCCAACTCCTTCCCATTCCAATCCTGAGACCCTTCCTATAGCATGAGATGTGATGTCTCAATGCTTCTAATACCAAACCTGAGATCCTTCCTATAACATTAGTTGTGATATCCAACTCCTTCCCATTCCAATCCTGAGACCCTTCCTATAGCATGAGATGTGATGTCTCAATGCTTCTAATACCAAACCTGAGAACCTTCCTACAGCATGCGATGTGATATCTCAATGCTTCTAATACCAAACCTGAGACCAGTCCTATAACATGAGATTGGATATCCAACTCCTTCCCCTTCCAAACCTGAGACCCTTCCTATAGCATGATATGTCATATCCAACTTCTTCCCATTCCAATCCTGAGACCCTTCCTATAACATGAGATGTGATGTCTCAATGCTTCTAATACCAAACCGGAGATCTTTCCTATAACATGAGATGTGATATCCAACTCCTTCCCATTCCAATCCTGAGACCCTTCCTATAGCATGAGATGTGCTATCTCAATGCTTATACCAAACCTGAGACCCTTACTAAAGCTTGAGATGTGATATCCAACTCCTTCCCATTCCAATCCTGAGACCCTTCCTATAGCATGAGATGTGATATCTCAAGGCCTCTAATACCAAACCTGAGATCCTTCCTCTAACATGAAATGTGATATCCAACTCCTTCCCCTTCCAAACCTGAGAGCCTTCCTATAGCATGAGATATGATATCCAAGTCCTTCTCATTCCAATCCTGAGACCCTTCCTATAACATGAAATGTGATATCCAACTCCTTCCCATTCCAACCTGAGACCCTTCCTATAGCATGAGATGGGATATCCAACTCCTTCCAAATCCAATACTGATACCCTTCCAATAGCATGAGATGTGATATCCCAATGCTTCTACCAAACCCGAGACCCATACTATGGCATGAGATGTGATATCAAACTCATTCCCATTCCAATCCTGAGACTCTTCCTATAGCTTGAGATGTGATATCCAACTCCTTCCCATTCCAATTCTGAGACCCTTCCTATGCCATGAGACTTGATATCTCAATGCTTCTAATACCAAACCTGAGACCCGTCCTATAACATAAAATGTGATATCCAAATCTTTCCCCTTCCAAACCTTAGACCCTTCCTTTATCATGAGATGTGATATCCAACTCCTTCCAATTCCAATCCTGAGACCCTTCCGATATCATGAGATTTGTTATCTCAATGCTTCTAATATCAAACTTGAGACCCTCCCTATAGCATGAGATGTGACATCCAAGTCCTCCCCATTCCAATCCTGAGACCCTTCCTATAGCATGAGATGTGATATCTCAATGCTTCTAATACCAAACCTGAGACCCTTCCTATAACATGAGATGGGATATCGAACTCCTTCCCATTCCAATCCTGAGACCCTTCCGATAGCAGAGATGTGATATCTCAATGCTTATACCAATCCTGAGACCCTTCCTATGGCCTGAGATGTCATATACAACTCCTTCCCAATCCAATCCTGAGACCCTTCCTATAGCATGAGATGTGATATCTCAATGCTTATACCAAATCTGAGACCCTTCCTATAGCATGAGATGGGATATCCAACTCCTTCCAAATCCAATACTGATACCCTTCCAATAGCATGAGATGTGATATCCCAATGCTTCTACCAAACCTGAGACCCATACTATAGCATGAGATGGGATATCCAACTCCTTCCAAATCCAATACTGATACCCTTCCAATAGCATGTGATGTGATATCCCAATGCTTCTACCAAACCTGAGACCCATACTATGGCATGAGATGTGATATCAAACTCATTCCCATTCCAATCCTGAGACTCTTCCTATAGCTTGAGATGTGATATCCAACTCCTTCCCATTCCAATTCCGAGACCCTTCCTATGCCATGAGACTTGATATCTCAATGCTTCTAATACCAAACCTGAGACCCGTCCTATAACATGAGATGTGATATCCAAATCTTTCCCCTTCCAAACCTTAGACCCTTCCATTATCATGAGATGTGATATCCAACTCCTTCCCATTCCAATCCTGAGACCCTTCCGATATCATGAGATTTGTTATCTCAATGCTTCTAATATCAAACTTGAGACCCTCCCTATAGCATGAGATGTGACATCCAAGTCCTCCTCATTCCAATCCTGAGACCCTTCCTATAGCATGAGATGTGATATCTCAATGCTTCTAATACCAAACCTGAGACCCTTCCTATAACATGAGATGTGATTTCCAAATCCTTCCCCTTCCAAACCTGAGACCCTCCCTTTAGCATGAGATGTGATATACAACTCCTTCCCATTCCAATCCTGAGACCCTTCCTATAGCATGAGATGTGATATCTCAATGCTTATACCAAATCTGAGACCCTTCCTATAGCATGAGATGGGATATCCAACTCCTTCCAAATCCAATACTGATACCCTTCCAATAGCATGAGATGTGATATCCCAATGCTTCTACCAAACCTGAGACCCATACTATAGCATGAGATGGGATATCCAACTCCTTCCAAATCCAATACTGATACCCTTCCATTAGCATGTGATGTGATATCCCAATGCTTCTACCAAACCTGAGACCCATACTATGGCATGAGATGTGATATCAAACTCATTCCCCTTCCAAACCTGAGACCCTTCCTATAGCATGATATGTCATATCCAACTTCTTCCCATTCCAATCCTGAGACCCTTCCTATAACATGAGATGTGATGTCTCAATGCTTCTAATACCAAACCGGAGATCTTTCCTATAACATGAGATGTGATATCCAACTCCTTCCCATTCCAATCCTGAGACCCTTCCTATAGCATGAGATGTGCTATCTCAATGCTTATACCAAACCTGAGACCCTTACTAAAGCTTGAGATGTGATATCCAACTCCTTCCCATTCCAATCCTGAGACCCTTCCTATAGCATGAGATGTGATATCTCAAGGCCTCTAATACCAAACCTGAGATCCTTCCTCTAACATGAAATGTGATATCCAACTCCTTCCCCTTCCAAACCTGAGAGCCTTCCTATAGCATGAGATATGATATCCAAGTCCTTCTCATTCCAATCCTGAGACCCTTCCTATAACATGAAATGTGATATCCAACTCCTTCCCATTCCAACCTTAGACCCTTCCTATAGCATGAGATGGGATATCCAACTCCTTCCAAATCCAATACTGATACCCTTCCAATAGCATGAGATGTGATATCCCAATGCTTCTACCAAACCCGAGACCCATACTATGGCATGAGATGTGATATCAAACTCATTCCCATTCCAATCCTGAGACTCTTCCTATAGCTTGAGATGTGATATCCAACTCCTTCCCATTCCAATTCTGAGACCCTTCCTATGCCATGAGACTTGATATCTCAATGCTTCTAATACCAAACCTGAGACCCGTCCTATAACATAAAATGTGATATCCAAATCTTTCCCCTTCCAAACCTTAGACCCTTCCTTTATCATGAGATGTGATATCCAACTCCTTCCAATTCCAATCCTGAGACCCTTCCGATATCATGAGATTTGTTATCTCAATGCTTCTAATATCAAACTTGAGACCCTCCCTATAGCATGAGATGTGACATCCAAGTCCTCCCCATTCCAATCCTGAGACCCTTCCTATAGCATGAGATGTGATATCTCAATGCTTCTAATACCAAACCTGAGACCCTTCCTATAACATGAGATGGGATATCGAACTCCTTCCCATTCCAATCCTGAGACCCTTCCGATAGCAGAGATGTGATATCTCAATGCTTATACCAATCCTGAGACCCTTCCTATGGCCTGAGATGTCATATACAACTCCTTCCCAATCCAATCCTGAGACCCTTCCTATAGCATGAGATGTGATATCTCAATGCTTATACCAAATCTGAGACCCTTCCTATAGCATGAGATGGGATATCCAACTCCTTCCAAATCCAATACTGATACCCTTCCAATAGCATGAGATGTGATATCCCAATGCTTCTACCAAACCTGAGACCCATACTATAGCATGAGATGGGATATCCAACTCCTTCCAAATCCAATACTGATACCCTTCCAATAGCATGTGATGTGATATCCCAATGCTTCTACCAAACCTGAGACCCATACTATGGCATGAGATGTGATATCAAACTCATTCCCATTCCAATCCTGAGACTCTTCCTATAGCTTGAGATGTGATATCCAACTCCTTCCCATTCCAATTCCGAGACCCTTCCTATGCCATGAGACTTGATATCTCAATGCTTCTAATACCAAACCTGAGACCCGTCCTATAACATGAGATGTGATATCCAAATCTTTCCCCTTCCAAACCTTAGACCCTTCCATTATCATGAGATGTGATATCCAACTCCTTCCCATTCCAATCCTGAGACCCTTCCGATATCATGAGATTTGTTATCTCAATGCTTCTAATATCAAACTTGAGACCCTCCCTATAGCATGAGATGTGACATCCAAGTCCTCCTCATTCCAATCCTGAGACCCTTCCTATAGCATGAGATGTGATATCTCAATGCTTCTAATACCAAACCTGAGACCCTTCCTATAACATGAGATGTGATTTCCAAATCCTTCCCCTTCCAAACCTGAGACCCTCCCTTTAGCATGAGATGTGATATACAACTCCTTCCCATTCCAATCCTGAGACCCTTCTGATAGCATGAGATGTGATATCTCAATGCCTCTAATACCAAACCTGAGATCCTATCTCTAACATGAAATGTGATATCCATCTCCTTCCCTTTCCAAACCTGAGACCCTGCCTATAGCATGAGATGTGATATCCAAGTCCTTCCCATTCCAATCCTGAGACCCTTCCTATAGCATGTGATGTGATATCTCAATGCTTATACCAAACCTGAGACCCTTCCTATGGCATGAGATGTCATATACAACTCCTTCCCATTCCAATCCTGAGACCCTTCCTATAGCATGAGATGTGATATCCAACTTCTTCCCATTCCAATCCTCAGACCCTTCCTATAACATGAGATGTGATGTCTCAATGCTTCTAATACCAAACCTGAGATATTTCCTATAATATGAGATGTGATATCCAACTCCTTCCCATTCCAATCCTGAGACCCTTCCTATAGCATGAGATGTGATATCTCAATGCTTATACCAAACCTGAGACCCTTCCTATAGCTTGAGATGTGATATCCAACTCCTTCCCATTCCAATCCAGAGACCCTTCCTATAGCATGAGATGTGATATCTCAAGGCCTCTAATACCAAACCTGAGATCCTTCCGCTAACATGAAATGTGATATCCAACTCCTTCCCCTTCCAAACCTGAGAGCCTTCCTATAGCATGAGATATGATATCCAAGTCCTTCCCATTCCAATCCTGAGACCCTTTCTATAACATGAAATGTGATATCCAACTCCTTCCCATTCCAACCTGAGACCCTTCCTATAGCATGAGATGGGATATCCAACTCCTTCCAAATCCAATACTGATACCCTTCGATAGCATGAGATGTGATATCCCAATGCTTCTACCAAACCTGAGACCCATACTATGGCATGAGATGTGATATCAAACTCCTTCCCATTACAACCCTGAGACCCTTCCTATAGCTTGAGGTGTGATATCCAACTCCTTCCCATTCCAATTCTGAGACCCTTCTTATACCATGAGACTTGATATCTCAATGCTTCTAATACCAAACCTGAGACCCGTCCTATAACATGAGATGTGATATCCAAATCCTTCCCCTTCCAAACCTCAGACCCTTCCTTTATCATGAGATGTGATATCCAACTCCTTCCCATTCCAATCCTGAGACCCTTCCGATATCAAGAGATTTGTTATCTCAATGCTTCTAATATCAAACTTGAGACCCTCCCTATAGCATGAGATGTGACATCCAAGTCCTTCCCATTCCAATCCTGAGACCCTTCCTATAGCATGAGATGTGATATCTCTATGCTTCTAATACCAAACCTGAGACCCTTCCTATAACATGAGATGGGATATCCAACTCCTTCCCATTCCAATCCTGAGACCCTTCCGATAGCAGAGATATGATATCTCAATGCTTATACCAAACCTGAGACCCTTCCTATGGCCTGGGATGTCATATACAACTCCTTCCCATTCCAATCCTGAGACCCTTCCTATAGCATGAGATGTGATATCTCAATGCTTATACCAAATCTGAGACCCTTCCTATAGCATGAGATGTGATATCCAATTCCTTCCCATTCCAATCCTGAGACCCTTCCTATAGCATGAGATGTGATATCTCAATGCTTATACCAAACCTGAGAGCCTACCTATAGCATGAGATGTGATATCCAAGTCCATCCCATTCCAATCCTTAGACCCTTCCTACAGCATGCGATGTGATATCTCAATGATTCTAATACCAAACCAGAGACTCGTCCTATAACATGAGATGGGATATCCAACTCCTTCCCATTCCAATCCTGAGCCACTTCCGATAGCAGAGATGTGATATCTCAATGCTTATACCAAACCTGAGACCCTTCCTATAACATGAGATGTGATATCCAACTCCTTCCCGTTCCAAACCTGAGACACTAACTATAGCATATGTGATATCCAACTCCTTCCCATTCCAAACATGAGACCCTTCCTATAGCAAGAAAGTAATATCCAACTCCTACCCATTCCAATCCTGAGACCCTTCCTATAGCAAGAGATGTGATATCCAAATCCTTCCCATTCGAATCCTGAGACCCTTCCTATAACATGTGATGTGATATCCAACTCCTTCCCATTCCAACCTGAGACACTTCCTATAGCATGAGAAGGGATATCCAACTCCTTCCCAATCCAATCCTGATACCCTTCCGATAGCAGAGATGTGATATCTCAATGCTTATACCAAACCTGAGACCCTTCCTATAGCATGAGAAGGGATATCCAACTCCTTCCCAATCCAATCCTGAGACCCTTCCGATAGCAGAGACGTGATATCTCAATGCTTCTACCAAACCTGAGACCCTTCCTTTAGCATGAGATGTGATATCCAAATCCTTCACATTCCAATCCTGAGACCCTTCCTATAGCATGAGAAGGGATATCTCAATGCTTCTAATACCAAATCTGAGATCCTTCCTATAACATGAGATGTGATATCCAATTCCTTCCCATTCCAATCCTGAGACCCTTCCGATAGCAGAGATGTGATATCTCAATGCTTATACCAAACCTGAGACCCTTCCTATGGCCTGAGATGTCATATACAACTCCTTCCCATTCCAATCCTGAGACCCTTCCTATAGCATGAGATGTGATATCTCAATGCTTATACCAAATCTGAGACCCTTCCTATAGCATGAAATGTGATATCCATCTCATTCCCTTTCCAAACCTGAGACCCTGCCTATAGCATGAGATGTGATATCCAAGTCCTTCCCATTCCAATCCTGAGACCCTTCCTATAGCATGTGATGTGATATCTCAATGCTTATACCAAACCTGAGACCCTTCCTATGGCATGAGATGTCATATACAACTCCTTCCCATTCCAATCCTGAGACCCTTCCTATAGCATGAGATGTGATATCTCAATGCTTATACCAAATCTGAGACCCTTCCTATAGCAAGAGATGTGATATCCAACTTCTTCCCATTCCAATCCTGAGACCCTTCCTATAAAATGAGATGTGATGTCTCAATGCTTCTAATACCAAACCTGAGATCTTTCCTATAACATGAGATGTGATATCCAACTCCTTCCCATTCCAATCCTGAGACCCTTCCTATAGCATGAGATGTGATATCACAATGCTTATACCAAACCTGAGACTGTTCCTATAGCTTGAGATGTGATATCCAACTCCTTCCCATTCCAATCCTGAGACCCTTCCTATAGCATGAGATGTGATATCTCAAGGCCTCTAATACCAAACCTGAGATCCTTCCTCTAACATGAAATGTGATATCCAACTCCTTCCCCTTCCAAACCTGAGAGCCTTCCTATAGCATGGGATATGATATCCAAGTCCTTCCCATTCCAATCCTGAGACCCTTCCTATAACATGAAATGTGATATCCAACTCCTTCCCATTCCAACCTGAGACCCTTCCTATATCATGAGATGGGATATCTCAATGCTTCTAATACCAAACCTGAGACTCTTCCTATAACCTGAGATGGGATATCCAACTCCTTCCCATTCCAATCCTAAGACCCTTTCGATAGCAGAGATGTGATATCTCAATGCTTATACCAAACCTGAGACCCTTCCTACGGCATGAGATGTCATATACAACTCCTTCCCATTCCAATCCTGAGACCCTTCCTATAGCACGAGATGTGATATCTCAATGCTTATACCAAACCTGAGACCCTTCCTCTAGCATGAGATGTGATATCCAACTCCTTCCCATTCCAATCCTGAGACCCTTCCTATAGCATTAGATGTGATATCCAACTCCTTCCCATTCCAATCCTGAGACCCTTCCTATAGCAAGAGATGTGACATCCAACTTCTTCCCATTCCAATCCTGAGACCCTTCCTATAACATGAGATGTGATGTCTCAATGCTTCTAATACCAAACCTGAGATCTTTCCTATAACATGAGATGTGATATCCAACTCCTTCCCATTCCAATCCTGAGACCCTTCCTATAGCATGAGATGTGATATCACAATGCTTATACCAAACCTGAGACTGTTCCTATAGCTTGAGATGTGATATCCAACTCCTTCCCATTCCAATCCTGAGACCCTTCCTATAGCATGAGATGTGATATCTCAAGGCCTCTAATACCAAACCTGAGATCCTTCCTCTAACATGAAATGTGATATCCAACTCCTTCCCCTTCCAAACCTGAGAGCCTTCCTATAGCATGGGATATGATATCCAAGTCCTTCCCATTCCAATCCTGAGACCCTTCCTATAACATGAAATGTGATATCCAACTCCTTCCCATTCCAACCTGAGACCCTTCCTATATCATGAGATGGGATATCTCAATGCTTCTAATACCAAACCTGGGACTCTTCCTATAACCTGAGATGGGATATCCAACTAATTCCCATTCCAATCCTAAGACCCTTTCGATAGCAGAGATGTGATATCTCAATGCTTATACCAAACCTGAGACCCTTCCTACGGCATGAGATGTCATATACAACTCCTTCCCATTCCAATCCTGAGACCCTTCCTATAGCACGAGATGTGATATCTCAATGCTTATACCAAACCTGAGACCCTTCCTCTAGCATGAGATGTGATATCCAACTCCTTCCCATTCCAATCCTGAGACCCTTCCTATAGCATTAGATGTGATATCCAACTCCTTCCCATTCCAATCCTGAGACCCTTCCTATAGCCTGAGATCTGATATCTCAATGCCTCTAATACCAAACCTGAGATCCTTCCTCTAACATGAAATGTGATATCCAACTCCTTCCCTTTCCAAACCTGAGAGCCTATCTATAGCATGAGATGTGATATCCAAGTCCTTCCCATTCCAATCCTGAGACACTTCCGATAGCAGAGATGTGATATCTCAATGCTTATACCAAACCTGAGACCCTTCCTACGGCATGAGATGTCATATACAACTCCTTCCCATTCCAATCCTGAGACCCTTCCTATAGCACGAGATGTGATATCTCAATGCTTATACCAAACCTGAGACCCTTCCTCTAGCATGAGATGTGATATCCAACTCCTTCCCATTCCAATCCTGAGACCCTTCCTATAGCATGAGATGGGATATCTCAATGCTTCTAATACCAAACCTGAGACTCTTCCTATAACCTGAGATGGGATATCCATCTCCTTCCCATTCCAATCCTAAGACCCTTTCGATAGCAGAGATGTGATATCTCAATGCTTATACCAAACCTGAGACCCTTCCTACGGCATGAGATGTCATATACAACTCCTTCCCATTCCAAACCTGAGACCCTTCCTATAGCACGAGATGTGATATCTCAATGCTTATACCAAACCTGAGACCCTTCCTCTAGCATGAGATGTGATATCCAACTCCTTCCCTTTCCAAACCTGAAAGCCTATCTATAGCATGAGAGGTGATATCCAAGTCCTTCCCATTCCAATCCTGAGACACTTCCGATAGCAGAGATGTGATATCTCAATGCTTATACCAAACCTGAGACCCTTCCTATAACATGAGATGTGATATCCAACTCCTTCCCGTTCCAAACCTGAGACCCTTCCTTTAGCATGAGATGTGATATCCAGCTCCTTCCCATTCCAATCCTGAGACACTTCCGATAGCATGAGATGTGATATCTCAATGCTTCTACCAAACCTGAGACCCTTCCTTTAGCATGGGATGTGATAACCAACTCCTTCCCATTCCAATCCTGAGACCCTTCCTATAGCATGAGATGTGATATCTCAATACTTCTAATACCAAACCTGAGATCCTTCTGATAACATGAGATGTGATATCCAAATCCTTCCCCTTCCAAACCTGAGACCCTTCCTATAGCAAGAAAGTAATATCCAACTCCTACCCATTCCAATCCTGAGACCCTTCCTATAGCAAGAGATGTGATATTCAAATCCTTCCCATTCCAATCCTGAGACCCTTCCTATAACATGTGATGTGATATCCAACTCCTTCCCATTCCAACCTGAGACACTTCCTATAGCATGAGAAGGGATATCCAACTCCTTCCCAATACAATCCTGATACCCTTCCGATAGCAGAGATGTGATATCTCAATGCTTATACCAAACCTGAGACCCTTCCTATAGCATGAGAAGGGATATCCAACTCCTTCCCAATCCAATCCTGAGACCCTTCCGATAGCAGAGACGTGATATCTCAATGCTTCTACCAAACCTGAGACCCTTCCTTTAGCATGAGATGTGATATCCAAATCCTTCACATTCCAATCCTGAGACCCTTCCTATAGCATGAGAAGGGATATCTCAATGCTTCTAATACCAAATCTGAGATCCTTCCTATAACATGAGATGTGATATCCAATTCCTTCCCATTCCAATCCTGAGACCCTTCTGATAGCAGAGATGTGATATCTCAATGCTTATACCAAACCTGAGACCCTTCCTATGGCCTGAGATGTCATATAAAACTCCTTCCCATTCCAATCCTGAGACCCTTCCTATAGCATGAGATGTGATATCTCAATGCTTATACCAAATCTGAGACCCTTCCTATAGCATGAGATGTGATATCCAACTCCTTCCCATTCCAATCCTGAGACCCTTCCTATAGCATGAGATTTGATGTCTCAATGCTTCTAATACCAAACCTGAGATCCTTCCTATAACATGAGATGTGATATCCAACTCCTTCCCATTCCAATCCTGAGACCCTTATGAAAGCATGAGATGTGATATCTCAATGCTTCTAATACCAAACCTGAGATCCTTCCTATAACATGAGATGTGATTTCCAAATCCTTCCCCTTCCAAACCTGAGACCCTCCCTTTAGCATGAGATGTGATATCCAACTCCTTCCCATTCCAATCCTGAGACCCTTCTGATAGCATGAGATGTGATATCTCAATGCCTCTAATACCAAACCCGAGATCCTACCTCTAACATGAAATGTGATATCCATCTCATTCCCTTTCCAAACCTGAGACCCTGCCTATAGCATGAGATGTGATATCCAAGTCCTTCCCATTCCAATCCTGAGACCCTTCCTATAGCATGTGATGTGATATCTCAATGCTTATACCAAACCTGAGACCCTTCCTATGGCATGAGATGTCATATACAACTCCTTCCCATTCCAATCCTGAGACCCTTCCTATAGCATGAGATGTGATATCTCAATGCTTATACCAAATCTGAGACCCTTCCTATAGCAAGAGATGTGATATCCAACTTCTTCCCATTCCAATCCTGAGACCCTTCCTATTAAATGAGATGTGATGTCTCAATGCTTCTAATACCAAACCTGAGATCTTTCCTATAACATGAGATGTGATATCCAACTCCTTCCCATTCCAATCCTGAGACCCTTCCTATAGCATGAGATGTGATATCACAATGCTTATACCAAACCTGAGACTGTTCCTATAGCTTGAGATGTGATATCCAACTCCTTCCCATTCCAATCCTGAGACCCTTCCTATAGCATGAGATGTGATATCTCAAGGCCTCTAATACCAAACCTGAGATCCTTCCTCTAACATGAAATGTGATATCCAACTCCTTCCCCTTCCAAACCTGAGAGCCTTCCTATAGCATGGGATATGATATCCAAGTCCTTCCCATTCCAATCCTGAGACCCTTCCTATAACATGAAATGTGATATCCAACTCCTTCCCATTTCAACATGAGACCCTTCCTATATCATGAGATGGGATATCTCAATGCTTCTAATACCAAACCTGAGACTCTTCCTATAACCTGAGATGGGATATCCAACTCCTTCCCATTCCAATCCTAAGACCCTTTCGATAGCAGAGATGTGATATCTCAATGCTTATACCAAACCTGAGACCCTTCCTACGGCATGAGATGTCATATACAACTCCTTCCCATTCCAATCCTGAGACCCTTCCTATAGCACGAGATGTGATATCTCAATGCTTATACCAAACCTGAGACCCTTCCTCTAGCATGAGATGTGATATCCAACTCCTTCCCATTCCAATCCTGAGACCCTTCCTATAGCATTAGATGTGATATCCAACTCCTTCCCATTCCAATCCTGAGACCCTTCCTATAGCAAGAGATGTGACATCCAACTTCTTCCCATTCCAATCCTGAGACCCTTCCTATAACATGAGATGTGATGTCTCAATGCTTCTAATACCAAACCTGAGATCTTTCCTATAACATGAGATGTGATATCCAACTCCTTCCCATTCCAATCCTGAGACCCTTCCTATAGCATGAGATGTGATATCACAATGCTTATACCAAACCTGAGACTGTTCCTATAGCTTGAGATGTGATATCCAACTCCTTCCCATTCCAATCCTGAGACCCTTCCTATAGCATGAGATGTGATATCTCAAGGCCTCTAATACCAAACCTGAGATCCTTCCTCTAACATGAAATGTGATATCCAACTCCTTCCCCTTCCAAACCTGAGAGCCTTCCTATAGCATGGGATATGATATCCAAGTCCTTCCCATTCCAATCCTGAGACCCTTCCTATAACATGAAATGTGATATCCAACTCCTTCCCATTCCAACCTGAGACCCTTCCTATATCATGAGATGGGATATCTCAATGCTTCTAATACCAAACCTGAGACTCTTCCTATAACCTGAGATGGGATATCCAACTAATTCCCATTCCAATCCTAAGACCCTTTCGATAGCAGAGATGTGATATCTCAATGCTTATACCAAACCTGAGACCCTTCCTACGGCATGAGATGTCATATACAACTCCTTCCCATTCCAATCCTGAGACCCTTCCTATAGCACGAGATGTGATATCTCAATGCTTATACCAAACCTGAGACCCTTCCTCTAGCATGAGATGTGATATCCAACTCCTTCCCATTCCAATCCTGAGACCCTTCCTATAGCATTAGATGTGATATCCAACTCCTTCCCATTCCAATCCTGAGACCCTTCCTATAGCCTGAGATCTGATATCTCAATGCCTCTAATACCAAACCTGAGATCCTTCCTCTAACATGAAATGTGATATCCAACTCCTTCCCTTTCCAAACCTGAGAGCCTATCTATAGCATGAGATGTGATATCCAAGTCCTTCCCATTCCAATCCTGAGACACTTCCGATAGCAGAGATGTGATATCTCAATGCTTATACCAAACCTGAGACCCTTCCTACGGCATGAGATGTCATATACAACTCCTTCCCATTCCAATCCTGAGACCCTTCCTATAGCACGAGATGTGATATCTCAATGCTTATACCAAACCTGAGACCCTTCCTCTAGCATGAGATGTGATTTCCAACTCCTTCCCATTCCAATCCTGAGACCCTTCCTATAGCATGAGATGGGATATCTCAATGCTTCTAATACCAAACCTGAGACTCTTCCTATAACCTGAGATGGGATATCCAACTCCTTCCCATTCCAATCCTAAGACCCTTTCGATAGCAGAGATGTGATATCTCAATGCTTATACCAAACCTGAGACCCTTCCTACGGCATGAGATGTCATATACAACTCCTTCCCATTCCAATCCTGAGACCCTTCCTATAGCACGAGATGTGATATCTCAATGCTTATACCAAACCTGAGACCCTTCCTCTAGCATGAGATGTGATATCCAACTCCTTCCCTTTCCAAACCTGAAAGCCTATCTATAGCATGAGATGTGATATCCAAGTCCTTCCCATTCCAATCCTGAGACACTTGGGATAGCAGAGATGTGATATCTCAATGCTTATACCAAACCTGAGACCCTTCCTATAACATGAGATGTGATATCCAGCTCCTTCCCATTCCAATCCTGAGACACTTCCGATAGCATGAGATGTGATATCTCAATGCTTCTACCAAACCTGAGACCCTTCCTTTAGCATGGGATGTGATAACCAACTCCTTCCCATTCCAATCCTGAGACCCTTCCTATAGCATGAGATGTGATATCTCAATACTTCTAATACCAAACCTGAGATCCTTCTGATAACATGAGATGTGATATCCAAATCCTTCCCCTTCCAAACCTGAGACCCTCCCTTTAGCATGAGATGTGATATCCAACTCCGTCCCATTCCAATCCTGAGAACCTTCTGATAGCATGAGATGTGTTATCTCAATGCTTCTATACCAAACCTGAGATCCTTCCGATAGCATGAGATGTGATATCTCAATGCTTCTAATACCAAACCTGAGATCCTTCCTATAACATGAGATGTGATATCCAAATCCTTCCCCTTCCAAACCTGAGACCCTCCCTTTAGCATGAGATGTGATATCCAACTCCTTCCCATTCCAATCCTGAGACTCTTCTGATAGCATGAGATGTGATATCTCAATGCCTCTAATACCAAACCTGAGATCCTACCTCTAACATGAAATGTGATATCCAACTCTTTCCCCTTCCAAACCTGAGAGCCTTCCTATAGCATGAGATGTGATATCCAAGTCCTTCTAATTCCAATCCTGAGACCCTTCCTATAACATGAGATGTGATATCCAACTCCTTCCCATTCCAACCTGAGACCCTTCCTATAGCATGAGATGGGATATCCAACTCCTTCCAAATCCAATCCTGATACCCTTCCGATAGCATGAGATGTGATATCCCAATGCTTCTACCAAACCTGAGACCCATACTATGGCATGAGATGTGATATCAAACTCCTTCCCCTTCCAAACCTTAGACACTTCCTTTATCATGAGATGTGATATCCAAATCCTTCCCATTCCATCCCTGAGACGCTTGCGATATCATGAGATGTGATATCTCAATGCTTCTAATATCAAACTTGAGACCCTCCTTATAGCATGAGATGTGATATCCAAGTCCTTCCCATTCCAATCCTGAGACCCTTCCTATAGCATGAGATGTGATATCTCAATGCTTCTAATACCAAACCTGAGACCCTTCCTATAACATGAGATGTGATATCCAACTCCTTCCCATTCCAATCCTGAGACACTTCCTATAGCATGAGATGTGATATCTCACTGCTTATACCAAACCTGAGACCCTTCCTATAGCATGAGATGTGATATCCAACTCCTTCCCATTCCATCCCTGAGACCCTTCCCAAATCATGAGATGTGATATCTCAATGCTTCTAATATCAAACTTGAGACCCTCCCTATAGCATGAGATGTGATATCCAAGTCCTTCCCATTCCAATCCTGAGACCCTTCCGATAGCATGAGATGTGATGTCTCAATGCTTCTAATACCAAACCTGAGATCCTTCCTATAACATGAGATGTGATATCCAACTCCTTCCCATTCCAATCCTGAGACCCTTCCTATAGCATGAGATGTGATATCTCAATGCTTATACCAAACCTGAGACCCTTCCTATAGCATGAGATGTGATATCCAAGTCCTTCCCATTCCAATCCTGAGACCCTTCCGATAGTAGAGATGTGATATCTCAATGCTTATACCAAACCTGAGATCCTTCCTATAACATGAGATGTGATATCCAACTCCTTCCCATTCCAATCCTGAGACACTTCCTATAGCATGAGATGTGATATCTCACTGCTTATACCAAACCTGAGACCCTTCCTATAGCATGAGATGTGATATCCAACTCCTTCCCTTTCCAATCCTGAGACCCTTCCTATAGCATGAGATATGATATCTCAATGCTTCTAATATCAAACTTGAGACCCTCCCTATAGCATGAGATGTGATATCCAAGTCCTTCCCATTCCAATCCTGAGACCCTTCCGATAGCATGAGATGTGATGTCTCAATGCTTCTAATACCAAACCTGAGATCCTTCCTATAACATGAGATGTGATATCCAACTCCTTCCCATTCCAATCCTGAGACCCTTCCTATAGCATGAGATGTGATATCTCAATGCTTATACCAAACCTGAGACCCTTCCTATAGCATGAGATGTGATATCCAACTCCTTCCCATTCCAATCCTGAGACCCTTCCTAGAGCATGAGATGTGCTATCTCAATGCCTCTAATACCAAACCTGAGATCCTTCCTCTAACATGAAATGTGATATCCAACTCCTTCCCATTCCAATCCTGAGACACTTCCTATAGCATGAGATGTGATATCTAAATGCTTCTAATACCAAACTTGAGACTCTTACTATAACATGAGATGGGATATCCAACTCCTTCCCATTCCAATCCTTAGACCCCTCCTACAGCATGCAATATGATATCTCAATGATTCTAATAACAAACCTGAGACCCGTCCTATAACATGAGATGGGATATCCAACACCTTCCCATTCCAATCCTGAGACACTTCCGATAGCAGAGATGTGATATCTCAATGCTTATACCAAACCTGAGACCCTTCCTATAACATGAGATGTGATATCCAACTCCTTCCCGTTCCAAACCTGAGACCCTTCCTATAGCATATGTGATATCCAACACATTCCCATTCCAAACATGAGACCATTCCTATAGCAGGAATGTAATATCCAACTCCTTCCCATTCCAATCCTGAGACCATTCCTATAGCATGAGATGTGATATCTCAATGCTTCTAATACCAAACCTGAGATCCTTCCTATGACATGAGATGTGATATACAATTCCTCCCCATTCCAAACCTGAGAACCTTCCTACAGCATGCGATGGGATATCTCAATGCTTCTAATACCAAACCTGAGACCAGTCCTATAACATGAGATTGGATATCCAACTCCTTCCCCTTCCAAACCTGAGACCCTTCCTATAGCATGAGATGTGATATCCAACTTCTTCCCATTCCAATCCTGAGACCCTTCCTATAACATGAGATGTGATGTCTCGATGCTTCTAATACCAAACCTGAGATCTTTCCTATAACATGAGATGTGATATCCAACTCCTTCCCATTCCAATCCTGAGACCCTTCCTATAGCATGGGATGTGCTATCTCAATGCTTATACCAAACCTGAGACCCTTCCTAAAGCTTGAGATGTGATATCCAACTCCTTCCCATTCCAATCCTGAGACCCTTCCTATAACATGAAATGTGATATCCAACTCCTTCCCATTCCAACCTGAGACCCTTCCTATAACATGAAATGTGATATCCAACTCCTTCCCTTTCCAAACCTGAGACCCTCCCTTTAGCATGAGATGTGATATCCAACTCCTTCCCATTCCAATCCTGAGACCCTTCTGATAGCATAAGATATATCTCAATGCTTCTATACCAAACCTGAGATCCTTCCGATAGCATGAGATGTGATATCTCAATACTTCTAATACCAAACCTGAGATCCTTCCTATAACATGAGATGTGATATCCAAATCCTTATCTTCCAAACCTGAGACCCTCCCTTTAGCATGAGATGTGATATCCAACTCCTTCCCATTCCAATCCTGAGACTCTTCTGATAGCATAAGATATGATATCTCAATGCTTCTATACCAAACCTGAGATCCTTCTGATAGCATGAAATGTGATATCCAACTCTTTCCCCTTGCAAACCTGAGAGCCTTCCTATAGCATGAGATGTGATATCCAAGTACTTCCCATTCCAATCCTGAGACCCTTCCTATAACATGAGATGTGATATCCAACTCCTTCCCATTCCAACCTGAGACCCTTCCTATAGCATGAGATGGGATATCCAACTCCTTCCAAATCCAATCCCGATACCCTTCCGATAGCATGAGATGTGATATCCCAATGCTTCTACCAAACCTGAGACCCATACTATGGCATGAGATGTGATATCAAACTCCTTCCCATTCTAATCCTGAGACCCTTCCTATAGCTTGAGATGTGATATCCAACTCCATCCCATTCCAATCCTGA
This sequence comes from Ambystoma mexicanum, assembly GCF_040938575.1. Taxonomy (NCBI): domain Eukaryota; kingdom Metazoa; phylum Chordata; class Amphibia; order Caudata; family Ambystomatidae; genus Ambystoma; species Ambystoma mexicanum. Next base: position 1,505,176,255 of record NC_090923.1, on the reverse strand, counting down.
GACCCTTCCTATACCATGAGACTTGATATCTCAATGCTTCTAATACCAAACCTGAGACCCGTCCTATAACATGAGATGTGATATCCAAATCCTTCCCCTTCCAAACCTTAGACCCTTCCTTTATCATGAGATGTGATATCCAACTCCTTCCCATTCCAATCTTGAGACCCTTCCGATATCATGAAATGTGATACCTCAATGCTTCTAATATCAAACTTGAGACCCTCCCTATAGCAAGAGATGTGATATCCAAGTCCTTCCCATTCCAATCCTGAGACCCTTTCTATAGCATGAGATGTGATATCTCAATGCTTCTAATACCAAACCTGAGACCCTTCCTATAACATAACATGGGAATATCCAACTCCTTCCCTTTCCAATCCTGAGACCCTTCCGATAGCAGAGATCTGATATCTCAATGCTTATACCAAACCTGAGATCCTTCCTATAACATGAGATGTGATATCCAACTCCTTCCCATTCCAATCCTGAGACACTTCCTATAGCATGAGATGTGATATCTCACTGCTTATACCAAACCTGAGACCCTTCCTATAGCATGAGATGTGATATCCAACTCCTTCCCATTCCAATCCTGAGACCCTTCCTATAGCATGAGATGTGATATCTCAATGCTTCTAATATCAAACTTGAGACCCTCCCTATAGCATGAGATGTGATACCCAAGTCCTTCCCATTCCAATCCTGAGACACTTCCTATAGCATGAGATGTGATATCTCAATGCTTCTAATACCAAACCTGAGACTCTTCCTATAACATGAGATGGGATATCCAACTCCTTCCCATTCCAATCCTGAGACCCTTTCGATAGCAGAGATGTGATATCTCAATGTTTATACCAAACCTGAGACCCTCCCTACGGCATGAGATGTCATATACAACTCCTTCCCATTCCAATCCTGAGACCCTTCCTATAGCATGAGATGTGATATCCAACTCCTTCCCATTCCAATCCTGAGACCCTTCCTATAGCATGAGATGTGATGTCTCAATGCTTCTAATACCAAACCTGAGATCCTTCCTATAACATGAGATGTGATATCCAACTCCTTCCATTCCAATCCTGAGACCCTTCCTATAGCATGAGATGTGATATCTTAATGCTTATAACAAAACCTGAGACCCTTCCTATAGCATGAGATGTGATATCCAACTCCTTCCCATTCCAATCCTGAGACCCTTCCTATAGCCTGAGATGTGATATCTCAATGCCTCTAATACCAAACCTGAGATCCTTCCTCTAACATGAAATGTGATATCCAACTCCTTCACTTTCCAAACCTGAGAGCCTATCTATAGCATGAGATGTGATATCCAACTCCTTCCCATTCCAATCCTGAGACCCTTCCTATAGCCTGAGATCTGATATCTCAATGCCTCTAATACCAAACCTGAGATCCTTCCTCTAACATGAAATGTGATATCCAACTCCTTCCCTTTCCAAACCTGAGAGCCTATCTATAGCATGAGATGTGATATCCAAGTCCTTCCCATTCCAATCCTGAGACACTTCCGATAGCAGAGATGTGATATCTCAATGCTTATACCAAACCTGAGACCCTTCCTACGGCATGAGATGTCATATACAACTCCTTCCCATTCCAATCCTGAGACCCTTCCTATAGCACGAGATGTGATATCTCAATGCTTATACCAAACCTGAGACCCTTCCTCTAGCATGAGATGTGATATCCAACTCCTTCCCATTCCAATCCTGAGACCCTTCCTATAGCATGAGATGGGATATCTCAATGCTTCTAATACCAAACCTGAGACTCTTCCTATAACCTGAGATGGGATATCCAACTCCTTCCCATTCCAATCCTAAGACCCTTTCGATAGCAGAGATGTGATATCTCAATGCTTATACCAAACCTGAGACCTTTCCTACGGCATGAGATGTCATATACAACTCCTTCCCATTCCAATCCTGAGACCCTTCCTATAGCACGAGATGTGATATCTCAATGCTTATACCAAACCTGAGACCCTTCCTCTAGCATGAGATGTGATATCCAACTCCTTCCCTTTCCAAACCTGAAAGCCTATCTATAGCATGAGATGTGATATCCAAGTCCTTCCCATTCCAATCCTGAGACACTTGGGATAGCAGAGATGTGATATCTCAATGCTTATACCAAACCTGAGACCCTTCCTATAACATGAGATGTGATATCCAGCTCCTTCCCATTCCAATCCTGAGACACTTCCGATAGCATGAGATGTGATATCTCAATGCTTCTACCAAACCTGAGACCCTTCCTTTAGCATGGGATGTGATAACCAACTCCTTCCCATTCCAATCCTGAGACCCTTCCTATAGCATGAGATGTGATATCTCAATACTTCTAATACCAAACCTGAGATCCTTCTGATAACATGAGATGTGATATCCAAATCCTTCCCCTTCCAAACCTGAGACCCTCCCTTTAGCATGAGATGTGATATCCAACTCCGTCCCATTCCAATCCTGAGAACCTTCTGATAGCATGAGATGTGTTATCTCAATGCTTCTATACCAAACCTGAGATCCTTCCGATAGCATGAGATGTGATATCTCAATGCTTCTAATACCAAACCTGAGATCCTTCCTATAACATGAGATGTGATATCCAAATCCTTCCCCTTCCAAACCTGAGACCCTCCCTTTAGCATGAGATGTGATATCCAACTCCTTCCCATTCCAATCCTGAGACTCTTCTGATAGCATGAGATGTGATATCTCAATGCCTCTAATACCAAACCTGAGATCCTACCTCTAACATGAAATGTGATATCCAACTCTTTCCCCTTCCAAACCTGAGAGCCTTCCTATAGCATGAGATGTGATATCCAAGTCCTTCTAATTCCAATCCTGAGACCCTTCCTATAACATGAGATGTGATATCCAACTCCTTCCCATTCCAACCTGAGACCCTTCCTATAGCATGAGATGGGATATCCAACTCCTTCCAAATCCAATCCTGATACCCTTCCGATAGCATGAGATGTGATATCCCAATGCTTCTACCAAACCTGAGACCCATACTATGGCATGAGATGTGATATCAAACTCCTTCCCCTTCCAAACCTTAGACACTTCCTTTATCATGAGATGTGATATCCAAATCCTCCCATTCCATTCCTGAGACGCTTGCGATATCATGAGATGTGATATCTCAATGCTTCTAATATCAAACTTGAGACCCTCCTTATAGCATGAGATGTGATATCCAAGTCCTTCCCATTCCAATCCTGAGACCCTTCCTATAGCATGAGATGTGATATCTCAATGCTTCTAATACCAAACCTGAGACCCTTCCTATAACATGAGATGTGATATCCAACTCCTTCCCATTCCAATCCTGAGACACTTCCTATAGCATGAGATGTGATATCTCACTGCTTATACCAAACCTGAGACCCTTCCTATAGCATGAGATGTGATATCCAACTCCTTCCCATTCCATCCCTGAGACCCTTCCCAAATCATGAGATGTGATATCTCAATGCTTCTAATATCAAACTTGAGACCCTCCCTATAGCATGAGATGTGATATCCAAGTCCTTCCCATTCCAATCCTGAGACCCTTCCGATAGCATGAGATGTGATGTCTCAATGCTTCTAATACCAAACCTGAGATCCTTCCTATAACATGAGATGTGATATCCAACTCCTTCCCATTCCAATCCTGAGACCCTTCCTATAGCATGAGATGTGATATCTCAATGCTTATACCAAACCTGAGACCCTTCCTATAGCATGAGATGTGATATCCAAGTCCTTCCCATTCCAATCCTGAGACCCTTCCGATAGTAGAGATGTGATATCTCAATGCTTATACCAAACCTGAGATCCTTCCTATAACATGAGATGTGATATCCAACTCCTTCCCATTCCAATCCTGAGACACTTCCTATAGCATGAGATGTGATATCTCACTGCTTATACCAAACCTGAGACCCTTCCTATAGCATGAGATGTGATATCCAACTCCTTCCCATTCCATCCCTGAGACCCTTCCCAAATCATGAGATGTGATATCTCAATGCTTCTAATATCAAACTTGAGACCCTCCCTATAGCATGAGATGTGATATCCAAGTCCTTCCCATTCCAATCCTGAGACCCTTCCGATAGCATGAGATGTGATGTCTCAATGCTTCTAATACCAAACCTGAGATCCTTCCTATAACATGAGATGTGATATCCAACTCCTTCCCATTCCAATCCTGAGACCCTTCCTATAGCATGAGATGTGATATCTCAATGCTTATACCAAACCTGAGACCCTTCCTATAGCATGAGATGTGATATCCAAGTCCTTCCCATTCCAATCCTGAGACCCTTCCGATAGTAGATATGTGATATCTCAATGCTTATACCAAACCTGAGATCCTTCCTATAACATGAGATGTGATATCCAACTCCTTCCCATTCCAATCCTGAGACACTTCCTATAGCATGAGATGTGATATCTCACTGCTTATACCAAACCTGAGACCCTTCCTATAGCATGAGATGTGATATCCAACTCCTTCCCTTTCCAATCCTGAGACCCTTCCTATAGCATGAGATATGATATCTCAATGCTTCTAATATCAAACTTGAGACCCTCCCTATAGCATGAGATGTGATATCCAAGTCCTTCCCATTCCAATCCTGAGACCCTTCCGATAGCATGAGATGTGATGTCTCAATGCTTCTAATACCAAACCTGAGATCCTTCCTATAACATGAGATGTGATATCCAACTCCTTCCCATTCCAATCCTGAGACCCTTCCTATAGCATGAGATGTGATATCTCAATGCTTATACCAAACCTGAGACCCTTCCTATAGCATGAGATGTGATATCCAAGTCCTTCCCATTCCAATCCTGAGACCCTTCCGATAGTAGAAATGTGATATCTCAATGCTTATACCAAACCTGAGATCCTTCCTATAACATGAGATGTGATATCCAACTCCTTCCCATTCCAATCCTGAGACACTTCCTATAGCATGAGATGTGATATCTCACTGCTTATACCAAACCTGAGACCCTTCCTATAGCATGAGATGTGATATCCAACTCCTTCCCATTCCAATCCTGAGACCCTTCCTAGAGCATGAGATGTGATATCTCAATGCCTCTAATACCAAACCTGAGATCCTTCCTCTAACATGAAATGTGATATCCAACTCCTTCCCATTCCAATCCTGAGACACTTCCTATAGCATGAGATGTGATATCTAAATGCTTCTAATACCAAACTTGAGACTCTTACTATAACATGAGATGGGATATCCAACTCCTTCCCATTCCAATCCTTAGACCCCTCCTACAGCATGCAATATGATATCTCAATGATTCTAATAACAAACCTGAGACCCGTCCTATAACATGAGATGGGATATCCAACACCTTCCCATTCCAATCCTGAGACACTTCCGATAGCAGAGATGTGATATCTCAATGCTTATACCAAACCTGAGACCCTTCCTATAATATGAGATGTGATATCCAACTCCTTCCCGTTCCAAACCTGAGACCCTTCCTATAGCATATGTGATATCCAACACATTCCCATTCCAAACATGAGACCCTTCCTATAGCAGGAATGTAATATCCAACTCCTTCCCATTCCAATCCTGAGACCATTCCTATAGCATGAGATGTGATATCTCAATGCTTCTAATACCAAACCTGAGATCCTTCCTATGACATGAGATGTGATATACAATTCCTCCCCATTCCAAACCTGAGAACCTTCCTACAGCATGCGATGGGATATCTCAATGCTTCTAATACCAAACCTGAGACCAGTCCTATAACATGAGATTGGATATCCAACTCCTTCCCCTTCCAAACCTGAGACCCTTCCTATAGCATGAGATGTGATATCCAACTTCTTCCCATTCCAATCCTGAGACCCTTCCTATAACATGAGATGTGATGTCTCAATGCTTCTAATACCAAACCTGAGATCTTTCCTATAACATGAGATGTGATATCCAACTCCTTCCCATTCCAATCCTGAGACCCTTCCTATAACATGAAATGTGATATCCAACTCCTTCCCATTCCAACCTGAGACCCTTCCTATAACATGAAATGTGATATCCAACTCCTTCCCTTTCCAAACCTGAGACCCTCCCTTTAGCATGAGATGTGATATCCAACTCCTTCCCATTCCAATCCTGAGACCCTTCTGATAGCATAAGATATATCTCAATGCTTCTATACCAAACCTGAGATCCTTCCGATAGCATGAGATGTGATATCTCAATACTTCTAATACCAAACCTGAGATCCTTCCTATAACATGATGTGATATCCAAATCCTTATCTTCCAAACCTGAGACCCTCCCTTTAGCATGAGATGTGATATCCAACTCCTTCCCATTCCAATCCTGAGACTCTTCTGATAGCATAAGATATGATATCTCAATGCTTCTATACCAAACCTGAGATCCTTCTGATAGCATGAAATGTGATATCCAACTCTTTCCCCTTGCAAACCTGAGAGCCTTCCTATAGCATGAGATGTGATATCCAAGTACTTCCCATTCCAATCCTGAGACCCTTCCTATAACATGAGATGTGATATCCAACTCCTTCCTATTCCAACCTGAGTGTTAGGAAAGATTTCGTTATTGTAGGGAACTTTCCTTCCATGTGGCAACCCCTAAACTTTTTGCTATTGTTTTCAACCTGTTTTCTTGACTTTGCCAGAGAAGTGCAGCCTTCTGCTGTACTCCTCTGGGCTTTCGCTCCTTTCTTACGGGGAAACTGACATGCCCTTAAGACAGTCAGTACCGGGGAACGCTGTTTCCCGTAGTTTCTTTTATCGTGTCGCCATTTTAGTGCAACACGACACAAGAGGGCACTGTAAGCTAAGTTACAGCTCTCTTGGGTCTCTAGCCTTCTACAGACCCTAGACACTCTTATAGGATGGTTTTTGGACCGGTGCAAGTCATTCAGGGACTGGGCTGGTGGCAGCGATCATTTGGTTTATTTTGAGCTCCTTTTGCCGTTCTGAGCACCTTTTTGCCGCGAACACAAAAGGGTGGCCCGGCTACACAAAATGGCCGGACCACGAGGCTCCTTTGTCTAGTCCACTGTCCGTCTTGCTCCCTTTACCTTCCCCCGGGTCAGGCGACCCGGGGCCTTCCTTATTTGGGCATGTAGTTTCCCGCGAAACACGGTTGCTTTCGCGGGCTTCTACATGTCGTTTGAGTGCCCCCAGGATGTGGGCTGGGCTGTCTGGTCCCAATACACATCCTGGGTGCCAGAGAGTCTAGGGTGGTGTGAATGCCTGGGACCACTGTGGTCCGTGATTGGTCCACGTATGGTATGTGTGTTGATGAGCGGATCTCCCATTGGCTCCCCTCCGTTTTGGCGCGAAGGGAACCGTGGATAAGAGGGAGCTGGAAACACCACTACCAGGTCGATCTCCTGAGTTCTTGCGAACCCAGGGATACAGGAGCCAAGTATCCTGCGAACACGAGGCTGGACCGAGGAATCACTGGTGACCCCCTGAAGAACTTCTGCTCCTCATTGCTGTCGTCCGGTGAAGCCCTTTCCACCTAAGATCGAACAAGAAGGCCTGTACTGGCGCTTCGACCTATTGGAATAGCAGGACCAGCTATTCCCGGCACCTTCATCAACTCCTGCTGTAAGCCTTCGGAAGTGTCTCTGGGCCATCCAGTTGACTGACCAGCTTACTAAGGAGGCCTGCTCTGTAATCGCCGACAGGTTGGGTGGTATTCTGAGTCCGGGGCACGCTCACACGCTTCGTTTGCTTAGCAGTCCTAAGCTAGAGGTGAGCGGTGCTCGTTTGGCTTGAATACACCCGGCCGTTCCGTTGCCCTGCTGTGGCGACAAAACTGTGCTTGTTTCTTCGATCGGGACGTCTTTTTACTCTGCACGACGACGAGACGTTCCCTGCTCTTCAGAACCTGCCAGAAGCTGCATCTATCGAGGAGAAGCTCGGGCCTGCTTGCTTCGGGGACCGGTGAGTAGATTAGCTAGGATCTGGTCGCCCTCCTGCAGTGCCCCCTTGCTTTTCCCCGCTGTGAATACAGCACCCCTTGTCCGTACTCGCGCCCTGCTTCTGCCTCACAGTGGAGGCTGCGCTAGAGTCGCGGACCGTGTTCTCCTTCATTAGAGCTCCCTACAGAGCTGTTCAACGTCCTCCGAAGAGCTTCACCTTCTGCCCATTGGCACCGGCGTGTGCAGGTACTTTTGAGCGCTAGGCTCCACTCTTCGTAGGGATTGGACTACCATCCAGTTAGGGGCCTCAGAAGGCGGACATATCACTCGCATTGGTTCGCACTGCCTGTTTTCCTTCCCCTGCAGGTGGATAACATATTTCGTGCTGCTAATGCTGTGAAACTGTGTATTCTGTATATATATTGGGTGGATAGTGTATGTGTTGGTTTAATATCGTTGTATATTGCTGCTTTTACTGTAGTTATTAGTTTCAAGGCCTTATAATAAATGTGTATCTATTTTTGATATAAACAACTGTTTGGAGTAGTTTGTAAGCGCTCTTGCTTTGTGTGCTCATTGCGGGCTTTCAGTCACCCTCACCCCTCTTGAGACCTAGTCTTGACCGCCGCGATCGCTACCTTGATTGGTCTGGCTTGTCCAGAGGTTACCCTGTTCCAAGTAATTAGGTTGGCCTTCTGAACCTCTGCGCCACCAGGACAGAGTTCAGAAATCCGTCTTAACAAATTGGTGTACAGCGGTGGGATACGACTGAAGGTATCCAGTGTTGCGCACGAGCTAAGGCGTTTTCAGGTTATTCCAACCAGGACACGCAGTAAAGTATTGAATATAACGTTAAAAAGGCCATAGTCCTATCGACAGTATGGAAACGAATACTTTATTAACCTTAAATGCTTCGAAATCTGAAACATTGAAGAAGATGTGTGCGGAGAGAGGGGTTTCCTCTCAAGGCACTAAATTGGAAATGATCCAGAGAATCGTGGCGTGGCAAGAAGCGCAGCTTGACGCTATAACTTCCGAGGACAGTGCAGAAGGTGGTGGGGCTGCTCTCACTGGCAGAACCGACGGTTCTGCCGCTGCACTGATCCATCACGACCACGAGGACAGGGAGGATGTAATGTCTAACGTTTCCTCTGCCAGTGTTGATGGGGAGGCTATGCTTGAATTCAAGAAGCAAGAGCTGCGGTTTAGGCAGCAGGAGCTTGAATTCAGCATAGCCAAACTGAAAATCGACCAGGCAGAAAAACAAAAAGACAGGGATCACCAGTTGGAACTGGCCAAGCTTCAGTTCGCAAATGGGTCCAAGGGTCCTGGACATGGTTCTGGGGCTTCCTCTCATCCACGGTTTCCAAAAGATCTGCTCAGTGTGTATGAGGAACGAAATGACATTATGGACTGGTTAAATGCGTTTGAGTATGCATGCGAGGTTCAAGAGGTTGATAATGCGGATAAGATTGCATGGTTACTCAGCAGACTGCCCCATTCTGGTTGCAGTGCCATTATGGAAATGTCGAAGGCTGAGCGCGCTGATTTTGCAATGTTGAAGCAGACTCTCATTTTAAAGTTTGGGAAGACTCCGACCCAATATTTGAAAAGGTTTAGAGAGTATAAGAAAAAGGAAGGTGGTACTTGGGTGTCGTATGTAGCTGAGTCCCTGAAAAACTTGACTGGCTGGGTTGAAGGTTATAAGGTTTCTACCTTCGAAGGCATGATCAATCTGGTCATGCTGGAACACATTTTTGCTTCTTCTTCCCCGGAGCTTAAGCAGCATTTGGCCGATTCGAAGGAGATAGATCCTAAGAAGCTGGCCATTGCAGCAGATTTATGGGTGTCACATCGAGTGTCCCATAAGGACAAAACTCATCCTGGTAAGCAGGAGGAAGGGAAAAAGTCCAAAGATGTGGAGGGTGGGGAATCTGCTAAATCTTCTTCCCATAAGGGCCACAAAAAGAAAAATAAGGGTAAGCCATCCGAGAACTCACAGGGTAGTGGAGGTTCGCCTCCGAAACAGAACTCTGGTTATAATAAGCCTCCCTACGTAAACAGACCCAATGGGGCTTGTTTTTCTTGTGGAGCAACTGACCATGTGAAGGGGGATCCCCGTTGTAAGGTTAGACCTTTGGGGGTCCACTCCGCTAATCTGGCCTTCTCCTCCTACGAGGAAGAAGAGATTACAGGAGCATCCTTCTCCTCAGACTCATTTCCCAGCGGAATAGAGGCTGAGGTAGTTTTAGTGTCCCTGGGTTCCTGGGAGCCTAAAGTCGCAGAGGCGTATGCTAGGATTCCGGATAATACCAAGCACTACTTTAAAGACAGTGTGCTGATCAATGGAGTGGATACTCCAGCTCTTAGGGATAGTGGGTGCAGTCGAACTGTAGTGGATTCTACCTTGGTAGACTCAGAGGAAGTTGCCAGAGCTACTCTGATGCCCACTAAGTTGGCTGACGGCCCCCTCCGTATGTTTCCCGTGATCCCTGTTAATCTAACTTTAAATGGTACAGCAGTTAGGATTCCAGTGAGCATTCAGAGAAACGTCCCGGGAAAGGTCTTGTTGGGCAATGATCTCAGAGCTCTAGGGCTCGTAGGAGACACTGCCGAAAGACCCTACACACGGTCTCAAGCACGGGCAGCATTGGCCAAGTCCAATACGCCGCCCCAGCCGAAGGGGAAACCCAAGGCGAAAGGAGTCAACAAGTCCCGACGGGGGAAAGAGAATATTCCCCCGAACTCGCCTACCACTGCGGTGGAGGGAGTTGGTCAATCGCCCGAGCCTGACGAGGAGGTGGCGATGCCTGAAGTGTTCGACCCCAACGACCATCCTGAACTAAAAGACTTGTTAGTTGAAGGAGGTCCTGATAGGGACGACTTCAGTAAGGGCCAACGTGAGTGCCCATCTCTGGAAGGCCTAAGGAGACAGGCCTGCTCCCAGCTTGAGGGTGAACCTCCTGGGTTGCAAAGGATTTACCAGGAAGGTGGACTCCTGTACAGTGAGCCCACAGAGTCTACAGAAGGAGACCATAGGAGGTTGGTGGTTCCCCTTTCTGTTAGACCCTTCCTCCTGCAGTTGGCGCATGAAGTTCCCCTTGCTGGTCACCTTGGAATGAAGAGGACCAAGCAAAGGTTATCTATGCACTTCTACTGGCCCAAGATGGGGGTGCAAGTAGAAGGTCACTGCAGGAGTTGTGCCGCCTGCCAGTTGTCTGGTAAGGTTGGCGCGACAATCCAAGCTCCGTTGGTACCGCTCCCAGTTGTGGGGGTACCATTTGAAAGGGTAGGGATCGACATGGTTGGTCCCCTTGACCCGCAAACATCCTCAGGCAATAGGTTTATCCTGGTGCTGGTCGACCATGCAACCCGGTATCCTGAGGCCGTCCCATTTACAACTGTAACTGCCAAGCCAGTTGCAGAAGCTTTACTCGGCATGTTCACTAGGGTTGGCTTCCCTAAAGAAGTTGTGTCGGATCATGGCAGCAACTTTATGTCGAAGTATGGGCAGGCTATGTGGAAAGAATGTGGGGTCACCTACAGGTTCTCTTCTGCATACCGCCCCCAGACCGATGGTCTGGGGGGGCGTTTCAACAGGACGTTAACGAGCATGATTGGGGCTCTGGAGGAGCCTCAGAGAAGAAAATGGGATCTTCTTGTTTCATGCTTACTGTTTGCCTACCGAGAGGTACCACAGGAGGGTGTTGGCTTCAGCCCCTTCGAACTTCTGTTCGGTCATCCCGTACGGGGACCCTTAGCCATTGTCAAGGAGGGATGGGAGATGCCCACTCCCCCTGTTACTACCAATGTAGTTGATTATGTGCTAGGGCTCAGAAAACGGATGGTACTTCTGATGGGCTTGGCTAGTGCTAAATTGAAGGCAGGGCAAGCGCTGGTGAAACATTGGTACGACCAGAAAGCTTCCCTCATCAACGTTACACATGGCCAGCAAGTCCTGATCGTGAATCCCATAAGGCCTCGAGCTTTACAGGACAAATGGTCAGGCCCTTACCCAGTGGTGGAGCCCCTGGGTGAGGTTAGCTATTCAGTGGACCTTGGAAGGCCTGGACAGGCTCTAAAAGTGTTTCCCGTGAATAGGCTGAAGGCTTTCGTCCCAAGCGGCGAAATCGCAGCACTGCTATTGGCTTCAGACGTTGAGGAAGAGGAGTCTGAACCTCTCCCTGACCTGTTCCAAAGCAGTCCTTCAGAAAGCTCTTTTGAGGGTGTCCGAGTGGCCCCTCACCAAAATGGACAAGGCTCAGTGGTTTGCCTTGGACATGAAGTAGGTGGAGGGAGGAGACAGCCTCTATCCAGTAAGGTACAAGCAGTACAAGACTGGCCTACCCCCACTACACAAACCCAAGTGAGAGCCTTCTTAGGACTCACGGGTTATTACCGCAATTTTATGGCAGACTATGGCACCATAGCTGCTCCTCTGACTGCCCTCACAACTCCGAAGAAACCCAAGAAGGTAACTTGGACTGACGAGTGTGAGAAGGCCTTCAATGGCTTGAAAGACTCCTTGTGCCAGGCCCCTGTGCTCAGGGCCCCTGATTATCAAAGACCTTTTATCGTGCAGACGGATGCCTCTGACACTGGGATAGGAGCTGTACTATCACAAGTAGATGAGAAGGGTAAGGAACACCCTATCGGTTTTATTAGTCGCCAGCTTAAGGACAGAGAGCTCAGATGGTCCACGGTAGAGAAAGAATGTTTCTCTGTTGTGTGGGCCCTAAGGAAGCTGCGGCCCTACCTCTATGGGACCCACTTCACTGTGCAGACTGACCATAAGCCGTTAAAGTGGCTAATGAACATGAAGGGGGAGAATCCAAAGTTGCTTAGGTGGTCCATAAGTCTACAAGGCTTCGACTTCACTATTGAGCATAGGCCAGGTGTCCAACATAGCAATGCTGATGGGTTGTCCCGAATGTTTTACCGACCTGAACAAGAGACTCATCCAGGGGTGGATTAGTTCCCCCTGTCCATAGTCTGGGAGGGGCGAGTGTTAGGAAAGATTTCGTTATTGTAGGGAACTTTCCTTCCATGTGGCAACCCCTAAACTTTTTGCTATTGTTTTCAACCTGTTTTCTTGACTTTGCCAGAGAAGTGCAGCCTTCTGCTGTACTCCTCTGGGCTTTCGCTCCTTTCTTACGGGGAAACTGACATGCCCTTAAGACAGTCAGTACCGGGGAACGCTGTTTCCCGTAGTTTCTTTTATCGTGTCGCCATTTTAGTGCAACACGACACAAGAGGGCACTGTAAGCTAAGTTACAGCTCTCTTGGGTCTCTAGCCTTCTACAGACCCTAGACACTCTTATAGGATGGTTTTTGGACCGGTGCAAGTCATTCAGGGACTGGGCTGGTGGCAGCGATCATTTGGTTTATTTTGAGCTCCTTTTGCCGTTCTGAGCACCTTTTTGCCGCGAACACAAAAGGGTGGCCCGGCTACACAAAATGGCCGGACCACGAGGCTCCTTTGTCTAGTCCACTGTCCGTCTTGCTCCCTTTACCTTCCCCCGGGTCAGGCGACCCGGGGCCTTCCTTATTTGGGCATGTAGTTTCCCGCGAAACACGGTTGCTTTCGCGGGCTTCTACATGTCGTTTGAGTGCCCCCAGGATGTGGGCTGGGCTGTCTGGTCCCAATACACATCCTGGGTGCCAGAGAGTCTAGGGTGGTGTGAATGCCTGGGACCACTGTGGTCCGTGATTGGTCCACGTATGGTATGTGTGTTGATGAGCGGATCTCCCATTGGCTCCCCTCCGTTTTGGCGCGAAGGGAACCGTGGATAAGAGGGAGCTGGAAACACCACTACCAGGTCGATCTCCTGAGTTCTTGCGAACCCAGGGATACAGGAGCCAAGTATCCTGCGAACACGAGGCTGGACCGAGGAATCACTGGTGACCCCCTGAAGAACTTCTGCTCCTCATTGCTGTCGTCCGGTGAAGCCCTTTCCACCTAAGATCGAACAAGAAGGCCTGTACTGGCGCTTCGACCTATTGGAATAGCAGGACCAGCTATTCCCGGCACCTTCATCAACTCCTGCTGTAAGCCTTCGGAAGTGTCTCTGGGCCATCCAGTTGACTGACCAGCTTACTAAGGAGGCCTGCTCTGTAATCGCCGACAGGTTGGGTGGTATTCTGAGTCCGGGGCACGCTCACACGCTTCGTTTGCTTAGCAGTCCTAAGCTAGAGGTGAGCGGTGCTCGTTTGGCTTGAATACACCCGGCCGTTCCGTTGCCCTGCTGTGGCGACAAAACTGTGCTTGTTTCTTCGATCGGGACGTCTTTTTACTCTGCACGACGACGAGACGTTCCCTGCTCTTCAGAACCTGCCAGAAGCTGCATCTATCGAGGAGAAGCTCGGGCCTGCTTGCTTCGGGGACCGGTGAGTAGATTAGCTAGGATCTGGTCGCCCTCCTGCAGTGCCCCCTTGCTTTTCCCCGCTGTGAATACAGCACCCCTTGTCCGTACTCGCGCCCTGCTTCTGCCTCACAGTGGAGGCTGCGCTAGAGTCGCGGACCGTGTTCTCCTTCATTAGAGCTCCCTACAGAGCTGTTCAACGTCCTCCGAAGAGCTTCACCTTCTGCCCATTGGCACCGGCGTGTGCAGGTACTTTTGAGCGCTAGGCTCCACTCTTCGTAGGGATTGGACTACCATCCAGTTAGGGGCCTCAGAAGGCGGACATATCACTCGCATTGGTTCGCACTGCCTGTTTTCCTTCCCCTGCAGGTGGATAACATATTTCGTGCTGCTAATGCTGTGAAACTGTGTATTCTGTATATATATTGGGTGGATAGTGTATGTGTTGGTTTAATATCGTTGTATATTGCTGCTTTTACTGTAGTTATTAGTTTCAAGGCCTTATAATAAATGTGTATCTATTTTTGATATAAACAACTGTTTGGAGTAGTTTGTAAGCGCTCTTGCTTTGTGTGCTCATTGCGGGCTTTCAGTCACCCTCACCCCTCTTGAGACCTAGTCTTGACCGCCGCGATCGCTACCTTGATTGGTCTGGCTTGTCCAGAGGTTACCCTGTTCCAAGTAATTAGGTTGGCCTTCTGAACCTCTGCGCCACCAGGACAGAGTTCAGAAATCCGTCTTAACACTGAGACCCTTCCTATAGCATGAGATGGGATATCCAACTCCTTCCAAATCCAATCCCGATACCCTTCCGATAGCATGAGATGTGATATCCCAATGCTTCTACCAAACCTGAGACCCATACTATGGCATGAGATGTGATATCAAACTCCTTCCCATTCTAATCCTGAGACCCTTCCTATAGCTTGAGATGTGATATCCAACTCCATCCCATTCCAATCCTGAGACCCTTCCTATACCATGAGACTTGATATCTCAATGCTTCTAATACCAAACCTGAGACCCGTCCTATAACATGAGATGTGATATCCAAATCCTTCCCCTTCCAAACCTTAGACCCTTCCTTTATCATGAGATGTGATATCCAACTCCTTCCCATTCCAATCTTGAGACCCTTCCGATATCATGAAATGTGATACCTCAATGCTTCTAATATCAAACTTGAGACCCTCCCTATAGCAAGAGATGTGATATCCAAGTCCTTCCCATTCCAATCCTGAGACCCTTTCTATAGCATGAGATGTGATATCTCAATGCTTCTAATACCAAACCTGAGACCCTTCCTATAACATACATGGGAATATCCAACTCCTTCCCTTTCCAATCCTGAGACCCTTCCGATAGCAGAGATCTGATATCTCAATGCTTATACCAAACCTGAGATCCTTCCTATAACATGAGATGTGATATCCAACTCCTTCCCATTCCAATCCTGAGACACTTCCTATAGCATGAGATGTGATATCTCACTGCTTATACCAAACCTGAGACCCTTCCTATAGCATGAGATGTGATATCCAACTCCTTCCCATTCCAATCCTGAGACCCTTCCTATAGCATGAGATGTGATATCTCAATGCTTCTAATATCAAACTTGAGACCCTCCCTATAGCATGAGATGTGATACCCAAGTCCTTCCCATTCCAATCCTGAGACACTTCCTATAGCATGAGATGTGATATCTCAATGCTTCTAATACCAAACCTGAGACTCTTCCTATAACATGAGATGGGATATCCAACTCCTTCCCATTCCAATCCTGAGACCCTTTCGATAGCAGAGATGTGATATCTCAATGTTTATACCAAACCTGAGATCCTCCCTACGGCATGAGATGTCATATACAACTCCTTCCCATTCCAATCCTGAGACCCTTCCTATAGCATGAGATGTGATATCCAACTCCTTCCCATTCCAATCCTGAGACCCTTCCTATAGCATGAGATGTGATGTCTCAATGCTTCTAATACCAAACCTGAGATCCTTCCTATAACATGAGATGTGATATCCAACTCCTTCCATTCCAATCCTGAGACCCTTCCTATAGCATGAGATGTGATATCTTAATGCTTATAACAAAACCTGAGACCCTTCCTATAGCATGAGATGTGATATCCAACTCCTTCCCATTCCAATCCTGAGACCCTTCCTATAGCCTGAGATGTGATATCTCAATGCCTCTAATACCAAACCTGAGATCCTTCCTCTAACATGAAATGTGATATCCAACTCCTTCACTTTCCAAACCTGAGAGCCTATCTATAGCATGAGATGTGATATCCAAGTCCTTCCCATTCCAATCCTGAGACCCTTCCTATAGCATGAGATGTGATATCTCAATGCTTATAACAAAACCTGAGACCCTTCCTATAGCATGAGATGTGATATCCAACTCCTTCCCATTCCAATCCTGAGACCCTTCCTATAGCCTGAGATGATATCTCAATGCCTCTAATACCAAACCTGAGATCCTTCCTCTAACATGAAATGTGATATCCAACTCCTTCAATTTCCAAACCTGAGAGCCTATCTATAGCATGAGATGTGATATCCAAGTCCTTCCCATTCCAATCCTTAGACCCTTCCTACAGCATGCAATATGATATCTCAATGATTTTAATAAAAAACCTGAGACCCGTCCTATAACATGAGATGGGATATCCAACTCCTTCCCATTCCAATCCTGAGACACTTCCGATAGCAGAGATGTGATATCTCAATGTTTATACCAAACCTGAGACCCTTCCTATAACATGAGATGTGATATCCAACTCCTTCCCGTTCCAAACCTGAGACCCTTCCTTTAGCATGAGATGTGATATCCAGCTCCTTCCCATTCCAATCCTGAGACACTTCCGATAGCATGAGATGTGATATCTCATTGCTTCTAATATCAAAACTGAGACCCTCCCTATAGCATATGTGATATCTAAGTCCTTCCCATTCCAATCCTGAGACATTCCTATAGCATGAGATGTGATATCTCAATGCTTATCCTTGATTCCTGTAGTAAATTGATTTCCTTTGCAGGCCGACTCCTGTCACGAATGCCTTGTCTGCATGCATTCTCTCCTGGCCATTCTCTCAGCGTGGCTATTTGCCTACCCCCTTCCTCTCTCAGTGGATGGACTTCTCCATCCTAGCCTCCTACCACTCAACTCCGCCTACTTGGAGAATTCAACATGAACCTGTATGCTTCCTGACCTGGACTTTTACGAGATCTGCAACTCTTCATGTCGCTGGCCCTACACACTGCAGGGAATACTCAGGATTTTCTGATCTCAGACCTCCCCCTCTGTAACCCTCTCAACAATCCTCTCCCGTGGTGATCAAGTTCTCATCTCCAAAGAAGGCTAACTGCCAGCTGTTCCTCCTCAGAGGAGTTCTCCCTTTCTGTCCCTGCTCCCTGCACCGTTTCGCGTTGCAAACACTCGCTTCCCTGCTCTCTGGTTTAGACGCTTTTCCTTCTCAGAGGCCTTCTTCCCTTCTGCCCTTTTCGCGTTGCAAGTACTCTCTTCCCAGCTCTCTGGTTTAGACGCGTGTTCCCTGCCTTCTCTCCTCTTCCCGCTGCCTTCAAATCAAAAAATGAGCTCCAAAAGATACACAGTGCTCAGAATGCTCTATAACACCCATTATTCAACATATAGCCGTAACCCGCTAGACGTATTGAACCGTGCTGTAAACTAGCAAAAAAAGCTAGAAAATGTACTTTCCTCGCGTTTTTGTAAATGCTAATTCTGATGGGTTCCCATGTACGTACTGTCCATGCGTTTGTTGTCGAATCCTGAAGTTTTTAACCACTGTTCTCCCATACACGGGGGGGGGTCAACGTCTACTGCTGTTCACAGGCTGAATGTATACGGCTGAAATCTTCAAGGCATTATCAGCTTTCCTGACTGTTTTGGAACGTGTATTTGACATCTGTTAATGCAGTCGCCCTGTGTTCATCGTCCCTTCTACTTTACAGGCTGCACTCCCCTGGTGATCACATTCGCCTCTCCAGAGCAGGCTGACTACCAGCTGCTCCTCCTCATAGGCGTTCATCCTTTCTGTCCCTGCTCCCTGCACCGTTTCGCGTTGCATGTACTCGCTTCCCAGCTCTCTGGTTTAGATGCGTGTTCCCTGCCTTCTCTCCTCTTCCGACAGCCTTCCAATGAGCTCCACAAGATACAGTGTTCAGAATGCTTTATAACACCCATTATTCAACATATAGGTGTAACCCGCTAGACGTATTGAAACGTGCTAAAAACGAGCAGAAACAGCTAGAAAATGTACTTTCCTCGCGTTTTGGTAAATGCGAATTCTGGTGGATTCCCATTTTGTACTCTGTTCGTGCGTTTGTTCAGTCGAATCCTGGTCTTTTGAACCACTCTTCTCCCATACAAGGGAGGGTCAAAATTTGTTGTTCACAGGCTTTATTTATACTGCTGAAATGCTCGCTTCCCTGCTCTCTGGTTTAGACGCGTGTACCCTGCATTTACCAAAACGCGAGGGAAGTACATTTTCTAGCTGTTTTTGCTAGTTTTTAGCACGTTTCAATACGTCTAGCGGGTTACAGCTATATGTTGAATAATGGGTGTTATAAAGCATTCTGAACACTGTATCTTGTGGAGCAAATTGGAAGGCTGTAGCAAGAGGAGAGAAGGCAGGGAACACGCATCTCAACCAGAGAGCTGGGAAGCGAGTACATGCAACGCGAAACGGTGCAGGGAGCAGGGACAGAAAGGATGAACACCTATGAGGAGGAGCAGCTGGTAGTTAGCCTGCATAGGAGAGAAGAATGTGATCACTAGGGGAGTGCAGCCTGTAAACTAGAAGGAACGATGAACAAAGGGCGACTGCATTAACAGATGGCAAATACACGTTCCAAAACAGTCAGGAAAGCTGATAATGCCTTGAAGATTTCAGCCGTATACATTCAGCCTGTGAACAGCAGTAGATGTTGACCCCCCCCCCTCCCTAGTATGGGAGAACAGTGGTTAAAAACTTCAGGATTCGACACAAACGCACGGACACAGTACATACAACATGGGAACCCACCAGAATTCGCATTTACAAAAACGCGAGGGAAGTACATTTTCTAGCTATTTTTGCTAGTTTTTAGCACGTTTCAATACGTCTAGCGGGTTACAGCTATAAGTTGAATAATGGGTTTATAAAGCATTCTGAACACTATCTTGTGGAGCTCATTGGAAGGCTGTGGGAAGAGGAGAGAAGGCAGGGAACACGCATCGAAACCAGAGAGCTGGGAAGCGAGTACATGCAACGCGAAACGGTGCAGGGAGCAGGGACAGAAAGGTGGAACGCCTCTGAGGAGGAGCAGCTGGTAGTTAGCCTGCTCTGGAGAGGAGAATGTGATCACCACGGGAGTGCAGCCTTGAAACAAGAAGGGACGATGAAAACATGCTGACTGGAATAACAGATGGCAAATACACTTTCCAGAACAGTCGGTTTACCCGATAATGCATTGACGATTTCAGCAGTATACATTCAGCCTGTGAACAGTAGATTTTGATCCCCCCCTTGTATGGGTGACGAGTGGTTAAAAACATCAGGATTCGACTGAACAAATGCACGAACAGAGTACAAAATGGGATTCCACCAGAATTCGTATTTACCAAAACGCGAGGAAAGAACATGTTCTAGCTATTTTTGCTAGTTTTTAGCACTTTTCAATACGTCTAGCGAGTTACAGCTATATCTTGAATAATGGGTGTTATAAAGCATTCTGAGCACCGTGTATCTTTTGAAGCTCATTTGTTGATTTGAAGGCAGCGGGAAGAGGAGAGAAGGCAGGGAACACACGTCTAAACCAGAGAGCTGGGAAGCGAGTTGTTCTCTGCAACGCGAAACGATGCAGAGAACAAGCACAGAAAGGAAGAAGGAAAAGCGTCTAAACCAGAGAGCAGGGAAGCGAGTGTTTGCAACGCGAAACGGTGCAGAGAGCAGGGACAGAAAGGGAGAACTCCACTGAGGAGGAACAGCTGGTAGTTAGCCTTCTTTGGAGATGAGAACTTGATCACCACGGGAGAGGATTGTTGAGAGGGTTACATAGGGGGATGTCTGAGATCAGAAAATCCTAAGTATTCGCTGCAGTGTGTAGGGCCAGAGACATGAAGAGTTGCAGATCTCGTAAAAGTCCAGGTCAGGAAGCATACAGGTTCATTTTGAATTCTCCAAGTAGGCGGAGTTGAGTGGTAGGAGGCTAGGATGGAGAAGTCCATCCACTGAGAGAGGAAGGCGGTAGGCAAATAGCCACGGTGAGAGAATGGCCAGGAAAGAGAGAATGCATGCAGACAAGGCATTCGTGAGAGGAGTCGGCCTGCAAAGGAAAGCAATTTACTACAGGAATCAAGGATACTCCCCCTCAAGAACGGTTGGATCTGGGCATGGAGAGGAACTTGTCATCAGGGAGGAAAGTGTCAGAGCTCGAGACAGCGCTGGCCGTCATCCATGTCTCGGTTAGACCAAGGACATCAAGGTCGGGTTCTTTCAGGAAATGGCAGATGTCAGATGAGTGTTAACTGAGTGAGAGTTGAGAGTGGGGAGGGGTACAAATCAGTAATCCTTGCGGAGGTGTAGAAGGAGCCTGACCTAGGGCACATGAGGAAGGAGAGAGGAAAGGAAGCAGAAGAAGGGAGAAGACACAGCAGGAGTGCATTATCAATCCGGGAGCTAGGAGTGGTGAGGTTAGACGGGGAGGTCTGAGTCTCAGGATTTGAATGGGAAGTTCGATATCACATGTCATGCTATAGGAAGAGTCTCATGATTGGAATGGGAAGGAGTTGGATATGATATCTCTTGTTATAGGGAGGGTCTCAGGTTTGGTATTAGAAGCACTGAGATATCAAATCACATCCTATCGGAAGGGTCTCAGGTTTGGTATTGGAAGAAATGAGATTTCAAATCTCAGGCTGTGGGAATGGTCTCGGGTATGGTATTGGAAGGGGTGAAAAATCACATTTCATGCTACAGGAAGGGTCACAAGTTTGGAATGGGAAGGAGTTGGATTTCACATATACTACGGGAAGGGCCTCAGGTTTGGTATTAGAAGCATAGAGATATCACATCTCATGTTATAGGAAGGGTCTCGATTGGAACGGGAAGGAGTTGGATATCACATCTCGTTATAGGGAGGGTCTCAGTTTTGATATTAGAAGCATTGAGATATCACATGCTATTGGAAGGGTCTCAGTATTGGAATGGGAAGGAGTTGGATATCACATCACATGTTATAGGGAGGGTCTCAGTTTTGATATTAGAAGCATTGAGATATCACATATGCTATTGGGAGGGTCTCAGTATTGGAATTGGAAGGAGTTGGATATCACATCTCATGCTATCGGAAGGGTCTCAGGATTGGAATGGGAAGTAGTTGGATATCACATATGCTAAAGGAAAGGTCTCAGGTTTGGAATGGGAAGGAGTTGGATATCACGTCTCATGTTATAGGAAGGGTCTCAGGATAGGAATGGGGAGGACTTAGATTTCACATCTCATACTATAGGGAGGGTCTCAGTTTTGATATTAGAAGCATTGAGCTATCACATCTCATGCTATCGGAAGGGTCTCAGGATTGGAATGGGATGGAGTTGGATATCACATCTCAAGCTATCTCAGGATTGTAATGGGAAGGAGTTTGATATCACATATCAAGCTATAGGAAGGGTCTCAGGTTTGGAAGGGGAAGGATTTGGATCTCACATCTCAAGCTATCTCAGGATTGGAATGGGAAGGAGTTTGATATTTCATCTCAAGCTATAGGAAGGGTCTCAGGTTTGGAAAGGGAAAGATTTGGATTTCACATCTCATGTTATAGGATGGTTCTCATGTTTGGTTTTAGAAGCATTGAGATATCACATCTCATGCTATGGGATGGGTCTCAGGTTTGGAATGGGAAGGAGTTGGATATCACATCTCATGCTAAAGGAAAGGTCTCAGGTCTGGAAGGGGAAGGATTTGGATCTCACATCTCATGTTTTAGGACGGGTCTCAGGTTTGGTATTAGAAGCATTGAAATATCACATCTCATGGTATAGGAAGGGTCCCAGGATTGGAATGGGAAGGAGTTGGATATCACATTGAATGGGAAGGAGTTTGATATCACATCTCAAGCTATAGGAAGGGCCTCAGGTTTGGAAAGGGAATGATTTGGATTTCACATCTCATGTTATAGGATGGTTCTCATGTTTGGTTTTAGAAGCATTGAAATATCACATCTCATGCTATCGGAAGGGTCTCGGGATTGGAATTCGGAAGGAGTTGGATATCACATCTCATGCTAAAGGGAGGGTCTAAGGTTTGGAAGGGGAAGGATTTGGACATCACATCTCATGTTATTGGAAGGATCTGAGGTTTGGTATTAGAAGCATTGAGATATCACATCTCATGCTATCGGAAGGGTCTCAGGTTTGTTATAAGCATTGAGATATCACATCTCTGCTATCGGAAGGGTCTCAGGATTGGAATGGGAAGGATTTGGATATCACATCTCATGTTATAGGAAGGGTCTCAGGTTTGGTATTAGAAGCATTGAGATATCACATCTCATGCTATAGGAAGGGTCTCAGGAATGGAATGGGAAGGACTTGGATATCACATCTCATGATAAAGGAAGGGTCTAAGATTTGGAAGGGGAAGGATTTGGATATCACATCTCATGTTATTGGACCGGTCTCAGGTTTGGTATTAGAAGCATTGAGATATCAAGTCTCATGGTATAGGACGGGAGTTTGATATCACATCTCATGCCATGGTATGGGTCTCAGATTTTGTAGAAGCATTGGGATATCACATCTCATGCTATCGGAAGGGTATCAGGATTGGATTTGGAAGGAGTTGGATATCCCATCTCATGCTATAGGAAGGGTCTCAAGTTGGAATAGAAGGAGTTGGATATCACATCTCATGTTATAGGAAGGGTCTCAGGATTGGAATGGGAAGGACTTGGATATCACATCTCATGCTGTAGGAAGGGTCTCAGGTTTGGAAAAGGAAGGAGTTGGATATCACATTTCATGTTAGAGGTAGGATCTCAGGTTTGGTATTAGAGGCATTGAGATATCACATCTCATGCTATCAGAATGGTATCGGGATTGGAATGGGAAGGAGTTGGATATCACATCTCATGCTAAAGGGAGGGTCTCAGGTTTGGAATGGGAAGGATTTGGATATCACATCTCATGTTATAGGAAGGACCTTAGGTTTGGTATTAGAAGCATTGAGATATCACATCTCATGCTATAGGAAGGGTCTCGGGATTGGAATGGGAAGGAGTTGGATATCACATCTCATGTTATAGGAAGGATCTCAGGTTTGGTATTAGAAGCATTGAGATATCACATCTCATGCTATAGGAAGGGTCTCAGGATTGGAATGGGAAGGAGTTGGATATCACATCTCATGCTATCGGAAGGGTCTCAGGATTGGAATGGGAAGTAGTTGGATATCACATATGCTAAAGGAAAGGTCTCAGGTTTGGAATGGGAAGGAGTTGGATATCACGTCTCATGTTATAGGAAGGGTCTCAGGATAGGAATGGGGAGGACTTAGATTTCACATCTCATACTATAGGGAGGGTCTCAGTTTTGATATTAGAAGCATTGAGCTATCACATCTCATGCTATCGGAAGGGTCTCAGGATTGGAATGGGATGGAGTTGGATATCACATCTCAAGCTATCTCAGGATTGTAATGGGAAGGAGTTTGATATCACATATCAAGCTATAGGAAGGGTCTCAGGTTTGGAAGGGGAAGGATTTGGATCTCACATCTCAAGCTATCTCAGGATTGGAATGGGAAGGAGTTTGATATTTCATCTCAAGCTATAGGAAGGGTCTCAGGTTTGGAAAGGGAAAGATTTGGATTTCACATCTCATGTTATAGGATGGTTCTCATGTTTGGTTTTAGAAGCATTGAGATATCACATCTCATGCTATGGGATGGGTCTCAGGTTTGGAATGGGAAGGAGTTGGATATCACATCTCATGCTAAAGGAAAGGTCTCAGGTCTGGAAGGGGAAGGATTTGGATCTCACATCTCATGTTTTAGGACGGGTCTCAGGTTTGGTATTAGAAGCATTGAAATATCACATCTCATGGTATAGGAAGGGTCCCAGGATTGGAATGGGAAGGAGTTGGATATCACATTGAATGGGAAGGAGTTTGATATCACATCTCAAGCTATAGGAAGGGCCTCAGGTTTGGAAAGGGAATGATTTGGATTTCACATCTCATGTTATAGGATGGTTCTCATGTTTGGTTTTAGAAGCATTGAAATATCACATCTCATGCTATCGGAAGGGTCTCGGGATTGGAATTCGGAAGGAGTTGGATATCACATCTCATGCTAAAGGGAGGGTCTAAGGTTTGGAAGGGGAAGGATTTGGACATCACATCTCATGTTATTGGAAGGATCTGAGGTTTGGTATTAGAAGCATTGAGATATCACATCTCATGCTATCGGAAGGGTCTCAGGTTTGTTATAAGCATTGAGATATCACATCTCTGCTATCGGAAGGGTCTCAGGATTGGAATGGGAAGGATTTGGATATCACATCTCATGTTATAGGAAGGGTCTCAGGTTTGGTATTAGAAGCATTGAGATATCACATCTCATGCTATAGGAAGGGTCTCAGGAATGGAATGGGAAGGACTTGGATATCACATCTCATGATAAAGGAAGGGTCTAAGATTTGGAAGGGGAAGGATTTGGATATCACATCTCATGTTATTGGACCGGTCTCAGGTTTGGTATTAGAAGCATTGAGATATCAAGTCTCATGGTATAGGACGGGAGTTTGATATCACATCTCATGCCATGGTATGGGTCTCAGATTTTGTAGAAGCATTGGGATATCACATCTCATGCTATCGGAAGGGTATCAGGATTGGATTTGGAAGGAGTTGGATATCCCATCTCATGCTATAGGAAGGGTCTCAAGTTGGAATAGAAGGAGTTGGATATCACATCTCATGTTATAGGAAGGGTCTCAGGATTGGAATGGGAAGGACTTGGATATCACATCTCATGCTGTAGGAAGGGTCTCAGGTTTGGAAAAGGAAGGAGTTGGATATCACATTTCATGTTAGAGGTAGGATCTCAGGTTTGGTATTAGAGGCATTGAGATATCACATCTCATGCTATCAGAATGGTATCGGGATTGGAATGGGAAGGAGTTGGATATCACATCTCATGCTAAAGGGAGGGTCTCAGGTTTGGAATGGGAAGGATTTGGATATCACATCTCATGTTATAGGAAGGACCTTAGGTTTGGTATTAGAAGCATTGAGATATCACATCTCATGCTATAGGAAGGGTCTCGGGATTGGAATGGGAAGGAGTTGGATATCACATCTCATGTTATAGGAAGGATCTCAGGTTTGGTATTAGAAGCATTGAGATATCACATCTCATGCTATAGGAAGGGTCTCAGGATTGGAATGGGAAGGAGTTGGATATCACATCTCATGCTATGGGAAGGGTCTCAGGTTTGGTATAAGCATTGAAATATCACATCTCTGCTATCGGAAGGGACTCAGGATTGGAATGGGAGGAGCTGGATATCACACCTCATGCTAAAGGAAGGGTCTCAGGTTTGGAAGGGGAAGGAGTTGGATATGACATCTCTTGTTATAAGGAGGGTCTCAGGATTTGAATGGTAAGGAGTTGGATATCACATCTCATGCTATAGGAAGGGTCTCAGGTTGGAATGGGAAGGAGTTGGATATCACATCTCATGTTATATACAGGAAGGGTCTCAGGATTGGAATGGGAAGGATTTGGATATCACATCTCTTGCTATAGGAAGGGTCTCAGGTTTTTTATTAGAAACCTTGAGATATCAAATCTCATGCTATAGGAAGGGTTTTAGGATTGGAATGGGAAGTATTTGGATATCACATCTCATGCTAAAGGAAGGGTCTCAGGTTTGGAAGGGGAAGGATTTGGATATCACATCTCATCCAATAGGAAGGGTCTCAGGTTTGGAATGGGAAGGAATTGGATATCACATCTCATGTTATAGGAAGGGTCTCAAGTTTTTTATTAGAAACATTGAGATATCACATCTCATGTTATAGGACGGTTCCCAGGTTTGGTATTAGAAGCATTGAGATATCACATCTCATGGTATAGGAAGGGTCTCAGGGTTGGAATGGGAAGGAGTTGGATATCACATCTCATCCAATAGGAAGGGTCTCAGGTTTGGAATGGGAAGGAATTGGATATCACATCTCATGTTATAGGAAGGATCTCAGGTTTGGTATTAGAAGCATTGAGATATCACATCTCATGCTATAGGAAGGGTCTCAGGATTGGAATGTGAAGGATTTGGATATCACATCTCATGCTAAAGGAAGGGTCTCAGGTTTGGTAGAAGCATTGAGAAATCACATCTCATGCTATAGGAAGGGTCTCAGTATTTGAATGGCAAGGAGTTGGATATCACATCTCATGCCATAGGAAGGGTCTCAGGTTTGGTATAAGCATTGAGATATCACATCTCTGCTATCGGAAGGTTCTCAGGATTGGATTGGGAAGGAGTTGGATATCCCTTCTCATGCTATAGGAAGTGTCTCAGGTTGGAATGGGAAGGAGTTGAATATCACATCTCATGTTATAGGAAGGGTCTCAGGTTTGGAATGGGAAGGAGTTGGATATGACATCTCTTGTTATAAGGAGGGTCTCAGGATTTGAATGGTAAGGAGTTGGATATCACATCTCATGCTATAGGAAGGGTCTCAGGTTGGAATGGGAAGGAGTTGGATATCACATCTCATGTTATATACAGGAAGGGTCTCAGGATTGGAATGGGAAGGATTTGGATATCACATCTCTTGCTATAGGAAGGGTCTCAGGTTTTTTATTAGAAACCTTGAGATATCAAATCTCATGCTATAGGAAGGGTTTTAGGATTGGAATGGGAAGTATTTGGATATCACATCTCATGCTAAAGGAAGGGTCTCAGGTTTGGAAGGGGAAGGATTTGGATATCACATCTCATCCAATAGGAAGGGTCTCAGGTTTGGAATGGGAAGGAATTGGATATCACATCTCATGTTATAGGAAGGGTCTCAAGTCTTTTATTAGAAACATTGAGATATCACATCTCATGTTATAGGACGGTTCCCAGGTTTGGTATTAGAAGCATTGAGATATCACATCTCATGGTATAGGAAGGGTCTCAGGGTTGGAATGGGAAGGAGTTGGATATCACATCTCATCCAATAGGAAGGGTCTCAGGTTTGGAATGGGAAGGAATTGGATATCACATCTCATGTTATAGGAAGGATCTCAGGTTTGGTATTAGAAGCATTGAGATATCACATCTCATGCTATAGGAAGGGTCTCAGGATTGGAATGTGAAGGATTTGGATATCACATCTCATGCTAAAGGAAGGGTCTCAGGTTTGGTAGAAGCATTGAGAAATCACATCTCATGCTATAGGAAGGGTCTCAGGATTTGAATGGCAAGGAGTTGGATATCACATCTCATGCCATAGGAAGGGTCTCAGGTTTGGTATAAGCATTGAGATATCACATCTCTGCTATCGGAAGGTTCTCAGGATTGGATTGGGAAGGAGTTGGATATCCCTTCTCATGCTATAGGAAGTGTCTCAGGTTGGAATGGGAAGGAGTTGAATATCACATCTCATGTTATAGGAAGGGTCTCAGGATTGGAATGGGAAGGATTTGGATATCACATCTCTTGCTATAGGAAGGGTCTCAGGATTGGAATGGGAAGGATTTGAATATCACATCTCATGTCATAGGAAGGATCTCAGGATTGGTATTAGAAGCATTGATATATCACATTTCATGCTATAGGAATGGTCTCAGGATTGGAATGGGTAGGAGTTGGATATTACATTCTTGCTATAGGAAGGGTCTCATGTTTGGAATGGGAAGGAGTTGGATATCACATATGCTATCTGAAGTGTCTCAGGTTTGGAACGGGAAGGAGTTGGATATCACATCTCATGTTATAGGAAGGGTCTCAGGTTTGGTATAAGCATTGAGATATCACATCTCTGCTATCAGGAGTGGCTCAGGATTGGAATGGGAAGGAGTTGGATATCCCATCTCATGTTAAAGGACGGGTCTCTGGTTTGGTATTAGAATCATTGAGATATCACATCGCATGCTGTAGGAAGGGTCTAAGGATTGGAATGGGATGGACTTGGATATCACATCTCATGCTATAGGTAGGCTCTCAGGTTTGGTATAAGCATTGAGATATCACATCTCATGCTATAGGAAGGGTCTCAGGATTGGAATGGGAAGGATTTGGATATCACATCTCATGCTATAGGAAGGGTCTCAGGTTTGGTATAAGCATGGAGATATCACTTCTCATGCTATAGGAAGGGTCTCAGGATTGGAATGGGAAGGTGTTGGATATCACATCTCATGCTATATGAAGGGTCTCAGATTTGGTATAAGCATTGAGATATCACATCTCATGCTATAGGAAGGGTCTCAGGATTGGAATGGGAAGGAGTTGTATATGACATCTCAGGCTTTAGGAAGGGTCTCAGGTTTGGTATAAGCATTGAGATATCACATCTCTGCTATCGGAAGGGTCTCAGGATTGGAATGGGAAGGAGTTGGATATCCCATCTCATGTTATAGGAAGGGTCTCAGGTTTGGTATTAGAAGCATTGAGATATCACATCTCATTCTATAGGAAGGGTCTCAAGATTGGAATGGGAAGGACTTGGATGTCACATCTCATGCTATAGGGAGGGTCTCAAGTTTGATATTAGAAGCATTGAGATAACAAATCTCATGATATCGGAAGGGTCTCAGGATTGGAATGGGAAGGAGTTGGATATCACATCTCATGATAAAGGAAGGGTCCAAGGTTTGGAAGGGGAAGGATTTGGATATCACATCTCATGTTATAGGACGGGTCTCAGGTTTGGTATTAGAAGCATTGAGATATCAAGTCTCATGGTATAAGAAGGGTCTCAGAATTGGAATGGGAAGGAGTTGGATATCACATCTCAAGCTATAGGAAGCGTCTCAGGATTGGAATGGGA
The DNA here is from genome assembly GCF_040938575.1 of Ambystoma mexicanum. Lineage (NCBI taxonomy): Eukaryota > Metazoa > Chordata > Amphibia > Caudata > Ambystomatidae > Ambystoma > Ambystoma mexicanum. Next base: position 1,505,146,852 of record NC_090923.1, on the reverse strand, counting down.
AGGAGTTTGATATCACATCTCATGCCATAGTATGGGTCTCAGGTTTGGTAGAAGCATTGGGATATCACATCTCATGCTATCGGAAGGGTATCAGTATTGGATTTGGAAGGAGTTGGATATCCCATCTCATGCTATAGGAAGGGTCTCAGGTTAGAATGGGAAGGAGTTGGATATCACATTTCATGTTATAGGAAGGGTCTCAGGATTGGAATGGGAAGGACTTGGATATCATATCTCATGCTATAGGAAGGCTCTCAGGTTTGGAAGGGGAAGGAGTTGGATATCACATTTCATGTTAGAGGAAGGATCTCAGGTTTGGTATTAGGGGCCTTGAGATATCACATCTCATGCTATAGGAAGGGTCTCAGGATTGGAATGGGAAGGAGTTGGATATCACATCTCAAGCTATAGGAAGGGTCTCAGGTTTGGTATAAGCATTGAGATATCACATCTCATGACATAGGAAGGGTCTCAGGATTGGAATGGGAAGAAGTTGGATATCACATCTCATGCTATAGGAAGGGTCTCAGGTTTGGTATAAGCATTGAGATATCACATCTCATGCTATAGGAAGGGTCTCAGGGTTGGAATGGGAAGGAGTTGTATATGACATCTCATGCCATAGGAAGGGTCTCAGGTTTGGTATAAGCATTGAGTTATCACATCACATGCTATAGGAAGGGTCTCAGGATTGGAATGGGAAGGACTTGGATATCACATCTCATGCTATAGGCAGGGTCTCAGGATTGGAATGGGAAGGAGTTGGATATCACATCTCATGCTATGGGAAGGGTCTCAGGTTTGGTATAAGCATTGAAATATCACATCTCTGCTATCGGAAGGGTCTCAGGATTGGAATGGGAGGAGCTGGATATCACACCTCATGCTAAAGGAAGGGTCTCAGGTTTGGAAGGGGAAGGATTTGGATATCACATCTCATGTTATAGGACGGGTCTCAGGTTTGGTATTAGAAGCATTGTGATATCACATCTCATGCTATAGGAAGGGTCTCAGGATTGGAATGGGAAGAAGTTGGATATCACATCTCATGCTATAGGAAGGGTCTCAGGTTTGGTATAAGCATTGAGATATCACATCTCATGCTATAGGAAGGGTCTCAGGGTTGGAATGGGAAGGAGTTGTATATGACATCTCATGCCATAGGAAGGGTCTCAGGTTTGGTATAAGCATTGAGTTATCACATCTCATGCTATAGGAAGGGTTTCAGGTTTGGTAGAAGCATTGAGATATCACATCTCATGCTATAGGAAGAGTCTCAGGTTTGGGAAGGGAAGGATTTGGATTTCACATCTCATGTTATAGGATGGTTCTCATGTTTGGTTTATGAAGCATTGAGATATCACAGCTCATGCTATCGGAAGGGTCTCAGGTTTGGAATGGGAAGGAGTTGGATATCACATCTCATGTTATAGGAAGGGTCTCAGGTTTGGAATGGGAAGGAGTTGGATATGACATCTCTTGTTATAGGGAGGGTCTCAGGATTTGAATGGTAAGGAGTTGGATATCACATCTCATGCTATAGGAAGGGTCTCAGGTTGGAATGGGAAGGAGTTGGATATCACATCTCATGTTATATACAGGAAGGGTCTCAGGATTGGAATGGGAAGGATTTGGATATCACATCTCTTGCTATAGGAAGGGTCTCAGGTTTTTTATTAGAAACATTGAGATATCAAATCTCATGCTATAGGAAGGGTTTTAGGATTGGAATGGGAAGTATTTGGATATCACATCTCATGCTAAAGGAAGGGTCTCAGGTTTGGAAGGGGAAGGATTTGGATATCACATCTCATCCAATAGGAAGGGTCTCAGGTTTGGAATGGGAAGGAATTCGATATCACATCTCTTGTTATAGGAAGGGTCTCAGGTTTTTTATTAGAAACATTGAGATATCACATCTCATGTTATAGGACGGTTCCCAGGTTTGGTATTAGAAGCATTGAGATATCACATCTCATGGTATAGGAAGGGTCTCAGGGTTGGAATGGGAAGGAGTTGGATATCACATCTCATCCAATAGGAAGGGTCTCAGGTTTGGAATGGGAAGGAATTGGATATCACATCTCATGTTATAGGAAGGATCTCAGGTTTGGTATTAGAAGCATTGAGATATCACATCTCATGCTATAGGAAGGGTCTCAGGATTGGAATGTGAAGGATTTGGATATCACATCTCATGCTAAAGGAAGAGTCTCAGGTTTGGTAGAAGCATTGAGAAATCACATCTCATGCTATAGGAAGGGTCTCAGGATTTGAATGGCAAGGAGTTGGATATCACATCTCATGCCATAGGAAGGGTCTCAGGTTTGGTATAAGCATTGAGATATCACATCTCTACTATCGGAAGGTTCTCAGGATTGGATTGGGAAGGAGTTGGATATCCCTTCTCATGCTATAGGAAGTGTCTCAAGTTGGAATGGGAAGGATATGGATATCACATCTCATGTCATAGGAAGGATCTCAGGTTTGGTATTAGAAGCATTGATATATCACATCTCATGCTATAGGAATGGTCTCAGGATTGGAATGGGTAGGAGGTGGATATTACATTCTTGCTATAGGAAGGGTCTCATGTTTGGAATGGGAAGGAGTTGGATATCACATATGCTATAGGAAGTGTCTCAGGTTTGGAACGGGAAGGAGTTGGATATCACATCTCATGTTATAGGAAGGGTCTCAGGTTTGGTATAAGCATTGAGATATCACATCTCTGCTATCAGGAGTGGCTCAGGATTGGAATGGGAAGGAGTTGGATATCCCATCTCATGTTAAAGGACGGGTCTCTGGTTTGGTATTAGAATCATTGAGATATCACATCGCATGCTGTAGGAAGGGTCTAAGGATTGGAATGGGATGGACTTGGATATCACATCTCATGCTATAGGTAGGCTCTCAGGTTTGGTATAAGCATTGAGATATCACATCTCATGCTATAGGAAGGGTCTCAGGATTGGAATGGGAAGGATTTGGATATCACATCTCATGCTATAGGAAGGGTCTCAGGTTTGGTATAAGCATGGAGATATCACTTCTCATGCTATAGGAAGGGTCTCAGGATTGGAATGGGAAGGTGTTGGATATCACATCTCATGCTATAGGAAGGGTCTCAGTTTTGGTATAAGCATTGAGATATCACATCTCATGCTATAGGAAGGGTCTCAGGATTGGAATGGGAAGGAGTTGTATATGACATCTCAGGCCTTAGGAAGGGTCTCAGGTTTGGTATAAGCATTGAGATATCACATCTCTGCTATCGGAAGGGTCTCAGGATTGGAATGGGAAGGAGTTGGATATCCCATCTCATGTTATAGGAAGGGTCTCAGGTTTGGTATTAGAAGCATTGAGATATCACATCTCATGCTATAGGAAGGGTCTCAGGATTGGAATGGGAAGGACTTGGATGTCACATCTCATGCTATAGGGAGGGTCTCAAGTTTGATATTAGAAGCATTGAGATAACAAATCTCATGATATCGGAAGGGTCTCAGGATTGGAATGGGAAGGAGTTGGATATCACATCTCATGATAAAGGAAGGGTCTAAGGTTTGGAAGGGGAAGGATTTGGATATCACATCTCATGTTATAGGACGGGTCTCAGGTTTGGTATTAGAAGCATTGAGATATCAAGTCTCATGGTATAAGAAGGGTCTCAGAATTGGAATGGGAAGGAGTTGGATATCACATCTCAAGTTATAGGAAGCGTCTCAGGATTGGAATGGGAAGGAGTTTGATATCACATCTCATGCCATAGTATGGGTCTCAGGTTTGGTAGAAGCATTGGGATATCACATCTCATGCTATCGGAAGGGTATCAGTATTGGATTTGGAAGGAGTTGGATATCCCATCTCATGCTATAGGAAGGGTCTCAGGTTAGAATGGGAAGGAGTTGGATATCACATTTCATGTTATAGGAAGGGTCTCAGGATTGGAATGGGAAGGACTTGGATATCATATCTCATGCTATAGGAAGGCTCTCAGGTTTGGAAGGGGAAGGAGTTGGATATCACATTTCATGTTAGAGGAAGGGTCTCAGGTTTGGTATAAGCATTGAGATATCACATCTCATGCTATAGGAAGGGTCTCAGGGTTGGAATGGGAAGGAGTTGTATATGACATCTCATGCCATAGGAAGGGTCTCAGGTTTGGTATAAGCATTGAGATATCACATCACATGCTATAGGAAGGGTCTCAGGATTGGAATGGGAAGGACTTGGATATCACATCTCATGCTATAGGCAGGGTCTCAGGTTTGGAAAGGGATGGAGATGGATATCACATTTCATGTTAGAGGTAGGATCTCAGGTTTGGTATTAGAGGCATTGAGATATCACATCTCATGCTATCAGAAGGGTCTCAGGATTGGAATGGGAAGGAGTTGGATATCACATTTCATGCTAAAGGGAGGGTCTCAGGTTTGGAAGGGGAAGGATTTGGAAATCACATCTCATATTATAGGAAGGATCTCAGGTTTGGTATTAGAAGCATTGAGATATCACATCTCATGCTATCGGAAGGATCTCAGGTTTGGTATAAGAGGCATTGAGATATCACATCTCATGCTATAGGAAGGGTCTCAGGATTGGAATGGGAAGGAGTTGGATATCACATCTCATGTTATAGGAAGGATCTCAGGTTTGGTATTAGAAGCATTGAGACATCACATCTCATGCTATAGGAAGGGTCTCAGGATTGGAATGGGAAGGAGTTGGATATCACATCTCATGCTATAGGAAGGGTCTCAGGTTTGGTATAAGCATTGAGATATCACATCTCATGCTATAGGAAGGGTCTCAGGATTGGAATGGGAAGGAGTTGGATATCACATCTCATGCTATAGGAAGGGTCTCAGGTTTGGTATAAGCATTGAGATATCACATCTTATGCTATAGGAAGGGTCTCAGGTTTGGTATAAGCATTGAGATATCACATCTCATGCTATAGGAAGGGTCTCAGGAATGGAATGGGAAGAAGTTGGATATCACATCTCATGCTATAGGAAGGGTCTCAGGTTTGGTATAAGCATTGAGATATCACATCTCATGCTATAGGAAGGGTCTCAGGGTTGGAATGGGAAGGAGTTGTATATGACATCTCATGCCATAGGAAGGGTCTCAGGTTTGGTATAAGCATTGAGATATCACATCACATGCTATAAGAAGGGTCTCAGGATTGGAATGGGAAGGACTTGGATATCACATCTCATGCTATAGGCAGGGTCTCGGTTTGGAAAGGGAAGGAGATGGATATCACATTTCATGTTAGAGGTAGGATCTCAGGTTTGGTATTAGAGGCATTGAGATATCACATCTCATGCTATCAGAAGGGTCTCAGGATTGGAATGGGAAGGAGTTGGATATCACATCTCATGCTATAGGAAGGGTCTCAGGTTTGGTATAAGCATTGAGATATCACATCTCATGCTATAGGAAGGGTCTCAGGGTTGGAATGGGAAGGAGTTGTATATGACATCTCATGCCATAGGAAGGGTCTCAGGTTTGGTATAAGCATTGAGTTATCACATCTCATGCTATAGGAAGGGTTTCAGGTTTGGTAGAAGCATTGAGATATCACATCTCATGCTATAGGAAGAGTCTCAGGTTTGGGAAGGGAAGGATTTGGATTTCACATCTCATGTTATAGGATGGTTCTCATGTTTGGTTTTTGAAGCATTGAGATATCACAGCTCATGCTATCGGAAGGGTCTCAGGTTTGGAATGGGAAGGAGTTGGATATCACATCTCATGTTATAGGAAGGGTCTCAGGTTTGGAATGGGAAGGATTTGGATATGACATCTCTTGTTATAGGGAGGGTCTCAGGATTTGAATGGTAAGGAGTTGGATATCACATCTCATGCTATAGGAAGGGTCTCAGGTTGGAATGGGAAGGAGTTGGATATCACATCTCATGTTATATACAGGAAGGGTCTCAGGATTGGAATGGGAAGGATTTGGATATCACATCTCTTGCTATAGGAAGGGTCTTAGGTTTTTTATTAGAAACATTGAGATATCAAATCTCATGCTATAGGAAGGGTTTTAGGATTGGAATGGGAAGTATTTGGATATCACATCTCATGCTAAAGGAAGGGTCTCAGGTTTGGAAGGGAAAGGATTTGGATATCACATCTCATCCAATAGGAAGGGTCTCAGGTTTGGAATGGGAAGGAATTGGATATCACATCTCATGTTATAGGAAGGGTCTCAGGTTTTTTATTAGAAACATTGAGATATCACATCTCATGTTATAGGACGGTTCCCAGGTTTGGTATTAGAAGCATTGAGATATCACATCTCATGGTATAGGAAGGGTCTCAGGGTTGGAATGGGAAGGAGTTGGATATCACATCTCATCCAATAGGAAGGGTCTCAGGTTTGGAATGGGAAGGAATTGGATATCACATCTCATGTTATAGGAAGGATCTCAGGTTTGGTATTAGAAGCATTGAGATATCACATCTCATGCTATAGGAAGGGTCTCAGGATTGGAATGTGAAGGATTTGGATATCACATCTCATGCTAAAGGAAGGGTCTCAGGTTTGGTAGAAGCATTGAGAAATCACATCTCATGCTATAGGAAGGGTCTCAGGATTTGAATGGCAAGGAGTTGGATATCACATCTCATGCCATAGGAAGGGTCTCAGGTTTGGTATAAGCATTGAGATATCACATCTCTGCTATCGGAAGGTTCTCAGGATTGGATTGGGAAGGAGTTGGATATCCCTTCTCATGCTATAGGAAGTGTCTCAAGTTGGAATGGGAAGGAGTTGAATATCACATCTCATGTTATAGGAAGGGTCTCAGGATTGGAATGGGAAGGATTTGGATATCACATCTCTTGCTATAGGAAGGGTCTCAGGATTGGAATGGGAAGGATATGGATATCACATCTCATGTCATAGGAAGGATCTCAGGTTTGGTATTAGAAGCATTGATATATCACATCTCATGCTATAGGAATGGTCTCAGGATTGGAATGGGTAGGAGGTGGATATTACATTCTTGCTATAGGAAGGGTCTCATGTTTGGAATGGGAAGGAGTTGGATATCACATATGCTATAGGAAGTGTCTCAGGTTTGGAACGGGAAGGAGTTGGATATCACATCTCATGTTATAGGAAGGGTCTCAGGTTTGGTATAAGCATTGAGATATCACATCTCTGCTATCAGGAGTGGCTCAGGATTGGAATGGGAAGGAGTTGGATATCCCATCTCATGTTAAAGGACGGGTCTCTGGTTTGGTATTAGAATCATTGAGATATCACATCGCATGCTGTAGGAAGGGTCTAAGGATTGGAATGGGATGGACTTGGATATCACATCTCATGCTATAGGTAGGCTCTCAGGTTTGGTATAAGCATTGAGATATCACATCTCATGCTATAGGAAGGGTCTCAGGATTGGAATGGGAAGGATTTGGATATCACATCTCATGCTATAGGAAGGGTCTCAGGTTTGGTATAAGCATGGAGATATCACTTCTCATGCTATAGGAAGGTTCTCAGGATTGGAATGGGAAGGTGTTGGATATCACATCTCATGCTATAGGAAGGGTCTCAGATTTGGTATAAGCATTGAGATATCACATCTCATGCTATAGGAAGGGTCTCAGGATTGGAATGGGAAGGAGTTGTATATGACATCTCAGGCCTTAGGAAGGGTCTCAGGTTTGGTATAAGCATTGAGATATCACATCTCTGCTATCGGAAGGGTCTCAGGATTGGAATGGGAAGGAGTTGGATATCCCATCTCATGTTATAGGAAGGGTCTCAGGTTTGGTATTAGAAGCATTGAGATATCACATCTCATGCTATAGGAAGGGTCTCAGGATTGGAATGGGAAGGACTTGGATGTCACATCTCATGCTATAGGGAGGGTCTCAAGTTTGATATTAGAAGCATTGAGATAACAAATCTCATGATATCGGAAGGGTCTCAGGATTGGAATGGGAAGGAGTTGGATATCACATCTCATGATAAAGGAAGGGTCTAAGGTTTGGAAGGGGAAGGATTTGGATATCACATCTCATGTTATAGGACGGGTCTCAGGTTTGGTATTAGAAGCATTGAGATATCAAGTCTCATGGTATAAGAAGGGTCTCAGAATTGGAATGGGAAGGAGTTGGATATCACATCTCAAGTTATAGGAAGCGTCTCAGGATTGGAATGGGAAGGAGTTTGATATCACATCTCATGCCATAGTATGGGTCTCAGGTTTGGTAGAAGCATTGGGATATCACATCTCATGCTATCGGAAGGGTATCAGTATTGGATTTGGAAGGAGTTAGATATCCCATCTCATGCTATAGGAAGGGTCTCAGGTTAGAATGGGAAGGAGTTGGATATCACATTTCATGTTATAGGAAGGGTCTCAGGATTGGAATGGGAAGGACTTGGATATCATATCTCATGCTATAGGAAGGCTCTCAGGTTTGGAAGGGGAAGGAGTTGGATATCACATTTCATGTTAGAGGAAGGATCTCAGGTTTGGTATTAGGGGCCTTGAGATATCACATCTCAAGCTATAGGAAGGGTCTCAGGTTTGGTATAAGCATTGAGATATCACATCTCATGCTATAGGAAGGGTCTCAGGATTGGAATGGGAAGAAGTTGGATATCACATCTCATGCTATAGGAAGGGTCTCAGGTTTGGTATAAGCATTGAGATATCACATCTCATGCTATAGGAAGGGTCTCAGGGTTGGAATGGGAAGGAGTTGTATATGACATCTCATGCCATAGGAAGGGTCTCAGGTTTGGTATAAGCATTGAGATATCACATCACATGCTATAGGAAGGGTCTCAGGATTGGAATGGGAAGGACTTGGATATCACATCTCATGCTATAGGCAGGGTCTCAGGTTTGGAAAGGGATGGAGATGGATATCACATTTCATGTTAGAGGTAGGATCTCAGGTTTGGTATTAGAGGCATTGAGATATCACATCTCATGCTATCAGAAGGGTCTCAGGATTGGAATGGGAAGGAGTTGGATATCACATTTCATGCTAAAGGGAGGGTCTCAGGTTTGGAAGGGGAAGGATTTGGAAATCACATCTCATATTATAGGAAGGATCTCAGGTTTGGTATTAGAAGCATTGAGATATCACATCTCATGCTATCGGAAGGATCTCAGGTTTGGTATAAGAGGCATTGAGATATCACATCTCATGCTATAGGAAGGGTCTCAGGATTGGAATGGGAAGGAGTTGGATATCACATCTCATGTTATAGGAAGGATCTCAGGTTTGGTATTAGAAGCATTGAGACATCACATATCATGCTATAGGAAGGGTCTCAGGATTGGAATGGGAAGGAGTTGGATATCACATCTCATGCTATAGGAAGGGTCTCAGGTTTGGTATAAGCATTGAGATATCACATCTCATGCTATAGGAAGGGTCTCAGGATTGGAATGGGAAGGAGTTGGATATCACATCTCAAGCTATAGGAAGGGTCTCAGGTTTGGTATAAGCATTGAGATATCACATCTTATGCTATAGGAAGGGTCTCAGGTTTGGTATAAGCATTGAGATATCACATCTCATGCTATAGGAAGGGTCTCAGGATTGGAATGGGAAGAAGTTGGATATCACATCTCATGCTATAGGAAGGGTCTCAGGTTTGGTATAAGCATTGAGATATCACATCTCATGCTATAGGAAGGGTCTCAGGGTTGGAATGGGAAGGAGTTGTATATGACATCTCATGCCATAGGAAGGGTCTCAGGTTTGGTATAAGCATTGAGATATCACATCACATGCTATAAGAAGGGTCTCAGGATTGGAATGGGAAGGACTTGGATATCACATCTCATGCTATAGGCAGGGTCTCGGTTTGGAAAGGGAAGGAGATGGATATCACATTTCATGTTAGAGGTAGGATCTCAGGTTTGGTATTAGAGGCATTGAGATATCACATCTCATGCTATCAGAAGGGTCTCAGGATTGGAATGGGAAGGAGTTGGATATCACATCTCATGCTATAGGAAGGGTCTCAGGTTTGGTATAAGCATTGAGATATCACATCTCATGCTATAGGAAGGGTCTCAGGGTTGGAATGGGAAGGAGTTGTATATGACATCTCATGCCATAGGAAGGGTCTCAGGTTTGGTATAAGCATTGAGTTATCACATCTCATGCTATAGGAAGGGTTTCAGGTTTGGTAGAAGCATTGAGATATCACATCTCATGCTATAGGAAGAGTCTCAGGTTTGGGAAGGGAAGGATTTGGATTTCACATCTCATGTTATAGGATGGTTCTCATGTTTGGTTTTTGAAGCATTGAGATATCACAGCTCATGCTATCGGAAGGGTCTCAGGTTTGGAATGGGAAGGAGTTGGATATCACATCTCATGTTATAGGAAGGGTCTCAGGTTTGGAATGGGAAGGATTTGGATATGACATCTCTTGTTATAGGGAGGGTCTCAGGATTTGAATGGTAAGGAGTTGGATATCACATCTCATGCTATAGGAAGGGTCTCAGGTTGGAATGGGAAGGAGTTGGATATCACATCTCATGTTATATACAGGAAGGGTCTCAGGATTGGAATGGGAAGGATTTGGATATCACATCTCTTGCTATAGGAAGGGTCTTAGGTTTTTTATTAGAAACATTGAGATATCAAATCTCATGCTATAGGAAGGGTTTTAGGATTGGAATGGGAAGTATTTGGATATCACATCTCATGCTAAAGGAAGGGTCTCAGGTTTGGAAGGGGAAGGATTTGGATATCACATCTCATCCAATAGGAAGGGTCTCAGGTTTGGAATGGGAAGGAATTGGATATCACATCTCATGTTATAGGAAGGGTCTCAGGTTTTTTATTAGAAACATTGAGATATCACATCTCATGTTATAGGACGGTTCCCAGGTTTGGTATTAGAAGCATTGAGATATCACATCTCATGGTATAGGAAGGGTCTCAGGGTTGGAATGGGAAGGAGTTGGATATCACATCTCATCCAATAGGAAGGGTCTCAGGTTTGGAATGGGAAGGAATTGGATATCACATCTCATGTTATAGGAAGGATCTCAGGTTTGGTATTAGAAGCATTGAGATATCACATCTCATGCTATAGGAAGGGTCTCAGGATTGGAATGTGAAGGATTTGGATATCACATCTCATGCTAAAGGAAGGGTCTCAGGTTTGGTAGAAGCATTGAGAAATCACATCTCATGCTATAGGAAGGGTCTCAGGATTTGAATGGCAAGGAGTTGGATATCACATCTCATGCCATAGGAAGGGTCTCAGGTTTGGTATAAGCATTGAGATATCACATCTCTGCTATCGGAAGGTTCTCAGGATTGGATTGGGAAGGAGTTGGATATCCCTTCTCATGCTATAGGAAGTGTCTCAAGTTGGAATGGGAAGGAGTTGAATATCACATCTCATGTTATAGGAAGGGTCTCAGGATTGGAATGGGAAGGATTTGGATATCACATCTCTTGCTATAGGAAGGGTCTCAGGATTGGAATGGGAAGGATATGGATATCACATCTCATGTCATAGGAAGGATCTCAGGTTTGGTATTAGAAGCATTGATATATCACATCTCATGCTATAGGAATGGTCTCAGGATTGGAATGGGTAGGAGGTGGATATTACATTCTTGCTATAGGAAGGGTCTCATGTTTGGAATGGGAAGGAGTTGGATATCACATATGCTATAGGAAGTGTCTCAGGTTTGGAACGGGAAGGAGTTGGATATCACATCTCATGTTATAGGAAGGGTCTCAGGTTTGGTATAAGCATTGAGATATCACATCTCTGCTATCAGGAGTGGCTCAGGATTGGAATGGGAAGGAGTTGGATATCCCATCTCATGTTAAAGGACGGGTCTCTGGTTTGGTATTAGAATCATTGAGATATCACATCGCATGCTGTAGGAAGGGTCTAAGGATTGGAATGGGATGGACTTGGATATCACATCTCATGCTATAGGTAGGCTCTCAGGTTTGGTATAAGCATTGAGATATCACATCTCATGCTATAGGAAGGGTCTCAGGATTGGAATGGGAAGGATTTGGATATCACATCTCATGCTATAGGAAGGGTCTCAGGTTTGGTATAAGCATGGAGATATCACTTCTCATGCTATAGGAAGGTTCTCAGGATTGGAATGGGAAGGTGTTGGATATCACATCTCATGCTATAGGAAGGGTCTCAGATTTGGTATAAGCATTGAGATATCACATCTCATGCTATAGGAAGGGTCTCAGGATTGGAATGGGAAGGAGTTGTATATGACATCTCAGGCCTTAGGAAGGGTCTCAGGTTTGGTATAAGCATTGAGATATCACATCTCTGCTATCGGAAGGGTCTCAGGATTGGAATGGGAAGGAGTTGGATATCCCATCTCATGTTATAGGAAGGGTCTCAGGTTTGGTATTAGAAGCATTGAGATATCACATCTCATGCTATAGGAAGGGTCTCAGGATTGGAATGGGAAGGACTTGGATGTCACATCTCATGCTATAGGGAGGGTCTCAAGTTTGATATTAGAAGCATTGAGATAACAAATCTCATGATATCGGAAGGGTCTCAGGATTGGAATGGGAAGGAGTTGGATATCACATCTCATGATAAAGGAAGGGTCTAAGGTTTGGAAGGGGAAGGATTTGGATATCACATCTCATGTTATAGGACGGGTCTCAGGTTTGGTATTAGAAGCATTGAGATATCAAGTCTCATGGTATAAGAAGGGTCTCAGAATTGGAATGGGAAGGAGTTGGATATCACATCTCAAGTTATAGGAAGCGTCTCAGGATTGGAATGGGAAGGAGTTTGATATCACATCTCATGCCATAGTATGGGTCTCAGGTTTGGTAGAAGCATTGGGATATCACATCTCATGCTATCGGAAGGGTATCAGTATTGGATTTGGAAGGAGTTAGATATCCCATCTCATGCTATAGGAAGGGTCTCAGGTTAGAATGGGAAGGAGTTGGATATCACATTTCATGTTATAGGAAGGGTCTCAGGATTGGAATGGGAAGGACTTGGATATCATATCTCATGCTATAGGAAGGCTCTCAGGTTTGGAAGGGGAAGGAGTTGGATATCACATTTCATGTTAGAGGAAGGATCTCAGGTTTGGTATTAGGGGCCTTGAGATATCACATCTCAAGCTATAGGAAGGGTCTCAGGTTTGGTATAAGCATTGAGATATCACATCTCATGCTATAGGAAGGGTCTCAGGATTGGAATGGGAAGAAGTTGGATATCACATCTCATGCTATAGGAAGGGTCTCAGGTTTGGTATAAGCATTGAGATATCACATCTCATGCTATAGGAAGGGTCTCAGGGTTGGAATGGGAAGGAGTTGTATATGACATCTCATGCCATAGGAAGGGTCTCAGGTTTGGTATAAGCATTGAGATATCACATCACATGCTATAGGAAGGGTCTCAGGATTGGAATGGGAAGGACTTGGATATCACATCTCATGCTATAGGCAGGGTCTCAGGTTTGGAAAGGGATGGAGATGGATATCACATTTCATGTTAGAGGTAGGATCTCAGGTTTGGTATTAGAGGCATTGAGATATCACATCTCATGCTATCAGAAGGGTCTCAGGATTGGAATGGGAAGGAGTTGGATATCACATTTCATGCTAAAGGGAGGGTCTCAGGTTTGGAAGGGGAAGGATTTGGAAATCACATCTCATATTATAGGAAGGATCTCAGGTTTGGTATTAGAAGCATTGAGATATCACATCTCATGCTATCGGAAGGATCTCAGGTTTGGTATAAGAGGCATTGAGATATCACATCTCATGCTATAGGAAGGGTCTCAGGATTGGAATGGGAAGGAGTTGGATATCACATCTCATGTTATAGGAAGGATCTCAGGTTTGGTATTAGAAGCATTGAGACATCACATATCATGCTATAGGAAGGGTCTCAAGATTGGAATGGGAAGGAGTTGGATATCACATCTCATGCTATAGGAAGGGTCTCAGGTTTGGTGTAAGCATTGAGATATCACATCTCATGCTATAGGAAGGGTCTCAGGATTGGAATGGGAAGGAGTTGGATATCACATCTCATGCTATAGGAAGGGTCTCAGGTTTGGTATAAGCATTGAGATATCACATCTTATGCTATAGGAAGGGTCTCAGGTTTGGTATAAGCATTGAGATATCACATCTCATGCTATAGGAAGGGTCTCAGGATTGGAATGGGAAGAAGTTGGATATCACATCTCATGCTATAGGAAGGGTCTCAGGTTTGGTATAAGCATTGAGATATCACATCTCATGCTATAGGAAGGGTCTCAGGGTTGGAATGGGAAGGAGTTGTATATGACATCTCATGCCATAGGAAGGGTCTCAGGTTTGGTATAAGCATTGAGATATCACATCACATGCTATAGGAAGGGTCTCAGGATTGGAATGGGAAGGACTTGGATATCACATCTCATGCTATAGGCAGGGTCTCGGTTTGGAAAGGGAAGGAGATGGATATCACATTTCATGTTAGAGGTAGGATCTCAGGTTTGGTATTAGAGGCATTGAGATATCACATCTCATGCTATCAGAAGGGTCTCAGGATTGGAATGGGAAGGAGTTGGATATCACATCTCATGCTATAGGAAGGGTCTCAGGTTTGGTATAAGCATTGAGATATCACATCTCATGCTATAGGAAGGGTCTCAGGGTTGGAATGGGAAGGAGTTGTATATGACATCTCATGCCATAGGAAGGGTCTCAGGTTTGGTATAAGCATTGAGTTATCACATCTCATGCTATAGGAAGGGTCTCAGGATTGGAATGGGAAGGACTTGGATATCACATCTCATGCTATAGGCAGGGTCTCAGGTTTGGAAAGGGATGGAGATGGATATCACATTTCATGTTAGAGGTAGGATCTCAGGTTTGGTATTAGAGGCATTGAGATATCACATCTCATGCTATCAGAAGGGTCTCAGGATTGGAATGGGAAGGAGTTGGATATCACATTTCATGCTAAAGGGAGGGTCTCAGGTTTGGAAGGGGAAGGATTTGGAAATCACATCTCATATTATAGGAAGGATCTCAGGTTTGGTATTAGAAGCATTGAGATATCACATCTCATGCTATCGGAAGGATCTCAGGTTTGGTATAAGAGGCATTGAGATATCACATCTCATGCTATAGGAAGGGTCTCAGGATTGGAATGGGAAGGAGTTGGATATCACATCTCATGTTATAGGAAGGATCTCAGGTTTGGTATTAGAAGCATTGAGACATCACATCTCATGCAATAGGAAGGGTCTCAGGATTGGAATGGGAAGGAGTTGGATATCACATCTCATGCTATAGGAAGGGTCTCAGGTTTGGTATAAGCATTGAGATATGATATCACATCTAATGCTATAGGAAGGGTCTCAGGATTGGAATGGGAAGGAGTTGGATATCACATCTCATGCTATAGGAAGGGTCTCAGGTTTGGTATAAGCATTGAGATATCACATCTTATGCTATAGGAAGGGTCTCAGGTTTGGTATAAGCATTGAGATATCACATCTCATGCTATAGGAAGGGTCTCAGGATTGGAATGGGAAGAAGTTGGATATCACATCTCATGCTATAGGAAGGGTCTCAGGTTTGGTATAAGCATTGAGATATCACATGTCATGCTATAGGAAGGGTCTCAGGGTTGGAATGGGAAGGAGTTGTATATGACATCTCATGCCATAGGAAGGGTCTCAGGTTTGGTATAAGCATTGAGATATCACATCACATGCTATAAGAAGGGTCTCAGGATTGGAATGGGAAGGACTTGGATATCACATCTCATGCTATAGGCAGGGTCTCGGTTTGGAAAGGGAAGGAGATGGATATCACATTTCATGTTAGAGGTAGGATCTCAGGTTTGGTATTAGAGGCATTGAGATATCACATCTCATGCTATCAGAAGGGTCTCAGGATTGGAATGGGAAGGAGTTGGATATCACATCTCATGCTATAGGAAGGGTCTCAGGTTTGGTATAAGCATTGAGATATCACATCTCATGCTATAGGAAGGGTCTCAGGGTTGGAATGGGAAGGAGTTGTATATGACATCTCATGCCATAGGAAGGGTCTCAGGTTTGGTATAAGCATTGAGTTATCACATCTCATGCTATAGGAAGGGTTTCAGGTTTGGTAGAAGCATTGAGATATCACATCTCATGCTATAGGAAGAGTCCCAGGTTTGGGAAGGGAAGGATTTGGATTTCACATCTCATGTTATAGGATGGTTCTCATGTTTGGTTTTTGAAGCATTGAGATATCACAGCTCATGCTATCGGAAGGGTCTCAGGTTTGGAATGGGAAGGAGTTGGATATCACATCTCATGTTATAGGAAGGGTCTCAGGTTTGGAATGGGAAGGAGTTGGATATGACATCTCTTGTTATAGGGAGGGTCTCAGGATTTGAATGGTAAGGAGTTGGATATCACATCTCATGCTATAGGAAGGGTCTCAGGTTGGAATGGGAAGGAGTTGGATATCACATCTCATGTTATATACAGGAAGGGTCTCAGGATTGGAATGGGAACGATTTGGATATCACATCTCTTGCTATAGGAAGGGTCTCAGGTTTTTTATTAGAAACATTGATATATCAAATCTCATGCTATAGGAAGGGTTTTAGGATTGGAATGGGAAGTATTTGGATATCACATCTCATGCTAAAGGAAGAGTCTCAGGTTTGGTAGAAGCATTGAGAAATCACATCTCATGCTATAGGAAGGGTCTCAGGATTTGAATGGCAAGGAGTTGGATATCACATCTCATGCCATAGGAAGGGTCTCAGGTTTGGTATAAGCATTGAGATATCACATCTCTACTATCGGAAGGTTCTCAGGATTGGATTGGGAAGGAGTTGGATATCCCTTCTCATGCTATAGGAAGTGTCTCAAGTTGGAATGGGAAGGATATGGATATCACATCTCATGTCATAGGAAGGATCTCAGGTTTGGTATTAGAAGCATTGATATATCACATCTCATGCTATAGGAATGGTCTCAGGATTGGAATGGGTAGGAGGTGGATATTACATTCTTGCTATAGGAAGGGTCTCATGTTTGGAATGGGAAGGAGTTGGATATCACATATGCTATAGGAAGTGTCTCAGGTTTGGAACGGGAAGGAGTTGGATATCACATCTCATGTTATAGGAAGGGTCTCAGGTTTGGTATAAGCATTGAGATATCACATCTCTGCTATCAGGAGTGGCTCAGGATTGGAATGGGAAGGAGTTGGATATCCCATCTCATGTTAAAGGACGGGTCTCTGGTTTGGTATTAGAATCATTGAGATATCACATCGCATGCTGTAGGAAGGGTCTAAGGATTGGAATGGGATGGACTTGGATATCACATCTCATGCTATAGGTAGGCTCTCAGGTTTGGTATAAGCATTGAGATATCACATCTCATGCTATAGGAAGGGTCTCAGGATTGGAATGGGAAGGATTTGGATATCACATCTCATGCTATAGGAAGGGTCTCAGGTTTGGTATAAGCATGGAGATATCACTTCTCATGCTATAGGAAGGGTCTCAGGATTGGAATGGGAAGGTGTTGGATATCACATCTCATGCTATAGGAAGGGTCTCAGTTTTGGTATAAGCATTGAGATATCACATCTCATGCTATAGGAAGGGTCTCAGGATTGGAATGGGAAGGAGTTGTATATGACATCTCAGGCCTTAGGAAGGGTCTCAGGTTTGGTATAAGCATTGAGATATCACATCTCTGCTATCGGAAGGGTCTCAGGATTGGAATGGGAAGGTGTTGGATATCCCATCTCATGTTATAGGAAGGGTCTCAGGTTTGGTATTAGAAGCATTGAGATATCACATCTCATGCTATAGGAAGGGTCTCAGGATTGGAATGGGAAGGACTTGGATGTCACATCTCATGCTATAGGGAGGGTCTCAAGTTTGATATTAGAAGCATTGAGATAACAAATCTCATGATATCGGAAGGGTCTCAGGATTGGAATGGGAAGGAGTTGGATATCACATCTCATGATAAAGGAAGGGTCTAAGGTTTGGAAGGGGAAGGATTTGGATATCACATCTCATGTTATAGGACGGGTCTCAGGTTTGGTATTAGAAGCATTGAGATATCAAGTCTCATGGTATAAGAAGGGTCTCAGAATTGGAATGGGAAGGAGTTGGATATCACATCTCAAGTTATAGGAAGCGTCTCAGGATTGGAATGGGAAGGAGTTTGATATCACATCTCATGCCATAGTATGGGTCTCAGGTTTGGTAGAAGCATTGGGATATCACATCTCATGCTATCGGAAGGGTATCAGTATTGGATTTGGAAGGAGTTGGATATCCCATCTCATGCTATAGGAAGGGTCTCAGGTTAGAATGGGAAGGAGTTGGATATCACATTTCATGTTATAGGAAGGGTCTCAGGATTGGAATGGGAAGGACTTGGATATCATATCTCATGCTATAGGAAGGCTCTCAGGTTTGGAAGGGGAAGGAGTTGGATATCACATTTCATGTTAGAGGAAGGATCTCAGGTTTGGTATTAGGGGCCTTGAGATATCACATCTCATGCTATAGGAAGGGTCTCAGGATTGAATGGGAAGGAGTTGGATATCACATCTCAAGCTATAGGAAGGGTCTCAGGTTTGGTATAAGCATTGAGATATCACATCTCATGCTATAGGAAGGGTCTCAGGATTGGAATGGGAAGAAGTTGGATATCACATCTCATGCTATAGGAAGGGTCTCAGGTTTGGTATAAGCATTGAGATATCACATCTCATGCTATAGGAAGGGTCTCAGGGTTGGAATGGGAAGGAGTTGTATATGACATCTCATGCCATAGGAAGGGTCTCAGGTTTGGTATAAGCATTGAGATATCACATCACATGCTATAGGAAGGGTCTCAGGATTGGAATGGGAAGGACTTGGATATCACATCTCATGCTATAGGCAGGGTCTCAGGTTTGGAAAGGGATGGAGATGGATATCACATTTCATGTTAGAGGTAGGATCTCAGGTTTGGTATTAGAGGCATTGAGATATCACATCTCATGCTATCAGAAGGGTCTCAGGATTGGAATGGGAAGGAGTTGGATATCACATTTCATGCTAAAGGGAGGGTCTCAGGTTTGGAAGGGGAAGGATTTGGAAATCACATCTCATATTATAGGAAGGATCTCAGGTTTGGTATTAGAAGCATTGAGATATCACATCTCATGCTATCGGAAGGATCTCAGGTTTGGTATAAGAGGCATTGAGATATCACATCTCATGCTATAGGAAGGGTCTCAGGATTGGAATGGGAAGGAGTTGGATATCACATCTCATGTTATAGGAAGGATCTCAGGTTTGGTATTAGAAGCATTGAGACATCACATCTCATGCTATAGGAAGGGTCTCAGGATTGGAATGGGAAGGAGTTGGATATCACATCTCATGCTATAGGAAGGGTCTCAGGTTTGGTATAAGCATTGAGATATCACATCTCATGCTATAGGAAGGGTCTCAGGATTGGAATGGGAAGGAGTTGGATATCACATCTCATGCTATAGGAAGGGTCTCAGGTTTGGTATAAGCATTGAGATATCACATCTTATGCTATAGGAAGGGTCTCAGGTTTGGTATAAGCATTGAGATATCACATCTCATGCTATAGGAAGGGTCTCAGGAATGGAATGGGAAGAAGTTGGATATCACATCTCATGCTATAGGAAGGGTCTCAGGTTTGGTATAAGCATTGAGATATCACATCTCATGCTATAGGAAGGGTCTCAGGGTTGGAATGGGAAGGAGTTGTATATGACATCTCATGCCATAGGAAGGGTCTCAGGTTTGGTATAAGCATTGAGATATCACATCACATGCTATAAGAAGGGTCTCAGGATTGGAATGGGAAGGACTTGGATATCACATCTCATGCTATAGGCAGGGTCTCGGTTTGGAAAGGGAAGGAGATGGATATCACATTTCATGTTAGAGGTAGGATCTCAGGTTTGGTATTAGAGGCATTGAGATATCACATCTCATGCTATCAGAAGGGTCTCAGGATTGGAATGGGAAGGAGTTGGATATCACATCTCATGCTATAGGAAGGGTCTCAGGTTTGGTATAAGCATTGAGATATCACATCTCATGCTATAGGAAGGGTCTCAGGGTTGGAATGGGAAGGAGTTGTATATGACATCTCATGCCATAGGAAGGGTCTCAGGTTTGGTATAAGCATTGAGTTATCACATCTCATGCTATAGGAAGGGTTTCAGGTTTGGTAGAAGCATTGAGATATCACATCTCATGCTATAGGAAGAGTCTCAGGTTTGGGAAGGGAAGGATTTGGATTTCACATCTCATGTTATAGGATGGTTCTCATGTTTGGTTTTTGAAGCATTGAGATATCACAGCTCATGCTATCGGAAGGGTCTCAGGTTTGGAATGGGAAGGAGTTGGATATCACATCTCATGTTATAGGAAGGGTCTCAGGTTTGGAATGGGAAGGATTTGGATATGACATCTCTTGTTATAGGGAGGGTCTCAGGATTTGAATGGTAAGGAGTTGGATATCACATCTCATGCTATAGGAAGGGTCTCAGGTTGGAATGGGAAGGAGTTGGATATCACATCTCATGTTATATACAGGAAGGGTCTCAGGATTGGAATGGGAAGGATTTGGATATCACATCTCTTGCTATAGGAAGGGTCTTAGGTTTTTTATTAGAAACATTGAGATATCAAATCTCATGCTATAGGAAGGGTTTTAGGATTGGAATGGGAAGTATTTGGATATCACATCTCATGCTAAAGGAAGGGTCTCAGGTTTGGAAGGGGAAGGATTTGGATATCACATCTCATCCAATAGGAAGGGTCTCAGGTTTGGAATGGGAAGGAATTGGATATCACATCTCATGTTATAGGAAGGGTCTCAGGTTTTTTATTAGAAACATTGAGATATCACATCTCATGTTATAGGACGGTTCCCAGGTTTGGTATTAGAAGCATTGAGATATCACATCTCATGGTATAGGAAGGGTCTCAGGGTTGGAATGGGAAGGAGTTGGATATCACATCTCATCCAATAGGAAGGGTCTCAGGTTTGGAATGGGAAGGAATTGGATATCACATCTCATGTTATAGGAAGGATCTCAGGTTTGGTATTAGAAGCATTGAGATATCACATCTCATGCTATAGGAAGGGTCTCAGGATTGGAATGTGAAGGATTTGGATATCACATCTCATGCTAAAGGAAGGGTCTCAGGTTTGGTAGAAGCATTGAGAAATCACATCTCATGCTATAGGAAGGGTCTCAGGATTTGAATGGCAAGGAGTTGGATATCACATCTCATGCCATAGGAAGGGTCTCAGGTTTGGTATAAGCATTGAGATATCACATCTCTGCTATCGGAAGGTTCTCAGGATTGGATTGGGAAGGAGTTGGATATCCCTTCTCATGCTATAGGAAGTGTCTCAAGTTGGAATGGGAAGGAGTTGAATATCACATCTCATGTTATAGGAAGGGTCTCAGGATTGGAATGGGAAGGATTTGGATATCACATCTCTTGCTATAGGAAGGGTCTCAGGATTGGAATGGGAAGGATATGGATATCACATCTCATGTCATAGGAAGGATCTCAGGTTTGGTATTAGAAGCATTGATATATCACATCTCATGCTATAGGAATGGTCTCAGGATTGGAATGGGTAGGAGGTGGATATTACATTCTTGCTATAGGAAGGGTCTCATGTTTGGAATGGGAAGGAGTTGGATATCACATATGCTATAGGAAGTGTCTCAGGTTTGGAACGGGAAGGAGTTGGATATCACATCTCATGTTATAGGAAGGGTCTCAGGTTTGGTATAAGCATTGAGATATCACATCTCTGCTATCAGGAGTGGCTCAGGATTGGAATGGGAAGGAGTTGGATATCCCATCTCATGTTAAAGGACGGGTCTCTGGTTTGGTATTAGAATCATTGAGATATCACATCGCATGCTGTAGGAAGGGTCTAAGGATTGGAATGGGATGGACTTGGATATCACATCTCATGCTATAGGTAGGCTCTCAGGTTTGGTATAAGCATTGAGATATCACATCTCATGCTATAGGAAGGGTCTCAGGATTGGAATGGGAAGGATTTGGATATCACATCTCATGCTATAGGAAGGGTCTCAGGTTTGGTATAAGCATGGAGATATCACTTCTCATGCTATAGGAAGGTTCTCAGGATTGGAATGGGAAGGTGTTGGATATCACATCTCATGCTATAGGAAGGGTCTCAGATTTGGTATAAGCATTGAGATATCACATCTCATGCTATAGGAAGGGTCTCAGGATTGGAATGGGAAGGAGTTGTATATGACATCTCAGGCCTTAGGAAGGGTCTCAGGTTTGGTATAAGCATTGAGATATCACATCTCTGCTATCGGAAGGGTCTCAGGATTGGAATGGGAAGGAGTTGGATATCCCATCTCATGTTATAGGAAGGGTCTCAGGTTTGGTATTAGAAGCATTGAGATATCACATCTCATGCTATAGGAAGGGTCTCAGGATTGGAATGGGAAGGACTTGGATGTCACATCTCATGCTATAGGGAGGGTCTCAAGTTTGATATTAGAAGCATTGAGATAACAAATCTCATGATATCGGAAGGGTCTCAGGATTGGAATGGGAAGGAGTTGGATATCACATCTCATGATAAAGGAAGGGTCTAAGGTTTGGAAGGGGAAGGATTTGGATATCACATCTCATGTTATAGGACGGGTCTCAGGTTTGGTATTAGAAGCATTGAGATATCAAGTCTCATGGTATAAGAAGGGTCTCAGAATTGGAATGGGAAGGAGTTGGATATCACATCTCAAGTTATAGGAAGCGTCTCAGGATTGGAATGGGAAGGAGTTTGATATCACATCTCATGCCATAGTATGGGTCTCAGGTTTGGTAGAAGCATTGGGATATCACATCTCATGCTATCGGAAGGGTATCAGTATTGGATTTGGAAGGAGTTAGATATCCCATCTCATGCTATAGGAAGGGTCTCAGGTTAGAATGGGAAGGAGTTGGATATCACATTTCATGTTATAGGAAGGGTCTCAGGATTGGAATGGGAAGGACTTGGATATCATATCTCATGCTATAGGAAGGCTCTCAGGTTTGGAAGGGGAAGGAGTTGGATATCACATTTCATGTTAGAGGAAGGATCTCAGGTTTGGTATTAGGGGCCTTGAGATATCACATCTCAAGCTATAGGAAGGGTCTCAGGTTTGGTATAAGCATTGAGATATCACATCTCATGCTATAGGAAGGGTCTCAGGATTGGAATGGGAAGAAGTTGGATATCACATCTCATGCTATAGGAAGGGTCTCAGGTTTGGTATAAGCATTGAGATATCACATCTCATGCTATAGGAAGGGTCTCAGGGTTGGAATGGGAAGGAGTTGTATATGACATCTCATGCCATAGGAAGGGTCTCAGGTTTGGTATAAGCATTGAGATATCACATCACATGCTATAGGAAGGGTCTCAGGATTGGAATGGGAAGGACTTGGATATCACATCTCATGCTATAGGCAGGGTCTCAGGTTTGGAAAGGGATGGAGATGGATATCACATTTCATGTTAGAGGTAGGATCTCAGCTTTGGTATTAGAGGCATTGAGATATCACATCTCATGCTATCAGAAGGGTCTCAGGATTGGAATGGGAAGGAGTTGGATATCACATTTCATGCTAAAGGGAGGGTCTCAGGTTTGGAAGGGGAAGGATTTGGAAATCACATCTCATATTATAGGAAGGATCTCAGGTTTGGTATTAGAAGCATTGAGATATCACATCTCATGCTATCGGAAGGATCTCAGGTTTGGTATAAGAGGCATTGAGATATCACATCTCATGCTATAGGAAGGGTCTCAGGATTGGAATGGGAAGGAGTTGGATATCACATCTCATGTTATAGGAAGGATCTCAGGTTTGGTATTAGAAGCATTGAGACATCACATATCATGCTATAGGAAGGGTCTCAGGATTGGAATGGGAAGGAGTTGGATATCACATCTCATGCTATAGGAAGGGTCTCAGGTTTGGTATAAGCATTGAGATATCACATCTCATGCTATAGGAAGGGTCTCAGGATTGGAATGGGAAGGAGTTGGATATCACATCTCATGCTATAGGAAGGGTCTCAGGTTTGGTATAAGCATTGAGATATCACATCTTATGCTATAGGAAGGGTCTCAGGTTTGGTATAAGCATTGAGATATCACATCTCATGCTATAGGAAGGGTCTCAGGATTGGAATGGGAAGAAGTTGGATATCACATCTCATGCTATAGGAAGGGTCTCAGGTTTGGTATAAGCATTGAGATATCACATCTCATGCTATAGGAAGGGTCTCAGGGTTGGAATGGGAAGGAGTTGTATATGACATCTCATGCCATAGGAAGGGTCTCAGGTTTGGTATAAGCATTGAGATATCACATCACATGCTATAAGAAGGGTCTCAGGATTGGAATGGGAAGGACTTGGATATCACATCTCATGCTATAGGCAGGGTCTCGGTTTGGAAAGGGAAGGAGATGGATATCACATTTCATGTTAGAGGTAGGATCTCAGGTTTGGTATTAGAGGCATTGAGATATCACATCTCATGCTATCAGAAGGGTCTCAGGATTGGAATGGGAAGGAGTTGGATATCACATCTCATGCTATAGGAAGGGTCTCAGGTTTGGTATAAGCATTGAGATATCACATCTCATGCTATAGGAAGGGTCTCAGGGTTGGAATGGGAAGGAGTTGTATATGACATCTCATGCCATAGGAAGGGTCTCAGGTTTGGTATAAGCATTGAGTTATCACATCTCATGCTATAGGAAGGGTTTCAGGTTTGGTAGAAGCATTGAGATATCACATCTCATGCTATAGGAAGAGTCTCAGGTTTGGGAAGGGAAGGATTTGGATTTCACATCTCATGTTATAGGATGGTTCTCATGTTTGGTTTTTGAAGCATTGAGATATCACAGCTCATGCTATCGGAAGGGTCTCAGGTTTGGAATGGGAAGGAGTTGGATATCACATCTCATGTTATAGGAAGGGTCTCAGGTTTGGAATGGGAAGGATTTGGATATGACATCTCTTGTTATAGGGAGGGTCTCAGGATTTGAATGGTAAGGAGTTGGATATCACATCTCATGCTATAGGAAGGGTCTCAGGTTGGAATGGGAAGGAGTTGGATATCACATCTCATGTTATATACAGGAAGGGTCTCAGGATTGGAATGGGAAGGATTTGGATATCACATCTCTTGCTATAGGAAGGGTCTTAGGTTTTTTATTAGAAACATTGAGATATCAAATCTCATGCTATAGGAAGGGTTTTAGGATTGGAATGGGAAGTATTTGGATATCACATCTCATGCTAAAGGAAGGGTCTCAGGTTTGGAAGGGGAAGGATTTGGATATCACATCTCATCCAATAGGAAGGGTCTCAGGTTTGGAATGGGAAGGAATTGGATATCACATCTCATGTTATAGGAAGGGTCTCAGGTTTTTTATTAGAAACATTGAGATATCACATCTCATGTTATAGGACGGTTCCCAGGTTTGGTATTAGAAGCATTGAGATATCACATCTCATGGTATAGGAAGGGTCTCAGGGTTGGAATGGGAAGGAGTTGGATATCACATCTCATCCAATAGGAAGGGTCTCAGGTTTGGAATGGGAAGGAATTGGATATCACATCTCATGTTATAGGAAGGATCTCAGGTTTGGTATTAGAAGCATTGAGATATCACATCTCATGCTATAGGAAGGGTCTCAGGATTGGAATGTGAAGGATTTGGATATCACATCTCATGCTAAAGGAAGGGTCTCAGGTTTGGTAGAAGCATTGAGAAATCACATCTCATGCTATAGGAAGGGTCTCAGGATTTGAATGGCAAGGAGTTGGATATCACATCTCATGCCATAGGAAGGGTCTCAGATTTGGTATAAGCATTGAGATATCACATCTCATGCTATAGGAAGGGTCTCAGGATTGGAATGGGAAGGAGTTGTATATGACATCTCAGGCCTTAGGAAGGGTCTCAGGTTTGGTATAAGCATTGAGATATCACATCTCTGCTATCGGAAGGGTCTCAGGATTTGAATGGCAAGGAGTTGGATATCACATCTCATGCCATAGGAAGGGTCTCAGATTTGGTATAAGCATTGAGATATCACATCTCATGCTATAGGAAGGGTCTCAGGATTGGAATGGGAAGGAGTTGTATATGACATCTCAGGCCTTAGGAAGGGTCTCAGGTTTGGTATAAGCATTGAGATATCACATCTCTGCTATCGGAAGGGTCTCAGGATTGGAATGGGAAGGAGTTGGATATCCCATCTCATGTTATAGGAAGGGTCTCAGGTTTGGTATTAGAAGCATTGAGATATCACATCTCATGCTATAGGAAGGGTCTCAGGATTGGAATGGGAAGGACTTGGATGTCACATCTCATGCTATAGGGAGGGTCTCAAGTTTGATATTAGAAGCATTGAGATAACAAATCTCATGATATCGGAAGGGTCTCAGGATTGGAATGGGAAGGAGTTGGATATCACATCTCATGATAAAGGAAGGGTCTAAGGTTTGGAAGGGGAAGGATTTGGATATCACATCTCATGTTATAGGACGGGTCTCAGGTTTGGTATTAGAAGCATTGAGATATCAAGTCTCATGGTATAAGAAGGGTCTCAGAATTGGAATGGGAAGGAGTTGGATATCACATCTCAAGTTATAGGAAGCGTCTCAGGATTGGAATGGGAAGGAGTTTGATATCACATCTCATGCCATAGTATGGGTCTCAGGTTTGGTAGAAGCATTGGGATATCACATCTCATGCTATCGGAAGGGTATCAGTATTGGATTTGGAAGGAGTTAGATATCCCATCTCATGCTATAGGAAGGGTCTCAGGTTAGAATGGGAAGGAGTTGGATATCACATTTCATGTTATAGGAAGGGTCTCAGGATTGGAATGGGAAGGACTTGGATATCATATCTCATGCTATAGGAAGGCTCTCAGGTTTGGAAGGGGAAGGAGTTGGATATCACATTTCATGTTAGAGGAAGGATCTCAGGTTTGGTATTAGGGGCCTTGAGATATCACATCTCAAGCTATAGGAAGGGTCTCAGGTTTGGTATAAGCATTGAGATATCACATCTCATGCTATAGGAAGGGTCTCAGGATTGGAATGGGAAGAAGTTGGATATCACATCTCATGCTATAGGAAGGGTCTCAGGTTTGGTATAAGCATTGAGATATCACATCTCATGCTATAGGAAGGGTCTCAGGGTTGGAATGGGAAGGAGTTGTATATGACATCTCATGCCATAGGAAGGGTCTCAGGTTTGGTATAAGCATTGAGATATCACATCACATGCTATAGGAAGGGTCTCAGGATTGGAATGGGAAGGACTTGGATATGACATCTCATGCTATAGGCAGGGTCTCGGTTTGGAAAGGGAAGGAGATGGATATCACATTTCATGTTAGAGGTAGGATCTCAGGTTTGGTATTAGAGGCATTGAGATATCACATCTCATGCTATCAGAAGGGTCTCAGGATTGGAATGGGAAGGAGTTGGATATCACATCTCATCCAATAGGAAGGGTCTCAGGTTTGGAATGGGAAGGAATTGGATATCACATCTCATGTTATAGGAAGGATCTCAGGTTTGGTATTAGAAGCATTGAGATATCACATCTCATGCTATAGGAAGGGTCTCAGGATTGGAATGTGAAGGATTTGGATATCACATCTCATGCTAAAGGAAGGGTCTCAGGTTTGGTAGAAGCATTGAGAAATCACATCTCATGCTATAGGAAGGGTCTCAGGATTTGAATGGCAAGGAGTTGGATATCACATCTCATGCCATAGGAAGGGTCTCAGGTTTGGTATAAGCATTGAGATATCACATCTCTGCTATCGGAAGGTTCTCAGGATTGGATTGGGAAGGAGTTGGATATCCCTTCTCATGCTATAGGAAGTGTCTCAAGTTGGAATGGGAAGGAGTTGAATATCACATCTCATGTTATAGGAAGGGTCTCAGGATTGGAATGGGAAGGATTTGGATATCACATCTCTTGCTATAGGAAGGGTCTCAGGATTGGAATGGGAAGGATATGGATATCACATCTCATGTCATAGGAAGGATCTCAGGTTTGGTATTAGAAGCATTGATATATCACATCTCATGCTATAGGAATGGTCTCAGGATTGGAATGGGTAGGAGGTGGATATTACATTCTTGCTATAGGAAGGGTCTCATGTTTGGAATGGGAAGGAGTTGGATATCACATATGCTATAGGAAGTGTCTCAGGTTTGGAACGGGAAGGAGTTGGATATCACATCTCATGTTATAGGAAGGGTCTCAGGTTTGGTATAAGCATTGAGATATCACATCTCTGCTATCAGGAGTGGCTCAGGATTGGAATGGGAAGGAGTTGGATATCCCATCTCATGTTAAAGGACGGGTCTCTGGTTTGGTATTAGAATCATTGAGATATCACATCGCATGCTGTAGGAAGGGTCTAAGGATTGGAATGGGATGGACTTGGATATCACATCTCATGCTATAGGTAGGCTCTCAGGTTTGGTATAAGCATTGAGATATCACATCTCATGCTATAGGAAGGGTCTCAGGATTGGAATGGGAAGGATTTGGATATCACATCTCATGCTATAGGAAGGGTCTCAGGTTTGGTATAAGCATGGAGATATCACTTCTCATGCTATAGGAAGGTTCTCAGGATTGGAATGGGAAGGTGTTGGATATCACATCTCATGCTATAGGAAGGGTCTCAGATTTGGTATAAGCATTGAGATATCACATCTCATGCTATAGGAAGGGTCTCAGGATTGGAATGGGAAGGAGTTGTATATGACATCTCAGGCCTTAGGAAGGGTCTCAGGTTTGGTATAAGCATTGAGATATCACATCTCTGCTATCGGAAGGGTCTCAGGATTGGAATGGGAAGGAGTTGGATATCCCATCTCATGTTATAGGAAGGGTCTCAGGTTTGGTATTAGAAGCATTGAGATATCACATCTCATGCTATAGGAAGGGTCTCAGGATTGGAATGGGAAGGACTTGGATGTCACATCTCATGCTATAGGGAGGGTCTCAAGTTTGATATTAGAAGCATTGAGATAACAAATCTCATGATATCGGAAGGGTCTCAGGATTGGAATGGGAAGGAGTTGGATATCACATCTCATGATAAAGGAAGGGTCTAAGGTTTGGAAGGGGAAGGATTTGGATATCACATCTCATGTTATAGGACGGGTCTCAGGTTTGGTATTAGAAGCATTGAGATATCAAGTCTCATGGTATAAGAAGGGTCTCAGAATTGGAATGGGAAGGAGTTGGATATCACATCTCAAGTTATAGGAAGCGTCTCAGGATTGGAATGGGAAGGAGTTTGATATCACATCTCATGCCATAGTATGGGTCTCAGGTTTGGTAGAAGCATTGGGATATCACATCTCATGCTATCGGAAGGGTATCAGTATTGGATTTGGAAGGAGTTAGATATCCCATCTCATGCTATAGGAAGGGTCTCAGGTTAGAATGGGAAGGAGTTGGATATCACATTTCATGTTATAGGAAGGGTCTCAGGATTGGAATGGGAAGGACTTGGATATCATATCTCATGCTATAGGAAGGCTCTCAGGTTTGGAAGGGGAAGGAGTTGGATATCACATTTCATGTTAGAGGAAGGATCTCAGGTTTGGTATTAGGGGCCTTGAGATATCACATCTCAAGCTATAGGAAGGGTCTCAGGTTTGGTATAAGCATTGAGATATCACATCTCATGCTATAGGAAGGGTCTCAGGATTGGAATGGGAAGAAGTTGGATATCACATCTCATGCTATAGGAAGGGTCTCAGGTTTGGTATAAGCATTGAGATATCACATCTCATGCTATAGGAAGGGTCTCAGGGTTGGAATGGGAAGGAGTTGTATATGACATCTCATGCCATAGGAAGGGTCTCAGGTTTGGTATAAGCATTGAGATATCACATCACATGCTATAGGAAGGGTCTCAGGATTGGAATGGGAAGGACTTGGATATCACATCTCATGCTATAGGCAGGGTCTCAGGTTTGGAAAGGGATGGAGATGGATATCACATTTCATGTTAGAGGTAGGATCTCAGGTTTGGTATTAGAGGCATTGAGATATCACATCTCATGCTATCAGAAGGGTCTCAGGATTGGAATGGGAAGGAGTTGGATATCACATTTCATGCTAAAGGGAGGGTCTCAGGTTTGGAAGGGGAAGGATTTGGAAATCACATCTCATATTATAGGAAGGATCTCAGGTTTGGTATTAGAAGCATTGAGATATCACATCTCATGCTATCGGAAGGATCTCAGGTTTGGTATAAGAGGCATTGAGATATCACATCTCATGCTATAGGAAGGGTCTCAGGATTGGAATGGGAAGGAGTTGGATATCACATCTCATGTTATAGGAAGGATCTCAGGTTTGGTATTAGAAGCATTGAGACATCACATATCATGCTATAGGAAGGGTCTCAGGATTGGAATGGGAAGGAGTTGGATATCACATCTCATGCTATAGGAAGGGTCTCAGGTTTGGTATAAGCATTGAGATATCACATCTCATGCTATAGGAAGGGTCTCAGGATTGGAATGGGAAGGAGTTGGATATCACATCTCATGCTATAGGAAGGGTCTCAGGTTTGGTATAAGCATTGAGATATCACATCTTATGCTATAGGAAGGGTCTCAGGTTTGGTATAAGCATTGAGATATCACATCTCATGCTATAGGAAGGGTCTCAGGATTGGAATGGGAAGAAGTTGGATATCACATCTCATGCTATAGGAAGGGTCTCAGGTTTGGTATAAGCATTGAGATATCACATCTCATGCTATAGGAAGGGTCTCAGGGTTGGAATGGGAAGGAGTTGTATATGACATCTCATGCTATAGGCAGGGTCTCGGTTTGGAAAGGGAAGGAGATGGATATCACATTTCATGTTAGAGGTAGGATCTCAGGTTTGGTATTAGAGGCATTGAGATATCACATCTCATGCTATCAGAAGGGTCTCAGGATTGGAATGGGAAGGAGTTGGATATCACATCTCATGCTATAGGAAGGGTCTCAGGTTTGGTATAAGCATTGAGATATCACATCTCATGCTATAGGAAGGGTCTCAGGGTTGGAATGGGAAGGAGTTGTATATGACATCTCATGCCATAGGAAGGGTCTCAGGTTTGGTATAAGCATTGAGTTATCACATCTCATGCTATAGGAAGGGTCTCAGGATTGGAATGGGAAGGACTTGGATATCACATCTCATGCTATAGGCAGGGTCTCAGGTTTGGAAAGGGATGGAGATGGATATCACATTTCATGTTAGAGGTAGGATCTCAGGTTTGGTATTAGAGGCATTGAGATATCACATCTCATGCTATCAGAAGGGTCTCAGGATTGGAATGGGAAGGAGTTGGATATCACATTTCATGCTAAAGGGAGGGTCTCAGGTTTGGAAGGGGAAGGATTTGGAAATCACATCTCATATTATAGGAAGGATCTCAGGTTTGGTATTAGAAGCATTGAGATATCACATCTCATGCTATCGGAAGGATCTCAGGTTTGGTATAAGAGGCATTGAGATATCACATCTCATGCTATAGGAAGGGTCTCAGGATTGGAATGGGAAGGAGTTGGATATCACATCTCATGTTATAGGAAGGATCTCAGGTTTGGTATTAGAAGCATTGAGACATCACATCTCATGCAATAGGAAGGGTCTCAGGATTGGAATGGGAAGGAGTTGGATATCACATCTCATGCTATAGGAAGGGTCTCAGGTTTGGTATAAGCATTGAGATATGATATCACATCTAATGCTATAGGAAGGGTCTCAGGATTGGAATGGGAAGGAGTTGGATATCACATCTCATGCTATAGGAAGGGTCTCAGGTTTGGTATAAGCATTGAGATATCACATCTTATGCTATAGGAAGGGTCTCAGGTTTGGTATAAGCATTGAGATATCACATCTCATGCTATAGGAAGGGTCTCAGGATTGGAATGGGAAGAAGTTGGATATCACATCTCATGCTATAGGAAGGGTCTCAGGTTTGGTATAAGCATTGAGATATCACATATCATGCTATAGGAAGGGTCTCAGGGTTGGAATGGGAAGGAGTTGTATATGACATCTCATGCCATAGGAAGGGTCTCAGGTTTGGTATAAGCATTGAGATATCACATCACATGCTATAAGAAGGGTCTCAGGATTGGAATGGGAAGGACTTGGATATCACATCTCATGCTATAGGCAGGGTCTCGGTTTGGAAAGGGAAGGAGATGGATATCACATTTCATGTTAGAGGTAGGATCTCAGGTTTGGTATTAGAGGCATTGAGATATCACATCTCATGCTATCAGAAGGGTCTCAGGATTGGAATGGGAAGGAGTTGGATATCACATCTCATGCTATAGGAAGGGTCTCAGGTTTGGTATAAGCATTGAGATATCACATCTCATGCTATAGGAAGGGTCTCAGGGTTGGAATGGGAAGGAGTTGTATATGACATCTCATGCCATAGGAAGGGTCTCAGGTTTGGTATAAGCATTGAGTTATCACATCTCATGCTATAGGAAGGGTTTCAGGTTTGGTAGAAGCATTGAGATATCACATCTCATGCTATAGGAAGAGTCCCAGGTTTGGGAAGGGAAGGATTTGGATTTCACATCTCATGTTATAGGATGGTTCTCATGTTTGGTTTTTGAAGCATTGAGATATCACAGCTCATGCTATCGGAAGGGTCTCAGGTTTGGAATGGGAAGGAGTTGGATATCACATCTCATGTTATAGGAAGGGTCTCAGGTTTGGAATGGGAAGGAGTTGGATATGACATCTCTTGTTATAGGGAGGGTCTCAGGATTTGAATGGTAAGGAGTTGGATATCACATCTCATGCTATAGGAAGGGTCTCAGGTTGGAATGGGAAGGAGTTGGATATCACATCTCATGTTATATACAGGAAGGGTCTCAGGATTGGAATGGGAACGATTTGGATATCACATCTCTTGCTATAGGAAGGGTCTCAGGTTTTTTATTAGAAACATTGATATATCAAATCTCATGCTATAGGAAGGGTTTTAGGATTGGAATGGGAAGTATTTGGATATCACATCTCATGCTAAAGGAAGGGTCTCAGGTTTGGAAGGGGAAGGATTTGGATATCACATCTCATCCAATAGGAAGGGTCTCAGGTTTGGAATGGGAAGGAATTGGATATCACATCTCATGTTATAGGAAGGGTCTCAGGTTTTTTATTAGAAACATTGAGATATCACATCTCATGTTATAGGAGGGTTCCCAGGTTTGGTATTAGAAGCATTGAGATATCACATCTCATGGTATAGGAAGGGTCTCAGGGTTGGAATGGGAAGGAGTTGGATATCACATCTCATCCAATAGGAAGGGTCTCAGGTTTGGAATGGGAAGGAATTGGATATCACATCTCATGTTATAGGAAGGATCTCAGGTTTGGTATTAGAAGCATTGAGATATCACATCTCATGCTATAGGAAGGGTCTCAGGATTGGAATGTGAAGGATTTGGATATCACATCTCATGCTAAAGGAAGGGTCTCAGGTTTGGTAGAAGCATTGAGAAATCACATCTCATGCCATAGGAAGGGTCTCAGGTTTGGTATAAGCATTGAGATATCACATCTCTGCTATCGGAAGGTTCTCAGGATTGGATTGGGAAGGAGTTGGATATCCCTTCTCATGCTATAGGAAGTGTCTCAAGTTGGAATGGGAAGGAGTTGAATATCACATCTCATGTTATAGGAAGGGTCTCAGGATTGGAATGGGAAGGATTTGGATATCACATCTCTTGCTATAGGAAGGGTCTCAGGATTGGAATGGGAAGGATATGGATATCACATCTCATGTCATAGGAAGGATCTCAGGTTTGGTATTAGAAGCATTGATATATCACATCTCATGCTATAGGAATGGTCTCAGGATTGGAATGGGTAGGAGGTGGATATTATATTCTTGCTATAGGAAGGGTCTCATGTTTGGAATGGGAAGGAGTTGGATATCACATATGCTATAGGAAGTGTCTCAGGTTTGGAACGGGAAGGAGTTGGATATCACATCTCATGTTATAGGAAGGGTCTCAGGTTTGGTATAAGCATTGAGATATCACATCTCTGCTATCAGGAGTGGCTCAGGATTGGAATGGGAAGGAGTTGGATATCCCATCTCATGTTAAAGGACGGGTCTCTGGTTTGGTATTAGAATCATTGAGATATCACATCGCATGCTGTAGGAAGGGTCTAAGGATTGGAATGGGATGGACTTGGATATCACATCTCATGCTATAGGTAGGCTCTCAGGTTTGGTATAAGCATTGAGATATCACATCTCATGCTATAGGAAGGGTCTCAGGATTGGAATGGGAAGGATTTGGATATCACATCTCATGCTATAGGAAGGGTCTCAGGTTTGGTATAAGCATGGAGATATCACTTCTCATGCTATAGGAAGGGTCTCAGGATTGGAATGGGAAGGTGTTGGATATCACATCTCATGCTATAGGAAGGGTCTCAGATTTGGTATAAGCATTGAGATATCACATCTCATGCTATAGGAAGGGTCTCAGGATTGGAATGGGAAGGAGTTGTATATGACATCTCAGGCCTTAGGATTGGTCTCAGGTTTGGTATAAGCATTGAGATATCACATCTCTGCTATCGGAAGGGTCTCAGGATTGGAATGGGAAGGAGTTGGATATCACATCTCATGTTATAGGAAGGGTCTCAGGTTTGGTATTAGAAGCATTGAGATATCACATCTCATGCTATAGGAAGGGTCTCAGGATTGGAATGGGAAGGACTTGGATGTCACATCTCATGCTATAGGGAGGGTCTCAAGTTTGATATTAGAAGCATTGAGATAACAAATCTCATGATATCGGAAGGGTCTCAGGATTGGAATGGGAAGGAGTTGGATATCACATCTCATGATAAAGGAAGGGTCTAAGGTTTGGAAGGGGAAGGATTTGGATATCACATCTCATGTTATAGGACGGGTCTCAGGTTTGGTATTAGAAGCATTGAGATATCAAGTCTCATGGTATAAGAAGGGTCTCAGAATTGGAATGGGAAGGAGTTGGATATCACATCTCAAGTTATAGGAAGCGTCTCAGGATTGGAATGGGAAGGAGTTTGATATCACATCTCATGCCATAGTATGGGTCTCAGGTTTGGTAGAAGCATTGGGATATCACATCTCATGCTATCGGAAGGGTATCAGTATTGGATTTGGAAGGAGTTGGATATCCCATCTCATGCTATAGGAAGGGTCTCAGGTTAGAATGGGAAGGAGTTGGATATCACATTTCATGTTATAGGAAGGGTCTCAGGATTGGAATGGGAAGGACTTGGATATCATATCTCATGCTATAGGAAGGCTCTCAGGTTTTGAAGGGGAAGGAGTTGGATATCACATTTCATGTTAGAGGAAGGATCTCAGGTTTGGTATTAGGGGCCTTGAGATATCACATCTCATGCTATAGGAAGGGTCTCAGGATTGAATGGGAAGGAGTTGGATATCACATCTCAAGCTATAGGAAGGGTCTCAGGTTTGGTATAAGCATTGAGATATCACATCTCATGCTATAGGAAGGGTCTCAGGATTGGAATGGGAAGAAGTTGGATATCACATCTCATGCTATAGGAAGGGTCTCAGGTTTGGTATAAGCATTGAGATATCACATCTCATGCTATAGGAAGGGTCTCAGGGTTGGAATGGGAAGGAGTTGTATATGACATCTCATGCCATAGGAAGGGTCTCAGGTTTGGTATAAGCATTGAGATATCACATCACATGCTATAGGAAGGGTCTCAGGATTGGAATGGGAAGGACTTGGATATCACATCTCATGCTATAGGCAGGGTCTCAGGTTTGGAAAGGGATGGAGATGGATATCACATTTCATGTTAGAGGTAGGATCTCAGGTTTGGTATTAGAGGCATTGAGATATCACATCTCATGCTATCAGAAGGGTCTCAGGATTGGAATGGGAAGGAGTTGGATATCACATTTCATGCTAAAGGGAGGGTCTCAGGTTTGGAAGGGGAAGGATTTGGAAATCACATCTCATATTATAGGAAGGATCTCAGGTTTGGTATTAGAAGCATTGAGATATCACATCTCATGCTATCGGAAGGATCTCAGGTTTGGTATAAGAGGCATTGAGATATCACATCTCATGCTATAGGAAGGGTCTCAGGATTGGAATGGGAAGGAGTTGGATATCACATCTCATGTTATAGGAAGGATCTCAGGTTTGATATTAGAAGCATTGAGACATCACATCTCATGCTATAGGAAGGGTCTCAGGATTGGAATGGGAAGGAGTTGGATATCACATCTCATGCTATAGGAAGGGTCTCAGGTTTGGTATAAGCATTGAGATATCACATCTAATGCTATAGGAAGGGTCTCAGGATTGGAATGGGAAGGAGTTGGATATCACATCTCATGCTATAGGAAGGGTCTCAGGTTTGGTATAAGCATTGAGATATCACATCTTATGCTATAGGAAGGGTCTCAGGTTTGGTATAAGCATTGAGATATCACATCTCATGCTATAGGAAGGGTCTCAGGATTGGAATGGGAAGAAGTTGGATATCACATCTCATGCTATAGGAAGGGTCTCAGGTTTGGTATAAGCATTGAGATATCACATCTCATGCTATAGGAAGGGTCTCAGGGTTGGAATGGGAAGGAGTTGTATATGACATCTCATGCCATAGGAAGGGTCTCAGGTTTGGTATAAGCATTGAGATATCACATCACATGCTATAAGAAGGGTCTCAGGATTGGAATGGGAAGGACTTGGATATCACATCTCATGCTATAGGCAGGGTCTCGGTTTGGAAAGGAAAGGAGATGGATATCACATTTCATGTTAGAGGTAGGATCTCAGGTTTGGTATTAGAGGCATTGAGATATCACATCTCATGCTATCAGAAGGGTCTCAGGATTGGAATGGGAAGGAGTTGGATATCACATCTCATGCTATAGGAAGGGTCTCAGGTTTGGTATAAGCATTGAGATATCACATCTCATGCTATAGGAAGGGTCTCAGGGTTGGAATGGGAAGGAGTTGTATATGACATCTCATGCCATAGGAAGGGTCTCAGGTTTGGTATAAGCATTGAGTTATCACATCTCATGCTATAGGAAGGGTTTCAGGTTTGGTAGAAGCATTGAGATATCACATCTCATGCTATAGGAAGAGTCCCAGGTTTGGGAAGGGAAGGATTTGGATTTCACATCTCATGTTATAGGATGGTTCTCATGTTTGGTTTTTGAAGCATTGAGATATCACAGCTCATGCTATCGGAAGGGTCTCAGGTTTGGAATGGGAAGGAGTTGGATATCACATCTCATGTTATAGGAAGGGTCTCAGGTTTGGAATGGGAAGGAGTTGGATATGACATCTCTTGTTATAGGGAGGGTCTCAGGATTTGAATGGTAAGGAGTTGGATATCACATCTCATGCTATAGGAAGGGTCTCAGGTTGGAATGGGAAGGAGTTGGATATCACATCTCATGTTATATACAGGAAGGGTCTCAGGATTGGAATGGGAAGGATTTGGATATCACATCTCTTGCTATAGGAAGGGTCTCAGGTTTTTTATTAGAAACATTGAGATATCAAATCTCATGCTATAGGACGGTTCCCAGGTTTGGTATTAGAAGCATTGAGATATCACATCTCATGGTATAGGAAGGGTCTCAGGGTTGGAATGGGAAGGAGTTGGATATCACATCTCATCCAATAGGAAGGGTCTCAGGTTTGGAATGGGAAGGAATTGGATATCACATCTCATGTTATAGGAAGGATCTCAGGTTTGGTATTAGAAGCATTGAGATATCACATCTCATGCTATAGGAAGGGTCTCAGGATTGGAATGTGAAGGATTTGGATATCACATCTCATGCTAAAGGAAGGGTCTCAGGTTTGGAAGGGGAAGGATTTGGATATCACATCTCATCCAATAGGAAGGGTCTCAGGTTTGGAATGGGAAGGAATTGGATATCACATCTCATGTTATAGGAAGGGTCTCAGGTTTTTTATTAGAAACATTGAGATATCACATCTCATGTTATAGGACGGTTCCCAGGTTTGGTATTAGAAGCATTGAGATATCACATCTCATGGTATAGGAAGGGTCTCAGGGTTGGAATGGGAAGGAGTTGGATATCACATCTCATCCAATAGGAAGGGTCTCAGGTTTGGAATGGGAAGGAATTGGATATCACATCTCATGTTATAGGAAGGATCTCAGGTTTGGTATTAGAAGCATTGAGAAATCACATCTCATGCTATAGGAAGGGTCTCAGGATTTGAATGGCAAGGAGTTGGATATCACATCTCATGCTATAGGAAGGGTCTCAGGTTGGAATGGGAAGGAGTTGGATATCACATCTCATGTTATATACAGGAAGGGTCTCAGGATTGGAATGGGAAGGATTTGGATATCACATCTCTTGCTATATGAAGGGTCTCAGGTTTTTTATTAGAAACATTGAGATATCAAATCTCATGCTATAGGACGGTTCCCAGGTTTGGTATTAGAAGCATTGAGATATCACATCTCATGGTATAGGAAGGGTCTCAGGGTTGGAATGGGAAGGAGTTGGATATCACATCTCATCCAATAGGAAGGGTCTCAGGTTTGGAATGGGAAGGAATTGGATATCACATCTCATGTTATAGGAAGGATCTCAGGTTTGGTATTAGAAGCATTGAGATATCACATCTCATGCTATAGGAAGGGTCTCAGGATAGGAATGTGAAGGATTTGGATATCACATCTCATGCTAAAGGAAGGGTCTCAGGTTTGGAAGGGGAAGGATTTGGATATCACATCTCATCCAATAGGAAGGGTCTCAGGTTTGGAATGGGAAGGAATTGGATATCACATCTCATGTTATAGGAAGGGTCTCAGGTTTTTTATTAGAAACATTGAGATATCACATCTCATGTTATAGGACGGTTCCCAGGTTTGGTATTAGAAGCATTGAGATATCACATCTCATGGTATAGGAAGGGTCTCAGGGTTGGAATGGGAAGGAGTTGGATATCACATCTCATCCAATAGGAAGGGTCTCAGGTTTGGAATGGGAAGGAATTGGATATCACATCTCATGTTATAGGAAGGATCTCAGGTTTGGTATTAGAAGCATTGAGATATCACATCTCATGCTATAGGAAGGGTCTCAGGATTGGAATGTGAAGGATTTGGATATCACATCTCATGCTAAAGGAAGGGTCTCAGGTTTGGTAGAAGCATTGAGAAATCACATCTCATGCTATAGGAAGGGTCTCAGGATTTGAATGGCAAGGAGTTGGATATCACATCTCATGCCATAGGAAGGGTCTCAGGTTTGGTATAAGCATTGAGATATCACATCTCTGCTATCGGAAGGTTCTCAGGATTGGATTGGGAAGGAGTTGGATATCCCTTCTCATGCTATAGGAAGTGTCTCAAGTTGGAATGGGAAGGAGTTGAATATCACATCTCATGTTATAGGAAGGGTCTCAGGATTGGAATGGGAAGGATTTGGATATCACATCTCTTGCTATAGGAAGGGTCTCAGGATTGGAATGGGAAGGATATGGATATCACATCTCATGCTATAGGAAGGGTCTCAGGTTTGGTATAAGCATGGAGATATCACTTCTCATGCTATAGGAAGGGTCTCAGGATTGGAATGGGAAGGTGTTGGATATCACATCTTATGCTATAGGAAGGGTCTCAGATTTGGTATAAGCATTGAGATATCACATCTCATGCTATAGGAAGGGTCTCAGGATTGGAATGGGAAGGAGTTGTATATGACATCTCAGGCCTTAGGAAGGGTCTCAGGTTTGGTATAAGCATTGAGATATCACATCTCTGCTATCGGAAGGGTCTCAGGATTGGAATGGGAAGGAGTTGGATATCCCATCTCATGTTATAGGAAGGGTCTCAGGTTTGGTATTAGAAGCATTGAGATATCACATCTCATGCTATAGGAAGGGTCTCAGGATTGGAATGGGAAGGACTTGGATGTCACATCTCATGCTATAGGGAGGGTCTCAAGTTTGATATTAGAAGCATTGAGATAACAAATCTCATGATATCGGAAGGGTCTCAGGATTGGAATGGGAAGGAGTTGGATATCACATCTCATGATAAAGGAAGGGTCTAAGGTTTGGAAGGGGAAGGATTTGGATATCACATCTCATGTTATAGGACGGGTCTCAGGTTTGGTATTAGAAGCATTGAGATATCAAGTCTCATGGTATAAGAAGGGTCTCAGAATTGGAATGGGAAGGAGTTGGATATCACATCTCAAGCTATAGGAAGCGTCTCAGGATTGGAATGGGAAGGAGTTTGATATCACATCTCATGCCATAGTATGGGTCTCAGGTTTGGTAGAAGCATTGGGATATCACATCTCATGCTATCGGAAGGGTATCAGTATTGGATTTGGAAGGAGTTGGATATCCCATCTCATGCTATAGGAAGGGTCGCAGGTTAGAATGGGAAGGAGTTGGATATCACATTTCATGTTATAGGAAGGGTCTCAGGATTGGAATGGGAAGGACTTGGATATCATATCTCATGCTATAGGAAGGCTCTCAGGTTTGGAAGGGGAAGGAGTTGGATATCACATTTCATGTTAGAGGAAGGATCTCAGGTTTGGTATTAGGGGCCTTGAGATATCACATCTCATGCTATAGGAAGGGTCTCAGGATTGGAATGGGAAGGAGTTGGATATCACATCTCAAGCTATAGGAAGGGTCTCAGGTTTGGTATAAGCATTGAGATATCACATCTCATGCTATAGGAAGGGTCTCAGGATTGGAATGGGAAGAAGTTGGATATTACATCTCATGCTATAGGAAGGGTCTCAGGTTTGGTATAAGCATTGAGATATCACATCTCATGCTATAGGAAGGGTCTCAGGGTTGGAATGGGAAGGAGTTGTATATGACATCTCATGCCATAGGAAGGGTCTCAGGTTTGGTATAAGCATTGAGTTATCACATCACATGCTATAGGAAGGGTCTCAGGATTGGAATGGGAAGGACTTGGATATCACATCTCATGCTATAGGCAGGGTCTCAGGATTGGAATGGGAAGGAGTTGGATATCACATCTCATGCTATGGGAAGGGTCTCAGGTTTGGTATAAGCATTGAAATATCACATCTCTGCTATCGGAAGGGTCTCAGGATTGGAATGGGAGGAGCTGGATATCACACCTCATGCTAAAAGAAGGGTCTCAGGTTTGGAAGGGGAAGGATTTGGATATCACATCTCATGTTATAGGACGGGTCTCAGGTTTGGTATTAGAAGCATTGTGATATCACATCTCATGCTATAGGAAGGGTCTCAGGATTGGAATGGGAAGAAGTTGGATATCACATCTCATGCTATAGGAAGGGTCTCAGGTTTGGTATAAGCATTGAGATATCACATCTCATGCTATAGGAAGGGTCTCAGGGTTGGAATGGGAAGGAGTTGTATATGACATCTCATGCCATAGGAAGGGTCTCAGGTTTGGTATAAGCATTGAGTTATCACATCTCATGCTATAGGAAGGGTTTCAGGTTTGGTAGAAGCATTGAGATATCACATCTCATGCTATAGGAAGAGTCTCAGGTTTGGGAAGGGAAGGATTTGGATTTCACATCTCATGTTATAGGATGGTTCTCATGTTTGGTTTTTGAAGCATTGAGATATCACAGCTCATGCTATCGGAAGGGTCTCAGGTTTGGAATGGGAAGGAGTTGGATATCACATCTCATGTTATAGGAAGGGTCTCAGGTTTGGAATGGGAAGGAGTTGGATATGACATCTCTTGTTATAGGGAGGGTCTCAGGATTTGAATGGTAAGGAGTTGGATATCACATCTCATGCTATAGGAAGGGTCTCAGGTTGGAATGGGAAGGAGTTGGATATCACATCTCATGTTATATACAGGAAGGGTCTCAGGATTGGAATGGGAAGGATTTGGATATCACATCTCTTGCTATAGGAAGGGTCTCAGGTTTTTTATTAGAAACATTGAGATATCAAATCTCATGCTATAGGAAGGGTTTTAGGATTGGAATGGGAAGTATTTGGATATCACATCTCATGCTAAAGGAAGGGTCTCAGGTTTGGAAGGGGAAGGATTTGGATATCACATCTCATCCAATAGGAAGGGTCTCAGGTTTGGAATGGGAAGGAATTGGATATCACATCTCATGTTATAGGAAGGGTCTCAGGTTTTTTATTAGAAACATTGAGATATCACATCTCATGTTATAGGACGGTTCCCAGGTTTGGTATTAGAAGCATTGAGATATCACATCTCATGGTATAGGAAGGGTCTCAGGGTTGGAATGGGAAGGAGTTGGATATCACATCTCATCCAATAGGAAGGGTCTCAGGTTTGGAATGGGAAGGAATTGGATATCACATCTCATGTTATAGGAAGGATCTCAGGTTTGGTATTAGAAGCATTGAGATATCACATCTCATGCTATAGGAAGGGTCTCAGGATTGGAATGTGAAGGATTTGGATATCACATCTCATGCTAAAGGAAGGGTCTCAGGTTTGGTAGAAGCATTGAGAAATCACATCTCATGCTATAGGAAGGGTCTCAGGATTTGAATGGCAAGGAGTTGGATATCACATCTCATGCCATAGGAAGGGTCTCAGGTTTGGTATAAGCATTGAGATATCACATCTCTACTATCGGAAGGTTCTCAGGATTGGATTGGGAAGGAGTTGGATATCCCTTCTCATGCTATAGGAAGTGTCTCAAGTTGGAATGGGAAGGAGTTGAATATCACATCTCATGTTATAGGAAGGGTCTCAGGATTGGAATGGGAAGGATTTGGATATCACATCTCTTGCTATAGGAAGGGTCTCAGGATTGGAA
The DNA here is from genome assembly GCF_040938575.1 of Ambystoma mexicanum. NCBI lineage: Eukaryota > Metazoa > Chordata > Amphibia > Caudata > Ambystomatidae > Ambystoma > Ambystoma mexicanum. The sequence goes on along the minus strand of NC_090923.1, from coordinate 1,505,103,822 downwards.
TGGGAAGGATATGGATATCACATCTCATGTCATAGGAAGGATCTCAGGTTTGGTATTAGAAGCATTGATATATCACATCTCATGCTATAGGAATGGTCTCAGGATTGGAATGGGTAGGAGGTGGATATTACATTCTTGCTATAGGAAGGGTCTCATGTTTGGAATGGGAAGGAGTTGGATATCACATATGCTATAGGAAGTGTCTCAGGTTTGGAACGGGAAGGAGTAGGATATCACATCTCATGTTATAGGAAGGGTCTCAGGTTTGGTATAAGCATTGAGATATCACATCTCTGCTATCAGGAGTGGCTCAGGATTGGAATGGGAAGGAGTTGGATATCCCATCTCATGTTAAAGGACGGGTCTCTGGTTTGGTATTAGAATCATTGAGATATCACATCGCATGCTGTAGGAAGGGTCTAAGGATTGGAATGGGATGGACTTGGATATCACATCTCATGCTATAGGTAGGCTCTCAGGTTTGGTATAAGCATTGAGATATCACATCTCATGCTATAGGAAGGGTCTCAGGATTGGAATGGGAAGGATTTGGATATCACATCTCATGCTATAGGAAGGGTCTCAGGTTTGGTATAAGCATGGAGATATCACTTCTCATGCTATAGTAAGGGTCTCAGGATTGGAATGGGAAGGTGTTGGATATCACATCTCATGCTATAGGAAGGGTCTCAGATTTGGTATAAGCATTGAGATATCACATCTCATGCTATAGGAAGGGTCTCAGGATTGGAATGGGAAGGAGTTGTATATGACATCTCAGGCCTTAGGAAGGGTCTCAGGTTTGGTATAAGCATTGAGATATCACATCTCTGCTATCGGAAGGGTCTCAGGATTGGAATGGGAAGGAGTTGGATATCCCATCTCATGTTATAGGAAGGGTCTCAGGTTTGGTATTAGAAGCATTGAGATATCACATCTCATGCTATAGGAAGGGTCTCAGGATTGGAATGGGAAGGACTTGGATGTCACATCTCATGCTATAGGGAGGGTCTCAAGTTTGATATTAGAAGCATTGAGATAACAAATCTCATGATATCGGAAGGGTCTCAGGATTGGAATGGGAAGGAGTTGGATATCACATCTCATGATAAAGGAAGGGTCTAAGGTTTGGAAGGGGAAGGATTTGGATATCACATCTCATGTTATAGGACGGGTCTCAGGTTTGGTATTAGAAGCATTGAGATATCACATCTCATGCTATAGGAAGGGTCTCAGGATTGGAATGGGAAGGACTTGGATGTCACATCTCATGCTATAGGGAGGGTCTCAAGTTTGATATTAGAAGCATTGAGATAACAAATCTCATGATATCGGAAGGGTCTCAGGATTGGAATGGGAAGGAGTTGGATATCACATCTCATGATAAAGGAAGGGTCTAAGGTTTGGAAGGGGAAGGATTTGGATATCACATCTCATGTTATAGGACGGGTCTCAGGTTTGGTATTAGAAGCATTGAGATATCAAGTCTCATGGTATAAGAAGGGTCTCAGAATTGGAATGGGAAGGAGTTGGATATCACATCTCAAGTTATAGGAAGCGTCTCAGGATTGGAATGGGAAGGAGTTTGATATCACATCTCATGCCATAGTATGGGTCTCAGGTTTGGTAGAAGCATTGGGATATCACATCTCATGCTATCGGAAGGGTATCAGTATTGGATTTGGAAGGAGTTGGATATCCCATCTCATGCTATAGGAAGGGTCTCAGGTTAGAATGGGAAGGAGTTGGATATCACATTTCATGTTATAGGAAGGGTCTCAGGATTGGAATGGGAAGGACTTGGATATCATATCTCATGCTATAGGAAGGCTCTCAGGTTTGGAAGGGGAAGGAGTTGGATATCACATTTCATGTTAGAGGAAGGATCTCAGGTTTGGTATTAGGGGCCTTGAGATATCACATCTCATGCTATAGGAAGGGTCTCAGAATTGAATGGGAAGGAGTTGGATATCACATCTCAAGCTATAGGAAGGGTCTCAGGTTTGGTATAAGCATTGAGATATCACATCTCATGCTATAGGAAGGATCTCAGGGTTGGAATGGGAAGAAGTTGGATATCACATCTCATGCTATAGGAAGGGTCTCAGGTTTGGTATAAGCATTGAGATATCACATCTCATGCTATAGGAAGGGTCTCAGGGTTGGAATGGTAAGGAGTTGTATATGACATCTCATGCCATAGGAAGGGTCTCAGGTTTGGTATAAGCATTGAGATATCACATCACATGCTATAGGAAGGGTCTCAGGATTGGAATGGGAAGGACTTGGATATCACATCTCATGCTATAGGCAGGGTCTCAGGTTTGGAAAGGGATGGAGATGGATATCACATTTCATGTTAGAGGTAGGATCTCAGGTTTGGTATTAGAGGCATTGAGATATCACATCTCATGCTATCAGAAGGGTCTCAGGATTGGAATGGGAAGGAGTTGGATATCACATTTCATGCTAAAGGGAGGGTCTCAGGTTTGGAAGGGGAAGGATTTGGAAATCACATCTCATATTATAGGAAGGATCTCAGGTTTGGTATTAGAAGCATTGAGATATCACATCTCATGCTATCGGAAGGATCTCAGGTTTGGTATAAGAGGCATTGAGATATCACATCTCATGCTATAGGAAGGGTCTCAGGATTGGAATGGGAAGGAGTTGGATATCACATCTCATGTTATAGGAAGGATCTCAGGTTTGGTATTAGAAGCATTGAGACATCACATCTCATGCTATAGGAAGGGTCTCAGGATTGGAATGGGAAGGAGTTGGATATCACATCTCATGCTATAGGAAGGGTCTCAGGTTTGGTATAAGCATTGAGATATCACATCTCATGCTATAGGAAGGGTCTCATGATTGGAATGGGAAGGACTTGGATATCACATCTCATGCTTTAAGGAGGGTCTCAAGTTTGATATTAGAAGCATTGAGATATCACATCTCATGATATCGGAAGGGTCTCAGGGATGGAATGGGAAGGAGTTGGATATCACATCTCATGATAAAGGAAGTGTCTAAGGTTTGGAAGGGGAAGGAGTTTGATATCACATCTCATGCCATAGTATGGGTCTCAGGTTTGGTAGAAGCATTGGGATATCACATCTCATGCTATCGGAAGGGTCTCAGGTTGGAATGGGAAGGAGTTGGATATCACATTTCATGTTATAGGAAGGGTCTCAGGATTGGAATGGGAAGTACTTGGATATCATATCTCATGCTATAAGAAGGCTCTCAGGTTTGGAAGGGGAAGGAGTTGGATATCACATCTCAAGCTATAGGAAGGGTCTCAGGATTGGAATGGGAAGGAGTTGTATATGACATCTCAGGCCATAGGAAGGGTCTCAGGTTTGGTATAAGCATTGAGATATCACATCTCTGCTATCGGAAGGGTCTCAGGATTGGAATGGGAAGGAGTTGGATATCCTATCTCATGTTATAGGAATGGTCTCAGGTTTGGTATTAGAAGCATAGAGATATCACATCTCATGCTATAGGAAGCGTCTCAGGATTGGAATGGGAAGGACTTGGATGTCACATCTCATGCTATAGGGAGGGTCTCAAGTTTGATATTAGAAGCATTGAGATAACAAATCTCATGATATCGGAAGGGTCTCAGGATTGGAATGGGAAGGAGTTGGATATCACATCTCATGATAAAGGAAGGGTCTAAGGTTTGGAAGGGGAAGGATTTGGATATCACATCTCATGTTATAGGACGGGTCTCAGGTTTGGTATTAGAAGCATTGAGATATCACATCTCATGCTATAGGAAGGGTCTCAGGATTGGAATGGGAAGGACTTGGATGTCACATCTCATGCTATAGGGAGGGTCTCAAGTTTGATATTAGAAGCATTGAGATAACAAATCTCATGATATCGGAAGGGTCTCAGGATTGGAATGGGAAGGAGTTGGATATCACATCTCATGATAAAGGAAGGGTCTAAGGTTTGGAAGGGGAAGGATTTGGATATCACATCTCATGTTATAGGACGGGTCTCAGGTTTGGTATTAGAAGCATTGAGATATCAAGTCTCATGGTATAAGAAGGGTCTCAGAATTGGAATGGGAAGGAGTTGGATATCACATCTCAAGTTATAGGAAGCGTCTCAGGATTGGAATGGGAAGGAGTTTGATATCACATCTCATGCCATAGTATGGGTCTCAGGTTTGGTAGAAGCATTGGGATATCACATCTCATGCTATCGGAAGGGTATCAGTATTGGATTTGGAAGGAGTTGGATATCCCATCTCATGCTATAGGAAGGGTCTCAGGTTAGAATGGGAAGGAGTTGGATATCACATTTCATGTTATAGGAAGGGTCTCAGGATTGGAATGGGAAGGACTTGGATATCATATCTCATGCTATAGGAAGGCTCTCAGGTTTGGAAGGGGAAGGAGTTGGATATCACATTTCATGTTAGAGGAAGGATCTCAGGTTTGGTATTAGGGGCCTTGAGATATCACATCTCATGCTATAGGAAGGGTCTCAGGATTGAATGGGAAGGAGTTGGATATCACATCTCAAGCTATAGGAAGGGTCTCAGGTTTGGTATAAGCATTGAGATATCACATCTCATGCTATAGGAAGGGTCTCAGGATTGGAATGGGAAGAAGTTGGATATCACATCTCATGCTATAGGAAGGGTCTCAGGTTTGGTATAAGCATTGAGATATCACATCTCATGCTATAGGAAGGGTCTCAGGGTTGGAATGGTAAGGAGTTGTATATGACATCTCATGCCATAGGAAGGGTCTCAGGTTTGGTATAAGCATTGAGATATCACATCACATGCTATAGGAAGGGTCTCAGGATTGGAATGGGAAGGACTTGGATATCACATCTCATGCTATAGGCAGGGTCTCAGGTTTGGAAAGGGATGGAGATGGATATCACATTTCATGTTAGAGGTAGGATCTCAGGTTTGGTATTAGAGGCATTGAGATATCACATCTCATGCTATCAGAAGGGTCTCAGGATTGGAATGGGAAGGAGTTGGATATCACATTTCATGCTAAAGGGAGGGTCTCAGGTTTGGAAGGGGAAGGATTTGGAAATCACATCTCATATTATAGGAAGGATCTCAGGTTTGGTATTAGAAGCATTGAGATATCACATCTCATGCTATCGGAAGGATCTCAGGTTTGGTATAAGAGGCATTGAGATATCACATCTCATGCTATAGGAAGGGTCTCAGGATTGGAATGGCAAGGAGTTGGATATCACATCTCATGTTATAGGAAGGATCTCAGGTTTGGTATTAGAAGCATTGAGACATCACATCTCATGCTATAGGAAGGGTCTCAGGATTGGAATGGGAAGGAGTTGGATATCACATCTCATGCTATAGGAAGGGTCTCAGGTTTGGTATAAGCATTGAGATATCACATCTCATGCTATAGGAAGGGTCTCAGGATTGGAATGGGAAGGAGTTGGATATCACATCTCATGCTATAGGAAGGGTCTCAGGTTTGGTATAAGCATTGAGATATCACATCTTATGCTATAGGAAGGGTCTCAGGTTTGGTATAAGCATTGAGATATCACATCTCATGCTATAGGAAGGGTCTCAGGATTGGAATGGGAAGAAGTTGGATATCACATCTCATGCTATAGGAAGGGTCTCAGGTTTGGTATAAGCATTGAGATATCACATCTCATGCTATAGGAAGGGTCTCAGGGTTGGAATGGGAAGGAGTTGTATATGACATCTCATGCCATAGGAAGGGTCTCAGGTTTGGTATAAGCATTGAGATATCACATCACATGCTATAAGAAGGGTCTCAGGATTGGAATGGGAAGGACTTGGATATCACATCTCATGCTATAGGCAGGGTCTCGGTTTGGAAAGGGAAGGAGATGGATATCACATTTCATGTTAGAGGTAGGATCTCAGGTTTGGTATTAGAGGCATTGAGATATCACATCTCATGCTATCAGAAGGGTCTCAGGATTGGAATGGGAAGGAGTTGGATATCACATCTCATGCTATAGGAAGGGTCTCAGGTTTGGTATAAGCATTGAGATATCACATCTCATGCTATAGGAAGGGTCTCAGGGTTGGAATGGGAAGGAGTTGTATATGACATCTCATGCCATAGGAAGGGTCTCAGGTTTGGTATAAGCATTGAGTTATCACATCTCATGCTATAGGAAGGGTTTCAGGTTTGGTAGAAGCATTGAGATATCACATCTCATGCTATAGGAAGAGTCTCAGGTTTGGGAAGGGAAGGATTTGGATTTCACATCTCATGTTATAGGATGGTTCTCATGTTTGGTTTTTGAAGCATTGAGATATCACAGCTCATGCTATCGGAAGGGTCTCAGGTTTGGAATGGGAAGGAGTTGGATATCACATCTCATGTTATAGGAAGGGTCTCAGGTTTGGAATGGGAAGGAGTTGGATATGACATCTCTTGTTATAGGGAGGGTCTCAGGATTTGAATGGTAAGGAGTTGGATATCACATCTCATGCTATAGGAAGGGTCTCAGGTTGGAATGGGAAGGAGTTGGATATCACATCTCATGTTATATACAGGAAGGGTCTCAGGATTGGAATGGGAAGGATTTGGATATCACATCTCTTGCTATAGGAAGGGTCTCAGGTTTTTTATTAGAAACATTGAGATATCAAATCTCATGCTATAGGAAGGGTTTTAGGATTGGAATGGGAAGTATTTGGATATCACATCTCATGCTAAAGGAAGGGTCTCAGGTTTGGAAGGGGAAGGATTTGGATATCACATCTCATCCAATAGGAAGGGTCTCAGGTTTGGAATGGGAAGGAATTGGATATCACATCTCATGTTATAGGAAGGGTCTCAGGTTTTTTATTAGAAACATTGAGATATCACATCTCATGTTATAGGACGGTTCCCAGGTTTGGTATTAGAAGCATTGAGATATCACATCTCATGGTATAGGAAGGGTCTCAGGGTTGGAATGGGAAGGAGTTGGATATCACATCTCATCCAATAGGAAGGGTCTCAGGTTTGGAATGGGAAGGAATTGGATATCACATCTCATGTTATAGGAAGGATCTCAGGTTTGGTATTAGAAGCATTGAGATATCACATCTCATGCTATAGGAAGGGTCTCAGGATTGGAATGTGAAGGATTTGGATATCACATCTCATGCTAAAGGAATGGTCTCAGGTTTGGTTGAAGCATTGAGAAATCACATCTCATGCTATAGGAAGGGTCTCAGGATTTGAATGGCAAGGAGTTGGATATCACATCTCATGCCATAGGAAGGGTCTCAGGTTTGGTATAAGCATTGAGATATCACATCTCTGCTATCGGAAGGTTCTCAGGATTGGATTGGGAAGGAGTTGGATATCCCTTCTCATGCTATAGGAAGTGTCTCAAGTTGGAATGGGAAGGAGTTGAATATCACATCTCATGTTATAGGAAGGGTCTCAGGATTGGAATGGGAAGGATTTGGATATCACATCTCTTGCTATAGGAAGGGTCTCAGGATTGGAATATGAAGGATATGGATATCACATCTCATGTCATAGGAAGGATCTCAGGTTTGGTATTAGAAGCATTGATATATCACATCTCATGCTATAGGAATGGTCTCAGGATTGGAATGGGTAGGAGGTGGATATTACATTCTTGCTATAGGAAGGGTCTCATGTTTGGAATGGGAAGGAGTTGGATATCACATATGCTATAGGAAGTGTCTCAGGTTTGGAACGGGAAGGAGTTGGATATCACATCTCATGTTATAGGAAGGGTCTCAGGTTTGGTATAAGCATTGAGATATCACATCTCTGCTATCAGGAGTGGCTCAGGATTGGAATGGGAAGGAGTTGGATATCCCATTTCATGTTAAAGGACGGGTCTCTGGTTTGGTATTAGAATCATTGAGATATCACATCACATGCTGTAGGAAGGGTCTAAGGATTGGAATGGGATGGACTTGGATATCACATCTCATGCTATAGGTAGGCTCTCAGGTTTGGTATAAGCATTGAGATATCACATCTCATGCTATAGGAAGGGTCTCAGGATTGGAATGGGAAGGATTTGGATATCACATCTCATGCTATAGGAAGGGTCTCAGGTTTGGTATAAGCATGGAGATATCACTTCTCATGCTATAGGAAGGGTCTCAGGATTGGAATGGGAAGGTGTTGGATATCACATCTCATGCTATAGGAAGGGTCTCAGATTTGGTATAAGCATTGAGATATCACATCTCATGCTATAGGAAGGGTCTCAGGATTGGAATGGGAAGGAGTTGTATATGACATCTCAGGCCTTAGGAAGGGTCTCAGGTTTGGTATAAGCATTGAGATATCACATCTCTGCTATCGGAAGGGTCTCAGGATTGGAATGGGAAGGAGTTGGATATCCCATCTCATGTTATAGGAAGGGTCTCAGGTTTGGTATTAGAAGCATTGAGATATCACATCTCATGCTATAGGAAGGGTCTCAGGATTGGAATGGGAAGGACTTGGATGTCACATCTCATGCTATAGGGAGGGTCTCAAGTTTGATATTAGAAGCATTGAGATAACAAATCTCATGATATCGGAAGGGTCTCAGGATTGGAATGCGAAGGAGTTGGATATCACATCTCATGATAAAGGAAGGGTCTAAGGTTTGGAAGGGGAAGGATTTGGAAATCACATCTCATGTTATAGGACGGGTCTCAGGTTTGGTATTAGAAGCATTGAGATATCAAGTCTCATGGTATAAGAAGGGTCTCAGAATTGGAATGGGAAGGAGTTGGATATCACATCTCAAGTTATAGGAAGCGTCTCAGGATTGGAATGGGAAGGAGTTTGATATCACATCTCATGCCATAGTATGGGTCTCAGGTTTGGTAGAAGCATTGGGATATCACATCTCATGCTATCGGAAGGGTATCAGTATTGGATTTGGAAGGAGTTGGATATCCCATCTCATGCTATAGGAAGGGTTTCAGGTTAGAATGGGAAGGAGTTGGATATCACATTTCATGTTATAGGAAGGGTCTCAGGATTGGAATGGGAAGGACTTGGATATCATATCTCATGCTATAGGAAGGCTCTCAGGTTTGGAAGGGGAAGGAGTTGGATATCACATTTCATGTTAGAGGAAGGATCTCAGGTTTGGTATTAGGGGCCTTGAGATATCACATCTCATGCTATAGGAAGGGTCTCAGGATTGAATGGGAAGGAGTTGGATATCACATCTCAAGCTATAGGAAGGGTCTCAGGTTTGGTATAAGCATTGAGATATCACATCTCATGCTATAGGAAGGGTCTCAGGATTGGAATGGGAAGAAGTTGGATATCACATCTCATGCTATAGGAAGGGTCTCAGGTTTGGTATAAGCATTGAGATATCACATCTCATGCTATAGGAAGGGTCTCAGGATTGGAATGGGAAGGACTTGGATATCACATCTCATGCTATAGGCAGGGTCTCAGGTTTGGAAAGGGATGGAGATGGATATCACATTTCATGTTAGAGGTAGGATCTCAGGTTTGGTATTAGAGGCATTGAGATATCACATCTCATGCTATCAGAAGGGTCTCAGGATTGGAATGGGAAGGAGTTGGATATCACATTTCATGCTAAAGGGAGGGTCTCAGGTTTGGAAGGGGAAGGATTTGGAAATCACATCTCATATTATAGGAAGGATCTCAGGTTTGGTATTAGAAGCATTGAGATATCACATCTCATGCTATCGGAAGGATCTCAGGTTTGGTATAAGAGGCATTGAGATATCACATCTCATGCTATAGGAAGGGTCTCAGGATTGGAATGGGAAGGAGTTGGATATCACATCTCATGTTATAGGAAGGATCTCAGGTTTGGTATTAGAAGCATTGAGACATCACATCTCATGCTATAGGAAGGGTCTCAGGATTGGAATGGGAAGGAGTTGGATATCACATCTCATGCTATAGGAAGGGTCTCAGGTTTGGTATAAGCATTGAAATATCACATCTCATGCTATAGGAAGGGTCTCAGGATTGGAATGGGAAGGAGTTGGATATCACATCTCATGCTATAGGAAGGGTCTCAGGTTTGGTATAAGCATTGAGATATCACATCTTATGCTATAGGAAGGGTCTCAGGTTTGGTATAAGCATTGAGATATCACATCTCATGCTATAGGAAGGGTCTCAGGGTTGGAATGGGAAGAAGTTGGATATCACATCTCATGCTATAGGAAGGGTCTCAGGTTTGGTATAAGCATTGAGATATCACATCTTATGCTATAGGAAGGGTCTCAGGTTTGGTATAAGCATTGAGATATCACATCTCATGCTATAGGAAGGGTCTCAGGATTGGAATGGGAAGAAGTTGGATATCACATCTCATGCTATAGGAAGGGTCTCAGGTTTGGTATAAGCATTGAGATATCACATCTCATGCTATAGGAAGGGTCTCAGGGTTGGAATGGGAAGGAGTTGTATATGACATCTCATGCCATAGGAAGGGTCTCAGGTTTGGTATAAGCATTGAGATATCACATCACATGCTATAAGAAGGGTCTCAGGATTGGAATGGGAAGGACTTGGATATCACATCTCATGCTATAGGCAGGGTCTCGGTTTGAAAAGGGAAGGAGATGGATATCACATTTCATGTTAGAGGTAGGATCTCAGGTTTGGTATTAGAGGCATTGAGATATCACATCTCATGCTATCAGAAGGGTCTCAGGATTGGAATGGGAAGGAGTTGGATATCACATCTCATGCTATAGGAAGGGTCCCAGGTTTGGTATAAGCATTGAGATATCACATCTCATGCTATAGGAAGGGTCTCAGGGTTGGAATGGGAAGGAGTTGTATATGACATCTCATGCCATAGGAAGGGTCTCAGGTTTGGTATAAGCATTGAGTTATCACATCTCATGCTATAGGAAGGGTTTCAGGTTTGGTAGAAGCATTGAGATATCACATCTCATGCTATAGGAAGAGTCTCAGGTTTGGGAAGGGAAGGATTTGGATTTCACATCTCATGTTATAGGATGGTTCTCATGTTTGGTTTTTGAAGCATTGAGATATCACAGCTCATGCTATCGGAAGGGTCTCAGGTTTGGAATGGGAAGGAGTTGGATATCACATCTCATGTTATAGGAAGGGTCTCAGGTTTGGAATGGGAAGGAGTTGGATATGACATCTCTTGTTATAGGGAGGGTCTCAGGATTTGAATGGTAAGGAGTTGGATATCACATCTCATGCTATAGGAAGGGTCTCAGGTTGGAATGGGAAGGAGTTGGATATCACATCTCATGTTATATACAGGAAGGGTCTCAGGATTGGAATGGGAAGGATTTGGATATCACATCTCTTGCTATAGGAAGGGTCTCAGGTTTTTTATTAGAAACATTGAGATATCAAATCTCATGCTATAGGAAGGGTTTTAGGATTGGAATGGGAAGTATTTGGATATCACATCTCATGCTAAAGGAAGGGTCTCAGGTTTGGAAGGGGAAGGATTTGGATATCACATCTCATCCAATAGGAAGGGTCTCAGGTTTGGAATGGGAAGGAATTGGATATCACATCTCATGTTATAGGAAGGGTCTCAGGTTTTTTATTAGAAACATTGAGATATCACATCTCATGTTATAGGACGGTTCCCAGGTTTGGTATTAGAAGCATTGAGATATCACATCTCATGGTATAGGAAGGGTCTCAGGGTTGGAATGGGAAGGAGTTGGATATCACATCTCATCCAATAGGAAGGGTCTCAGGTTTGAAATGGGAAGGAATTGGATATCACATCTCATGTTATAGGAAGGATCTCAGGTTTGGTATTAGAAGCATTGAGATATCACATCTCATGCTATAGGAAGGGTCTCAGGATTGGAATGTGAAGGATTTGGATATCACATCTCATGCTAAAGGAAGGGTCTCAGGTTTGGTAGAAGCATTGAGAAATCACATCTCATGCTATAGGAAGGGTCTCAGGATTTGAATGGCAAGGAGTTGGATATCACATCTCATGCCATAGGAAGGGTCTCAGGTTTGGTATAAGCATTGAGATATCACATCTCTGCTATCGGAAGGTTCTCAGGATTGGATTGGGAAGGAGTTGGATATCCCTTCTCATGCTATAGGAAGTGTCTCAAGTTGGAATGGGAAGGAGTTGAATATCACATCTCATGTTATAGGAAGGGTCTCAGGATTGGAATGGGAAGGATTTGGATATCACATCTCTTGCTATAGGAAGGGTCTCAGGATTGGAATGGGAAGGATATGGATATCACATCTCATGTCATAGGAAGGATCTCAGGTTTGGTATTAGAAGCATTGATATATCACATCTCATGCTATAGGAATGGTCTCAGGATTGGAATGGGTAGGAGGTGGATATTACATTCTTGCTATAGGAAGGGTCTCATGTTTGGAATGGGAAGGAGTTGGATATCACATATGCTATAGGAAGTGTCTCAGGTTTGGAACGGGAAGGAGTTGGATATCACATCTCATGTTATAGGAAGGGTCTCAGGTTTGGTATAAGCATTGAGATATCACATCTCTGCTATCAGGAGTGGCTCAGGATTGGAATGGGAAGGAGTTGGATATCCCATCTCATGTTAAAGGACGGGTCTCTGGTTTGGTATTAGAATCATTGAGATATCACATCGCATGCTGTAGGAAGGGTCTAAGGATTGGAATGGGATGGACTTGGATATCACATCTCATGCTATAGGTAGGCTCTCAGGTTTGGTATAAGCATTGAGATATCACATCTCATGCTATAGGAAGGGTCTCAGGATTGGAATGGGAAGGATTTGGATATCACATCTCATGCTATAGGAAGGGTCTCAGGTTTGGTATAAGCATGGAGATATCACTTCTCATGCTATAGGAAGGGTCTCAGGATTGGAATGGGAAGGTGTTGGGTATCACATCTCATGCTATAGGAAGGGTCTCAGATTTGGTATAAGCATTGAGATATCACATCTCATGCTATAGGAAGGGTCTCGGGATTGGAATGGGAAGGAGTTGTATATGACATCTCAGGCCTTAGGAAGGGTCTCAGGTTTGGTATAAGCATTGAGATATCACATCTCTGCTATCGGAAGGGTCTCAGGATTGGAATGGGAAGGAGTTGGATATCCCATCTCATGTTATAGGAAGGGTCTCAGGTTTGGTATTAGAAGCATTGAGATATCACATCTCATGCTATAGGAAGGGTCTCAGGATTGGAATGGGAAGGACTTGGATGTCACATCTCATGCTATAGGGAGGGTCTCAAGTTTGATATTAGAAGCATTGAGATAACAAATCTCATGATATCGGAAGGGTCTCAGGATTGGAATGGGAAGGAGTTGGATATCACATCTCATGATAAAGGAAGGGTCTAAGGTTTGGAAGGGGAAGGATTTGGATATCACATCTCATGTTATAGGACGGGTCTCAGGTTTGGTATTAGAAGCATTGAGATATCAAGTCTCATGGTATAAGAAGGGTCTCAGAATTGGAATGGGAAGGAGTTGGATATCACATCTCAAGTTATAGGAAGCGTCTCAGGATTGGAATGGGAAGGAGTTTGATATCACATCTCATGCCATAGTATGGGTCTCAGGTTTGGTAGAAGCATTGGGATATCACATCTCATGCTATCGGAAGGGTATCAGTATTGGATTTGGAAGGAGTTGGATATCCCATCTCATGCTATAGGAAGGGTCTCAGGTTAGAATGGGAAGGAGTTGGATATCACATTTCATGTTATAGGAAGGGTCTCAGGATTGGAATGGGAAGGACTTGGATATCATATCTCATGCTATAGGAAGGCTCTCAGGTTTTGAAGGGGAAGGAGTTGGATATCACATTTCATGTTAGAGGAAGGATCTCAGGTTTGGTATTAGGGGCCTTGAGATATCACATCTCATGCATTAGGAAGGGTCTCAGGATTGAATGGGAAGGAGTTGGATATCACATCTCAAGCTATAGGAAGGGTCTCAGGTTTGGTATAAGCATTGAGATATCACATCTCATGCTATAGGAAGGGTCTCAGGATTGGAATGGGAAGAAGTTGGATATCACATCTCATGCTATAGGAAGGGTCTCAGGTTTGGTATAAGCATTGAGATATCACATCTCATGCTATAGGAAGGGTCTCAGGGTTGGAATGGGAAGGAGTTGTATATGACATCTCATGCCATAGGAAGGGTCTCAGGTTTGGTATAAGCATTGAGATATCACATCACATGCTATAGGAAGGGTCTCAGGATTGGAATGGGAAGGACTTGGATATCACATCTCATGCTATAGGCAGGGTCTCAGGTTTGGAAAGGGATGGAGATGGATATCACATTTCATGTTAGAGGTAGGATCTCAGGTTTGGTATTAGAGGCATTGAGATATCACATCTCATGCTATCAGAAGGGTCTCAGGATTGGAATGGGAAGGAGTTGGATATCACATTTCATGCTAAAGGGAGGGTCTCAGGTTTGGAAGGGTAAGGATTTGGAAATCACATCTCATATTATAGGAAGGATCTCAGGTTTGGTATTAGAAGCATTGAGATATCACATCTCATGCTATCGGAAGGATCTCAGGTTTGGTATAAGAGGCATTGAGATATCACATCTCATGCTATAGGAAGGGTCTCAGGATTGGAATGGGAAGGAGTTGGATATCACATCTCATGTTATAGGAAGGATCTCAGGTTTGGTATTAGAAGCATTGAGACATCACATCTCATGCTATAGGAAGGGTCTCAGGATTGGAATGGGAAGGAGTTGGATATCACATCTCATGCTATAGGAAGGGTCTCAGGTTTGGTATAAGCATTGAGATATCACATCTCATGCTATAGGAAGGGTCTCAGGATTGGAATGGGAAGGAGTTGGATATCACATCTCATGCTATAGGAAGGGTCTCAGGTTTGGTATAAGCATTGAGATATCACATTTTATGCTATAGGAAGGGTCTCAGGTTTGGTATAAGCATTGAGATATCACATCTCATGCTATAGGAAGGGTCTCAGGAATGGAATGGGAAGAAGTTGGATATCACATCTCATGCTATAGGAAGGGTCTCAGGTTTGGTATAAGCATTGAGATATCTCATCTCATGCTATAGGAAGGGTCTCAGGGTTGGAATGGGAAGGAGTTGTATATGACATCTCATGCCATAGGAAGGGTCTCAGGTTTGGTATAAGCATTGAGATATCACATCACATGCTATAAGAAGGGTCTCAGGATTGGAATGGGAAGGACTTGGATATCACATCTCATGCTATAGGCAGGGTCTCGGTTTGGAAAGGGAAGGAGATGGATATCACATTTCATGTTAGAGGTAGGATCTCAGGTTTGGTATTAGAGGCATTGAGATATCACATCTCATGCTATCAGAAGGGTCTCAGGATTGGAATGGGAAGGAGTTGGATATCACATCTCATGCTATAGGAAGGGTCTCAGGTTTGGTATAAGCATTGAGATATCACATCTCATGCTATAGGAAGGGTCTCAGGGTTGGAATGGGAAGGAGTTGTATATGACATCTCATGCCATAGGAAGGGTCTCAGGTTTGGTATAAGCATTGAGTTATCACATCTCATGCTATAGGAAGGGTTTCAGGTTTGGTAGAAGCATTGAGATATCACATCTCATGCTATAGGAAGAGTCCCAGGTTTGGGAAGGGAAGGATTTGGATTTCACATCTCATGTTATAGGATGGTTCTCATGTTTGGTTTTTGAAGCATTGAGATATCACAGCTCATGCTATCGGAAGGGTCTCAGGTTTGGAATGGGAAGGAGTTGGATATCACATCTCATGTTATAGGAAGGGTCTCAGGTTTGGAATGGGAAGGAGTTGGATATGACATCTCTTGTTATAGGGAGGGTCTCAGGATTTGAATGGTAAGGAGTTGGATATCACATCTCATGCTATAGGAAGGGTCTCAGGTTGGAATGGGAAGGAGTTGGATATCACATCTCATGTTATATACAGGAAGGGTCTCAGGATTGGAATGGGAAGGATTTGGATATCACATCTCTTGCTATAGGAAGGGTCTCAGGTTTTTTATTAGAAACATTGAGATATCAAATCTCATGTTATAGGACGGTTCCCAGGTTTGGTATTAGAAGCATTGAGATATCACATCTCATGGTATAGGAAGGGTCTCAGGTTTGGAAGGGGAAGGATTTGGATATCACATCTCATCCAATAGGAAGGGTCTCAGGTTTGGAATGGGAAGGAATTGGATATCACATCTCATGCTATAGGAAGGGTCTCAGATTTGGTATAAGCATTGAGATATCACATCTCATGCTATAGGAAGGGTCTCGGGATTGGAATGGGAAGGAGTTGTATATGACATCTCAGGCCTTAGGAAGGGTCTCAGGTTTGGTATAAGCATTGAGATATCACATCTCTGCTATCGGAAGGGTCTCAGGATTGGAATGGGAAGGAGTTGGATATCCCATCTCATGTTATAGGAAGGGTCTCAGGTTTGGTATTAGAAGCATTGAGATATCACTTCTCATGCTATAGGAAGGGTCTCAGGATTGGAATGGGAAGGTGTTGGATATCACATCTCATGCTATAGGAAGGGTCTCAGATTTGGTATAAGCATTGAGATATCACATCTCATGCTATAGGAAGGGTCTCGGGATTGGAATGGGAAGGAGTTGTATATGACATCTCAGGCCTTAGGAAGGGTCTCAGGTTTGGTATAAGCATTGAGATATCACATCTCTGCTATCGGAAGGGTCTCAGGATTGGAATGGGAAGGAGTTGGATATCCCATCTCATGTTATAGGAAGGGTCTCAGGTTTGGTATTAGAAGCATTGAGATATCACATCTCATGCTATAGGAAGGGTCTCAGGATTGGAATGGGAAGGACTTGGATGTCACATCTCATGCTATAGGGAGGGTCTCAAGTTTGATATTAGAAGCATTGAGATAACAAATCTCATGATATCGGAAGGGTCTCAGGATTGGAATGGGAAGGAGTTGGATATCACATCTCATGATAAAGGAAGGGTCTAAGGTTTGGAAGGGGAAGGATTTGGATATCACATCTCATGTTATAGGACGGGTCTCAGGTTTGGTATTAGAAGCATTGAGATATCAAGTCTCATGGTATAAGAAGGGTCTCAGAATTGGAATGGGAAGGAGTTGGATATCACATCTCAAGTTATAGGAAGCGTCTCAGGATTGGAATGGGAAGGAGTTTGATATCACATCTCATGCCATAGTATGGGTCTCAGGTTTGGTAGAAGCATTGGGATATCACATCTCATGCTATCGGAAGGGTATCAGTATTGGATTTGGAAGGAGTTGGATATCCCATCTCATGCTATAGGAAGGGTCTCAGGTTAGAATGGGAAGGAGTTGGATATCACATTTCATGTTATAGGAAGGGTCTCAGGATTGGAATGGGAAGGACTTGGATATCATATCTCATGCTATAGGAAGGCTCTCAGGTTTTGAAGGGGAAGGAGTTGGATATCACATTTCATGTTAGAGGAAGGATCTCAGGTTTGGTATTAGGGGCCTTGAGATATCACATCTCATGCATTAGGAAGGGTCTCAGGATTGAATGGGAAGGAGTTGGATATCACATCTCAAGCTATAGGAAGGGTCTCAGGTTTGGTATAAGCATTGAGATATCACATCTCATGCTATAGGAAGGGTCTCAGGATTGGAATGGGAAGAAGTTGGATATCACATCTCATGCTATAGGAAGGGTCTCAGGTTTGGTATAAGCATTGAGATATCACATCTCATGCTATAGGAAGGGTCTCAGGGTTGGAATGGGAAGGAGTTGTATATGACATCTCATGCCATAGGAAGGGTCTCAGGTTTGGTATAAGCATTGAGATATCACATCACATGCTATAGGAAGGGTCTCAGGATTGGAATGGGAAGGACTTGGATATCACATCTCATGCTATAGGCAGGGTCTCAGGTTTGGAAAGGGATGGAGATGGATATCACATTTCATGTTAGAGGTAGGATCTCAGGTTTGGTATTAGAGGCATTGAGATATCACATCTCATGCTATCAGAAGGGTCTCAGGATTGGAATGGGAAGGAGTTGGATATCACATTTCATGCTAAAGGGAGGGTCTCAGGTTTGGAAGGGTAAGGATTTGGAAATCACATCTCATATTATAGGAAGGATCTCAGGTTTGGTATTAGAAGCATTGAGATATCACATCTCATGCTATCGGAAGGATCTCAGGTTTGGTATAAGAGGCATTGAGATATCACATCTCATGCTATAGGAAGGGTCTCAGGATTGGAATGGGAAGGAGTTGGATATCACATCTCATGTTATAGGAAGGATCTCAGGTTTGGTATTAGAAGCATTGAGACATCACATCTCATGCTATAGGAAGGGTCTCAGGATTGGAATGGGAAGGAGTTGGATATCACATCTCATGCTATAGGAAGGGTCTCAGGTTTGGTATAAGCATTGAGATATCACATCTCATGCTATAGGAAGGGTCTCAGGATTGGAATGGGAAGGAGTTGGATATCACATCTCATGCTATAGGAAGGGTCTCAGGTTTGGTATAAGCATTGAGATATCACATTTTATGCTATAGGAAGGGTCTCAGGTTTGGTATAAGCATTGAGATATCACATCTCATGCTATAGGAAGGGTCTCAGGAATGGAATGGGAAGAAGTTGGATATCACATCTCATGCTATAGGAAGGGTCTCAGGTTTGGTATAAGCATTGAGATATCTCATCTCATGCTATAGGAAGGGTCTCAGGGTTGGAATGGGAAGGAGTTGTATATGACATCTCATGCCATAGGAAGGGTCTCAGGTTTGGTATAAGCATTGAGATATCACATCACATGCTATAAGAAGGGTCTCAGGATTGGAATGGGAAGGACTTGGATATCACATCTCATGCTATAGGCAGGGTCTCGGTTTGGAAAGGGAAGGAGATGGATATCACATTTCATGTTAGAGGTAGGATCTCAGGTTTGGTATTAGAGGCATTGAGATATCACATCTCATGCTATCAGAAGGGTCTCAGGATTGGAATGGGAAGGAGTTGGATATCACATCTCATGCTATAGGAAGGGTCTCAGGTTTGGTATAAGCATTGAGATATCACATCTCATGCTATAGGAAGGTCTCAGGGTTGGAATGGGAAGGAGTTGTATATGACATCTCATGCCATAGGAAGGGTCTCAGGTTTGGTATAAGCATTGAGTTATCACATCTCATGCTATAGGAAGGGTTTCAGGTTTGGTAGAAGCATTGAGATATCACATCTCATGCTATAGGAAGAGTCCCAGGTTTGGGAAGGGAAGGATTTGGATTTCACATCTCATGTTATAGGATGGTTCTCATGTTTGGTTTTTGAAGCATTGAGATATCACAGCTCATGCTATCGGAAGGGTCTCAGGTTTGGAATGGGAAGGAGTTGGATATCACATCTCATGTTATAGGAAGGGTCTCAGGTTTGGAATGGGAAGGAGTTGGATATGACATCTCTTGTTATAGGGAGGGTCTCAGGATTTGAATGGTAAGGAGTTGGATATCACATCTCATGCTATAGGAAGGGTCTCAGGTTGGAATGGGAAGGAGTTGGATATCACATCTCATGTTATATACAGGAAGGGTCTCAGGATTGGAATGGGAAGGATTTGGATATCACATCTCTTGCTATAGGAAGGGTCTCAGGTTTTTTATTAGAAACATTGAGATATCAAATCTCATGTTATAGGACGGTTCCCAGGTTTGGTATTAGAAGCATTGAGATATCACATCTCATGGTATAGGAAGGGTCTCAGGTTTGGAAGGGGAAGGATTTGGATATCACATCTCATCCAATAGGAAGGGTCTCAGGTTTGGAATGGGAAGGAATTGGATATCACATCTCATGTTATAGGAAGGGTCTCAGGTTTTTTATTAGAAACATTGAGATATCACATCTCATGTTATAGGACGGTTCCCAGGTTTGGTATTAGAAGCATTGAGATATCACATCTCATGGTATAGGAAGGGTCTCAGGGTTGGAATGGGAAGGAGTTGGATATCACATCTCATCCAATAGGAAGGGTCTCAGGTTTGGAATGGGAAGGAATTGGATATCACATCTCATGTTATAGGAAGGATCTCAGGTTTGGTATTAGAAGCATTGAGATATCACATCTCATGCTATAGGAAGGGTCTCAGGATTGGAATGTGAAGGATTTGGATATCACATCTCATGCTAAAGGAAGGGTCTCGGGTTTGGTAGAAGCATTGAGAAATCACATCTCATGCTATAGGAAGGGTCTCAGGATTTGAATGGCAAGGAGTTGGATATCACATCTCATGCCATAGGAAGGGTCTCAGGTTTGGTATAAGCATTGAGATATCACATCTCTGCTATCGGAAGGTTCTCAGGATTGGATTGGGAAGGAGTTGGATATCCCTTCTCATGCTATAGGAAGTGTCTCAAGTTGGAATGGGAAGGAGTTGAATATCACATCTCATGTTATAGGAAGGGTCTCAGGATTGGAATGGGAAGGATTTGGATATCACATCTCTTGCTATAGGAAGGGTCTCAGGATTGGAATGGGAAGGATATGGATATCACATCTCATGCTATAGGAAGGGTCTCAGGTTTGGTATAAGCATGGAGATATCACTTCTCATGCTATAGGAAGGGTCTCAGGATTGGAATGGGAAGGTGTTGGATATCACATCTCATGCTATAGGAAGGGTCTCAGATTTGGTATAAGCATTGAGATATCACATCTCATGCTATAGGAAGGGTCTCAGGATTGGAATGGGAAGGAGTTGTATATGACATCTCAGGCCTTAGGAAGGGTCTCAGGTTTGGTATAAGCATTGAGATATCACATCTCTGCTATCGGAAGGGTCTCAGGATTGGAATGGGAAGGAGTTGGATATCCCATCTCATGTTATAGGAAGGGTCTCAGGTTTGGTATTAGAAGCATTGAGATATCACATCTCATGCTATAGGAAGGGTCTCAGGATTGGAATGGGAAGGACTTGGATGTCACATCTCATGCTATAGGGAGGGTCTCAAGTTTTATTATTAGAAGCATTGAGATAACAAATCTCATGATATCGGAAGGGTCTCAGGATTGGAATGGGAAGGAGTTGGATATCACATCTCATGATAAAGGAAGGGTCTAAGGTTTGGAAGGGGAAGGATTTGGATATCACATCTCATGTTATAGGACGGGTCTCAGGTTTGGTATTAGAAGCATTGAGATATCAAGTCTCATGGTATAAGAAGGGTCTCAGAATTGGAATGGGAAGGAGTTGGATATCACATCTCAAGCTATAGGAAGCGTCTCAGGATTGGAATGGGAAGGAGTTTGATATCACATCTCATGCCATAGTATGGGTCTCAGGTTTGGTAGAAGCATTGGGATATCACATCTCATGCTATCGGAAGGGTATCAGTATTGGATTTGGAAGGAGTTGGATATCCCATCTCATGCTATAGGCAGGGTCTCAGGTTAGAATGGGAAGGAGTTGGATATCACATTTCATGTTATAGGAAGGGTCTCAGGATTGGAATGGGAAGGACTTGGATATCATATCTCATGCTATAGGAAGGCTCTCAGGTTTGGAAGGGGAAGGAGTTGGATATCACATTTCATGTTAGAGGAAGGATCTCAGGTTTGGTATTAGGGGCCTTGAGATATCACATCTCATGCTATAGGAAGGGTCTCAGGATTGGAATGGGAAGGAGTTGGATATCACATCTCAAGCTATAGGAAGGGTCTCAGGTTTGGTATAAGCATTGAGATATCACATCTCATGCTATAGGAAGGGTCTCAGGATTGGAATGGGAAGAAGTTGGATATCACATCTCATGCTATAGGAAGGGTCTCAGGTTTGGTATAAGCATTGAGATATCACATCTCATGCTATAGGAAGGGTCTCAGGGTTGGAATGGGAAGGAGTTGTATATGACATCTCATGCCATAGGAAGGGTCTCAGGTTTGGTATAAGCATTGAGTTATCGCATCACATGCTATAGGAAGGGTCTCAGGATTGGAATGGGAAGGACTTGGATATCACATCTCATGCTATAGGCAGGGTCTCAGGATTGGAATGGGAAGGAGTTGGATATCACATCTCATGCTATGGGAAGGGTCTCAGGTTTGGTATAAGCATTGAAATATCACATCTCTGCTATCGGAAGGGTCTCAGGATTGGAATGGGAGGAGCTGGATATCACACCTCATGCTAAAGGAAGGGTCTCAGGTTTGGAAGGGGAAGGATTTGGATATCACATCTCATGTTATAGGACGGGTCTCAGGTTTGGTATTAGAAGCATTGTGATATCACATCTCATGCTATAGGAAGGGTCTCAGGATTGGAATGGGAAGAAGTTGGATATCACATCTCATGCTATAGGAAGGGTCTCAGGTTTGGTATAAGCATTGAGATATCACATCTCATGCTATAGGAAGGGTCTCAGGGTTGGAATGGGAAGGAGTTGTATATGACATCTCATGCCATAGGAAGGGTCTCAGGTTTGGTATAAGCATTGAGTTATCACATCTCATGCTATAGGAAGGGTTTCAGGTTTGGTAGAAGCATTGAGATATCACATCTCATGCTATAGGAAGAGTCTCAGGTTTGGGAAGGGAAGGATTTGGATTTCACATCTCATGTTATAGGATGGTTCTCATGTTTGGTTTTTGAAGCATTGAGATATCACAGCTCATGCTATCGGAAGGGTCTCAGGTTTGGAATGGGAAGGAGTTGGATATCACATCTCATGTTATAGGAAGGGTCTCAGGTTTGGAATGGGAAGGAGTTGGATATGACATCTCTTGTTATAGGGAGGGTCTCAGGATTTGAATGGTAAGGAGTTGGATATCACATCTCATGCTATAGGAAGGGTCTCAGGTTGGAATGGGAAGGAGTTGGATATCACATCTCATGTTATATACAGGAAGGGTCTCAGGATTGGAATGGGAAGGATTTGGATATCACATCTCTTGCTATGGGAAGGGTCTCAGGTTTTTTATTAGAAACATTGAGATATCAAATCTCATGCTATAGGAAGGGTTTTAGGATTGGAATGAGAAGTATTTGGATATCACATCTCATGCTAAAGGAAGGGTCTCAGGTTTGGAAGGGGAAGGATTTGGATATCACATCTCATCCAATAGGAAGGGTCTCAGGTTTGGAATGGGAAGGAATTGGATATCACATCTCATGTTATAGGAAGGGTCTCAGGTTTTTTATTAGAAACATTGAGATATCACATCTCATGTTATAGGACGGTTCCCAGGTTTGGTATTAGAAGCATTGAGATATCACATCTCATGGTATAGGAAGGGTCTCAGGGTTGGAATGGGAAGGAGTTGGATATCACATCTCATCCAATAGGAAGGGTCTCAGGTTTGGAATGGGAAGGAATTGGATATCACATCTCATGTTATAGGAAGGATCTCAGGTTTGGTATTAGAAGCATTGAGATATCACATCTCATGCTATAGGAAGGGTCTCAGGATTGGAATGTGAAGGATTTGGATATCACATCTCATGCTAAAGGAAGGGTCTCAGGTTTGGTAGAAGCATTGAGAAATCACATCTCATGCTATAGGAAGGGTCTCAGGATTTGAATGGCAAGGAGTTGGATATCACATCTCATGCCATAGGAAGGGTCTCAGGTTTGGTATAAGCATTGAGATATCACATCTCTACTATCGGAAGGTTCTCAGGATTGGATTGGGAAGGAGTTGGATATCCCTTCTCATGCTATAGGAAGTGTCTCAAGTTGGAATGGGAAGGAGTTGAATATCACATCTCATGTTATAGGAAGGGTCTCAGGATTGGAATGGGAAGGATTTGGATATCACATCTCTTGCTATAGGAAGGGTCTCAGGATTGGAATGGGAAGGATATGGATATCACATCTCATGTCATAGGAAGGATCTCAGGTTTGGTATTAGAAGCATTGATATATCACATCTCATGCTATAGGAATGGTCTCAGGATTGGAATGGGTAGGAGGTGGATATTACATTCTTGCTATAGGAAGGGTCTCATGTTTGGAATGGGAAGGAGTTGGATATCACATATGCTATAGGAAGTGTCTCAGGTTTGGAACGGGAAGGAGTTGGATATCACATCTCATGTTATAGGAAGGGTCTCAGGTTTGGTATAAGCATTGAGATATCACATCTCTGCTATCAGGAGTGGCTCAGGATTGGAATGGGAAGAAGTTGGATATCCCATCTCATGTTAAAGGACGGGTCTCTGGTTTGGTATTAGAATCATTGAGATATCACATCGCATGCTGTAGGAAGGGTCTAAGGATTGGAATGGGATGGACTTGGATATCACATCTCATGCTATAGGTAGGCTCTCAGGTTTGGTATAAGCATTGAGATATCACATCTCATGCTATAGGAAGGGTCTCAGGATTGGAATGGGAAGGATTTGGATATCACATCTCATGCTATAGGAAGGGTCTCAGGTTTGGTATAAGCATGGAGATATCACTTCTCATGCTATAGGAAGGGTCTCAGGATTGGAATGGGAAGGTGTTGGATATCACATCTCATGCTATAGGAAGGGTCTCAGATTTGGTATAAGCATTGAGATATCACATCTCATGCTATAGGAAGGGTCTCAGGATTGGAATGGGAAGGAGTTGTATATGACATCTCAGGCCTTAGGAAGGGTCTCAGGTTTGGTATAAGCATTGAGATATCACATCTCTGCTATCGGAAGGGTCTCAGGATTGGAATGGGAAGGAGTTGGATATCCCATCTCATGTTATAGGAAGGGTCTCAGGTTTGGTATTAGAAGCATTGAGATATCACATCTCATGCTATAGGAAGGGTCTCAGGATTGGAATGGGAAGGACTTGGATGTCACATCTCATGCTATAGGGAGGGTCTCAAGTTTGATATTAGAAGCATTGAGATAACAAATCTCATGATATCGGAAGGGTCTCAGGATTGGAATGGGAAGGAGTTGGATATCACATCTCATGATAAAGGAAGGGTCTAAGGTTTGGAAGGGGAAGGATTTGGATATCACATCTCATGTTATAGGACGGGTCTCAGGTTTGGTATTAGAAGCATTGAGATATCAAGTCTCATGGTATAAGAAGGGTCTCAGAATTGGAATGGGAAGGAGTTGGATATCACATCTCAAGTTATAGGAAGCGTCTCAGGATTGGAATGGGAAGGAGTTTGATATCACATCTCATGCCATAGTATGGGTCTCAGGTTTGGTAGAAGCATTGGGATATCACATCTCATGCTATCGGAAGGGTATCAGTATTGGATTTGGAAGGAGTTGGATATCCCATCTCATGCTATAGGAAGGGTCTCAGGTTAGAATGGGAAGGAGTTGGATATCACATTTCATGTTATAGGAAGGGTCTCAGGATTGGAATGGGAAGGACTTGGATATCATATCTCATGCTATAGGAAGGCTCTCAGGTTTGGAAGGGGAAGGAGTTGGATATCACATTTCATGTTAGAGGAAGGATCTCAGGTTTGGTATTAGGGGCCTTGAGATATCACATCTCATGCTATAGGAAGGGTCTCAGGATTGGAATGGGAAGGAGTTGGATATCACATCTCAAGCTATAGGAAGGGTCTCAGGTTTGGTATAAGCATTGAGATATCACATCTCATGCTATAGGAAGGGTCTCAGGATTGGAATGGGAAGAAGTTGGATATCACATCTCATGCTATAGGAAGGGTCTCAGGTTTGGTATAAGCATTGAGATATCACATCTCATGCTATAGGAAGGGTCTCAAGGGTTGGAATGGGAAGGAGTTGTATATGACATCTCATGCCATAGGAAGGGTCTCAGGTTTGGTATAAGCATTGAGATATCACATCACATGCTATAGGAAGGGTCTCAGGATTGGAATGGGAAGGACTTGGATATCACATCTCATGCTATAGGCAGGGTCTCAGGTTTGGAAAGGGATGGAGATGGATATCACATTTCATGTTAGAGGTAGGATCTCAGGTTTGGTATTAGAGGCATTGAGATATCACATCTCATGCTATCAGAAGGGTCTCAGGATTGGAATGGGAAGGAGTTGGATATCACATTTCATGCTAAAGGGAGGGTCTCAGGTTTGGAAGGGGAAGGATTTGGAAATCACATCTCATATTATAGGAAGGATCTCAGGTTTGGTATTAGAAGCATTGAGATATCACATCTCATGCTATCGGAAGGATCTCAGGTTTGGTATAAGAGGCATTGAGATATCACATCTCATGCTATAGGAAGGGTCTCAGGATTGGAATGGGAAGGAGTTGGATATCACATCTCATGTTATAGGAAGGATCTCAGGTTTGGTATTAGAAGCATTGAGACATCACATCTCATGCTATAGGAAGGGTCTCAGGATTGGAATGGGAAGGAGTTGGATATCACATCTCATGCTATAGGAAGGGTCTCAGGTTTGGTATAAGCATTGAGATATCACATCTCATGCTATAGGAAGGGTCTCAGGATTGGAATCGGAAGGAGTTGGATATCACATCTCATGCTATAGGAAGGGTCTCAGGTTTGGTATAAGCATTGAGATATCACATCTTATGCTATAGGAAGGGTCTCAGGTTTGGTATAAGCATTGAGATATCACATCTCATGCTATAGGAAGGGTCTCAGGATTGGAATGGGAAGAAGTTGGATATCACATCTCATGCTATAGGAAGGGTCTCAGGTTTGGTATAAGCATTGAGATATCACATCTCATGCTATAGGAAGGGTCTCAGGGTTGGAATGGGAAGGAGTTGTATATGACATCTCATGCCATAGGAAGGGTCTCAGGTTTGGTATAAGCATTGAGATATCACATCACATGCTATAAGAAGGGTCTCAGGATTGGAATGGGAAGGACTTGGATATCACATCTCATGCTATAGGCAGGGTCTCGGTTTGGAAAGGGAAGGAGATGGATATCACATTTCATGTTAGAGGTAGGATCTCAGGTTTGGTATTAGAGGCATTGAGATATCACATCTCATGCTATCAGAAGGGTCTCAGGATTGGAATGGGAAGGAGTTGGATATCACATTTCATGCTAAAGGGAGAGTCTCAGGTTTGGAAGGGGAAGGATTTGGAAATCACATCATATTATAGGAAGGATCTCAGGTTTGGTATTAGAAGCATTAAGATATCACATCTCATGCTATCGGAAGGATCTCAGGTTTGGTATAAGAGGCATTGAGATATCACATCTCATGCTATCATAAGGGTCTCAGGATTGGAATGGGAAGGAGTTGGATATCACATCTCATGTTATAGGAAGGATCTCAAGTTTGGTATTAGAAGCATTGAGACATCACATCTCATGCTATAGGAAGGTTCTCAGGATTGAAATGGGAAGGAGTTGGATATCACATCTCATGCTATAGGAAGGGTCTCAGGTTTGGTATAAGCATTGAGATATCACATCTCATGCTATAGGAAGGGTCTCAGGATTGGAATGGGAAGGATTTGGATATCACATCTTATGCTATAGGAAGGGTCTCAGGTTTGGTATAATCATTGAGATATCACATCTCATGCTATAGGAAGGGTCTCAGGATTGGAATGGGAAGGAGTTGTATATGACATCTCAGGCCATAGGAAGTGTCTCAGATTTGGTATAAGCATTGAGATATCACATCTCATGATATCGGAAGGGTCTCAGGATTGGAATGGGAAGGACTTGGATATCATATCTCATGCTATAGGAAGGGTCTCAGGATTGGAATGGGAAGGAGTTGGATATCACATCTCAAGCTATGGGAAGGGTCTCAGGTTTGGTATAAGCATTGAGATATCACATCTCATGCTATAGGAAGGGTCTCAGGATTGGAATGGGAAGAAGTTGGATATCACATCTCATGCTATAGGAAGGGTCTCAGGTTTGGTATAAGCATTGAGATATCACATCTCATGCTATAGGAAGGGTCTCAGGATTGGAATGGGAAGGAGTTGTATATGCCATCTCATGCCATAGGAAGGGTCTCGGGTTTGGTATAAGCATTGAGATATCACATCACATGCTATAGGAAGGGTCTCAGGATTGGAATGGGAAGGACTTGGATATCACATATCATGCTATAGGCAGGGTCTCAGGTTTGGAAAGGGAAGGAGATGGATATCACATTTCATGTTAGAGGTAGGATCTCAGGTTTGGTATTAGAGGCATTGAGATATCACATCTCATGCTATCAGAAGGGTCTCAGGAATGGAATGGGAAGGAGTTGGATATCACATCTCATGCTAAAGGGAGGGTCTCAGGTTTGGAAGGGGAAGGATTTGGAAATCACATCTCATATTATAGGAAGGATCTCAGGTTTGGTATTAGAAGCATTGAGATATCACATCTCATGCTATCGGAAGGATCTCAGGTTTGGTATAAGAGGCATTGAGATATCACATCTCATGCTATCATAAGGGTCTCAGGATTGGAATGGGAAGGAATTGGATATCACATCTCATGTTATAGGAAGGATCTCAGGTTTGGTATTGGAAGCATTGAGACATCACATCTCATTCTATAGGAAGGGTCTCAGGATTGGAATGGGAAGGAGTTGGATATCACATCTCATGCTATAGGAAGGGTCTCAGATTTGGTATAAGCATTGAGATATCACATCTCATGCTATAGCAACGGTCTCAGGATTGGAATGGGAAGGAGTTGTATATGACATCTCAGGCCATAGGAAGGGTCTCAGGTTTGATATAAGCATTGAGATATCACATCTCTGCTATCGGAAGGGTCTCAGGATTGGAATGGGAAGGAGTTGGATATCCCATCTGAGTTGGATATCCCATCTCATGTTATAGGAAGGGTCTCAGGTTTGGTATTAGAAGCATTGAGATATCACATCTCATGCTATAGGAAGGGTCTCAGGATTGGAATGGGGAGGACTTGGATGTCACATCTCATGCTATAGGGAGGGTCTCAAGTTTGATATTAGAAGCATTGAGATAACAAATGTCATGATATCGGAAGGGTCTCAGGATTGGAATGGGAAGGAGTTGGATATCACATCTCATGATAAAGGAAGGGTCTAAGGTTTGGAAGGGGAAGGATTTGGATATGACATCTCATGTTATAGGACGGGTCTCAGGTTTGGTATTAGAAGCATTGAGATATCAAGTCTCATGGTATAGGAAGGGTCTCAGAATTGGAATGGGAAGAAGTTGGATATCACATCTCAAGCTATAGGAAGGGTCTCAGGATTGGAATGGGAAGGAGTTTGATATCACATCTCATGCCATAGTATGGGTCTCAGATTTGGTAGAAGCATTGGGATATCACATCTCATGCTATCGGAATGGTATCAGTATTGGATTTGGAAGGAGTTGGATATCCCATCTCATGCTATAGGAAAGGTCTCAGGTTGGAATGGGATGGAGTTGGATATCACATTTCATGTTATAGGAA
The DNA here is from genome assembly GCF_040938575.1 of Ambystoma mexicanum. Taxonomy (NCBI): domain Eukaryota; kingdom Metazoa; phylum Chordata; class Amphibia; order Caudata; family Ambystomatidae; genus Ambystoma; species Ambystoma mexicanum. Next base: position 1,505,074,461 of record NC_090923.1, on the reverse strand, counting down.
GGGTCTCAGGATTGGAATGGGAAGGACTTGGATATCATATCTCATGCTATAGGAAGGCTCTCAGGTTTGGAAGGGGAAGGAGTTGGATATCACATTTCATGTTAGAGGAAGGATCTCAGGTTTGGTATTAGAGGCCTTGAGATATCACATCTCATGCTATAGGAAGGGTCTCAGGATTGGAATGGGAAGGAGTTGGATATCACATCTCAAGCTATAGGAAGGGTCTCAGGTTTGGTATAAGCATTGAGATATCACATCTCATGCTATAGGAAGGGTCTCAGGATTGGAATGGGAAGGAGATGGATATCACATCTCATGTTATAGGAAAGATCTCAGGTTTGGTATTAGAAGCATTGAGACATCACATCTCATGTTATAGGAAGGGTCTCAGGATTGGAATGGGAAGAAGTTGGATATCACATCTCATGCTATAGGAAGGGTCTCAGGTTTGGAAGGGGAAGGAGTTGGATATCCAATCTCATGTTATAGGACTGGTCTCAGGTTTGGTATTAGAAGCATTGAGATATCACATCGCATGCTGTAGGAAGGTTCTCAGGTTTGGAATGGGGAGGAATTGGATATCACATCTCATGTCATAGGAAGGATCTCAGGTTTGGTATTAGAAGCATTGAGATATCACATCTCATGCTATAGGAATGGTCTCAGGGTTGGAATGGGAAGGAGTTGGATATTTCATTCTTGCTATAGGAAGGGTCTCATGTTTGGAATGGGAAGGAGTTGGATATCACATATGCTATAGGAAGGGTCTCAGGTTTGGAACGGGAAGGAGTTGGATATCCGATCTCATGTTATAGGAAGGGTCTCAGGTTTGGTATAAGCAGTGAGATATCACATCTCTGCTATCAGAAGTGTCTCAAGATTGGAATGGGAAGGAGTTGGATATCCCATCTCATGTTATAGGACGGGTCTCAGGTTTGTTATTAGAATCATTGAGATATCATATTGCACGCTGCAGGAAGGGTCTAAGGATTGGAATGGGAAGGACTTGGATATCACATCTCATGCTATAGATAGGCTCTCAGATTTGGAAAGGGAAGGAGTTGGATATCACATTTCATGTTAGAGGAAGGATCTCAGGTTTGGTATTAGAGGCATTGAGATATCACATCTCATGCTATAGGAAGCGTCTCAGGATTGGAATGGGAAGGAGTTGGGTATCACATCTCATGCTATAGGAAGGGTCTCAGGATTGGTATAAGTATTGAGATATAACATCTCATGCTACAGGAAGGGTCTCAGGATTGGAATGGAAGGAGTTGGATATCACATCTCATGTTATAGGAAGGATCTCAGGTTTGGTATTAGAAGCATTGAGACATCACATCTCATGCTATAGGAAGGGTCTCAGGATTGGAATGGGAAGGAGTTGGATATCACATCTCATGCTATAGGAAGGGTCTCAGGTTTGGTATAAGCATTGAGATATCACATCTCATGCTATAGGAAGGGTCTCAGGATTGGAATGGGAAGGAGTTGTATATGACATCTCATGCCGTAGGAAGGGTCTCAGGTTTCGTATAAGCATTGAGATATCACATCTCTGCTATCGGAAGGGTCTCAGGATTGGAATGGGAAGGAGTTGGATATCCCATCTCATGTTATAGGAAGAGTCTCAGGTTTGGTATTAGAAGCATTGGATATCACATATCATGCTATAGGAAGTGTCTCAGGATTGGAATGGGAAGGACTTGGATATCACATCTCATGCTATAGGGAGGGTCTCAAGTTTGATATTAGAAGCATTGAGATATCACATCTCATGCTATAGGAAGGGTCTCAGGATTGGAATGGGAAGGAGTTGGATATCACATCTCATGCTATAGGAAGGGTCTCAGGTTTGGTATAAGCAGTGAGATATCACATCTCATACTATAGGAAGGGTCTCAGGATTGGAAAGGGAAGGAGTTGGATATCACATCTCATGTTATAGGAAGGATCTCAGGTTTGGTATAAGCATTGAGATATCACATCTCTGCTATCGGAAGGGTCTCAGGATTGGAATGGGAAGGAGTTGGATATTCCCATCTCATGTTATAGGAAGGGTCTCAGGTTTTGTATTAGAAGCATTGAGATATCACATCCCATGCTGTAGGAAGGGTCTCAGGATTGGAATTGGAAGGAGTTGGATATCACATCTCATGCTATAGGAAGGATCACAGGTTTGGTATTAGAAGCATTGAGATATCACATCTCATGCTATCAGAAGGGTCTCAGGATTGGAATGGGAAGGAGTTGGATATCACATCTCATGCTATAGGAAGGGTCTCAGGTTTGGAACGGGAAGGAGTTGGATATCATATCTCATGTTAAAGGAAGAGTCTCAGGTTTGGTATAAGCATTGAGATATCACATCTCTGCTATCGGAGGTGTCTCAGGATTGGGATGGGAAGGAGTTGGATATCACATCTCATGCTACAGGAAGGGTATCAGGTTTGGAACGGGAAGGAGTTGGATATCCCATCTCATGTTATAGGACGGGTCTCAGGTTTGGTATTTGAAGCATTGAGATATCACATCGCATGCTGTAGGAAGGATCTCAGGTTTGGAATGGGAAGGAATTGGATATCACACCTCATGTCATAGGAAGTATCTCAGGTTTGGTATTAGAAGCATTGAGATATCACATCTCATGCTATAGGAATGGTCTCAGGATTGGAATGGGTAGGAGTTGGATATTACATTCTTGCTATAGGAAGGGTCTCATGTTTGGAATGGGAAGGAGTTGGATATCACATATGCTATAGGAAGGGTCTCAGGTTTGGAACGGGAAGGAGTTGGATATCACATCTCATGCTATAGGTAGGCTCTCAGGTTTGGTATAAGCATTGAGATATCACATCTCATGCTATAGGAAGGGTCTCAGGATTGGAATGGGAAGGATTTGGATATCACATCTCATGCTATAGGAAGGGTCTCAGGTTTGGTATAAGCATGGAGATATCACTTCTCATGCTATAGGAAGTGTCTCAGGATTGGAATGGGAAGGAGTTGGATATCACATCTCATGTTATAGGAAGGATCTCAGGTTTGGTATTAGAAGCATTGAGACATCACATCTCATGCTATAGGAAGGGTCTCAGGATTGGAATGGGAAGTAGTTGAATATCACATCTCATGCTAAAGGGAGGGTCTCAGGTTTGGAAGGGGAAGGATTTGGATATTACATCTCGTGTTATAGGAATGATCTCAGGTTTGGTATTAGAAGCATTCAGATATCACATCTCATGCTATCGGAAGGATCTCAGGTTTGGTATTAGAAGCATTGAGATATCAAATCTCATGCTATAGGAAGGGTCGCAGGATTGGAATGGGAAGGAGTTCGATATCACATCTCATGCTATGGGAAGGGTCTCAGGATTGGAATGGGAAGGAGTTTTATATGACATCTCATGCCATAGGAAGGATCTCAGGTTTGGTATTAGAAGCATTGAGACATAACATCTCATGTTATAGGAAGGGTCTCAGGATTGGAATAGGAAGGAGTTGGATATCACATCTCATGCTATAGGAAGGGTCTCAGGTTTGGTAAAAGTATTGAGATATCACATCTCATGCTATAGGAAGGGTCTCAGGATTGGAATGGGAAGGAGTTGTATATGACATCTCATGCCACAGGAAGGGTCTCAGGTTTGGTATAAGCATTGAGATATCACATCTCTGCTATCGGAAGGGTCTCAGGATTGGAATGGGAAGGAGTTGGATATCCCATCTTACGTTATAGGAAGGGTCTCAGGTTTGGTATTAGAAGCATTGAGATATCACATCTCATGCTATAGGAAGGGTCTCAGGATTGGAATGGGAAGGACTTGGATATCACATCTCATTCTATAGGGAGGGTCTCACGTTTGGAAAGGGAAGGAGTTGGATATCACATTTCATGTTAGATGTAGGATCTCAGGTTTGGTATTAGAGGCATTGAGATATCACATCTCATGCTATCAGAAGGGTCTCAGGATTGGAATGGGAAGGAGTTGGATATAACATCTCATGCTAAAAGGAGGGTCTCAGGAATGGAAGGGGAAGGATTTGGATATTACATCTCATGTTATAGGAAGGATCTTAGGTTTGGTATTAGAAGCATTGAGATATCACATCTCATGCTATCGGAAGGATCTCAGGTTTGGTATTAGAGGCATTGAGATATCACATCTCATGCTAAAGGGAGGGTCTCAGATTTGGAAGGGGAAGGATTTGGATATCACATCTCTTGTTATAGGAAGGATCACAGGTTTGGTATTAGAAGCATTGAGATATCACATCTCATGCTATGGGAAGGGTCTCAGGATTGGAATGGGAAGGAGTTGGATATTGCATCTCATGCTATAGGAAGGGTCTCAGGTTTGGAACGGGAAGGAGTTAGATATCACATCTCATGTTATATTAAGAGTCTCAGGTTTGGTATAAGCATTGAGATTTCACATCTCTGCTATCGGAGGTGTCTCAGGATTGGGATGGGAAGGAATTGGATATCACATCTCATGCTATAGGAAGGGTATCAGGTTTGGAACGGGAAGGAGTTGGATTTCACATCTCATGTTATAGGAAGGGTATCAGGTTTGGAATGGGAAGGAGTTGGATATCACATCTCATGCTAAAGGAAAGGTCTCAGGTCTGGAAGGGGAAGGATTTGGATCTCACATCTCATGTTTTAGGACGGGTCTCAGGTTTGGTATTAGAAGCATTGAAATATCACATCTCATGGTATAGGAAGGGGCCCAGGATTGGAATGGGAAGGAGTTGGATATCACATTGAATGGGAAGGAGTTTGATATCACATCTCAAGCTATAGGAAGGGCCTCAGGTTTGGAAAGGGAATGATTTGGATTTCACATCTCATGTTATAGGATGGTTCTCATGTTTGGTTTTAGAAGCATTGAAATATCACATCTCATGCTATCGGAAGGGTCTCAGGTTTGGAATGGGAAGGAGTTTGATATCACATCTCATGTTAGAGGTAGGATCTCAGGTTTGGTATTAGAGGCATTGAGATATGACATCTCATGCCATCAGAAGGGTCTCGGGATTGGAATGGGAAGGAGTTGGATATCACATCTCATGCTAAAGGGAGGGTCTAAGGTTTGGAAGGGGAAGGATTTGGACATCACATCTCATGTTATTGGAAGTATCTGAGGTTTGGTATTAGAAGCATTGAGATATCACATCTCATGCTATAGGAAGGGTCTCAGGAATGGAATGGGAAGGACTTGGATATCACATCTCATGATAAAGGAAGGGTCTAAGGTTTGGAAGGGGAAGGATTTGGATATCACATCTCATGTTATTGGACCGGTCTCAGGTTTGGTATTAGAAGCATTGAGATATCAAGTCTCATGGTATAGGACGGAAGTTTGATATCACATCTCATGCCATGGTATGGGTCTCAGGTTTTGTAGAAGCATTGGGATATCACATCTCATGCTATCGGAAGGGTATCAGGATTGGATTTGGAAGGAGTTGGATATCCCATCTCATGCTATAGGAAGGGTCTCAGGTTGGAATAGAAGGAGTTGGATATCACATCTCATGTTATAGGAAGGGTCTCAGGATTGGAATGGGAAGGACTTGGATATCACATCTCATGTTATAGGAAGGATCTCAGGTTTTGTATTAGAAGCATTGAGATATCACATCTCATGCTATAGGAAGGGTCTCAGGATTGGAATGTGAAGGATTTGGATATCACATCTCATGCTAAAGGAAGGGTCTCAGGTTTGGTATAAGCATTGAGATATCACATCTCTGCTATCGGAAGGGTCTAAGGATTGGATTGGGAAGGAATTGGATATCCCTTCTCATGCTATAGGAAGGGTCTCAGGTTGGAATGGGTAGGAGTTGGATATCACATCTCATGTTATAGGAAGGGTCTCAAGATTGAAATGGGAAGGATTTGGATATCACATCTCTTGCTATAGGAAGGGTCTCAGGTTTTCTATTAGAAACATTGTGATATGACATCTCATGCTATAGGAAGGGTTTCAGTATTGGAATGGGAAGGATTTGGATATCACATCTCATGCTAAAGGAAGGGTCTCAGGTTTGGAAGGGGAAGGATTTGGATATCATATCTCATGTTATAGGACGTATCTCATGTTATAGGACGGGTCCCAGGTTTGGTATTAGAAGCATTGAGATATCACATCTCATGGTATAGGAAGGGTCTCACGATTGGAATGGGAAGGAGTTGGATCTCCCTTCTCATGCTACAGGAAGGGTCTCAGGTTGGAATGGGAAGGAGTTGGATATCACATCTCGTTATAGGAAGGGTCTCAGGATTGGAATGGGAAGGAATTGGATATCACATCTCTTGCTATAGGAAGGGTCTCAGGTTTGGAAGGGGAAGGATTTGGATATCATATCTCATGTTATAGGACCGGTCCCAGGTCTGGTATTAGAAGCATTGAGATATCACATCTCATGCTATAGGAGGAGTCTCAGGATTGGAATGGGAAGGAGTTGGATATCACGTCTCATGTTATAGGAAGGGTCTCAGGATTGGAATGGGAAGGAGTTGAATATCACATCTCATGCTAAAGGAAGGGTATCAGGTTTGATAGAAGCATTCAGATATCACATCTCATGCTATAGGAAGGAACTCAGGATTGGAATGGGAAGGAGTTGGATATCACATCTAATGCCATAGGAAGGGTCATCAGGTTTGGTATAAGCATTGAGATATCACATCTCTGCTATCGGAAGGGTCTAAGGACTGGATTGGGAAGGAGTTGGATATCACGTCTCATGTTATAGGAAGGGTCTCAGGTTGGAATAGAAGGAGTTGGATATCACATCTCATGTTATAGGAAGGGTCTCAGGATTGGAATGGGAAGGACTTGGATATCACATCTCATGTTATAGGAAGGGTATCAGGTTTGGAACGGGAAGGAGTTGGATTTCACATCTCATGTTATAGGAAGGGTATCAGGTTTGGAATGGGAAGGAGTTGGATATCACATCTCATGCTAAAGGAAAGGTCTCAGGTCTGGAAGGGGAAGGATTTGGATCTCACATCTCATGTTTTAGGACGGGTCTCAGGTTTGGTATTAGAAGCATTGAAATATCACATCTCATGGTATAGGAAGGGGCCCAGGATTGGAATGGGAAGGAGTTGGATATCACATTGAATGGGAAGGAGTTTGATATCACATCTCAAGCTATAGGAAGGGCCTCAGGTTTGGAAAGGGAATGATTTGGATTTCACATCTCATGTTATAGGATGGTTCTCATGTTTGGTTTTAGAAGCATTGAAATATCACATCTCATGCTATCGGAAGGGTCTCAGGTTTGGAATGGGAAGGAGTTTGATATCACATCTCATGTTAGAGGTAGGATCTCAGGTTTGGTATTAGAGGCATTGAGATATGACATCTCATGCCATCAGAAGGGTCTCGGGATTGGAATGGGAAGGAGTTGGATATCACATCTCATGCTAAAGGGAGGGTCTAAGGTTTGGAAGGGGAAGGATTTGGACATCACATCTCATGTTATTGGAAGTATCTGAGGTTTGGTATTAGAAGCATTGAGATATCACATCTCATGCTATAGGAAGGGTCTCAGGAATGGAATGGGAAGGACTTGGATATCACATCTCATGATAAAGGAAGGGTCTAAGGTTTGGAAGGGGAAGGATTTGGATATCACATCTCATGTTATTGGACCGGTCTCAGGTTTGGTATTAGAAGCATTGAGATATCAAGTCTCATGGTATAGGACGGAAGTTTGATATCACATCTCATGCCATGGTATGGGTCTCAGGTTTTGTAGAAGCATTGGGATATCACATCTCATGCTATCGGAAGGGTATCAGGATTGGATTTGGAAGGAGTTGGATATCCCATCTCATGCTATAGGAAGGGTCTCAGGTTGGAATAGAAGGAGTTGGATATCACATCTCATGTTATAGGAAGGGTCTCAGGATTGGAATGGGAAGGACTTGGATATCACATCTCATGTTATAGGAAGGATCTCAGGTTTTGTATTAGAAGCATTGAGATATCACATCTCATGCTATAGGAAGGGTCTCAGGATTGGAATGTGAAGGATTTGGATATCACATCTCATGCTAAAGGAAGGGTCTCAGGTTTGGTATAAGCATTGAGATATCACATCTCTGCTATCGGAAGGGTCTAAGGATTGGATTGGGAAGGAATTGGATATCCCTTCTCATGCTATAGGAAGGGTCTCAGGTTGGAATGGGTAGGAGTTGGATATCACATCTCATGTTATAGGAAGGGTCTCAAGATTGAAATGGGAAGGATTTGGATATCACATCTCTTGCTATAGGAAGGGTCTCAGGTTTTCTATTAGAAACATTGTGATATGACATCTCATGCTATAGGAAGGGTTTCAGTATTGGAATGGGAAGGATTTGGATATCACATCTCATGCTAAAGGAAGGGTCTCAGGTTTGGAAGGGGAAGGATTTGGATATCATATCTCATGTTATAGGACGTATCTCATGTTATAGGACGGGTCCCAGGTTTGGTATTAGAAGCATTGAGATATCACATCTCATGGTATAGGAAGGGTCTCACGATTGGAATGGGAAGGAGTTGGATCTCCCTTCTCATGCTACAGGAAGGGTCTCAGGTTGGAATGGGAAGGAGTTGGATATCACATCTCGTTATAGGAAGGGTCTCAGGATTGGAATGGGAAGGAATTGGATATCACATCTCTTGCTATAGGAAGGGTCTCAGGTTTGGAAGGGGAAGGATTTGGATATCATATCTCATGTTATAGGACCGGTCCCAGGTCTGGTATTAGAAGCATTGAGATATCACATCTCATGCTATAGGAGGAGTCTCAGGATTGGAATGGGAAGGAGTTGGATATCACGTCTCATGTTATAGGAAGGGTCTCAGGATTGGAATGGGAAGGAGTTGAATATCACATCTCATGCTAAAGGAAGGGTATCAGGTTTGATAGAAGCATTCAGATATCACATCTCATGCTATAGGAAGGAACTCAGGATTGGAATGGGAAGGAGTTGGATATCACATCTAATGCCATAGGAAGGGTCATCAGGTTTGGTATAAGCATTGAGATATCACATCTCTGCTATCGGAAGGGTCTAAGGACTGGATTGGGAAGGAGTTGGATATCACGTCTCATGTTATAGGAAGGGTCTCAGGTTGGAATAGAAGGAGTTGGATATCACATCTCATGTTATAGGAAGGGTCTCAGGATTGGAATGGGAAGGACTTGGATATCACATCTCATGTTATAGGAAGGATCTCAGGTTTTGTATTAGAAGCATTGAGATATCACATCTCATGCTATAGGAAGGGTCTCAGGATTGGAATGTGAAGGATTTGGATATCACATCTCATGCTAAAGGAAGGGTCTCAGGTTTGGTATAAGCATTGAGATATCACATCTCTGCTATCGGAAGGGTCTAAGGATTGGATTGGGAAGGAATTGGATATCCCTTCTCATGCTATAGGAAGGGTCTCAGGTTGGAATGGGTAGGAGTTGGATATCACATCTCATGTTATAGGAAGGGTCTCAAGATTGAAATGGGAAGGATTTGGATATCACATCTCTTGCTATAGGAAGGGTCTCAGGTTTTCTATTAGAAACATTGAGATATGACATCTCATGCTATAGGAAGGGTTTCAGTATTGGAATGGGAAGGATTTGGATATCACATCTCATGCTAAAGGAAGGGTCTCAGGTTTGGAAGGGGAAGGATTTGGATATCATATCTCATGTTATAGGACGTATCTCATGTTATAGGACGGGTCCCAGGTTTGGTATTAGAAGCATTGAGATATCACATCTCAAGCTATAGGAAGGGTCTCATGATTGGAATGGGAAGGAGTTGGATATCACATCTCATGCTATAGGAGGAGTCTCAGGATTGGAATGGGAAGGAGTTGGATATCACGTCTCATGTTATAGGAAGGGTCTCAGGATTGGAATGGGAAGGAGTTGAATATCACATCTCATGCTAAAGGAAGGGTATCAGGTTTGATAGAAGCATTGAGATATCACATCTCATGCTATAGGAAGGAACTCAGGATTGGAATGGGAAGGAGTTGGATATCACATCTAATGCCATAGGAAGGGTCATCAGGTTTGATAGAAGCATTGAGATATCACATCTCTGCTATCGGAAGGGTCTCAGGATAGGAATGGGAAGGACTTAGAATTCACATCTCATACTATTGGGAGGGTCTCAGTTTTGATATTAGAAGCATTGAGCTATCACATCTCATGCTATCGGAAGGGTCTCAGGATTGGAATGGGATGGAGTTGGATATCACATCTCAAGCTATCTCAGGATTGGAATGGGAAGGAGTTTGATATTTCATCTCAAGCTATAGGAAGGGTCTCAGGTTTGGAAAGGGAAGGATTTGGATTTCACATCTCATGTTATAGGATGGTTCTCATGTTTGGTTTTAGAAGCATTGAGATATCACATCTCATGCTATCGGAAGGGTCTCAGGTTTGGAAAGGGAAGGATTTGGATTTCACAGGTTATAGGATGGTTCTCAGGTTTGGTTTTAGAAGCATTAAATTATAACATCTCATGCTATAGGAAGGGTCTCAGGTTTGGAATGGGAAGGAGTTGGATATCACATCTCTGCTATCTGAAGGGTCTCAGGATTGGAATGGGAAGGAGTTGGATATCCCATCTCGTTATAGGAAGGGTCTCAGGTTTGGTATTAGAAGCAATGAGATATCACATCTCATGCTATAGGAAGGGTCTAAGGTTTGGAAGGGGACGGATTTGGGTATCACATCTCATGTTATAGGACCGGTCTCAGGTTTGGTATTTGAAGCATTGAGGTATCAAGTCTCATGGTATAGGACGGGTCTCAGAATTGGAATGAGAAGGAGTTGGATATCACATCTCAAGCTATAGGAAGGGTCTCATGATTGGAATGGGAAGGAGTTGGATATCACATCTCATGTGTTAAGACGGATTTCTGAACTCTGTCCTGGTGGCGCAGAAGTTCAGAAGGCCAACCTAATTACTTGGAACAGGGTAACCTCTGGACAAGCCAGACCAATCAAGGTAGCAATCGCGGCGGTCAAGACTAGGTCTCAAGAGGGGTGAGGGTGACTGAAAGCCCGCAATGAGCACACAAAGCAAGAGCGCTTACAAACTACTCCAAACAGGTGTTATATCAAAAATATAAACACATTTATTTTAAGGCCTTTAAAACAACGACCGTAGCGAGAAAATCACAATATCACAATATTAAACCAACACATACCATATCAACACAATATATATACAAATACACAGTCGCAAGCGTTTAAAGCACGAAATATGTAGTCCACCTGCCAGGGAAGGAAAACAGGCAGTGCGATAATGCTTTCGACTCAGTTCACCTTCATAGGCACCTAACTAGATGGAAGTCCGAGCCCTACGAAGAGTGGAGCCTTGCGCTCAAAGTACCTGCCACGCCGGTGCCGACGGGCACAAGGGGAAGCTCTTCGGAGGAAGTCAGGCAGTTCGGGTTAGTGCACAGCAGAAGAAGAACAGGTTCCGCAACTCAAGCGCAGCCTCCACAGCGGGCAGAAGCAGAGCGCGAGCGCGGCAAAAGGGTGCTGTTTTTACACAGCAGGGAAAAGCAATGGGATACTGCAGGAGGGCGACCAGATCCTAGAAATACTACTCACCGGTCCCCGAAGCAAGCAGACCCAGGCTTCTCCACGATAGTTTCAGCAGCTGGCAGGTTCAGAAGAGCAGGGAACGCTTTGTAGTCGTGTAGAGCAAAAAGACGTCCCAATCGACAAAAACCGGCACAGTTTTGTTGCCGCACAGGACAACGGAGCGGCCGTGTGTATTCAAGCCAAATGTACACTCCTCCCTTCAGACCTGGGGACGCCAAGCGTACGAAGCGTGGGAGAGTGACAAGGACTTGAAATACAACACAACCTGGCGGCAGTTACAGAGCAGGACTCCCTTGTAAGCTGGTCAGTCAACTGGATGGCCCAGAGACACTTCCGAAGGCTTACTTGGCAGGAGTTGATGAAGTCGCCGGGAATAGCTATTCCTGCTATTCCAAAGGTCGAAGCACCAGTACAGGCCTTCTGGTTCGATCAAAGGAGGAAAGGGTTTCACAGGACGACAGCAGTGCAAAGGAGGATTCCTTCAGCGGGTCACCAGCGATTCCTCGGTCCAGCCTCTTGGTTGCAGGATACTTGGCTCCTGTATTCCTTCGTTCGTGAGAACTCAGGAGATCGACATGGTAGTGGTGTTTCCAGCCCCCTCTTATCCACGGTTCCCTTCGCGCCAAAACGGAGGGGAGCCAATGGGAGATCCGCTCATCAAAACACATACCATACGTGGACCAATCACGGACCACGGTGGTCCCAGGCATTCACACCACCCTAGACTCTCTGGCACCCAGGATGTGTATTGGGACCAGACATCCCAGCCCACATCCTGGAGGCACACAAACGACATGTAGAAGCCCGCGAAAGCAACCACGTTTCGCGGGAAAGTACATGCCCAAATAAGGAAGGCGCCGGGTCGCCGGACCTGGGGAAGGTGAAGGGAGCAAGACGGACAGTGGACAGGACAAAGGAGCCTCGCGGCCTGGCCATTTTGGGAGCCAGGCCACCATTTTGGGTTCAGTGCAAAAACGTGCTCAGAACGCCAAAAGGAGCTCAAAATAAACAAAACGATCGCTGCCACCATTCCAGTCCCTGAATGACTTGCACCGATCAAATACCATCCTAAAAGAGTATCTAGGGCCTGTAGAAGGCTAGAGACCCAAGAGAGCTGTAACTTAGCTTACAGTGCCCTCTTGTGTCGTGTTGCACTAAAGCTGCGACACGATAAAAGAAACTACGGGAAACCACGTTCCCCGGTACTGACTGTCTTAAGGGCATGTCAGTTTCCCCGTAAGAAAGGAGCGAAAGCCCAGAGAAGTGCGGCAGAAGGCTGTACTTCTCTGGCAAAGTCAAGAACAAGGTTAAAAACAATAGCAAAAAGTTTAGGGGTTGCCACATGGAAGGAAAATTCCCTACAATTACGAAATCTTTCCTAACACTCGCCCCTCCCAGACTATGGACAGGGGGAACTAATCCACCCCTGGATGAGTCTCTTGTTCAGGTCGGTTAAACATTCTGGACAACCCACCAGCATTGCTATGTTGGACACCTGGCCTATGCTCAATAGTGAAGTCGAAGCCTTGTAGACTTATGGACCACCTAAGCAACTTTGGATTCTCCCCCTTCATGTTCATTAGCCACTTTAACGGCTTATGGTCAGTCTGCACAGTGAAGTGGGTCCCATAGAGGTAGGGCCTCAGCTTCCTTAGGGCCCACACAACAGAGAAACATTCTTTCTCTACCGTGGACCACCTGAGCTCTCTGTCCTTAAGCTGGCGACTAATAAAACCGATAGGGTGTTCCTTACCCTTCTCATCTACTTGTGATAGTACAGCTCCTATCCCAGTGTCAGAGGCATCCGTCTGCACGATAAAAGGTCTTTGATAATCAGGGGCCCTGAGCACAGGGGCCTGGCACAAGGAGTCTTTTAAGCCATTGAAGGCCTTCTCACACTCGTCGGTCCAAGTTACCTTCTTGGGTTTCTTCGGAGTTGTGAGGGCAGTCAGAGGAGCAGCTATGGTGCCATAGTCTGCCACAAAATTGCGGTAATACCCCGTGAGTCCTAAAAAGGCTCTCACTTGGGTTTGCGTATTGGGGGTAGGCCAGTCTTGTACCGCTGGTACCTTACTGGATAGAGGCTGTCTCCTCCCTCCACCTACTTCATGTCCATGGTAAACCACTGAGCCTTGTCCATTTTGGTGAGGGGCCACTCGGACACCCTCAAAAGAGCTTTCTGAAGGACTGCTTTTGAACAGGTCGGGGAGAGGTTCAGACTCCTCTTCCTCAACGTCTGAAGCAAATAGCAGTGCTGCGATTTCGCCGCTTGGGACGAAAGCCTTCAGCCTATTCACGTGAAACCCTTTTGGAGCCTGTCCAGGCCTTCCAAGGTCCACTGAATAGTTAGCCTCACCCAGGGGCTCCACCACTGGGTAAGGGCCTGACCATTTGTCCTGTAAAGCTCGAGGCCTTATGAGATTCATGATCAGGACTTGCTGACCAAGTGTAAAGTTGATGAGGGAAGCTTTCTGGTCGTACCAATGTTTCACCAGCGCTTGCCCTGCCTTCAATTTATCACTGGCCAAGCCCATCAGAAGTACCATCCGTTTTCTGAGCCCTAGCACATAATCAACTACATTGGTAGTAACAGGGGGAGTGGGCATCTCCCATCCCTCTTTGACGATGGCTAAGGGTCCCCATACGGGATGACCGAACAGAAGTTCGAAGGGGCTGAAGCCAACACCCTCCTGTGGTACCTCTCGGTAGGCAAACAGTAAGCATGAAACAAGAAGATCCCATTTTCTTCTCTGAGGCTCCTCCAGAGCCCCAATCATGCTCTTTAACGTCCTGTTGAAACGTTCCACCAGACCATTGGTCTGGGGGTGGTATGCAGAAGAGAACTTGTAGGTGACCCCACACTCTTTCCACATAGCCTGCATATACTTCGACATAAAGTTGCTGCCACGATCTGACACAACTTCTTTAGGGAAGCCAACCCTAGTAAATATGCCGAGTAAAGCTTTTGCAACTGACTTGGCAGTTACAGTTTTCAATGGGATGGCCTCAGGATACCTGGTTGCATGGTCGACCAGCACCAGGATAAACCTATTGCCCGAGGATGTTTGCGGGTCAAGGGGACCGACGATGTCGATCCCTACCCTTTCAAATGGTACCCCCACAACTGGGAGCGGTACCAACGGAGCTTGGATTGTCGCGCCAACCTTACCAGACAACTGGCAGGAGGCGCAACTCCTGCAGTGACTTTCTACTTGCACCCCCATCTTGGGCCAGTAGAAGTGCATGGATAACCTTTGCTTGGTCCTCTTCATACCAAGGTGACCAGCAAGGGGAACTTCATGCGCCAACTGCAGGAGGAAGGGTCTAACAGCAAGGGGAACCACCAACCTCCTATGGTCTCCTTCGGTAGACTCTGTGGGCTCACTATACAGGAGTCCACCTTCCCAATAAATCCTATGCTTCCCAGGAGGTTCACCCTCAAGCTGGGAGCAGGCCTGTCTCCTTAGGCCTTCCAGAGATGGGCACTCACGTTGGCCTTCACTGAATTCATCCCTATCAGGACCTCCTTCAACTAACAAGTCTTTTAGTTCAGGATGATCGTTGGGGTCGAATACTTCAGGCATCGCCACCTCCTCGTCAGGCTCGGGCGATTGACCAACTTCCTCCACCGCAGTGGTAGGCGAGCTCGGGGGAATATTCTCTTTCCCCCGTCTTGACTTGTAGACTCCTTTCGCCTTGGGTTGCCCCTTCGGCTGGGGCGGCGTATTGGACTTGGCCAATGCCGCCCGTGCTTGAGACCGTGTGTAGGGTCGTTCGGCAGTGTCTCCTACGAGCCCTAAAGCTCTGAGATCATGACCTAATAAGACCTTTCCCGGGACGTTTCTCTGAATGCTCACTGGAATCCTGACAGCTGTACCATTTAAAGTTAGATTAACAGGGATCACGGGAAACATACGGAGGGGGCCGTCAGCCAACTTAGTGGGCATCAGAGTAGCTCTGGCAACTTCCTCTGAGTCTACCAAGGTAGAATCCACTACAGTTCGACTGCACCCACTATCCCTAAGAGCTGGAGTATCCACTCCATTGATCAGCACACTGTCTTTAAAGTAGTGCTTGGTATTATCCGGAATCCTAGCATACGCCTCTGCGACTTTAGGCTCCCAGGAACCCAGGGACACTAAAACTACCTCGGCCTCTATTCCGCTGGGAAATGAGTCCGAGGAGAAGGATGCTCCTGTAATCTCTTCTTCCTCGTAGGAGGAGAAGGCCAGATTAGCGGAGTGGACCCCCAAAGGTCTAACCTTACAACGGGGATCCCCCTTCACATGGTCAGTTGCTCCACAAGAAAAACAAGCCCCAGTGGGTCTGTTTACGTAGGGAGGCTTATTGTAACCAGAGTTCTGTTTCGGAGGCGCACCTCCACTACCCTGTGAGTTCTCTTGTGTCTTACCCTTGTTTTTCTTTTTGTGGCCCTTTTGGGAAGAAGATTTAGCAGATTCCCCACCCTCCATGTCTTTGGACTTTTTCCCCTCCTCCTGCTTACCAGGATGAGTTTTGTCCTTATGGGACACTCGATGTGACACCCATAAGTCTGCTGCAATGGCCAGCTTCTTAGGATCTATCTCCTTCGAATCGGCCAAATGCTGCTTAAGCTCCGGGGAAGAAGAAGCAAAAATGTGTTCCAGCATGACAAGATTTATCATGCCGTCAAAGGTAGAAACCTTATAGCCTTCGACCCAGCCAGTTAAGTTTTTCAAAGATTCAGCGACATAAGATACCCAAGTACCACCTTCCTTTTTCTTATACTCTCGAAAACGCTTTAAATATTGGGCCGGAGTCTTCCCAAACTTTAAAATGAGAGTCTGCTTTAACATTGCGAAATCAGCCCGCTCAGCCTTCGACATTTCCATAATGGCACTACAGCCAGAATGGGGCAGTCTACTGAGCAACCACGCAATCTTATCAGCACTGTCAACTTTTTGAACCTCGCATGCATACTCAAACGCATTCAGCCAGTCCATAATGTCATTCC
Source organism: Ambystoma mexicanum (assembly GCF_040938575.1). Lineage (NCBI taxonomy): Eukaryota > Metazoa > Chordata > Amphibia > Caudata > Ambystomatidae > Ambystoma > Ambystoma mexicanum. Next base: position 1,505,057,825 of record NC_090923.1, on the reverse strand, counting down.
TTTCTTCATACACACTGAGCAGATCTTTTGGAAACCGTGGATGAGAGGAAGCCCCAGAACCATGTCCAGGACCCTTGGATCCATTTGCAACCTGAAGCTTGGCCAGTTCCAACTGGTGATCCCTGTCTTTTTGTTTTTCTGCCTGTTCGATTTTTAGTTTGGCTATGCTGAATTCAAGCTCCTGCTGCCTAAACCGCAGCTCTTGCTTCTTGAATTCAAGCATAGCCTCCCCATCAGCACTGGCAGAGGAAACATTAGACAGCTCGTCCTCCCTGTCCTCGTGGTCGCGGTGGAACAGTGCGGCGGCAGAACCGTCGGTTCTACCAGTGAGAGCAGCCCCACCACCTTCCGCACTGTCCTCAGAAGTAATAGCGTCAAGCTGCGCTTCTTGCCACGCCACGATTCTTTGGATCATTTCCAATTTCGTGCCTTGAGAGGAAACACCTCTCTCCGCACACATCTTTTTCAGCGTTTCTGATTTGGAAGCATTTAAAGTTAACAACGTACTTGTTTCCATACTGTTTGATAGGACTATGGCCTTTTTAAAGTTATACTATAACAATTCACTACGTGTACTGTTTGGAATAACCTGAAATGCCTTAGTTCGAGCGCAACACTGGATACCTTCAGTCGTATCCCACCGCTGTACACCAATTTGTTAAGACGGATTTCTGAACTCTGTCCTGGTGGCGCAGAAGTTCAGAAGGCCAACCTAATTACTTGGAACAGGGTAACCTCTGGACAAGCCAGACCAATCAAGGTAGCGATCGCGGCGGTCAAGACTAGGTCTCAAGAGGGGTGAGGGTGACTGAAAGCCCGCAATGAGCACACAAAGCAAGAGCGCTTACAAACTACTCCAAACAGGTGTTATATCAAAAATATAAACACATTTATTTTAAGGCCTTTAAAACAACGACCGTAGCGAGAAAATCACAATATCACAATATTAAACCAACACATACCATATCAACACAATATATATACAAATACACAGTCGCAAGCGTTTAAAGCACGAAATATGTAGTCCACCTGCCAGGGAAGGAAAACAGGCAGTGCGATAATGCTTTCGACTCAGTTCGCCTTCATAGGCACCTAACTAGATGGAAGTCCGAGCCCTACGAAGAGTGGAGCCTTGCGCTCAAAGTACCTGCCACGCCGGTGCCGACGGGCACAAGGGGAAGCTCTTCGGAGGAAGTCAGGCAGTTCGGGTTAGTGCACAGCAGAAGAAGAACAGGTTCCGCAACTCAAGCGCAGCCTCCACAGCGGGCAGAAGCAGAGCGCGAGCGCGGCAAAAGGGTGCTGTTTTTACACAGCAGGGAAAAGCAATGGGATACTGCAGGAGGGCGACCAGATCCTAGATATACTACTCACCGGTCCCCGAAGCAAGCAGACCCAGGCTTCTCCACGATAGTTTCAGCAGCTGGCAGGTTCAGAAGAGCAGGGACCGCTTTGTAGTCGTGTAGAGCAAAAAGACGTCCCAATCGACAAAACCGGCACAGTTTTGTTGCCGCACAGGACAACGGAGCGGCCGTGTGTATTCAAGCCAAATGTACACTCCTCCCTTCAGACCTGGGGACGCCAAGCGTACGAAGCGTGGGAGAGTGACAAGGACTTGAAATACAACACAACCTGGCGGCAGTTACAGAGCAGGACTCCCTTGTAAGCTGGTCAGTCAACTGGATGGCCCAGAGACACTTCCGAAGGCTTACTTGGCAGGAGTTGATGAAGTCGCCGGGAATAGCTGTTCCTGCTATTCCAAAGGTCGAAGCACCAGTACAGGCCTTCTGGTTCGATCAAAGGAGGAAAGGGTTTCACAGGACGACAGCAGTGCAAAGGAGGATTCCTTCAGCGGGTCACCAGCGATTCCTCGGTCCAGCCTCTTGGTTGCAGGATACTTGGCTCCTGTATTCCTTCGTTCGTGAGAACTCAGGAGATCGACATGGTAGTGGTGTTTCCAGCCCCCTCTTATCCACGGTTCCCTTCGCGCCAAAACGGAGGGGAGCCAATGGGAGATCCGCTCATCAAAACACATACCATACGTGGACCAATCACGGACCACGGTGGTCCCAGGCATTCACACCACCCTAGACTCTCTGGCACCCAGGATGTGTATTGGGACCAGACATCCCAGCCCACACCCTGGAGGCACACAAACGACATGTAGAAGCCCGCGAAAGCAACTGCGTTTCGCGGGAAAGTACATGCCCAAATAAGGAAGGCCCCGGGTCGCCGGACCTGGGGAAGGTGAAGGGAGCAAGACGGACAGTGGACAGGACAAAGGAGCCTCGCGGCCTGGCCATTTTGGGAGCCAGGCCACCATTTTGGGTTCAGTGCAAAAACGTGCTCAGGACGCCAAAAGGAGCTCAAAATAAACAAAACGATCGCTGCCACCATTCCAGTCCCTGAATGACTTGCACCGATCAAATACCATCCTAAAAGAGTATCTAGGGCCTGTAGAAGGCTAGAGACCCAAGAGAGCTGTAACTTAGCTTACAGTGCCCTCTTGTGTCGTGTTGCACTAAAGCTGCGACACGATAAAAGAAACTACGGGAGACCACGTTCCCCGGTACTGACTGTCTTAAGGGCATGTCAGTTTCCCCGTAAGAAAGGAGCGAAAGCCCAGAGAAGTGCAGCAGAAGGCTGTACTTCTCTGGCAAAGTCAAGAACAAGGTTAAAAACAATAGCAAAAAGTTTAGGGGTTGCCACATGGAAGGAAAATTCCCTACAATTACGAAATCTTTCCTAACACTCGCCCCTCCCAGACTATGGACAGGGGGAACTAATCCACCCCTGGATGAGTCTCTTGTTCAGGTCGGTTAAACATTCTGGACAACCCATCAGCATTGCTATGTTGGACACCTGGCCTATGCTCAATAGTGAAGTCGAAGCCTTGTAGACTTATGGACCACCTAAGCAACTTTGGATTCTCCCCCTTCATGTTCATTAGCCACTTTAATGGCTTATGGTCAGTCTGCACAGTGAAGTGGGTCCCATAGAGGTAGGGCCTCAGCTTCCTTAGGGCCCACACAACAGAGAAACATTCTTTCTCTACCGTGGACCATCTGAGCTCTCTGTCCTTAAGCTGGCGACTAATAAAACCGATAGGGTGTTCCTTACCCTTCTCATCTACTTGTGATAGTACAGCTCCTATCCCAGTGTCAGAGGCATCCGTCTGCACGATAAAAGGTCTTTGATAATCAGGGGCCCTTAGGACAGGGGCCTGGCACAAGGAGTCTTTTAAGCCATTGAAGGCCTTCTCACACTCGTCAGTCCAAGTTACCTTCTTGGGTTTCTTCGGAGTTGTGAGGGCAGTCAGAGGAGCAGCTATGGTGCCATAGTCTGCCACAAAAGTGCGGTAAAACCCCGTGAGTCCTAAAAAGGCTCTCACTTGGGTTTGCGTAGTGGGGGTAGGCCAGTCTTGTACTGCTTGTACCTGACTGAGTAGAGGCTGTCTCCTCCCTCCACCTACTTCATGTCCAAGGTAAACCACTGAGCCTTGTCCATTTTGGTGAGGGGCCACTCGGACACCCTCAAAAGAGCTATCTGAAGGACTGCTCGGGAACAGGTCGGGGAGAGGTTCAGACTCCTCTCCCGCAACGTCTGACGCCAATAGCAGTGCTGCGATTTCGCCGCTTGGGACGAAAGCCTTCAGCCTATTCACGTGAAACACATTTGGAGCCTGTCCAGGCCTTCCAAGGTCCACTGAATAGTTAACCTCACCCAGGGGCTCCACCACTGGGCAAGGACCTGACCATTTATCCTGTAAAGCTCGAGGCCTTATGAGATTCATGATCAGGACTTGCTGACCAAGTGTAAAGTTGATGAGGGAAGCTTTCTGGTCGTACCAATGTTTCACCAGCGCTTGCCCTGCCTTCAATTTATCACTAGTCAAGCCCATCAGAAGTACCATCCGTTTTCTGAGCCCTAGCACATAATCAACTACATTGGTAGTAACAGGGGGAGTGGGCATCTCCCATCCCTCTTTGACGATGGCTAAGGGTCCCCGTAGGGGATGACCGAAAAGAAGTTCGAAGGGGCTGAAGCCAACACCCTCCTGTGGTACCTCTCGGTAGGCAAACAGTAAGCATGGTAAAAGAAGATCCCATTTTCTTCTCTGAGGCTCCTCCAGAGCCCCAATCATGCTCTTTAACGTCCTGTAAAAACGCCCCCCCAGACCATTGGTCTGGGGGTGGTATGCAGAAGAGAACCTGTAGGTGACCCCACATTCTATCCACATAGCCTGCCTATACTTCGACATAAAGTTGCTGCCATCATCCGGCACAACTTCTTTAGGGAAGCCAACCCTAGTAATCATGCCGAGTAAAGCTTCTGCAACTGGCTTGGCAGTTACAGTTGTAAATGGGACGGCCTCAGGATACCTGGTTGCATGGTCGACCAGCACCAGGATAAACCTATTGCCTGAGGATGTTTGCGGGTCAAGGGGACCAACCATGTCGATCCCTACCCTTTCAAATGGTACCCCCACAACTGGGAGCGGTACCAACGGAGCTTGGATTGTCGCGCCAACCTTACCAGACAACTGGCAGGCGGCACAACTCCTGCAGTGACTTTCTACTTGCACCCCCATCTTGGGCCAGTAGAAGTGCATGGATAACCTTTGCTTGGTCCTCTTCATACCAAGGTGACCAGCAAGGCGAACTTCATGCGCCAACTGCAGGAGGAAGGGCCTAACAGCAAGGGGAACCACCAACCTCCTATGGTCTCCTTCTGTAGACTCTGTGGGCTCACTATACAGGAGTCCACCTTCCTGGTAAATCCTATGCATCCCAGGAGGTTCACCCTCAAGCTGGGAGCAGGCCTGTCTCCTTAGGCCTTCCAGAGATGGGCACTCACGTTGGCCTTTACTGAATTCGTCCCTATCAGGACCTCCTTCAACTAACAAGTCTTTTAGTTCAGGATGATCGTTGGGGTCGAATACTTCAGGCATCGCCACCTCCTCGTCAGGCCCGGGCGATTGACCAACTTCCTCCACCGCAGTGGTAGGCGAGCTCGGGGGAGTATTCTCTTTCCCTCGTTTTGACTTGTAGACTCCTTTCGCCTTGGGTTTCCCCTTTGGCTGGGGCGGCGTATTGGACTTGGCCAATGCTGCCCGTGCTTGAGACCGTGTGTAGGGTCGTTCGGCAGTGTCTCCTACGAGCCCTAAAGCTCTGAGATCATTACCCAACAAGACCTTTCCCGGGACGTTTCTCTGAATGCTCACTGGAATCCTGACTGCTGTACCATTTAAAGTAAGATTTACAGGTATTACTGGAAACATACAGAGGGGGCCGTCAGCCAACTTAGTGGGCATCAGAGTAGCTCTGGCAACTTCCTCTGAGTCTACCAAGGTAGAATCCACTACAGTGCGACTGCACCCACTATCCCTAAGAGCTGGAGTATCCACTCCATTGATCAGCACACTGTCTTTAAAGTAGTGCTTGGTATTATCCGGAATCCTAGCATAAGCCTCTGCGACTTTAGGCTCCCAGGAACCCAGGGACACTAAAACTACCTCAGCCTCTATTCCGCTGGGAAATGAGTCTGAGGAGAAGGATGCACCTGTAATCTCTTCTTCCTCGTAGGAGGAGAAGGCCAGATTAGCGGAGTGGACCCCCAAAGGTCTAACCTTACACCGGGGATCCCCCTTCACATGGTCAGTTGCTCCACAAGAAAAACAAGCCCCAGTGGGTCTGTTAACGTAGGGAGGCTTATTGTAACCAGAGTTCTGTTTCGGAGGCGAACCTCCACTACCCTGTGAGTTCTCTTGTGTCTTACCCTTGTTTTTCTTGTTGTGGCCCTTATGGGAAGAAGATTTAGCAGATTCCCCACCCTCCATATCTTTGGACTTTTTCCCTTCCTCCTGCTTACCAGGATGAGTTTTGTCCTTATGGGACACTCGATGTGACACCCATAAGTCTGCTGCAATGGCCAGCTTCTTAGGATCTATCTCCTTCGAATCGGCCAAATGCTGCTTAAGCTCCGGGGAAGAAGAAGCAAAAATATGTTCCAGCTTGACAAGATTCATCATGCCTTCGAAGGTAGAAACCTTATAACCTTCGACCCAGCCAGTTAAGTTTTTCAAAGATTCAGCGACATAAGATACCCAAGTACCACCTTCCTTTTTCTTATACTCTCGAAAACGCTTTAAATATTGGGCCGGAGTCTTCCCAAACTTTAAAATGAGAGTTTGCTTTAACATTGCGAAATCAGCCCGCTCAGCCTTCGACATTTCCATAATGGCACTACAGCCAGAATGGGGCAATCTACTGAGCAACCACGCAATCTTATCAGCATTGTCAACTTCCTGGACCTCGCATGCATACTCAAACGCATTCAGCCAGTCCATAATGTCATTCCTCTCTTCATACACACTGAGCAGATCCTTTGGAAACCGTGGATGAGAGGAGGCCCCAGACCCATGTCCAGGACCCTTGGATCCATTTGCAACCTGAAGCTTGGCCAGTTCCAACTGGTGATCCCTGTCTTTTTGTTTTTCTGCCTGTTCGATTTTTAGTTTGGCTATGCTGAATTCAAGCTCCTGCTGCCTAAACCGCAGCTCTTGCTTCTTGAATTCAAGCATAGCCTCCCCATCAGCACTGGCAGGGGAAACATTAGACATTACATCCTCCCTGTCCTCGTGGTCGTGATGGATCAGTGCAGCGGCAGAACCGTCGGTTCTGCCAGTGAGAGCAGCCCCACCACCTTCCGCACTGTCCTCGGAAGTTATAGCGTCAAGCTGCGCTTCTTGCCACGCCACGATTCTCTGGATCATTTCCAATTTTGTGCCTTGAGAGGAAACACCTCTCTCCGCACACATCTTTTTCAGCGTTTCTGATTTGGAAGCATTTAAAGTTAACAACGTACTTGTTTCCATACTGTTTGATAGGACTATGGCCTTTTTAAAGTTATACTATAACAATTCACTACGTGTACTGTTTGGAATAACCTGAAATGCCTTAGTTCGAGCGCAACACTGGATACCTTCAGTCGTATCCCACCGCTGTACACCAATTTGTTAAGACGGATTTCTGAACTCTGTCCTGGTGGCGCAGAAGTTCAGAAGGCCAACCTAATTACTTGGAACAGGGTAACCTCTGGACAAGCCAGACCAATCAAGGTAGCGATCGCGGCGGTCAAGACTAGGTCTCAAGAGGGGTGAGGGTGACTGAAAGCCCGCAATGAGCACACAAAGCAAGAGCGCTTACAAACTACTCCAAACAGTTGTTCTATCAAAAATAGATACACATTTATTTTAAGGCCTTTAAAATAATGACCGTAGCGAGAAAATCACAATATCACAATATTAAACCAACACATACCATATCAACACAATATATATACAAATACACAGTCGCAAGCGTTTAAAGCACGAAATATGTAGTCCACCTGAAAGGAAAGGAAAACAGGCAGTGCGATAACGCTTTAGACTCAGTTCGCCTTCAGAGGCACCTAACTAGATGGAAGTCCGAGCCCTGCGAAGAGTGGAGCCTTGTGCTCAAAGTACCTGCCACGCCGGTGCCAACGGGCAAAAGGGGAAGCTCTTCGGAGGAAGTCAGGCAGTTCGGGTTAGTGCACAGCAGAAGGAGAACAGGTTCCGCAACTCAAGCGCAGCCTCCACAGCGGGCAGAAGCAGAGCGCGAGTACGGCCAAAAGGGTGCTGTTTTTACACAGCAGGGAAAAGCAATGGGATACTGCAGGAGGGCGACCAGATCCTAGCTAAGCTACTCACCGGTCCCCGAAGCAAGCAGACCCAGGCTTCTCCACGTTAGTTTCAGCAGCTGGCAGGTTCAGAAGAGCAGGGAACGCCTCGTAGTCGTGTAGAGCAAAAAGACGTCCCAATCGACGAAACCAGCACAGTTTGTTGCCGCAGCAGGACAACGGAGCGGCCGTGTGTATTCAAGCCAAATGTACACTCCTCCCTTCAGACCTGGGGACGCCAAGCATACGAAGCGTGGGAGAGTGACAAGGACTCGAAATACAACACAACCTGGCGGCGGTTACAGAGCAGGACTCCCTTGTAAGCTGGTCAGTCAACTGGATGGCCCAGAGACACTTCCGAAGGCTTACTTGGCAGGAGTTGATGAAGTCGCCGGGAATAGCTGTTCCTGCTATTCCAAAGGTCGAAGCACCAGTACAGGCCTTCTGGTTCGATCAAAGGAGGACAGGGGCTCTCCGGACGACAGCAGTGCAAAGGAGGATTCCTTCAGCGGGTCACCAGCGATTCCTCTGTCCAGCCTCGTAGTTGCAGGATACTTGGCTCCTGTATTCCTTCGTTCGTGAGAACTCAGGAGATCGACATGGTAGTGGTGTTTCCAGCCCCCTCTTATCCACGGTTCCCTTCGCGCCAAAACGGAGGGGAGCCAATGGGAGATCCGCTCATCAAAACACATACCATACGTGGACCAATCACGGACCACGGTGGTCCCAGGCATTCACACCACCCTAGACTCTCTGGCACCCAGGATGTGTATTGGGACCAGACATCCCAGCCCACACCCTGGAGGCACACAAACGACATGTAGAAGCCCGCGAAAGCAACTGCGTTTCGCGGGAAAGTACATGCCCAAATAAGGAAGGCCCCGGGTCGCCGGACCTGGGGAAGGTGAAGGGAGCAAGACGGACAGTGGACAGGACAAAGGAGCCTCGCGGCCTGGCCATTTTGGGAGCCAGGCCACCATTTTGGGTTCAGTGCAAAAACGTGCTCAGGACGCCAAAAGGAGCTCAAAATAAACAAAACGATCGCTGCCACCATTCCAGTCCCTGAATGACTTGCACCGATCAAATACCATCCTAAAAGAGTATCTAGGGCCTGTAGAAGGCTAGAGACCCAAGAGAGCTGTAACTTAGCTTACAGTGCCCTCTTGTGTCGTGTTGCACTAAAGCTGCGACACGATAAAAGAAACTACGGGAGACCACGTTCCCCGGTACTGACTGTCTTAAGGGCATGTCAGTTTCCCCGTAAGAAAGGAGCGAAAGCCCAGAGAAGTGCGGCAGAAGGCTGTACTTCTCTGGCAAAGTCAAGAACAAGGTTAAAAACAATAGCAAAAAGTTTAGGGGTTGCCACATGGAAGGAAAATTCCCTACAATTACGAAATCTTTCCTAACACTTCCCATTCCAATCCTGAGACCCTTCCTATAGCATGAGATGTGACATCTCAATGCTTATACCAAACCTGAGAGCCTACCTATAGCATGAGATGTGATATCCAAGTCCATCCCATTCCAATCCTTAGACCCTTCCTACAGCATGCGATGTGATATCTCAATGATTCTAATACCAAACCAGAGACCCGTCCTTTAACATGAGATGGGATATCCAACTCCTTCCCATTCCAATCCTGAGCCACTCCTGATAGCAGAGATGTGATATCTCAATGCTTATACCAAACCTGAGACCCTTCCTATAACGTGAGATGTGATATCCAACTCCTTCCCGTTCCAAACCTGAGACACTTCAGATAGCATATGTGATATCCAACTCCTTCCCATTCCAAACATGAGACCCTTCCTATAGCAAGAATGTAATATCCAACTCCTACCCATTCCAATCCTGAGACCATTCCTATAGCATGAGATGTGATATATCAATGCTTCTAATACCAATCCTGAGATCCTTCCTATGACATGAGATGTGATATCCAAATCCTTCCCATTCCAATCCTGAGACCCTTCCTATAGCAAGAGATGTGATATCCAAATCCTTCCCATTCCAATCCTGAGACCCTTCCTATAACATGAGATGTGATATTCAACTCCTTCCCATTCCAACCTGAGACACTTCCTATAGCATGAGAAGGGATATCCAACTCCTTCCCAATCCAATCCTGAGAACCTTCCGATAGCAGAGATGTGATATCTCAATGCTTATACCAAACCTGAGACCCTTCCTATGGCATGAGATGTGATATCCAACTCCTTGCCATTCAAATCCTGGAACCCTTCCTATAGCATGAGATGTGATTTCTCAATGCTTCTACCAAACCTGAGACCCTTCCTTTAGCATGAGATGTGATATCCAAATCCTTCACATTCCAATCCTGAGACCCTTCCTATAGCATGAGATGTGATATCTCAATGCTTCTAATACCAAACCTGAGATCCTTCCTATAACATGAGATGTGATATCCAATTCCTTCCCATTCCAAACCTGAGACCCTTCCTATTGGATGAGATGTGATATCCAACTCCTTCCCATTCCAACCCTGAGACCCTTCCTATACCATGAGATGTGATATCTCAATGCTTCTAATACCAAACCTGGGAACCGTCCTATAACATGAGATGTGATATCTCAATGTTTCTAATAAAAAACTTGAGACCCTTCCTATAACATGAGATGTGATATCCAATTCCTTCCCATTCCAAACCTGAGACCCTTCCTATTGGATGAGATGTGATATCCAAATCCTTCCCCTTCCAAACCTGAGACCCTTCCTTTAGCATGAGATGTGATATCCAAATACTTCCCATTCCAATCCTAAAACCCTTCCTATAGCATGAGATTTGATATCTCAAGGTTTCTAATAAAAAACCTGAGACCCTTCCTATAGCAAGAGATGTGATATCCAAATCCTTCCCATTCCAATCCTGAGACCCTTCCTGTATATAACATGAGATGTGATATCCAACTCCTTCCCATTCCAACCTGAGACCCTTCCTATAGCATGAGATGTGATATCCAACTCCTTACCATTCAAATCCTGAGACCCTCCTTATAACAAGAGATGTCATATCCAACTCCTTCCCATTCCAAACCTGAGACCCTTCCTATAACATGAGATGTGATATCCAACTCCTTCCCATTCCAAACCTGATACCCTTCCGATAGCATGAGCTGTGATATCTCAATGCTTCAAAAATCAAACATGAGAACCATCCTATAACATGAGATGTGAAATCCAAATCCTTCCCTTCCCAAACCTGAGACTCTTCCTATAGCATGAGATGTGATATCTCAATGCTTCTACCAAACCTGAAACCCTTCCTATAGCATGAGATGTGATATCCAACTCCTTCCCATTCCAATCCTGAGACACATCCTATAGCATGAGATGTGATATCACAATGCTTCTAATACCAAACCTGAGACCCGTCCTATAACATGAGATGTGATATCCAAATCCTTCCCCTTCCAAACCTGAGACCCTTCCTTTAGCATGAGGTGTGATATCCAGCTCCTCCCATTCCAATCCTGAGTCCCTTCCGATAGCAGAGATGTGATATTTCAATGCTTATACCAAACCTGAGACCCTTCCCATAGCATGAGATGTGATATCCAACTCCTTCCCATTCCAATCCTGAGACCCTTCCTATAGCATGAGATGTGATATCTCAATGCTTCTAATACCAAACCTGAGATCCTTCCTATAACATGAGATGTGATATCCAACTCCTTCCCATTCCAATCCCGAGACCCTTCCTATAGCATGAGATGTGATATCTCAATGCTTCTAATACCAAACCTAAGGTCCTTCCTATAACATGAGATGTGATATCCAAATCCTTCCCATTCCAAACCTGAGACCCTTCTGATAGCATGAGATGTGATATCTCAATGCCTCTAATACCAAACCTGAGATCCTACCTCTAACATGAAATGTGATATCCAACTCCTTCCTTTTCCAAACCTGAGACCCTTCCTACAGCATGAGATGTGATATCCAAGTCCTTCCCATTCCAATCCTGAGACCCTTCCTATAACATGAGATGTGATATCCAACTCCTTCTATTCCAACTTGAGACCCTTCCTATAGCATGAGATGGGATATCCAACTCCTTCCAAATCCAATCCTGATACCCTTCCGATAGCATGAGATGTGATATCCCAATGCTTCTACAAAACCTGAGACCCATACCATGGCATGAGATGTGATATCAAACTCCCGTCCTATACCATGAGACTTGATATCTCAATGCTTCTAATACCAAACCTGAGACCGGTCCAATAACATGAGATGTGATATCCAAATCCTTCCCCTTCCAAACCTTAGACCCTTCCTTTATCATGAGATGTGATATCCAAGTCCTTCCCATTCCATTCCTGAGACCCTTCCTATAGCATGAGATGTGATATCTCAATGCTTCTAATATTAAACCTGAGACCCTTCCTATAACATGAGATGTGATATCTCAATGCTTCTAATACCAAACCTGAGACCCTTCCTATAACATGAATTGTGATATCCAAATCCTTCCCATTCCAATCCTGAGACCCTTCCGATAGCAGAGATGTGATATCTCAATGCTTATACCAAACCTAAGACCCTTCCGATAGCATGAGATGTGATATCTCAATGCTTCTAATACCAAACCTGAGATCCTTCCAATAACATGAGATATGATGTCCAAATCCCTCCCCTTCCAAACCTTAGACCATCCCTTTAGCATGAGATTTGATATCCAACTCCTTCCCATTCCAATCCTGAGACCCTTCTGATGGCATGAGATGTGATATCTCAATGCCTCTAAAACCAAACCTGAGATCCTACCTCTAACATGAAATGTGATATCCAACTCCTTCCCCTTCCAACCCTGAGAGCCTTCCGATAGAATGAGATGTGATATCCAAGTCCTTCCCATTCCAATCCTGAGACCCTTCCTATAACATGAGATGTGATATCCAACTCCTTCCCATTCCAATCATGAGACCCTTCCTATAGCTTGAGATGTGATATCCAACTCCTTCTCATTTTAATTCTGAGACCCGTCCTATACCATGAGACTTGATACCTCAATGCTTCAAATACCAAACCTGAGACCGGTCCTATAACATGAGATGTGATACCCAAATCCGTCCCCTTCCAAACCTTAGACCCTTCCTATAGCATTAGATGTGATATCTCATTGCTTCTAATACCAAACCTGAGACCCTTCCTATAACGAGATGGGATATCCAACTCCTTCCCATTCCAATCCTGAGACCCTTCAGATAGCAGAGATGTGATATCCAACTCCTTCCCATTCCAAACCTGAGACCCTTCCTATAGCATGAGATGTTATAATGTAATGCTTCTAAAACCAAACCTGAGAACCATCCTATAACCTGTGAAATCCAAATCCTTCCCTTTCCAAACCTGAGACCCTTCCGATAGCATGAGATGTGATATCTCAATGCTTCTAAAACCAAACATGAGAACCATCCTATAACATGAGATGTGAAATCCAAATCCTTCCCTTTCCAAACCTGAGACCCTTCCTATAGCTTGAGATGAAATATCAAACTCCTTCCCATTCCAATCCTGAGATAGCTTGAGATGTGATATCCAACTCCATCCCATTCCAATCCTGAGACCCTTCCGATAGCATGAGATGTGATAGCTCAATGCTTCTAATTTCAAAACTGAGACCCTCCCAATAGTATGAGATGTGAATTCTAAGTCCTTCCCATTCCTATCCTGAGACCCTTCCGATAGCAGAGATGTGATATCTCAATGCTTATACCAAACCTGATGACCCTTCCTATGGCATTAGATGTGATATCCATCTCCTTCCCATTCCAATCCTGAGTTCCTTCCTATAGCATGAGATGTGATATCTCAATGCTTCTATCAAACCTGATACCCTTCCTTTAGCATGAGATGTGATATTCAACTCCTTCCCATTCCAATCCTGAGACCCTTCCTATAACATGAGACGTGATATCCAACTCCTTCCCATTCCAATCCTGAGACTCCTCCTATAGCATGAGATGTGATATCCAACTCCTTCCCATTCCAATCATGAGACCCTTCCTATAGCTTGAGATGTGATATCTCAATGCTTCTAATACCAAACCTGGGACCCGTCCTATAACATGAGATACGTCCTATAACATGAGATATGATATCCAAATCCTTCCCCTTCCAAACCTGAGACCCTTCCTTTAGCATGAGATGTGATATCCAAATCCTTCCCATTCCAATACTGAAACCCTTCCTATAGCATGAGATGTCATATCTCAATGTTTCTAATAGAAAACCTGAGACCCTTCCTATAGCAAGAGATGTGATATCCAATTCCTTCCCATTCCAATCTTGAGACCCTTCCTATAACATGAGATGTGATATCCAACTCCTACCCATTCCAACCTGAGACCCTTCCTGTAGCATGAGAAGGGATATCCAATTCCTTCCCAATCCAATCCTTAGACCCTTCCGATAGCAGAGATGTGATATCTCAATGCTTATACCAAACCTGAGACCCTTCCTTTAGCATGAGATGTGATATCCAAATCCTTCACATTCCAATCCTGAGACCCTTCCTATAGCATGAGATGTGATATCTCAATGCTTCTAATACAAAACCTGAGATCCTTCCTATAACATGAGATGTGATATCCAAGTCCTTCCCATTCCAATCCTGAGACCCTTCCTATAACATGAGATGTGATATCCAACTCCTTCTATTCCAACCTGAGACCCTTCCTATAGCATGAGATGGGATATCCAACTCCTTCCAAATCCAATCCTGATACCCTTCCGATAGCATGAGATGTGATATCCCAATGCTTCTACAAAACCTGAGACCCATACCATGGCATGAGATGTGATATCAAACTCCCGTCCTATACCATGAGACTTGATATCTCAATGCTTCTAATACCAAACCTGAGACCGGTCCAATAACATGAGATGTGATATCCAAATCCTTCCCCTTCCAATCCTGAGACCCTTCCGATAGCAGAGATGTGATATCTCAATGCTTATACCAAACCTGAGACCCTTCCGATAGCATGAGATGTGATATCTCAATGCTTCTAATACCAAACCTCAGATCCTTCCAATAACATGAGATGTGATGTCCAAATCCTTCCCCTTCCAAACCTTAGACCCTCCCTTTAGCATGAGATGTGATATCCAACTCCTTCCCATTCCAATCCCGAGACCCTTCTGATGGCATGAGATGTCATATCTCAATGCCTCTAATACCAAACCTGAGATCCTACCTCTAACATGAGATGTGATATCAAACTCCTTCCCATTCCAAACCTGAGACCCTTCCGATAGCATGAGATGTGATATTTCAATGCTTCTAAAACCAAACATGAGAACCATCCTATAACATGAGATGTGAAATCCAAATCATTCCCTTTCCAAACCTGAGGCCCTTCCTATAGCTTGAGATGTAATATCAAACTCCTTCCCATTCAATGTGATATCCAACTCCTTCCCATTCCAATCCTGGGACCCTTCCTATACCATGAGATGTGATATTTCAATGCTTCTAATACCAAACCTGAGACCCGTCCTAAAACATGAGATGTGAGATCCAAATCCTTCCCCTTCCAGACCTGAGACCTTTCCTTTAGCATGAGATGTGATATCCAACTCCTTCCCATTCCAAACCTGAGACCCTTCCCATAGCATGAGATGTGATATCTCAATGCTTCTAAAACCAAACATGAGAACCATCCTATAACATGAGATGTGAAATCCAAATCCTTCCCTTTCCAAACCTGAGACCCTTCCTATAGCTTGAGATGAAATATCAAACTCCTTCCCATTCCAATCCTGAGATAGCTTGAGATGTGAGATCCAAATCCATCCCCTTCCAAACCTGAGACCCTTCCTATAGCTTGATATGTGATATCAAACTCCTTCCCAATACAATCCTGAGATAGCTTGAGATGTGATATCCAACTCCATCCCATTCCAATCCTGAGACCCTTCCGATAGCATGAGATGTGATAGCTCAATGCTTCTAATATCAAAACTGAGACCCTCCCTATAGTATGAGATGTGAAATCTAAGTCCTCCCCATTCCTATCCTGAGACCCTTCCGATAGCAGATATGTGAAATCTCAATGCTTATACCGAACCTGATGACCCTTCCTTTAGCATGAGATGTGATATTCAACTCCTTCCCATTCCAATCCTGAGACCCTTCCTATAACATGAGACGTGATATCCAACTCCTTCCCATTCCAAACCTGAGACCTTTCCTTTAGCATATGTGATATCCAACTACTTCCCATTCCAATCCTGAGACCCTTCCAATAGCATGAGATGTGATATCCAACTCCTTCCAATTCCAATACTGAGACCCTCCCAATAGCATATGTGATATCTCAATGCTTCTAATATCAAAACTGAGACCCTCCCTATAACATGTGATGTGATATCCAACTCCTTCCCATTCCAATACTGAGACCCTTCCAATAGCATATGTGATATCTCAATGCTTCTAATATCAAAACTGAGACCCTCCCTATAACATGAGATGTGATATCCAACTCCTTCCCATTCCAATCGAGACCCTTCCTATAATATGAGATGTGATATCTCTATGCTTCTAATACCAAACCTGAGGCCCTTCCCGTAGTATATGTGAAATCCAACTCATTCCCATTCCAAACTTGTGACCCTTCCTGTAGCATGAAATGTGATTTTTCACCCCTTCCAATACCATACCCGAGACCATTCCCACAGCCTGAGATTTGAAATCTCATTTCTTCCAATACCAAACCTGAGACCCTTCCGATAGGATGTGATTTGATATCTCAGTGCTTCTAATACCAAACCTGAGACCCTCCCTATAACAAGAGATATCATATCCAACTCCTTCCCATTCCAATCCTGAGACTCTTCCTATAGCATGACATGTGATATCGAACTTCCCATTCAAATCCTGAGACTCAGACCTCCCCGTCTAACCTCACCACTCCTAGCTCCCGGATTGATAATGCACTCCTGCTGTGTCTTCTCTCCCTTCTTCTGCTTCCTTTCCTCTCTCCTTCCTCATGTGCCCTAGGTCAGGCTCCTTCTACACCTCCGCAAGGATTACTGATTTGTACCCCTCCCCACTCTCAACTCTCACTTAGTTAACACTCATCTGACATCTGCCATTTCCTGAAAGAACCCGACCTTGATGTCCTTGGTCTAACCGAGACATGGATGACGGCCTGCGCTGTCTCGAGCTCTGACACTTTCCTCCCTGATGACAAGTTCCTCTCCATGCCCAGATCCAACCGTTCTTGAGGGGGAGTATCCTTGATTCCTGTAGTAAATTGCTTTCCTTTGCAGGCCGACTCCTCTCACGAATGCCTTGTCTGCATGCATTCTCTCTTTCCTGGCCATTCTCTCACCGTGGCTATTTGCCTACCGCCTTCCTCTCTCAGTGGATGGACTTCTCCATCCTAGCCTCCTACCACTCAACTCCGCCTACTTGGAGAATTCAAAATGAACCTGTATGCTTCCTGACCTGGACTTTTACGAGATCTGCAACTCTTCATGTCTCTGGCCCTACACACTGCAGGGAATACTCAGGATTTTCTGATCTCAGACATCCCCCTATGTAACCCTCTCAACAATCCTCTCCCGTGGTGATCAAGTTCTCATCTCCAAAGAAGGCTAACTACCAGCTGTTCCTCCTCAGTGGAGTTCTCCCTTTCTGTCCCTGCTCTCTGCACCGTTTCACGTTGCAAACACTCGCTTCCCTGCTCTCTGGTTTAGACGCTTTTCCTTCTTCCTTTCTGTGCTTGTTCTCTGCATCGTTTCGCGTTGCAGAGAACAACTCGCTTCCCAGCTCTCTGGTTTAGACGTGTGTTCCCTGCCTTCTCTCCTCTTCCCGCTGCCTTCAAATCAACAAATGAGCTTCAAAAGATACACGGTGCTCAGAATGCTTTATAACACCCATTATTCAAGATATAGCTGTAACCCGCTAGACGTATTGAAAAGTGCTAAAAACTAGCAAAAATAGCTAGAACATGTTCTTTCCTCGCGTTTTGGTAAATACGAATTCTGGTGGATTCCCATTTTGTACTCTGTTCGTGCATTTGTTCAGTCGAATCCTGATGTTTTTAACCACTCGTCACCCATACAAGGGGGGGATCAAAATCTACTGTTCACAGGCTGAATGTATACTGCTGAAATCGTCAATGCATTATCGGGTAAACCGACTGTTCTGGAAAGTGTATTTGCCATCTGTTATTCCAGTCAGCATGTTTTCATCGTCCCTTCTTGTTTCAAGGCTGCACTCCCGTGGTGATCACATTCTCCTCTCCAGAGCAGGCTAACTACCAGCTGCTCCTCCTCAGAGGCGTTCCACCTTTCTGTCCCTGCTCCCTGCACCGTTTCGCGTTGCATGTACTCGCTTCCCAGCTCTCTGGTTTAGATGCGTGTTCCCTGCTTTCTCTCCTCTTCCCACAGCCTTCCAATGAGCTCCACAAGATAGTGTTCAGAATGCTTTATAACCCATTATTCAACATCCAACTCCTTCCCATTCCAACCTGAGACCCTTCCTATAGCATGAGATGGGATATCCAACTCCTTCCAAATCCAATCCTGATACCCTTCCGATAGCATGAGATGTGATATCCCAATGCTTCTACCAAACCTGAGACCCATGCTATGGCATGAGATGTGATATCAAACTCCTTCCCCTTCCAAACCTTAGACCCTTCCTTTATCATGAGATGTGATATCCAACTCCTTCCCATTCCATCCCTGAGACCCTTCCGATATCATGAGATGTGATATCTCAATGCTTCTAATATCAAACTTGAGACCCTCCCTATAGCATGAGATGTGATATCCAAGTCCTTCCCATTCCAATCCTGAGACCCTTCCTATAGCATGAGATGTGATATCTCAATGCTTCTAATACCAAACCTGAGACCCTTCCTATAACATGAGATGGGAATATCCAACTCCTTCCCATTCCAATCCTGAGACCCTTCCGATAGCAGAGATGTGATATCTCAATGCTTATACCAAACCTGAGATCCTTCCTATAACATGAGATGTGATATCCAACTCCTTCCCATTCCAATCCTGAGACACTTCCTATAGCATGAGATGTGATATCTCACTGCTTATACCAAACCTGAGACCCTTCCTATAGCATGAGATGTGATATCCAACTCCTTCCCATTCCAATCCTGAGACCCTTCCTATAGCATGAGATGTGATATCTCAATGCTTCTAATATCAAACTTGAGACCCTCCCTATAGCATGAGATGTGATATCCAAGTCCTTCCGATTCCAATCCTGAGACACTTCCTATAGCATGAGATGTGATATCTCAATGCTTCTAATACCAAACCTGAGACTCTTCCTATAACATGAGATGGGATATCCAACTCCTTCCCATTCCAATCCTGAGACCCTTCCGATAGCATGAGATGTGATGTCTCAATGCTTCTAATACCAAACCTGAGATCCTTCCTATAACATGAGATGTGATATCCAACTCCTTCCCATTCCAATCCTGAGACCCTTCCTATAGCATGAGATGTGGTGTCTCAGGATTGGAATGGGAAGGAGTTGGATATCCCATCTCATGTTATAGGATGGGTCTCAGGTTTGTTATTAGAATCATTGAGATATCATATTGCATGCTGTAGGAAGGGTCTAAGGATTGGAATGGGAAGGACTTGGATATCACATCTCATGCTATAGGTAGGCTCTCAGGTTTAGAAAAAGGGAAGGAGTTGGATATCACATTTCATGTTAGAGGAAGGATCTCAGGTTTGGTATTAGAGGCATTGAGATATCACATCTCATGCTATAGGAAGGGTCTCAGGATTGGAATGGGAAGGAGTTGGATATCACATCTCATGCTATAGGAAGGGTCTCAGGTTTGGTATAAGCATCGAGATATCACATCTCATGCTATAGGAAGGGTCTCGGGATTGGAATGGGAAGGAGTTGGATATCACATCTCATGTTATAGGAAGGATCTCAGGTTTGGTATTAGAAGCATTGAGACATCACATCTCATCCTATAGGAAGGGTCTCAGGATTGGAATGGGAAGGAGTTGGATATCACATCTCATGCTATAGGAAGGGTCTCAGGTTTGGTATAAGCATTGAGATATCACATCTCATGCTATAGGAAGTGTCTCAGGATTGGAATGGGAAGGACTTGGGTATCACATCTCATGCTATAGGGAGGGTCTCAAGTTTGATATTAGAAGCATTGAGATATCACATCTCATGCTATAGAAGGGGTCTCAGGATTGGAATGGGAAGGAGTTGGATATCACATCTCAAGCTTTAGGAAGGGTCTCAGGTTTGGTATAAGCATTGAGATAGCACATCTCATGCTATAGGAAGGGTCTCAGGATTGGAATGGGAAGGAGTTGGATATTACATCTCATGTTATAGGAAAGATCTCAGGTTTGGTATTAGAAGCATTGAGACATCACATCTCATGTTATAGGAAGGGTCTCAGGATTGGAATGGGAAGGAGTTGGATATCACATCTCATGCTATAGGAAGGGTCTCAGGTTTGGTATAAGCATTGAGATATCACATCTCATGCTATAGGAAGTGTCTCAGGATTGGAATGGGAAGGACTTGGGTATCACATCTCATGCTATAGGGAGGGTCTCAAGTTTGATATTAGAAGCATTGAGATATCACATCTCATGCTATAGGAAGGGTCTCAGGATTGGAATGGGAAGGAGTTGGATATCACATCTCAAGCTTTAGGAAGGGTCTCAGGTTTGGTATAAGCATTGAGATAGCACATCTCATGCTATAGGAAGGGTCTCAGGATTGGAATGGGAAGGAGTTGGATATTACATCTCATGTTATAGGAAAGATCTCAGGTTTGGTATTAGAAGCATTGAGATATCACATCTCATGCTATAGGAAGTGTCTCAGGATTGGAATGGGAAGGACTTGGGTATCACATCTCATGCTATAGGGAGGGTCTCAAGTTTGATATTAGAAGCATTGAGGTATCACATCTCATGCTATAGGAAGTGTCTCAGGATTGGAATGGGAAGGACTTGGGTATCACATCTCATGCTATAGGGAGGGTCTCAAGTTTGATATTAGAAGCATTGAGATATCACATCTCAAGCTTTAGGAAGGGTCTCAGGTTTGGTATAAGCATTGAGATAGCACATCTCATGCTATAGGAAGGGTCTCAGGATTGGAATGGGAAGGAGTTGGATATTACATCTCATGTTATAGGAAAGTTCTCAGGTTTGGTATTAGAAGCATTGAGACATCACATCTCATGTTATAGGAAGGGTCTCAGGATTGGAATGGGAAGAAGTTGGATATCACATCTCATGCTATAGGAAGGGTCTCAGGTTTGGAAGGGGAAGGAGTTGGATATCCAATCTCATGTTATAGGACTGGTCTCAGGTTTGGTATTAGAAGCATTGAGATATCACATCGCATGCTGTAGGAAGGTTCTCAGGTTTGGTATTAGAAGCATTGAGACATCACATCTCATGCTATAGGAAGGGTCTCAGGATTGGAATGGGAAGGAGTTGGATATCACATCTCATGTTATAGGAAGGATCTCAGGTTTGGTATTAGAAGCATTGAGACATCACATCTCATGCTATAGGAAGGGTCTCAGGATTGGAATGGGAAGGAGTTGGATATCACATCTCATGCTATAGGAAGGGTCTCAGATTTGGTATAAGCATTGAGATATCACATCTCATGCTATAGGAAGGGTCTCAGGATTGGATTGGGAAGGAGTTGTATATGACATCTCAGGCCATAGGAAGGGTCTCAGGATTGGTATAAGCATTGAGATATCACATCTCTGCTATCGGAAGGGTCTC
Source organism: Ambystoma mexicanum (assembly GCF_040938575.1). Classification (NCBI taxonomy): domain Eukaryota; kingdom Metazoa; phylum Chordata; class Amphibia; order Caudata; family Ambystomatidae; genus Ambystoma; species Ambystoma mexicanum. Next base: position 1,505,036,316 of record NC_090923.1, on the reverse strand, counting down.
AGGATTGGAATGGGAAGGAGTTGGATATCCCATCTCATGATAAAGGAAGGGTCTAAGGTTTGGAAGGGGAAAGATTTGGATATCACATCTCATGTTATAGGCGGGTCTCAATTTTGATATTAGAAGCATTGAGATAACAAATCTCATGATATCGTAAGGGTCTCAGGATTGGAATGGGAAGGAGTTGGATATCACATCTCATGATAAAGGAAGGGTCTAAGGTTTGGAAGGGGAAAGATTTGGATATCACATCTCATGTTATAGGACGGGTCTCAGGTTTGGTATTAGAAGCATTGAGATATCAAGTCTCATGGTATAGGAAGGGTCTCAGAATTGGAATGGGAAGGATTTCGGATATCACATCTCAAGCTATAGGAAGAGTCTCAGGATTGGAATGGGAAGGAGTTTGATATCACATCTCATGCCATAGTATGGTTCTCAGGTTTGGTAGAAGCATTGGGATATCACATCTCATGCCATTGGAAGGGTATCAGTATTGGATTTGGAAGGAGTTGGATATCCCATCTCATGCTATAGGAAGGGTCTCAGGTTGGAATGGGAAGGAGTTGGATATCACATTTCATGTTATAGGAAGGGTCTCAGGATTGGAATGGGAAGGAGTTGGATATCACATCTCAAGCTTTAGGAAGGGTCTCAGGTTTGGTATAAGCATTGAGATAGCACATCTCATGCTATAGGAAGGGTCTCAGGATTGGAATGGGAAGGAGTTGGATATCACATCTCATGTTATGGGAAAGATCTCAGGTTTGGTATTAGAAGCATTGAGACATCACATCTCATGTTATAGGAAGGGTCTCAGGATTGGAATGAGAAGAAGTTGGATATCACATCTCATGCTATAGGAAGGGTCTCAGGTTTGGAAGGGGAAGGAGTTGGATATACAATCTCATGTTATAGGACTGGTCTCAGGTTTGGTATTAGAAGCATTGAGATATCACATCGCATGCTGTAGGAAGGTTCTCAGGTTTGGAATGGGGAGGAATTGGATATCACATCTCATGTCATAGGAAGGATCTCAGGTTTGGTATTAGAAGCATTGAGATATCACATCTCATGCTATAGGAATGGTCTCAGGATTGGAATGGGAAGGAGTTGGATATTACATTCTTGCTATAGGAAGGGTCTCATGTTTGGAATGGGAAGGAGTTGGATATCACATATGCTATAGGAAGGGTCTCAGGTTTGAAACGGGAAGGAGTTGGATATCACAACTCATGTTATAGGAAGGGTCTCAGGTTTGAAACCGGAAGGAGTTGGATATCACATCTCATGTTATAGGACGGGTCTCAGGTTTGTTATTAGAATCATTGAGATATCATATTGCATGCTGTAGGAAGGGTCTAAGGATTGGAATGGGAAGGACTTGGATATCACATCTCATGCTATAGGTAGGCTCTCAGGTTTGGAAAGGGAAGGAGTTCGATATCACATTTCATGTTAGAGGAAGGATCTCAGGTTTGGTATTAGATGCATTGAGATATCACATATCATGCTAAAGGAAGGGTCTCTGGATTGGAATGGGAAGGAGTTGGATATCACATCTCAAGCTTTAGGAAGGGTCTCAGGTTTGGTATAAGCATTGAGATAGCACATCTCATGCTATAGGAAGGGTCTCAGGATTGGAATGGGAAGGAGTTGGATATTACATCTCATGTTATAGGAAAGATCTCAGGTTTGGTATTAGAAGCATTGAGACATCACATCTCATGTTATAGGAAGGGTCTCAGGATTGGAATGGGAAGAAGTTGGATATCACATCTCATGCTATAGGAAGGGTCTCAGGTTTGGAAGGGGAAGGAGTTGGATATCCAATCTCATGTTATAGGACTGGTCTCAGGTTTGGTATTAGAAGCATTGAGATATCACATCGCATGCTGTAGGAAGGTTCTCAGGTTTGGTATTAGAAGCATTGAGACATCACATCTCATGCTATAGGAAGGGTCTCAGGATTGGAATGGGAAGGAGTTGGATATCACATCTCATGTTATAGGAAGGATCTCAGGTTTGGTATTAGAAGCATTGAGACATCACATCTCATGCTATAGGAAGGGCCTCAGGATTGGAATGGGAAGGAGTTGGATATCACATCTCATGCTATAGGAAGGGTCTCAGATTTGGTATAAGCATCGAGATATCACATCTCATGTTATAGGAAGGGTCTCGGGATTGGAATGGGAAGGAGTTGGATATCACATCTCATGCCATAGGAAGGGTCTTAGGTTTGGTATAAGCATTGAGATATCACATCTCTGCTATTGGAAGGGTCTCAGGATTGGAATGGGAAGGAGTTGGATATCCCATCTCATGTTATAGGAAGAGTCTCAGGTTTGGTATTAGAAGCATTGAGATATCACATCTCATGCTATAGGAAGTGTCTCAGGATTGGAATGGGAAGGACTTGGGTATCACATCTCATGCTATAGGGAGGGTCTCAAGTTTGATATTAGAAGCATTGAGATATCACATCTCATGCTATAGGGAGGGTCTCAGGATTGGAATGGGAAGGAGTTGGATATCACATCTCATTCTATAGGAAGGGTCTCAGGTTTGGTATAAGCAGTGAGATATCACATCCCATGCTATAGGAAGTGTCTCAGGATTGGAATGGGAAGGAGTTGGATATCACATCTCATGTTATAGGAAGGATCTCAGGTTTGGTATAAGCATTGAGATATCACATCTCTGCTATCGGAAGGGTCTCAGGATTGGAATGGGAAGGAGTTGGATATTCCCATCTCATGTTATAGGAAGGGTCTCGGGTTTGGTATTAGAAGCATTGAGATATCCCATCTCATGATATAGGAAGGGTCCCAGGTTGGAATGGGAAGGAGTAGGATATCACATTTCATGTTTCTAGGAAGGGTCTCAGGATTGGAATGGAAGGACTTGGATATCATATCTCATGCTATAGGAAGGCTCTCAGGTTTGGAAGGGGAAGGAGTTGGATATCACATTTCATGTTAGAGGAAGGATCTCAGGTTTGGTATTAGTGGCCTTGAGATATCACATCTCATGCTATAGGAAGGGTCTCAGGATTGGAATGGGAAGGAGTTGGATATCACATCTCAAGCTATAGGAACGGTCTCAGGTTTGGTATAAGCATTGTGATATCAGATCTCATGCTATAGGAAGGGTCTCAGGATTGGAATGGGAAGGAGTTGGATATCACATCTCATGTTATATGAAAGATCTCAGCTTTGGTATTAGAAGCATTGAGACATCACATCTCATGTTATAGGAAGGGTCTCAGGATTGGAATGGGAAGAAGTTGGATATCACATCTCATGCTATAGGAAGGCTCTCAGGTTTGGTATAAGCATTGAGATATCACATCTCATGCTATAGGAAGGGTCTCAGGATTGGAATGGGAAGGAGTTGTATATGACATCTCATGCCATAGGAAGGGTCTCAGGTTTGGTATAAGCATTGAGATATCACATCACATGCTATAGGAAGGGTCTCAGGATTGGAATGGGAAGGACTTGGATATCACATCTCATGCTATAGGCAGGGTCTCAGGTTTGGAAAGGGAAGGAGATGGATATCACATTTCATGTTAGAGGTAGGATCTCAGGTTTGGAATTAGAGGCATTGAGATATCACATCTCATGCTATCAGAAGGGTCTCAGGATTGGAATGGGAAGGAGTTGGATATCACATCTCATGCTAAAGGGAGGGTCTCAGGTTTGGAAGGGGGAGGATTTGGAAATCACATCTCATGTTATAGGAAGGATCTCAGGTTTGGTATTAGAAGCATTGAGATATCACATCTCATGCTATCGGAAGTATCTCAGGTTTGGTATTAGAGGCATTGAGATATCACATCTCATGCTATCATAAGGGTCTCAGGATTGGAATGGGAAGGAGTTGGATATCACATCTCATGCTATAGGAAGGGTCTCAGATTTGGTATAAGCATTGAGATATCACATCTCATGCTATAGGAAGGGTCTCAGGATTGGAATGGGAAGGAGTTGTATATGACATCTCAGGCCATAGGAAGGGTCTCAGGTTTGGTATAAGCATTGAGATATCACATCTCTGCTATCGGAAGGGTCTCAGGATTGGAATGGGAATGAGTTGGATATCCCATCTCATGTTATAGGAAGGGTCTCAGGATTGGAATTGGAAGGACTTGGCTATCATATCTCATGCTATAGGAAGGCTCTCAGGTTTGGAAGGGGAAGGAGTTGGATATCACATTTCATGTTAGAGGAACGATCTCAGGTTTGGTATTAGAGGCCTTGAGATATCACATCTCATGCTATAGGAAGGGTCTCAGGATTGGAATGGGAAGGAGTTGGATATCACATCTCAAGCTATAGGAACGGTCTCAGGTTTGGTATAAGCATTGTGATATCACATCTCATGCTATAGGAAGGGTCTCAGGATTGGAATGGGAAGGAGTTGGATATCACATCTCATGTTATAGGGAAGATCTCAGGTTTGGTATTAGAAGCATTGCGACATAACATCTCATGTTATAGGAAGGGTCTCAGGATTGGAATGGGAAGAAGTTGGATATCACATCTCATGCTATAGGAAGGGTCTCAGGTTTGGTATAAGCATTGAGATATCACATCTCATGCTATAGGAAGGGTCTCAGGTTTGGAATGGGAAGGAGTTGTATATGACATCTCATGCCATAGGAAGGGTCTCAGGTTTGGTATAAGCATTGAGATATCACATCACATGCTATAGGAAGGGTCTCAGGATTGGAATGGAAAGGACTTGGATATCACATCTCATGCTATAGGCAGGGTCTCAGGTTTGGAAAGGGAAGGAGATGGATATCACATTTCATGTTAGAGGTAGGATCTCAGGTTTGGTATTAGAGGCATTGAAACATCACATCTCATGCTATCAGAAGGGTCTCAGGATTGGAATGGGAAGGAGTTGGATATCACATCTCATGTTATAGGAAAGATCTCAGGTTTGGTATTAGAAGCATTGAGACATCACATCTCATGTTATAGGAAGGGTCTCAGGATTGGAATGGGAAGAAGTTGGATATCACATCTCATGCTATAGGAAGGTTTCTCAGGTTTGGAAGGGGAAGGAGTTGGATATCCAATCTCATGTTATAGGACTGGTCTCAGGTTTGGTATTAGAAGCATTGAGATATCACATCGCATGCTGTAGGAAGGTTCTCAGGTTTGGAATGGGAAGGAGTTGGATATCACATATGCTATAGGAAGGGTCTCAGGTTTGAAACGGGAAGGAGTTGGATATCACATCTCATGTTATAGGAAGGGTCTCAGGTTTGTTATAAGCATTGAGATATCACATCTCTGCTATCGGAAGTGTCTCAGGATTGGAATGGGAAGGTGTTGGATATCCCATCTCATGTTATAGGACGGGTCTCAGGTTTGTTATTAGAATCATTGAGATATCATATTGCATGCTGTAGGAAGGGTCTAAGGATTGGAATGGGAAGGACTTGGATATCACATCTCATGTTAGAGGAAGGATCTCAGGTTTGGTATTAGAGGCATTGAGATATCACATATCATGCTATAGGAAGGGTCTCAGGATTGGAATGGGAAGGAGTTGGATATCACATCTCAAGCGTTAGGAAGGGTCTCAGGTTTGGTATAAGCATTGCGATAGCACATCTCATGCTATAGGAAGGGTCTCAGGATTGGAATGGGAAGGAGTTGGATATTACATCTCATGTTATAGGAAAGATCTCAGGTTTGGTATTAGAAGCATTGAGACATCACATCTCATGTTATAGGAAGGGTCTCAGGATTGGAATGGGAAGAAGTTGGATATCACATCTCATGCTATAGGAAGGGTCTCAGGTTTGGAAGGGGAAGGAGTTGGATATCCAATCTCATGTTATAGGACTGGTCTCAGGTTTGGTATTAGAAGCATTGAGATATCACATCGCATGCTGTAGGAAGGTTCTCAGGTTTGGTATTAGAAGCATTGAGACATCACATCTCATGCTATAGGAAGGGTCTCAGGATTGGAATGGGAAGGAGTTGGATATCACATCTCATGTTATAGGAAGGATCTCAGGTTTGGTATTAGAAGCATTGAGACATCACATCTCATGCTATAGGAAGGGTCTCAGGATTGGAATGGGAAGGAGTTGGATATCACATCTCATGCTATAGGAAGGGTCTCAGATTTGGTATAAGCATTGAGATATCACATTTCATGATATAGGAAGGGTCTCAGGATTGGATTGGGAAGGAGTTGTATATGACATCTCAGGCCATAGGAAGGGTCTCAGGATTGGTATAAGCATTGAGATATCACATCTCTGCTATCGGAAGGGTCTCAGGATTGGAATGGAAAGGACTTGGATATCACATCTCATGCTATAGGCAGGGTCTCAGGTTTGGAAAGGGAAGGAGATGGATATCACATTTCATGTTAGAGGTAGGATCTCAGGTTTGATATTAGAGGCATTGAAATATCACATCTCATGCTATCAGAAGGGTCTCAGGATTGGAATGGGAAGGAGTTGGATATCACATCTCATGTTATAGGAAAGATCTCAGGTTTGGTATTAGAAGCATTGAGACATCACATCTCATGTTATAGGAAGGGTCTCAGGATTGGAATGGGAAGAAGTTGGATATCACATCTCATGCTATAGGAAGGTTTCTCAGGTTTGGAAGGGGAAGGAGTTGGATATCCAATCTCATGTTATAGGACTGGTCTCAGGTTTGGTATTAGAAGCATTGAGATATCACATCGCATGCTGTAGGAAGGTTCTCAGGTTTGGAATGGGAAGGAGTTGGATATCACATATGCTATAGGAAGGGTCTCAGGTTTGAAACGGGAAGGAGTTGGATATCACATCTCATGTTATAGGAAGGGTCTCAGGTTTGTTATAAGCATTGAGATATCACATCTCTGCTATCGGAAGTGTCTCAGGATTGGAATGGGAAGGTGTTGGATATCCCATCTCATGTTATAGGACGGGTCTCAGGTTTGTTATTAGAATCATTGAGATATCATATTGCATGCTGTAGGAAGGGTCTAAGGATTGGAATGGGAAGGACTTGGATATCACATCTCATGTTAGAGGAAGGATCTCAGGTTTGGTATTAGAGGCATTGAGATATCACATATCATGCTATAGGAAGGGTCTCAGGATTGGAATGGGAAGGAGTTGGATATCACATCTCAAGCGTTAGGAAGGGTCTCAGGTTTGGTATAAGCATTGCGATAGCACATCTCATGCTATAGGAAGGGTCTCAGGATTGGAATGGGAAGGAGTTGGATATTACATCTGATGTTGTAGGAAAGATCTCAGGTTTGGTATTAGAAGCATTGAGACATCACATCTCATGTTATAGGAAGGGTCTCAGGATTGGAATGGGAAGAAGTTGGATATCACATCTCATGCTATAGGAAGGGTCTCAGGTTTGGAAGGGGAAGGAGTTGGATATCCAATCTCATGTTATAGGACTGGTCTCAGGTTTGGTATTAGAAGCATTGAGATATCACATCGCATGCTGTAGGAAGGTTCTCAGGTTTGGTATTAGAAGCATTGAGACATCACATCTCATGCTATAGGAAGGGTCTCAGGATTGGAATGGGAAGGAGTTGGATATCACATCTCATGTTATAGGAAGGATCTCAGGTTTGGTATTAGAAGCATTGAGACATCACATCTCATGCTATAGGAAGGGTCTCAGGATTGGAATGGGAAGGAGTTGGATATCACATCTCATGCTATAGGAAGGGTCTCAGATTTGGTATAAGCATTGAGATATCACATTTCATGATATAGGAAGGGTCTCAGGATTGGATTGGGAAGGAGTTGTATATGACATCTCAGGCCATAGGAAGGGTCTCAGGATTGGTATAAGCATTGAGATATCACATCTCTGCTATCGGAAGGGTCTCAGGATTGGAATGGGAAGGAGTTGGATATCCCATCTCATGATAAAGGAAGGGTCTAAGGTTTGGAAGGGGAAAGATTTGGATATCACATCTCATGTTATAGGACGGGTCTCAATTTTGATATTAGAAGCATTGAGATAACAAATCTCATGATATCGGAAGGGTCTCAGGATTTTAATGGGAAGGAGTTGGATATCACATCTCATAATAAAGGAAGGGTCTAAGGTTTGGAAGGGGAAAGATTTGGATATCACATCTCATGTTATAGGACGGGTCTCAGGTTTGGTATTAGAAGCATTGAGATATCAAGTCTCATGGTATAGGAAGGGTCTCAGAATTGGAATGGGAAGGATTTGGATATCACATCTCAAGCTATAGGAAGAGTCTCAGGATTGGAATGGGAAGGAGTTTGATATCACATCTCATGCCATAGTATGGTTCTCAGATTTGGTAGAAGCATTGGGATATCACATCTCATGCTATTGGAAGGGTATCAGTATTGGATTTGGAAGGAGTTGGATATCCCATCTCATGCTATAGGAAGGGTCTCAGGTTGGAATGGGAAGGAGTTGGATATCACATTTCATGTTATAGGAAGGGTCTCAGGATTGGAATGGGAAGGAGTTGGATATCACATCTCAAGCTTTAGGAAGGGTCTCAGGTTTGGTATAAGCATTGAGATAGCACATCTCATGCTATAGGAAGGGTCTCAGGATTGGAATGGGAAGCAGTTGGATATCACATCTCATGTTATAGGAAAGATCTCAGGTTTGGTATTAGAAGCATTGAGACATCACATCTCATGTTATAGGAAGGGTTTCAGGATTGGAATGGGAAGAAGTTGGATATCACATCTCATGCTATAGGAAGGGTCTCAGGTTTGGAAGGGGAAGGAGTTGGATATCCAATCTCATGTTATATGACTGGTCTCAGGTTTGGTATTAGAAGCATTGAGATATCACATCGCATGCTGTAGGAAGGTTCTCAGGTTTGGAATGGGGAGGAATTGGATATCACATCTCATGTCATAGGAAGGATCTCAGGTTTGGTATTAGAAGCATTGAGATATCACATCTCATGCTATAGGAATGGTCTCAGGATTGGAATGGGAAGGAGTTGGATATTACATTCTTGCTATAGGAAGGGTCTCTTGTTTGGAATGGGAAGGAGTTGGATATCACATATGCTATAGGAAGGGTCTCAGGTTTGAAACGGGAAGGAGTTGGATATCACATCTTATGTTATAGGAAGGGTCTCAGGTTTGGTATAAGCATTGAGATATCACATCTCTGCTATCGGAAGTGTCTCAGGATTGGAATGGGAAGGTGTTGGATATCCCATCTCATGTTATAGGACGGGTCTCAGGTTTGTTATTAGAATCATTGAGATATCATATTGCATGCTGTAGGAAGGGTCTAAAGATTGGAATGGGAAGGACTTGGATATCACATCTCATGCTATAGGTAGGCTCTCAGGTTTGGAAAGGGAAGGAGTTCGATATCACATTTCATGTTAGAGGAAGGATCTTAGGTTTGGTATTAGAGGCATTGAGATATCACATCTCATGCTAAAGGAAGGGTCTCAGGATTGGAATGGGAAGGAGTTGGATATCACATCTCATGCTATAGGAAGGGTCTCAGGTTTGGTATAAGCATTGAGATATCACATCTCATGCTATAGGAAGGGTCTCGGGATTGGAATGGGAAGGAGTTGGATATCACATCTCATGTTATAGGAAGGGTCTCAGGTTTGGTATAAGCATTGAGATATCACATCTCATGTTATAGGAAGGGTCTCAGGTTTGTTATAAGCATTGAGATATCACATCTCTGCTATCGGAAGTGTCTCAGGATTGGAATGGGAAGGTGTTGGATATCCCATCTCATGTTATAGGACGGGTCTCAGGTTTGTTATTAGAATCATTGAGATATCATATTGCATGCTGTAGGAAGGGTCTAAGGATTGGAATGGGAAGGACTTGGATATCACATCTCATGTTAGAGGAAGGATCTCAGGTTTGGTATTAGAGGCATTGAGATATCACATATCATGCTATAGGAAGGGTCTCAGGATTGGAATGGGAAGGAGTTGGATATCACATCTCAAGCTTTAGGAAGGGTCTCAGGTTTGGTAAAAGCATTGCGATAGCACATCTCATGCTATAGGAAGGGTCTCAGGATTGGAATGGGAAGGAGTTGGATATTACATCTCATGTTATAGGAAAGATCTCAGGTTTGGTATTAGAAGCATTGAGACATCACATCTCATGTTATAGGAAGGGTCTCAGGATTGGAATGGGAAGAAGTTGGATATCACATCTCATGCTATAGGAAGGGTCTCAGGTTTGGAAGGGGAAGGAGTTGGATATCCAATCTCATGTTATAGGACTGGTCTCAGGTTTGGTATTAGAAGCATTGAGATATCACATCGCATGCTGTAGGAAGGTTCTCAGGTTTGGTATTAGAAGCATTGAGACATCACATCTCATGCTATAGGAAGGGTCTCAGGATTGGAATGGGAAGGAGTTGGATATCACATCTCATGTTATAGGAAGGATCTCAGGTTTGGTATTAGAAGCATTGAGACATCACATCTCATGCTATAGGAAGGGTCTCAGGATTGGAATGGGAAGGAGTTGGATATCACATCTCATGCTATAGGAAGGGTCTCAGATTTGGTATAAGCATTGAGATATCACATTTCATGATATAGGAAGGGTCTCAGGATTGGATTGGGAAGGAGTTGTATATGACATCTCAGGCCATAGGAAGGGTCTCAGGATTGGTATAAGCATTGAGATATCACATCTCTGCTATCGGAAGGGTCTCAGGATTGGAATGGGAAGGAGTTGGATATCCCATCTCATGATAAAGGAAGGGTCTAAGGTTTGGAAGGGGAAAGATTTGGATATCACGTCTCATGTTATAGGACGGGTCTCAATTTTGATATTAGAAGCATTGAGATAACAAATCTCATGATATCGGAAGGGTCTCAGGATTGGAATGGGAAGGAGTTGGATATCACATCTCATGATAAAGGAAGGGTCTAAGGTTTGGAAGGGGAAAGATTTGGATATCACATCTCATGTTATAGGACGGGTCTCAGGTTTGGTATTAGAAGCATTGAGATATCAAGTCTCATGGTATAGGAAGGGTCTCAGAATTGGAATGGGAAGGATTTGGATATCACATCTCAAGCTATAGATAGGCTCTCAGGTTTGGAAAGGGAAGGAGTTGGATATCACATTTCATGTTAGAGGAAGGATCTCAGGTTTGGTATCAGAGGCATTGAGATATCACATCTCAGGCTATAGGAAGGGTCTCAGGATTGGAATGGGAAGGAGTTGGATATCACATCTCATGCTATAGGAAGGGTCTCAGGTTTGGTATAAGCATTGAGATATCACATCTCGTGCTATAGGAAGGGTCTCAGGATTGGAATGGGATGGAGTTGTATATGACATCTCATGCTATAGACAGGGTCTCAGGTTTGGAAAGGGAAGGAGATGGATATCACATTTCATGTTATAGGAAGAGTCTCAGGTTTGGTATTAGAAGCATTGAGATATCCCATCTCATGCTATAGGAAGGGTCTCAGGTTGGAATGGGAAGGAGTTGGATATCACATTTCATGTTATAGGAAGGGTCTCAGGATTGGAATTGGAAGGACTTGGCTATCATATCTCATGCTATAGGAAGGCTCTCAGGTTTGGAAGGGGAAGGAGTTGGATATCACATTTCATGTTAGAGGAACAATCTCAGGTTTGGTATTAGAGGTCTTGAGATATCACATCTCATGCTATAGGAAGGGTCTCAGGATTGGAATGGGAAGGAGTTGGATATCACATCTCAAGCTATAGGAACGGTCTCAGGTTATGTATAAGCATTGTGATATCACATCTCATGCTATAGGAAGGGTCTCAGGATTGGAATGGGAAGGAGTTGGATATCACATCTCATGTTATAGGAAAGATCTCAGGTTTGGTATTAGAAGCATTGAGATATCACATCTCATGTTATAGGAAGGGTCTCAGGATTGGAATGGGAAAAAGTTGGATATCACATCTCATGCTATAGGAAGGGTCTCAGCTTTGGTATAAGCATTGAGATATCACATCTCATGCTATAGGAAGGGTCTCAGGATTGGAATGGGAAGGAGTTGTATATGACATTTCATGCCATAGGAAGGGTCTCAGGTTTGGTATAAGCATTGAGATATCACATCTCTGCTATCGGAAGGGTCTCAGGATTGGAATGGGAAGGAGTTGGATATCACATCTCATGCTAAAGGGAGGGTCTCAGGTTTGGAAGGGGAAGGATTTGGAAATCACATCTCATGTTATAGGAAGGATCTCAGGTTTGGTATTAGAAGCTTTGAGATATCACATCTCATGCTATCGGAAGTATCTCAGGTTTGGTATTAGAGGCATTGAGATATCACATCTCATGCTATCATAAGGGTCTCAGGATTGGAATGGGAAGGAGTTGGATATCACATCTCATGTTATAGGAAGGATCTCAGGTTTGGTATTAGAAGCATTGAGACATCACATCTCATGCTATAGGAACGGTCTCAGGATTGGAATGGGAAGGAGTTGTATATGACATCTCAGGCCATAGGAAGGGTCTCAGGTTTGGTATAAGCATTGAGATATCACATCTCTGCTATCGGAAGAGTCTCAGGATTGGAATGGGAAGGAGTTGGATATCCCATCTCATGTTATAGGAAGGGTCTCAGGTTTGGTATTAGAAGCATTGAGACATCACATCTCATGTTATAGGAAGGGTCTCAGGATTGGAATGGGAAGAAGTTGGATATCACATCTCATGCTATAGGAAGGGTCTCGGGTTTGGTATAAGCATTGAGATATCACATTTCATGATATAGGAAGGGTCTCAGGATTGGATTGGGAAGGAGTTGTATATGACATCTCAGGCCATAGGAAGGGTCTCAGGATTGGTATAAGCATTGAGATATCACATCTCTGCTATCGGAAGGGTCTCAGGATTGGAATGGGAAGGAGTTGGATATCCCATCTCATGATAAAGGAAGGGTCTAAGGTTTGGAAGGGGAAAGATTTGGATATCACATCTCATGTTATAGGACGGGTCTCAATTTTGATATTAGAAGCATTGAGATAACAAATCTCATGATATCGGAAGGGTCTCAGGATTGGAATGGGAAGGAGTTGGATATCACATCTCATGATAAAGGAAGGGTCTAAGGTTTGGAAGGGGAAAGATTTGGATATCACATCTCATGTTATAGGACGGGTCTCAGGTTTGGTATTAGAAGCATTGAGATATCAAGTCTCATGGTATAGGAAGGGTCTCAGAATTGGAATGGGAAGGATTTGGATATCACATCTCAAGCTATAGGAAGAGTCTCAGGATTGGAATGGGAAGGAGTTTGATATCACATCTCATGCCATAGTATGCTTCTCAGATTTGGTAGAAGCATTGGGATATCACATCTCATGCTATTGGAAGGGTATCAGTATTGGATTTGGAAGGAGTTGGATATCCCATCTCATGCTATAGGAAGGGTCTCAGGTTGGAATGGGAAGGAGTTGGATATCACATTTCATGTTATAGGAAGGGTCTCAGGATTGGAATGGGAAGGAGTTGGATATCACATCTCAAGCTTTAGGAAGGGTCTCAGGTTTGGTATAAGCATTGAGATAGCACATCTCATGCTATAGGAAGGGTCTCAGGATTGGAATGGGAAGCAGTTGGATATCACATCTCATGTTATAGGAAAGATCTCAGGTTTGGTATTAGAAGCATTGAGACATCACATCTCATGTTATAGGAAGGGTTTCAGGATTGGAATGGGAAGAAGTTGGATATCACATCTCATGCTATAGGAAGGGTCTCAGGTTTGGAAGGGGAAGGAGTTGGATATCCAATCTCATGTTATAGGACTGGTCTCAGGTTTGGTATTAGAAGCATTGAGATATCACATCGCATGCTGTAGGAAGGTTCTCAGGTTTGTAATGGGGAGGAATTGGATATCACATCTCATGTCATAGGAAGGATCTCAGGTTTGGTATTAGAAGCATTGAGATATCACATCTCATGCTATAGGAATGGTCTCAGGATTGGAATGGGAAGGAGTTGGATATTACATTCTTGCTATAGGAAGGGTCTCTTGTTTGGAATGGGAAGGAGTTGGATATCACATATGCTATAGGAAGGGTCTCAGGTTTGAAACGGGAAGGAGTTGGATATCACATCTCATGTTATAGGAAGGGTCTCAGGTTTGGTATAAGCATTGAGATATCACATCTCTGCTATCGGAAGTGTCTCAGGATTGGAATGGGAAGGTGTTGGATATCCCATCTCATGTTATAGGACGGGTCTCAGGTTTGTTATTAGAATCATTGAGATATCATATTGCATGCTGTAGGAAGGGTCTAAAGATTGGAATGGGAAGGACTTGGATATCACATCTCATGCTATAGGTAGGCTCTCAGGTTTGGAAAGGGAAGGAGTTCGATATCACATTTCATGTTAGAGGAAGGATCTCAGGTTTGGTATTAGAGGCATTGAGATATCACATCTCATGCTATAGGAAGGGTCTCAGGATTGGAATGGGAAGGAGTTGGATATCACATCTCATGCTATAGGAAGGGTCTCAGGTTTGGTATAAGCATTGAGATATCACATCTCATGCTATAGGAAGGGTCTCAGGATTGGAATGGGAAGGAGTTGGATATCACATCTCATGTTATAGGAAGGATCTCAGGTTTGGTATTAGAAGCATTGAGACATCACATCTCATGCTATCGGAAGGGTCTCAGGATTGGAATGGGAAGGAGTTGGATATCCCATCTCATGTTATAGGAAGAGTCTCAGGTTTGGTATTAGAAGCATTGAGATATCACATCTCATGCTATAGGAAGTGTCTCAGGATTGGAATCGGAAGGACTTGGATATCACATCTCATGCTATAGGGAGGGTCTCAAGTTTGATATTAGAAGCATTGAGATATCACATCTCATGCTATAGGAAGGGTCTCAGGATTGGAATGGGAAGGAGTTGGATATCACATCTCTTGCTATAGGAAGGGTCTCAGGTTTGGTATAAGCAGTGAGATATCACATCTCATGCTATAGGAAGTGTCTCAGGATTGGAATGGGAAGGAGTTGGATATCACATCTCATGTTATAGGAAGGATCTCACGTTTGGTATAAGCATTGAGATATCACATCTCTGCTATCGGAAGGGTCTCAGGATTGGAATGGGAAGGAGTTGGATATTCCCATCTCATGTTATAGGAAGGGTCTCAGGTTTGGTATTAGAAGCATTGAGATATCACATCTCATGCTATAGGAAGGGTCTCAGGATTGGAATGGGAAGGACTTGGATATCACATCTCATGCTATAGGGAGGGTCTCAAGTTTGATATTAGAAGCATTGAGATATCACATCTCATGATATCGGGAGGGTCTCAGGGATGGAATGGGAAGGAGTTGGATATCACATCTCATGATAAAGGAAGGGTCTAAGGTTTGGAAGGGGAAGGAGTTTGATATCACATCTCATGCCATAGTATGGGTCTCAGGTTTGGTAGAAGCATTGGGATATCACATCTCATGCTATCGGAAGGGTATCAGGATTGGATTTGGAAGGAGTTGGATATCCCATCTCATGCTATAGGAAGGGTCTCAGGTTGGAATGGGAAGGAGTTGGATATCACATCTCATGTTATAGGAAGGGTCTCAGGATTGGAATGGGAAGGACTTGGATATCACATCTCATGCTATAGGAAGGCTCTCAGGTTTGGAAGGGGAAAGAGTTGGATATCACATTTCATGTTAGAGGTAGGATCTCAGGTTTGGTATTAGAGGCATTGAGATATCACATCTCATGCTATCAGAAGAGTCTCAGGATTGGAATGGGAAGGAGTTGGATATCACATCTCATGCTAAAGGGAGGGTCTCAGGTTTGGAAGGGGAAGGATTTGGATATCACATCTCATGTTATAGGAAGGATCTCAGGTTTGGTATTAGAAGCATTGAGATATCACATCTCATGCTATCGGAAGGATCTCAGGTTTGGTATAGAAGCATTGAGATATCACATCTCATGCTATCAGAAGGGTCTCAGGATTGGAATGGGAAGGAGTTGGATATCACATCTCATGCTAAAGGGAGGGTCTCAGGTTTGGAAGGGGAAGGATTTGGATATCACATCTCATGTTATCGGAAGGATCTCAGGTTTGGTATTAGAAGTATTGAGATATCACATCTCATGCTATAGGAAGGGTCTCAGGATTGGAATGGGAAGGAGTTGGTTATCACATCTCATGCTAAAGGAAGGGTCTCAGGTTTGGTAGAAGCATTGAGATATCACATCTCATGCTATAGGAAGGGTCTCAGGATTGGAATGGGAAGGACTTAGATATCACATATCATGCTATAGGGAGGGTCTCAGTTTTGATATTAGAAGCATTGAGATATCACATCTCATGCTATCGGAAGTGTCTCAGGATTGGAATGGGAAGGAGCTGGATATCACATCTCATGCTAAAGGAAGGGTCTCAGGTTTGGAACGGGAAGGAGTTGGATATCACATCTCATGTTATAGGAAGGGTCTCAGGTTTGGTATAAGCATTGAGATATCACATCTCTGCTATCGGAAGTGTCTCAGGATTGGAATGGGAAGGACTTGGATATCACATCTCATGCTATAGATAGGCTCTCAGGTTTGGAAAGGGAAGGAGTTGGATATCACATTTCATGTTAGAGGAAGGATCTCAGGTTTGGTATTAGAGGCATTGAGATATCACATCTCAGGCTATAGGAAGGGTCTCAGGATTGGAATGGGAAGGAGTTGGATATCACATCTCATGCTATAGGAAGGGTCTCAGGTTTGGAAGGGGAAGGAGTTGGATATCCAATCTCATGTTATAGGACTGGTCTCAGGTTTGGTATTAGAAGCATTGAGATATCACATCGCATGCTGTAGGAAGGTTCTCAGGTTTGGAATGGGGAGGAATTGGATATCACATCTCATGTCATAGGAAGGATCTCAGGTTTGGTATTAGAAGCATTGAGATATCACATCTCATGCTATAGGAATGGTCTCAGGATTGGAATGGGAAGGAGTTGGATATTACATTCTTGCTATAGGAAGGATCTCTTGTTTGGAATGGGAAGGAGTTGGATATCACATATGCTATAGGAAGGGTCTCAGGTTTGAAACGGGAAGGAGTTGGATATCACATCTCATGTTATAGGAAGGGTCTCAGGTTTGGTATAAGCATTGAGATATCACATCTCTGCTATCGGAAGTGTCTCAGGATTGGAATGGGAAGGTGTTGGATATCCCATCTCATGTTATAGGACGGGTCTCAGGTTTGTTATTAGAATCATTGAGATATCATATTGCATGCTGTAGGAAGGGTCTAAGGATTGGAATGGGAAGGACTTGGATATCACATCTCATGCTATAGGTAGGCTCTCAGGTTTGGAAAGGGAAGGAGTTCGATATCACATTTCATGTTAGAGGAAGGATCTCAGGTTTGGTATTAGAGGCATTGAGATATCACATCTCATGCTATAGGAAGGGTCTCAGGATTGGAATGGGAAGGAGTTGGATATCACATCTCATGCTATAGGAAGGGTCTCAGGTTTGGTATAAGCATTGAGATATCACATCTCATGCTATAGGAAGGGTCTCAGGATTGGAATGGGAAGGAGTTGGATATCACATCTCATGTTATAGGAAGGATCTCAGGTTTGTTATTAGAAGCATTGAGACATCACATCTCATGCTATCGGAAGGGTCTCAGGATTGGAATGGGAAGGAGTTGGATATCCCATCTCATGTTATAGGAAGAGTCTCAGGTTTGGTATTAGAAGCATTGAGATATCACATCTCATGCTATAGGAAGTGTCTCAGGATTGGAATCGGAAGGACTTGGATATCACATCTCATGCTATAGGGAGGGTCTCAAGTTTGATATTAGAAGCATTGAGATATCACATCTCATGCTATTGGAAGGGTCTCAGGATTGGAATGGGAAGGAGTTGGATATCACATCTCTTGCTATAGGAAGGGTCTCAGGTTTGGTATAAGCAGTGAGATATCACATCTCATGCTATAGGAAGTGTCTCAGGATTGGAATGGGAAGGAGTTGGATATCACATCTCATGTTATAGGAAGGATCTCACGTTTGGTATAAGCATTGAGATATCACATCTCTGCTATCGGAAGGGTCTCAGGATTGGAATGGGAAGGAGTTGGATATTCCCATCTCATGTTATAGGAAGGGTCTCAGGTTTGGTATTAGAAGCATTGAGATATCACATCTCATGCTATAGGAAGGGTCTCAGGATTGGAATGGGAAGGACTTGGATATCACATCTCATGCTATAGGGAGGGTCTCAAGTTTGATATTAGAAGCATTGAGATATCACATCTCATGATATCGGGAGGGTCTCAGGGATGGAATGGGAAGGAGTTGGATATCACATCTCATGATAAAGGAAGGGTCTAAGGTTTGGAAGGGGAAGGAGTTTGATATCACATCTCATGCCATAGTATGGGTCTCAGGTTTGGTAGAAGCATTGGGATATCACATCTCATGCTATCGGAAGGGTATCAGGATTGGATTTGGAAGGAGTTGGATATCCCATCTCATGCTATAGGAAGGGTCTCAGGTTGGAATGGGAAGGAGTTGGATATCACATCTCATGTTATAGGAAGGGTCTCAGGATTGGAATGGGAAGGACTTGGATATCACATCTCATGCTATAGGAAGGCTCTCAGGTTTGGAAGGGGAAAGAGTTGGATATCACATTTCATGTTAGAGGTAGGATCTCAGGTTTGGTATTAGAGGCATTGAGATATCACATCTCATGCTATCAGAAGAGTCTCAGGATTGGAATGGGAAGGAGTTGGATATCACATCTCATGCTAAAGGGAGGGTCTCAGGTTTGGAAGGGGAAGGATTTGGATATCACATCTCATGTTATAGGAAGGATCTCAGGTTTGGTATTAGAAGCATTGAGATATCACATCTCATGCTATCGGAAGGATCTCAGGTTTGGTATAGAAGCATTGAGATATCACATCTCATGCTATCAGAAGGGTCTCAGGATTGGAATGGGAAGGAGTTGGATATCACATCTCATGCTAAAGGGAGGGTCTCAGGTTTGGAAGGGGAAGGATTTGGATATCACATCTCATGTTATCGGAAGGATCTCAGGTTTGGTATTAGAAGTATTGAGATATCACATCTCATGCTATAGGAAGGGTCTCAGGATTGGAATGGGAAGGAGTTGGTTATCACATCTCATGCTAAAGGAAGGGTCTCAGGTTTGGTAGAAGCATTGAGATATCACATCTCATGCTATAGGAAGGGTCTCAGGATTGGAATGGGAAGGACTTAGATATCACATATCATGCTATAGGGAGGGTCTCAGTTTTGATATTAGAAGCATTGAGATATCACATCTCATGCTATCGGAAGTGTCTCAGGATTGGAATGGGAAGGAGCTGGATATCACATCTCATGCTAAAGGAAGGGTCTCAGGTTTGGAACGGGAAGGAGTTGGATATCACATCTCATGTTATAGGAAGGGTCTCAGGTTTGGTATAAGCATTGAGATATCACATCTCTGCTATCGGAAGTGTCTCAGGATTGGAATGGGAAGGACTTGGATATCACATCTCATGCTATAGATAGGCTCTCAGGTTTGGAAAGGGAAGGAGTTGGATATCACATTTCATGTTAGAGGAAGGATCTCAGGTTTGGTATCAGAGGCATTGAGATATCACATCTCAGGCTATAGGAAGGGTCTCAGGATTGGAATGGGAAGGAGTTGGATATCACATCTCATGCTATAGGAAGGGTCTCAGGTTTGGTATAAGCATTGAGATATCACATCTCGTGCTATAGGAAGGGTCTCAGGATTGGAATGGGAAGGAGTTGTATATGACATCTCATGCTATAGACAGGGTCTCAGGTTTGGAAAGGGAAGGAGATGGATATCACATTTCATGTTATAGGAAGAGTCTCAGGTTTGGTATTAGAAGCATTGAGATATCCCATCTCATGCTATAGGAAGGGTCTCAGGTTGGAATGGGAAGGAGTTGGATATCACATTTCATGTTATAGGAAGGGTCTCAGGATTGGAATTGGAAGGACTTGGCTATCATATCTCATGCTATAGGAAGGCTCTCAGGTTTGGAAGGGGAAGGAGTTGGATATCACATTTCATGTTAGAGGAACGATCTCAGGTTTGGTATTAGAGGTCTTGAGATATCACATCTCATGCTATAGGAAGGGTCTCAGGATTGGAATGGGAAGGAGTTGGATATCACATCTCAAGCTATAGGAACGGTCTCAGGTTATGTATAAGCATTGTGATATCACATCTCATGCTATAGGAAGGGTCTCAGGATTGGAATGGGAAGGAGTTGGATATCACATCTCATGTTATAGGAAGGATCTCACGTTTGGTATAAGCATTGAGATATCACATCTCTGCTATCGGAAGGGTCTCAGGATTGGAATGGGAAGGAGTTGGATATCCCATCTCATGTTATAGGAAGGGTCTCAGGTTTGGTATTAGAAGCATTGAGATATCACATCTCATGCTATAGGAAGAGTCTCAGGATTGGAATGGGGAGGACTTGGATGTCACATCTCATGCTATAGAGAGGGTCTCAAGTTTGATATTAGAAGCATTGAGATAACAAATATCATGATATCGGAAGGGTCTCAGGATTGGAATGGGAAAGAGTTGGATATCACATCTCATGCTATAGGAAGGGTCTCAGGTTTGGTATTAGAAGCATTGAGACATCACATCTCATGTTATAGGAAGGGTCTCAGGATTGGAATGGGAAGAAGTTGGATATCACATCTCATGCTATAGGAAGGGTCTCAGGTTTGGTATAAGCATTGAGATATCACATCTCATGTTATAGGAAGGGTCTCAGGATTGGAATGGGAATGAGTTGTATATGACATCTCATGCCATAGGAAGGGTCTCAGGTTTGGTATAAGCATTGAGATATCACATCTCTGCTATCGGAAGGGTCTCAGGATTGGAATGGGAAGGAGTTGGATATCACATCTCATGCTAAAGGGAGGGTCTCAGGTTTGGAAGGGGAAGGATTTGGAAATCACATCTCATGTTATAGGAAGGATCTCAGGTTTGGTATTAGAAGCTTTGAGATATCACATCTCATGCTATCGGAAGTATCTCAGGTTTGGTATTAGAGGCATTGAGATATCACATCTCATGCTATCATAAGGGTCTCAGGATTGGAATGGGAAGGAGTTGGATATCACATCTCATGTTATAGGAAGGATCTCAGGTTTGGTATTAGAAGCATTGAGACATCACATCTCATGCTATAGGAACGGTCTCAGGATTGGAATGGGAAAGAGTTGTATATGACATCTCAGGCCATAGGAAGGGTCTCAGGTTTGGTATAAGCATTGAGATATCACATCTCTGCTATCGGAAGAGTCTCAGGATTGGAATGGGAAGGAGTTGGATATCCCATCTCATGTTATAGGAAGGGTCTCAGGTTTGGTATTAGAAGCATTGAGACATCACATCTCATGTTATAGGAAGGGTCTCAGGATTGGAATGGGAAGAAGTTGGATATCACATCTCATGCTATAGGAAGGGTCTCAGGTTTGGTATAAGCATTGAGATATCACATCTCATGTTATAGGAAGGGTCTCAGGATTGGAATGGGAAGGAGTTGTATATGACATCTCATGCCATAGGAAGGGTCTCAGGTTTGGTATAAGCATTTAGATATCACATCACATGCTATAGGAAGGGTCTCAGGATTGGAATGGGAAGGACTTTTGATATCACATCTCATGCTATAGGCAGGGTATCAGGTTTGGAAAGGGAAGGAGATGGATATCACATTTCATGTTAGAGGTAGGATCTCAGGTTTGGTATTAGAGGCATTGAAATATCACATCTCATGCTATCAGAAGGGTCTCAGGATTGGAATGGGAAGGAGTTGGATATCACATCTCATGCTAAAGGGAGGGTCTCAGGTTTGGAAGTGGAAGGATTTGGAAATCACATCTCATGTTATAGGAAGGATCTCAGGTTTGGTACTAGAAGCATTGAGATATCACATCTCATGCTATCAGAAGTATCTCAGGTTTGGTATTAGAGGCATTGAGATATCACATCTCATGCTATCATAAGGGTCTCAGGATTGGAATGGGAAGGGGTTGGATATCACATCTCATGTTATAGGAAGGATCTCAGGTTTGGTATTAGAAGCATTGAGACATCACATCTCATGCTATAGGAAGGGTCTCAGGATTGGAATGGGAAGGAGTTGGATATCACATCTCATGCTATAGGAAGGGTCTCGGATTTGGTATAAGCATTGAGATATCACATCTCATGCTATAGGAAGGGTCTCAGGATTGGAATGGGAAGGAGTTGTATATGACAAATCAGGCCATAGGAAGGGTCTCAGGTTTGGTATAAGCATTGAGATATCACATCTCTGCTATCGGAAGGGTCTCAGGATTGGAATGGGAAGGAGTTGGATATCCCATCTCATGTTATAGGAAGGGTCTCAGGTTTGGTATTAGAAGCATTGAGATATCACATCTCATGCTATAGGAAGAGTCTCAGGATTGGAATGGGGAGGACTTGGATGTCACATCTCATGCTATAGGGAGGGTCTCAAGTTTGATATTAGAAGCATTGAGATAACAAATATCATGATATCGGAAGGGTCTCAGGATTGGAATGGGAAAGAATTGGATATCACATCTCATGATAAAGGAAGGGTCTAAGGTTTGGAAGGGGAAGGATTTGGATATCACATCTCATGTTATAGGACGGGTCGCAGGTTTTGTATTAGAAGCATTGAGATATCAAGTCTCATGGTATAGGAAGGGTCTGAGAATTGGAATGGGAAGGAGTTGGATATCACATCTCAAGCTATAGGTAGGGTCTCAGGATTGGAATGGGAAGGAGTTTGATATCACATCTCATGCCATAGTATGGGTCTCAGGTTTGGTAGAAGCATTGGGATATCACATCTCATGCTATCGGAAGGGTATCAGTTTGGATTTGGAAGGAGTTGGATATCCCATCTCATGCTATATGAAGGGTCTCAGGTTGGAATGGGAAGGAGTTGGATATCACATTTCATGTTATAGGAAGGGTCTCAGGATTGGATGGGAAGGACTTGGATATCATATCTCATGCTATAGGAAGGCTCTCAGGTTTGGAAGGGGAAGGAGTTGGATATATCATATTTTATGTTAGAGGAAGGATCTCAGGTTTGGTATTAGAGGCCTTGAGATATCACATCTCATGCTATAGGAAGGGTCTCAGGATTGGAATGGGAAGAAGTTGGATATCACATCTCAAGCTATAGGAAGGGTCTCAGGTTTGGTATAAGCATTGAGATATCACATCTCATGCTATAGGAAGGGTCTCAGGATTGGAATGGGAAGGAGCTGGATATCACATCTCATGCTAAAGGAAGGGTCTCAGGTTTGGAACGGGAAGGAGTTGGATATCACATCTCATGTTATAGGAAGGGTCTCAGGTTTGGTATAAGCATTGAGATATCACATCTCTGCTATCGGAAGTGTCTCAGGATTGGAATGGGAAGGACTTGGATATCACATCTCATGCTATAGATAGGCTCTCAGGTTTGGAAAGGGAAGGAGTTGGATATCACATTTCATGTTAGAGGAAGGATCTCAGGTTTGGTATCAGAGGCATTGAGATATCACATCTCAGGCTATAGGAAGGGTCTGAGGATTGGAATGGGAAGGAGTTGGATATCACATCTCATGCTATAGGAAGGGTCTCAGGTTTGGTATAAGCATTGAGATATCACATCTCGTGCTATAGGAAGGGTCTCAGGATTGGAATGGGAAGGAGTTGTATATGACATCTCATGCTATAGACAGGGTCTCAGGTTTGGAAAGGGAAGGAGATGGATATCACATTTCATGTTATAGGAAGAGTCTCAGGTTTGGTATTAGAAGCATTGAGATATCCCATCTCATGCTATAGGAAGGGTCTCAGGTTGGAATGGGAAGGAGTTGGATATCACATTTCATGTTATAGGAAGGGTCTCAGGATTGGAATTGGAAGGACTTGGCTATCATATCTCATGCTATAGGAAGGCTCTCAGGTTTGGAAGGGGAAGGAGTTGGATATCACATTTCATGTTAGAGGAACGATCTCAGGTTTGGTATTAGAGGTCTTGAGATATCACATCTCATGCTATAGGAAGGGTCTCAGGATTGGAATGGGAAGGAGTTGGATATCACATCTCAAGCTATAGGAACGGTCTCAGGTTATGTATAAGCATTGTGATATCACATCTCATGCTATAGGAAGGGTCTCAGGATTGGAATGGGAAGGAGTTGGATATCACATCTCATGTTATAGGAAAGATCTCAGGTTTGGTATTAGAAGCATTGAGATATCACATCTCATGTTATAGGAAGGGTCTCAGGATTGGAATGGGAAAAAGTTGGATATCACATCTCATGCTATAGGAAGGGTCTCAGCTTTGGTATAAGCATTGAGATATCACATCTCATGCTATAGGAAGGGTCTCAGGATTGGAATGGGAAGGAGTTGTATATGACATTTCATGCCATAGGAAGGGTCTCAGGTTTGGTATAAGCATTGAGATATCACATCTCTGCTATCGGAAGAGTCTCAGGATTGGAATGGGAAGGAGTTGGATATCACATCTCATGCTAAAGGGAGGGTCTCAGGTTTGGAAGGGGAAGGATTTGGAAATCACATCTCATGTTATAGGAAGGATCTCAGGTTTGGTATTAGAAGCTTTGAGATATCACATCTCATGCTATCGGAAGTATCTCAGGTTTGGTATTAGAGGCATTGAGATATCACATCTCATGCTATCATAAGGGTCTCAGGATTGGAATGGGAAGGAGTTGGATATCACATCTCATGTTATAGGAAGGATCTCAGGTTTGGTATTAGAAGCATTGAGACATCACATCTCATGCTATAGGAACGGTCTCAGGATTGGAATGGGAAGGAGTTGTATATGACATCTCAGGCCATAGGAAGGGTCTCAGGTTTGGTATAAGCATTGAGATATCACATCTCTGCTATCGGAAGAGTCTCAGGATTGGAATGGGAAGGAGTTGGATATCCCATCTCATGTTATAGGAAGGGTCTCAGGTTTGGTATTAGAAGCATTGAGACATCACATCTCATGTTATAGGAAGGGTCTCAGGATTGGAATGGGAAGAAGTTGGATATCACATCTCATGCTATAGGAAGGGTCTCAGGTTTGGTATAAGCATTGAGATATCACATCTCATGTTATAGGAAGGGTCTCAGGATTGGAATGGGAAGGAGTTGTATATGACATCTCATGCCATAGGAAGGGTCTCAGGTTTGGTATAAGCATTTAGATATCACATCACATGCTATAGGAAGGGTCTCAGGATTGGAATGGGAAGGACTTTTGATATCACATCTCATGCTATAGGCAGGGTATCAGGTTTGGAAAGGGAAGGAGATGGATATCACATTTCATGTTAGAGGTAGGATCTCAGGTTTGGTATTAGAGGCATTGAAATATCACATCTCATGCTATCAGAAGGGTCTCAGGATTGGAATGGGAAGGAGTTGGATATCACATCTCATGCTAAAGGGAGGGTCTCAGGTTTGGAAGTGGAAGGATTTGGAAATCACATCTCATGTTATAGGAAGGATCTCAGGTTTGGTACTAGAAGCATTGAGATATCACATCTCATGCTATCAGAAGTATCTCAGGTTTGGTATTAGAGGCATTGAGATATCACATCTCATGCTATCATAAGGGTCTCAGGATTGGAATGGGAAGGGGTTGGATATCACATCTCATGTTATAGGAAGGATCTCAGGTTTGGTATTAGAAGCATTGAGACATCACATCTCATGCTATAGGAAGGGTCTCAGGATTGGAATGGGAAGGAGTTGGATATCACATCTCATGCTATAGGAAGGGTCTCGGATTTGGTATAAGCATTGAGATATCACATCTCATGCTATAGGAAGGGTCTCAGGATTGGAATGGGAAGGAGTTGTATATGACAAATCAGGCCATAGGAAGGGTCTCAGGTTTGGTATAAGCATTGAGATATCACATCTCTGCTATCGGAAGGGTCTCAGGATTGGAATGGGAAGGAGTTGGATATCCCATCTCATGTTATAGGAAGGGTCTCAGGTTTGGTATTAGAAGCATTGAGATATCACATCTCATGCTATAGGAAGAGTCTCAGGATTGGAATGGGGAGGACTTGGATGTCACATCTCATGCTATAGGGAGGGTCTCAAGTTTGATATTAGAAGCATTGAGATAACAAATATCATGATATCGGAAGGGTCTCAGGATTGGAATGGGAAAGAATTGGATATCACATCTCATGATAAAGGAAGGGTCTAAGGTTTGGAAGGGGAAGGATTTGGATATCACATCTCATGTTATAGGACGGGTCGCAGGTTTTGTATTAGAAGCATTGAGATATCAAGTCTCATGGTATAGGAAGGGTCTGAGAATTGGAATGGGAAGGAGTTGGATATCACATCTCAAGCTATAGGTAGGGTCTCAGGATTGGAATGGGAAGGAGTTTGATATCACATCTCATGCCATAGTATGGGTCTCAGGTTTGGTAGAAGCATTGGGATATCACATCTCATGCTATCGGAAGGGTATCAGTTTGGATTTGGAAGGAGTTGGATATCCCATCTCATGCTATATGAAGGGTCTCAGGTTGGAATGGGAAGGAGTTGGATATCACATTTCATGTTATAGGAAGGGTCTCAGGATTGGATGGGAAGGACTTGGATATCATATCTCATGCTATAGGAAGGCTCTCAGGTTTGGAAGGGGAAGGAGTTGGATATATCATATTTTATGTTAGAGGAAGGATCTCAGGTTTGGTATTAGAGGCCTTGAGATATCACATCTCATGCTATAGGAAGGGTCTCAGGATTGGAATGGGAAGAAGTTGGATATCACATCTCAAGCTATAGGAAGGGTCTCAGGTTTGGTATAAGCATTGAGATATCACATCTCATGCTATAGGAAGGGTCTCAGGATTGGAATGGGAAGGAGCTGGATATCACATCTCATGCTAAAGGAAGGGTCTCAGGTTTGGAACGGGAAGGAGTTGGATATCACATCTCATGTTATAGGAAGGGTCTCAGGTTTGGTATAAGCATTGAGATATCACATCTCTGCTATCGGAAGTGTCTCAGGATTGGAATGGGAAGGACTTGGATATCACATCTCATGCTATAGATAGGCTCTCAGGTTTGGAAAGGGAAGGAGTTGGATATCACATTTCATGTTAGAGGAAGGATCTCAGGTTTGGTATCAGAGGCATTGAGATATCACATCTCAGGCTATAGGAAGGGTCTGAGGATTGGAATGGGAAGGAGTTGGATATCACATCTCATGCTATAGGAAGGGTCTCAGGTTTGGTATAAGCATTGAGATATCACATCTCGTGCTATAGGAAGGGTCTCAGGATTGGAATGGGAAGGAGTTGTATATGACATCTCATGCTATAGACAGGGTCTCAGGTTTGGAAAGGGAAGGAGATGGATATCACATTTCATGTTATAGGAAGAGTCTCAGGTTTGGTATTAGAAGCATTGAGATATCCCATCTCATGCTATAGGAAGGGTCTCAGGTTGGAATGGGAAGGAGTTGGATATCACATTTCATGTTATAGGAAGGGTCTCAGGATTGGAATTGGAAGGACTTGGCTATCATATCTCATGCTATAGGAAGGCTCTCAGGTTTGGAAGGGGAAGGAGTTGGATATCACATTTCATGTTAGAGGAACGATCTCAGGTTTGGTATTAGAGGTCTTGAGATATCACATCTCATGCTATAGGAAGGGTCTCAGGATTGGAATGGGAAGGAGTTGGATATCACATCTCAAGCTATAGGAACGGTCTCAGGTTATGTATAAGCATTGTGATATCACATCTCATGCTATAGGAAGGGTCTCAGGATTGGAATGGGAAGGAGTTGGATATCACATCTCATGTTATAGGAAAGATCTCAGGTTTGGTATTAGAAGCATTGAGATATCACATCTCATGTTATAGGAAGGGTCTCAGGATTGGAATGGGAAAAAGTTGGATATCACATCTCATGCTATAGGAAGGGTCTCAGCTTTGGTATAAGCATTGAGATATCACATCTCATGCTATAGGAAGGGTCTCAGGATTGGAATGGGAAGGAGTTGTATATGACATTTCATGCCATAGGAAGGGTCTCAGGTTTGGTATAAGCATTGAGATATCACATCTCTGCTATCGGAAGAGTCTCAGGATTGGAATGGGAAGGAGTTGGATATCACATCTCATGCTAAAGGGAGGGTCTCAGGTTTGGAAGGGGAAGGATTTGGAAATCACATCTCATGTTATAGGAAGGATCTCAGGTTTGGTATTAGAAGCTTTGAGATATCACATCTCATGCTATCGGAAGTATCTCAGGTTTGGTATTAGAGGCATTGAGATATCACATCTCATGCTATCATAAGGGTCTCAGGATTGGAATGGGAAGGAGTTGGATATCACATCTCATGTTATAGGAAGGATCTCAGGTTTGGTATTAGAAGCATTGAGACATCACATCTCATGCTATAGGAACGGTCTCAGGATTGGAATGGGAAGGAGTTGTATATGACATCTCAGGCCATAGGAAGGGTCTCAGGTTTGGTATAAGCATTGAGATATCACATCTCTGCTATCGGAAGAGTCTCAGGATTGGAATGGGAAGGAGTTGGATATCCCATCTCATGTCATAGGAAGGGTCTCAGGTTTGGTATTAGAAGCATTGAGACATCACATCTCATGTTATAGGAAGGGTCTCAGGATTGGAATGGGAAGAAGTTGGATATCACATCTCATGCTATAGGAAGGGTCTCAGGTTTGGTATAAGCATTGAGATATCACATCTCATGTTATAGGAAGGGTCTCAGGATTGGAATGGGAAGGAGTTGTATATGACATCTCATGCCATAGGAAGGGTCTCAGGTTTGGTATAAGCATTGAGATATCACATCATATGCTATAGGAAGGGTCTCAGGATTGGAATGGGAAGGACTTTTGATATCACATCTCATGCTATAGGCAGGGTCTCAGGTTTGGAAAGGGAAGGAGATGGATATCACATTTCATGTTAGAGGTAGGATCTCAGGTTTGGTATTAGAGGCATTGAAATATCACATCTCATGCTATCAGAAGGGTCTCAGGATTGTAATGGGAAGGAGTTGGATATCACATCTCATGCTAAAGGGAGGGTCTCAGGTTTGGAAGTGGAAGGATTTGGAAATCACATCTCATGTTATAGGAAGGATCTCAGGTTTGGTACTAGAAGCATTGGGATATCACATCTCATGCTATCAGAAGTATCTCAGGTTTGGTATTAGAGGCATTGAGATATCACATCTCATGCTATCATAAGGGTCTCAGGATTGGAATGGGAAGGGGTTGGATATCACATCTCATGTTATAGGAAGGATCTCAGGTTTGGTATTAGAAGCATTGAGACATCACATCTCATGCTATAGGAAGGGTCTCAGGATTGGAATGGGAAGGAGTTGGATATCACATCTCATGCTATAGGAAGGGTCTCGGATTTGGTATAAGCATTGAGATATCACATCTCATGCTATAGGAAGGGTCTCAGGATTGGAATGGGAAGGAGTTGTATATGACAAATCAGGCCATAGGAAGGGTCTCAGGTTTGGTATAAGCATTGAGATATCACATCTCTGCTATCGGAAGGGTCTCAGGATTGGAATGGGAAGGAGTTGGATATCCCATCTCATGTTATAGGAAGGGTCTCAGGTTTGGTATTAGAAGCATTGAGATATCACATCTCATGCTATAGGAAGAGTCTCAGGATTGGAATGGGGAGGACTTGGATGTCACATCTCATGCTATAGGGAGGGTCTCAAGTTTGATATTAGAAGCATTGAGATAACAAATATCATGATATCGGAAGGGTCTCAGGATTGGAATGGGAAAGAATTGGATATCACATCTCATGATAAAGGAAGGGTCTAAGGTTTGGAAGGGGAAGGATTTGGATATCACATCTCATGTTATAGGACGGGTCGCAGGTTTTGTATTAGAAGCATTTAGATATCAAGTCTCATGGTATAGGAAGGGTCTGAGAATTGGAATGGGAAGGAGTTGGATATCACATCTCAAGCTATAGGTAGGGTCTCAGGATTGGAATGGGAAGGAGTTTGATATCACATCTCATGCCATAGTATGGGTCTCAGGTTTGGTAGAAGCATTGGGATATCACATCTCATGCTATCGGAAGGGTATCAGTTTGGATTTGGAAGGAGTTGGATATCCCATCTCATGCTATAGGAAGGGTCTCAGGTTGGAATGGGAAGGAGTTGGATATCACATTTCATGTTATAGGAAGGGTCTCAGGATTGGATGGGAAGGACTTGGATATCATATCTCATGCTATAGGAAGGCTCTCAGGTTTGGAAGGGGAAGGAGTTGGATATATCATATTTTATGTTAGAGGAAGGATCTCAGGTTTGGTATTAGAGGCCTTGAGATATCACATCTCATGCTATAGGAAGGGTCTCAGGATTGGAATGGGAAGAAGTTGGATATCACATCTCAAGCTATAGGAAGGGTCTCAGGTTTGGTATAAGCATTGAGATATCACATCTCATGCTATAGGAAGGGTCTCAGGATTGGAATGGGAAGGAGTTGGATATCACATCTCATGTTATAGGAAAGATCTCAGGTTTGGTATTAGAAGCATTGAGACATCACATCTCATGTTATAGGAAGGGTCTCAGGATTGGAATGGGAAGAAGTTGGATATCACATCTCATGCTATAGGAAGGGTCTCAGAGCCTACCTATAGCATGAGATGTGATATCCAAGTCCTTCCCATTCCAATCCTTAGACCCTTCCTACAGCATGCAATATGATATCTCAATGATTCTAATAACAAACCTGAGATCCGTCCTATAACATGAGATGTGATATCCAACTCCTTCCCGTTTCAAACCTGAGACCCTTCCTATAACATGAGATGTGATATCCAACTCCTTCCCGTTTCAAACCTGAGACCCTTCCTATAGTATATGTGATATCCAACTCCTTCCCATTCCAAACATGAGACCCTTCCTATAGCAAGAATGTAATATCCAACTCCTTCCCATTCCAATCCTGAGACCATTCCTATAGCATGAGATGTGATATCTCAATGCTTCTAATACCAAACCTGAGATCCTTCCTATGACATGAGATGTGATATCCAATTCCTCCCCATTCCAAACCTGAGAACCTTCCTACAGCATGCGATGTGATATCTCAATGCTTCTAATACCAAACCTGAGACCAGTCCTATAACATGAGATTGGATATCCAACTCCTTCCCCTTCCAAACCTGAGACCCTTCCTATAGCATGAGATGTGATATCCAACTTCTTCCCATTCCAATCCTGAGACCCTTCCTATAACATGAGATGTGATGTCTCAATGCTTCTAATCTTTACCCTTCCAAACCTTAGACCCTTCCTTTATCATGAGATGGGATATCCAACTCCTTCCCATTCCAATCCTGAGACCCTTCCGATAGCAGAGGAGAAGTGATATCTCAATGCTTATACCAATCCTGAGACCCTTCCTATGGCCTGAGATGTCATATACAACTCCTTCCCAATCCAATCCTGAGACCCTTCCTATAGCATGAGATGTGATATCTCAATGCTTATACCAAATCTGAGACCCTTCCTATAGCATGAGATGTGATATCCAACTCCTTCCCATTCCATCTCATGCTATCGGAAGTATCTCAGGTTTGGTATTAGAGGCATTGAGATATCACATCTCATGCTATCATAAGGGTCTCAGGATTGGAATGGGAAGGAGTTGGATATCACATCTCATGTTATAGGAAGGATCTCAGGTTTGGTATTAGAAGCATTGAGACATCACATCTCATGCTATAGGAAGGGTCTCAGGATTGGAATGGGAAGGAGTTGGATATCACATCTCATGCTATAGGAAGGGTCTCAGATTTGGTATAAGCATTGAGATATCACATCTCATGCTATAGGAAGGGTCTCAGGATTGGAATGGGAAGGAGTTGTATATGACATCTCAGGCCATAGGAAGGGTCTCAGGTTTGGTATAAGCATTGAGATATCACATCTCTGCTATCGGAAGGGTCTCAGGATTGGAATGGGAATGAGTTGGATATCCCATCTCATGTTATAGGAAGAGTCTCAGGTTTGGTATTAGAAGCATTGAGATATCCCATCTCATGCTATAGGAAGGGTCTCAGGTTGGAATGGGAAGGAGTTGGATATCACATTTCATGTTATAGGAAGGGTCTCAGGATTGGAATTGGAAGGACTTGGCTATCATATCTCATGCTATAGGAAGGCTCTCAGGTTTGGAAGGGGAAGGAGTTGGATATCACATTTCATGTTAGAGGAACGATCTCAGGTTTGGTATTAGAGGCCTTGAGATATCACATCTCATGCTATAGGAAGGGTCTCAGGATTGGAATAGGAAGGAGTTGGATATCACATCTCAAGCTATAGGAACGGTCTCAGGTTTGGTATAAGCATTGTGATATCACATCTCATGCTATAGTAAGGGTCTCAGGATTGGAATGGGAAGGAGTTGGATATCACATCTCATGTTATAGGAAAGATCTCAGGTTTGGTATTAGAAGCATTGCGACATCACATCTCATGTTATAGGAAGGGTCTCAGGATTGGAATGGGAAGAAGTTGGATATCACATCTCATGCTATAGGAAGGGTCTCAGGTTTGGTATAAGCATTGAGATATCACATCTCATGCTATAGGAAGGGTCTCAGGTTTGGAATGGGAAGGAGTTGTATATGACATCTCATGCCATAGGAAGGGTCTCAGGTTTGGTATAAGCATTGAGATATCACATCACATGCTATAGGAAGGGTCTCAGGATTGGAATGGAAAGGACTTGGATATCACATCTCATGCTATAGGCAGGGTCCCAGGTTTGGAAAGGGAAGGAGATGGATATCACATTTCATGTTAGAGGTAGGATCTCAGGTTTGGTATTAGAGGCATTGAAATATCACATCTCATGCTATCAGAAGGGTCTCAGGATTGGAATGGGAAGGAGTTGGATATCACATCTCATGCTAAAGGGAGGGTCTCAGGTTTGGAAGGGGAAGGATTTGGAAATCACATCTCATGTTATAGGAAGGATCTCAGGTTTGGTATTAGAAGCATTGAGATATCACATCTCATGCTATCGGAAGTATCTCAGGTTTGGTATTAGAGGCATTGAGATATCACATCTCATGCTATCATAAGGGTCTCAGGATTGGAATGGGAAGGAGTTGGATATCACATCTCATGTTATAGGAAGGCTCTCAGG
Source organism: Ambystoma mexicanum (assembly GCF_040938575.1). Taxonomy (NCBI): domain Eukaryota; kingdom Metazoa; phylum Chordata; class Amphibia; order Caudata; family Ambystomatidae; genus Ambystoma; species Ambystoma mexicanum. The sequence continues at coordinate 1,505,002,985 of NC_090923.1, read as the reverse complement.
TTTGGAAGGGGAAGGAGTTGGATATCACATTTCATGTTAGAGGAACGATCTCAGGTTTGGTATTAGAGGCCTTGAGATATCACATCTCATGCTATAGGAAGGGTCTCAGGATTGGAATGGGAAGGAGTTGGATATCACATCTCAAGCTATAGGAACGGTCTCAGGTTTGGTATAAGCATTGTGATATCACATCTCATGCTATAGGAAGGGTCTCAGGATTGGAATGGGAAGGAGTTGGATATCACATCTCATGTTATAGGAAAGATCTCAGGTTTGGTATTAGAAGCATTGCGACATCACATCTCATGTTATAGGAAGGGTCTCAGGATTGGAATGGGAAGAAGTTGGATATCACATCTCATGCTATAGGAAGGGTCTCAGGTTTGGTATAAGCATTGAGATATCACATCTCATGCTATAGGAAGGGTCTCAGGATTGGAATGGGAAGGAGTTGTATATGACATCTCATGCCATAGGAAGGGTCTCAGGTTTGGTATAAGCATTGAGATATCACATCACATGCTATAGGAAGGGTCTCAGGATTGGAATGGAAAGGACTTGGATATCACATCTCATGCTATAGGCAGGGTCTCAGGTTTGGAAAGGGAAGGAGATGGATATCACATTTCATGTTAGAGGTAGGATCTCAGGTTTGGTATTAGAGGCATTGAAATATCACATCTCATGCTATCAGATTGGTCTCAGGATTGGAATGGGAAGGAGTTGGATATCACATCTCATGCTAAAGGGAGGGTCTCAGGTTTGGAAGGGGAAGGATTTGGAAATCACATCTCATGTTATAGGAAGGATCTCAGGTTTGGTATTAGAAGCATTGAGATATCACATCTCATGCTATCGGAAGTATCTCAGGTTTGGTATTAGAGGCATTGAGATATCACATCTCATGCTATCATAAGGGTCTCAGGATTGGAATGGGAAGGAGTTGGATATCACATCTCATGTTATAGGAAGGATCTCAGGTTTGGTATTAGAAGCATTGAGACATCACATCTCATGCTATAAGAAGGGTCTCAGGATTGGAATGGGAAGGAGTTGGATATCACATCTCATGCTATAGGAAGGGTCTCAGATTTGGTATAAGCATTGAGATATCACATCTCATGCTATAGGAAGGGTCTCAGGATTGGAATGGGAAGGAGTTGTATATGACATCTCAGGCCATAGGAACGGTCTCAGGTTTGGTATAAGCATTGAGATATCACATCTCATGCTATCATAAGGGTCTCAGGATTGGAATGGGAAGGGGTTGGATATCACATCTCATGTTATAGGAAGGATCTCAGGTTTGGTATTAGAAGCATTGAGACATCACATCTCATGCTATAGGAAGGGTCTCAGGATTGGAATGGGAAGGAGTTGGATATCACATCTCATGCTATAGGAAGGGTCTCGGATTTGGTATAAGCATTGAGATATCACATCTCATGCTATAGGAAGGGTCTCAGGATTGGAATGGGAAGGAGTTGTATATGACAAATCAGGCCATAGGAAGGGTCTCAGGTTTGGTATAAGCATTGAGATATCACATCTCTGCTATCGGAAGGGTCTCAGGATTGGAATGGGAAGGAGTTGGATATCCCATCTCATGTTATAGGAAGGGTCTCAGGTTTGGTATTAGAAGCATTGAGATATCACATCTCATGCTATAGGAAGAGTCTCAGGATTGGAATGGGGAGGACTTGGATGTCACATCTCATGCTATAGGGAGGGTCTCAAGTTTGATATTAGAAGCATTGAGATAACAAATATCATGATATCGGAAGGGTCTCAGGATTGGAATGGGAAAGAATTGGATATCACATCTCATGATAAAGGAAGGGTCTAAGGTTTGGAAGGGGAAGGATTTGGATATCACATCTCATGTTATAGGACGGGTCGCAGGTTTTGTATTAGAAGCATTGAGATATCAAGTCTCATGGTATAGGAAGGGTCTGAGAATTGGAATGGGAAGGAGTTGGATATCACATCTCAAGCTATAGGTAGGGTCTCAGGATTGGAATGGGAAGGAGTTTGATATCACATCTCATGCCATAGTATGGGTCTCAGGTTTGGTAGAAGCATTGGGATATCACATCTCATGCTATCGGAAGGGTATCAGTTTGGATTTGGAAGGAGTTGGATATCCCATCTCATGCTATATGAAGGGTCTCAGGTTGGAATGGGAAGGAGTTGGATATCACATTTCATGTTATAGGAAGGGTCTCAGGATTGGATGGGAAGGACTTGGATATCATATCTCATGCTATAGGAAGGCTCTCAGGTTTGGAAGGGGAAGGAGTTGGATATATCATATTTTATGTTAGAGGAAGGATCTCAGGTTTGGTATTAGAGGCCTTGAGATATCACATCTCATGCTATAGGAAGGGTCTCAGGATTGGAATGGGAAGAAGTTGGATATCACATCTCAAGCTATAGGAAGGGTCTCAGGTTTGGTATAAGCATTGAGATATCACATCTCATGCTATAGGAAGGGTCTCAGGATTGGAATGGGAAGGAGCTGGATATCACATCTCATGCTAAAGGAAGGGTCTCAGGTTTGGAACGGGAAGGAGTTGGATATCACATCTCATGTTATAGGAAGGGTCTCAGGTTTGGTATAAGCATTGAGATATCACATCTCTGCTATCGGAAGTGTCTCAGGATTGGAATGGGAAGGACTTGGATATCACATCTCATGCTATAGATAGGCTCTCAGGTTTGGAAAGGGAAGGAGTTGGATATCACATTTCATGTTAGAGGAAGGATCTCAGGTTTGGTATCAGAGGCATTGAGATATCACATCTCAGGCTATAGGAAGGGTCTGAGGATTGGAATGGGAAGGAGTTGGATATCACATCTCATGCTATAGGAAGGGTCTCAGGTTTGGTATAAGCATTGAGATATCACATCTCGTGCTATAGGAAGGGTCTCAGGATTGGAATGGGAAGGAGTTGTATATGACATCTCATGCTATAGACAGGGTCTCAGGTTTGGAAAGGGAAGGAGATGGATATCACATTTCATGTTATAGGAAGAGTCTCAGGTTTGGTATTAGAAGCATTGAGATATCCCATCTCATGCTATAGGAAGGGTCTCAGGTTGGAATGGGAAGGAGTTGGATATCACATTTCATGTTATAGGAAGGGTCTCAGGATTGGAATTGGAAGGACTTGGCTATCATATCTCATGCTATAGGAAGGCTCTCAGGTTTGGAAGGGGAAGGAGTTGGATATCACATTTCATGTTAGAGGAACGATCTCAGGTTTGGTATTAGAGGTCTTGAGATATCACATCTCATGCTATAGGAAGGGTCTCAGGATTGGAATGGGAAGGAGTTGGATATCACATCTCAAGCTATAGGAACGGTCTCAGGTTATGTATAAGCATTGTGATATCACATCTCATGCTATAGGAAGGGTCTCAGGATTGGAATGGGAAGGAGTTGGATATCACATCTCATGTTATAGGAAAGATCTCAGGTTTGGTATTAGAAGCATTGAGATATCACATCTCATGTTATAGGAAGGGTCTCAGGATTGGAATGGGAAAAAGTTGGATATCACATCTCATGCTATAGGAAGGGTCTCAGCTTTGGTATAAGCATTGAGATATCACATCTCATGCTATAGGAAGGGTCTCAGGATTGGAATGGGAAGGAGTTGTATATGACATTTCATGCCATAGGAAGGGTCTCAGGTTTGGTATAAGCATTGAGATATCACATCTCTGCTATCGGAAGAGTCTCAGGATTGGAATGGGAAGGAGTTGGATATCACATCTCATGCTAAAGGGAGGGTCTCAGGTTTGGAAGGGGAAGGATTTGGAAATCACATCTCATGTTATAGGAAGGATCTCAGGTTTGGTATTAGAAGCTTTGAGATATCACATCTCATGCTATCGGAAGTATCTCAGGTTTGGTATTAGAGGCATTGAGATATCACATCTCATGCTATCATAAGGGTCTCAGGATTGGAATGGGAAGGAGTTGGATATCACATCTCATGTTATAGGAAGGATCTCAGGTTTGGTATTAGAAGCATTGAGACATCACATCTCATGCTATAGGAACGGTCTCAGGATTGGAATGGGAAGGAGTTGTATATGACATCTCAGGCCATAGGAAGGGTCTCAGGTTTGGTATAAGCATTGAGATATCACATCTCTGCTATCGGAAGAGTCTCAGGATTGGAATGGGAAGGAGTTGGATATCCCATCTCATGTCATAGGAAGGGTCTCAGGTTTGGTATTAGAAGCATTGAGACATCACATCTCATGTTATAGGAAGGGTCTCAGGATTGGAATGGGAAGAAGTTGGATATCACATCTCATGCTATAGGAAGGGTCTCAGGTTTGGTATAAGCATTGAGATATCACATCTCATGTTATAGGAAGGGTCTCAGGATTGGAATGGGAAGGAGTTGTATATGACATCTCATGCCATAGGAAGGGTCTCAGGTTTGGTATAAGCATTGAGATATCACATCATATGCTATAGGAAGGGTCTCAGGATTGGAATGGGAAGGACTTTTGATATCACATCTCATGCTATAGGCAGGGTCTCAGGTTTGGAAAGGGAAGGAGATGGATATCACATTTCATGTTAGAGGTAGGATCTCAGGTTTGGTATTAGAGGCATTGAAATATCACATCTCATGCTATCAGAAGGGTCTCAGGATTGTAATGGGAAGGAGTTGGATATCACATCTCATGCTAAAGGGAGGGTCTCAGGTTTGGAAGTGGAAGGATTTGGAAATCACATCTCATGTTATAGGAAGGATCTCAGGTTTGGTACTAGAAGCATTGGGATATCACATCTCATGCTATCAGAAGTATCTCAGGTTTGGTATTAGAGGCATTGAGATATCACATCTCATGCTATCATAAGGGTCTCAGGATTGGAATGGGAAGGGGTTGGATATCACATCTCATGTTATAGGAAGGATCTCAGGTTTGGTATTAGAAGCATTGAGACATCACATCTCATGCTATAGGAAGGGTCTCAGGATTGGAATGGGAAGGAGTTGGATATCACATCTCATGCTATAGGAAGGGTCTCGGATTTGGTATAAGCATTGAGATATCACATCTCATGCTATAGGAAGGGTCTCAGGATTGGAATGGGAAGGAGTTGTATATGACAAATCAGGCCATAGGAAGGGTCTCAGGTTTGGTATAAGCATTGAGATATCACATCTCTGCTATCGGAAGGGTCTCAGGATTGGAATGGGAAGGAGTTGGATATCCCATCTCATGTTATAGGAAGGGTCTCAGGTTTGGTATTAGAAGCATTGAGATATCACATCTCATGCTATAGGAAGAGTCTCAGGATTGGAATGGGGAGGACTTGGATGTCACATCTCATGCTATAGGGAGGGTCTCAAGTTTGATATTAGAAGCATTGAGATAACAAATATCATGATATCGGAAGGGTCTCAGGATTGGAATGGGAAAGAATTGGATATCACATCTCATGATAAAGGAAGGGTCTAAGGTTTGGAAGGGGAAGGATTTGGATATCACATCTCATGTTATAGGACGGGTCGCAGGTTTTGTATTAGAAGCATTTAGATATCAAGTCTCATGGTATAGGAAGGGTCTGAGAATTGGAATGGGAAGGAGTTGGATATCACATCTCAAGCTATAGGTAGGGTCTCAGGATTGGAATGGGAAGGAGTTTGATATCACATCTCATGCCATAGTATGGGTCTCAGGTTTGGTAGAAGCATTGGGATATCACATCTCATGCTATCGGAAGGGTATCAGTTTGGATTTGGAAGGAGTTGGATATCCCATCTCATGCTATAGGAAGGGTCTCAGGTTGGAATGGGAAGGAGTTGGATATCACATTTCATGTTATAGGAAGGGTCTCAGGATTGGATGGGAAGGACTTGGATATCATATCTCATGCTATAGGAAGGCTCTCAGGTTTGGAAGGGGAAGGAGTTGGATATATCATATTTTATGTTAGAGGAAGGATCTCAGGTTTGGTATTAGAGGCCTTGAGATATCACATCTCATGCTATAGGAAGGGTCTCAGGATTGGAATGGGAAGAAGTTGGATATCACATCTCAAGCTATAGGAAGGGTCTCAGGTTTGGTATAAGCATTGAGATATCACATCTCATGCTATAGGAAGGGTCTCAGGATTGGAATGGGAAGGAGTTGGATATCACATCTCATGTTATAGGAAAGATCTCAGGTTTGGTATTAGAAGCATTGAGACATCACATCTCATGTTATAGGAAGGGTCTCAGGATTGGAATGGGAAGAAGTTGGATATCACATCTCATGCTATAGGAAGGGTCTCAGAGCCTACCTATAGCATGAGATGTGATATCCAAGTCCTTCCCATTCCAATCCTTAGACCCTTCCTACAGCATGCAATATGATATCTCAATGATTCTAATAACAAACCTGAGATCCGTCCTATAACATGAGATGTGATATCCAACTCCTTCCCGTTTCAAACCTGAGACCCTTCCTATAACATGAGATGTGATATCCAACTCCTTCCCGTTTCAAACCTGAGACCCTTCCTATAGTATATGTGATATCCAACTCCTTCCCATTCCAAACATGAGACCCTTCCTATAGCAAGAATGTAATATCCAACTCCTTCCCATTCCAATCCTGAGACCATTCCTATAGCATGAGATGTGATATCTCAATGCTTCTAATACCAAACCTGAGATCCTTCCTATGACATGAGATGTGATATCCAATTCCTCCCCATTCCAAACCTGAGAACCTTCCTACAGCATGCGATGTGATATCTCAATGCTTCTAATACCAAACCTGAGACCAGTCCTATAACATGAGATTGGATATCCAACTCCTTCCCCTTCCAAACCTGAGACCCTTCCTATAGCATGAGATGTGATATCCAACTTCTTCCCATTCCAATCCTGAGACCCTTCCTATAACATGAGATGTGATGTCTCAATGCTTCTAATCTTTACCCTTCCAAACCTTAGACCCTTCCTTTATCATGAGATGGGATATCCAACTCCTTCCCATTCCAATCCTGAGACCCTTCCGATAGCAGAGGAGAAGTGATATCTCAATGCTTATACCAATCCTGAGACCCTTCCTATGGCCTGAGATGTCATATACAACTCCTTCCCAATCCAATCCTGAGACCCTTCCTATAGCATGAGATGTGATATCTCAATGCTTATACCAAATCTGAGACCCTTCCTATAGCATGAGATGTGATATCCAACTCCTTCCCATTCCATCTCATGCTATCGGAAGTATCTCAGGTTTGGTATTAGAGGCATTGAGATATCACATCTCATGCTATCATAAGGGTCTCAGGATTGGAATGGGAAGGAGTTGGATATCACATCTCATGTTATAGGAAGGATCTCAGGTTTGGTATTAGAAGCATTGAGACATCACATCTCATGCTATAGGAAGGGTCTCAGGATTGGAATGGGAAGGAGTTGGATATCACATCTCATGCTATAGGAAGGGTCTCAGATTTGGTATAAGCATTGAGATATCACATCTCATGCTATAGGAAGGGTCTCAGGATTGGAATGGGAAGGAGTTGTATATGACATCTCAGGCCATAGGAAGGGTCTCAGGTTTGGTATAAGCATTGAGATATCACATCTCTGCTATCGGAAGGGTCTCAGGATTGGAATGGGAATGAGTTGGATATCCCATCTCATGTTATAGGAAGAGTCTCAGGTTTGGTATTAGAAGCATTGAGATATCCCATCTCATGCTATAGGAAGGGTCTCAGGTTGGAATGGGAAGGAGTTGGATATCACATTTCATGTTATAGGAAGGGTCTCAGGATTGGAATTGGAAGGACTTGGCTATCATATCTCATGCTATAGGAAGGCTCTCAGGTTTGGAAGGGGAAGGAGTTGGATATCACATTTCATGTTAGAGGAACGATCTCAGGTTTGGTATTAGAGGCCTTGAGATATCACATCTCATGCTATAGGAAGGGTCTCAGGATTGGAATAGGAAGGAGTTGGATATCACATCTCAAGCTATAGGAACGGTCTCAGGTTTGGTATAAGCATTGTGATATCACATCTCATGCTATAGTAAGGGTCTCAGGATTGGAATGGGAAGGAGTTGGATATCACATCTCATGTTATAGGAAAGATCTCAGGTTTGGTATTAGAAGCATTGCGACATCACATCTCATGTTATAGGAAGGGTCTCAGGATTGGAATGGGAAGAAGTTGGATATCACATCTCATGCTATAGGAAGGGTCTCAGGTTTGGTATAAGCATTGAGATATCACATCTCATGCTATAGGAAGGGTCTCAGGTTTGGAATGGGAAGGAGTTGTATATGACATCTCATGCCATAGGAAGGGTCTCAGGTTTGGTATAAGCATTGAGATATCACATCACATGCTATAGGAAGGGTCTCAGGATTGGAATGGAAAGGACTTGGATATCACATCTCATGCTATAGGCAGGGTCCCAGGTTTGGAAAGGGAAGGAGATGGATATCACATTTCATGTTAGAGGTAGGATCTCAGGTTTGGTATTAGAGGCATTGAAATATCACATCTCATGCTATCAGAAGGGTCTCAGGATTGGAATGGGAAGGAGTTGGATATCACATCTCATGCTAAAGGGAGGGTCTCAGGTTTGGAAGGGGAAGGATTTGGAAATCACATCTCATGTTATAGGAAGGATCTCAGGTTTGGTATTAGAAGCATTGAGATATCACATCTCATGCTATCGGAAGTATCTCAGGTTTGGTATTAGAGGCATTGAGATATCACATCTCATGCTATCATAAGGGTCTCAGGATTGGAATGGGAAGGAGTTGGATATCACATCTCATGTTATAGGAAGGCTCTCAGGTTTGGAAGGGGAAGGAGTTGGATATCACATTTCATGTTAGAGGAACGATCTCAGGTTTGGTATTAGAGGCCTTGAGATATCACATCTCATGCTATAGGAAGGGTCTCAGGATTGGAATGGGAAGGAGTTGGATATCACATCTCAAGCTATAGGAACGGTCTCAGGTTTGGTATAAGCATTGTGATATCACATCTCATGCTATAGGAAGGGTCTCAGGATTGGAATGGGAAGGAGTTGGATATCACATCTCATGTTATAGGAAAGATCTCAGGTTTGGTATTAGAAGCATTGCGACATCACATCTCATGTTATAGGAAGGGTCTCAGGATTGGAATGGGAAGAAGTTGGATATCACATCTCATGCTATAGGAAGGGTCTCAGGTTTGGTATAAGCATTGAGATATCACATCTCATGCTATAGGAAGGGTCTCAGGATTGGAATGGGAAGGAGTTGTATATGACATCTCATGCCATAGGAAGGGTCTCAGGTTTGGTATAAGCATTGAGATATCACATCACATGCTATAGGAAGGGTCTCAGGATTGGAATGGAAAGGACTTGGATATCACATCTCATGCTATAGGCAGGGTCTCAGGTTTGGAAAGGGAAGGAGATGGATATCACATTTCATGTTAGAGGTAGGATCTCAGGTTTGGTATTAGAGGCATTGAAATATCACATCTCATGCTATCAGATTGGTCTCAGGATTGGAATGGGAAGGAGTTGGATATCACATCTCATGCTAAAGGGAGGGTCTCAGGTTTGGAAGGGGAAGGATTTGGAAATCACATCTCATGTTATAGGAAGGATCTCAGGTTTGGTATTAGAAGCATTGAGATATCACATCTCATGCTATCGGAAGTATCTCAGGTTTGGTATTAGAGGCATTGAGATATCACATCTCATGCTATCATAAGGGTCTCAGGATTGGAATGGGAAGGAGTTGGATATCACATCTCATGTTATAGGAAGGATCTCAGGTTTGGTATTAGAAGCATTGAGACATCACATCTCATGCTATAAGAAGGGTCTCAGGATTGGAATGGGAAGGAGTTGGATATCACATCTCATGCTATAGGAAGGGTCTCAGATTTGGTATAAGCATTGAGATATCACATCTCATGCTATAGGAAGGGTCTCAGGATTGGAATGGGAAGGAGTTGTATATGACATCTCAGGCCATAGGAAGGGTCTCAGGTTTGGTAAAAGCATTGAGATATCACATCTCTGCTATCGGAAGGGTCTCAGGATTGGAATGGGAAGGAGTTGGATATCCCATCTCATGTTATAGGAAGGGTCTCAGGTTTGGTATTAGAAGCATTGAGACATCACATCTCATGTTATAGGAAGGGTCTCAGGATTGGAATGGGAAGAAGTTGGATATCACATCTCATGCTATAGGAAGGGTCTCAGGTTTGGTATAAGCATTGAGATATCACATCTCATGCTATAGGAAGGGTCTCAGGATTGGAATGGGAAGGAGTTGTATATGACATCTCATGCCATAGGAAGGGTCTCAGGTTTGGTATAAGCATTGAGATATCACATCACATGCTATAGGAAGGGTCTCAGGATTGGAATGGGAAGGACTTGGATATCACATCTCATTCTATAGGCAGGGTCTCAGGTTTGGAAAGGGAAGGAGATGGATATCACATTTCATGTTAGAGGTAGGATCTTAGGTTTGGTATTAGAGGCATTGAAATATCACATCTCATGCTATCAGAAGGGTCTCAGGATTGGAATGGGAAGGAGTTGGATATCACATCTCATGCTAAAGGGAGGGTCTCAGGTTTGGAAGTGGAAGGATTTGGAAATCACATCTCATGTTATAGGAAGGATCTCAGGTTTGGTATTAGAAGCATTGAGATATCACATCTCATGCTATCAGAAGTATCTCAGGTTTGGTATTAGAGGCATTGAGATATCACATCTCATGCTATCATAAGGGTCTCAGGATTGGAATGGGAAGGAGTTGGATATCACATCTCATGTTATAGGAAGGATCTCAGGTTTGGTATTAGAAGAATTGAGACATCACATCTCATGCTATAGGAAGGGTCTCAGGATTGGAATGGGAAGAAGTTGGATATCACATCTCATGCTATAGGAAGGGTCTCAGATTTTGTATAAGCATTGAGATATCACATCTAATGCTATAGGAAGGGTCTCAGGATTGGAATGGGAAGGAGTTGCATATGACATCTCAGGCCATAGGAAGGGTCTCAGGTTTGGTATAAGCATTGAGATATCACATCTCTGCTATCGGAAGGGTCTCAGGATTGGAATGGGAAGGAGTTGGATATCCCAAATCATGTTATAGGAAGGGTCTCAGGTTTGGTATTAGAAGCATTGAGATATCACATCTCATGCTATAGGAAGGGTCTCAGGATTGGAATGGGGAGGACTTGGATGTCACATCTCATGTTATAGGAAGGCTCTCAGGTTTGGAAGGGGAAGGAGTTGGATATCACATTTCATGTTAGAGGAACGATCTCAGGTTTTGTATTAGAGGCCTTGAGATATCACATCTCATGCTATAGGAAGGGTCTCAGGATTGGAATGGGAAGGAGTTGGATATCACATCTCAAGCTATAGGAACGGTCTCAGGTTTGGTATAAGCATTGTGATATCACATCTCATGCTATAGGAAGGGTCTCAGGATTGGAATGGGAAGGAGTTGGATATCACATCTCATGTTATAGGAAAGATCTCAGGTTTGGTATTAGAGGCATTGAAATATCACATCTCATGCTATCAGAAGGGTCTCAGGATTGGAATGGGAAGGAGTTGGATATCACATCTCATGCTAAAGGGAGGGTCTCAGGTTTGGAAGTGGAAGGATTTGGAAATCACATCTCATGTTATAGGAAGGATCTCAGGTTTGGTATTAGAAGCATTGAGATATCACATCTCATGCTATCAGAAGTATCTCAGGTTTGGTATTAGAGGCATTGAGATATCACATCTCATGCTATCATAAGGGTCTCAGGATTGGAATGGGAAGGAGTTGGATATCACATCTCATGTTATAGGAAGGATCTCAGGTTTGGTATTAGAAGAATTGAGACATCACATCTCATGCTATAGGAAGGGTCTCAGGATTGGAATGGGAAGAAGTTGGATATCACATCTCATGCTATAGGAAGGGTCTCAGATTTGGTATAAGCATTGAGATATCACATCTAATGCTATAGGAAGGGTCTCAGGATTGGAATGGGAAGGAGTTCCATATGACATCTCAGGCTTGGTATAAGCATTGAGATATCACATCTCTGCTATCGGAAGGATCTCAGGATTGGAATGGGAAGGAGTTGGATATCCCAAATCATGTTATAGGAAGGGTCTCAGGTTTGGTATTAGAAGCATTGAGATATCACATCTCATGCTATAGGAAGGGTCTCAGGATTGGAATGGGGAGGACTTGGATGTCACATCTCATGTTATAGGAAGGCTCTCAGGTTTGGAAGGGGAAGGAGTTGGATATCACATTTCATGTTAGAGGAACGATCTCAGGTTTGGTATTAGAGGCCTTGAGATATCACATCTCATGCTATAGGAAGGGTCTCAGGATTGGAATGGGAAGGAGTTGGATATCACATCTCAAGCTATAGGAACGGTCTCAGGTTTGGTATAAGCATTGTGATATCACATCTCATGCTATAGGAAGGGTCTCAGGATTGGAATGGGAAGGAGTTGGATATCACATCTCATGTTATAGGAAAGATCTCAGGTTTGGTATTAGAAGCATTGCGACATCACATCTCATGTTATAGGAAGGGTCTCAGGATTGGAATGGGAAGAAGTTGGATATCACATCTCATGCTATAGGAAGGGTCTCAGGTTTGGTATAAGCATTGAGATATCACATCTCATGCTATAGGAAGGGTCTCAGGATTGGAATGGGAAGGAGTTGTATATGATATCTCATGCCATAGGAAGGGTCTCAGGTTTGGTATAAGCATTGAGATATCCCATCACATGCTATAGGAAGGGTCTCAGGATTGGAATGGAAAGGACTTGGATATCACATCTCATGCTATAGGCAGGGTCTCAGGTTTGGAAAGGGAAGGAGATGGATATCACATTTCATGTTAGAGGTAGGATCTCAGGTTTGGTATTAGAGGCATTGAAATATCACATCTCATGCTATCAGATGGGTCTCAGGATTGGAATGGGAAGGAGTTGGATATCACATCTCATGCTAAAGGGAGGGTCTCAGGTTTGGAAGGGGAAGGATTTGGAAATCACATCTCATGTTATAGGAAGGATCTCAGGTTTGGTATTAGAAGCATTGAGATATCACATCTCATGCTATCGGAAGTATCTCAGGTTTGGTATTAGAGGCATTGAGATATCACATCTCATGCTATCATGAGGGTCTCAGGATTGGAATGGGAAGGAGTTGGATATCACATCTCATGTTATAGGAAGGATCTCAGGTTTGGTATTAGAAGCATTGAGACATCACATCTCATGCTATAGGAAGGGTCTCAGGATTGGAATGGGAAGGAGTTGGATATCACATCTCATGCTATAGGAAGGGTCTCAGAATTGGTATAAGCATTGAGATATCACATCACATGCTATAGGAAGGGTCTCAGGATTGGAATGGGAAGGACTTGGATATCACATCTCATGCTATAGGCAGGGTCTCAGGTTTGGAAAGGGAAGGAGATGGATATCACATTTCATGTTAGAGGTAGGATCTCAGGTTTGGTATTAGAGGCATTGAAATATCACATCTCATGCTATCAGAAGGGTCTCAGGATTGGAATGGGAAGGAGTTGGATATCACATCTCATGCTAAAGGGAGGGTCTCAGGTTTGGAAGTGGAAGGATTTGGAAATCACATCTCATGTTATAGGAAGGATCTCAGGTTTGGTATTAGAAGCATTGAGATATCACATCTCATGCTATCAGAAGTATCTCAGGTTTGGTATTAGAGGCATTGAGATATCACATCTCATGCTATCATAAGGGTCTCAGGATTGGAATGGGAAGGAGTTGGATATCACATCTCATGTTATAGGAAGGATCTCAGGTTTGGTATTAGAAGAATTGAGACATCACATCTCATGCTATAGGAAGGGTCTCAGGATTGGAATGGGAAGAAGTTGGATATCACATCTCATGCTATAGGAAGGGTCTCAGATTTGGTATAAGCATTGAGATATCACATCTAATGCTATAGGAAGGGTCTCAGGATTGGAATGGGAAGGAGTTGCATATGACATCTCATGCCATAGGAAGGGTCTCAGGTTTGGTATAAGCATTGAGATATCACATCTCTGCTATCGGAAGGGTCTCAGGATTGGAATGGGAAGGAGTTGGATATCCCAAATCATGTTATAGGAAGGGTCTCAGGTTTGGTATTAGAAGCATTGAGATATCACATCTCATGCTATAGGAAGGGTCTCAGGATTGGAATGGGGAGGACTTGGATGTCACATCTCATGTTATAGGGAGGGTCTCAAGTTTGATATTAGAAGCATTGAGATAACAAATCTCATGATATCGGAAGGGTCTCAGGATTGGAATGGGAAGGAATTGGATATCACATCTCATGATAAAGGAAGGGTCTAAGGTTTGGAAGGGGAAGGATTTGGATATCACATCTCATGTTATAGGACGGGTCTCAGGTTTGGTATTAGAAGCATTGAGATATCAAGTCTCATGGTATAGGAAGGGTCTCAGAATTGGAATGGGAAGGAGTTGGATATCACATCTCAAGCTATAGGTAGGGTCTCAGGATTGGAATGGGAAGGAGTTTGATATCACATCTCATGCCATAGTATGGGTCTCAGGTTTGGTAGAAGCATTGGAATATCACATCTCATGCTATCGGAAGGGTATCAGTATTGGATTTGGAAGGAGTTGGATATCCCATCTCATGCTATAGGAAGGGTCTCAGGTTGGAATGGGAAGGAATTGGATATCACATTTCATGTTATAGGAAGGCTCTCAGGTTTGGAAGGGGAAGGAGTTGGATATCACATTTCATGTTAGAGGAAGGATCTCAGGTTTGGTATTAGAGGCCTTGAGATATCACATCTCATGCTATAGGAAGGGTCTCAGGATTGGAATGGGAAGGAGTTGGATATCACATCTCAAGCTATAGGAAGGGTCTCAGGTTTGGTATAAGCATTGAGATGTCACATCTCATGCTATAGGAAGGGTCTCAGGATTGGAATGGGAAGGAGTTGGATATCACATCTCATGTTATAGGAAAGATCTCAGGTTTGGTATTAGAAGCATTGAGACATCACATCTCATGTTACACGAAGGGTCTCAGGATTGGAATGGGAAGAAGTTGGATATCACATCTCATGCTATAGGAAGAGTCTCAGGTTTGGAAGGGGAAGGAGTTGGATATCCAATCTCATGTTATAGGACTGGTCTCGGGTTTGGTATTAGAAGCATTGAGATATCACATCGCATGCTGTAGGAAGGTTTTCAGGTTTGGAATGGGGAGGAATTGGATATCACATCTCATGTCATAGGAAGGATCTCAGGTTTGGTATTAGAAGCATTGAGATATCACATCTCATGCTATAGGAATGCTCTCAGGATTGGAATGGGAAGGAGTTGGATATTACACTCTTGCTATAGGAAGGGTCTCATGTTTGGAATGGGAAGGAGTTGGATATCACATATGCTATAGGAAGGGTCTCAAGTTTGGACCGGGAAATAGTTGGATATCACATCTCATGTTATAGGAAGGGTCTCAGGTTTGGTATAAGCATTGAGATATCACATCTCTGCTATCGGAAGTGTCTCAGGATTGGAATGGGAAGGAGTTGGATATCCCATCTCATGTTATAGGACGGGTCTCAGGTTTGGTATAAGCATTGTGATATCACATCTCATGCTATAGGAAGGGTCTCAGGATTGGAATGGGAAGGAGTTGGATATCACATCTCATGTTATAGGAAAGATCTCAGGTTTGGTATTAGAAGCATTGCGACATCACATCTCATGTTATAGGAAGGGTCTCAGGATTGGAATGGGAAGAAGTTGGATATCACATCTCATGCTATAGGAAGGGTCTCAGGTTTGGTATAAGCATTGAGATATCACATCTCATGCTATAGGAAGGGTCTCAGGATTGGAATGGGAAGGAGTTGTATATGACATCTCATGCCATAGGAAGGGTGTCAGGTTTGGTATAAGCATTGAGATATCACATCACATGCTATAGGAAGGGTCTCAGGATTGGAATGGAAAGGACTTGGATATCACATCTCATGCTATAGGCAGGGTCTCAGGTTTGGAAAGGGAAGGAGATGGATATCACATTTCATGTTAGAGGTAGGATCTCAGGTTTGGTATTAGAGGCATTGAAATATCACATCTCATGCTATCAGATTGGTCTCAGGATTGGAATGGGAAGGAGTTGGATAACACATCTCATGCTAAAGGGAGGGTCTCAGGTTTGGAAGGGGAAGGATTTGGAAATCACATCTCATGTTATAGGAAGGATCTCAGGTTTGGTATTAGAAGCATTGAGATATCACATCTCATGCTATCGGAAGTATCTCAGGTTTGGTATTAGAGGCATTGAGATATCACATCTCATGCTATCATAAGGGTCTCAGGATTGGAATGGGAAGGAGTTGGATATCACATCTCATGTTATAGGAAGGATCTCAGGTTTGGTATTAGAAGCATTGAGATATCAAATCTCATGCTATCGGAAGTATCTCAGGTTTGGTATTAGAGGCATTGAGATATCACATCTCATGCTATCATAAGGGTCTCAGGATTGGAATGGGAAGGAGTTGGATATCACATCTCATGTTATAGGAAGGATCTCAGGTTTGGTATTAGAAGCATTGAGACATCACATCTCATGCTATGGGAAGGGTCTCAGGATTGGAATGGGAAGGAGTTGGATATCACATCTCATGCTATAGGAAGGGTCTCAGATTTGGTATAAGCATTGAGATATCACATCTCATGCTATAGGAAGGGTCTCAGGATTGGAATGGGAAGGAGTTGGATATCACATCTCATGTTATAGGAAAGATCTCAGGTTTGGTATTAGAAGCATTGAGACATCACATCTCATGTTATAGGAAGGGTCTCAGGATTGGAATGGGAAGAAGTTGGATATCACATCTCATGCTATAGGAAGAGTCTCAGGTTTGGAAGGGGAAGGAGTTGGATATCCAATCTCATGTTATAGGACTGGTCTCGGGTTTGGTATTAGAAGCATTGAGATATCACATCGCATGCTGTAGGAAGGTTTTCAGGTTTGGAATGGGGAGGAATTGGATATCACATCTCATGTCATAGGAAGGATCTCAGGTTTGGTATTAGAAGCATTGAGATATCACATCTCATGCTATAGGAATGGTCTCAGGATTGGAATGGGAAGGAGTTGGATATTACACTCTTGCTATAGGAAGGGTCTCATGTTTGGAATGGGAAGGAGTTGGATATCACATATGCTATAGGAAGGGTCTCAGGTTTGGACCGGGAAATAGTTGGATATCACATCTCATGTTATAGGAAGGGTCTCAGGTTTGGTATAAGCATTGAGATATCACATCTCTGCTATCGGAAGTGTCTCAGGATTGGAATGGGAAGGAGTTGGATATCCCATCTCATGTTATAGGACGGGTCTCAGGTTTGTTATTAGAATCATTGAGATATCATATTGCATGCTGTAGGAAGGGTCTAAGGATTGGAATGGGAAGGACTTGGATATCACATCTCATGCTATAGGTAGGCTCTCAGGTTTGGAAAGGGAAGGAGTTGGATATCACATTTCATGTTAGAGGAAGGATCTCAGGTTTGGTATTAGAGGCATTGAGATATCACATCTCATGCTATAGGAAGAGTCTCAGGATTGGAATGGGAAGGAGTTGGATATCACATCTCATGCTATAGGAAGGGTCTCAGGTTTGGTATAAGCATTGAGATATCACATCTCATGCTATAGGAAGGGTCTCGGGATTGGAATGGGAAGGAGTTGGATATCACATCTCATGTTATAGGAAGGGTCTCAGGTTTGGTATAAGCATTGAGATATCACATCTCATGCTATAGGAAGGGTCTCAGGTTTGGAATGGGAAGGAGTTGTATTTGACATCTCATGCCATAGGAAGGGTCTCAGGTTTGGTATAAGCATTGAGATATCACATCACATGCTATAGGAAGGGTCTCAGGATTGGAATGGAAAGGACTTGGATATCACATCTCATGCTATAGGCAGTTGCTCAGTTTTGGAAAGGGAAGGAGATGGATATCACATTTCATGTTAGAGGTAGGATCTCAGGTTTGGTATTAGAGGCATTGAAATATCACATCTCATGCTATCAGAAGGGTCTCAGGATTGGAATGGGAAGGAGTTGGATATCACATCTCATGCTAAAGGGAGGGTCTCAGGTTTGGAAGGGGAAGGATTTGGAAATCACATCTCATGTTATAGGAAGGATCTCAGGTTTGGTATTAGACGCATTGAGATATCACATCTCATGCTATCGGAAGTATCTCAGGTTTGGTATTAGAGGCATTGAGATATCACATCTCATGCTATCATAAGGGTCTCAGGATTGGAATGGCAAGGAGTTGGATATCACATCTCATGTTATAGGAAGGCTCTCAGGTTTGGAAGGGGAAGGAGTTGGATATCACATTTCATGTTAGAGGAACGATCTCAGGTTTGGTATTAGAGGCCTTGAGATATCACATCTCATGCTATAGGAAGGGTCTCAGGATTGGAATGGGAAGGAGTTGGATATCACATCTCAAGCTATAGGAACGGTCTAAGGTTTGGTATAAGCATTGTGATATCACATCTCATGCTATAGGAAGGTTTTCAGGTTTGGAATGGGGAGGAATTGGATATCACATCTCATGTCATAGGAAGGATCTCAGGTTTGGTATTAGAAGCATTGAGATATCACATCTCATGCTATAGGAATGGTCTCAGGATTGGAATGGGAAGGAGTTGGATATTACACTCTTGCTATAGGAAGGGTCTCATGTTTGGAATGGGAAGGAGTTGGATATCACATATGCTATAGGAAGGGTCTCAGGTTTGGAAGGGGAAGGAGTTGGATATCACATTTCATGTTAGAGGAAGGATCTCAGGTTTGGTATTAGTGGCCTTGAGATATCACATCTCATGCTATAGGAAGGGTCTCAGGATTGGAATGGGAAGGAGTTGGATATCACATCTCAAGCTATAGGAACGGTCTCAGGTTTGGTATAAGCATTGTGATATCACATCTCATGCTATAGGAAGGGTCTCAGGATTGGAATGGGAAGGAGTTGGATATCACATCTCATGTTATAGGAAAGATCTCAGCTTTGGTATTAGAAGCATTGAGACATCACATCTCATGTTATAGGAAGGGTCTCAGGATTGGAATGGGAAGAAGTTGGATATCACATCTCATGCTATAGGAAGGGTCTCAGGTTTGGTATAAGCATTGAGATATCACATCTCATGCTATAGGAAGGGTCTCAGGATTGGAATGGGAAGGAGTTGTATATGACATCTCATGCCATAGGAAGGGTCTCAGGTTTGGTATAAGCATTGAGATATCACATCACATGCTATAGGAAGGGTCTCAGGATTGGAATGGGAAGGACTTGGATATCACATCTCATGCTATAGGCAGGGTCTCAGGTTTGGAAAGGGAAGGAGATGGATATCACATTTCATGTTAGAGGTAGGATCTCAGGTTTGGAATTAGAGGCATTGAGATATCACATCTCATGCTATCATAAGGGTCTCAGGATTGGAATGGGAAGGAGTTGGATATCACATCTCATGTTATAGGAAGGATCTCAGGTTTGGTATTAGAAGCATTGAGATATCACATCTCATGCTATCGGAAGTATCTCAGGTTTGGTATTAGAGGCATTGAGATATCACATCTCATGCTATCATAAGGGTCTCAGGATTGGAATGGGAAGGAGTTGGATATCACATCTCATGTTATAGGAAGGATCTCAGGTTTGGTATTAGAAGCATTGAGACCTCACATCTCATGCTATAGGAAGGGTCTCAGGATTGGAATGGGAAGGAGTTGGATATCACATCTCATGCTATAGGAAGGGTCTCAGATTTGGTATAAGCATTGAGATATCACATCTCATGCTATAGGAAGGGTCTCAGGATTGGAATGGGAAGGAGTTGGATATCACATCTCATGTTATAGGAAAGATCTCAGGTTTGGTATTAGAAGCATTGAGACATCACATCTCATGTTATAGGAAGGGTCTCAGGATTGGAATAGGAAGAAGTTGGATATCAAATCTCATGCTATAGGAAGAGTCTCAGGTTTGGAAGGGGAAGGAGTTGGATATCCAATCTCATGTTATAGGACTGGTCTCGGGTTTGGTATTAGAAGCATTGAGATATCACATCGCATGCTGTAGGAAGGTTTTCAGGTTTGGAATGGGGAGGAATTGGATATCACATCTCATGTCATAGGAAGGATCTCAGGTTTGGTATTAGAAGCATTGAGATATCACATCTCATGCTATAGGAATGGTCTCAGGATTGGAATGGGAAGGAGTTGGATATTACACTCTTGCTATAGGAAGGGTCTCATGTTTGGAATAGGAAGGAGTTGGATATCACATATGCTATAGGAAGGGTCTCAGGTTTGGACCGGGAAATAGTTGGATATCACATCTCATGTTATAGGAAGGGTCTCAGGTTTGGTATAAGCATTGAGATATCACATCTCTGCTATCGGAAGTGTCTCAGGATTGGAATGGGAAGGAGTTGGATATCCCATCTCATGTTATAGGACGGGTCTCAGGTTTGTTATTAGAATCATTGAGATATCATATTGCATGCTGTAGGAAGGGTCTAAGGATTGGAATGGGAAGGACTTGGATATCACATCTCATGCTATAGGTAGGCTCTCAGGTTTGGAAAGGGAACGAGTTGGATATCACATTTCATGTTAGAGGAAGGATCTCAGGTTTGGTATTAGAGGCATTGAGATATCACATCTCATGCTATAGGAAGAGTCTCAGGATTGGAATGGGAAGGAGTTGGATATCACATCTCATGCTATAGGAAGGGTCTCAGGTTTGGTATAAGCATTGAGATATCACATCTCATGCTATAGGAAGGGTCTCGGGATTGGAATGGGAAGGAGTTGGATATCACATCTCATGTTATAGGAAGGGTCTCAGGTTTGGTATAAGCATTGAGATATCACATCTCATGCTATAGGAAGGGTCTCAGGTTTGGAATGGGAAGGAGTTGTATATGACATCTCATGCCATAGGAAGGGTCTCAGGTTTGGTATAAGCATTGAGATATCACATCACATGCTATAGGAAGGGTCTCAGGATTGGAATGGAAAGGACTTGGATATCACATCTCATGCTATAGGCAGGGTCTCAGGTTTGGAAAGGGAAGGAGATGGATATCACATTTCATGTTAGAGGTAGGATCTCAGGTTTGGTATTAGAGGCATTGAAATATCACATCTCATGCTATCAGAAGGGTCTCAGGATTGGAATGGGAAGGAGTTGGATATCACATCTCATGCTAAAGGGAGGGTCTGAGGTTTGGAAGGGGAAGGATTTGGAAATCACATCTCATGTTATAGGAAGGATCTCAGGTTTGGTATTAGAAGCATTGAGATATCACATCTCATGCTATCGGAAGTATCTCAGGTTTGGTATTAGAGGCATTGAGATATCACATCTCATGCTATCATAAGGGTCTCAGGATTGGAATGGGAAGGAGTTGGATATCACATCTCATGTTATAGGAAGGCTCTCAGGTTTGGAAGGGGAAGGAGTTGGATATCACATTTCATGTTAGAGGAACGATCTCAGGTTTGGTATTAGAGGCCTTGAGATATCACATCTCATGCTATAGGAAGGGTCTCAGGATTGGAATGGGAAGGAGTTGGATATTACATCTCAAGCTATAGGAACGGTCTAAGGTTTGGTATAAGCATTGTGATATCACATCTCATGCTATAGGAAGGGTCTCAGGATTGGAATGGGAAGGAGTTGGATATCACATCTCATGTTATAGGAAAGATCTCAGGTTTGGTATTAGAAGCATTGCGACATCACATCTCATGTTATAGGAAGGGTCTCAGGATTGGAATGGGAAGAAGTTGGATATCACATCTCATGCTATAGGAAGGGTCTCAGGTTTGGTATAAGCATTGAGATATCACATCTCATGCTATAGGAAGGGTCTCAGGATTGGAATGGGAAGGAGTTGTATATGACATCTCATGCCATAGGAAGGGTCTCAGGTTTGGTATAAGCATTGAGATATCACATCACATGCTATAGGAAGGGTCTCAGGATTGGAATGGAAAGGACTTGGATATCACATCTCATGCTATAGGCAGGGTCTCAGGTTTGGAAAGGGAAGGAGATGGATATCACATTTCATGTTAGAGGTAGGATCTCAGGTTTGGTATTAGAGGCATTGAAATATCACATCTCATGCTATCAGATTGGTCTCAGGATTGGAATGGGAAGGAGTTGGATATCACATCTCATGCTAAAGGGAGGGTCTCAGGTTTGGAAGGGGAAGGATTTGGAAATCACATCTCATGTTATAGTAAGGATCTCAGGTTTGGTATTAGAAGCATTGAGATATCACATCTCATGCTATCGGAAGTATCTCAGGTTTGGTATTAGAGGCATTGAGATATCACATCTCATGCTATCATAAGGGTCTCAGGATTGGAATGGGAAGGAGTTGGATATCACATCTCATGTTATAGGAAGGATCTCAGGTTTGGTATTAGAAGCATTGAGACATCACATCTCATGCTATAGGAAGGGTCTCAGGATTGGAATGGGAAGGAGTTGGATATCACATCTCATGCTATAGGAAGGGTCTCAGATTTGGTATAAGCATTGAGATATCACATCTCATGCTATAGGAAGGGTCTCAGGATTGGAATGGGAAGGAGTTGGATATCACATCTCATGTTATAGGAAAGATCTCAGGTTTGGTATTAGAAGCATTGAGACATCACATCTCATGTTATAGGAAGGGTCTCAGGATTGGAATGGGAAGAAGTTGGATATCACATCTCATGCTATAGGAAGAGTCTCAGGTTTGGAAGGGGAAGGAGTTGGATATCCAATCTCATGTTATAGGACTGGTCTCGGGTTTGGTATTAGAAGCATTGAGATATCACATCGCATGCTGTAGGAAGGTTTTCAGGTTTGGAATGGGGAGGAATTGGATATCACATCTCATGTCATAGGAAGGATCTCAGGTTTGGTATTAGAAGCATTGAGATATCACATCTCATGCTATAGGAATGGTCTCAGGATTGGAATGGGAAGGAGTTGGATATTACACTCTTGCTATAGGAAGGTTCTCATGTTTGGAATGGGAAGGAGTTGGATATCACATATGCTATAGGAAGGGTCTCAGGTTTGGTCCGGGAAATAGTTGGATATCACATCTCATGTTATAGGAAGGGTCTCAGGTTTGGTATAAGCATTGAGATATCACATCTCTGCTATCGGAAGTGTCTCAGGATTGGAATGGGAAGGAGTTGGATATCCCATCTCATGTTATAGGACAGGTCTCAGGTTTGTTATTAGAATCATTGAGATATCATATTGCATGCTGTAGGAAGGGTCTAAGGATTGGAATGGGAAGGACTTGGATATCACATCTCATGCTATAGGTAGGCTCTCAGGTTTGGAAAGGGAAGGAGTTGGATATCACATTTCATGTTAGAGGAAGGATCTCAGGTTTGGTATTAGAGGCATTGAGATATCACATCTCATGCTATAGGAAGAGTCTCAGGATTGGAATGGGAAGGAGTTGGATATCACATCTCATGCTATAGGAAGGGTCTCAGGTTTGGTATAAGCATTGAGATATCACATCTCATGCTATAGGAAGGGTCTCGGGATTGGAATGGGAAGGAGTTGGATATCACATCTCATGTTATAGGAAGGGTCTCAGGTTTGGTATAAGCATTGGGATATCACATCTCATGCTATAGGAAGGGTCTCAGGTTTGGAATGGGAAGGAGTTGCATATGACATCTCATGCCATAGGAAGGGTCTCAGGTTTGGTATAAGCATTGAGATATCACATCACATGCTATAGGAAGGGTCTCAGGATTGGAATGGAAAGGACTTGGATATCACATCTCATGCTATAGGCAGGGTCTCAGTTTTGGAAAGGGAAGGAGATGGATATCACATTTCATGTTAGAGGTAGGATCTCAGGTTTGGTATTAGAGGCATTGAAATATCACATCTCATGCTATCAGAAGGGTCTCAGGATTGGAATGGGAAGGAGTTGGATATCACATCTCATGCTAAAGGGAGGGTCTCAGGTTTGGAAGGGGAAGGATTTGGAAATCACATCTCATGTTATAGGAAGGATCTCAGGTTTGGTATTAGAAGCATTGAGATATCACATCTCATGCTATCGGAAGTATCTCAGGTTTGGTATTAGAGGCATTGAGATATCACATCTCATGCTATCATAAGGGTCTCAGGATTGGAATGGGAAGGAGTTGGATATCACATCTCATGTTATAGGAAGGCTCTCAGGTTTGGAAGGGGAAGGAGTTGGATGTCACATTTCATGTTAGAGGAACGATCTCAGGTTTGGTATTAGAGGCCTTGAGATATCACATCTCATGCTATAGGAAGGGTCTCAGGATTGGAATGGGAAGGAGTTGGATATCACATCTCAAGCTATAGGAACGGTCTAAGGTTTGGTATAAGCATTGTGATATCACATCTCATGCTATAGGAAGGTTTTCAGGTTTGGAATGGGGAGGAATTGGATATCACATCTCATGTCATAGGAAGGATCTCAGGTTTGGTATTAGAAGCATTGAGATATCACATCTCATGCTATAGGAATGCTCTCAGGATTGGAATGGGAAGGAGTTGGATATTACACTCTTGCTATAGGAAGGGTCTCATGTTTGGAATGGGAAGGAGTTGGATATCACATATGCTATAGGAAGGGTCTCAGGTTTGGACCGGGAAATAGTTGGATATCACATCTCATGTTATAGGAAGGGTCTCAGGTTTGGTATAAGCATTGAGATATCACATCTCTGCTATCGGAAGTGTCTCAGGATTGGAATGGGAAGGAGTTGGATATCCCATCTCATGTTATAGGACGGGTCTCAGGTTTGTTATTAGAATCATTGAGATATCATATTGCATGCTGTAGGAAGGGTCTAAGGATTGGAATGGGAAGGACTTGGATATTCCATCTCATGCTATAGGTAGGCTCTCAGGTTTGGAAAGGGAAGGAGTTTGATATCACATTTCATGTTAGAGGAAGGATCTCAGGTTTGGTATAAGCATTGAGATATCACATCTCATGCTATAGGAAGGGTCTCGGGATTGTAATGGGAAGGAGTTGGATATCACATCTCATGTTATAGGAAGGGTCTCAGGTTTGGTATAAGCATTGAGATATCACATCTCATGCTATAGGAAGGGTCTCAGGTTTGGAATGGGAAGGAGTTGTATATGACATCTCATGCCATAGGAAGGGTCTCAGGTTTGGTATAAGCATTGAGATATCACATCACATGCTATAGGAAGGGTCTCAGGATTGGAATGGAAAGGACTTGGATATCACATCTCATGCTATAGGCAGGGTCTCAGGTTTGGAAAGGGAAGGAGTTGGATATCACATTTCATGTTAGAGGAAGGATCTCAGGTTTGGTATTAGAGGCATTGAGATATCACATCTCATGCAATAGGAAGAGTCTCAGGATTGGAATGGGAAGGAGTTGGATATCACATCTCATGCTATAGGAAGGGTCTCAGGTTTGGTATAAGCATTGAGATATCACATCTCATGCTATAGGAAGGGTCTCGGGATTGGAATGGGAAGGAGTTGGATATCACATCTCATGTTATAGGAAGGGTCTCAGGTTTGGTATAAGCATTGAGATATCACATCTCATGCTATAGGAAGGGTCTCAGGTTTGGAATGGGAAGGAGTTGTATATGACATCTCATGCCATAGGAAGGGTCTCAGGTTTGGTATAAGCATTGAGATATCACATCACATGCTATAGGAAGGGTCTCAGGATTGGAATGGAAAGGACTTGGATATCACATCTCATGCTATAGGCAGGGTCTCAGGTTTGGAAAGGGAAGGAGATGGATATCACATTTCATGTTAGAGGTAGGATCTCAGGTTTGGTATTAGAGGCATTGAAATATCACATCTCATGCTATCAGAAGGGTCTCAGGATTGGAATGGGAAGGAGTTGGATATCACATCTCATGCTAAAGGGAGGGTCTCAGGTTTGGAAGGGGAAGGATTTGGAAACGCACATCTCATGTTATAGGAAGGATCTCAGGTTTGGTATTAGAAGCATTGAGATATCACATCTCATGCTATCGGAAGTATCTCAGGTTTGGTATTAGAGGCATTGAGATATCACATCTCATGCTATCATAAGGGTCTCAGGATTGGAATGGGAAGGAGTTGGATATCACATCTCATGTTATAGGAAGGCTCTCAGGTTTGGAAGGGGAAGGAGTTGGATATCACATTTCATGTTAGAGGAACGATCTCAGGTTTGGTATTAGAGGCCTTGAGATATCACATCTCATGCTATAGGAAGGGTCTCAGGATTGGAATGGGAAGGAGTTTGATATCACATCTCAAGCTATAGGAACGGTCTAAGGTTTGGTATAAGCATTGTGATATCACATCTCATGCTATAGGAAGGGTCTCAGGATTGGAATGGGAAGGAGTTGGATATCACATCTCATGTTTTAGGAAAGATCTCAGGTTTGGTATTAGAAGCATTGCGACATCACATCTCATGTTATAGGAAGGGTCTCAGGATTGGAATGGGAAGAAGTTGGATATCACATCTCATGCTATAGGAAGGGTCTCAGGTTTGGTATAAGCATTGAGATATCACATCTCATGCTATAGGAAGGGTCTCAGGATTGGAATGGGAAGGAGTTGTATATGACATCTCATGCCATAGGAAGGGTCTCAGGTTTGGTATAAGCATTGAGATATCACATCACATGCTATAGGAAGGGTCTAAGGATTGGAATGGAAAAGACTTGGATATCACATCTCATGCTATAGGCAGGGTCTCAGGTTTGGAAAGGGAAGGAGATGGATATCACATTTCATGTTAGAGGTAGGATCTCAGGTTTGGTATTAGAGGCATTGAAATATCACATCTCATGCTATCAGATTGGTCTCAGGATTGGAATGGGAAGGAGTTGGATATCACATCTCATGCTAAAGGGAGGGTCTCAGGTTTGGAAGGGGAAGGATTTGGAAATCACATCTCATGTTATAGGAAGGATCTCAGGTTTGGTATTAGAAGCATTGAGATATCACATCTCATGCTATCAGAAGTATCTCAGGTTTGGTATTAGAGGCATTGAGATATCACATCTCATGCTATCATAAGGGTCTCAGGATTGGAATGGGAAGGAGTTGGATATCACATCTCATGTTATAGGAAGGATCTCAGGTTTGGTATTAGAAGCATTGAGATATCACATCTCATGCTATCGGAAGTATCTCAGGTTTGGTATTAGAGGCATTGAGATATCACATCTCATGCTATCATAAGGGTCTCAGGATTGGAATGGGAAGGAGTTGGATATCACATCTCATGTTATAGGAAGGATCTCAGGTTTGGTATTAGAAGCATTGAGACATCACATCTCATGCTATAGGAAGGGTCTCAGGATTGGAATGGGAAGGAGTTGGATATCACATCTCATGCTATAGGAAGGGTCTCAGATTTGGTATAAGCATTGATATATCACATCTCATGCTATAGGAAGGGTCTCAGGATTGGAATGGGAAGGAGTTGGATATCACATCTCATGTTATAGGAAAGATCTCAGGTTTGGTATTAGAAGCATTGAGACATCACATCTCATGTTATAGGAAGGGTCTCAGGATTGGAATGGGAAGAAGTTGGATATCACATCTCATGCTATAGGAAGAGTCTCAGGTTTGGAAGGGGAAGGAGTTGGATATCCAATCTCATGTTATAGGACTGGTCTCGGGTTTGGTATTAGAAGCATTGAGATATCACATCGCATGCTGTAGGAAGGTTTTCAGGTTTGGAATGGGGAGGAATTGGATATCACATCTCATGTCATAGGAAGGATCTCAGGTTTGGTAATAGAAGCATTGAGATATCACATCTCATGCTATAGGAATGGTCTCAGGATTGGAATGGGAAGGAGTTGGATATTACACTCTTGCTATAGGAAGGGTCTCATGTTTGGAATGGGAAGGAGTTGGATATCACATATGCTATAGGAAGGGTCTCAGGTTTGGACCGGGAAATAGTTGGATATCACATCTCATGTTATAGGAAGGGTCTCAGGTTTGGTATAAGCATTGAGATATCACATCTCTGCTATCGGAAGTGTCTCAGGATTGGAATGGGAAGGAGTTGGATATCCCATCTCATGTTATAGGACGGGTCTCAGGTTTGTTATTAGAATCATTGAGATATCATATTGCATGCTGTAGGAAGGATCTAAGGATTGGAATGGGAAGGACTTGGATATCACATCTCATGCTATAGGTAGGCTCTCAGGTTTGGAAAGGGAACGAGTTGGATATCACATTTCATGTTAGAGGAAGGATCTCAGGTTTGGTATTAGAGGCATTGAGATATCACATCTCATGCTATAGGAAGAGTCTCAGGATTGGAATGGGAAGGAGTTGGATATCACATCTCATGCTATAGGAAGGGTCTCAGGTTTGGTATAAGCATTGAGATATCACATCTCATGCTATAGGAAGGGTCTCGGGATTGGAATGGGAAGGAGTTGGATATCACATCTCATGTTATAGGAAGGGTCTCAGGTTTGGTATAAGCATTGAGATATCACATCTCATGCTATAGGAAGGGTCTCAGGTTTGGAATGGGAAGGAGTTGTATATGACATCTCATGCCATAGGAAGGGTCTCAGGTTTGGTATAAGCATTGAGATATCACATCACATGCTATAGGAAGGGTCTCAGGATTGGAATGGAAAGGACTTGGATATCACATCTCATGCTATAGGCAGGGTCTCAGGTTTGGAAAGGGAAGGAGATGGATATCACATTTCATGTTAGAGGTAGGATCTCAGGTTTGGTATTAGAGGCATTGAAATATCACATCTCATGCTATCAGAAGGGTCTCAGGATTGGAATGGGAAGGAGTTGGATATCACATCTCATGCTAAAGGGAGGGTCTGAGGTTTGGAAGGGGAAGGATTTGGAAATCACATCTCATGTTATAGGAAGGATCTCAGGTTTGGTATTAGAAGCATTGAGATATCACATCTCATGCTATCGGAAGTATCTCAGGTTTGGTATTAGAGGCATTGAGATATCACATCTCATGCTATCATAAGGGTCTCAGGATTGGAATGGGAAGGAGTTGGATATCACATCTCATGTTATAGGAAGGCTCTCAGGTTTGGAAGGGGAAGGAGTTGGATATCACATTTCATGTTAGAGGAACGATCTCAGGTTTGGTATTAGAGGCCTTGAGATATCACATCTCATGCTATAGGAAGGGTCTCAGGATTGGAATGGGAAGGAGTTGGATATCACATCTCAAGCTATAGGAACGGTCTAAGGTTTGGTATAAGCATTGTGATATCACATCTCATGCTATAGGAAGGGTCTCAGGATTGGAATGGGAAGGAGTTGGATATCACATCTCATGTTATAGGAAAGATCTCAGGTTTGGTATTAGAAGCATTGCGACATCACATCTCATGTTATAGGAAGGGTCTCAGGATTGGAATGGGAAGAAGTTGGATATCACATCTCATGCTATAGGAAGGGTCTCAGGTTTGGTATAAGCATTGAGATATCACATCTCATGCTATAGGAAGGGTCTCAGGATTGGAATGGGAAGGAGTTGTATATGACATCTCATGCCATAGGAAGGGTCTCAGGTTTGGTATAAGCATTGAGATATCACATCACATGCTATAGGAAGGGTCTCAGGATTGGAATGGAAAGGACTTGGATATCACATCTCATGCTATAGGCAGGGTCTCAGGTTTGGAAGGGAAGGAAATGGATATCACATTTCATGTTAGAGGTAGGATCTCAGGTTTGGTATTAGAGGCATTGAAATATCACATCTCATGCTATCAGATTGGTCTCAGGATTGGAATGGGAAGGAGTTGGATATCACATCTCATGCTAAAGGGAGGGTCTCAGGTTTGGAAGGGGAAGGATTTGGAAATCACATCTCATGTTATAGGAAGGATCTCAGGTTTGGTATTAGAAGCATTGAGATATCACATCTCATGCTATCGGAAGTATCTCAGGTTTGGTGTTAGAGGCATTGAGATATCACATCTCATGCTATCATAAGGGTCTCAGGATTGGAATGGGAAGGAGTTGGATATCACATCTCATGTTATAGGAAGGATCTCAGGTTTGGTATTAGAAGCATTGAGACATCACATCTCATGCTATAGGAAGGGTCTCAGGATTGGAATGGGAAGGAGTTGGATATCACATCTCATGCTATAGGAAGGGTCTCAGATTTGGTATAAGCATTGAGATATCACATCTCATGCTATAGGAAGGGTCTCAGGATTGGAATGGGAAGGAGTTGTATATGACATCTCAGGCCATAGGAAGGGTCTCAGGTTTGGTAAAAGCATTGAGATATCACATCTCTGCTATCGGAAGGGTCTCAGGATTGGAATGGGAAGGAGTTGGATATCCCATCTCATGTTATAGGAAGGGTCTCAGGTTTGGTATTAGAAGCATTGAGACATCACATCTCATGTTATAGGAAGGGTCTCAGGATTGGAATGGGAAGGAGTTGGATATCACATCTCATGCTATAGGAAGGGTCTCAGGTTTGGTATAAGCATTGAGATATCACATCTCATGCTATAGGAAGGGTCTCAGGATTGGAATGGGAAGGAGTTGTATATGACATCTCATGCCATAGGAAGGGTCTCAGGTTTGGTATAAGCATTGAGATATCACATCACATGCTATAGGAAGGGTCTCAGGATTGGAATGGGAAGGACTTGGATATCACATCTCATGCTATAGGCAGGGTCTCAGGTTTGGAAAGGGAAGGAGATGGATATCACATTTCATGTTAGAGGTAGGATCTCAGGTTTGGTATTAGAGGCATTGAAATATCACATCTCATGCTATCAGAAGGGTCTCAGGATTGGAATGGGAAGGAGTTGGATATCACATCTCATGCTAAAGGGAGGGTCTCAGGTTTGGAAGTGGAAGGATTTGGAAATCACATCTCATGTTATAGGAAGGATCTCAGGTTTGGTATTAGAAGCATTGAGATATCACATCTCATGCTATCAGAAGTATCTCAGGTTTGGTATTAGAGGCATTGAGATATCACATCTCATGCTATCATAAGGGTCTCAGGATTGGAATGGGAAGGAGTTGGATATCACATCTCATGTTATAGGAAGGATCTCAGGTTTGGTATTAGAAGAATTGAGACATCACATCTCATGCTATAGGAAGGGTCTCAGGATTGGAATGGGAAGAAGTTGGATATCACATCTCATGCTATAGGAAGGGTCTCAGATTTGGTATAAGCATTGAGATATCACATCTAATGCTATAGGAAGGGTCTCAGGATTGGAATGGGAAGGAGTTGCATATGACATCTCAGGCCATAGGAAGGGTCTCAGGTTTGGTATAAGCATTGAGATATCACATCTCTGCTATCGGAAGGGTCTCAGGATTGGAATGGGAAGGAGTTGGATATCCCAAATCATGTTATAGGAAGGGTCTCAGGTTTGGTATTAGAAGCATTGAGATATCACATCTCATGCTATAGGAAGGGTCTCAGGATTGGAATGGGGAGGACTTGGATGTCACATCTCATGTTATAGGAAGGCTCTCAGGTTTGGAAGGGGAAGGAGTTGGATATCACATTTCATGTTAGAGGAACGATCTCAGGTTTGGTATTAGAGGCCTTGAGATATCACATCTCATGCTATAGGAAGGGTCTCAGGATTGGAATGGGAAGGAGTTGGATATCACATCTCAAGCTATAGGAACGGTCTCAGGTTTGGTATAAGCATTGTGATATCACATCTCATGCTATAGGAAGGGTCTCAGGATTGGAATGGGAAGGAGTTGGATATCACATCTCATGTTATAGGAAAGATCTCAGGTTTGGTATTAGAAGCATTGCGACATCCCATCTCATGTTATAGGAAGGGTCTCAAGATTGGAATGGGAAGAAGTTGGATATCACATCTCATGCTATAGGAAGGGTCTCAGGTTTGGTATAAGCATTGAGATATCACATCTCATGCTATAGGAAGGGTCTCAGGATTGGAATGGGAAGGAGTTGTATATGACATCTCATGCCATAGGAAGGGTCTCAGGTTTGGTATAAGCATTGAGATATCACATCACATGCTATAGGAAGGGTCTCAGGATTGGAATGGAAAGGACTTGGATATCACATCTCATGCTATAGGCAGGGTCTCAGGTTTGGAAAGGGAAGGAGATGGATATCACATTTCATGTTAGAGGTAGGATCTCAGGTTTGGTATTAGAGGCATTGAAATATCACATCTCATGCTATCAGATGGGTCTCAGGATTCGAATGGGAAGGAGTTGGATATCACATCTCATGCTAAAGGGAGGGTCTCAGGTTTGGAAGGGGAAGGATTTGGAAATCACATCTCATGTTATAGGAAGGATCTCAGGTTTGGTATTAGAAGCATTGAGATATCACATCTCATGCTATCGGAAGTATCTCAGGTTTGGTATTAGAGGCATTGAGATATCACATCTCATGCTATCATAAGGGTCTCAGGATTGGAATGGGAAGGAGTTGGATATCACATCTCATGTTATAGGAAGGATCTCAGGTTTGGTATTAGAAGCATTGAGACATCACATCTCATGCTATAGGAAGGGTCTCAGGATTGGAATGGGAAGGAGTTGGATATCACATCTCATGCTATAGGAAGGGTCTCAGATTTGGTATAAGCATTGAGATATCACATCACATGCTATAGGAAGGGTCTCAGGATTGGAATGGGAAGGACTTGGATATCACATCTCATGCTATAGGCAGGGTCTCAGGTTTGGAAAGGGAAGGAGATGGATATCACATTTCATGTTAGAGGTAGGATCTCAGGTTTGGTATTAGAGGCATTGAAATATCACATCTCATGCTATCAGAAGGGTCTCAGGATTGGAATGGGAAGGAGTTGGATATCACATCTCATGCTAAAGGGAGGGTCTCAGGTTTGGAAGTGGAAGGATTTGGAAATCACATCTCATGTTATAGGAAGGATCTCAGGTTTGGTATTAGAATCATTGAGATATCACATCTCATGCTATCAGAAGTATCTCAGGTTTGGTATTAGAGGCATTGAGATATCACATCTCATGCTATCATAAGGGTCTCAGGATTGGAATGGGAAGGAGTTGGATATCACATCTCATGTTATAGGAAGGATCTCAGGTTTGGTATTAGAAGAATTGAGACATCACATCTCATGCTATAGGAAGGGTCTCAGGATTGGAATGGGAAGAAGTTGGATATCACATCTCATGCTATAGGAAGGGTCTCAGATTTGGTATAAGCATTGAGATATCACATCTAATGCTATAGGAAGGGTCTCAGGATTGGAATGGGAAGGAGTTGCATATGACATCTCAGGCCATAGGAAGGGTCTCAGGTTTGGTATAAGCATTGAGATATCACATCTCTGCTATCGGAAGGGTCTCAGGATTGGAATGGGAAGGAGTTGGATATCCCAAATCATGTTATAGGAAGGGTCTCAGGTTTGGTATTAGAAGCATTGAGATATCACATCTCATGCTATAGGAAGGGTCTCAGGATTGGAATGGGGAGGACTTGGATGTCACATCTCATGTTATAGGAAGGCTCTCAGGTTTGGAAGGGGAAGGAGTTGGATATCACATTTCATGTTAGAGGAACGATCTCAGGTTTGGTATTAGAGGCCTTGAGATATCACATCTCATGCTATAGGAAGGGTCTCAGGATTGGAATGGGAAGGAGTTGGATATCACATCTCAAGCTATAGGAACGGTCTCAGGTTTGGTATAAGCATTGTGATATCACATCTCATGCTATAGGAAGGGTCTCGGGATTGGAATGGGAAGGAGTTGGATATCACATCTCATGTTATAGGAAAGATCTCAGGTTTGGTATTAGAAGCATTGCGACATCCCATCTCATGTTATAGGAAGGGTTTCAAGATTGGAATGGGAAGAAGTTGGATATCACATCTCATGCTATAGGAAGGGTCTCAGGTTTGGTATAAGCATTGAGATATCACATCTCATGCTATAGGAAGGGTCTCAGGATTGGAATGGGAAGGAGTTGTATATGACATCTCATGCCATAGGAAGGGTCTCAGGTTTGGTATAAGCATTGAGATATCACATCACATGCTATAGGAAGGGTCTCAGGATTGGAATGGAAAGGACTTGGATATCACATCTCATGCTATAGGCAGGGTCTCAGGTTTGGAAAGGGAAGGAGATGGATATCACATTTCATGTTAGAGGTAGGATCTCAGGTTTGGTATTAGAGGCATTGAAATATCACATCTCATGCTATCAGATGGGTCTCAGGATTCGAATGGGAAGGAGTTGGATATCACATCTCATGCTAAAGGGAGGGTCTCAGGTTTGGAAGGGGAAGGATTTGGAAATCACATCTCATGTTATAGG
The DNA here is from genome assembly GCF_040938575.1 of Ambystoma mexicanum. NCBI lineage: Eukaryota > Metazoa > Chordata > Amphibia > Caudata > Ambystomatidae > Ambystoma > Ambystoma mexicanum. The sequence continues at coordinate 1,504,968,442 of NC_090923.1, read as the reverse complement.
AAGGATCTCAGGTTTGGTATTAGAAGCATTGAGATATCACATCTCATGCTATCGGAAGTATCTCAGGTTTGGTATTAGAGGCATTGAGATATCACATCTCATGCTATCATAAGGGTCTCAGGATTGGAATGGGAAGGAGTTGGATATCACATCTCATGTTATAGGAAGGATCTCAGGTTTGGTATTAGAAGCATTGAGACATCACATCTCATGCTATAGGAAGGGTCTCAGGATTGGAATGGGAAGGAGTTGGATATCACATCTCATGCTATAGGAAGGGTCTCAGATTTGGTATAAGCATTGAGATATCACATCACATGCTATAGGAAGGGTCTCAGGATTGGAATGGGAAGGACTTGGATATCACATCTCATGCTATAGGCAGGGTCTCAGGTTTGGAAAGGGAAGGAGATGGATATCACATTTCATGTTAGAGGTAGGATCTCAGGTTTGGTATTAGAGGCATTGAAATATCACATCTCATGCTATCAGAAGGGTCTCAGGATTGGAATGGGAAGGAGTTGGATATCACATCTCATGCTAAAGGGAGGGTCTCAGGTTTGGAAGTGGAAGGATTTGGAAATCACATCTCATGTTATAGGAAGGATCTCAGGTTTGGTATTAGAAGCATTGAGATATCACATCTCATGCTATCAGAAGTATCTCAGGTTTGGTATTAGAGGCATTGAGATATCACATCTCATGCTATCATAAGGGTCTCAGGATTGGAATGGGAAGGAGTTGGATATCACATCTCATGTTATAGGAAGCATCTCAGGTTTGGTATTAGAAGAATTGAGACATCACATCTCATGCTATAGGAAGGGTCTCAGGATTGGAATTGGAAGAAGTTGGATATCACATCTCATGCTATATGAAGGGTCTCAGATTTGGCATAAGCATTGAGATATCACATCTAATGCTATAGGAAGGGTCTCAGGATTGGAATGGGAAGGAGTTGCATATGACATCTCAGGCCATAGGAAGGGTCTCAGGTTTGGTATAAGCATTGAGATATCACATCTCTGCTATCGGAAGGGTCTCAGGATTGGAATGGGAAGGAGTTGGATATCCCAAATCATGTTATAGGAAGGGTCTCAGGTTTGGTATTAGAAGCATTGAGATATCACATCTCATGCTATAGGAAGGGTCTCAGGATTGGAATGGGGAGGACTTGGATGTCACATCTCATGTTATAGGGAGGGTCTCAAGTTTGATATTAGAAGCATTGAGATAACAAATCTCATGATATCGGAAGGGTCTCAGGATTGGAATGGGAAGGAATTGGATATCACATCTCATGATAAAGGAAGGGTCTAAGGTTTGGAAGGGGAAGGATTTGGATATCACATCTCATGTTATAGGACGGGTCTCAGGTTTGGTATTAGAAGCATTGAGATATCAAGTCTCATGGTATAGGAAGGGTCTCAGAATTGGAATGGGAAGGAGTTGGATATCACATCTCAAGCTATAGGTAGGGTCTCAGGATTGGAATGGGAAGGAGTTTGATATCACATCTCATGCCATAGTATGGGTCTCAGGTTTGGTAGAAGCATTGGGATATCACATCTCATGCTATCGGAAGGGTATCAGTATTGGATTTGGAAGGAGTTGGATATCCCATCTCATGCTATAGGAAGGGTCTCAGGTTGGAATGGGAAGGAATTGGATATCACATTTCATGTTATAGGAAGGCTCTCAGGTTTGGAAGGGGAAGGAGTTGGATATCACATTTCATGTTAGAGGAAGGATCTCAGGTTTGGTATTAGAGGCCTTGAGATATCACATCTCATGCTATAGGAAGGGTCTCAGGATTGGAATGGGAAGGAGTTGGATATCACATCTCAAGCTATAGGAAGGGTCTCAGGTTTGGTATAAGCATTGAGATATCACATCTCATGCTATAGGAAGGGTCTCAGGATTGGAATGGGAAGGAGTTGGATATCACATCTCATGTTATAGGAAAGATCTCAGGTTTGGTATTAGAAGCATTGAGACATCACATCTCATGTTATAGGAAGGGTCTCAGGATTGGAATGGGAAGAAGTTGGATATCACATCTCATGCTATAGGAAGAGTCTCAGGTTTGGAAGGGGAAGGAGTTGGATATCCAATCTCATGTTATAGGACTGGTCTCGGGTTTGGTATTAGAAGCATTGAGATATCACATCGCATGCTGTAGGAAGGTTTTCAGGTTTGGAATGGGGAGGAATTGGATATCACATCTCATGTCATAGGAAGGATCTCAGGTTTGGTATTAGAAGCATTGAGATATCACATCTCATGCTATAGGAATGGTCTCAGGATTGGAATGGGAAGGAGTTGGATATTACACTCTTGCTATAGGAAGGGTCTCATGTTTGGAATGGGAAGGAGTTGGATATCACATATGCTATATGAAGGGTCTCAGGTTTGGACCGGGAAGGAGTTGGATATCACATCTCATGTTATAGGAAGGGTCTCAGGTTTGGTATAAGCATTGAGATATCACATCTCTGCTATCGGAAGTGTCTCAGGATTGGAATGGGAAGGAGTTGGATATCCCATCTCATGTTATAGGACGGGTCTCAGGTTTGTTATTAGAATCATTGAGATATCATATTGCATGCTGTAGGAAGGGTCTAAGGATTGGAATGGGAAGGACTTGGATATCACATCTCATGCTATAGGTAGGCTCTCAGGTTTGGAAAGGGAAGGAGTTGGATATCACATTTCATGTTAGAGGAAGGATCTCAGGTTTGGTATTAGAGGCATTGAGATATCACATCTCATGCTATAGGAAGAGTCTCAGGATTGGAATGGGAAGGAGTTGGATATCACATCTCATGCTATAGGAAGGGTCTCAGGTTTGGTATAAGCATTGAGATATCACATCTCATGCTATAGGAAGGGTCTCGGGATTGGAATGGGAAGGAGTTGGATATCACATCTCATGTTATAGGAAAGATCTCAGGTTTGGTATTAGAAGCATTGCGACATCACATCTCATGTTATAGGAAGGGTCTCAGGATTGGAATGGGAAGAAGTTGGATATCACATCTCATGCTATAGGAAGGGTCTCAGGTTTGGTATAAGCATTGAGATATCACATCTCATGCTATAGGAAGGGTCTCAGGATTGGAATGGGAAGGAGTTGTATATGACATCTCATGCCATAGGAAGGGTCTCAGGTTTGGTATAAGCATTGAGATATCACATCACATGCTATAGGAAGGGTCTCAGGATTGGAATGAAAAGGACTTGGATATCACATCTCATGCTATAGGCAGGGTCTCAGGTTTGGAAAGGGAAGGAGATGGATATCACATTTCATGTTAGAGGTAGGATCTCAGGTTTGGTATTAGAGGCATTGAAATATCACATCTCATGCTATCAGATTGGTCTCAGGATTGGAATGGGAAGGAGTTGGATATCACATCTCATGCTAAAGGGAGGGTCTCAGGTTTGGAAGGGGAAGGATTTGGAAATCACATCTCATGTTATAGGAAGGATCTCAGGTTTGGTATTAGAAGCATTGAGATATCACATCTCATGCTATCGGAATTATCTCAGGTTTGGTATTAGAGGCATTGAGATATCACATCTCATGCTATCATAAGGGTTTCAGGATTGGAATGGGAAGTAGTTGGATATCACATCTCATGTTATAGGAAGGATCTCAGGTTTGGTATTATAAGCATTGAGACATCACATCTCATGCTATAGGAAGGGTCTCAGGATTGGAATGGGAAGGAGTTGGATATCACATCTCATGCTATAGGAAGGGTCTCAGATTTGGTATAAGCATTGAGATATCACATCTCATGCTATAGGAAGGGTCTCAGGATTGGAATGGGAAGGACTTGGATATCACATCTCATGCTATAGGCAGGGTCTCAGGTTTGGAAAGGGAAGGAGATGGATATCAATGCTTCTAATATCAAACTTGAGACCCTCCCTATAGCATGAGATGTGATACCCAAGTCCTTCCCATTCCAATCCTGAGACACTTCCTACAGCATGCGATGTGATGTCTCAATGCTTCTAATACCAAACCTGAGACTCTTCCTATAACATGAGATGGGATATCCAACTCCTTCCCATTCCAATCCTGAGACCCTTCCGATAGCAGAGATGTGATATCTCAATGCTTATACCAAACCTAAGACCCTTCCTATGGCATGAGATGTCATATACAACTCCTTCCCATTCCAATGCTGAGACCCTTCCTATAGCATGAGATGTGATATCTCAATGCTTATACCAAACCTGAGACCCTTCCTATAGCATGAGATGTGATATCCAACTCCTTCCCATTCCAATCCTGAGACCCTTCCTATAGCATGAGATGTGATGTCTCAATGCTTCTAATACCAAACCTGAGATACTTCCGATAGCATGAGATGTGATATCTCAATGCTTCTAATACCAAACCTGAGATCCTTCCTATAACATGAGATGTGATTTCCAAATCCTTCCCCTTCCAAACCTGAGACCCTCCCTTTAGCATGAGATGTGATATCCAAGTCCTTTCCATTCCAATCCTGAGACCCTTCCTATAGCATGTGATGTGATATCTCAATGCTTATACCAAACCTGAGACCCTTCCTATGGCATGAGATGTCATATACAACTCCTTCCCATTCCAATCCTGAGACCCTTCCTATAGCATGAGATGTGATATCTCAATGCTTATACCAAACCTGAGACCCTTCCTATAGCATGAGATGTGATATCCAACTTCTTCCCATTCCAATCTTGAGACCCTTCCTATAACATGAGATGGGATGTCGCAATGCTTCTAATACCAAACCTGAGATCTTTCCTATAACATGAGATGTGATATCCAACTCCTTCCCATTCCAATCCTGAGACCCTTCCTATAGCATGAGATGTGATATCACAATGCTTATACCAAACCTGAGACCGTTCCTATAGCTTGAGATGTGATATCCAACTCCTTCCCATTCCAATCCTGAGACCCTTCCTATAGCATGAGATGTGATATCTCAAGGCCTCTAATATCAAACCTGAGATCGTTCCTCTAACATGAAATGTGATATCCAACTCCTTCCCCTTTCAAACCTGAGAGCCTTCCTATAACATGAGATGTGACATCCAAGTCCTCCCCATTCCAATCCTGAGACCCTTCCTATAGCATGAGATGTGATATCTCAATGCTTCTAATACCAAACCTGAGACCCTTCCTATAACATGATTTGGGATATCCAACTCCTTCCCATTCCAATCCTGAGACCCTTCCGATAGCAGAGATGTGATATCTCAATGCTTATACCAAACCTGAGACCCTTCCTATGGCCTGAGATGTCATATGCAACTCCTTCCCATTCCAATCCTGAGACCCTTCCTATAGCATTAGATGTGATATCTCAATGCTTATACCAAATCTGAGACCCTTCCTATAGCATGAGATGTGATATCCAACTTCTTCCCATTCCAATCCTGAGACCCTTCCTATAGCATGAGATGTGATGTCTTAATTCTTCTAATACCAAACCTGAGATCCTTCCTATAACATGAGATGTGATATCCAACTCCTTCCCATTCCAATCCTGAGACCCTTATGATAGCATGAGATGTGATATCTCAATGCCTCTAATACCAAACCTGAGATACTTCTGATAGCATGAGATGTGATATCTCAATGCTTCTAATACCAAACCTGAGATCCTTCCTATAACATGAGATGTGATTTCCAAATCCTTCCACTTCCAAACCTGAGACCCTCCCTTTAGCATGAGATGTGATATCCAACTCCTTCCCATTCCAATCCTGAGACCCTTCTGATAGCATGAGATGTGATATTTCAATGCCTCTAATACCAAACCTGAGATCCTACCTCTAACATGAAATGTGATATCCATCTCCTTCCCTTTCCAAACCTGAGACCCTGCCTATAGCATGAGATGTGATATCCAAGTCCTTCCCATTCCAATCCTGAGACCCTTCCTATAGCATGTGATGTGATATCTCAATGCTTATACCAAACCTGAGACCCTTCCTATGGCATGAGATGTCATATACAACTCCTTCCCATTCCAATCCTGAGACCCTTCCTATAGCATGAGATGTGATATCTCAATGCTTATACCAAACCTGAGACCCTTCCTATAGCATGAGATGTGATATCCAACTTCTTCCCATTCCAATCCTGAGACCCTTCCTATAACATGAGATGTGATGTCTCAATGCTTCTAATACCAAACCTGAGACCCTTCCTATAACATGAGATGGGATATCCAACTCCTTCCCATTCCAATCCTGAGACCCTTCCTATAGCATGTGATGTGATATCTCAATGCTTATACCAAACCTGAGACCCTTCCTATGGCATGAGATGTCATATACAACTCCTTCCCATTCCAATCCTGAGACCCTTCCTATAGCATGAGATGTGATATCTCAATGCTTATACCAAACCTGAGACCCTTCCTATAGCATGAGATGTGATATCCAACTTCTTCCCATTCCAATCCTGAGACCCTTCCTATAACATGAGATGTGATGTCGCAATGCTTCTAATACCAAACCTGAGATCTTTCCTATAACATGAGATGTGATATCCAACTCCTTCCCATTCCAATCCCGAGACCCTTCCTATAGCATGAGATGTGATATCTCAATGCTTATACCAAACCTGAGACCCTTCCTATAGCATGAGATGTGATATCCAACTCCTTCCCATTCCAATCCTGAGACTCTTCCTATAGCATGAGATGTGATATCTCAATGCCTCTAATACCAAACCTGAGATCCTTCCTCTAACATGAAATGTGATATCCAACTCCTTCCCTTTCCAAACCTGAGAGCCTACCTATAGCATGAGATGTGATATCCAAGTCCTTCCCATTCCAATCCTTAGACCCTTCCTACAGCATGCAATATGATATCTCAATGATTCTAATAACAAACCTGAGACCCGTCCTATAACATGAGATGGGATATCCAACTCCTTCCCATTCCAATCCTGAGACACTTCCGATAGCAGAGATGTGATATCTCAATGCTTATACCAAACCTGAGACCCTTCCTATAACATGAGATGTGATATCCAACTCCTTCCCGGTCCAAACCTGAGACCCTTCATATAGAATATGTGATATCCAACTCCTTCCCATTCCAAACATGAGACCCTTCCTATAGCAAGAGTGTAATATCCAACTCCTTCCCATTCCAATCCTGAGACCATTCCTATAGCATGAGATGTGATATCTCAATGCTTCTAATACCAAACCTGAGATCCTTCCTATGACATGAGATGTGATATCCAATTCCTCCCCATTCCAAACCTGAAAACCTTCCTACAGCATGCGATGTGATATCTCAATGCTTCTAATACCAAACCCGAGACCAGTCCTATAACATGAGATTGGATATCCAACTCCTTCCCCTTCCAAACCTGAGACTCTTCCTATAGCATGAGATGTGATATCCAACTTCTTCCCATTCCAATCCTGAGACCCTTCCTATAACATGAGATGTGATGTCTCAATGCTTCTAATACCAAACCTGAGATCTTTCCTATAACATGAGATGTGATATCCAACTCCTTCCCATTCCAATCCTGAGACCCTTCCTATAGCATGAGATGTGATATCTCAATGCTTATACCAAACCTGAGACCCTTCCTATAGCTTGAGATGTGATATCCAACTCCTTCCCATTCCAATCCTGAGACCCTTCCTATAGCATGAGATGTGATATCTCAAGGCCTCTAATACCAAACCTGAGATCCTTCCTCTAACATGAAATGTGATATCCAACTCCTTCCCCTTCCAAACCTGAGAGCCTTCCTATAACATGAAATGTGATATCCAATTCCTTCCCATTCCAACCTGAGACCCTTCCTATAGCATGAGATGGGATATCCAACTCCTTCCAAATCCAATACTGATACCCTTCCGATAGCATGAGATGTGATATCCCAATGCTTCTACCAAACCTGAGACCCATACTATGGCATGAGATGTGATATCAAACTCCTTCCCATTCCAATCCTGAGACCCTACCTATAGCTTGAGATGTGATATCCAACTCCTTCCCATTCCAATTCTGAGACCCTTCCTATACCATGAGACTTGATATCTCAATGCTTCTAATACCAAACCTGAGACCCGTCCTATAACATGAGATGTGATATCCAAATCCTTCCCCTTCCAAACCTTAGACCCTTCCTTTATCATGAGATGTGATATCCAATTCCTTCCCATTCCAATCCTGAGACCCTTCCGATATCATGAGATTTGTTATCTCAATGCTTCTAATATCAAACTTGAGACCCTCCCTATAACATGAGATGTGACATCCAAGTCCTCCCCATTCCAATCCTGAGACCCTTCCTATAGCATGAGATGTGATATCTCAATGCTTCTAATACCAAACCTGAGACCCTTCCTATAACATGATTTGGGATATCCAACTCCTTCCCATTCCAATCCTGAGACCCTTCCGATAGCAGAGATGTGATATCTCAATGCTTATACCAAACCTGAGACCCTTCCTATGGCCTGAGATGTCATATGCAACTCCTTCCCATTCCAATCCTGAGACCCTTCCTATAGCATTAGATGTGATATCTCAATGCTTATGCCAAATCTGAGACCCTTCATATAGCATGAGATGTGATATCCAACTTCTTCCAATTCCAATCCTGAGACCCTTCCTATAGCATGAGATGTGATGTCTCAATTCTTCTAATACCAAACCTGAGATGCTTCCTATAACATGAGATGTGATATCCAACTCCTTCCCATTCCAATCCTGAGACCCTTATGATAGCATGAGATGTGATATCTCAATGCCTCTAATACCAAACCTGAGATACTTCTGATAGCATGAGATGTGATATCTCAATGCTTCTAATACCAAACCTGAGATCCTTCCTATAACATGAGATGTGATTTCCAAATCCTTCCACTTCCAAACCTGAGACCCTCCCTTTAGCATGAGATGTGATATCCAACTACTTCCCATTCCAATCCTGAGACCCTTCTGATAGCATGAGATGTGATATTTCAATGCCTCTAATACCAAACCTGAGATCCTACCTCTAACATGAAATGTGATATCCATCTCCTTCCCTTTCCAAACCTGAGACCCTGCCTATAGCATGAGATGTGATATCCAAGTCCTTCCCATTCCAATCCTGAGACCCTTCCTATAGCATGTGATGTGATATCTCAATGCTTATACCAAATCTGAGACCCTTCCTATAGCATGAGATGTGATATCCAACTCCTTCCCATTCCAATCCTGAGACCCTTCCTATAGCATGAGATGTGATGTCTCAATGCTTCTAATACCAAACCTGAGATCCTTCCTATAACATGAGATGTGATATCCAACTCCTTCCCATTCCAATCCTGAGACCCTTATGATAGCATGAGATGTGATATCTCAATGCCTCTAATACCAAACCTGAGATACTTCCGATAGCATGAGATGTGATATCTCAATGCTTCTAATACCAAACCTGAGATCCTTCCTATAACATGAGATGTGATTTCCAAATCCTTCCCCTTCCAAACCTGAGACCCTCCCTTTAGCATGAGATGTGATATCCAACTCCTTCCCATTCGAATCCTGAGACCCATCTGATAGCATGAGATGTGATATTTCAATGCCTCTAATACCAAACCTGAGATCCTACCTCTAACATGAAATGTGATATCCATCTCCTTCCCTTTCCAAACCTGAGACCCTGCCTATAGCATGAGATGTGATATCCAAGTCCTTTCCATTCCAATCCTGAGACCCTTCCTATAGCATGTGATGTGATATCTCAATGCTTATACCAAACCTGAGACCCTTCCTATGGCATGAGATGTCATATACAACTCCTTCCCATTCCAATCCTGAGACCCTTCCTATAGCATGAGATGTGATATCTCAATGCTTATACCAAACCTGAGACCCTTCCTATAGCATGAGATGTGATATCCAACTTCTTCCCATTCCAATCTTGAAACCCTTCCTATAACATGAGATGGGATGTCGCAATGCTTCTAATACCAAACCTGAGATCTTTCCTATAACATGAGATGTGATATCCAACTCCTTCCCATTCCAATCCCGAGACCCTTCCTATAGCATGAGATGTGATATCACAATGCTTATACCAAACCTGAGACCGTTCCTATAGCTTGAGATGTGATATCCAACTCCTTCCCATTCCAATCCTGAGACCCTTCCTATAGCATGAGATGTGATATCTCAAGGCCTCTAATACCAAACCTGAGATCGTTCCTCTAACATGAAATGTGATATCCAACTCCTTCCCCTTCCAAACCTGAGAGCCTTCCTATAACATGAGATGTGACATCCAAGTCCTCCCCATTCCAATCCTGAGACCCTTCCTATAGCATGAGATGTGATATCTCAATGCTTCTAATACCAAACCTGAGACCCTTCCTATAACATGATTTGGGATATCCAACTCCTTCCCATTCCAATCCTGAGACCCTTCCGATAGCAGAGATGTGATATCTCAATGCTTATACCAAACCTGAGACCCTTCCTATGGCCTGAGATGTCATATGCAACTCCTTCCCATTCCAATCCTGAGACCCTTCCTATAGCATTAGATGTGATATCTCAATGCTTATACCAAATCTGAGACCCTTCCTATAGCATGAGATGTGATATCCAACTTCTTCCCATTCCAATCCTGAGACCCTTCCTATAGCATGAGATGTGATGTCTCAATTCTTCTAATACCAAACCTGAGATCCTTCCTATAACATGAGATGTGATATCCAACTCCTTCCCATTCCAATCCTGAGACCCTTATGATAGCATGAGATGTGATATCTCAATGCCTCTAATACCAAACCTGAGATACTTCTGATAGCATGAGATGTGATATCTCAATGATTCTAATACCAAACCTGAGATCCTTCCTATAACATGAGATGTGATTTCCAAATCCTTCCACTTCCAAACCTGAGACCCTCCCTTTAGCATGAGATGTGATATCCAACTCCTTCCCATTCCAATCCTGAGACCCTTCTGATAGCATGAGATGTGATATTTCAATGCCTCTAATACCAAACCTGAGATCCTACCTCTAACATGAAATGTGATATCCATCTCCTTCCCTTTCCAAACCTGAGACCCTGCCTATAGCATGAGATGTGATATCCAAGTCCTTCCCATTCCAATCCTGAGACCCTTCCTATAGCATGTGATGTGATATCTCAATGCTTATACCAAATCTGAGACCCTTCCTATAGCATGAGATGTGATATCCAACTCCTTCCCATTCCAATCCTGAGACCCTTCCTATAGCATGAGATGTGATGTCTCAATGCTTCTAATACCAAACCTGAGATCCTTCCTATAACATGAAATGTGATATCCATCTCCTTCCCTTTCCAAACCTGAGACCCTGCCTATAGCATGAGATGTGATATCCAAGTCCTTCCCATTCCAATCCTGAGACCCTTCCTATAGCATGTGATGTGATATCTCAATGCTTATACCAAACCTGAGACCCTTCCTATAACATGAGATGTGATATCCAACTCCTTCCCATTCCAATCCTGAGACCCTTATGATAGCATGAGATGTGATATCTCAATGCCTCTAATACCAAACCTGAGATACTTCCGATAGCATGAGATGTGATATCTCAATGCTTCTAATACCAAACCTGAGATCCTTCCTATAACATGAGATGTGATTTCCAAATCCTTCCCCTTCCAAACCTGAGACCCTCCCTTTAGCATGAGATGTGATATCCAACTCCTTCCCATTCGAATCCTGAGACCCATCTGATAGCATGAGATGTGATATTTCAATGCCTCTAATACCAAACCTGAGATCCTACCTCTAACATGAAATGTGATATCCATCTCCTTCCCTTTCCAAACCTGAGACCCTGCCTATAGCATGAGATGTGATATCAAAGTCCTTTCCATTCCAATCCTGAGACCCTTCCTATAGCATGTGATGTGATATCTCAATGCTTATACCAAACCTGAGACCCTTCCTATGGCATGAGATGTCATATACAACTCCTTCCCATTCCAATCCTGAGACCCTTCCTATAGCATGAGATGTGATATCTCAATGCTTATACCAAACCTGAGACCCTTCCTATAGCATGAGATGTGATATCCAACTTCTTCCCATTCCAATCTTGAAACCCTTCCTATAACATGAGATGGGATGTCGCAATGCTTCTAATACCAAACCTGAGATCTTTCCTATAACATGAGATGTGATATCCAACTCCTTCCCATTCCAATCCCGAGACCCTTCCTATAGCATGAGATGTGATATCACAATGCTTATACCAAACCTGAGACCGTTCCTATAGCTTGAGATGTGATATCCAACTCCTTCCCATTCCAATCCTGAGACCCTTCCTATAGCATGAGATGTGATATCCAAGTCCTTTCCATTCCAATCCTGAGACCCTTCCTATAGCATGTGATGTGATATCTCAATGCTTATACCAAACCTGAGACCCTTCCTATGGCATGAGATGTCATATACAACTCCTTCCCATTCCAATCCTGAGACCCTTCCTATAGCATGAGATGTGATATCTCAATGCTTATACCAAACCTGAGACCCTTCCTATAGCATGAGATGTGATATCCAACTTCTTCCCATTCCAATCTTGAAACCCTTCCTATAACATGAGATGGGATGTCGCAATGCTTCTAATACCAAACCTGAGATCTTTCCTATAACATGAGATGTGATATCCAACTCCTTCCCATTCCAATCCCGAGACCCTTCCTATAGCATGAGATGTGATATCACAATGCTTATACCAAACCTGAGACCGTTCCTATAGCTTGAGATGTGATATCCAACTCCTTCCCATTCCAATCCTGAGACCCTTCCTATAGCATGAGATGTGATATCTCAAGGCCTCTAATACCAAACCTGAGATCGTTCCTCTAACATGAAATGTGATATCCAACTCCTTCCCCTTCCAAACCTGAGAGCCTTCCTATAACATGAGATGTGACATCCAAGTCCTCCCCATTCCAATCCTGAGACCCTTCCTATAGCATGAGATGTGATATCTCAATGCTTCTAATACCAAACCTGAGACCCTTCCTATAACATGATTTGGGATATCCAACTCCTTCCCATTCCAATCCTGAGACCCTTCCGATAGCAGAGATGTGATATCTCAATGCTTATACCAAACCTGAGACCCTTCCTATGGCCTGAGATGTCATATGCAACTCCTTCCCATTCCAATCCTGAGACCCTTCCTATAGCATTAGATGTGATATCTCAATGCTTATACCAAATCTGAGACCCTTCCTATAGCATGAGATGTGATATCCAACTTCTTCCCATTCCAATCCTGAGACCCTTCCTATAGCATGAGATGTGATGTCTCAATTCTTCTAATACCAAACCTGAGATCCTTCCTATAACATGAGATGTGATTTCCATATCCTTCCACTTCCAAACCTGAGACCCTCCCTTTAGCATGAGATGTGATATCCAACTCCTTCCCATTCCAATCCTGAGACCCTTCTGATAGCATGAGATGTGATATTTCAATGCCTCTAATACCAAACCTGAGATCCTACCTCTAACATGAAATGTGATATCCATCTCCTTCCCTTTCCAAACCTGAGACCCTGCCTATAGCATGAGATGTCATATACAACTCCTTCCCATTCCAATCCTGAGACCCTTCCTATAGCATGAGATGTGATATCTCAATGCTTATACCAAACCTGAGACCCTTCCTATAGCATGAGATGTGATATCCAACTCCTTCCCATTCCAATCCTGAGACCCTTCCGATAACATGAGATGTGATGTCTCAATGCTTCTAATACCAAACCTGAGACCCTTCCTATAACATGAGATGGGATATCCAACTCCTTCCCATTCCAATCCTGAGACCCTTCCGATAGCAGAGATGTGATATCTCAATGCTTTTACCAAACCTGAGACCCTTCCTATGGCCTGAGATGTCATATACAACTCCTTCCCATTCCAATCCTGAGACCCTTCCTATAGCATGAGATGTGATATCTCAATGCTTATACCAAATCTGAGACCCTTCCTATAGCATGAGATGTGATATCCAACTCCTTCCCATTCCAATCCTGAGACCCTTCCTATAGCATGAGATGTGATGTCTCAATGCTTCTAATACCAAACCTGAGATCCTTCCTATAACATGAGATGTGATATCCAACTCCTTCCCATTCCAATCCTGAGACCCTTATGATAGCATGAGATGTGATATCTCAATGCCTCTAATACCAAACCTGAGATACTTCCGATAGCATGAGATGTGATATCTCAATGCTTCTAATACCAAACCTGAGATCCTTCCTATAACATGAGATGTGATTTCCAAATCCTTCCCCTTCCAAACCTGAGACCCTCCCTTTAGCATGAGATGTGATATCCAACTCCTTCCCATTCCAATCCTGAGACCAATCTGATAGCATGAGATGTGATATTTCAATGCCTCTAATACCAAACCTGAGATCCTACCTCTAACATGAAATGTGATATCCATCTCCTTCCCTTCCAAACCTGAGACCCTGCCTATAGCATGAGATGTGATATCCAAGTCCTTTCCATTCCAATCCTGAGACCCTTCCTATAGCATGTGATGTGATATCTCAATGCTTATACCAAACCTGAGACCCTTCCTATGGCATGAGATTTCATATACAACTCCTTCCCATTCCAATCCTGAGACCCTTCCTATAGCATGAGATGTGATATCTCAATGCTTATACCAAACCTGAGACCCTTCCTATAGCATGAGATGTGATATCCAACTTCTTCCCATTCCAATCCTGAGACCCTTCCTATAACATGAGATGTGATGTCGCAATGCTTCTAATACCAAACCTGAGATCTTTCCTATAACATGAGATGTGATATCCAACTCCTTCCCATTCCAATCCTGAGACCCTTCCTATAGCATGAGATGTGATATCACAATGCTTATACCAAACCTTAGACCGTTCCTATAGCTTGAGATGTGATATCCAACTCCTTCCCATTCCAATCCTGAGACCCTTCCTATAGCATGAGATGTGATATCTCAAGGCCTCTAATACCAAACCTGAGATCGTTCCTCTAACATGAAATGTGATATCCAACTCCTTCCCCTTCCAAACCTGAGAGCCTTCCTATAACATGAGATGTGATATCCAACTCCTTCCCATTCCAATCCTGAGACCCTTATGATAGCATGAGATGTGATATCTCAATGCCTCTAATACCAAACCTGAGATACTTCCGATAGCATGAGATGTGATATCTCAATGCTTCTAATACCAAACCTGAGATCCTTCCTATAACATGAGATGTGATTTCCAAATCCTTCCCCTTCCAAACCTCAGACCCTCCCTTTAGCATGAGATGTGATATCCAACTCCTTCCCATTCCAATCCTGAGACCCTTCTGATAGCATGAGATGTGATATTTCAATGCCTCTAATACCAAACCTGAGATCCTACCTCTAACATGAAATGTGATATCCATCTCCTTCCCTTTCCAAACCTGAGACCCTGCCTATAGCATGAGATGTGATATCCAAGTCCTTTCCATTCCAATCCTGAGACCCTTCCTATAGCATGTGATGTGATATCTCAATGCTTATACCAAACCTGAGACCCTTCCTATGGCATGAGATGTCATATACAACTCCTTCCCATTCCAAACCTGAGACCCTTCCTATAGCATGAGATGTGATATCTCAATGCTTATACCAAACCTGAGACCCTTCCTATAACATGAGATGTGATATCCAACTCCTTCCCATTCCAATCCCGAGACCCTTCCTATAGCATGAGATGTGATATCTCAATGCTTATACCAAACCTGAGACCCTTCCTATAGCATGAGATGTGATATCCAACTCCTTCCCATTCCAATCCTGAGACTCTTCCTATAGCATGAGATGTGATATCTCAATGCCTCTAATACCAAACCTGAGATCCTTCCTCTAACATGAAATGTGATATCCAACTCGTTCCCTTTCCAAACCTGAGAGCCTACCTATAGCATGAGATGTGATATCCAAGTCCTTCCCATTCCAATCCTTAGATCCTTCCTACAGCATGCAATATGATATCTCAATGATTCTAATAACAAACCTGAGACCCGTCCTATAACATGAGATGGGATATCCAACTCCTTCCCATTCCAATCCTGAGACACTTCCGATAGCAGAGATGTGATATCTCAATGCTTATACCAAACCTGAGACCCTTCCTATAACATGAGATGTGATATCCAACTATTTCCCGGTCCAAACCTGAGACCCTTCCTATAGCATATGTGATATCCAACTCCTTCCCATTCCAAACATGAGACCCTTCCTATAGCAAGAGTGTAATATCCAACTCCTTCCCATTCCAATCCTGAGACCATTCCTATAGCATGAGATGTGATATCTCAATGCTTCTATTACCAAACCTGAGATCCTTCCTATGACATGAGATGTGATATCCAATTCCTCCCCATTCCAAACCTGAAAACCTTCCTACAGCATGCGATGTGATATCTCAATGCTTCTAATACCAAACCCGAGACCAGTCCTATAACATGAGATTGGATATCCAACTCCTTCCCCTTCCAAACCTGAGACTCTTCCTATAGCATGAGATGTGATATCCAACTTCTTCCCATTCCAATCCTGAGACCCTTCCTATAACATGAGATGTGATGTCTCAATGCTTCTAATACCAAACCTGAGATCTTTCCTATAACATGAGATGTGATATCCAACTCCTTCCCATTCCAATCCTGAGACCCTTCCTATAGCATGAGATGTGATATATCAATGCTTATACCAAATCTGAGACCCTTCCTATAGCATGAGATGTGATATCCAACTCCTTCCCATTCCAATCCTGAGACCCTTCCTATAGCATGAGATGTGATGTCTCAATGCTTCTAATACCAAACCTGAGATCCTTCCTATAACATGAGATGTGATATCCAACTCCTTCCCATTCCAATCCTGAGACCCTTATGATAGCATGAGATGTGATATCTCAATGCCTCTAATACCAAACCTGAGATACTTCCGATAGCATGAGATGTGATATCTCAATGCTTCTAATACCAAACCTGAGATCCTTCCTATAACATGAGATGTGATATCCAACTCCTTCCCATTCCAATCCTGAGACCCTTATGATAGCATGAGATGTGATATCTCAATGCCTCTAATACCAAACCTGAGATACTTCTGATAGCATGAGATGTGATATCTCAATGCTTCTAATACCAAACCTGAGATCCTTCCTATAACATGAGATGTGATTTCCAAATCCTTCCCCTTCCAAACCTGAGACCCTCCCTTTAGCATGAGATGTGATATCCAACTCCTTCCCATTCCAATCCTGAGACCAATCTGATAGCATGAGATGTGATATTTCAATGCCTCTAATACCAAACCTGAGATCCTACCTCTAACATGAAATGTGATATCCATCTCCTTCCCTTTCCAAACCTGAGACCCTGCCTATAGCATGAGATGTGATATCCAAGTCTTTTCCATTCCAATCCTTAGACCCTTCCTATAGCATGTGATGTGATATCTCAATGCTTATACCAAACCTGAGACCCTTCCTATGGCATGAGATGTCATATACAACTCCTTCCCATTCCAATCCTGAGACCCTTCCTATAGCATGAGATGTGATATCTCAATGCTTATACCAAACCTGAGACCCTTCCTATAGCATGAGATGTGATATCCAACTTCTTCCCATTCCAATCCTGAGACCCTTCCTATAACATGAGATGTGATGTCGCAATGCTTCTAATACCAAACCTGAGATCTTTCCTAAAACATGAGATGTGATATCCAACTCCTTCCCATTCCAATCCTGAGACCCTTCCTATAGCATGAGATGTGATATCACAATGCTTATACCAAACCTTAGACCGTTCCTATAGCTTGAGATGTGATATCAAACTCCTTCCCATTCCAATCCTGAGACCCTTCCTATAGCATGAGATGTGATATCTCAAGGCCTCTAATACCAAACCTGAGATCGTTCCTCTAACATGAAATGTGATATCCAACTCCTTCCCCTTCCAAACCTGAGAGCCTTCCTATAACATGAGATGTGATATCCAACTCCTTCCCATTCCAATCCTGAGACCCTTATGATAGCATGAGATGTGATATCTCAATGCCTCTAATACCAAACCTGAGATACTTCCGATAGCATGAGATGTGATATCTCAATGCTTCTAATACCAAACCTGAGATCCTTCCTATAACATGAGATGTGCGTTTCCAAATCCTTCCCCTTCCAAACCTGAGACCCTCCCTTTAGCATGAGATGTGATATCCAACTCCTTCCCATTCCAATCCTGAGACCCTTCTGATAGCATGAGATGTGATATTTCAATGCCTCTAATACCAAACCTGAGATCCTACCTCTAACATGAAATGTGATATCCATCTCCTTCCCTTTCCAAACCTGAGACCCTGCCTATAGCATGAGATGTGATATCCAAGTCCTTTCCATTCCAATCCTGAGACCCTTCCTATAGCATGTGATGTGATATCTCAATGCTTATACCAAACCTGAGACCCTTCCGATGGCATGAGATGTCATATACAACTCCTTCCCATTCCAAACCTGAGACCCTTCCTATAGCATGAGATGTGATATCTCAATGCTTATACCAAACCTGAGACCCTTCCTATAACATGAGATGTGATATCCAACTCCTTCCCATTCCAATCCCGAGACCCTTCCTATAGCATGAGATGTGATATCTCAATGCTTATACCAAACCTGAGACCCTTCCTATAGCATGAGATGTGATATCCAACTCCTTCCCATTCCAATCCTGAGACTCTTCCTATAGCATGAGATGTGATATCTCAATGCCTCTAATACCAAACCTGAGATCCTTCCTCTAACATGAAATGTGATATCCAACTCCTTCCCTTTCCAAACCTGAGACCCTGCCTATAGCATGAGATGTGATATCCAAGTCCTTTCCATTCCAATCCTGAGACCCTTCCTATAGCATGTGATGTGATATCTCAATGCTTATACCAAACCTGAGACCCTTCCTATGGCATGAGATGTCATATACAACTCCTTCCCATTCCAAACCTGAGACCCTTCCTATAGCATGAGATGTGATATCTCAATGCTTATACCAAACCTGAGACCCTTCCTATAACATGAGATGTGATATCCAACTCCTTCCCATTACAATCCCGAGACCCTTCCTATAGCATGAGATGTGATATCTCAATGCTTATACCAAACCTGAGACCCTTCCTATAGCATGAGATGTGATATCCAACTCCTTCCCATTCCAATCCTGAGACTCTTCCTATAGCATGAGATGTGATATCTCAATGCCTCTAATACCAAACCTGAGATCCTTCCTCTAACATGAAATGTGATATCAAACTCCTTCCCTTTCCAAACCTGAGAGCCTACCTATAGCATGAGATGGAATATCCAAGTCCTTCCCATTCCAATCCTTAGACCCTTCCTACAGCATGCAATATGATATCTCAATGATTCTAATAACAAACCTGAGACCCGTCCTATAACATGAGATGGGATATCCAACTCCTTCCCATTCCAATCCTGAGACACTTCCGATAGCAGAGATGTGATATCTCAATGCTTATACCAAACCTGAGACCCTTCCTATAACATGAGATGTGATATCCAACTATTTCCCGGTCCAAACCTGAGACCCTTCCTATAGCATATGTGATATCCAACTCCTTCCCATTCCAAACATGAGACCCTTCCTATAGCAAGAGTGTAATATCCAACTCCTTCCCATTCCAATCCTGAGACCATTCCTATAGCATGAGATGTGATATCTCAATGCTTCTAATACCAAACCTGAGATCCTTCCTATGACATGAGATGTGATATCCAATTCCTCCCCATTCCAAACCTGAAAACCTTCCTATAGCATGAGATGTGATATCACAATGCTTATACCAAACCTTAGACCGTTCCTATAGCTTGAGATGTGATATCCAACTCCTTCCCATTCCAATCCTGAGACCCTTCCTATAGCATGAGATGTGATATCTCAAGGCCTCTAATACCAAACCTGAGATCGTTCCTCTAACATGAAATGTGATATCCAACTCCTTCCCCTTCCAAACCTGAGAGCCTTCCTATAACATGAGATGTGATATCCAACTCCTTCCCATTCCAATCCTGAGACCCTTATGATAGCATGAGATGTGATATCTCAATGCCTCTAATACCAAACCTGAGATACTTCCGATAGCATGAGATGTGATATCTCAATGCTTCTAATACCAAACCTGAGATCCTTCCTATAACATGAGATGTGATTTCCAAATCCTTCCCCTTCCAAACCTGAGACCCTCCCTTTAGCATGAGATGTGATATCCAACTCCTTCCCATTCCAATCCTGAGACCCTTCTGATAGCATGAGATGTGATATTTCAATGCCTCTAATACCAAACCTGAGATCCTACCTCTAACATGAAATGTGATATCCATCTCCTTCCCTTTCCAAAACTGAGACCCTGCCTATAGCATGAGATGTGATATCCAAGTCCTTTCCATTCCAATCCTGAGACCCTTCCTATAGCATGTGATGTGATATCTCAATGCTTATACCAAACCTGAGACCCTTCCTATGGCATGAGATGTCATATGCAACTCCTTCCCATTCCAAACCTGAGACCCTTCCTATAGCATGAGATGTGATATCCCAATGCTTATACCAAACCTGAGACCCTTCCTATAACATGAGATGTGATATCCAACTCCTTCCCATTCCAATCCCGAGACCCTTCCTATAGCATGAGATGTGATATCTCAATGCTTATACCAAACCTGAGACCCTTCCTATAGCATGAGATGTGATATCCAACTCCTTCCCATTCCAATCCTGAGACTCTTCCTATAGCATGAGATGTGATATCTCAATGCCTCTAATACCAAACCTGAGATCCTTCCTCTAACATGAAATGTGATATCCAACTCCTTCCCTTTCCAAACCTGAGAGCCTACCTATAGCATGAGATGTGATATCCAAGTCCTTCCCATTCCAATCCTTAGACCCTTCCTACAGCATGCAATATGATATCTCAATGATTCTAATAACAAACCTGAGACCCGTCCTATAACATGAGATGGGATATCCAACTCCTTCCCATTCCAATCCTGAGACACTTCCGATAGCAGAGATGTGATATCTCAATGCTTATACCAAACCTGAGACCCTTCCTATAACATGAGATGTGATATCCAACTATTTCCCGGACCAAACCTGAGACCCTTCCTATAGCATATGTGATATCCAACTCCTTCCCATTCCAAACATGAGAACCTTCCTATAGCAAGAGTGTAATATCCAACTCCTTCCCATTCCAATCCTGAGACCATTCCTATAGCATGAGATGTGATATCTCAATGCTTCTAATACCAAACCTGAGATCCTTCCTATGACATGAGATGTGATATCCAATTCCTCCCCATTCCAAACCTGAAAACCTTCCTACAGCATGCGATGTGATATCTCAATGCTTCTAATACCAAACCCGAGACCAGTCCTATAACATGAGATTGGATATCCAACTCCTTCCCCTTCCAAACCTGAGACTCTTCCTATAGCATGAGATGTGATATCCAACTTCTTCCCATTCCAATCCTGAGACCCTTCCTATAACATGAGATGTGATGTCTCAATGCTTCTAATACCAAACCTGAGATCTTTCCTATAACATGAGATGTGATATCCAACTCCTTCCCATTCCAATCCTGAGACCCTTCCTATAGCATGAGATGTGATATCTCAATGCTTATACCAAATCTGAGACCCTTCCTATAGCATGAGATGTGATATCCAACTCCTTCCCATTCCAATCCTGAGACCCTTCCTATAGCATGAGATGTGATGTCTCAATGCTTCTAATACCAAACCTGAGATCCTTCCTATAACATGAGATGTGATATCCAACTCCTTCCCATTCCAATCCTGAGACCCTTATGATAGCATGAGATGTGATATCTCAATGCCTCTAATACCAAACCTGAGATACTTCCGATAGCATGAGATGTGATATCTCAATGCTTCTAATACCAAACCTGAGATCCTTCCTATAACATGAGATGTGATTTCCAAATCCTTCCCCTTCCAAACCTGAGACCCTCCCTTTAGCATGAGATGTGATATCCAACTCCTTCCCATTCCAATCCTGAGACCAATCTGATAGCATGAGATGTGATATTTCAATGCCTCTAATACCAAACCTGAGATCCTACCTCTAACATGAAATGTGATATCCATCTCCTTCCCTTTCCAAACCTGAGACCCTGCCTATAGCATGAGATGTGATATCCAAGTCCTTTCCATTCCAATCCTGAGACCCTTCCTATAGCATGTGATGTGATATCTCAATGCTTATACCAAACCTGAGACCCTTCCTATGGCATGAGATGTCATATACAACTCCTTCCCATTCCAATCCTGAGACCCTTCCTATAGCATGAGATGTGATATCTCAATGCTTATACCAAACCTGAGACCCTTCCTATAGCATGAGATGTGATATCCAACTTCTTCCCATTCCAATCCTGAGACCCTTCCTATAACATGAGATGTGATGTCGCAATGCTTCTAATACCAAACCTGAGATCTTTCCTATAACATGAGATGTGATATCCAACTCCTTCCCATTCCAATCCTGAGACCCTTCCTATAGCATGAGATGTGATATCACAATGCTTATACCAAACCTTAGACCGTTCGTATAGCTTGAGATGTGATATCCAACTCCTTCCCATTCCAATCCTGAGACCCTTCCTATAGCATGAGATGTGATATCTCAAGGCCTCTAATACCAAACCTGAGATCGTTCCTCTAACATGAAATGTGATATCCAACTCCTTCCCCTTCCAAACCTGAGAGCCTTCCTATAACATGAGATGTGATATCCAACTCCTTCCCATTCCAATCCTGAGACCCTTATGATAGCATGAGATGTGATATCTCAATGCCTCTAATACCAAACCTGAGATACTTCCGATAGCATGAGATGTGATATCTCAATGCTTCTAATACCAAACCTGAGATCCTTCCTATAACATGAGATGTGATTTCCAAATCCTTCCCCTTCCAAACCTCAGACCCTCCCTTTAGCATGAGATGTGATATCCAACTCCTTCCCATTCCAATCCTGAGACCCTTCTGATAGCATGAGATGTGATATTTCAATGCCTCTAATACCAAACCTGAGATCCTACCTCTAACATGAAATGTGATATCCATCTCCTTCCCTTTCCAAACCTGAGACCCTGCCTATAGCATGAGATGTGATATCCAAGTCCTTTCCATTCCAATCCTGAGACCCTTCCTATAGCATGTGATGTGATATCTCAATGCTTATACCAAACCTGAGACCCTTCCTATGGCATGAGATGTCATATACAACTCCTTCCCATTCCAAACCTGAGACCCTTCCTATAGCATGAGATGTGATATCTCAATGCTTATACCAAACCTGAGACCCTTCCTATAACATGAGATGTGATATCCAACTCCTTCCCATTCCAATCCCGAGACCCTTCCTATAGCATGAGATGTGATATCTCAATGCTTATACCAAACCTGAGACCCTTCCTATAGCATGAGATGTGATATCCAACTCCTTCCCATTCCAATCCTGAGACTCTTCCTATAGCATGAGATGTGATATCTCAATGCCTCTAATACCAAACCTGAGATCCTTCCTCTAACATGAAATGTGATATCCAACTCGTTCCCTTTCCAAACCTGAGAGCCTACCTATAGCATGAGATGTGATATCCAAGTCCTTCCCATTCCAATCCTTAGACCCTTCCTACAGCATGCAATATGATATCTCAATGATTCTAATAACAAACCTGAGACCCGTCCTATAACATGAGATGGGATATCCAACTCCTTCCCATTCCAATCCTGAGACACTTCCGATAGCAGAGATGTGATATCTCAATGCTTATACCAAACCTGAGACCCTTCCTATAACATGAGATGTGATATCCAACTATTTCCCGGTCCAAACCTGAGACCCTTCCTATAGCATATGTGATATCCAACTCCTTCCCATTCCAAACATGAGACCCTTCCTATAGCAAGAGTGTAATATCCAACTCCTTCCCATTCCAATCCTGAGACCATTCCTATAGCATGAGATGTGATATCTCAATGCTTCTAATACCAAACCTGAGATCCTTCCTATGACATGAGATGTGATATCCAATTCCTCCCCATTCCAAACCTGAAAACCTTCCTACAGCATGCAATGTGATATCTCAATGCTTCTAATACCAAACCCGAGACCAGTCCTATAACATGAGATTGGATATCCAACTCCTTCCCCTTCCAAACCTGAGACTCTTCCTATAGCATGAGATGTGATATCCAACTTCTTCCTATTCCAATCCTGAGACCCTTCCTATAACATGAGATGTGATGTCTCAATGCTTCTAATACCAAACCTGAGATCTTTCCTATAACATGAGATGTGATATCCAACTCCTTCCCATTCCAATCCTGAGACCCTTCCTATAGCATGAGATGTGATATCTCAATGCTTATACCAAATCTGAGACCCTTCCTATAGCATGAGATGTGATATCCAACTCCTTCCCATTCCAATCCTGAGACCCTTCCTATAGCATGAGATGTGAGGTCTCAATGCTTCTAATACCAAACCTGAGATCCTTCCTATAACATGAGATGTGATATCCAACTCCTTCCCATTCCAATCCTGAGACCCTTATGATAGCATGAGATGTGATATCTCAATGCCTCTAATACCAAACCTGAGATACTTCCGATAGCATGAGATGTGATATCTCAATGCTTCTAATACCAAACCTGAGATCCTTCCTATAACATGAGATGTGATATCCAACTCCTTCCCATTCCAATCCTGAGACCCTTATGATAGCATGAGATGTGATATCTCAATGCCTCTAATTCCAAACCTGAGATCCTACCTCTAACATGAAATGTGATATCCATCTCCTTCCCTTTCCAAACCTGAGACCCTGCCTATAGCATGAGATGTGATATCCAAGTCCTTCCCATTCCAATCCTGAGACCCTTCCTATAGCATGTGATGTGATATCTCAATGCTTATACCAAACCTGAGACCCTTCCTATGGCATGAGATGTCATATACAACTCCTTCCCATTCCAATCCTGAGACCCTTCCTATAGCATGAGATGTGATATCTCAATGCTTATACCAAACCTGAGACCCTTCCTATAGCATGAGATGTGATATCCAACTTCTTCCCATTCCAATCCTGAGACCCTTCCTATAACATGAGATGTGATGTCTCAATGCTTCTAATACCAAAGCTGAGATCTTTCCTATAACATGAGATGTGATATCCAACTCCTTCCCATTCCAATCCTGAGACCCTTCCTATAGCATGAGATGTGATATCACAATGCTTATACCAAACCTGAGACCGTTCCTATAGCTTGAGATGTGATATCCAACTCCTTCCCATTCCAATCCTGAGACCCTTCCTATAGCATGAGATGTGATATCTCAAGGCCACTAATACCAAACCTGAGATCCTTCCTCTAACATGAAATGTGATATCCAACTCCTTCCCCTTCCAAACCTGAGACCCTTCCTATAGCATATGTGATATCCAACTCCTTCCCATTCCAAACATGAGACCCTTCCTATAGCAAGAGTGTAATATCCAACTCCTTCCCATTCCAATCCTGAGACCATTCCTATAGCATGAGATGTGATATCTCAATGCTTCTAATACCAAACCTGAGATCCTTCCTATGACATGAGATGTGATATCCAATTCCTCCCCATTCCAAACCTGAAAACCTTCCTATAGCATGAGATGTGATATCACAATGCTTATACCAAACCTTAGACCGTTCCTATAGCTTGAGATGTGATATCCAACTCCTTCCCATTCCAATCCTGAGACCCTTCCTATAGCATGAGATGTGATATCTCAAGGCCTCTAATACCAAACCTGAGATCGTTCCTCTAACATGAAATGTGATATCCAACTCCTTCCCCTTCCAAACCTGAGAGCCTTCCTATAACATGAGATGTGATATCCAACTCCTTGCCATTCCAATCCTGAGACCCTTATGATAGCATGAGATGTGATATCTCAATGCCTCTAATACCAAACCTGAGATACTTCCGATAGCATGAGATGTGATATCTCAATGCTTCTAATACCAAACCTGAGATCCTTCCTATAACATGAGATGTGATTTCCAAATCCTTCCCCTTCCAAACCTGAGACCCTCCCTTTAGCATGAGATGTGATATCCAACTCCTTCCCATTCCAATCCTGAGACCCTTCTGATAGCATGAGATGTGATATTTCAATGCCTCTAATACCAAACCTGAGATCCTACCTCTAACATGAAATGTGATATCCATCTCCTTCCCTTTCCAAAACTGAGACCCTGCCTATAGCATGAGATGTGATATCCAAGTCCTTTCCATTCCAATCCTGAGACCCTTCCTATAGCATGTGATGTGATATCTCAATGCTTATACCAAACCTGAGACCCTTCCTATGGCATGAGATGTCAAATACAACTCCTTCCCATTCCAAACCTGAGACCCTTCCTATAGCATGAGATGTGATATCTCAATGCTTATACCAAACCTGAGACCCTTCCTATAACATGAGATGTGATATCCAACTCCTTCCCATTCCAATCCCGAGACCCTTCCTATAGCATGAGATGTGATATCTCAATGCTTATACCAAACCTGAGACCCTTCCTATAGCATGAGATGTGATATCCAACTCCTTCCCATTCCAATCCTGAGACTCTTCCTATAGCATGAGATGTGATATCTCAATGCCTCTAATACCAAACCTGAGATCCTTCCTCTAACATGAAATGTGATATCCAACTCCTTCCCTTTCCAAACCTGAGAGCCTACCTATAGCATGAGATGTGATATCCAAGTCCTTCCCATTCCAATCCTTAGACCCTTCCTACAGCATGCAATATGATATCTCAATGATTCTAATAACAAACCTGAGACCCGTCCTATAACATGAGATGGGATATCCAACTCCTTCCCATTCCAATCCTGAGACACTTCCGATAGCAGAGATGTGATATCTCAATGCTTATACCAAACCTGAGACCCTTCCTATAACATGAGATGTGATATCCAACTATTTCCCGGTCCAAACCTGAGACCCTTCCTATAGCATATGTGATATCCAACTCCTTCCCATTCCAAACATGAGACCCTTCCTATAGCAAGAGTGTAATATCCAACTCCTTCCCATTCCAATCCTGAGACCATTCCTATAGCATGAGATGTGATATCTCAATGCTTCTAATACCAAACCTGAGATCCTTCCTATGACATGAGATGTGATATCCAATTCCTCCCCATTCCAAACCTGAAAACCTTCCTACAGCATGCGATGTGATATCTCAATGCTTCTAATACCAAACCCGAGACCAGTCCTATAACATGAGATTGGATATCCAACTCCTTCCCCTTCCAAACCTGAGACTCTTCCTATAGCATGAGATGTGATATCCAACTTCTTCCCATTCCAATCCTGAGACCCTTCCTATAACATGAGATGTGATGTCTCAATGCTTCTAATACCAAACCTGAGATCTTTCCTATAACATGAGATGTGATATCCAACTCCTTCCCATTCCAATCCTGAGACCCTTCCTATAGCATGAGATGTGATATCTCAATGCTTATACCAAATCTGAGACCCTTCCTATAGCATGAGATGTGATATCCAACTCCTTCCCATTCCAATCCTGAGACCCTTCCCATAGCATGAGATGTGATGTCTCAATGCTTCTAATACCAAACCTGAGATCCTTCCTATAACATGAGATGTGATATCCAACTCCTTCCCATTCCAATCCTGAGACCCTTATGATAGCATGAGATGTGATATCTCAATGCCTCTAATACCAAACCTGAGATACTTCCGATAGCATGAGATGTGATATCTCAATGCTTCTAATACCAAACCTGAGATCCTTCCTATAACATGAGATGTGATATCCAACTCCTTCCCATTCCAATCCTGAGACCCTTATGATAGCATGAGATGTGATATCTCAATGCCTCTAATACCAAACCTGAGATACTTCCGATAGCATGAGATGTGATATCTCAATGCTTCTAATACCAAACCTGAGATCCTTCCTATAACATGAGATGTGATTTCCAAATCCTTCCCCTTCCAAACCTGAGACCCTCCCTTTAGCATGAGATGTGTTATCCAACTCCTTCCCATTCCAATCCTGAGACCAATCTGATAGCATGAGATGTGATATTTCAATGCCTCTAATACCAAACCTGAGATCCTACCTCTAACATGAAATGTGATATCCATCTCCTTCCCTTTCCAAACCTGAGACCCTGCCTATAGCATGAGATGTGATATCCAAGTCCTTTCCATTCCAATCATGAGACCCTTCCTATAGCATGTGATGTGATATCTCAATGCTTATACCAAACCTGACACCCTTCCTATGGCATGAGATGTCATATACAACTCCTTCCCATTCCAATCCTGAGACCCTTCCTATAGCATGAGATGTGATATCTCAATGCTTATACCAAACCTGAGACCCTTCCTATAGCATGAGATGTGATATCCAACTTCTTCCCATTCCAATCCTGAGACCCTTCCTATAACATGAGATGTGATGTCGCAATGCTTCTAATACCAAACCTGAGATCTTTCCTATAACATGAGATGTGATATCCAACTCCTTCCCATTCCAATCCTGAGACCCTTCCTATAGCATGAGATGTGATATCACAATGCTTATACCAAACCTGAGACCCGTCCTATAACATGAGATGGGATATCCAACTCCTTCCCATTCCAATCCTGAGACACTTCCGATAGCAGAGATGTGATATCTCAATGCTTATACCAAACCTGAGACCCTTCCTATAACATGAGATGTGATATCCAACTATTTCCCGGTCCAAACCTGAGACCCTTCCTATAGCATATGTGATATCCAACTCCTTCCCATTCCAAACATGAGACCCTTCCTATAGCAAGAGTGTAATATCCAACTCCTTCCCATTCCAATCCTGAGAGCATTCCTATAGCATGAGATGTGATATCTCAATGCTTCTAATACCAAACCTGAGATCCTTCCTATGACATGAGATGTGATATCCAATTCCTCCCCATTCCAAACCTGAAAACCTTCCTACAGCATGCGATGTGATATCTCAATGCTTCTAATACCAAACCCGAGACCAGTCCTATAACATGAGATTGGATATCCAACTCCTTCCCCTTCCAAACCTGAGACTCTTCCTATAGCATGAGATGTGATATCCAACTTCTTCCCATTCCAATCCTGAGACCCTTCGTGTAACATGAGATGTGATGTCTCAATGCTTCTAATACCAAACCTGAGATCTTTCCTATAACATGAGATGTGATATCCAACTCCTTCCCATTCCAATCCTGAGACCCTTCCTATAGCATGAGATGTGACATCTCAATGCTTATACCAAACCTGAGACCCTTCCTATAGCTTGAGATGTGATATCCAACTCCTTCCCATTCCAATCCTGAGACCCTTCCTATAGCATGAGATGTGATATCTCAAGGCCTCTAATACCAAACCTGAGATCCTTCCTCTAACATGAAATGTGATATCCAACTCCTTCCCCTTCCAAACCTGAGAGCCTTCCTATAACATGAAATGTGATATCCAATTCCTTCCCATTCCAACCTGAGACCCTTCCTATAGCATGAGATGGGATATCCAACTCCTTCCAAATCCAATACTGATACCCTTCCGATAGCATGAGATGTGATATTCCAATGCTTCTACCAAACCTGAGACCCATACTATGGCATGAGATGTGATATCAAACTCCTTCCCATTCCAATCCTGAGACCCTACCTATAGCTTGAGATGTGATATCCAACTCCTTCCCATTCCAATTCTGAGACCCTTCCTATACCATGAGACTTGATATCTCAATGCTTCTAATACCAAACCTGAGTCCCGTCCTATAACATGAGATGTGATATCCAAATCCTTCCCCTTCCAAACCTTAGACCCTTCCTTTATCATGAGATGTGATATCCAATTCCTTCCCATTCCAATCCTGAGACCCTTCCGATATCATGAGATTTGTTATCTCAATGCTTCTAATATCAAACTTGAGACCCTCCCTATAACATGAGATGTGACATCCAAGTCCTCCCCATTCCAATCCTGAGACCCTTCCTATAGCATGAGATGTGATATCTCAATGCTTCTAATACCAAACCTGAGACCCTTCCTATAACATGATTTGGGATATCCAACTCCTTCCCATTCCAATCCTGAGACCCTTCCGATAGCAGAGATGTGATATCTCAATGCTTATACCAAACCTGAGACCCTTCCTATGGCATGAGATGTCATATGCAACTCCTTCCCATTCCAATCCTGAGACCCTTCCTATAGCATTAGATGTGATATCTCAATGCTTATACCAAATCTGAGACCCTTCCTATAGCATGAGATGTGATATCCAACTTCTTCCCATTCCAATCCTGAGACCCTTCCTATAGCATGAGATGTGATGTCTCAATTCTTCTAATACCAAACCTGAGATCCTTCCTATAACATGAGATGTGATATCCAACTCCTTCCCATTCCAATCCTGAGACCCTTATGATAGCATGAGATGTGATATCTCAATGCCTCTAATACCAAACCTGAGATACTTCTGATAGAATGAGATGTGATATCTCAATGCTTCTAATACCAAACCTGAGATCCTTCCTATAACATGAGATGTGATTTCCAAATCCTTCCACTTCCAAACCTGAGACCCTCCCTTTAGCATGAGATGTGATATCCAACTCCTTCCCATTCCAATCCTGAGACCCTTCTGATAGCATGAGATGTGATATTTCAATGCCTCTAATACCAAACCTGAGATCCTACCTCTAACATGAAATGTGATATCCATCTCCTTCCCTTTCCAAACCTGAGACCCTGCCTATAGCATGAGATGTGATATCCAAGTCCTTCCCATTCCAATCCTGAGACCCTTCCTATAGCATGTGATGTGATATCTCAATGCTTATACCAAATCTGAGACCCTTCCTATAGCATGAGATGTGATATCCAACTCCTTCCCATTCCAATCCTGAGACCCTTCCTATAGCATGAGATGTGATGTCTCAATGCTTCTAATACCAAACCTGAGATCCTTCCTATAACATGAGATGTGATATCCAACTCCTTCCCATTCCAATCCTGAGACCCTCATGATAGCATGAGATGTGATATCTCAATGCCTCTAATACCAAACCTGAGATACTTCCGATAGCATGAGATGTGATATCTCAATGCTTCTAATACCAAACCTGAGATCCTTCCTATAACATGAGATGTGATTTCCAAATCCTTCCCCTTCCAAACCTGAGACCCTCCCTTTAGCATGAGATGTGATATCCAACTCCTTCCCATTCCAATCCTGAGACCCATCTGATAGCATGAGATGTGATATTTCAATGCCTCTAATACCAAACCTGAGATCCTACCTCTAACATGAAATGTGATATCCATCTCCTTCCCTTTCCAAACCTGAGACCCTGCCTATAGCATGAGATGTGATATCCAAGTCCTTTCCATTCCAATCCTGAGACCCTTCCTATAGCATGTGATGGGATATCTCAATGCTTATACCAAACCTGAGACCCTTCCTATGGCATGAGATATCATATACAACTCCTTCCCATTCCAATCCTGAGACCCTTCCTATAGCATGAGATGTGATATCTCAATGCTTATACCAAACCTGAGACCATTCCTATAGCATGAGATGTGATATCCAACTTCTTCCCATTCCAATCCTGAGACCCTTCCTATAACATGAGATGTGATGTCGCAATGCTTCTAATACCAAACCTGAGATCTTTCCTATAACATGAGATGTGATATCCAACTCCTTCCCATTCCAATCCTGAGACCCTTCCTATAGCATGAGATGTGATATCACAATGCTTATACCAAACCTGAGACCGTTCCTATAGCTTGAGATGTGATATCCAACTCCTTCCCATTCCAATCCTGAGACCCTTCCTATAGCATGAGATGTGATATCTCAAGGCCTCTAATACCAAACCTGAGATCGTTCCTCTAACATGAAATGTGATATCCAACTCCTTCCCCTTCCAAACCTGAGAGCCTTCCTATAACATGAGATGTGACATCCAAGTCCTCCCCATTCCAATCCTGAGACCCTTCCTATAGCATGAGATGTGATATCTCAATGCTTCTAATACCAAACCTGAGACCCTTCCTATAACATGATTTGGGATATCCAACTCCTTCCCATTCCAATCCTGAGATCCTTCCGATAGCAGAGATGTGATATCTCAATGCTTATACCAAGCCTGAGATGTCATATGCAACTCCTTCCCATTCCAATCCTGAGACCCTTCCTATAGCATTAGATGTGATATCTCAATGCTTATACCAAATCTGAGACCCTTCCTATAGCATGAGATGTGATATCCAACTTCTTCCCATTCCAATCCTGAGACCCTTCCTATAGCATGAGATGTGATGTCTCAATTCTTCTAATACCAAACCTGAGATCCTTCCTATAACATGAGATGTGATATCCAACTCCTTCCCATTCCAATCCTGAGACCCTTATGATAGCATGAGATGTGATATCTCAATGCCTCTAATACCAAACCTGAGATACTTCTGATAGCATGAGATGTGATATCTCAATGCTTCTAATACCAAACCTGAGATCCTTCCTATAACATGAGATGTGATTTCCAAATCCTTCCACTTCCAAACCTGAGACCCTCCCTTTAGCATGAGATGTGATATCCAACTCCTTCCCATTCCAATCCTGAGACCCTTCTGATAGCATGAGATGTGATATTTCAATGCCTCTAATACCAAACCTGAGATCTTTCCTATAACATGAGATGTGATATCCAACTCCTTCCCATTCCAATCCTGAGACCCTTCCTATAGCATGAGATGTGATATCACAATGCTTATACCAAACCTGAGAGCCTTCCTATAACATGAGATGTGACATCCAAGTCCTCCCCATTCCAATCCTGAGACCCTTCCTATAGCATGAGATGTGATATCTCAATGCTTCTAATACCAAACCTGAGACCCTTCCTATAACATGATTTGGGATATCCAACTCCTTCCCATTCCAATCCTGAGACCCTTCCGATAGCAGAGATGTGATATCTCAATGCTTATACCAAACCTGAGACCCTTCCTATGGCCTGAGATGTCATATGCAACTCCTTCCCATTCCAATCCTGAGACCCTTCCTATAGCATTAGATGTGATATCTCAATGCTTATACCAAATCTGAGACCCTTCCTATAGCATGAGATGTGATATCCAACTTCTTCCCATTCCAATCCTGAGACCCTTCCTATAGCATGAGATGTGATGTCTCAATTCTTCTAATACCAAACCTGAGATCCTTCCTATAACATGAGATGTGATATCCAACTCCTTCCCATTCCAGTCCTGAGACCCTTATGATAGCATGAGATGTGATATCTCAATGCCTCTAATACCAAACCTGAGATACTTCTGATAGCATGAGATGTGATATCTCAATGCTTCTAATACCAAACCTGAGATCCTTCCTATAACATGAGATGTGATTTCCAAATCCTTCCACTTCCAAACCTGAGACCCTCCCTTTAGCATGAGATGTGATATCCAACTCCTTCCCATTCCAATCCTGAGACCCTTCTGATAGCATGAGATGTGATATTTCAATGCCTCTAATACCAAACCTAAGATCCTACCTCTAACATGAAATGTGATATCCATCTCCTTCCCTTTCCAAACCTGAGACCCTGCCTATAGAATGAGATGTGATATCCAAGTCCTTCCCATTCCAATCCTGAGACCCTTCCTATAGCATGTGATGTGATATCTCAATGCTTATACCAAACCTGAGACCCTTCCTATGGCATGAGATGTCATATACAACTCCTTCCCATTCCAATCCTGAGACCCTTCCTATAGCATGAGATGTGATATCTCAATGCTTATACCAAACCTGAGACCCTTCCTATAGCATGAGATGTGATATCCAACTTCTTCCCATTCCAATCCTGAGACCCTTCCTATAACATGAGATGTGATGTCTCAATGCTTCTAATACCAAACCTGAGACCCTTCCTATAACATGAGATGGGATATCCAACTCCTTCCCATTCCAATCCTGAGACCCTTCCGATAGCAGAGATGTGATATCTCAATGCTTTTACCAAACCTGAGACCCTTCCTATGGCCTGAGATGTCATATACAACTCCTTCCCATTCCAATCCTGAGACCCTTCCTATAGCATGAGATGTGATATCTCAATGCTTATACCAAATCTGAGACCCTTCCTATAGCATGAGATGTGATATCCAACTCCTTCCCATTCCAATCCTGAGACCCTTCTTATAGCATGAGATGTGATGTCTCAATGCTTCTAATACCAAACCTGAGATCCTTCCTATAACATGAGATGTGATATCCAACTCCTTCCCATTCCAATCCTGAGACCCTTATGATAGCATGAGATGTGATATCTCAATGCCTCTAATACCAAACCTGAGATACTTCCGATAGCATGAGATGTGATATCTCAATGCTTCTAATACCAAACCTGAGATCCTTCCTATAACATGAGATGTGATTTCCAAATCCTTCCCCTTCCAAACCTGAGACCCTCCCTTTAGCATGAGATGTGATATCCAACTCCTTCCCATTCCAATCCTGAGACCAATCTGATAGCATGAGATGTGATATTTCAATGCCTCTAATACCAAACCTGAGATCCTACCTCTAACATGAAATGTGATATCCATCTCCTTCCCTTTCCAAACCTGAGACCCTGCCTATAGCATGAGATGTGATATCCAAGTCCTTTCCATTCCAATCCTGAGACCCTTCCTATAGCATGTGATGTGATATCTCAATGCTTATACCAAACCTGAGACCCTTCCTATGGCATGAGATGTCATATACAACTCCTTCCCATTCCAATCCTGAGACCCTTCCTATAGCATGAGATGTGATATCTCAATGCTTATACCAAACCTGAGACCCTTCCTATAGCATGAGATGTGATATCCAACTTCTTCCCATTCCAATCCTGAGACCCTTCCTATAACATGAGATGTGATGTCGCAATGCTTCTAATACCAAACCTGAGATCTTTCCTATAACATGAGATGTGATATCCAACTCCTTCCCATTCCAATCCTGAGACCCTTCCTATAGCATGAGATGTGATATCACAATGCTTATACCAAACCTGAGACCGTTCCTATAGCTTGAGATGTGATATCCAACTCCTTCCCATTCCAATCCTGAGACCCTTCCTATAGCATGAGATGTGATATCTCAAGGCCTCTAATACCAAACCTGAGATCGTTCCTCTAACATGAAATGTGATATCCAACTCCTTCCCCTTCCAAACCTGAGAGCCTTCCTATAACATGAGATGTGATATCCAACTCCTTCCCATTCCAATCCTGAGACCCTTATGATAGCATGAGATGTGATATCTCAATGCCTCTAATACCAAACCTGAGATACTTCCGATAGCATGAGATGTGATATCTCACTGCTTCTAATACCAAACCTGAGATCCTTCCTATAACATGAGATGTGATTTCCAAATCCTTCCCCTTCCAAACCTGAGACCCTCCCTTTAGCATGAGATGTGATATCCAACTCCTTCCCATTCCAATCCTGAGACCCTTCTGATAGCATGAGATGTGATATTTCAATGCCTCTAATACCAAACCTGAGATCCTACCTCTAACATGAAATGTGATATCCATCTCCTTCCCTTTCCAAACCTGGGACCCTGCCTATAGCATGAGATGTGATATCCAAGTCCTTTCCATTCCAATCCTGAGACCCTTCCTATAGCATGTGATGTGATATCTCAATGCTTATACCAAACCTGAGACCCTTCCTATGGCATGAGATGTCATATACAACTCCTTCCCATTCCAAACCTGAGACCCTTCCTATAGCATGAGATGTGATATCTCAATGCTTATACCAAACCTGAGACCCTTCCTATAGCATGAGATGTGATATCCAACTTCTTCCCATTCCAATCCTGAGACCCTTCCTATAACATGAGATGTGATGTCGCAATGCTTCTAATACCAAACCTGAGATCTTTCCTATAACATGAGATGTGATATCCAACTCCTTCCCATTCCAATCCTGAGACCCTTACTATAGCATGAGATGTGATATCACAATGCTTATACCAAACCTGAGACCGTTCCTATAGCTTGAGATGTGATATCCAACTCCTTCCCATTCCAATCCTGAGACCCTTCCTATAGCATGAGATGTGATATCTCAAGGCCTCTAATACCAAACCTGAGATCGTTCCTCTAACATGAAATGTGATATCCAACTCCTTCCCCTTCCAAACCTGAGAGCCTTCCTATAGCATGAGATATGATAGCCAAGTCCTTCCAATTCCAATCCTGAGACCCTTCCTATAACATGAAATGTGATATCCAACTCCTTCCCATTCCAACCTGAGACCCTTCCTATAGCATGAGATGGGATATCTCAATGCTTCTAATACCAAACCTGAGACTCTTCCTATAACATGAGATGGGATATCCAACTCATTCCCATTCCAATCCTGAGACCCTTCCGATAGCAGAGATGTGATATCTCAATGCTTATACCAAACCTGAGACCCTTCCTATGGCCTGAGATGTCATATACAACTCCTTCCCATTCCAATCCTGAGACCCTTCCTATAGCATGAGATGTGATATCTCAATGCTTATACCAAATCTGAGACCCTTCCTATAGCATGAGATGTGATATCCAACTCCTTCCCATTCCAATCCTGAGACCCTTCCTATAGCATGAGATGTGATGTCTCAATGCTTCTAATACCAAACCTGAGATCCTTCCTATAACATGAGATGTGATATCCAACTCCTTCCCATTCCAATCCTGAGACCCTTATGATAGCATGAGATGTGATATCTCAATGCCTCTAATACCAAACCTGAGATACTTCCGATAGCATGAGATGGAATGGGAAGGAGTTGGATATCACATCTCATGCTATAGGAAGGGTCTCAGATTTGGTATAAGCATTGAGATATCACATCTCATGCTATAGGAAGGGTCTCAGGATTGGATTGGGAAGGAGTTGTATATGACATCTCAGGCCATAGGAAGGGTCTCAGGATTGGTATAAGCATTGAGATATCACTTCTCTGCTATCGGAAGGGTCTCAGGATTGGAATGGGAAGGAGTTGGATATCCCATCTCATGATAAAGGAAGGGTCTAAGGTTTGGAAGGGTAAAGATTAGAAGCATTGAGACATCACATCTCATGTTATAGGAAGGGTCTCAGGATTGGAATGGGAAGAAGTTGGATATCACATCTCATGCTATAGGAAGGGTCTCAGGTTTGGAAGGGGAAGGAGTTGGATATCCAATCTCATGTTATAGGACTGGTCTCAGGTTTGGTATTAGAAGCATTGAGATATCACATCGCATGCTGTAGGAAGGTTCTCAGGTTTGGAATGGGGAGGAATTGGATATCACATCTCATGTCATAGGAAGGATCTCAGGTTTGGTATTAGAAGCATTGAGATATCACATCTCATGCTATAGGAATGGTCTCAGGATTGGAATGGGAAGGAGTTGGATATTACATTCTTGCTATAGGAAGGGTCTCATGTTTGGAATGGGAAGGAGTTGGATATCACATATACTATAGGAAGGGTCTCAGGTTTGAAACGGGAAGGAGTTGGATATCACATCTCATGTTATAGGAAGGGTCTCAGGTTTGAAACGGGAAGGAGTTGGATATCACATCTCATGTTATAGGACGGATCTCAGGTTTGTTATTAGAATCATTGAGATATCATATTGCATGCTGTAGGAAGGGTCTAAGGATTGGAATGGGAAGGACTTGGATATCACATCTCATGCTATAGGTAGGCTCTGAGACCCTTCCTATAGCATGAGATGTGATATCTCAATGCTTATACCAAACCTGAGACCCTTCCTATAGCATGAGATGTGATATCCAACTTCTTCCCATTCCAATCCTGAGACCCTTCCTATAACATGAGATGTGATGTCGCAATGCTTCTAATACCAAACCTGAGATCTTTCCTATAACATGAGATGTGATATCCAACTCCTTCCCATTCCAATCCTGAGACCCTTACTATAGCATGAGATGTGATATCACAATGCTTATACCAAACCTGAGACCGTTCCTATAGCTTGAGATGTGATATCCAACTCCTTCCCATTCCAATCCTGAGACCCTTCCTATAGCATGAGATGTGATATCTCAAGGCCTCTAATACCAAACCTGAGATCGTTCCTCTAACATGAAATGTGATATCCAACTCCTTCCCCTTCCAAACCTGAGAGCCTTCCTATAGCATGAGATATGATAGCCAAGTCCTTCCAATTCCAATCCTGAGACCCTTCCTATAACATGAAATGTGATATCCAACTCCTTCCCATTCCAACCTGAGACCCTTCCTATAGCATGAGATGGGATATCTCAATGCTTCTAATACCAAACCTGAGACTCTTCCTATAACATGAGATGGGATATCCAACTCATTCCCATTCCAATCCTGAGACCCATCCGATAGCAGAGATGTGATATCTCAATGCTTATACCAAACCTGAGACCCTTCCTATGGCCTGAGATGTCATATACAACTCCTTCCCATTCCAATCCTGAGACCCTTCCTATAGCATGAGATGTGATATCTCAATGCTTATACCAAATCTGAGACCCTTCCTATAGCATGAGATGTGATATCCAACTCCTTCCCATTCCAATCCTGAGACCCTTCCTATAGCATGAGATGTGATGTCTCAATGCTTCTAATACCAAACCTGAGATCCTTCCTATAACATGAGATGTGATATCCAACTCCTTCCCATTCCAATCCTGAGACCCTTATGATAGCATGAGATGTGATATCTCAATGCCTCTAATACCAAACCTGAGATACTTCCGATAGCATGAGATGGAATGGGAAGGAGTTGGATATCACATCTCATGCTATAGGAAGGGTCTCAGATTTGGTATAAGCATTGAGATATCACATCTCATGCTATAGGAAGGGTCTCAGGATTGGATTGGGAAGGAGTTGTATATGACATCTCAGGCCATAGGAAGGGTCTCAGGATTGGTATAAGCATTGAGATATCACTTCTCTGCTATCGGAAGGGTCTCAGGATTGGAATGGGAAGGAGTTGGATATCCCATCTCATGATAAAGGAAGGGTCTAAGGTTTGGAAGGGTAAAGATTAGAAGCATTGAGACATCACATCTCATGTTATAGGAAGGGTCTCAGGATTGGAATGGGAAGAAGTTGGATATCACATCTCATGCTATAGGAAGGGTCTCAGGTTTGGAAGGGGAAGGAGTTGGATATCCAATCTCATGTTATAGGACTGGTCTCAGGTTTGGTATTAGAAGCATTGAGATATCACATCGCATGCTGTAGGAAGGTTCTCAGGTTTGGAATGGGGAGGAATTGGATATCACATCTCATGTCATAGGAAGGATCTCAGGTTTGGTATTAGAAGCATTGAGATATCACATCTCATGCTATAGGAATGGTCTCAGGATTGGAATGGGAAGGAGTTGGATATTACATTCTTGCTATAGGAAGGGTCTCATGTTTGGAATGGGAAGGAGTTGGATATCACATATACTATAGGAAGGGTCTCAGGTTTGAAACGGGAAGGAGTTGGATATCACATCTCATGTTATAGGAAGGGTCTCAGGTTTGAAACGGGAAGGAGTTGGATATCACATCTCATGTTATAGGACGGATCTCAGGTTTGTTATTAGAATCATTGAGATATCATATTGCATGCTGTAGGAAGGGTCTAAGGATTGGAATGGGAAGGACTTGGATATCACATCTCATGCTATAGGTAGGCTCTGAGACCCTTCCTATAGCATGAGATGTGATATCCAACTTCTTCCCATTCCAATCCTGAGACCCTTCCTATAACATGAGATGTGATGTCTCAATGCTTCTAATACCAAACCTGAGATCTTTCCTATAACATGAGATGTGATATCCAACTCCTTCCCATTCCAATCCTGAGACCCTTCCTATAGCATGAGATGTGATATCTCAATGCTTATACCAAACCTGAGACCCTTCCTATAGCTTGAGATGTGATATCCAACTTCTTCCCATTCCAATCCTGAGACCCTTCCTATAGCATGAGATGTGATATCTCAAGGCCTCTAATACCAAACCTGAGATCCTTCCTCTAACATAAAATATGATATATCCAACTCCTTCCCCTTCCAAACCTGAGAGCCTTCCTATAGCATGAGATATGATATCCAAGTCCTTCCCATCCAATCCTGAGACCCTTCCTATAACATGAAATGTGATATCCAACTCCTTCCCATTCCAACCTGAGACCCTTCCTATAGCATGAGATGGGATATCCAACTCCTTCCAAATCCAAACTGATACCCTTCCGATAGCATGAGATGTGATATCCCAATGCTTCTACCAAACCTGAGACCCATACTATGGCATGAGATGTGATATCAAACTCCTTCCCATTCCAATCCTGAGACCCTACCTATAGCTTGAGATGTGATATCCAACTCCTTCCCATTCCAATTCTCAGACCCTTCCTATACCATGAGACTTGATATCTAAATGCTTCTAATACAAAACCTGCGACCCGTCCTATAACATGAGATGTGATATCCAAATCCTTCCCCTTCCAAACCTTAGACCCTTCCTTTATCATGAGATGTGATATCCAATTCTTTCCCATTCCAATCCTGAGACC
Source organism: Ambystoma mexicanum (assembly GCF_040938575.1). Taxonomy (NCBI): domain Eukaryota; kingdom Metazoa; phylum Chordata; class Amphibia; order Caudata; family Ambystomatidae; genus Ambystoma; species Ambystoma mexicanum. The sequence continues at coordinate 1,504,927,545 of NC_090923.1, read as the reverse complement.
CTTCCGATATCATGATATTTGTTATCTCAATGCTTCTAATATCAAACTTGAGACCCTCCCTATAGCATGAGATGTGACATCCAAGTCCTCCCCATTCCAATCCTGAGACTCTTCCTATAGCATGAGATGTGATATCTCAATGCTTCTAATACCAAACCTGAGACCCTTCCTATAACATGAGATGGGATATCCAACTCCTTCCCATTCCAATCCTGAGACCCTTCCGATAGCAGAGATGTGATATCTCAATGCTTATACCAAACCTGAGACCCTTCCTATGGCCTGATTTGTCATATACAACTCCTTCCCATTCCAATCCTGAGACCCTTCCTATAGCATGAGATGTGATATCTCAATGCTTATACCAAATCCGAGACCCTTCCTATAGCATGAGATGTGATATCCAACTCCTTCCCATTCCAATCCTGAGACCCTTCCTATAGCATGAGATGTGATGTCTCAATGCTTCTAATACCAAACCTGAGATCCTTCCTATAACATGAGATGTGATATCCAACCCCTTCCCATTCCAATCCTGAGACCCTTATGATAGCATGAGATGTGATATCTCAATGCCTCTAATACCAAACCTGAGATACTTCTGATAGCATGAGATGTGATATCCCAATGCTTCTAGTACCAAACCTGAGATCCTTCCTATAACATGAGATGTGATTTCCAAATCCTTCCACTTCCAAACCTGAGACCCTCCCTTTAGCATGAGATGTGATATCCAACTCCTTCCCATTCCAATCCTGAGACCCTTCTGATAGCATGAGATGTGATATTTCAATGCCTCTAATACCAAACCTGAGATCCTACCTCTAACATGAAATGTGATATCCATCTCCTTCCCTTTCCAAACCTGAGACCCTGCCTATAGCATGAGATGTGATATCAAAAGTCCTTCCCATTCCAATCCTGAGACCCTTCCTATAGCATATGATGTGATATCTCAATGCTTATACCAAACCTGAGACCCTTCCTATGGCATGAGATGTCATATACAACTCCTTCCCATTCCAATCCTGAGACCCTTCCTATAACATGAGATGTGATATCTCAATGCTTATACCAAACCTGAGACCCTTCCTATAGCATGAGATGTGATATCCAACTTCTTCCCATTCCAATCCTGAGACCCTTCCTATAACATGAGATGTGATGTCTCAATGCTTCTAATACCAAACCTGAGACCCTTCCTATAACATGAGATGGGATATCCAACTCCTTCCCATTCCAATCCTGAGACTCTTCCGATAGCAGAGATGTGATATCTCAATGCTTATACCAAACCTGAGACCCTTCCTATGGCCTGAGATGTCATATACAACTCCTTCCCATTCCAATCCTGAGACCGTTCCTATAGCATGAGATGTGATGTCTCAATGCTTCTAATACCAAACCTGAGATCCTTCCTATAACATGAGATGTGATATCCAACTCCTTCCCATTCCAATCCTGAGACCCTTATGATAGCATGAGATGTGATATCTCAATGCCTCTAATACCAAACCTGAGATACTTCCGATAGCATGAGATGTGATATCTCAAAGCTTCTAATACCAAACCTGAGATCCTTCCTATAACATGAGATGTGATTTCCAAATCCTTCCCCTTCCAAACCTGAGACCCTCCCTTTAGCATGAGATGTGATATCCAACTCCTTCCCATTCCAATCCTGAGACTCTTCCGATAGCAGAGATGTGATATCTCAATGCTTATACCAAACCTGAGACCCTTCCTATGGCATGAAATGTCATATACAACTCCTTCCCATTCCAATCCTGAGACCCTTCCTATAGCATGAGATGTGATATCTCAATGCTTATACCAAAGCTGAGACCCTTCCTATAGCATGAGATGTGATATCCAACTTTTTCCCATTCCAATCCTGAGACCCTTCCTATAACATGAGATGTGATATCTCAATGCTTCTAATACCAAACCTGAGATCTTTCCTATAACATGAGATGTGATATCCAACTCCTTCCCATTCCAATCCTGAGACCCTTCCTATAGCATGAGATGTGATATCACAATGCTTATACATAACCTGAGACCGTTCCTATAGCTTGAGATGTGATATCCAACTCCTTCCCATTCCAATCCTGAGACCCTTCCTATAGCATGAGATGTGATATCTCAAGACCTCTAATACCAAACCTGAGATCGTTCCTCTAACATGAAATGTGATATCCAACTCCTTCCCCTTCCAAACCTGAGAGCCTTCCTATAGCATGAGATATGATAGCCAAGTCCTTCCAATTCCAATCCTGAGACCCTTCCTATAACATGAAATGTGATATCCAACTCCTTCCCATTCCAACCTGAGACCCTTCCTATAGCATGAGATGGGATATCTCAATGCTTCTAATACCAAACCTGAGACTCTTCCTATAACATGAAATGTGATATCCATCTCCTTCCCTTTCCAAACCTGAGACCCTGTCTATAGCATGAGATGTCATATACAACTCCTTCCCATTCCAATCCTGAGACCCTTCCTATAGCACGAGATGTGATATCTCAATGCTTATACCAAACCTGAGACCCTTCCTATAGCATGAGATGTGATATCCAACTCCTTCCCATTCCAATCCTGAGACCCTTCCTATAGCCTGAGATGTGATATCTCAATGCCTCTGATACCAAACCTGAGATCCTTCCTCTAACATGAAATGTGATATCCAACTCCTTCCCTTTCCAAACCTGAGAGCCTATCTATAGCATGAGATGTGATATCCAAGTCCTTCCCATTCCAATCCTGAGACACTTCCGATAGCAGAGATGTGATATCTCAATGCTTATACCAAACCTGAGACCCTTCCTATAACATGAGATGTGATATCCAACTCCTTCCCGTTCCAAACCTGAGACCCTTCCTTTAGCATGAGATGTGATATCCAGCTCCTTCCCATTCCAATCCTGAGACCCTTCCTATAGCATGAGATGTGATATCTCAATGCTTATACCAAACCTGAGACCCTTCCTATAGCTTGAGATGTGATATCCAACTTCTTCCCATTCCAATCCTGAGACCCTTCCTATAGCATGAGATGTGATATCTCAAGGCCTCTAATACCAAACCTGAGATCCTTCCTCTAACATAAAATATGATATATCCAACTCCTTCCCCTTCCAAACCTGAGAGCCTTCCTATAGCATGAGATATGATATCCAAGTCCTTCCCATCCAATCCTGAGACCCTTCCTATAACATGAAATGTGATATCCAACTCCTTCCCATTCCAACCTGAGACCCTTCCTATAGCATGAGATGGGATATCCAACTCCTTCCAAATCCAAACTGATACCCTTCCGATAGCATGAGATGTGATATCCCAATGCTTCTACCAAACCTGAGACCCATACTATGGCATGAGATGTGATATCAAACTCCTTCCCATTCCAATCCTGAGACCCTACCTATAGCTTGAGATGTGATATCCAACTCCTTCCCATTCCAATTCTCAGACCCTTCCTATACCATGAGACTTGATATCTCAATGCTTCTAATACAAAACCTGCGACCCGTCCGATAACATGAGATGTGATATCCAAATCCTTCCCCTTCCAAACCTTAGACCCTTCCTTTATCATGAGATGTGATATCCAATTCTTTCCCATTCCAATCCTGAGACCCTTCCGATATCATGATATTTGTTATCTCAATGCTTCTAATATCAAACTTGAGACCCTCCCTATAGCATGAGATGTGACATCCAAGTCCTCCCCATTCCAATCCTGAGACTCTTCCTATAGCATGAGATGTGATATCTCAATGCTTCTAATACCAAACCTGAGACCCTTCCTATAACATGAGATGGGATATCCAACTCCTTCCCATTCCAATCCTGAGACCCTTCCGATAGCAGAGATGTGATATCTCAATGCTTATACCAAACCTGAGACCCTTCCTATGGCCTGATTTGTCATATACAACTCCTTCCCATTCCAATCCTGAGACCCTTCCTATAGCATGAGATGTGATATCTCAATGCTTATACCAAATCCGAGACCCTTCCTATAGCATGAGATGTGATATCCAACTCCTTCCCATTCCAATCCTGAGACCCTTCCTATAGCATGAGATGTGATGTCTCAATGCTTCTAATACCAAACCTGAGATCCTTCCTATAACATGAGATGTGATATCCAACCCCTTCCCATTCCAATCCTGAGACCCTTATGATAGCATGAGATGTGATATCTCAATGCCTCTAATACCAAACCTGAGATACTTCTGATAGCATGAGATGTGATATCTCAATGCTTCTAGTACCAAACCTGAGATCCTTCCTATAACATGAGATGTGATTTCCAAATCCTTCCACTTCCAAACCTGAGACCCTCCCTTTAGCATGAGATGTGATATCCAACTCCTTCCCATTCCAATCCTGAGACCCTTCTGATAGCATGAGATGTGATATTTCAATGCCTCTAATACCAAACCTGAGATCCTACCTCTAACATGAAATGTGATATCCATCTCCTTCCCTTTCCAAACCTGAGACCCTGCCTATAGCATGAGATGTGATATCAAAAGTCCTTCCCATTCCAATCCTGAGACCCTTCCTATAGCATGTGATGTGATATCTAAATGCTTATACCAAACCTGAGACCCTTCCTATGGCATGAGATGTCATATACAACTCCTTCCCATTCCAATCCTGAGACCCTTCCTATAACATGAGATGTGATATCTCAATGCTTATACCAAACCTGAGACCCTTCCTATAGCATGAGATGTGATATCCAACTTCTTCCCATTCCAATCCTGAGACCCTTCCTATAACATGAGATGTGATGTCTCAATGCTTCTAATACCAAACCTGAGACCCTTCCTATAACATGAGATGGGATATCCAACTCCTTCCCATTCCAATCCTGAGACTCTTCCGATAGCAGAGATGTGATATCTCTATGCTTATACCAAACCTGAGACCCTTCCTATGGCCTGAGATGTCATATACAACTCTTTCCCATTCCAATCCTGAGACCGTTCCTATAGCATGAGATGTGATGTCTCAATGCTTCTAATACCAAACCTGAGATCCTTCCTATAACATGAGATGTGATATCCAACTCCTTCCCATTCCAATCCTGAGACCCTTATGATAGCATGAGATGTGATATCTCAATGCCTCTAATACCAAACCTGAGATACTTCCGATAGCATGAGATGTGATATCTCAAAGCTTCTAATACCAAACCTGAGATCCTTCCTATAACATGAGATGTGATTTCCAAATCCTTCCCCTTCCAAACCTGAGACCCTCCCTTTAGCATGAGATGTGATATCCAACTCCTTCCCATTCCAATCCTGAGACCCTTCCGATAGCAGAGATGTGATATCTCAATGCTTATACCAAACCTGAGACCCTTCCTATGGCATGAGATGTCATATACAACTCCTTCCCATTCCAATCCTGAGACCCTTCCTATAACATGAGATGTGATATCTCAATGCTTATACCAAACCTGAGACCCTTCCTATAGCATGAGATGTGATATCCAACTTCTTCCCATTCCAATCCTGAGACCCTTCCTATAACATGAGATGTGATGTCTCAATGCTTCTAATACCAAACCTGAGACCCTTCCTATAGCATGAGATGTGATATCCAACTCTTTCCCATTCCAATCCTGAGACCCTTCCGATATCATGATATTTGTTATCTCAATGCTTCTAATATCAAACTTGAGACCCTCCCTATAGCATGAGATGTGACATCCAAGTCCTCCCCATTCCAATCCTGAGACTCTTCCTATAGCATGAGATGTGATATCTCAATGCTTCTAATACCAAACCTGAGACCCTTCCTATAACATGAGATGGGATATCCAACTCCTTCCCATTCCAATCCTGAGACCCTTCCGATAGCAGAGATGTGATATCTCAATGCTTATACCAAACGTGAGATCCTTCCTATAACATGAGATGTGATATCCAACTCCTTCCCATTCCAATCCTGAGACCCTTCCTATAGCATGAGATGTGATATCACAATGCTTATACATAACCTGAGACCGTTCCTATAGCTTGAGATGTGATATCCAACTCCTTCCCATTCCAATCCTGAGACCCTTCCTATAGCATGAGATGTGATATCTCAAGACCTCTAATACCAAACCTGAGATCGTTCCTCTAACATGAAATGTGATATCCAACTCCTTCCCCTTCCAAACCTGAGAGCCTTCCTATAGCATGAGATATGATAGCCAAGTCCTTCCAATTCCAATCCTGAGACCCTTATGATAGCATGAGATGTGATATCTCAATGCCTCTAATACCAAACCTGAGATACTTCTGATAGCATGAGATGTGATATCTCAATGCTTCTAGTACCAAACCTGAGATCCTTCCTATAACATGAGATGTGATTTCCAAATCCTTCCACTTCCAAACCTGAGACCCTCCCTTTAGCATGAGATGTGATATCCAACTCCTTCCCATTCCAATCCTGAGACCCTTCTGATAGCATGAGATGTGATATTTCAATGCCTCTAATACCAAACCTGAGATCCTACCTCTAACATGAAATGTGATATCCATCTCCTTCCCTTTCCAAACCTGAGACCCTGCCTATAGCATGAGATGTGATATCAAAAGTCCTTCCCATTCCAATCCTGAGACCCTTCCTATAGCATGTGATGTGATATCTAAATGCTTATACCAAACCTGAGACCCTTCCTATGGCATGAGATGTCATATACAACTCCTTCCCATTCCAATCCTGAGACCCTTCCTATAACATGAGATGTGATATCTCAATGCTTATACCAAACCTGAGACCCTTCCTATAGCATGAGATGTGATATCCAACTTCTTCCCATTCCAATCCTGAGACCCTTCCTATAACATGAGATGTGATGTCTCAATGCTTCTAATACCAAACCTGAGACCCTTCCTATAACATGAGATGGGATATCCAACTCCTTCCCATTCCAATCCTGAGACTCTTCCGATAGCAGAGATGTGATATCTCTATGCTTATACCAAACCTGAGACCCTTCCTATGGCCTGAGATGTCATATACAACTCTTTCCCATTCCAATCCTGAGACCGTTCCTATAGCATGAGATGTGATGTCTCAATGCTTCTAATACCAAACCTGAGATCCTTCCTATAACATGAGATGTGATATCCAACTCCTTCCCATTCCAATCCTGAGACCCTTATGATAGCATGAGATGTGATATCTCAATGCCTCTAATACCAAACCTGAGATACTTCCGATAGCATGAGATGTGATATCTCAAAGCTTCTAATACCAAACCTGAGATCCTTCCTATAACATGAGATGTGATTTCCAAATCCTTCCCCTTCCAAACCTGAGACCCTCCCTTTAGCATGAGATGTGATATCCAACTCCTTCCCATTCCAATCCTGAGACCCTTCCGATAGCAGAGATGTGATATCTCAATGCTTATACCAAACCTGAGACCCTTCCTATGGCATGAGATGTCATATACAACTCCTTCCCATTCCAATCCTGAGACCCTTCCTATAACATGAGATGTGATATCTCAATGCTTATACCAAACCTGAGACCCTTCCTATAGCATGAGATGTGATATCCAACTTCTTCCCATTCCAATCCTGAGACCCTTCCTATAACATGAGATGTGATGTCTCAATGCTTCTAATACCAAACCTGAGACCCTTCCTATAGCATGAGATGTGATATCCAACTCTTTCCCATTCCAATCCTGAGACCCTTCCGATATCATGATATTTGTTATCTCAATGCTTCTAATATCAAACTTGAGACCCTCCCTATAGCATGAGATGTGACATCCAAGTCCTCCCCATTCCAATCCTGAGACTCTTCCTATAGCATGAGATGTGATATCTCAATGCTTCTAATACCAAACCTGAGACCCTTCCTATAACATGAGATGGGATATCCAACTCCTTCCCATTCCAATCCTGAGACCCTTCCGATAGCAGAGATGTGATATCTCAATGCTTATACCAAACGTGAGATCCTTCCTATAACATGAGATGTGATATCCAACTCCTTCCCATTCCAATCCTGAGACCCTTCCTATAGCATGAGATGTGATATCACAATGCTTATACATAACCTGAGACCGTTCCTATAGCTTGAGATGTGATATCCAACTCCTTCCCATTCCAATCCTGAGACCCTTCCTATAGCATGAGATGTGATATCTCAAGACCTCTAATACCAAACCTGAGATCGTTCCTCTAACATGAAATGTGATATCCAACTCCTTCCCCTTCCAAACCTGAGAGCCTTCCTATAGCATGAGATATGATAGCCAAGTCCTTCCAATTCCAATCCTGAGACCCTTCCTATAACATGAAATGTGATATCCAACTCCTTCCCATTCCAACCTGAGACCCTTCCTATAGCATGAGATGGGATATCTCAATGCTTCTAATACCAAACCTGAGACTCTTCCTATAACATGAAATGTGATATCCATCTCCTTCCCTTTCCAAACCTGAGACCCTGTCTATAGCATGAGATGTCATATACAACTCCTTCCCATTCCAATCCTGAGACCCTTCCTATAGCACGAGATGTGATATCTTAATGCTTATACCAAACCTGAGACCCTTCCTATGGCATGAGATGTCATATACAACTCCTTCCCATTCCAAACCTGAGACCCTTCCTATAGCATGAGATGTGATATCTCAATGCTTATACCAAACCTGAGACCCTTCCTATAACATGAGATGTGATATCCAACTCCTTCCCATTCCAATCCCGAGACCCTTCCTATAGCATGAGATGTGATATCTCAATGCTTATACCAAACCTGAGACCCTTCCTATAACATGAGATGTGATATCCAACTCCTTCCCGTTCCAAACCTGAGACCCTTCCTTTAGCATGAGATGTGATATCCAGCTCCTTCCCATTCCAATCCTGAGACACTTCCGATAGCATGAGATGTGATATCTCAATGCTTCTAATATCAAAACTGAGACCCTCCCTATAGCATGATATGTGATATCTAAGTCCTTCCCATTCCAATCCTGAGACCCTTCCTATAGCATGAGATGTGATATCTCAATGCTTCTACCAAACCTGAGACCCTTCCTTTAGCATGAGATGTGATAACCAACTCCTTCCCATTCCAATCCTGAGACCCTTCCTATAGCATGAGATGTGATATCTCAATACTTCTAATACCAAACCTGAGATCCTTCCGATAACATGAGATGTGATATCCAAATCCTTCCCCTTCCAAACCTGAGACCCTCCCTTTAGCATGAGATGTGATATCCAACTCCTTCCCATTCCAATCCTGAGACCCTTCTGATAGCATGAGATGTGATATCTCAATGCTTCTATACCAAACCTGAGATCCTTCCGATAGCATGAGATGTGATATCTCAATGCTTCTAATACCAAACCTGAGATCCTTCCTATAACATGAGATGTGATATCCAAATCCTTCCCCTTCCAAACCTGAGACCCTCCCTTTAGCATGAGATGTGATATCCAACTCCTTCCCATTCCAATCCTGAGACTCTTCTGATAGCATGAGATGTGATATCTCAATGCCTCTAATACCAAACCTGAGATCCTACCTCTAACATGAAATGTGATATCCAACTCTTTCCCCTTCCAAACCTGAGAGCCTTCCTATAGCATGAGATGTGATATCCAAGTCCTTCCCATTCCAATCCTGAGACCCTTCCTATAACATGAGATGTGATATCCAACTCCTTCCCATTCCAACCTGAGACCCTTCCTATAGCATGAGATGGGATATCCAACTCCTTCCAAATCCAATCCTGATACCCTTCCGATAGCATGAGATGTGATATCCCAATGCTTCTACCAAACCTGAGACCCATACTATGGCATGAGATGTGATATCAAACTCCTTCCCCTTCCAAACCTTAGACCCTTCCTTTATCATGAGATGTGATATCCAACTCCTTCCCATTCCATCCCTGAGACCCTCCCGATATCATGAGATGTGATATCTCAATGCTTCTAATATCAAACTTGAGACCCTCCCTATAGCATGAGATGTGATATCCAAGTCCTTCCCATTCCAATCCTGAGACCCTTCCTATAGCATGAGATGTGATATCTCAATGCTTCTAATACCAAACCTGAGACCCTTCCTATAACATGAGATGGGAATATCCAACTCCTTCCCATTCCAATCCTGAGACCCTTCCGATAGCAGAGATGTGATATCTCAATGCTTATACCAAACGTGAGATCCTTCCTATAACATGAGATGTGATATCCAACTCCTTCCCATTCCAATCCTGAGACACTTCCTATAGCATGAGATGTGATATCTCACTGCTTATACCAAACCTGAGACCCTTCCTATAGCAAGAGATGTGATATCCAACTCCTTCCCATTCCAATCCTGAGACCCTTCCAATAGCATGAGATGTGATATCTCAATGCTTCTAATATGAAACTTGAGACCCTCCCTATAGCATGAGATGTGATATCCAAGTCCTTCCGATTCCAATCCTGAGACACTTCCTATAGCATGAGATGTGATATCTCAATGCTTCTAATACCAAACCTGAGACTCTTCCTATAACATGAGATGGGATATCCAACTCCTTCCCATTCCAATCCTGAGACCCTTCCGATAGCATGAGATGTGATGTCTCAATGCTTCTAATAACAAACCTGAGATCCTTCCTATAACATGAGATGTGATATCCAACTCCTTCCCATTCCAATCCTGAGACCCTTCCTATAGCATGAGATGTGATATCTCAATGCTTATACCAAACCTGAGACCCTTCCTATAGCATGAGATGTGATATCCAACTCCTTCCCATTCCAATCCTGAGACCCTTCCTATAGCATGAGATGTGATATCTCAATGCCTCTAATACCAAACCTGAGATCCTTCCTCTAACATGAAATGTGATATCGAACTCCTTCCCTTTCCAAACCTGAGAGCCTACCTATAGCATGAGATGTGATATCCAAGTCCTTCCCATTCCAATCCTTAGACCCTTCCTACAGCATGCAATATGATATCTCAATGATTCTAATAACAAACCTGAGACCCGTCCTATAACATGAGATGGGATATCCAACACCTTCCCATTCCAATCCTGAGACACTTCCGATAGCAGAGATGTGATATCTCAATGCTTATACCAAACCTGAGACCCTTCCTATAACATGAGATGTGATATCCAACTCCTTCCCGTTTCAAACCTGAGACCCTTCCTATAGCATATGTGATATCCAACTCCTTCCCATTCCAAACAAGAGACCCTTCCTATAGCAAGAATGTAATATCCAACTCCTTCCCATTCCAATCCTGAGACCATTCCTATAGCATGAGATGTGATATCTCAATGCTTCTAATACCAAACCTGAGATCCTTCCTATGACATGAGATGTGATATCCAATTCCTCCCCATTCCAAACCTGAGAACCTTCCTACAGCATGCGATGTGATATCTCAATGCTTCTAATACCAAACCTGAGACCAGTCCTATAACATGAGATTGGATATCCAACTCCTTCCCCTTCCAAACCTGAGACCCTTCCTATAGCATGAGATGTGATATCCAACTCCTTCCCATTCCAATCCTGAGACCCTTCCTATAGCCTGAGATGTGATATCTCAATGCCTCTAATACCAAACCTGAGATCCTTCCTCTAACATGAAATGTGATATCCAACTCCTTCCCTTTCCAAACCTGAGAGCCTATCTATAGCATGAGATGTGATATCCAAGTCCTTCCCATTCCAATCCTGAGACACTTCCGATAGCAGAGATGTGATATCTCAATGCTTATACCAAACCTGAGACCCTTCCTATAACATGAGATGTGATATCCAACTCCTTCCCGTTCCAAACCTGAGACCCTTCCTTTAGCATGAGATGTGATATCCAGCTCCTTCCCATTCCAATCCTGAGACACTTCCGATAGCATGAGATGTGATATCTCAATGCTTCTAATATCAAAACTGAGACCCTCCCTATAGCATGATATGTGATATCTAAGTCCTTCCCATTCCAATCCTGAGACCCTTCCTATAGCATGAGATGTGATATCTCAATGCTTCTACCAAACCTGAGACCCTTCCTTTAGCATGAGATGTGATAACCAACTCCTTCCCATTCCAATCCTGAGACCCTTCCTATAGCATGAGATGTGATATCTCAATACTTCTAATACCAAACCTGAGATCCTTCCGATAACATGAGATGTGATATCCAAATCCTTCCCCTTCCAAACCGGAGACCCTCCCTTTAGCATGAGATGTGATATCCAACTCCTTCCCATTCCAATCCTGAGACCCTTCTGATAGCATGAGATGTGATATCTCAATGCTTCTATACCAAACCTGAGATCCTTCCGATAGCATGAGATGTGATATCTCAATGCTTCTAATACCAAACCTGAGATCCTTCCTATAACATGAGATGTGATATCCAAATCCTTCCCCTTCCAAACCTGAGACCCTCCCTTTAGCATGAGATGTGATATCCAACTCCTTCCCATTCCAATCCTGAGACTCTTCTGATAGCATGAGATGTGATATCTCAATGCCTCTAATACCAAACCTGAGATCCTACCTCTAACATGAAATGTGATATCCAACTCTTTCCCCTTCCAAACCTGAGAGCCTTCCTATAGCATGAGATGTGATATCCAAGTCCTTCCCATTCCAATCCTGAGACCCTTCCTATAACATGAGATGTGATATCCAACTCCTTCCCATTCCAACCTGAGACCCTTCCTATAGCATGAGATGGGATATCCAACTCCTTCCAAATCCAATCCTGATACCCTTCCGATAGCATGAGATGTGATATCCCAATGCTTCTACCAAACCTGAGACCCATACTATGGCATGAGATGTGATATCAAACTCCTTCCCCTTCCAAACCTTAGACCCTTCCTTTATCATGAGATGTGATATCCAACTCCTTCCCATTCCATCCCTGAGACCCTCCCGATATCATGAGATGTGATATCTCAATGCTTCTAATATCAAACTTGAGACCCTCCCTATAGCATGAGATGTGATATCCAAGTCCTTCCCATTCCAATCCTGAGACCCTTCCTATAGCATGAGATGTGATATCTCAATGCTTCTAATACCAAACCTGAGACCCTTCCTATAACATGAGATGGGAATATCCAACTCCTTCCCATTCCAATCCTGAGACCCTTCCGATAGCAGAGATGTGATATCTCAATGCTTATACCAAACGTGAGATCCTTCCTATAACATGAGATGTGATATCCACCTCCTTCCCATTCCAATCCTGAGACACTTCCTATAGCATGAGATGTGATATCTCACTGCTTATACCAAACCTGAGACCCTTCCTATAGCAAGAGATGTGATATCCAACTCCTTCCCATTCCAATCCTGAGACCCTTCCTATAGCATGAGATGTGATATCTCAATGCTTCTAATATCAAACTTGAGACCCTCCCTATAGCATGAGATGTGATATCCAAGTCCTTCCGATTCCAATCCTGAGACACTTCCTATAGCATGAGATGTGATATCTCAATGCTTCTAATACCAAACCTGAGACTCTTCCTATAACATGAGATGGGATATCCAACTCCTTCCCATTCCAATCCTGAGACCCTTCCGATAGCATGAGATGTGATGTCTCAATGCTTCTAATACCAAACCTGAGATCCTTCCTATAACATGAGATGTGATATCCAACTCCTTCCCATTCCAATCCTGAGACCCTTCCTATAGCATGAGATGTGATATCTCAATGCTTATACCAAACCTGAGACCCTTCCTATAGCATGAGATGTGATATCCAACTCCTTCCCATTCCAATCCTGAGACCCTTCCTATAGCATGAGATGTGATATCTCAATGCCTCTAATACCAAACCTGAGATCCTTCCTCTAACATGAAATGTGATATCGAACTCCTTCCCTTTCCAAACCTGAGAGCCTACCTATAGCATGAGATGTGATATCCAAGTCCTTCCCATTCCAATCTTTAGACCCTTCCTACAGCATGCAATATGATATCTCAATGATTCTAATAACAAACCTGAGACCCGTCCTATAACATGAGATGGGATATCCAACACCTTCCCATTCCAATCCTGAGACACTTCCGATAGCAGAGATGTGATATCTCAATGCTTATACCAAACCTGAGACCCTTCCTATAACATGAGATGTGATATCCAACTCCTTCCCGTTTCAAACCTGAGACCCTTCCTATAGCATATGTGATATCCAACTCCTTCCCATTCCAAACAAGAGACCCTTCCTATAGCAAGAATGTAATATCCAACTCCTTCCCATTCCAATCCTGAGACCATTCCTATAGCATGAGATGTGATATCTCAATGCTTCTAATACCAAACCTGAGATCCTTCCTATGACATGAGATGTGATATCCAATTCCTCCCCATTACAAACCTGAGAACCTTCCTACAGCATGCGATGTGATATCTCAATGCTTCTAATACCAAACCTGAGACCAGTCCTATAACATGAGATTGGATATCCAACTCCTTCCCCTTCCAAACCTGAGACCCTTCCTATAGCATGAGATGTGATATCCAACTTCTTCCCATTCCAATCCTGAAACCCTTCCTATAACATGAGATGTGATGTCTCAATGCTTCTAATACCAAACCTGAGATCTTTCCTATAACATGAGATGTGATATCCAACTGCTTCCCATTCCAATCCTGAGACCCTTCCTATAGCATGAGATGTGCTATCTCAATGCTTATACCAAACCTGAGACCCTTCCTAAAGCTTGAGATGTGATATCCAACTCCTTCCCATTCCAATCCTGAGACCCTTCCTATAACATGAAATGTGATATCCAACTCCTTCCCATTCCAACCTGAGACCCTTCCTATAGCATGAGATGGGATATCCAACTCCTTCCAAATCCAATACTGATACCCTTCCAATAGCATGAGATGTGATATCCCAATGCTTCTACCAAATCTGAGAACCATACTATGGCATGAGATGTGATATCAAACTCCTTCCCATTCCAATCCTGAGAGTCTTCCTATAGCTTGAGATGTGATATCCAAATCCTTCCCATTCCAATTCTGAGACCCTTCCTATACCATGAGACTTGATATCTCAATGCTTCTAATACCAAACCTGAGACCCGTCCTATAACATGAGATGTGATATCCAAATCTTTCCCCTTCCAAACCTTAGACCCTTCCTTTATCATGAGATGTGATATCCAACTCCTTCCCATTCCAATCCTGAGACCCTTCCGATATCATGAGATTTGTTATCTCAATGCTTCTAATATCAAAATTGAGACCCGTCCTATAACATGAGATGTGATATCCAAATCTTTCCCCTTCCAAACCTTAGACCCTTCCTTTATCATGAGATGGGATATCCAACTCCTTCCCATTCCAATCCTGAGACCCTTCCGATAGCAGAGATGTGATATCTCAATGCTTATACCAATCCTGAGACCCTTCCTATGGCCTGAGATGTCATATACAACTCCTTCCCAATCCAATCCTGAGACCCTTCCTATATCATGAAATGTGATATCTCAATGCTTATACCAAACCCGAGACCCTTCCTATAGCATGAGATGTGATATCCAACTTCTTCCCATTCCAATCCTGAGACCCTTCCTATAACATGAGATGTGATGTCTCAATGCTTCTAATACCAAACCTGAGACCCTTCCTATAACATGAGATGGGATATCCAACTCCTTCCCATTCCAATCCTGAGACTCTTCCGATAGCAGAGATGTGATATCTCAATGCTTATACCAAACCTGAGACCCTTCCTATGGCCTGAGATGTCATATACAACTCCTTCCCATTCCAATCCTGAGACCGTTCCTATAGCATGAGATGTGATGTCTCAATGCTTCTAATACCAAACCTGAGATCCTTCCTATAACATGAGATGTGATATCCAACTCCTTCCCATTCCAATCCTGAGACCCTTATGATAGCATGAGATGTGATATCTCAATGCCTCTAATACCAAACCTGAGATACTTCCGATAGCATGAGATGTGATATCTCAAAGCTTCTAATACCAAACCTGAGATCCTTCCTATAACATGAGATGTGATTTCCAAATCCTTCCCCTTCCAAACCTGAGACCCTCCCTTTAGCATGAGATGTGATATCCAACTCCTTCCCATTCCAATCCTGAGACCCTTCCGATAGCAGAGATGTGATATCTCAATGCTTATACCAAACCTGAGACCCTTCCTATGGCATGAAATGTCATATACAACTCCTTCCCATTCCAATCCTGAGACCCTTCCTATAGCATGAGATGTGATATCTCAATGCTTATACCAAAGCTGAGACCCTTCCTATAGCATGAGATGTGATATCCAACTTTTTCCCATTCCAATCCTGAGACCCTTCCTATAACATGAGATGTGATATCTCAATGCTTCTAATACCAAACCTGAGATCTTTCCTATAACATGAGATGTGATATCCAACTCCTTCCCATTCCAATCCTGAGACCCTTCCTATAGCATGAGATGTGATATCACAATGCTTATACATAACCTGAGACCGTTCCTATAGCTTGAGATGTGAGATCCAACTCCTTCCCATTCCAATCCTGAGACCCTTCCTATAGCATGAGATGTGATATCTCAAGACCTCTAATACCAAACCTGAGATTGTTCCTCTAACATGAAATGTGATATCCAACTCCTTCCCTTTCCAAACCTGAGAGCCTACCTATAGCATGAGATGTGATATCCAAGTCCTTCCCATTCCAATCTTTAGACCCTTCCTACAGCATGCAATATGATATCTCAATGATTCTAATAACAAACCTGAGACCCGTCCTATAACATGAGATGGGATATCCAACACCTTCCCATTCCAATCCTGAGACACTTCCGATAGCAGAGATGTGATATCTCAATGCTTATACCAAACCTGAGACCCTTCCTATAACATGAGATGTGATATCCAACTCCTTCCCGTTTCAAACCTGAGACCCTTCCTATAGCATATGTGATATCCAACTCCTTCCCATTCCAAACAAGAGACCCTTCCTATAGCAAGAATGTAATATCCAACTCCTTCCCATTCCAATCCTGAGACCATTCCTATAGCATGAGATGTGATATCTCAATGCTTCTAATACCAAACCTGAGATCCTTCCTATGACATGAGATGTGATATCCAATTCCTCCCCATTACAAACCTGAGAACCTTCCTACAGCATGCGATGTGATATCTCAATGCTTCTAATACCAAACCTGAGACCAGTCCTATAACATGAGATTGGATATCCAACTCCTTCCCCTTCCAAACCTGAGACCCTTCCTATAGCATGAGATGTGATATCCAACTTCTTCCCATTCCAATCCTGAAACCCTTCCTATAACATGAGATGTGATGTCTCAATGCTTCTAATACCAAACCTGAGATCTTTCCTATAACATGAGATGTGATATCCAACTGCTTCCCATTCCAATCCTGAGACCCTTCCTATAGCATGAGATGTGCTATCTCAATGCTTATACCAAACCTGAGACCCTTCCTAAAGCTTGAGATGTGATATCCAACTCCTTCCCATTCCAATCCTGAGACCCTTCCTATAACATGAAATGTGATATCCAACTCCTTCCCATTCCAACCTGAGACCCTTCCTATAGCATGAGATGGGATATCCAACTCCTTCCAAATCCAATACTGATACCCTTCCAATAGCATGAGATGTGATATCCCAATGCTTCTACCAAATCTGAGAACCATACTATGGCATGAGATGTGATATCAAACTCCTTCCCATTCCAATCCTGAGAGTCTTCCTATAGCTTGAGATGTGATATCCAAATCCTTCCCATTCCAATTCTGAGACCCTTCCTATACCATGAGACTTGATATCTCAATGCTTCTAATACCAAACCTGAGACCCGTCCTATAACATGAGATGTGATATCCAAATCTTTCCCCTTCCAAACCTTAGACCCTTCCTTTATCATGAGATGTGATATCCAACTCCTTCCCATTCCAATCCTGAGACCCTTCCGATATCATGAGATTTGTTATCTCAATGCTTCTAATATCAAAATTGAGACCCGTCCTATAACATGAGATGTGATATCCAAATCTTTCCCCTTCCAAACCTTAGACCCTTCCTTTATCATGAGATGGGATATCCAACTCCTTCCCATTCCAATCCTGAGACCCTTCCGATAGCAGAGATGTGATATCTCAATGCTTATACCAATCCTGAGACCCTTCCTATGGCCTGAGATGTCATATACAACTCCTTCCCAATCCAATCCTGAGACCCTTCCTATATCATGAAATGTGATATCTCAATGCTTATACCAAACCCGAGACCCTTCCTATAGCATGAGATGTGATATCCAACTTCTTCCCATTCCAATCCTGAGACCCTTCCTATAACATGAGATGTGATGTCTCAATGCTTCTAATACCAAACCTGAGACCCTTCCTATAACATGAGATGGGATATCCAACTCCTTCCCATTCCAATCCTGAGACTCTTCCGATAGCAGAGATGTGATATCTCAATGCTTATACCAAACCTGAGACCCTTCCTATGGCCTGAGATGTCATATACAACTCCTTCCCATTCCAATCCTGAGACCGTTCCTATAGCATGAGATGTGATGTCTCAATGCTTCTAATACCAAACCTGAGATCCTTCCTATAACATGAGATGTGATATCCAACTCCTTCCCATTCCAATCCTGAGACCCTTATGATAGCATGAGATGTGATATCTCAATGCCTCTAATACCAAACCTGAGATACTTCCGATAGCATGAGATGTGATATCTCAAAGCTTCTAATACCAAACCTGAGATCCTTCCTATAACATGAGATGTGATTTCCAAATCCTTCCCCTTCCAAACCTGAGACCCTCCCTTTAGCATGAGATGTGATATCCAACTCCTTCCCATTCCAATCCTGAGACCCTTCCGATAGCAGAGATGTGATATCTCAATGCTTATACCAAACCTGAGACCCTTCCTATGGCATGAAATGTCATATACAACTCCTTCCCATTCCAATCCTGAGACCCTTCCTATAGCATGAGATGTGATATCTCAATGCTTATACCAAAGCTGAGACCCTTCCTATAGCATGAGATGTGATATCCAACTTTTTCCCATTCCAATCCTGAGACCCTTCCTATAACATGAGATGTGATATCTCAATGCTTCTAATACCAAACCTGAGATCTTTCCTATAACATGAGATGTGATATCCAACTCCTTCCCATTCCAATCCTGAGACCCTTCCTATAGCATGAGATGTGATATCACAATGCTTATACATAACCTGAGACCGTTCCTATAGCTTGAGATGTGATATCCAACTCCTTCCCATTCCAATCCTGAGACCCTTCCTATAGCATGAGATGTGATATCTCAAGACCTCTAATACCAAACCTGAGATTGTTCCTCTAACATGAAATGTGATATCCAACTCCTTCCCCTTCCAAACCTGAGAGCCTTCCTATAGCATGAGATATGATAGCCAAGTCCTTCCAATTCCAATCCTGAGACCCTTCCTATAACATGAAATGTGATATCCAACTCCTTCCCATTCCAACCTGAGACCCTTCCTATAGCATGAGATGGGATATCTCAATGCTTCTAATACCAAACCTGAGACTCTTCCTATAACATGAAATGTGATATCCATCTCCTTCCCTTTCCAAACCTGAGACCCTGTCTATAGCATGAGATGTCATATACAACTCCTTCCCATTCCAATCCTGAGACCCTTCCTATAGCACGAGATGTGATATCTCAATGCTTATACCAAACCTGAGACCCTTCCTATAGCATGAGATGTGATATCCAACTCCTTCCCATTCCAATCCTGAGACCCTTCCTATAGCCTGAGATGTGATATCTCAATGCCTCTGATACCAAACCTGAGATCCTTCCTCTAACATGAAATGTGATATCCAACTCCTTCCCTTTCCAAACCTGAGAGCCTATCTATAGCATGAGATGTGATATCCAAGTCCTTCCCATTCCAATCCTGAGACACTTCCGATAGCAGAGATGTGATATCTCAATGCTTATACCAAACCTGAGACCCTTCCTATAACATGAGATGTGATATCCAACTCCTTCCCGTTCCAAACCTGAGACCCTTCCTTTAGCATGAGATGTTATTCCAGCTCCTTCCCATTCCAATCCTGAGACACTTCCGATAGCATGAGATGTGATATCTCAATGCTTCTAATATCAAAACTGAGACCCTCCCTATAGCATGATATGTGATATCTAAGTCCTTCCCATTCCAATCCTGAGACCCTTCCTATAGCATGAGATGTGATATCTCAATGCTTCTACCAAACCTGAGACCCTTCCTTTAGCATGAGATGTGATAACCAACTCCTTCCCATTCCAATCCTGAGACCCTTCCTATAGCATGAGATGTGATATCTCAATACTTCTAATACCAAACCTGAGATCCTTCCGATAACATGAGATGTGATATCCAAATCCTTCCCCTTCCAAACCGGAGACCCTCCCTTTAGCATGAGATGTGATATCCAACTCCTTCCCATTCCAATCCTGAGACCCTTCTGATAGCATGAGATGTGATATCTCAATGCTTCTATACCAAACCTGAGATCCTTCCGATAGCATGAGATGTGATATCTCAATGCTTCTAATACCAAACCTGAGATCCTTCCTATAACATGAGATGTGATATCCAAATCCTTCCCCTTCCAAACCTGAGACCCTCCCTTTAGCATGAGATGTGATATCCAACTCCTTCCCATTCCAATCCTGAGACTCTTCTGATAGCATGAGATGTGATATCTCAATGCCTCTAATACCAAACCTGAGATCCTACCTCTAACATGAAATGTGATATCCAACTCTTTCCCCTTCCAAACCTGAGAGCCTTCCTATAGCATGAGATGTGATATCCAAGTCCTTCCCATTCCAATCCTGAGACCCTTCCTATAACATGAGATGTGATATCCAACTCCTTCCCATTCCAACCTGAGACCCTTCCTATAGCATGAGATGGGATATCCAACTCCTTCCAAATCCAATCCTGATACCCTTCCGATAGCATGAGATGTGATATCCCAATGCTTCTACCAAACCTGAGACCCATACTATGGCATGAGATGTGATATCAAACTCCTTCCCCTTCCAAACCTTAGACCCTTCCTTTATCATGAGATGTGATATCCAACTCCTTCCCATTCCATCCCTGAGACCCTCCCGATATCATGAGATGTGATATCTCAATGCTTCTAATATCAAACTTGAGACCCTCCCTATAGCATGAGATGTGATATCCAAGTCCTTCCCATTCCAATCCTGAGACCCTTCCTATAGCATGAGATGTGATATCTCAATGCTTCTAATACCAAACCTGAGACCCTTCCTATAACATGAGATGGGAATATCCAACTCCTTCCCATTCCAATCCTGAGACCCTTCCGATAGCAGAGATGTGATATCTCAATGCTTATACCAAACGTGAGATCCTTCCTATAACATGAGATGTGATATCCAACTCCTTCCCATTCCAATCCTGAGACACTTCCTATAGCATGAGATGTGATATCTCACTGCTTATACCAAACCTGAGACCCTTCCTATAGCAAGAGATGTGATATCCAACTCCTTCCCATTCCAATCCTGAGACCCTTCCTATAGCATGAGATGTGATATCTCAATGCTTCTAATATCAAACTTGAGACCCTCCCTATAGCATGAGATGTGATATCCAAGTCCTTCCGATTCCAATCCTGAGACACTTCCTATAGCATGAGATGTGATATCTCAATGCTTCTAATACCAAACCTGAGACTCTTCCTATAACATGAGATGGGATATCCAACTCCTTCCCATTCCAATCCTGAGACCCTTCCGATAGCATGAGATGTGATGTCTCAATGCTTCTAATACCAAACCTGAGATCCTTCCTATAACATGAGATGTGATATCCAACTCCTTCCCATTCCAATCCTGAGACCCTTCCTATAGCATGAGATGTGATATCTCAATGCTTATACCAAACCTGAGACCCTTCCTATAGCATGAGATGTGATATCCAACTCCTTCCCATTCCAATCCTGAGACCCTTCCTATAGCATGAGATGTGATATCTCAATGCCTCTAATACCAAACCTGAGATCCTTCCTCTAACATGAAATGTGATATCGAACTCCTTCCCTTTCCAAACCTGAGAGCCTACCTATATCATGAGATGTGATATCCAAGTCCTTCCCATTCCAATCTTTAGACCCTTCCTACAACATGCAATATGATATCTCAATGATTCTAATAACAAACCTGAGACCCGTCCTATAACATGAGATGGGATATCCAACACCTTCCCATTCCAATCCTGAGACACTTCCGATAGCAGAGATGTGATATCTCAATGCTTATACCAAACCTGAGACCCTTCCTATAACATGAGATGTGATATCCAACTCCTTCCCGTTTCAAACCTGAGACCCTTCCTATAGCATATGTGATATCCAACTCCTTCCCATTCCAAACAAGAGACCCTTCCTATAGCAAGAATGTAATATCCAACTCCTTCCCATTCCAATCCTGAGACCATTCCTATAGCATGAGATGTGATATCTCAATGCTTCTAATACCAAACCTGAGATCCTTCCTATGACATGAGATGTGATATCCAATTCCTCCCCATTCCAAACCTGAGAACCTTCCTACAGCATGCGATGTGATATCTCAATGCTTCTAATACCAAACCTGAGACCAGTCCTATAACATGAGATTGGATATCCAACTCCTTCCCCTTCCAAACCTGAGACCCTTCCTATAGCATGAGATGTGATATCCAACTTCTTCCCATTCCAATCCTGAGACCCTTCCTATAACATGAAATGTGATATCCAACTCCTTCCCATTCCAACCTGAGACCCTTCCTATAGCATGAGATGGGATATCCAACTCCTTCCAAATCCAATACTGATACCCTTCCAATAGCATGAGATGTGATATCCCAATGCTTCTACCAAATCTGAGAACC
Source organism: Ambystoma mexicanum (assembly GCF_040938575.1). Lineage (NCBI taxonomy): Eukaryota > Metazoa > Chordata > Amphibia > Caudata > Ambystomatidae > Ambystoma > Ambystoma mexicanum. The sequence continues at coordinate 1,504,904,539 of NC_090923.1, read as the reverse complement.
ATACTATGGCATGAGATGTGATATCAAACTCCTTCCCATTCCAATCCTGAGACTCTTCCTATAGCTTGAGATGTGATATCCAAATCCTTCCCATTCCAATTCTGAGACCCTTCCTATACCATGAGACTTGATATCTCAATGCTTCTAATACCAAACCTGAGACCCGTCCTATAACATGAGATGTGATATCCAAATCTTTCCCCTTCCAAACCTTAGACCCTTCCTTTATCATGAGATGTGATATCCAACTCCTTCCCATTCCAATCCTGAGACCCTTCCGATATCATGAGATTTGTTATCTCAATGCTTCTAATATCAAAATTGAGACCCGTCCTATAACATGAGATGTGATATCCAAATCTTTCCCCTTCCAAACCTTAGACCCTTCCTTTATCATGAGATGGGATATCCAACTCCTTCCCATTCCAATCCTGAGACCCTTCCGATAGCAGAGATGTGATATCTCAATGCTTATACCAATCCTGAGACCCTTCCTATGGCCTGAGATGTCATATACAACTCCTTCCCAATCCAATCCTGAGACCCTTCCTATATCATGAAATGTGATATCTCAATGCTTATACCAAATCTGAGACCCTTCCTATAGCATGAGATGTGATATCCAACTCCTTCCCATTCCAATCCTGAGACCCTTCCTATAGCATGAGATGTGATGTCTCAATGCTTCTAATACCAAACCTGAGATCCTTCCTATAACATGAGATGTGATATCCAACTCCTTCCCATTCCAATCCTGAGACCCTTCCTATAGCATGAGATGTGATGTCTCAATGCTTCTAATACCAAACCTGAGAACCTTCCTACAGCATGCGATGTGATATCTCAATGCTTCTAATACCAAACCTGAGACCAGTCCTATAACATGAGATTGGATATCCAACTCCTTCCCCTTCCAAACCTGAGACCCTTCCTATAGCATGAGATGTGATATCCAACTTCTTCCCATTCCAATCCTGAGACCCTTCCTATAACATGAGATGTGATGTCTCAATGCTTCTAATACCAAACCTGAGATCTTTCCTATAACATGAGATGTAATATCCAACTCCTTCCCATTCCAATCCTGAGACCCTTCCTATAGCATGAGATGTGCTATCGCAATGCTTTTACCAAACCTGAGACCCTTCCTAAAGCTTGAGATGTGATATCCAACTCCTTCCCATTCCAATCCTGAGACCCTTCCTATAGCATGATATGTGATATCTCAATGCCTCTAATACCAAACCTGAGATCCTTCCTCTAACATGAGATGTGATATCCAAGTCCTTCCCATTCCAATCCTTAGACCCTTCCTACAGCATGCAATATGATATCTCAATGATTCTAATAACAAACCTGAGACCCGTCCTATAACATGAGATGGGATATCCAACACCTTCCCATTCCAATCCTGAGACACTTCCGATAGCAGAGATGTGATATCTCAATGCTTATAACAAACCTGAGACCCTTCCTATAACATGAGATGTGATATCTCAATGCTTATACCAAACCTGAGACCCTTCCTATAACATGAGATGTGATATCCAACTCCTTCCCATTCCAATCCCGAGACCCTTCCTATAGCATGAGATGTGATATCTCAATGCTTATACCAAACCTGAGACCCTTCCTATAGCATGAGATGTGATATCCAACTCCTTCCCATTCCAATCCTGAGACCCTTCCTATAGCATGAGATGTGATATCTCAATGCCTCTAATACCAAACCTGAGATCCTTCCTCTAACATGAAATGTGATATCGAACTCCTTCCCTTTCCAAACCTGAGAGCCTACCTATAGCATGAGATGTGATATCCAAGTCCTTCCCATTCCAATCTTTAGACCCTTCCTACAGCATGCAATATGATATCTCAATGATTCTAATAACAAACCTGAGACCCGTCCTATAACATGAGATGGGATATCCAACACCTTCCCATTCCAATCCTGAGACACTTCCGATAGCAGAGATGTGATATCTCAATGCTTATACCAAACCTGAGACCCTTCCTATAACATAAGATGTGATATCCAACTCCTTCCCGTTTCAAACCTGAGACCCTTCCTATAGCATATGTGATATCCAACTCCTTCCCATTCCAAACAAGAGACCCTTCCTATAGCAAGAATGTAATATCCAACTCCTTCCCATTCCAATCCTGAGACCATTCCTATAGCATGAGATGTGATATCTCAATGCTTCTAATACCAAACCTGAGATCCTTCCTATGACATGAGATGTGATATCCAATTTCTCCCCATTCCAAACCTGAGAACCTTCCTACAGCATGCGATGTGATATCTCAATGCTTCTAATACCAAACCTGAGACCAGTCCTATAACATGAGATTGGATATCCAACTCCTTCCCCTTCCAAACCTGAGACCCTTCCTATAGCATGAGATGTGATATCCAACTTCTTCCCATTCCAATCCTGAAACCCTTCCTATAACATGAGATGTGATGTCTCAATGCTTCTAATACCAAACCTGAGATCTTTCCTATAACATGAGATGTGATATCCAACTGCTTCCCATTCCAATCCTGAGACCCTTCCTATAGCATGAGATGTGCTATCTCAATGCTTATACCAAACCTGAGACCCTTCCTAAAGCTTGAGATGTGATATCCAACTCCTTCCCATTCCAATCCTGAGACCCTTCCTATAACATGAAATGTGATATCCAACTCCTTCCCATTCCAACCTGAGACCCTTCCTATAGCATGAGATGGGATATCCAACTCCTTCCAAATCCAATACTGATACCCTTCCAATAGCATGAGATGTGATATCCCAATGCTTCTACCAAATCTGAGAACCATACTATGGCATGAGATGTGATATCAAACTCCTTCCCATTCCAATCCTGAGACTCTTCCTATAGCTTGAGATGTGATATCCAAATCCTTCCCATTCCAATTCTGAGACCCTTCCTATACCATGAGACTTGATATCTCAATGCTTCTAATACCAAACCTGAGACCCGTCCTATAACATGAGATGTGATATCCAAATCTTTCCCCTTCCAAACCTTAGACCCTTCCTTTATTATGAGATGTGATATCCAACTCCTTCCCATTCCAATCCTGAGACCCTTCCGATATCATGAGATTTGTTATCTCAATGCTTCTAATATCAAAATTGAGACCCGTCCTATAACATGAGATGTGATATCCAAATCTTTCCCCTTCCAAACCTTAGACCCTTCCTTTATCATGAGATGGGATATCCAACTCCTTCCCATTCCAATCCTGAGACCCTTCCGATAGCAGAGATGTGATATCTCAATGCTTATACCAATCCTGAGACCCTTCCTATGGCCTGAGATGTCATATACAACTCCTTCCCAATCCGATCCTGAGACCCTTCCTATATCATGAAATGTGATATCTCAATGCTTATACCAAATCTGAGACCCTTCCTATAGCATGAGATGTGATATCCAACTCCTTCCCATTCCAATCCTGAGACCCTTCCTATAGCATGAGATGTGATGTCTCAATGCTTCTAATACCAAACCTGAGATCCTTCCTATAACATGAGATGTGATATCCAACTCCTTCCCATTCCAATCCTGAGACCCTTCCTATAGCATGAGATGTGATGTCTCAATGCTTCTAATACCAAACCTGAGAACCTTTCTACAGCATGCGATGTGATATCTCAATGCTTCTAATACCAAACCTGAGACCAGTCCTATAACATGAGATTGGATATCCAACTCCTTCCCCTTCCAAACCTGAGACCCTTCCTATAGCATGAGATGTGATATCCAACTTCTTCCCATTCCAATCCTGAGACCCTTCCTATAACATGAGATGTGATGTCTCAATGCTTCTAATACCAAACCTGAGATCTTTCCTATAACATGAGATGTAATATCCAACTCCTTCCCATTCCAATCCTGAGACCCTTCCTATAGCATGAGATGTGCTATCGCAATGCTTATACCAAACCTGAGACCCTTCCTAACGCTTGAGATGTGATATCCAACTCCTTCCCATTCCAATCCTGAGACCCTTCCTATAGCATGATATGTGATATCTCAATGCCTCTAATACCAAACCTGAGATCCTTCCTCTAACATGAGATGTGATATCCAAGTCCTTCCCATTCCAATCCTTAGACCCTTCCTACAGCATGCAATATGATATCTCAATGATTCTAATAACAAACCTGAGACCCGTCCTATAACATGAGATGGGATATCCAACACCTTCCCATTCCAATCCTGAGACACTTCCGATAGCAGAGATGTGATATCTCAATGCTTATAACAAACCTGAGACCCTTCCTATAACATGAGATGTGATATCCAACTCCTTCCCGTTTCAAACCTGAGACCCTTCCTATAGCATATGTGATATCCAACTCCTTCCCATTCCAAACCTGAGAACCTTCCTACAGCATGCGATGTGATATCTCAATGCTTCTAATACCAAACCTGAGACCAGTCCTATAACATGAGATTGGATATCCAACTCCTTCCCCTTCCAAACCTGAGAAACCTTCCTATAGCATGAGATGTGATATCCAACTTCTTCCCATTCCAATCCTGAGACCCTTCCTATAACATGAGATGTGATGTCTCAATGCTTCTAATACCAAACCTGAGATCTTTCCTATAACATGAGATGTGATATCCAACTCCTTCCCATTCCAATCCTGAGACCCTTCTGATAGCATGAGATGTGATATTTCAATGCCTCTAATACCAAACCTGAGATCCTACCTCTAACATGAAATGTGATATCCATCTCCTTCCCTTTCCAAACCTGAGACCCTGCCTATAGCATGAGATGTGATATCCAAGTCCTTTCCATTCCAATCCTGAGACCCTTCCGATAGCAGAGATGTGATATCTCAATGCTTATACCAATCCTGAGACCCTTCCTATGGCCTGAGATGTCATATACAACTCCTTCCCAATCCAATCCTGAGACCCTTCCTATATCATGAAATGTGATATCTCAATGCTTATACCAAATCTGAGACCCTTCCTATAGCATGAGATGTGATATCCAACTCCTTCCCATTCCAATCCTGAGACCCTTCCTATAGCATGAGATGTGATGTCTCAATGCTTCTAATACCAAACCTGAGATCCTTCCTATAACATGAGATGTGATATCCAACTCCTTCCCATTCCAATCCTGAGACCCTTCCTATAGCATGAGATGTGATGTCTCAATGCTTCTAATACCAAACCTGAGAACCTTCCTACAGCATGCGATGTGATATCTCAATGCTTCTAATACCAAACCTGAGACCAGTCCTATAACATGAGATTGGATATCCAACTCCTTCCCCTTCCAAACCTGAGACCCTTCCTATAGCATGAGATGTGATATCCAACTTCTTCCCATTCCAATCCTGAGACCCTTCCTATAACATGAGATGTGATGTCTCAATGCTTCTAATACCAAACCTGAGATCTTTCCTATAACATGAGATGTAATATCCAACTCCTTCCCATTCCAATCCTGAGACCCTTCCTATAGCATGAGATGTGCTATCGCAATGCTTATACCAAACCTGAGACCCTTCCTAACGCTTGAGATGTGATATCCAACTCCTTCCCATTCCAATCCTGAGACCCTTCCTATAGCATGATATGTGATATCTCAATGCCTCTAATACCAAACCTGAGATCCTTCCTCTAACATGAGATGTGATATCCAAGTCCTTCCCATTCCAATCCTTAGACCCTTCCTACAGCATGCAATATGATATCTCAATGATTCTAATAACAAACCTGAGACCCGTCCTATAACATGAGATGGGATATCCAACACCTTCCCATTCCAATCCTGAGACACTTCCGATAGCAGAGATGTGATATCTCAATGCTTATAACAAACCTGAGACCCTTCCTATAACATGAGATGTGATATCCAACTCCTTCCCGTTTCAAACCTGAGACCCTTCCTATAGCATATGTGATATCCAACTCCTTCCCATTCCAAACCTGAGAACCTTCCTACAGCATGCGATGTGATATCTCAATGCTTCTAATACCAAACCTGAGACCAGTCCTATAACATGAGATTGGATATCCAACTCCTTCCCCTTCCAAACCTGAGAAACCTTCCTATAGCATGAGATGTGATATCCAACTTCTTCCCATTCCAATCCTGAGACCCTTCCTATAACATGAGATGTGATGTCTCAATGCTTCTAATACCAAACCTGAGATCTTTCCTATAACATGAGATGTGATATCCAACTCCTTCCCATTCCAATCCTGAGACCCTTCTGATAGCATGAGATGTGATGTTTCAATGCCTCTAATACCAAACCTGAGATCCTACCTCTAACATGAAATGTGATATCCATCTCCTTCCCTTTCCAAACCTGAGACCCTGCCTATAGCATGAGATGTGATATCCAAGTCCTTTCCATTCCAATCCTGAGACCCTTCCTATAGCATGTGATGTGATATCTCAATGCTTATACCAAACCTGAGACCCTTCCTATGGCATGAGATGTCATATACAACTCCTTCCCATTCCAAACCTGAGACCCTTCCTATAGCATGAGATGTGATATCTCAATGCTTATACCAAACCTGAGACCCTTCCTATAGCATGAGATGTGATATCCAACTTCTTCCCATTCCAATCCTGAGACCCTTCCTATAACATGAGATGTTATGTCGCAATGCTTCTAATACCAAACCTGAGATCTTCCCTATAACATGAGATGTGATATCCAACTCCTTCCCATTCCAATCCTGAGACCCTTCCTATAGCATGAGATGTGATATCACAATGCTTATACCAAACCTGAGACCGTTCCTATAGCTTGAGATGTGATATCCAACTCCTTCCCATTCCAATCCTGAGACCCTTCCTATAGCATGAGATGTGATATCTCAAGGCCTCTAATACCAAACCTGAGATCGTTCCTCTAACATGAAATGTGATATCCAACTCCTTCCCCTTCCAAACCTGAGAGCCTTCCTATAGCATGAGATATGATAGCCAAGTCCTTCCAATTCCAATCCTGAGACCCTTCCTATAACATGAGATGGGATATCCAACTCATTCCCATTCCAATCCTGAGACCCTTCCGATAGCAGAGATGTGATATCTCAATGCTTATACCAAACCTGAGACCCTTCCTATGGCCTGAGATGTCATATACAACTCCTTCCCATTCCAATCCTGAGACCCTTCCTATAGCATGAGATGTGATATCTCAATGCTTATACCAAATCTGAGACCCTTCCTATAGCATGAGATGTGATATCCAACTCCTTCCCATTCCAATCCTGAGACCCTTCCTATAGCATGAGATGTGATGTCTCAATGCTTCTAATACCAAACCTGAGATCCTTCCTATAACATGAGATGTGATATCCAACTCCTTCCCATTCCAATCCTGAGACCCTTATGATAGCATGAGATGTGATATCTCAATGCCTCTAATACCAAACCTATGATACTTCCGACAGCATGAGATGTGATATCTCAATGCTTCTAATACCAAACCTGAGATCCTTCCTATAACATGAGATGTGATTTCCAAATCCTCCCCCTTCCAAACCTGAGACCCTCCCTTTAGCATGAGATGTGATATCCAACTCCTTCCCATTCCAATCCTGAGACCCTTCTGATAGCATGAGATGTGATATCTCAATGCCTCTAATTCCAAACCTGAGATCCTACCTCTAACATGAAATGTGATATCCATCTCCTTCCCTTTCCAAACCTGAGACCCTGCCTATAGCATGAGATGTGATATCCAAGTCCTTCCCATTCCAATCCTGAGACCCTTCCTATAGCATGTGATGTGATATCTCAATGCTTATACCAAACCTGAGACCCTTCCTATGGCATGAGATGTCATATACAACTCCTTCCCATTCCAATCCTGAGACCCTTCCTATAGCATGAGATGTGATATCTCAATGCTTATACCAAACCTGAGACCCTTCCTATAGCATGAGATGTGATATCCAACTTCTTCCCATTCCAATCCTGAGACCCTTCCTATAACATGAGATGTGATGTCTCAATGCTTCTAATACCAAAGCTGAGATCTTTCCTATAACATGAGATGTGATATCCAACTCCTTCCCATTCCAATCCTGAGACCCTTCCTATAGCATGAGATGTGATATCACAATGCTTATACCAAACCTGAGACCGTTCCTATAGCTTGAGATGTGATATCCAACTCCTTCCCATTCCAATCCTGAGACCCTTCCTATAGCATGAGATGTGATATCTCAAGGCCACTAATACCAAACCTGAGATCCTTCCTCTAACATGAAATGTGATATCCAACTCCTTCCCCTTCCAAACCTGAGAGCCTTCCTATAGCATGAGATATGATATCCAAGTCCTTCCATTCCAATCCTGAGACCCTTCCTAGAAACATGAAATGTGATATCCTACTCCTTCCCATTCCAACCTGGGACCCTTCCTATATCATGAGATGGGATATCTCAATGCTTCTAATACCAAACCCGAGACCCTTCCTATAACATGAGATGGGAATATCCAACTCCTTCCCATTCCAATCCTGAGACCCTTCCGATAGCAGAGATGTGATATCTCAATGCTTATACCAAACCTGAGATCCTTCCTATAACATGAGATGTGATATCCAACTCCTTCCCATTCCAATCCTGAGACACTTCCTATAGCATGGGATGTGATATCTCACTGCTTATACCAAACCTGAGACCCTTCCTATAGAATGAGATGTGATATCCAACTCCTTCCCATTCCAATCCTGAGACCCTCCCTATAGCATGAGATGTGATATCTCAATGCTTCTAATATCAAACTTGAGACCCTCCCTATAGCATGAGATGTGTTACCCAAGTCCTTCCCATTCCAATCCTGAGACACTTCCTATAGCATGAGATGTGATATCTCAATGCTTCTAATACCAAACCTGAGACTCTTCCTATAACATGAGATGGGATATCCAACTCCTTCCCATTCCAATCCTGAGACCCTTCCAATAGCAGAGATGTGATATCTCAATGCTTATACCAAACCTAAGACCCTTCCTATGGCATGAGATGTGATATCCAACTCCTTCCCATTCCAATCCCGAGACCCTTCCTATAACATGAGATGTGATATCTCGATGCTTATACCAAATCTGAGACCCTTCCTATAGCATGAGATGTGATATCCAACTCCATCCCATTCCAATCCTGAGGCCCTTCCTATAGCATGAGATGTGATGTCTCAATGCTTCTAATACCAAACCTGAGATCCTTCCTATAACATGAGATGTGATATCCAACTCCTTCCCATTCCAATCCTGAGACCCTTCCTATAGCATGAGATGTGATGTCTCAATGCTTCTAATACCAAACCTGAGAACCTTCCTACAGCATGCGATGTGATATCTCAATGCTTCTAATACCAAACCTGAGACCAGTCCTATAACATGAGATTGGATATCCAACTCCTTCCCCTTCCAAACCTGAGACCCTTCCTATAGCATGAGATGTGATATCCAACTTCTTCCCATTCCAATCCTGAGACCCTTCCTATAACATGAGATGTGATGTCTCAATGCTTCTAATACCAAACCTGAGATCTTTCCTATAACATGAGATGTAATATCCAACTCCTTCCCATTCCAATCCTGAGACCCTTCCTATAGCATGAGATGTGCTATCTCAATGCTTATACCAAACCTGAGACCCTTCCTAAAGCTTGAGATGTGATATCCAACTCCTTCCCATTCCAATCCAGAGACCCTTCCTTTAGCATGATATGTGATATCTCAATGCATCTAATACCAAACCTGAGATCCTTCCTCTAACATGAAATGTGATATCGAACTCCTTCCCTTTCCAAACCTGAGAGCCTACCTATAGCATGAGATGTGATATCCAAGTCCTTCCCATTCCAATCCTTAGACCCTTCCTACAGCATGCAATATGATATCTCAATGATTCTAATAACAAACCTGAGACCCGTCCTATAACATGAGATGTGATATCCAACTCCTTCCGGTTTCAAACCTGAGACCCTTCCTATAACATGAGATGTGATATCCAACTCCTTCCCGTTTCAAACCTGAGACCCTTCCTATAGCATATGTGATATCCAACTCCTTCCCATTCCAAACATGAGACCCTTCCTATAGCAAGAATGTAATATCCAACTCCTTCCCATTCCAATCCTGAGACCATTCCTATAGCATGAGATGTGATATCTCAATGCTTCTAATACCAAACCTGAGATCCTTCCTATGACATGAGATGTGATATCCAATTCCTCCCCATTCCAAACCTGAGAACCTTCCTACAGCATGCGATGTGATATCTCAATGCTTCTAATACCAAACCTGAGACCAGTCCTATAACATGAGATTGGATATCCAACTCCTTCCCCTTCCAAACCTGAGACCCTTCCTATAGCATGAGATGTGATATCCAACTTCTTCTCATTCCAATCCTGAGACCCTTCCTATAACATGAGATGTGATGTCTCAATGCTTCTAATACCAAACCTGAGATCTTTCCCATAACATGAGATGTGATATCCAACTCCTTCCCATTCCAATCCTGAGACCCTTCCTATAGCATGAGATGTGCTATCTCAATGCTTATACCAAACCTGAGACCCTTCCTAAAGCTTGAGATGTGATATCCAACTCCTTCCCATTCCAATCCTGAGACCCTTCCTATAACATGAAATGTGATATCCAACTCCTTCCCAATCCAACCTGAGACCCTTCCTATAGCATGAGATGGGATATCCAACTCCTTCCAAATCCAATACTGATACCCTTCCAATGGCATGAGATGTGATATCCCAATGCTTCTACCAAACCTGAGAACCATACTATGGCATGAGATGTGATATCAAACTCCTTCCCATTCCAATCCTGAGACTCTTCCTATAGCTTGAGATGTGATATCCGAAATCCTTCCCATTCCAATTCTGAGACCCTTCCTATACCATGAGACTTGATATCTCAATGCTTCTAATACCAAACCTGAGACCCGTCCTATAACATGAGATGTGATATCCAAATCTTTCCCCTTCCAAACCTTAGACCCTTCCTTTATCATGAGATGTGATATCCAACTCCTTCCCATTCCAATCCTGAGACCCTTACGATATCATGAGATTTGTTATCTCAATGCTTCTAATATCAAAATTGAGACCCGCCTATAACATGAGATGTGATATCCAAATCTTTCCCCTTCCAAACCTTAGACCCTTCCTTTATCATGAGATGGGATATCCAACTCCTTCCCATTCCAATCCTGAGACCCTTCCGATAGCAGAGATGTGATATCTCAATGCTTATACCAATCCTGAGACCCTTCCTATGGCCTGAGATGTCATATACAACTCCTTCCCAATCCAATCCTGAGACCCTTCCTATAGCATGAGATGTGATATCTCAATGCTTATACCAAATCTGAGACCCTTCCTATAGCATGAGATGTGATATCCAACTCCTTCCCATTCCAATCCTGAGACCCTTCCTATAGCATGAGATGTGATGTCTCAATGCTTCTAATACCAAACCTGAGATCCTTCCTATAACATGAGATGTGATATCCAACTCCTTCCCATTCCAATCCTGAGACCCTTCCTATAGCATGAGATGTGATGTCTCAATGCTTCTAATACCAAACCTGAGAACCTTCCTACAGCATGCGATGTGATATCTCAATGCTTCTAATACCAAACCTGAGACCAGTCCTATAACATGAGATTGGATATCCAACTCCTTCCCCTTCCAAACCTGAGACCCTTCCTATAGCATGAGATGTGATATCCAACTTCTTCCCATTCCAATCCTGAGACCCTTCCTATAACATGAGATGTGATGTCTCAATGCTTCTAATACCAAACCTGAGATCTTTCCTATAACATGAGATGTAATATCCAACTCCTTCCCATTCCAATCCTGAGACCCTTCCTATAGCATGAGATGTGCTATCGCAATGCTTATACCAAACCTGAGACCCTTCCTAACGCTTGAGATGTGATATCCAACTCCTTCCCATTCCAATCCTGAGACCCTTCCTATAGCATGAGATGTGATATCTCAATGCCTCTAATACCAAACCTGAGATCCTTCCTCTAACATGAAATGTGATATCCAACTCCTTCCCTTTTTCTAAACCTGAGAGCCTACCTATAGCATGAGATGTGATATCCAAGTCCTTCCCATTCCAATCCTTAGACCCTTCCTACAGCATGCAATATGATATCTCAATGATTCTAATAACAAACCTGAGACCCATCCTATAACATGAGATGGGATATCCAACTCCTTCCCATTCCAATCCTGAGACACCACATCTCATGCTATAGGAAGGGTCTCAGGATTGGAATGGGAAGGAGTTGGATATCACATCTCATGTTATAGGAAGGATCTCAGGTTTGGTATTAGAAGCATTGAGACATCACATCTCATGCTATCGGAAGGGTCTCAGGATTGGAATGGGAAGGAGTTGGATATCCCATCTCATGTTATAGGAAGAGTCTCAGGTTTGGTATTAGAAGCATTGAGATATCACATCTCATGCTATAGGAAGTGTCTCAGGATTGGAATCGGAAGGACTTGGATATCACATCTCATGCTATAGGGAGGGTCTCAAGTTTGATATTAGAAGCATTGAGATATCACATCTCATGCTATAGGAAGGGTCTCAGGATTGGAATGGGAAGGAGTTGGATATCACATCTCATGCTATAGGAAGGGTCTCAGGTTTGGTATAAGCAGTGAGATATCACATCTCATGCTATAGGAAGTGTCTCAGGATTGGAATGGGAAGGAGTTGGATATCACATCTCATGTTATAGGAAGGATCTCAGGTTTGGTATAAGCATTGAGATATCACATCTCTGCTATCGGAAGGGTCTCAGGATTGGAATGGGAAGGAGTTGGATATTCCCATCTCATGCTATAGGAAGGGTCTCAGGTTTGGTATTAGAAGCATTGAGATATCACATCTCATGCTATAGGAAGGGTCTCAGGATTGGAATGGGAAGGACTTGGATATCACATCTCATGCTATAGGGAGGGTCTCAAGTTTGATATTAGAAGCATTGAGATATCACATCTCATGATATCGGAAGGGTCTCAGGGATGGAATGGGAAGGAGTTGGATATCACATCTCATGATAAAGGAAGGGTCTAAGGTTTGGAAGGGGAAGGAGTTTGATATCACATCTCATGCCATAGCATGGGTCTCAGGTTTGGTAGAAGCATTGGGATATCACATCTCATGCTATCGGAAGGGTATCAGGATTGGATTTGGAAGGAGTTGGATATCCCATCTCATGCTATAGGAAGGGTCTCAGGTTGGAATGGGAAGGAGTTGGATGTTGAATAATGGGTTTATAAAGCATTCTGAACACTATCTTGTGGAGCTCATTGGAAGGCTGTGGGAAGAGGAGAGAAGGCAGGGAACACGCATCTAAACCAGAGAGCTGGGAAGCGAGTACATGCAACGCGAAACGGTGCAGGGAGCAGGGACAGAAAGGTGGAACGCCTCTGAGGAGGAGCAGCTGGTAGTTAGCCTGCTCTGGAGAGGAGAATGTGATCACCACGGGAGTGCAGCCTTGAAACAAGAAGGGACGATGAAAACATGCTGACTGGAATAACAGATGGCAAATACACTTTCCAGAACAGTCGGTTTACCCGATAATGCATTGACGATTTCAGCAGTATACATTCAGCCTGTGAACAGTAGATTTTGATCCCCCCCTTGTATGGGTGACGAGTGGTTAAAAACATCAGGATTCGACTGAACAAATGCACGAACAGAGTACAAAATGGGAATCCACCAGAATTCGTATTTACCAAAACGCGAGGAAAGAACATGTTCTAGCTATTTTTGCTAGTTTTTATCACTTTTCAATACGTCTAGCGGGTTACAGCTATATCTTGAATAATGGGTGTTATAAAGCATTCTGAGCACCGTGTATCTTTTGAAGCTCATTTGTTGATTTGAAGGCAGCGGGAAGAGGAGAGAAGGCAGGGAACACACGTCTAAACCAGAGAGCTGGGAAGCGAGTTGTTCTCTGCAACGCGAAACGATGCAGAGAACAAGCACAGAAAGGAAGAAGGAAAAGCGTCTAAACCAGAGAGCAGGGAAGCGAGTGTTTGCAACGTGAAACGGTGCAGAGAGCAGGGACAGAAAGGGAGAACTCCACTGAGGAGGAACAGCTGGTAGTTAGCCTTCTTTGGAGATGAGAACTTGATCACCACGGGAGAGGATTGTTGAGAGGGTTACATAGGGGGATGTCTGAGATCAGAAAATCCTGAGTATTCCCTGCAGTGTGTAGGGCCAGAGACATGAAGAGTTGCAGATCTCGTAAAAGTCCAGGTCAGGAAGCATACAGGTTCATTTTGAATTCTCCAAGTAGGCGGAGTTGAGTGGTAGGAGGCTAGGATGGAGAAGTCCATCCACTGAGAGAGGAAGGCGGTAGGCAAATAGCCACGGTGAGAGAATGGCCAGGAAAGAGAGAATGCATGCAGACAAGGCATTCGTGAGAGGAGTCGGCCTGCAAAGGAAAGCAATTTACTACAGGAATCAAGGATACTCCCCCTCAAGAACGGTTGGATCTGGGCATGGAGAGGAACTTGTCATCAGGGAGGAAAGTGTCAGAGCTCGAGACAGCGCAGGCCATCATCCATGTCTCGGTTAGACCAAGGACATCAAGGTCGGGTTCTTTCAGGAAATGGCAGATGTCAGATGAGTGTTAACTAAGTGAGAGTTGAGAGTGGGGAGGGGTACAAATCAGTAATCCTTGCGGAGGTGTAGAAGGAGCCTGACCTAGGGCACATGAGGAAGGAGAGAGGAAAGGAAGCAGAAGAAGGGAGAGAAGACACAGCAGGAGTGCATTATCAATCCGGGAGCTAGGAGTGGTGAGGTTAGACGGGGAGGTCTGAGTCTCAGGATTTGAATGGGAAGTTCGATATCACATGTCATGCTATAGGAAGAGTCTCAGGATTGGAATGGGAAGGAGTTGGATATGATATCTCTTGTTATAGGGAGGGTCTCAGGTTTGGTATTAGAAGCACTGAGATATCAAATCACATCCTATCGGAAGGGTCTCAGGTTTGGTATTGGAAGAAATGAGATTTCAAATCTCAGGCTGTGGGAATGGTCTCGGGTATGGTATTGGAAGGGGTGAAAAATCACATTTCATGCTACAGGAAGGGTCACAAGTTTGGAATGGGAAGGAGTTGGATTTCACATATACTACGGGAAGGGCTTCAGGTTTGGTATTAGAAGCATAGAGATATCACATCTCATATTATAGGAAGGGTCTCGATTGGAATGGGAAGGAGTTGGATATCACATCTCATGTTATAGGGAGGGTCTCAGTTTTGATATTAGAAGCATTGAGATATCACATATGCTATTGGAAGGGTCTCAGTATTGGAATGGGAAGGAGTTGGATATCACATCACATGTTATAGGGAGGGTCTCAGTTTTGATATTAGAAGCATTGAGATATCACATATGCTATTGGGAGGGTCTCAGTATTGGAATTGGAAGGAGTTGGATATCACATCTCATGCTATTGGAAGGGTCTCAGGATTGGAATGGGAAGTAGTTGGATATCACATATGCTAAAGGAAAGGTCTCAGGTTTGGAATGGGAAGGAGTTGGATATCACGTCTCATGTTATAGGAAGGGTCTCAGGATTGGAATGGGAAGGAGTTGAATATCACATCTCATGCTAAAGGAAGGGTCATCAGGTTCGGTATAAGCATTGAGATTTCACATATCTGCTATCGGAAGGGTCTCAGGATAGGAATGGGGAGGACTTAGATTTCACATCTCATACTATAGGGAGGGTCTCAGTTTTGATATTAGAAGCATTGAGCTATCACATCTCATGCTATCGGAAGGGTCTCAGGATTGGAATGGGATGGAGTTGGATATCACATCTCAAGCTATCTCAGGATTGTATTGGGAAGGAGTTTGATATCACATATCAAGCTATAGGAAGGGTCTCAGGTTTGGAAGGGGAAGGATTTGGATCTCACATCTCAAGCTATCTCAGGATTGGAATGGGAAGGAGTTTGATATTTCATCTCAAGCTATAGGAAGGGTCTCAGGTTTGGAAAGGGAAGGATTTGGATTTCACATCTCATGTTATAGGATGGTTCTCATGTTTGGTTTTAGAAGCATTGAGATATCACATCTCATGCTATGGGAAGGGTCTCAGGTTTGGAATGGGAAGGAGTTGGATATCACATCTCATGCTAAAGGAAAGGTCTCAGGTCTGGAAGGGGAAGGATTTGGATCTCACATCTCATGTTTTAGGACGGGTCTCAGGTTTGGTATTAGAAGCATTGAAATATCACATCTCATGGTATAGGAAGGGTCCCAGGATTGGAATGGGAAGGAGTTGGATATCACATTGAATGGGAAGGAGTTTGATATTACATCTCAAGCTATAGGAAGGGCCTCAGGTTTGGAAAGGGAATGATTTGGATTTCACATCTCATGTTATAGGATGGTTCTCATGTTTGGTTTTAGAAGCATTGAAATATCACATCTCATGCTATCGGAAGGGTCTCAGGTTTGGAATGGGAAGGAGTTTGATATCACATCTCATGTTAGAGGTAGGATCTCAGGTTTGGTATTAGAGGCATTGAGATATGACATCTCATGCCATCAGAAGGGTCTCGGGATTGGAATGGGAAGGAGTTGGATATCACATCTCATGCTAAAGGGAGGGTCTAAGGTTTGGAAGGGGAAGGATTTGGACATCACATCTCATGTTATTGGAAGGATCTGAGGTTTGGTATTAGAAGCATTGAGATATCACATCTCATGCTATCGGAAGGGTCTCAGGTTTGGTATAAGCATTGAGATATCACATCTCTGCTATCGGAAGGGTCTCAGGATTGGAAGGGGAAGGATTTGGATATCACATCTCATGTTAAAGGACCGGTCTCAGGTTTGGTATTAGAAGCATTGAGATATCAAGTCTCATGGTATAGGACGGGAGTTTGATATCACATCTCATGCCATGGTATGGGTCTCAGGTTTTGTAGAAGCATTGGGATATCACATCTCATGCTATCGGAAGGGTATCAGGATTGGATTTGGAAGGAGTTGGATATCCCATCTCATGCTATAGGAAGGGTCTCAGGTTGGAATAGAAGGAGTTGGATATCACATCTCATGTTATAGGAAGGGTCTCAGGATTGGAATGGGAAGGACTTGGATATCACATCTCATGTTATAGGAAGGATCTCAGGTTTTGTATTAGAAGCATTGAGATATCACATCTCATGCTATAGGAAGGGTCTCAGGATTGGAATGTGAAGGATTTGGATATCACATCTCATGCTAAAGGAAGGGTCTCAGGTTTGGTATAAGCATTGAGATATCACATCTCTGCTATCGGAAGGGTCTAAGGATTGGATTGGGAAGGAATTGGATATCCCTTTTCATGCTACAGGAAGGGTCTCAGGTTGGAATGGGTAGGAGTTGGATATCACATCTCATGTTATAGGAAGGGTCTCAAGATTGGAATGGGAAGGAATTGGATATCACATCTCTTGCTATAGGAAGGGTCTCAGGTTTTCTATTAGAAACATTGAGATATGACATCTCATGCTATAGGAAGGGTTTCAGTATTGGAATGGGAAGGATTTGGATATCACATCTCATGCTAAAGGAAGGGTCTCAGGTTTGGAAGGGGAAGGATTTGGATATCATATCTCATGTTATAGGACGTATCTCATGTTATAGGACGGGTCCCAGGTTTGGTATTAGAAGCATTGAGATATCACATCTCAAGCTATAGGAAGGGTCTCATGATTGGAATGGGAAGGAGTTGGATATCACATCTCATGCTATAGGAGGAGTCTCAGGATTGGAATAGGAAGGAGTTGGATATCACGTCTCATGTTATAGGAAGGGTCTCAGGATTGGAATGGGAAGGAGTTGAATATCACATCTCATGCTAAAGGAAGGGTATCAGGTTTGATAGAAGCATTGAGATATCACATCTCATGCTATAGGAAGGAACTCAGGATTGGAATGGGAAGGAGTTGGATATCACATCTAATGCCATAGGAAGGGTCATCAGGTTTGGTATAAGCATTGAGATATCACATCTCTGCTATCGGAAGGGTCTCAGGATAGGAATGGGAAGGACTTAGAATTTACATCTCATACTATTGGGAGGGTCTCAGTTTTGATATTAGAAGCATTGAGCTATCACATCTCATGCTATCGGAAGGGTCTCAGGATTGGAATGGGATGGAGTTGGATATCACATTGAATGGGAAGGAGTTTGATATTACATCTCAAGCTATAGGAAGGGCCTCAGGTTTGGAAAGGGAATGATTTGGATTTCACATCTCATGTTATAGGATGGTTCTCATGTTTGGTTTTAGAAGCATTGAAATATCACATCTCATGCTATCGGAAGGGTCTCAGGTTTGGAATGGGAAGGAGTTTGATATCACATCTCATGTTAGAGGTAGGATCTCAGGTTTGGTATTAGAGGCATTGAGATATGACATCTCATGCCATCAGAAGGGTCTCGGGATTGGAATGGGAAGGAGTTGGATATCACATCTCATGCTAAAGGGAGGGTCTAAGGTTTGGAAGGGGAAGGATTTGGACATCACATCTCATGTTATTGGAAGGATCTGAGGTTTGGTATTAGAAGCATTGAGATATCACATCTCATGCTATCGGAAGGGTCTCAGGTTTGGTATAAGCATTGAGATATCACATCTCTGCTATCGGAAGGGTCTCAGGATTGGAAGGGGAAGGATTTGGATATCACATCTCATGTTATTGGACCGGTCTCAGGTTTGGTATTAGAAGCATTGAGATATCAAGTCTCATGGTATAGGACGGGAGTTTGATATCACATCTCATGCCATGGTATGGGTCTCAGGTTTTGTAGAAGCATTGGGATATCACATCTCATGCTATCGGAAGGGTATCAGGATTGGATTTGGAAGGAGTTGGATATCCCATCTCATGCTATAGGAAGGGTCTCAGGTTGGAATAGAAGGAGTTGGATATCACATCTCATGTTATAGGAAGGGTCTCAGGATTGGAATGGGAAGGACTTGGATATCACATCTCATGTTATAGGAAGGATCTCAGGTTTTGTATTAGAAGCATTGAGCTATCACATCTCATGCTATAGGAAGGGTCTCAGGATTGGAATGTGAAGGATTTGGATATCACATCTCATGCTAAAGGAAGGGTCTCAGGTTTGGTATAAGCATTGAGATATCACATCTCTGCTATCGGAAGGGTCTAAGGATTGGATTGGGAAGGAATTGGATATCCCTTCTCATGCTACAGGAAGGGTCTCAGGTTGGAATGGGTAGGAGTTGGATATCACATCTCATGTTATAGGAAGGGTCTCAAGATTGGAATGGGAAGGAATTGGATATCACATCTCTTGCTATAGGAAGGGTCTCAGGTTTTCTATTAGAAACATTGAGATATGACATCTCATGCTATAGGAAGGGTTTCAGTATTGGAATGGGAAGGATTTGGATATCACATCTCATGCTAAAGGAAGGGTCTCAGGTTTGGAAGGGGAAGGATTTGGATATCATATCTCATGTTATAGGACGTATCTCATGTTATAGGACGGGTCCCAGGTTTGGTATTAGAAGCATTGAGATATCACATCTCAAGCTATAGGAAGGGTCTCATGATTGGAATGGGAAGGAGTTGGATATCACATCTCATGCTATAGGAGGAGTCTCAGGATTGGAATGGGAAGGAGTTGGATATCACGTCTCATGTTATAGGAAGGGTCTCAGGATTGGAATGGGAAGGAGTTGAATATCACATCTCATGCTAAAGGAAGGGTATCAGGTTTGATAGAAGCATTGAGATATCACATCTCATGCTATAGGAAGGAACTCAGGATTGGAATGGGAAGGAGTTGGATATCACATCTAATGCCATAGGAAGGGTCATCAGGTTTGGTATAAGCATTGAGATATCACATCTCTGCTATCGGAAGGGTCTCAGGATAGGAATGGGAAGGACTTAGAATTCACATCTCATACTATTGGGAGGGTCTCAGTTTTGATATTAGAAGCATTGAGCTATCACATCTCATGCTATCGGAAGGGTCTCAGGATTGGAATGGGATGGAGTTGGATATCACATCTCAAGCTATCTCAGGATTGGAATGGGAAGGAGTTTGATATTTCATCTCAAGCTATAGGAAGGGTCTCAGGTTTGGAAAGGGAAGGATTTGGATTTCACATCTCATGTTATAGGATGGTTCTCATGTTTGGTTTTAGAAGCATTGAGATATCACATCTCATGCTATCGGAAGGGTCTCAGGTTTGGAAAGGGAAGGATTTGGATTTCACAGGTTATAGGATGGTTCTCAGGTTTGGTTTTAGAAGCATTACATTATAACATCTCATGCTATAGGAAGGGTCTCAGGTTTGGAATGGGAAGGAGTTGGATATCACATCTCTGCTATCTGAAGGGTCTCAGGATTGGAATGGGAAGGAGTTGGATATCCCATCTCGTTATAGGAAGGGTCTCAGGTTTGGTATTAGAAGCAATGAGATATCACATCTAATGCTATAGGAAGGGTCTAAGGTTTGGAAGGGGACGGATTTGGGTATCACATCTCATGTTATAGGACCGGTCTCAGGGTTGGTATTTGAAGCATTGAGGTATCAAGTCTCATGGTATAGGATGGGTCTCAGAATTAAAATGAGAAGGAGTTGGATATCACATCTCAAGCCATAGGAAGGGTCTCATGATTGGAATGGGAAGGAGTTGGATATCACATCTCATGTTATAGGAAGGGTCTCAGGATTGGAATGGGAAGGACTTGGATATCACATCTCATTCTATCGGAAGGCTCTCAGGGTTGGAAGGGGAAGGAGTTGGATATCACATTTCATGTTAGAGGTAGGATCTCAGGTTTGGTTTTAGAGGCATTGAGATATCACATCTCATGCCATCAGAAGGGTCTCAGGATTGGAATGGGAAGGAGTTGGATATCAAATCTCATGCTAAAGGGATGGTCTAAGGTTTGGAAGGGGAGGGATTTGGACATCATATCTCATGTTATTGGAAGGATCTCAGGTTTGGTATTAGAAGCATTGAGATATCACATCTCATGCTATCGGAAGGGTCTTAGGTTTGGTATAAGCATTGAGATATCACATCTCTGCTATCGGAAGGGTCTCAGGATTGGAATGGGAAGGATTTGGATATCACAATTCATGTTATAGGAAGGGTCTCAGGTTTGGTATTAGAAGCATTGAGATATCACATCTCATGTTATAGGAAGGGTCTCAGGTTTAATATTAGAAGCATTGAGATATCACATCTCATGCTATAGGAAGGGTCTCAGGAATGGAATGGGAAGGACTTGGATATCACATCTCATGATAAAGGAAGGGTCTAAGGTTTGGAAGGGGAAGGATTTGGATATCACATCTCATGTTATTGGACCGGTCTCAGGTTTGGTATTAGAAGCATTGAGATATCAAGTCTCATGGTATAGGACGGGAGTTTGATATCACATCTCATGCCATGGTATGGGTCTCAGGTTTTGTAGAAGCATTGGGATATCACATCTCATGCTATCGGAAGGGTATCAGGATTGGATTTGGAAGGAGTTGGATATCCCATCTCATGCTATAGGAAGGGTCTCAAGTTGGAATAGAAGGAGTTGGATATCACATCTCATGTTATAGGAAGGGTCTCAGGATTGGAATGGGAAGGACTTGGATATCACATCTCATGCTGTAGGAAGGGTCTCAGGTTTGGAAAAGGAAGGAGTTGGATATCACATTTCATGTTAGAGGTAGGATCTCAGGTTTGGTATTAGAGGCATTGAGATATCACATCTCATGCTATCAGAAGGGTATCAGGATTGGAATGGGAAGGAGTTGGATATCACATCTCATGCTAAAGGGAGGGTCTCAGGTTTGGAATGGGAAGGATTTGGATATCACATCTCATGTTATAGGAAGGACCTTAGGTTTGGTATTAGAAGCATTGAGATATCACATCTCATGCTATAGGAAGGGTCTCGGGATTGGAATGGGAAGGAGTTGGATATCACATCTCATGTTATAGGAAGGATCTCAGGTTTGGTATTAGAAGCATTGAGATATCACATCTCATGCTATAGGAAGGGTCTCAGGATTGGAATGGGAAGGAGTTGGATATCACATCTCATGCTATGGGAAGGGTCTCAGGTTTGGTATAAGCATTGAAATATCACATCTCTGCTATCGGAAGGGACTCAGGATTGGAATGGGAGGAGCTGGATATCACACCTCATGCTAAAGGAAGGGTCTCAGGTTTGGAAGGGGAAGGATTTGGATATCACATCTCATGTTATAGGACGGGTCTCAGGTTTGGTATTAGAAGCATTGTGATATCACATCTCATGCTATAGGATGTGTCTCAGGATTGGAATGGGAAGGAGTTGGATATCACATCTCATGCTATAGGAAGGGTTTCAGGTTTGGTAGAAGCATTGAGATATCACATCTCATGCTATAGGAAGAGTCTCAGGTTTGGGAAGGGAAGGATTTGGATTTCACATCTCATGTTATAGGATGGTTCTCATGTTTGGTTTTTGAAGCATTGAGATATCACAGCTCATGCTATCGGAAGGGTCTCAGGTTTGGAATGGGAAGGAGTTGGATATCACATCTCATGTTATAGGAAGGGTCTCAGGTTTGGAATGGGAAGGAGTTGGATATGACATCTCTTGTTATAAGGAGGGTCTCAGGATTTGAATGGTAAGGAGTTGGATATCACATCTCATGCTATAGGAAGGGTCTCAGGTTGGAATGGGAAGGAGTTGGATATCACATCTCATGTTATATACAGGAAGGGTCTCAGGATTGGAATGGGAAGGATTTGGATATCACATCTCTTGCTATAGGAAGGGTCTCAGGTTTTTTATTAGAAACCTTGAGATATCAAATCTCATGCTATAGGAAGGGTTTTAGGATTGGAATGGGAAGTATTTGGATATCACATCTCATGCTAAAGGAAGGGTCTCAGGTTTGGAAGGGGAAGGATTTGGATATCACATCTCATCCAATAGGAAGGGTCTCAGGTTTGGAATGGGAAGGAATTGGATATCACATCTCATGTTATAGGAAGGGTCTCAAGTTTTTTATTAGAAACATTGAGATATCACATCTCATGTTATAGGACGGTTCCCAGGTTTGGTATTAGAAGCATTGAGATATCACATCTCATGGTATAGGAAGGGTCTCAGGGTTGGAATGGGAAGGAGTTGGATATCACATCTCATCCAATAGGAAGGGTCTCAGGTTTGGAATGGGAAGGAATTGGATATCACATCTCATGTTATAGGAAGGATCTCAGGTTTGGTATTAGAAGCATTGAGATATCACATCTCATGCTATAGGAAGGGTCTCAGGATTGGAATGTGAAGGATTTGGATATCACATCTCATGCTAAAGGAAGGGTCTCAGGTTTGGTAGAAGCATTGAGAAATCACATCTCATGCTATAGGAAGGGTCTCAGGATTTGAATGGCAAGGAGTTGGATATCACATCTCATGCCATAGGAAGGGTCTCAGGTTTGGTATAAGCATTGAGATATCACATCTCTGCTATCGGAAGGTTCTCAGGATTGGATTGGGAAGGAGTTGGATATCCCTTCTCATGCTATAGGAAGTGTCTCAGGTTGGAATGGGAAGGAGTTGAATATCACATCTCATGTTATAGGAAGGGTCTCAGGATTGGAATGGGAAGGATTTGGATATCACATCTCTTGCTATAGGAAGGGTCTCAGGATTGGAATGGGAAGGATTTGGATATCACATCTCATGTCATAGGAAGGATCTCAGGATTGGTATTAGAAGCATTGATATATCACATCTCATGCTATAGGAATGGTCTCAGGATTGGAATGGGTAGGAGTTGGATATTACATTCTTGCTATAGGAAGGGTCTCATGTTTGGAATGGGAAGGAGTTGGATATCACATATGCTATCTGAAGTGTCTCAGGTTTGGAACGGGAAGGAGTTGGATATCACATCTCACATTATAGGAAGGGTCTCAGGTTTGGTATAAGCATTGAGATATCACATCTCTGCTATCAGGAGTGGCTCAGGATTGGAATGGGAAGGAGTTGGATATCCCATCTCATGTTAAAGGACGGGTCTCTGGTTTGGTATTAGAATCATTGAGATATCACATCGCATGCTGTAGGAAGGGTCTAAGGATTGGAATGGGATGGACTTGGATATCACATCTCATGCTATAGGTAGGCTCTCAGGTTTGGTATAAGCATTGAGATATCACATCTCATGCTATAGGAAGGGTCTCAGGATTGGAATGGGAAGTGTTAGGAAAGATTTCGTAATTGTAGGGAATTTTCCTTCCATGTGGCAACCCCTAAACTTTTTGCTATTGTTTTTAACCTTGTTCTTGACTTTGCCAGAGAAGTACAGCCTTCTGCCGCACTTCTCTGGGCTTTCGCTCCTTTCTTACGGGGAAACTGACATGCCCTTAAGACAGTCAGTACCGGGGAACGTGGTCTCCCGTAGTTTCTTTTATCGTGTCGCAGCTTTAGTGCAACACGACACAAGAGGGCACTGTAAGCTAAGTTACAGCTCTCTTGGGTCTCTAGCCTTCTACAGGCCCTAGATACTCTTTTAGGATGGTATTTGATCGGTGCAAGTCATTCAGGGACTGGAATGGTGGCAGCGATCGTTTTGTTTATTTTGAGCTCCTTTTGGCGTCCTGAGCACGTTTTTGCACTGAACCCAAAATGGTGGCCTGGCTCCCAAAATGGCCAGGCCGCGAGGCTCCTTTGTCCTGTCCACTGTCCGTCTTGCTCCCTTCACCTTCCCCAGGTCCGGCGACCCGGGGCCTTCCTTATTTGGGCATGTACTTTCCCGCGAAACGCAGTTGCTTTCGCGGGCTTCTACATGTCGTTTGTGTGCCTCCAGGGTGTGGGCTGGGATGTCTGGTCCCAATACACATCCTGGGTGCCAGAGAGTCTAGGGTGGTGTGAATGCCTGGGACCACCGTGGTCCGTGATTGGTCCACGTATGGTATGTGTTTTGATGAGCGGATCTCCCATTGGCTCCCCTCCGTTTTGGCGCGAAGGGAACCGTGGATAAGAGGGGGCTGGAAACACCACTACCATGTCGATCTCCTGAGTTCTCACGAACGAAGGAATACAGGAGCCAAGTATCCTGCAACTACGAGGCTGGACAGAGGAATCGCTGGTGACCCGCTGAAGGAATCCTCCTTTGCACTGCTGTCGTCCGGAGAGCCCCTGTCCTCCTTTGATCGAACCAGAAGGCCTGTACTGGTGCTTCGACCTTTGGAATAGCAGGAACAGCTATTCCCGGCGACTTCATCAACTCCTGCCAAGTAAGCCTTCGGAAGTGTCTCTGGGCCATCCAGTTGACTGACCAGCTTACAAGGGAGTCCTGCTCTGTAACCGCCGCCAGGTTGTGTTGTATTTCGAGTCCTTGTCACTCTCCCACGCTTCGTATGCTTGGCGTCCCCAGGTCTGAAGGGAGGAGTGTACATTTGGCTTGAATACACACGGCCGCTCCGTTGTCCTGCTGCGGCAACAAACTGTGCTGGTTTCGTCGATTGGGACGTCTTTTTGCTCTACACGACTACGAGGCGTTCCCTGCTCTTCTGAACCTGCCAGCTGCTGAAACTAACGTGGAGAAGCCTGGGTCTGCTTGCTTCGGGGACCGGTGAGTAGCTTAGCTAGGATCTGGTCGCCCTCCTGCAGTATCCCATTGCTTTTCCCTGCTGTGTAAAAACAGCACCCTTTTGGCCGTACTCGCGCTCTGCTTCTGCCCGCTGTGGAGGCTGCGCTTGAGTTGCGGAACCTGTTCTCCTTCTGCTGTGCACTAACCCGAACTGCCTGACTTCCTCCGAAGAGCTTCCCCTTTTGCCCGTTGGCACCGGCGTGGCAGGTACTTTGAGCACAAGGCTCCACTCTTCGCAGGGCTCGGACTTCCATCTAGTTAGGTGCCTCTGAAGGCGAACTGAGTCTAAAGCGTTATCGCACTGCCTGTTTTCCTTTCCTTTCAGGTGGACTACATATTTCGTGCTTTAAACGCTTGCGACTGTGTATTTGTATATATATTGTGTTGATATGGTATGTGTTGGTTTAATATTGTGATATTGTGATTTTCTCGCTACGGTCATTATTTTAAAGGCCTTAAAATAAATGTGTATCTATTTTTGATAGAACAACTGTTTGGAGTAGTTTGTAAGCGCTCTTGCTTTGTGTGCTCATTGCGGGCTTTCAGTCACCCTCACCCCTCTTGAGACCTAGTCTTGACCGCCGCGATCGCTACCTTGATTGGTCTGGCTTGTCCAGAGGTTACCCTGTTCCAAGTAATTAGGTTGGCCTTCTGAACTTCTGCGCCACCAGGACAGAGTTCAGAAATCCGTCTTAACAAATTGGTGTACAGCGGTGGGATACGACTGAAGGTATCCAGTGTTGCGCTCGAACTAAGGCATTTCAGGTTATTCCAAACAGTACACGTAGTGAATTGTTATAGTATAACTTTAAAAAGGCCATAGTCCTATCAAACAGTATGGAAACAAGTACGTTGTTAACTTTAAATGCTTCCAAATCAGAAACGCTGAAAAAGATGTGTGCGGAGAGAGGTGTTTCCTCTCAAGGCACAAAATTGGAAATGATCCAGAGAATCGTGGCGTGGCAAGAAGCGCAGCTTGACGCTATAACTTCCGAGGACAGTGCGGAAGGTGGTGGGGCTGCTCTCACTGGCAGAACCGACGGTTCTGCCGCTGCACTGATCCATCACGACCACGAGGACAGGGAGGATGTAATGTCTAATGTTTCCCCTGCCAGTGCTGATGGGGAGGCTATGCTTGAATTCAAGAAGCAAGAGCTGCGGTTTAGGCAGCAGGAGCTTGAATTCAGCATAGCCAAACTAAAAATCGAACAGGCAGAAAAACAAAAAGACAGGGATCACCAGTTGGAACTGGCCAAGCTTCAGGTTGCAAATGGATCCAAGGGTCCTGGACATGGGTCTGGGGCCTCCTCTCATCCACGGTTTCCAAAGGATCTGCTCAGTGTGTATGAAGAGAGGAATGACATTATGGACTGGCTGAATGCGTTTGAGTATGCATGCGAGGTCCAGGAAGTTGACAATGCTGATAAGATTGCGTGGTTGCTCAGTAGACTGCCCCATTCTGGCTGTAGTGCCATTATGGAAATGTCGAAGGCTGAGCGGGCTGATTTCGCAATGTTAAAGCAAACTCTCATTTTAAAGTTTGGGAAGACTCCGGCCCAATATTTAAAGCGTTTTCGAGAGTATAAGAAAAAGGAAGGTGGTACTTGGGTATCTTATGTCGCTGAATCTTTGAAAAACTTAACTGGCTGGGTCGAAGGTTATAAGGTTTCTACCTTCGAAGGCATGATGAATCTTGTCAAGCTGGAACATATTTTTGCTTCTTCTTCCCCGGAGCTTAAGCAGCATTTGGCCGATTCGAAGGAGATAGATCCTAAGAAGCTGGCCATTGCAGCAGACTTATGGGTGTCACATCGAGTGTCCCATAAGGACAAAACTCATCCTGGTAAGCAGGAGGAAGGGAAAAAGTCCAAAGATATGGAGGGTGGGGAATCTGCTAAATCTTCTTCCCATAAGGGCCACAACAAGAAAAACAAGGGTAAGACACAAGAGAACTCACAGGGTAGTGGAGGTTCGCCTCCGAAACAGAACTCTGGTTACAATAAGCCTCCCTACGTTAACAGACCCACTGGGGCTTGTTTTTCTTGTGGAGCAACTGACCATGTGAAGGGGGATACCCGGTGTAAGGTTAGACCTTTGGGGGTCCACTCCGCTAATCTGGCCTTCTCCTCCTACGAGGAAGAAGAGATTACAGGTGCATCCTTCTCCTCAGACTCATTTCCCAGCGGAATAGAGGCTGAGGTAGTTTTAGTGTCCCTGGGTTCCTGGGAGCCTAAAGTCGCAGAGGCTTATGCTAGGATTCCGGATAATACCAAGCACTACTTTAAAGACAGTGTGCTGATCAATGGAGTGGATACTCCAGCTCTTAGGGATAGTGGGTGCAGTCGCACTGTAGTGGATTCTACCTTGGTAGACTCAGAGGAAGTTGCCAGAGCTACTCTGATGCCCACTAAGTTGGCTGACGGCCCCCTCTGTATGTTTCCAGTAATACCTGTAAATCTTACTTTAAATGGTACAGCAGTCAGGATTCCAGTGAGCATTCAGAGAAACGTCCCGGGAAAGGTCTTGTTGGGTAATGATCTCAGAGCTTTAGGGCTCGTAGGAGACACTGCCGAACGACCCTACACACGGTCTCAAGCACGGGCAGCATTGGCCAAGTCCAATACGCCGCCCCAGCCAAAGGGGAAACCCAAGGCGAAAGGAGTCTACAAGTCAAAACGAGGGAAAGAGAATACTCCCCCGAGCTCGCCTACCACTGCGGTGGAGGAAGTTGGTCAATCGCCCGGGCCTGACGAGGAGGTGGCGATGCCTGAAGTATTCGACCCCAACGATCATCCTGAACTAAAAGACTTGTTAGTTGAAGGAGGTCCTGATAGGGACGAATTCAGTAAAGGCCAACGTGAGTGCCCATCTCTGGAAGGCCTAAGGAGACAGGCCTGCTCCCAGCTTGAGGGTGAACCTCCTGGGATGCATAGGATTTACCAGGAAGGTGGACTCCTGTATAGTGAGCCCACAGAGTCTACAGAAGGAGACCATAGGAGGTTGGTGGTTCCCCTTGCTGTTAGGCCCTTCCTCCTGCAGTTGGCGCATGAAGTTCGCCTTGCTGGTCACCTTGGTATGAAGAGGACCAAGCAAAGGTTATCCATGCACTTCTACTGGCCCAAGATGGGGGTGCAAGTAGAAAGTCACTGCAGGAGTTGTGCCGCCTGCCAGTTGTCTGGTAAGGTTGGCGCGACAATCCAAGCTCCGTTGGTACCGCTCCCAGTTGTGGGGGTACCATTTGAAAGGGTAGGGATCGACATGGTTGGTCCCCTTGACCCGCAAACATCCTCAGGCAATAGGTTTATCCTGGTGCTGGTCGACCATGCAACCAGGTATCCTGAGGCCGTCCCATTTACAACTGTAACTGCCAAGCCAGTTGCAGAAGCTTTACTCGGCATGATTACTAGGGTTGGCTTCCCTAAAGAAGTTGTGCCGGATGATGGCAGCAACTTTATGTCGAAGTATAGGCAGGCTATGTGGATAGAATGTGGGGTCACCTACAGGTTCTCTTCTGCATACCACCCCCAGACCAATGGTCTGGGGGGGCGTTTTTACAGGACGTTAAAGAGCATGATTGGGGCTCTGGAGGAGCCTCAGAGAAGAAAATGGGATCTTCTTTTACCATGCTTACTGTTTGCCTACCGAGAGGTACCACAGGAGGGTGTTGGCTTCAGCCCCTTCGAACTTCTTTTCGGTCATCCCGTACGGGGACCCTTAGCCATCGTCAAAGAGGGATGGGAGATGCCCACTCCCCCTGTTACTACCAATGTAGTTGATTATGTGCTAGGGCTCAGAAAACGGATGGTACTTCTGATGGGCTTGACTAGTGATAAATTGAAGGCAGGGCAAGCGCTGGTGAAACATTGGTACGACCAGAAAGCTTCCCTCATCAACTTTACACTTGGTCAGCAAGTCCTGATCATGAATCTCATAAGGCCTCGAGCTTTACAGGATAAATGGTCAGGTCCTTGCCCAGTGGTGGAGCCCCTGGGTGAGGTTAACTATTCAGTGGACCTTGGAAGGCCTGGACAGGCTCCAAATGTGTTTCACGTGAATAGGCTGAAGGCTTTCGTCCCAAGCGGCGAAATCGCAGCACTGCTATTGGCGTCAGACGTTGCGGGAGAGGAGTCTGAACCTCTCCCCGACCTGTTCCCGAGCAGTCCTTCAGATAGCTCTTTTGAGGGTGTCCGAGTGGCCCCTCACCAAAATGGACAAGGCTCAGTGGTTTACCTTGGACATGAAGTAGGTGGAGGGAGGAGACAGCCTCTACTCAGTCAGGTACAAGCAGTACAAGACTGGCCTACCCCCACTACGCAAACCCAAGTGAGAGCCTTTTTAGGACTCACGGGGTTTTACCGCACTTTTGTGGCAGACTATGGCACCATAGCTGCTCCTCTGACTGCCCTCACAACTCCGAAGAAACCCAAGAAGGTAACTTGGACTGACGAGTGTGAGAAGGCCTTCAATGGCTTAAAAGACTCCTTGTGCCAGGCCCCTGTCCTAAGGGCCCCTGATTATCAAAGACCTTTTATCGTGCAGACGGATGCCTCTGACACTGGGATAGGAGCTGTACTATCACAAGTAGATGAGAAGGGTAAGGAACACCCTATCGGTTTTATTAGTCGCCAGCTTAAGGACAGAGAGCTCAGATGGTCCACGGTAGAGAAAGAATGTTTCTCTGTTGTGTGGGCCCTAAGGAAGCTGAGGCCCTACCTCTATGGGACCCACTTCACTGTGCAGATTGACCATAAGCCATTAAAGTGGCTAATGAACATGAAGGGGGAGAATCCAAAGTTGCTTAGGTGGTCCATAAGTCTACAAGGCTTCGACTTCACTATTGAGCATAGGCCAGGTGTCCAACATAGCAATGCTGATGGGTTGTCCAGAATGTTTAACCGACCTGAACAAGAGACTCATCCAGGGGTGGATTAGTTCCCCCTGTCCATAGTCTGGGGGGGGCGAGTGTTAGGAAAGATTTCGTAATTGTAGGGAATTTTCCTTCCATGTGGCAACCCCTAAACTTTTTGCTATTGTTTTTAACCTTGTTCTTGACTTTGCCAGAGAAGTACAGCCTTCTGCTGCACTTCTCTGGGCTTTCGCTCCTTTCTTACGGGGAAACTGACATGCCCTTAAGACAGTCAGTACCGGGGAACGTGGTCTCCCGTAGTTTCTTTTATCGTGTCGCAGCTTTAGTGCAACACGACACAAGAGGGCACTGTAAGCTAAGTTACAGCTCTCTTGGGTCTCTAGCCTTCTACAGGCCCTAGATACTCTTTTAGGATGGTATTTGATCGGTGCAAGTCATTCAGGGACTGGAATGGTGGCAGCGATCGTTTTGTTTATTTTGAGCTCCTTTTGGCGTCCTGAGCACGTTTTTGCACTGAACCCAAAATGGTGGCCTGGCTCCCAAAATGGCCAGGCCGCGAGGCTCCTTTGTCCTGTCCACTGTCCGTCTTGCTCCCTTCACCTTCCCCAGGTCCGGCGACCCGGGGCCTTCCTTATTTGGGCATGTACTTTCCCGCGAAACGCAGTTGCTTTCGCGGGCTTCTACATGTCGTTTGTGTGCCTCCAGGGTGTGGGCTGGGATGTCTGGTCCCAATACACATCCTGGGTGCCAGAGAGTCTAGGGTGGTGTGAATGCCTGGGACCACCGTGGTCCGTGATTGGTCCACGTATGGTATGTGTTTTGATGAGCGGATCTCCCATTGGCTCCCCTCCGTTTTGGCGCGAAGGGAACCGTGGATAAGAGGGGGCTGGAAACACCACTACCATGTCGATCTCCTGAGTTCTCACGAACGAAGGAATACAGGAGCCAAGTATCCTGCAACCAAGAGGCTGGACCGAGGAATCGCTGGTGACCCGCTGAAGGAATCCTCCTTTGCACTGCTGTCGTCCTGTGAAACCCTTTCCTCCTTTGATCGAACCAGAAGGCCTGTACTGGTGCTTCGACCTTTGGAATAGCAGGAACAGCTATTCCCGGCGACTTCATCAACTCCTGCCAAGTAAGCCTTCGGAAGTGTCTCTGGGCCATCCAGTTGACTGACCAGCTTACAAGGGAGTCCTGCTCTGTAACTGCCGCCAGGTTGTGTTGTATTTCAAGTCCTTGTCACTCTCCCACGCTTCGTACGCTTGGCGTCCCCAGGTCTGAAGGGAGGAGTGTACATTTGGCTTGAATACACACGGCCGCTCCGTTGTCCTGTGCGGCAACAAAACTGTGCCGGTTTTGTCGATTGGGACGTCTTTTTGCTCTACACGACTACAAAGCGGTCCCTGCTCTTCTGAACCTGCCAGCTGCTGAAACTATCGTGGAGAAGCCTGGGTCTGCTTGCTTCGGGGACCGGTGAGTAGTATATCTAGGATCTGGTCGCCCTCCTGCAGTATCCCATTGCTTTTCCCTGCTGTGTAAAAACAGCACCCTTTTGCCGCGCTCGCGCTCTGCTTCTGCCCGCTGTGGAGGCTGCGCTTGAGTTGCGGAACCTGTTCTTCTTCTGCTGTGCACTAACCCGAACTGCCTGACTTCCTCCGAAGAGCTTCCCCTTGTGCCCGTCGGCACCGGCGTGGCAGGTACTTTGAGCGCAAGGCTCCACTCTTCGTAGGGCTCGGACTTCCATCTAGTTAGGTGCCTATGAAGGCGAACTGAGTCGAAAGCATTATCGCACTGCCTGTTTTCCTTCCCTGGCAGGTGGACTACATATTTCGTGCTTTAAACGCTTGCGACTGTGTATTTGTATATATATTGTGTTGATATGGTATGTGTTGGTTTAATATTGTGATATTGTGATTTTCTCGCTACGGTCGTTGTTTTAAAGGCCTTAAAATAAATGTGTTTATATTTTTGATATAACACCTGTTTGGAGTAGTTTGTAAGCGCTCTTGCTTTGTGTGCTCATTGCGGGCTTTCAGTCACCCTCACCCCTCTTGAGACCTAGTCTTGACCGCCGCGATCGCTACCTTGATTGGTCTGGTTTGTCCAGAGGTTACCCTGTTCCAAGTAATTAGGTTGGCCTTCTGAACTTCTGCGCCACCAGGACAGAGTTCAGAAATCCGTCTTAACAAATTGGTGTACAGCGGTGGGATACGACTGAAGGTATCCAGTGTTGCGCTCGAACTAAGGCATTTCAGGTTATTCCAAACAGTACACGTAGTGAATTGTTATAGTATAACTTTAAAAAGGCCATAGTCCTATCAAACAGTATGGAAACAAGTACGTTGTTAACTTTAAATGCTTCCAAATCAGAAACGCTGAAAAAGATGTGTGCGGAGAGAGGTGTTTCCTCTCAAGGCACGAAATTGGAAATGATCCAAAGAATCGTGGCGTGGCAAGAAGCGCAGCTTGACGCTATTACTTCTGAGGACAGTGCGGAAGGTGGTGGGGCTGCTCTCACTGGTAGAACCGACGGTTCTGCCGCCGCACTGTTCCACCGCGACCACGAGGACAGGGAGGACGAGCTGTCTAATGTTTCCTCTGCCAGTGCTGATGGGGAGGCTATGCTTGAATTCAAGAAGCAAGAGCTGCGGTTTAGGCAGCAGGAGCTTGAATTCAGCATAGCCAAACTAAAAATCGAACAGGCAGAAAAACAAAAAGACAGGGATCACCAGTTGGAACTGGCCAAGCTTCAGGTTGCAAATGGATCCAAGGGTCCTGGACATGGTTCTGGGGCTTCCTCTCATCCACGGTTTCCAAAAGATCTGCTCAGTGTGTATGAAGAAAGGAATGACATTATGGACTGGCTGAATGCGTTTGAGTATGCATGCGAGGTTCAAAAAGTTGACAGTGCTGATAAGATTGCGTGGTTGCTCAGTAGACTGCCCCATTCTGGCTGTAGTGCCATTATGGAAATGTCGAAGGCTGAGCGGGCTGATTTCGCAATGTTAAAGCAGACTCTCATTTTAAAGTTTGGGAAGACTCCGGCCCAATATTTAAAGCGTTTTCGAGAGTATAAGAAAAAGGAAGGTGGTACTTGGGTATCTTATGTCGCTGAATCTTTGAAAAACTTAACTGGCTGGGTCGAAGGCTATAAGGTTTCTACCTTTGACGGCATGATAAATCTTGTCATGCTGGAACACATTTTTGCTTCTTCTTCCCCGGAGCTTAAGCAGCATTTGGCCGATTCGAAGGAGATAGATCCTAAGAAGCTGGCCATTGCAGCAGACTTATGGGTGTCACATCGAGTGTCCCATAAGGACAAAACTCATCCTGGTAAGCAGGAGGAGGGGAAAAAGTCCAAAGACATGGAGGGTGGGGAATCTGCTAAATCTTCTTCCCAAAAGGGCCACAAAAAGAAAAACAAGGGTAAGACACAAGAGAACTCACAGGGTAGTGGAGGTGCGCCTCCGAAACAGAACTCTGGTTACAATAAGCCTCCCTACGTAAACAGACCCACTGGGGCTTGTTTTTCTTGTGGAGCAACTGACCATGTGAAGGGGGATCCCCGTTGTAAGGTTAGACCTTTGGGGGTCCACTCCGCTAATCTGGCCTTCTCCTCCTACGAGGAAGAAGAGATTACAGGAGCATCCTTCTCCTCGGACTCATTTCCCAGCGGAATAGAGGCCGAGGTAGTTTTAGTGTCCCTGGGTTCCTGGGAGCCTAAAGTCGCAGAGGCGTATGCTAGGATTCCGGATAATACCAAGCACTACTTTAAAGACAGTGTGCTGATCAATGGAGTGGATACTCCAGCTCTTAGGGATAGTGGGTGCAGTCGAACTGTAGTGGATTCTACCTTGGTAGACTCAGAGGAAGTTGCCAGAGCTACTCTGATGCCCACTAAGTTGGCTGACGGCCCCCTCCGTATGTTTCCCGTGATCCCTGTTAATCTAACTTTAAATGGTACAGCTGTCAGGATTCCAGTGAGCATTCAGAGAAACGTCCCGGGAAAGGTCTTATTAGGTCATGATCTCAGAGCTTTAGGGCTCGTAGGAGACACTGCCGAACGACCCTACACACGGTCTCAAGCACGGGCGGCATTGGCCAAGTCCAATACGCCGCCCCAGCCGAAGGGGCAACCCAAGGCGAAAGGAGTCTACAAGTCAAGACGGGGGAAAGAGAATATTCCCCCGAGCTCGCCTACCACTGCGGTGGAGGAAGTTGGTCAATCGCCCGAGCCTGACGAGGAGGTGGCGATGCCTGAAGTATTCGACCCCAACGATCATCCTGAACTAAAAGACTTGTTAGTTGAAGGAGGTCCTGATAGGGATGAATTCAGTGAAGGCCAACGTGAGTGCCCATCTCTGGAAGGCCTAAGGAGACAGGCCTGCTCCCAGCTTGAGGGTGAACCTCCTGGGAAGCATAGGATTTATTGGGAAGGTGGACTCCTGTATAGTGAGCCCACAGAGTCTACCGAAGGAGACCATAGGAGGTTGGTGGTTCCCCTTGCTGTTAGACCCTTCCTCCTGCAGTTGGCGCATGAAGTTCCCCTTGCTGGTCACCTTGGTATGAAGAGGACCAAGCAAAGGTTATCCATGCACTTCTACTGGCCCAAGATGGGGGTGCAAGTAGAAAGTCACTGCAGGAGTTGCGCCTCCTGCCAGTTGTCTGGTAAGGTTGGCGCGACAATCCAAGCTCCGTTGGTACCGCTCCCAGTTGTGGGGGTACCATTTGAAAGGGTAGGGATCGACATCGTCGGTCCCCTTGACCCGCAAACATCCTCGGGCAATAGGTTTATCCTGGTGCTGGTCGACCATGCAACCAGGTATCCTGAGGCCATCCCATTGAAAACTGTAACTGCCAAGTCAGTTGCAAAAGCTTTACTCGGCATATTTACTAGGGTTGGCTTCCCTAAAGAAGTTGTGTCAGATCGTGGCAGCAACTTTATGTCGAAGTATATGCAGGCTATGTGGAAAGAGTGTGGGGTCACCTACAAGTTCTCTTCTGCATACCACCCCCAGACCAATGGTCTGGTGGAACGTTTCAACAGGACGTTAAAGAGCATGATTGGGGCTCTGGAGGAGCCTCAGAGAAGAAAATGGGATCTTCTTGTTTCATGCTTACTGTTTGCCTACCGAGAGGTACCACAGGAGGGTGTTGGCTTCAGCCCCTTCGAACTTCTGTTCGGTCATCCCGTATGGGGACCCTTAGCCATCGTCAAAGAGGGATGGGAGATGCCCACTCCCCCTGTTACTACCAATGTAGTTGATTATGTGCTAGGGCTCAGAAAACGGATGGTACTTCTGATGGGCTTGGCCAGTGATAAATTGAAGGCAGGGCAAGCGCTGGTGAAACATTGGTACGACCAGAAAGCTTCCCTCATCAACTTTACACTTGCTCAGCAAGTCCTGATCATGAATCTCATAAGGCCTCGAGCTTTACAGGACAAATGGTCAGGCCCTTACCCAGTGGTGGAGCCCCTGGGTGAGGCTAACTATTCAGTGGACCTTGGAAGGCCTGGACAGGCTCCAAAAGGGTTTCACGTGAATAGGCTGAAGGCTTTCGTCCCAAGCGGCGAAATCGCAGCACTGCTATTTGCTTCAGACGTTGAGGAAGAGGAGTCTGAACCTCTCCCCGACCTGTTCAAAAGCAGTCCTTCAGAAAGCTCTTTTGAGGGTGTCCGAGTGGCCCCTCACCAAAATGGACAAGGCTCAGTGGTTTACCATGGACATGAAGTAGGTGGAGGGAGGAGACAGCCTCTATCCAGTAAGGTACCAGCGGTACAAGACTGGCCTACCCCCAATACGCAAACCCAAGTGAGAGCCTTTTTAGGACTCACGGGGTATTACCGCAATTTTGTGGCAGACTATGGCACCATAGCTGCTCCTCTGACTGCCCTCACAACTCCGAAGAAACCCAAGAAGGTAACTTGGACCGACGAGTGTGAGAAGGCCTTCAATGGCTTAAAAGACTCCTTGTGCCAGGCCCCTGTGCTCAGGGCCCCTGATTATCAAAGACCTTTTATCGTGCAGACGGATGCCTCTGACACTGGGATAGGAGCTGTACTATCACAAGTAGATGAGAAGGGTAAGGAACACCCTATCGGTTTTATTAGTCGCCAGCTTAAGGACAGAGAGCTCAGGTGGTCCACGGTAGAGAAAGAATGTTTCTCTGTTGTGTGGGCCCTAAGGAAGCTGAGGCCCTACCTCTATGGGACCCACTTCACTGTGCAGACTGACCATAAGCCGTTAAAGTGGCTAATGAACATGAAGGGGGAGAATCCAAAGTTGCTTAGGTGGTCCATAAGTCTACAAGGCTTCGACTTCACTATTGAGCATAGGCCAGGTGTCCAACATAGCAATGCTGGTGGGTTGTCCAGAATGTTTAACCGACCTGAACAAGAGACTCATCCAGGGGTGGATTAGTTCCCCCTGTCCATAGTCTGGGAGGGGCGAGTGTTAGGAAAGATTTCGTAATTGTAGGGAATTTTCCTTCCATGTGGCAACCCCTAAACTTTTTGCTATTGTTTTTAACCTTGTTCTTGACTTTGCCAGAGAAGTACAGCCTTCTGCCGCACTTCTCTGGGCTTTCGCTCCTTTCTTACGGGGAAACTGACATGCCCTTAAGACAGTCAGTACCGGGGAACGTGGTTTCCCGTAGTTTCTTTTATCGTGTCGCAGCTTTAGTGCAACACGACACAAGAGGGCACTGTAAGCTAAGTTACAGCTCTCTTGGGTCTCTAGCCTTCTACAGGCCCTAGATACTCTTTTAGGATGGTATTTGATCGGTGCAAGTCATTCAGGGACTGGAATGGTGGCAGCGATCGTTTTGTTTATTTTGAGCTCCTTTTGGCGTTCTGAGCACGTTTTTGCACTGAACCCAAAATGGTGGCCTGGCTCCCAAAATGGCCAGGCCGCGAGGCTCCTTTGTCCTGTCCACTGTCCGTCTTGCTCCCTTCACCTTCCCCAGGTCCGGCGACCCGGCGCCTTCCTTATTTGGGCATGTACTTTCCCGCGAAATGTGGTTGCTTTCGCGGGCTTCTACATGTCGTTTGTGTGCCTCCAGGATGTGGGCTGGGATGTCTGGTCCCAATACACATCCTGGGTGCCAGAGAGTCTAGGGTGGTGTGAATGCCTGGGACCACCGTGGTCCGTGATTGGTCCACGTATGGTATGTGTTTTGATGAGCGGATCTCCCATTGGCTCCCCTCCGTTTTGGCGCGAAGGGAACCGTGGATAAGAGGGGGCTGGAAACACCACTACCATGTCGATCTCCTGAGTTCTCACGAACGAAGGAATACAGGAGCCAAGTATCCTGCAACCAAGAGGCTGGACCGAGGAATCGCTGGTGACCCGCTGAAGGAATCCTCCTTTGCACTGCTGTCGTCCTGTGAAACCCTTTCCTCCTTTGATCGAACCAGAAGGCCTGTACTGGTGCTTCGACCTTTGGAATAGCAGGAATAGCTATTCCCGGCGACTTCATCAACTCCTGCCAAGTAAGCCTTCGGAAGTGTCTCTGGGCCATCCAGTTGACTGACCAGCTTACAAGGGAGTCCTGCTCTGTAACTGCCGCCAGGTTGTGTTGTATTTCAAGTCCTTGTCACTCTCCCACGCTTCGTACGCTTGGCGTCCCCAGGTCTGAAGGGAGGAGTGTACATTTGGCTTGAATACACACGGCCGCTCCGTTGTCCTGTGCGGCAACAAAACTGTGCCGGTTTTTGTCGATTGGGACGTCTTTTTGCTCTACACGACTACAAAGCGTTCCCTGCTCTTCTGAACCTGCCAGCTGCTGAAACTATCGTGGAGAAGCCTGGGTCTGCTTGCTTCGGGGACCGGTGAGTAGTATATCTAGGATCTGGTCGCCCTCCTGCAGTATCCCATTGCTTTTCCCTGCTGTGTAAAAACAGCACCCTTTTGCCGCGCTCGCGCTCTGCTTCTGCCCGCTGTGGAGGCTGCGCTTGAGTTGCGGAACCTGTTCTTCTTCTGCTGTGCACTAACCCGAACTGCCTGACTTCCTCCGAAGAGCTTCCCCTTGTGCCCGTCGGCACCGGCGTGGCAGGTACTTTGAGCGCAAGGCTCCACTCTTCGTAGGGCTCGGACTTCCATCTAGTTAGGTGCCTATGAAGGCGAACTGAGTCGAAAGCATTATCGCACTGCCTGTTTTCCTTCCCTGGCAGGTGGACTACATATTTCGTGCTTTAAACGCTTGCGACTGTGTATTTGTATATATATTGTGTTGATATGGTATGTGTTGGTTTAATATTGTGATATTGTGATTTTCTCGCTACGGTCGTTGTTTTAAAGGCCTTAAAATAAATGTGTTTATATTTTTGATATAACACCTGTTTGGAGTAGTTTGTAAGCGCTCTTGCTTTGTGTGCTCATTGCGGGCTTTCAGTCACCCTCACCCCTCTTGAGACCTAGTCTTGACCGCCGCGATTGCTACCTTGATTGGTCTGGCTTGTCCAGAGGTTACCCTGTTCCAAGTAATTAGGTTGGCCTTCTGAACTTCTGCGCCACCAGGACAGAGTTCAGAAATCCGTCTTAACACATGAGATGTGATATCCAACTCCTTCCCATTCCAATCATGAGACCCTTCCTATAGCTTGAGATGTGATATCCAACTCCTTCTCATTCCAATTCTGAGACCCGTCCTATACCATGAGACTTGATACCTCAATGCTTCAAATACCAAACCTGAGACCGGTCCTATAACATGAGATGTGATACCCAAATCCGTCCCCTTCCAAACCTTAGACCCTTCCTATAGCATGAGATGTGATATCTCATTGCTTCTAATACCAAACCTGAGACCCTTCCTATAACGAGATGGGATATCCAACTCCTTCCCATTCCAATCCTGAGACCCTTCAGATAGCAGAGATGTGATATCCAACTCCTTCCCATTCCAAACCTGAGACCCTTCCTATAGCATGAGATGTTATAATTTAATGCTTCTAAAACCAAACCTGAGAACCATCCTATAACCTGTGAAATCCAAATCCTTCCCTTTCCAAACCTGAGACCCTTCCGATAGCATGAGATGTGATATCTCAATGCTTCTAAAACAAAACATGAGAACCATCCTATAACATGAGATGTGAAATCCAAATCCTTCCCTTTCCAAACCTGAGACCCTTCCTATAGCTTGAGATGAAATATCAAACTCCTTCCCATTCCAATCGTGAGATAGCTTGAGATGTGATATCCAACTCCATCCCATTCCAATCCTGAGACCCTTCCGATAGCATGAGATGTGATAGCTCAATGCTTCTAATATCAAAACTGAGACCCTCCCAATAGTATGAGATGTGAATTCTAAGTCCTTCCCATTCCTATCCTGAGACCCTTCCGATAGCAGAGATGTGATATCTCAATGCTTATACCAAACCTGATGACCCTTCCTATGGCATTAGATGTGATATCCAACTCCTTCCCATTCCAATCCTGAGTTCCTTCCTATAGCATGAGATGTGATATCTCAATGCTTCTATCAAACCTGATACCCTTCCTTTAGCATGAGATGTGATATTCAACTCCTTCCCATTCCAATCCTGAGACCCTTCCTATAACATGAGACGTGATATCCAACTCCTTCCCATTCCAATCCTGAGACTCCTCCTATAGCATGAGATGTGATATCCAACTCCTTCCCATTCCAATCATGAGACCCTTCCTATAGCTTGAGATGTGATATCTCAATGCTTCTAATACCAAACCTGGGACCCGTCCTATAACATGAGATACGTCCTATAACATGAGATATGATATCCAAATCCTTCCCCTTCCAAACCTGAGACCCTTCCTTTAGCATGAGATGTGATATCCAAATCCTTCCCATTCCAATACTGAAACCCTTCCTATAGCATGAGATGTCATATCTCAATGTTTCTAATAGAAAACCTGAGACCCTTCCTATAGCAAGAGATGTGATATCCAAATCCTTCCCATTTCAATCTTGAGACCCTTCCTATAACATGAGATGTGATATCCAACTCCTACCCATTCCAACCTGAGACCCTTCCTATAGCATGAGAAGGGATATCCAATTCCTTCCCAATCCAATCCTTAGACCCTTCCGATAGCAGAGATGTGATATCTCAATGCTTATACCAAACCTGAGACCCTTCCTTTAGCATGAGATGTGATATCCAAATCCTTCACATTCCAATCCTGAGACCCTTCCTATAGCATGAGATGTGATATCTCAATGCTTCTAATACAAAACCTGAGATCCTTCCTATAACATGAGATGTGATATCCAAGTCCTTCCCATTCCAATCCTGAGACCCTTCCTATAACATGAGATGTGATATCCAACTCCTTCTATTCCAACCTGAGACCCTTCCTATAACATGAGACGTGATATCCAACTCCTTCCCAATCCAATCCTTAGACCCTTCCGATAGCAGAGATGTGATATCTCAATGCTTATACCAAACCTGATGACCCTTCCTATGGCATTAGATGTGATATCCAACTCCTTCCCATTCCAATCCTGAGTTCCTTCCTATAGCATGAGATGTGATATCTGAATGCTTCTATCAAACCTGATACCCTTCCTTTAGCATGAGATGTGATATTCAACTCCTTCCCATTCCAATCCTGAGACCCTTCCTATAACATGAGACGTGATATCCAACTCCTTCCCATTCCAATCCTGAGACTCCTCCTATAGCATGAGATGTGATATCTCAATGCTTCTAATACCAGACCTGGGACCGGTCCTATAACATGAGATATGATATCCAAATCCTTCCCCTTCCAAACCTGAGACCCTTCCTATAGCAAGAGATGTGATATCCAATTCCTTCCCATTCCAATCCTGAGACCCTTCCTATAACGAGATGTGATATCCAACTCCTTCCCATTCCAACCTGAGACCCTTCCTGTAGCATGAGAAGGGAGATCCAAGTCCTTCCCATTCCAATCGTGAGACCCTTCCTATACCATGAGATGTGATATCTCAATGCTTCTAATACCAAACCTGGGACCCGTCCTATAACATGAGATACGTCCTATAACATGAGATATGATATCCAAATCCTTCCCCTTCCAAACCTGAGACCCTTCCTTTAGCATGAGATGTGATATCCAAATCCTTCCCATTCCAATACTGAAACCCTTCCTATAGCATGAGATGTCATATCACAATGTTTCTAATAGAAAACCTGAGACCCTTCCTATAGCAAGAGATGTGATATCCAAATCCTTCCCATTTCAATCTTGAGACCCTTCCTATAACATGAGATGTGATATCCAACTCCTACCCATTCCAACCTGAGACCCTTCCTATAGCATGAGAAGGGATATCCAATTACTTCCCAATCCAATCCTTAGACCCTTCCGATAGCAGAGATGTGATATCTCAATGCTTATACCAAACCTGAGACCCTTCCTTTAGCATGAGATGTGATATCCAAATCCTTCACATTCCAATCCTGAGACCCTTCCTATAGCATGAGATGTGATATCTCAATGCTTCTAATACAAAACCTGAGATCCTTCCTATAACATGAGATGTGATATCCAAGTCCTTCCCATTCCAATCCTGAGACCCTTCCTATAACATGAGATGTGATATCCAACTCCTTCTATTCCAACCTGAGACCCTTCCTATAGCATGAGATGGGATATCCAACTCCTTCCAAATCCAATCCTGATACCCTTCCGATAGCATGAGATGTGATATCCCAATGCTTCTACAAAACCTGAGACCCATACCATGGCATGAGATGTGATATCAAACTTCCGTCCTATACCATGAGACTTGATATCTCAATGCTTCTAATACCAAACCTGAGACCGGTCCAATAACATGAGATGTGATATCCAAATCCTTCCCCTTCCAAACCTTAGACCCTTCCTTTATCATGAGATGTGATATCCAAGTCCTTCCCATTCCATTCCTGAGACCCTTCCTATAGCATGAGATGTGATATCTCAATGCTTCTAATACCAAACCTCAGATCCTTCCAATA
This sequence comes from Ambystoma mexicanum, assembly GCF_040938575.1. NCBI lineage: Eukaryota > Metazoa > Chordata > Amphibia > Caudata > Ambystomatidae > Ambystoma > Ambystoma mexicanum. Next base: position 1,504,861,959 of record NC_090923.1, on the reverse strand, counting down.
ACATGAGATGTGATGTCCAAATCCTTCCCCTTCCAAACCTTAGACCCTCCCTTTAGCATGAGATGTGATATCCAACTCCTTCCCATTCCAATCCCGAGACCCTTCTGATGGCATGAGATGTCATATCTCAATGCCTCTAATACCAAACCTGAGATCCTACCTCTAACATGAGATGTGATATCAAACTCCTTCCCATTCCAAACCTGAGACCCTTCCGATAGCATGAGATGTGATATTTCAATGCTTCTAAAACCAAACATGAGAACCATCCTATAACATGAGATGTGAAATCCAAATCATTCCCTTTCCAAACCTGAGGCCCTTCCTATAGCTTGAGATGTGATATCAAACTCCTTCCCATTCAATGTGATATCCAACTCCTTCCCATTCCAATCCTGGGACCCTTCCTATACCATGAGATGTGATATTTCAATGCTTCTAATACCAAACCTGAGACCCGTCCTAAAACATGAGATGTGAGATCCAAATCCTTCCCCTTCCAGACCTGAGACCTTTCCTTTAGCATGAGATGTGATATCCAACTCCTTCCCATTCCAAACCTGATACCCTTCCTATAACATGAGATGTGAAATCCAACTCCTTCCCGTTCCAAACCTGATACCCTTCCTATAGCATGAGATGTGATATCCAATTCCTTCCCATCCCAATCCTGAGACACCTCCGATAGCAGAGATGTGAAATCTCAATGCTTATACCAAACCTGAGACTCTTAATATAACATGAGATGTGATATCTAACTCCTTCCCGTTCCAAACCTGAGACCCTTCCTATAGCATGAGATGCAATATCCAACTCCTTCCCATTCCAATCCTGAGACCCTTCCCATAGCATGAGATGTGATATCTCAATGCTTCTAATACCAAACCTGTGATCCTTCCTATAACAAGAGATGTGATATCCAAATCCTTCCCCTTCCAAATCTGAGACCCTCCCTTTAGCATGAGATGTGATATCTCAATGCCTCTAATACCAAACCTGAGATCCTTCCGATAGCATGAGATGTGATATCTCAATGCTTCTAATACCAAACCTAAGATCCTTCCTATAACATGAGATGTAATATCCAAATCCTTCCCCTTCCATTCCTGAGACCCTCCTTTTAGCATGAGATGTTATATCCAACTCCTTCCCATTCCAATCCTGAGACCCTTCTGATAGCATGAGATGTGATATCTCAATGCCTCTAATACCAAACCTGAGATCCTACATCTAACATGAAATGTGATATCCAACTCCTTCCCTTTCCAAACGTGAGACCCTCCCTATAGAATGAGATGTGATATCCAAGTCCTTCCCATTCCAATCCTGAGACCCTTCCTATAGCATGAGATGTGATATCTCAATGCTTCTAATACCAAACCTGAGACCCTTCCTATAACGTAAGATGGGATATCCAACTCCTTCCCATTCCAATCCTGAGACCCTTCCGATAGCAGAGATGTGATATCTCAATGCTTATACCAAACCTGAGACCCTTCCTGTGGCATGAGATGTCATATACAACTCCTTCCCATTCCAATCCTGAGACCCTTCCTATAGCATGAGATGTGATATCTCAATACTTTTACCAAACCTGAGACCCTTCCTATAGCATGAGATGTGATATCCAACTCCTTCCTATTCCAATCCTGAGACCCTTCCTATAACATGAGATGTTATGTCTCAATGCTTCTAATACCAAACCTGAGATCCTTCCTATGGCATGAGATGTCATATAAAACTCCTTCCCATTCCAATCCTGAGACCCTTCCCATAGCATGAGATGTGATATCGAACTCCTTCCCATTCCAATCCTGCGACCCTTCCTATAGCATGAGATTTGATATCTCAATGCTTCTAATACCAAACCTGAGATCCTTCCGATAGCATGAGATGTGATATCTGAATGCTTCTAATACCAAACCTGAGATCATTCCTATAACACGAGATGTAATATCCAAATCCTTCCCCTTCCAAACCTGAGACCCTCCCTTTAGCATGAGATGTGATATTCAACTACTTCCCATTCCAATCCTGAGACCCTTCCTATAGCATGAGATGTGATGTCTCAATGCTTCTAATACCAAACCTGAGATCCTTCCTATAACATGAGATGTGATATCCAACTCCTTCCCATTCCAATCCTGAGACACTTCCTATAGCATGAGAAGTGATATCTCCATGCTTATACCAAACCTGAGACCCTTCCTATAGCATGAGATGTGATATCCAAATCCTTCCCATTCCAATCCTGAGACCCTTCCTATAGCATGAGATGTGATATCTCAATGCTTATACCAAACCTGAGAGCCTACCTATAGCATGAGATGTGATATCCAACTCCTTCCCGTTCCAAACCTGAGACCCTTCCTATAGCATATGTGATATCCAACTCCTTCCCATTCCAAACATGAGACCCTTCCTATAGCAAGAATGTAATATCCAACTCCTACCCATTCCAATCCTGAGACCATTCCTATAGCATGAGATGTGATATCTCAATGCTTCTAATACCAAACCTGAGATACTTCCTATGACATGAGATGTGATATCCAATTCCTTCCCATTCCAAACCTGAGATCCTTCCTACAGCATGCGATGTGATATCTCAATGCTTCAAATACCAAACCTGAGACCCGTCCTATAACATGAGATGGGATATCCAACTCCTTCCCGTTCCAAACCTGATACCCTTCCTGTAGCATGAGATGTGATATCCAACTCCTTCCCATCCCAATCCTGAGACACCTCCGATAGCAGAGATGTGATATCTCAATGCTTATACCAAACCTGAGACTCTTCCTTTAACATGAGATATGATATCCAACTCCTTCCCGTTCCAAACCTGAGACCCTTCCTATAGCATGAGATGTGATATCCAACTCCTTCCCATTCCAATCCTGAGACCCTTCTGATAGCATGAGATGTGATATCTCAATGCTTCTAATACCAAACCTGTGATCCTTCCTATAGCATGAGATGTGATATCCAACTCCTTCCAATTCCAATCCTGAGACCCTTCCTACAGCATGGGATGTGATATCTCAATGCTTCTAATACAAAACCTGAGACCCTTCCTATAACATGAGATGGGAATATCCAACTCCTTCCCATTCCAATCCTGAGACCCTTCCGATAGCAGAGATGTGATATCTCAATGCTTATACCAAACCTGAGATCCTTCCTATAACATGAGATGTGATATCCAACTCCTTCCCTTTCCAATCCTGAGACCCTTCCTATAGTATGAGATGTGATATCTCACTGCTTATACCAAACCTGAGACCCTTCCTATAGCATGAGATGTGATATCCAACTCCTTCCCATTCCAATCCTGAGACCCTTCCTATAGCATGAGATGTGATATCTCAATGCTTCTAATATCAAACTTGAGACCCTCCCTATAGCATGAGATGTGATATCCAAGTCCTTCCCATTCCAATCCTGAGACACTTCCTATAGCATGATATGTGATATCCAATGCTTCTAATACCAAACCTGAGACTCTTCCTATAACATGAGATGGGATATCCAACTCCTTCCCATTCCAATCCTGAGACCCTTCCGATAGCAGAGATGTGATATCTCAATGCTTATACGAAACCTGAGACCCTTCCTACGGCATGAGATGTCATATACAACTCCTTCCCATTCCAATCCTGAGACCCTTCCTATAGCATGAGATGTGATATCTCAATGCTTATACCAAACCTGAGACCCTTCCTATAGCATGAGATGTGATATCCAACTCCTTCCCATTCCAATCCTGAGACCCTTCCTATAGCATGAGATGTGATGTCTCAATGCTTCTAATACCAAACCTGAGATCCTTCCTATAACATGAGATGTGATATCCAACTCCTTCCATTCCAATCCTGAGACCCTTCCTGTAGCATGAGATGTTATATCTCAATACTTATACCAATCCTGAGACCCTTCCTATAGCATGAGATGTGATACCCAACTCCTTCCCATTCCAATCCTGAGACGCTTCCTATAGCATGAGATGTGATATCTCAATGCCTCTAATACCAAACCTGAGATCCTTCCTCTAACATGAAATGTGATATCCAACTCCTTCCCTTTCCAAATCTGAGAGCCTATCTATAGCATGAGATGTGATATCCAAGTCCTTCCCATTCCAATCCTTAGACCCTTCCTGCAGCGTGCAATATGATATCTCAATGATTCTAATAACAAACCTGAGACCCGTCCTATAACATGAGATGGGATATCCAACTCCTTCCCATTCCAATCTTGAGACACTTCTGATAGCAGAGATGTGATATCTCACTGCTTATACCAAACCTGAGACCCTTCCTATAACATGAGATCGGATATCCAACTCCTTCCCGTTCCAAACCTGAGACCCTTCCTATAGCATATGTGATATCCAACTCCTTCCCATTCCAAACATGAGACCCTTCCTATAGCAAGAATGTAATATCCAACTCCTTCCCATTCCAACCCTGAGACCATTCCTATAGCATGAGATGTGATATCTCAATGCTTCTAATACCAAACCTGAGATCCTTCCTATGACATGAGATGTGATATCCAATTCCTCCCCATTCCAAACCTGAGAACCTTCCTACAGCATGCGATGTGATATCTCAATGCTTCTAATACCAAACCTGAGACCAGTCCTATAACATGAGATTGGATATCCAACTCCTTCCCCTTCCAAACCTGAGACCCTTCCTATAGCATGAGATGTGATATCCAACTTCTTCCCATTCCAATCCTGAGACCCTTCCTATAACATGAGATGTGATGTCTCAATGCTTCTAATACCAAACCTGAGATCTTTCCTATAACATGAGATGTGATATCCATCTCCTTCCCATTCCAATCCTGAGACCCTTCCTATAGCATGAGATGTGATATCTCAATGCTTATACCAAACCTGAGACCCTTCCTATAGCTTGAGATGTGATATCCAACTCCTTCCCATTCCAATCCTGAGACCCTTCCTATAGCATGAGATGTGATATCTCAAGGCCTCTAATACCAAACCTGAGATCCTTCCTCTAACATGAAATGTGATATCCAACTCCTTCCCCTTCCAAACCTGAGAGCCTTCCTATAGCATGAGATATGATATCCAAGTCCTTCCCATTCCAATCCTGAGACCCTTCCTATAACATGAAATGTGATATCCAACTCCATCCCATTCCAACCTGAGACCTTTCCTATAGCATGAGATGGGATATCCAACTCCTTCCAAATCCAATACTGATACCATTCCGATAGCATGAGATGTGATATCCCAATGCTTCTACCAAATCTGAGACCCATACTATGGCATGAGATGTGATATCAAACTCCTTCCCATTCCAATCCTGAGACCCTTCCTATAGCTTGAGATGTGATATCCAACTTCTTCCCATTCCAATTCTGAGACCCTTCCTATACCATGAGACTTGATATCTCAATGCTTCTAATACCAAACCTGAGACCCGTCCTATAACATGAGATGTCATATCCAAATCCTTCCCCTTCCAAACCTTAGACCCTTCCTTTATCATGAGATGTGATATCCAACTCCTTCCCATTCCAATCCTGAGACCCTTCCGATATCATGACATTTGTTATCTCAATGCTTCTAATATCAAACTTGAGACCCTCCCTATAGCATGAGATGTGACATCCAAGTCCTCCCCATTCCAATCCTGAGACCCTTCCTATAGCATGAGATGTGATATCTCAATGCTTCTAATACCAAACCTGAGACCCTTCCTATAACATGAGATGGGATATCCAACTCAGATGGGATATCCAACTCCTTCCCATTCCAATCCTGAGACCCTTCCGATAGCAGAGATGTGATATCTCAATGCTTATATCAAACCTGAGACCCTTCCTATGGCCTGAGATGTCATATACAACTCCTTCCCATTCCAATCCTGAGACCGTTGCTATAGCATGAGATGTGATATCTCAATGCTTATACCAAATCTGAGACCCTTCCTATAGCATGAGATGTGATATCCAACTCCTTCCCATTCCAATCCTGAGACCCTTCCTATAGCATGAGATGTGATGTCTCAATGCTTCCAATACCAAACCTGAGATCCTTCCTATAACATGAGATGTGATATCCAATTCCTTCCCATTCCAATCCTGAGACCCTTATGATAGCATGAGATGTGATATCTCAATGCCTCTTATACCAAACCTGAGATCCTTCCGATAGCATGAGATGTGATATCTCAATGCTTCTAATACCAAACCTGAGATCCTTCCTATAATATGAGATGTGATTTCCAAATCCTTCCCCTTCCAAACCTGAGACCCTCCCTTTAGCATGAGATGTGATATCCAACTCCTTCCCATTCCATTCCTGAGACCCTTCTGATAGCATGAGATGTGATATCTCAATGCCTCTAATACCAAACCTGAGATCCTACCTCTAACATGAAATGTGATATCCATCTCCTTCCCTTTCCAAACCTGAGACCCTGCCTATAGCATGATATGTGATATCCAAGTCCTTCCCATTCCAATCCTGAGACCCTTCCTATAGCATGTGATGTGATATCTCAATGCTTATACCAAACCCGAGACCCTTCCTATGGCATGAGATGGCATATACAACTCCTTCCCATTCCAATCCTGAGACCCTTCCTATAGCATGAGATGTGATATCTCAATGCTTATACCAAACCTGAGACCCTTCCTATAGCATGAGATGTGATATCCAACTTCTTCCCATTCCAATCCTGAGACCCTTCCTATAGCATGAGATGTGATATCTCAATGCTTATACCAAACCTGAGACCCTTCCCATAGCTTGAGATGTGATATCCAACTCCTTCCCATTCCAATCCTGAGACCCTTCCTATAGCATGAGATATGATATCCAAGTCCTTCCCATTCCAATCCTGAGACCCTTCCGATATCATGAGATGTGATATCTCAATGCTTATACCAAATCTGAGACACTTCCTATGGCCTGAGATGTCATATACAACTCCTTCCCATTCCAATCCTGAGACCCTTCCTATAGCATGAGATGTGATATCTCAATGATTATACCAAACCTGAGACCCTTCCTATAGCATAAGATGTGATATCCAAATCCTTCCCATTCCAATCCTGAGACCCTTCCTATAGCATGAGATGTGATATCTCAATGCTTATACCAAACCTGAGACCCTTCCTATAGCATGAGATGTGATATCCAACTCCTTCCCATTTCAATCCTGAGAACCTTCCTATAGCATGAGATGTGATGTCTCAATGCTTCTAATACCAAACTTGAGATCCTTCCTATAACATGAGATGTGATATCCAACTCCTTCCCATTCCAATCCTGAGACCCTTATGATAGCATGAGATGTGATATCTCAATGCCTCTTATACCAAACCTGAGATCCTTCCGATAGCATGAGATGTGATATCTTAATGCTTCTAATACCAAACCTGAGATCCTTCCTATAATATGATGTGATTTCCAAATCCTTCCCCTTCCAAACCTGAGACTCTCCCTTTAGCATGAAATGTGATATCCAACTCCTTCCCATTCCAATCCTGAGACCCTTCTGATAGCATGAGATGTGATATCTCAATGCCTCTAATACCAAACCTGAGATCCTACCTCTAACATGAAATGTGATATCCATCTCCTTCCCTTTCCAAACCGAGACCCTGCCTATAGCATGAGATGTGATATCCAAGTCCTTCCCATTCCAATCCTGAGACCCTTCTTATAGCATGTGATGTGATATCTCAATGCTTATACCAAACCTGAGACCCTTCCTATGGCATGAGATGTCATATACAACTCCTTCCCATTCCAACCCTGAGACCCTTCCTATAGCATGAGATGTGATATCTCAATGCTTATACCAAACCTGAGACCCTTCCTATAGCATGAGATGTGATATCCAACTTCTTCCCATTCCAATCCTGAGACCCTTCCTATAGCATGAGATGTGATATCTCAATGCTTATACCAAACCTGAGACCCTTCCTATAGCATAAGATGTGATATCTCAATGCTTATACCAAACCTGAGACCCTTCCTATAGCATGAGATGTGATATCCAACTCCTTCCCATTCCAATCCTGAGACCCTTCCTATAGCATGAGATGTGATATCTCAATGCTTATACCAAACCTGAGACCCTTCCTATAGCATGAGATGTGATATCCAACTCCTTCCCATTCCAATCCTGAGACCCTTCCTATAGCATGAGATGTGATGTCTCAATGCTTCTAATACCAAACCTGAGATCCTTCCTATAACATGAGATGTGATATCCAACTCCTTCCCATTCCAATCCTGAGACCCTTCCTATAGCATGAGATGTGATATCTCAATGCCTCTTATACCAAACCTGAGATCCTTCCGATAGCATGAGATGTGATATCTCAATGCTTCTAATACCAAACCTGAGATCCTTCCTATAATATGAGATGTGATTTCCAAATCCTTCCCCTTCCAAACCTGAGACCCTCCCTTTAGCATGAAATGTGATATCCAACTCCTTCCCATTCCAATCCTGAGACCCTTCTGATAGCATGAGATGTGATATCTCAATGCCTCTAATACCAAACCTGAGATCCTACCTCTAACATGAAATGTGATATCCATCTCCATCCCTTTCCAAACCTGAGACCCTGCCTATAGCATGAGATGTGATATCCAAGTCCTTCCCATTCCAATCCTGAGACCCTTCCTATAGCATGTGATGTGATATCTCAATGCTTATGCCAAACCTGAGACCCTTCCTATGGCATGAGATGTCATATACAACTCCTTCCCATTCCAACCCTGAGACCCTTCCTATAGCATGAGATGTGATATCTCAATGCTTATACCAAACCTGAGACCCTTCCTATAGCATGAGATGTGATATCCAACTTCTTCCCATTCCAATCCTGAGACCCTTCCTATAGCATGAGATGTGATATCTCAATGCTTATACCAAACCTGAGACCCTTCCTATAGCTTGAGATGTGATATCCAACTCCTTCCCATTCAATCCTGAGACCCTTCCTATAGCATGAGATGTGATATCTCAAGGCCCCTAATACCAAACCTGAGATCCTTCCTCTAACATGAAATGTGATATCCAACTCCTTCCCCTTCCAAACCTGAGAGCCTTCCTATAGCATGAGATATGATATCCAAGTCCTTCCCATTCCAATCCTGAGACCCTTCCTATAACATGAAATGTGATATCCAACTCCTTCCCATTCTAACCTGAGACCCTTCCTATAGCATGAGATGGGATATCCAACTCCTTCCAAATCCAATACTGATACCCTTCCGATAGCATGAGATGTGATATCCCAATGCTTCTACCAAACCTGAGACCCATACTATGGCATGAGATGTGATATCAAACTCCTTCCCATTCCAATCCTGAGACGCTTCCTATAACTTGAGATGTGATATCCAACTCCTTCCCATTCCAATTCTGAGACCCTTCTTATACCATGAGACTTGATATCTCAATGCTTCTAATACCAAACCTGAGACCCGTCCTATAACATGAGGTGTGATATCCAAATCCTTCCCCTTCCAAACCTTAGACCCTTCCTTTATCATGAGATGTGATATCCAACTCCTTCCCATTCCAATCCTGAGACCCTTCCGATATCATGAGATTTGTTATCTCAATGCTTCTAATATCAAACTTGAGACCCTCCCTATAGCATGAGATGTGACATCCAAGTCCTTCCCATTCCAATCCTGAGACCCTTCCTATAGCATGAGATGTGATATCTCAATGCTTCTAATACCAAACCTGAGACCCTTCCTATAACATGAGATGGGATATCCAACTCCTTCCCATTCCAATCCTGAGACCCTTCCGATAGCAGAGATGTGATATCTCAATGCTTATACCAAACCTGAGACCCTTCCTAAGGCCTGAGATGTCATATACAACTCCTTCCCATTCCAATCCTGAGACCCTTCCTATAGCATGAGATGTGATATCTCAATGCTTATACCAAATCTGAGACCCTTCCTATAGCATGAGATGTGATATCCAACACCTTCCCATTCCAATCCTGAGACCCTTCCTATAGCATGAGATGTGATATCTCAATGCCTCTAATACCAAACCTGAGATCCTACCTCTAACATGAAATGTGATATCCATCTCCATCCCTTTCCAAACCTGAGACCCTGCCTATAGCATGAGATGTGATATCCAAGTCCTTCCCATTCCAATCCTGAGACCCTTCCTATAGCATGTGATGTGATATCTCAATGCTTATACCAAACCTGAGACCCTTCCTATGGCATGAGATGTCATATACAACTCCTTCCCATTCCAACCCTGAGACCCTTCCTATAGCATGAGATGTGATATCTCAATGCTTATACCAAACCTGAGACCCTTCCTATAGCATGAGATGTGATATCCAACTTCTTCCCATTCCAATCCTGAGACCCTTCCTATAGCATGAGATGTGATATCTCAATGCTTATACCAAACCTGAGACCCTTCCTATAGCTTGAGATGTGATATCCAACTCCTTCCCATTCAATCCTGAGACCCTTCCTATAGCATGAGATGTGATATCTCAAGGCCCCTAATACCAAACCTGAGATCCTTCCTCTAACATGAAATGTGATATCCAACTCCTTCCCCTTCCAAACCTGAGAGCCTTCCTATAGCATGAGATATGATATCCAAGTCCTTCCCATTCCAATCCTGAGACCCTTCCTATAACATGAAATGTGATATCCAACTCCTTCCCATTCTAACCTGAGACCCTTCCTATAGCATGAGATGGGATATCCAACTCCTTCCAAATCCAATACTGATACCCTTCCGATAGCATGAGATGTGATATCCCAATGCTTCTACCAAACCTGAGACCCATACTATGGCATGAGATGTGATATCAAACTCCTTCCCATTCCAATCCTGAGACGCTTCCTATAACTTGAGATGTGATATCCAACTCCTTCCCATTCCAATTCTGAGACCCTTCTTATACCATGAGACTTGATATCTCAATGCTTCTAATACCAAACCTGAGACCCGTCCTATAACATGAGGTGTGATATCCAAATCCTTCCCCTTCCAAACCTTAGACCCTTCCTTTATCATGAGATGTGATATCCAACTCCTTCCCATTCCAATCCTGAGACCCTTCCGATATCATGAGATTTGTTATCTCAATGCTTCTAATATCAAACTTGAGACCCTCCCTATAGCATGAGATGTGACATCCAAGTCCTTCCCATTCCAATCCTGAGACCCTTCCTATAGCATGAGATGTGATATCTCAATGCTTCTAATACCAAACCTGAGACCCTTCCTATAACATGAGATGGGATATCCAACTCCTTCCCATTCCAATCCTGAGACCCTTCCGATAGCAGAGATGTGATATCTCAATGCTTATACCAAACCTGAGACCCTTCCTAAGGCCTGAGATGTCATATACAACTCCTTCCCATTCCAATCCTGAGACCCTTCCTATAGCATGAGATGTGATATCTCAATGCTTATACCAAATCTGAGACCCTTCCTATAGCATGAGATGTGATATCCAACACCTTCCCATTCCAATCCTGAGACCCTTCCTATAGCATGAGAAGTGATATCTCCATGCTTATACCAAACCTGAGACCCTTCCTATAGCATGAGATGTGATATCCAAATCCTTCCCATTCCAATCCTGAGACCCTTCCTATAGCATGAGATGTGATATCTCAATGCTTATACCAAACCTGAGAGCCTACCTATAGCATGAGATGTGATATCCAAGTCCATCCCATTCCAATCCTTAGACCCTTCCTACAGCATGCGATGTGATATCTCAATGATTCTAATACCAAACCAGAGACCCGTCCTTTAACATGAGATGGGATATCCAACTTCTTCCCATTCCAATCCTGAGCCACTCCTGATAGCAGAGATGTGATATCTCAATGCTTATACCAAACCTGAGACCCTTCCTATAACATGAGATGTGATATCCAACTCCTTCCCGTTCCAAACCTGAGACACTTCCTATAGCATATGTGATATCCAACTCCTTCCCATTCCAAACATGAGACCCTTCCTATAGCAAGAATGTAATATCCACCTCCTACCCATTCCAATCCTGAGACCATTCCTATAGCATGAGATGTGATATATCAATGCTTCTAATACCAAACCTGAGATCCTTCCTATGACATGAGATGTGATATCCATATCCTTCCCATTCCAATCCTGAGACCCTTCCTATAGCAAGAGATGTGATATCCAAATCCTTCCCATTCCAATCCTGAGACCCTTCCTATAACATGAGATGTGATATTCAACTCCTTCCCATTCCAACTTGAGACACTTCCTATAGCATGAGAAGGGATATCCAACTCCTTCCCAATCCAATCCTGAGAACCTTCCGATAGTAGAGATGTGATATCTCAATGCTTATACCAAACCTGAGACCCTTCCTATGGCATGAGATGTGATATCCAACTCCTTGCCATTCAAATCCTGAGACCCTTCCTATAGCATGAGATGTGATTTCTCAATGCTTCTACCAAACCTGAGACCCTTCCTTTAGCATGAGATGTGATATCCAAATCCTTCACATTCCAATCCTGAGACCCTTCCTATAGCATGAGATGTGATATCTCAATGCTTCTAATACCAAACCTGAGATCCTTCCTATAACATGAGATGTGATATCCAATTCCTTCCCATTCCAAACCTGAGACCCTTCCTATTGGATGAGATGTGATATCCAACTCCTTCCCATTCCAACCCTGAGACCCTTCCTATACCATGAGATGTGATATCTCAATGCTTCTAATACCAAACCTGGGAACCGTCCTATAACATGAGATGTGATATCTCAATGTTTCTAATAAAAAACCTGAGACCCTTCCTATAACATGAGATGTGATATCCAATTCCTTCCCATTCCAAACCTGAGACCCTTCCTATTGGATGAGATGTGATATCCAAATCCTTCCCCTTCCAAACCTGAGACCCTTCCTTTAGCATGAGATGTGATATCCAAATACTTCTCATTCCAATCCTAAAACCCTTCCTATAGCATGAGATTTGATATCTCAATGTTTCTAATAAAAAACCTGAGACCCTTCCTATAGCAAGAGATGTGATATCCAAATCCTTCCCATTCCAATCCTGAGACCCTTCCTGTATATAACATGAGATGTGATATCCAACTCCTTCCCATTCCAACCTGAGACCCTTCCTATAGCATGAGATGTGATATCCAACTCCTTACCATTCAAATCCTGAGACCCTCCCTATAACAAGAGATGTCATATCCAACTCCTTCCCATTCCAAACCTGAGACCCTTCCTATAACATGAGATGTGATATCCAACTCCTTCCCATTCCAAACCTGAGACCCTTCCGATAGCATGAGCTGTGATATCTCAATGCTTCAAAAACCAAACATGAGAACCATCCTATAACATGAGATGTGAAATCCAAATCCTTCCCTTCCCAAACCTGAGACTCTTCCTATAGCATGAGATGTGATATCTCAATGCTTCTACCAAACCTGAAACCCTTCCTATAGCATGAGATGTGATAACTCAATGCTTATACCAAACCTGAGACCCTTCCTATGGCATGAGATGTCATATACAACTCCTTCCCATTCCAACCCTGAGACCCTTCCTATAGCATGAGATGTGATATCTCAATGCTTATACCAAACCTGAGACCCTTCCTATAGCATGAGATGTGATATCCAACTTCTTCCCATTCCAATCCTGAGACCCTTCCTATAGCATGAGATGTGATATCACAATGCTTCTAATACCAAACCTGAGACCCGTCCTATAACATGAGATGTGATATCCAAATCCTTCCCCTTCCAAACCTGAGACCCTTCCTTTAGCATGAGGTGTGATATCCAGCTCCTCCCATTCCAATCCTGAGACCCTTCCGATAGCAGAGATGTGATATTTCAATGCTTATACCAAACCTGAGACCCTTCCCATAGCATGAGATGTGATATCCAACTCCTTCCCATTCCAATCCTGAGACCCTGCCTATAGCATGAGATGTGATATCCAAGTCCTTCCCATTCCAATCCTGAGACCCTTCCTATAGCATGTGATGCGATAACTCAATGCTTATACCAAACCTGAGACCCTTCCTATGGCATGAGATGTCATATACAACTCCTTCCCATTCCAACCCTGAGACCCTTCCTATAGCATGAGATGTGATATCTCAATGCTTATACCAAACCTGAGACCCTTCCTATAGCATGAGATGTGATATCCAACTTCTTCCCATTCCAATCCTGAGACCCTTCCTATAGCATGAGATGTGATATCTCAATGCTTATACCAAACCTGAGACCCTTCCTATAGCTTGAGATGTGATATCCAACTCCTTCCCATTCCAATCCTGAGACCCTTCCTATAGCATGAGATGTGATATCTCAAGGCCCCTAATACCAAACCTGAGATCCTTCCTCTAACATGAAATGTGATATCCAACTCCTTCCCCTTCCAAACCTGAGAGCCTTCCTATAGCATGAGATATGATATCCAAGTCCTTCCCATTCCAATCCTGAGACCCTTCCTATAACATGAAATGTGATATCCAACTCCTTCCCATTCTAACCTGAGACCCTGCCTATAGCATGAGATGGGATATCCAACTCCTTCCAAATCCAATACTGATACCCTTCCGATAGCATGAGATGTGATATCCCAATGCTTCTACCAAACCTGAGACCCATACTATGGCATGAGATGTGATATCAAACTCCTTCCCATTCCAATCCTGAGACGCTTCCTATAGCTTGAGATGTGATATCCAACTCCTTCCCATTCCAATTCTGAGACCCTTCTTATACCATGAGACTTGATATCTCAATGCTTCTAATACCAAACCTGAGACCCGTCCTATAACATGAGATGTGATATCCAAATCCTTCCCCTTCCAAACCTTAGACCCTTCCTTTATCATGAGATGTGATATCCAACTCCTTCCCATTCCAATCCTGAGACCCTTCCGATATCATGAGATTTGTTATCTCAATGCTTCTAATATCAAACTTGAGACCCTCCCTATAGCATGAGATGTGACATCCAAGTCCTTCCCATTCCAATCCTGAGACCCTTCCTATAGCATGAGATGTGATATCTCAATGCTTCTAATACCAAACCTGAGACCCTTCCTATAACATGAGATGGGATATCCAACTCCTTCCCATTCCAATCCTGAGACCCTTCCGATAGCAGAGATGTGATATCTCAATGCTTATACCAAACCTGAGACCCTTCCTAAGGCCTGAGATGTCATATACAACTCCTTCCCATTCCAATCCTGAGACCCTTCCTATAGCATGAGATGTGATATCTCAATGCTTATACCAAATCTGAGACCCTTCCTATAGCATGAGATGTGATATCCAACACCTTCCCATTCCAATCCTGAGACCCTTCCTATAGCATGAGAAGTGATATCTCCATGCTTATACCAAACCTGAGACCCTTCCTATAGCATGAGATGTGATATCCATATCCTTCCCATTCCAATCCTGAGACCCTTCCTATAGCAAGAGATGTGATATCCAAATCCTTCCCATTCCAATCCTGAGACCCTTCCTATAACATGAGATGTGATATTCAACTCCTTCCCATTCCAACTTGAGACACTTCCTATAGCATGAGAAGGGATATCCAACTCCTTCCCAATCCAATCCTGAGAACCTTCCGATAGCAGAGATGTGATATCTCAATGCTTATACCAAACCTGAGACCCTTCCTATGGCATGAGATGTGATATCCAACTCCTTGCCATTCAAATCCTGAGACCCTTCCTATAGCATGAGATGTGATTTCTCAATGCTTCTACCAAACCCGAGACCCTTCCTTTAGCATGAGATGTGATATCCAAATCCTTCACATTCCAATCCTGAGACCCTTCCTATAGCATGAGATGTGATATCTCAATGCTTCTAATACCAAACCTGAGATCCTTCCTATAACATGAGATGTGATATCCAATTCCTTCCCATTCCAAACCTGAGACCCTTCCTATTGGATGAGATGTGATATCCAACTCCTTCCCATTCCAACCCTGAGACCCTTCCTATACCATGAGATGTGATATCTCAATGCTTCTAATACCAAACCTGGGAACCGTCCTATAACATGAGATGTGATATCTCAATGTTTCTAATAAAAAACCTGAGACCCTTCCTATAACATGAGATGTGATATCCAATTCCTTCCCATTCCAAACCTGAGACCCTTCCTATTGGATGAGATGTGATATCCAAATCCTTCCCCTTCCAAACCTGAGACCCTTCCTATACCATGAGATGTGATATCTCAATGCTTCTAATACCAAACCTGGGAACCGTCCTATAACATGAGATTTGATATCTCAATGTTTCTAATAAAAAACCTGAGACCCTTCCTATAGCAAGAGATGTGATATCCAAATCCTTCCCATTCCAATCCTGAGACCCTTCCTGTATATAACATGAGATGTGATATCCAACTCCTTCCCATTCCAACCTGAGACCCTTCCTATAGCATGAGATGTGATATCCAACTCCTTACCATTCAAATCCTGAGACCCTCCCTATAACAAGAGATGTCATATCCAACTCCTTCCCATTCCAAACCTGAGACCCTTCCTATAACATGAGATGTGATATCCAACTCCTTCCCATTCCAAACCTGAGACCCTTCCGATAGCATGAGCTGTGATATCTCAATGCTTCAAAAACCAAACATGAGAACCATCCTATAACATGAGATGTGAAATCCAAATCCTTCCCTTCCCAAACCTGGGACTCTTCCTATAGCATGAGATGTGATATCTCAATGCTTCTACCAAACCTGAAACCCTTCCTACAGCATGAGATGTGATAACTCAATGCTTATACCAAACCTGAGACCCTTCCTATGGCATGAGATGTCATATACAACTCCTTCCCATTCCAACCCTGAGACCCTTCCTATAGCATGAGATGTGATATCTCAATGCTTATACCAAACCTGAGACCCTTCCTATAGCATGAGATGTGATATCCAACTCCTTCCCATTCCAATCCTGAGACCCTTCTGATAGCATGAGATGTGATATCTCAATGCCTCTAATACCAAACCTGAGATCCTACCTCTAACATGAAATGTGATATCCATCTCCTTCCCTTTCCAAACCGAGACCCTGCCTATAGCATGAGATGTGATATCCAAGTCCCTCCCATTCCAATCCTGAGACCCTTCTTATAGCATGTGATGTGATATCTCAATGCTTATACCAAACCTGAGACCCTTCCTATGGCATGAGATGTCATATACAACTCCTTCCCATTCCAACCCTGAGACCCTTCCTATAGCATGAGATGAGATATCTCAATGCTTATACCAAACCTGAGACCCTTCCTATAGCATGAGATGTGATATCCAACTTCTTCCCATTCCATTCCTGAGACCCTTCCTATAGCATGAGATGTGATATCTCAATGCTTATACCAAACCTGAGACCCTTCCTATAGCATAAAATGTGATATCTCAATGCTTATACCAAACCTGAGACCCTTCCTATAGCATGAGATGTGATATCCAACTCCTTCCCATTCCAATCCTGAGACCCTTCCTATAGCATGAGATGTGATATCTCAATGCTTATACCAAACCTGAGACCCTTCCTATAGCATGAGATGTGATATCCAACTCCTTCCCATTCCAATCCTGAGACCCTTCCTATAGCATGAGATGTGATGTCTCAATGCTTCTAATACCAAACCTGAGATCCTTCCTATAACATGAGATGTGATATCCAACTCCTTCCCATTCCAATCCTGAGACCCTTCCTATAGCATGAGATGTGATATCTCAATGCCTCTTATACCAAACCTGAGATCCTTCCGATAGCATGAGATGTGATATCTCAATGCTTCTAATACCAAACTTGAGATCCTTCCTATAATATGAGATGTGATTTCCAAATCCTTACCCTTCCAAACCTGAGACCCTCCCTTTAGCATGAAATGTGATATCCAACTCCTTCCCATTCCAATCCTGAGACCCTTCTGATAGCATGAGATGTGATATCTCAATGCCTCTAATACCAAACCTGAGATCCTACCTCTAACATGAAATGTGATATCCATCTCCATCCCTTTCCAAACCTGAGACCCTGCCTATAGCATGAGATGTGATATCCAAGTCCTTCCCATTCCAATCCTGAGACCCTTCCTATAGCATGTGATGTGATATCTCAATGCTTATACCAAACCTGAGACCCTTCCTATGGCATGAGATGTCATATACAACTCCTTCCCATTCCAACCCTGAGACCCTTCCTATAGCATGAGATGTGATATCTCAATGCTTATACCAAACCTGAGACCCTTCCTATAGCATGAGATGTGATATCCAACTTCTTCCCATTCCAATCCTGAGACCCTTCCTATAGCATGAGATGTGATATCTCAATGCTTATACCAAACCTGAGACCCTTCCTATAGCTTGAGATGTGATATCCAACTCCTTCCCATTCAATCCTGAGACCCTTCCTATAGCATGAGATGTGATATCTCAAGGCCCCTAATACCAAACCTGAGATCCTTCCTCTAACATGAAATGTGATATCCAACTCCTTCCCCTTCAAAACCTGAGAGCCTTCCTATAGCATGAGATATGATATCCAAGTCCTTCCCATTCCAATCCTGAGACCCTTCCTATAACATGAAATGTGATATCCAACTCCTTCCCATTCTAACCTGAGACCCTTCCTATAGCATGAGATGGGATATCCAACTCCTTCCAAATCCAATACTGATACCCTTCCGATAGCATGAGATGTGATATCCCAATGCTTCTACCAAACCTGAGACCCATACTATGGCATGAGATGTGATATCAAACTCCTTCCCATTCCAATCCTGAGACGCTTCCTATAACTTGAGATGTGATATCCAACTCCTTCCCATTCCAATTCTGAGACCCTTCTTATACCATGAGACTTGATATCTCAATGCTTCTAATACCAAACCTGAGACCCGTCCTATAACATGAGATGTGATATCCAAATCCTTCCCCTTCCAAACCTTAGACCCTTCCTTTATCATGAGATGTGATATCCAACTCCTTCCCATTCCAATCCTGAGACCCTTCCGATATCATGAGATTTGTTATCTCAATGCTTCTAATATCAAACTTGAGACCCTCCCTATAGCATGAGATGTGACATCCAAGTCCTTCCCATTCCAATCCTGAGACCCTTCCTATAGCATGAGATGTGATATCTCAATGCTTCTAATACCAAACCTGAGACCCTTCCTATAACATGAGATGGGATATCCAACTCCTTCCCATTCCAATCCTGAGACCCTTCCGATAGCAGAGATGTGATATCTCAATGCTTATACCAAACCTGAGACCCTTCCTAAGGCCTGAGATGTCATATACAACTCCTTCCCATTCCAATCCCGAGACCCTTCCTATAGCATGAGATGTGATATCTCAATGCTTATACCAAATCTGAGACCCTTCCTATAGCATGAGATGTGATATCCAACACCTTCCCATTCCAATCCTGAGACCCTTCCTATAGCATGAGAAGTGATATCTCCATGCTTATACCAAACCTGAGACCCTTCCTATAGCATGAGATGTGATATCCAAATCCTTCCCATTCCAATCCTGAGACCCTTCCTATAGCATGAGATGTGATATCTCAATGCTTATACCAAACCTGAGAGCCTACCTATAGCATGAGATGTGATATCCAAGTCCATCCCATTCCAATCCTTAGACCCTTCCTACAGCATGCGATGTGATATCTCAATGATTCTAATACCAAACCAGAGACCCGTCCTTTAACATGAGATGGGATATCCAACTCCTTCCCATTCCAATCCTGAGCCACTCCTGATAGCAGAGATGTGATATCTCAATGCTTATACCAAACCTGAGACCCTTCCTATAACATGAGATGTGATATCCAACTCCTTCCCGTTCCAAACCTGAGACACTTCCTATAGCATATGTGATATCCAACTCCTTCCCATTCCAAACATGAGACCCTTCCTATAGCAAGAATGTAATATCCACCTCCTACCCATTCCAATCCTGAGACCATTCCTATAGCATGAGATGTGATATATCAATGCTTCTAATACCAAACCTGAGATCCTTCCTATGACATGAGATGTGATATCCATATCCTTCCCATTCCAATCCTGAGACCCTTCCTATAGCAAGAGATGTGATATCCAAATCCTTCCCATTCCAATCCTGAGACCCTTCCTATAACATGAGATGTGATATTCAACTCCTTCCCATTCCAACTTGAGACACTTCCTATAGCATGAGAAGGGATATCCAACTCCTTCCCAATCCAATCCTGAGAACCTTCCGATAGCAGAGATGTGATATCTCAATGCTTATACCAAACCTGAGACCCTTCCTATGGCATGAGATGTGATATCCAACTCCTTGCCATTCAAATCCTGAGACCCTTCCTATAGCATGAGATGTGATTTCTCAATGCTTCTACCAAACCTGAGACCCTTCCTTTAGCATGAGATGTGATATCCAAATCCTTCACATTCCAATCCTGAGACCCTTCCTATAGCATGAGATGTGATATCTCAATGCTTCTAATACCAAACCTGAGATCCTTCCTATAACATGAGATGTGATATCCAATTCCTTCCCATTCCAAACCTGAGACCCTTCCTATTGGATGAGATGTGATATCCAACTCCTTCCCATTCCAACCCTGAGACCCTTCCTATACCATGAGATGTGATATCTCAATGCTTCTAATACCAAACCTGGGAACCGTCCTATAACATGAGATGTGATATCTCAATGTTTCTAATAAAAAACCTGAGACCCTTCCTATAACATGAGATGTGATATCCAATTCCTTCCCATTCCAAACTTGAGACCCTTCCTATTGGATGAGATGTGATATCCAAATCCTTCCCCTTCCAAACCTGAGACCCTTCCTTTAGCATGAGATGTGATATCCAAATACTTCCCATTCCAATCCTAAAACCCTTCCTATAGCATGAGATTTGATATCTCAATGTTTCTAATAAAAAACCTGAGACCCTTCCTATAGCAAGAGATGTGATATCCAAATCCTTCCCATTCCAATCCTGAGACCCTTCCTGTATATAACATGAGATGTGATATCCAACTCCTTCCCATTCCAACCTGAGACCCTTCCTATAGCATGAGATGTGATATCCAACTCCTTACCATTCAAATCCTGAGACCCTCCCTATAACAAGAGATGTCATATCCAACTCCTTCCCATTCCAAACCTGAGACCCTTCCTATAACATGAGATGTGATATCCAACTCCTTCCCATTCCAAACCTGAGACCCTTCCGATAGCATGAGCTGTGATATCTCAATGCTTCAAAAACCAAACATGAGAACCATCCTATAACATGAGATGTGAAATCCAAATCCTTCCCTTCCCAAACCTGAGACTCTTCCTATAGCATGAGATGTGATATCTCAATGCTTCTACCAAACCTGAAACCCTTCCTATAGCATGAGATGTGATAACTCAATGCTTATACCAAACCTGAGACCCTTCCTATGGCATGAGATGTCATATACAACTCCTTCCCATTCCAACCCTGAGACCCTTCCTATAGCATGAGATGTGATATCTCAATGCTTATACCAAACCTGAGACCCTTCCTATAGCATGAGATGTGATATCCAACTCCTTCCCATTCCAATCCTGAGACCCTTCTGATAGCATGAGATGTGATATCTCAATGCCTCTAATACCAAACCTGAGATCCTACCTCTAACATGAAATGTGATATCCATCTCCTTCCCTTTTCAAACCGAGACCCTGCCTATAGCATGAGATGTGATATCCAAGTCCTTCCCATTCCAATCCTGAGACCCTTCTTATAGCATGTGATGTGATATCTCAATGCTTATACCAAACCTGAGACCCTTCCTATGGCATGAGATGTCATATACAACTCCTTCCCATTCCAACCCTGAGACCCTTCCTATAGCATGAGATGTGATATCTCAATGCTTATACCAAACCTGAGACCCTTCCTATAGCATGAGATGTGATATCCAACTTCTTCCCATTCCAATCCTGAGACCCTTCCTATAGCATGAGATGTGATATCTCAATGCTTATACCAAACCTGAGACCCTTCCTATAGCATAAGATGTGATATCTCAATGCTTATACCAAACCTGAGACCCTTCCTATAGCATGAGATGTGATATCCAACTCCTTCCCATTCCAATCCTGAGACCCTTCCTATAGCATGAGATGTGATATCTCAATGCTTATACCAAACCTGAGACCCTTCCTATAGCATGAGATGTGATATCCAACTCCTTCCCATTCCAATCCTGAGACCCTTCCTATAGCATGAGATGTGATGTCTCAATGCTTCTAATACCAAACCTGAGATCCTTCCTATAACATGAGATGTGATATCCAACTCCTGCCCATTCCAATCCTGAGACCCTTCCTATAGCATGAGATGTGATATCTCAATGCCTCTTATACCAAACCTGAGATCCTTCCGATAGCATGAGATGTGATATCTCAATGCTTCTAATACCAAACCTGAGATCCTTCCTATAATATGAGATGTGATTTCCAAATCCTTCCCCTTCCAAACCTGAGACCCTCCCTTTAGCATGAAATGTGATATCCAACTCCTTCCCATTCCAATCCTGAGACCCTTCTGATAGCATGAGATGTGATATCTCAATGCCTCTAATACCAAACCTGAGATCCTACCTCTAACATGAAATGTGATATCCATCTCCATCCCTTTCCAAACCTGAGACCCTGCCTATAGCATGAGATGTGATATCCAAGTCCTTCCCATTCCAATCCTGAGACCCTTCCTATAGCATGAGATGTGATATCTCAATGCTTATACCAAACCTGAGACCCTTCCTATAGCATGAGATGTGATATCCAACTTCTTCCCATTCCAATCCTGAGACCCTTCCTATAGCATGAGATGTGATATCTCAATGCTTATACCAAACCTGAGACCCTTCCTATAGCTTGAGATGTGATATCCAACTCCTTCCCATTCAATCCTGAGACCCTTCCTATAGCATGAGATGTGATATCTCAAGGCCCCTAATACCAAACCTGAGATCCTTCCTCTAACATGAAATGTGATATCCAACTCCTTCCCCTTCCAAACCTGAGAGCCTTCCTATAGCATGAGATATGATATCCAAGTCCTTCCCATTCCAATCCTGAGACCCTTCCTATAACATGAAATGTGATATCCAACTCCTTCCCATTCTAACCTGAAACCCTTCCTATAGCATGAGATGGGATATCCAACTCCTTCCAAATCCAATACTGATACCCTTCCGATAGCATGAGATGTGATATCCCAATGCTTCTACCAAACCTGAGACCCATACTATGGCATGAGATGTGATATCAAACTCCTTCCCATTCCAATCCTGAGACGCTTCCTATAACTTGAGATGTGATATCCAACTCCTTCCCATTCCAAATCTGAGACCCTTCTTATACCATGAGACTTGATATCTCAATGCTTCTAATACCAAACCTGAGACCCGTCCTATAACATGAGATGTGATATCCAAATCCTTCCCCTTCCAAACCTTAGACCCTTCCTTTATCATGAGATGTGATATCCAACTCCTTCCCATTCCAATCCTGAGACCCTTCCGATATCATGAGATTTGTTATCTCAATGCTTCTAATATCAAACTTGAGACCCTCCCTATAGCATGAGATGTGACATCCAAGTCCTTCCCATTCCAATCCTGAGACCCTTCCTATAGCATGAGATGTGATATCTCAATGCTTCTAATACCAAACCTGAGACCCTTCCTATAACATGAGATGGGATATCCAACTCCTTCCCATTCCAATCCTGAGACCCTTCCGATAGCAGAGATGTGATATCTCAATGCTTATACCAAACCTGAGACCCTTCCTAAGGCCTGAGATGTCATATACAACTCCTTCCCATTCCAATCCTGAGACCCTTCCTATAGCATGAGATGTGATATCTCAATGCTTATACCAAATCTGAGACCCTTCCTATAGCATGAGATGTGATATCCAACACCTTCCCATTCCAATCCTGAGACCCTTCCTATAGCATGAGAAGTGATATCTCCATGCTTATACCAAACCTGAGACCCTTCCTATAGCATGAGATGTGATATCCAAATCCTTCCCATTCCAATCCTGAGACCCTTCCTATAGCATGAGATGTGATATCTCAATGCTTATACCAAACCTGAGAGCCTACCTATAGCATGAGATGTGATATCCAAGTCCATCCCATTCCAATCCTTAGACCCTTCCTACAGCATGTGATGTGATATCTCAATGATTCTAATACCAAACCAGAGACCCGTCCTTTAACATGAAATGGGATATCCAACTCCTTCCCATTCCAATCCTGAGCCACTCCTGATAGCAGAGATGTGATATCTCAATGCTTATACCAAACCTGAGACCCTTCCTATAACATGAGATGTGATATCCAACTCCTTCCCGTTCCAAACCTGAGACACTTCCTATAGCATATGTGATATCCAACTCCTTCCCATTCCAAACATGAGACCCTTCCTATAGCAAGAATGTAATATCCACCTCCTACCCATTCCAATCCTGAGACCATTCCTATAGCATGAGATGTGATATATCAATGCTTCTAATACCAAACCTGAGATCCTTCCTATGACATGAGATGTGATATCCATATCCTTCCCATTCCAATCCTGAGACCCTTCCTATAGCAAGAGATGTGATATCCAAATCCTTCCCATTCCAATCCTGAGACCCTTCCTATAACATGAGATGTGATATTCAACTCCTTCCCATTCCAACTTGAGACACTTCCTATAGCATGAGAAGGGATATCCAACTCCTTCCCAATCCAATCCTGAGAACCTTCCGATAGCAGAGATGTGATATCTCAATGCTTATACCAAACCTGAGACCCTTCCTATGGCATGAGATGTGATATCCAACTCCTTGCCATTCAAATCCTGAGACCCTTCCTATAGCATGAGATGTGATTTCTCAATGCTTCAACCAAACCTG
Source organism: Ambystoma mexicanum (assembly GCF_040938575.1). Classification (NCBI taxonomy): domain Eukaryota; kingdom Metazoa; phylum Chordata; class Amphibia; order Caudata; family Ambystomatidae; genus Ambystoma; species Ambystoma mexicanum. The sequence goes on along the minus strand of NC_090923.1, from coordinate 1,504,836,907 downwards.
AGACCCTTCCTTTAGCATGAGATGTGATATCCAAATCCTTCACATTCCAATCCTGAGACCCTTCCTATAGCATGAGATGTGATATCTCAATGCTTCTAATACCAAACCTGAGATCCTTCCTATAACATGAGATGTGATATCCAATTCCTTCCCATTCCAAACCTGAGACCCTTCCTATTGGATGAGATGTGATATCCAACTCCTTCCCATTCCAACCCTGAGACCCTTCCTATACCATGAGATGTGATATCTCAATGCTTCTAATACCAAACCTGGGAACCGTCCTATAACATGAGATGTGATATCTCAATGTTTCTAATAAAAAACCTGAGACCCTTCCTATAACATGAGATGTGATATCCAATTCCTTCCCATTCCAAACCTGAGACCCTTCCTATTGGATGAGATGTGATATCCAAATCCTTCCCCTTCCAAACCTGAGACCCTTCCTTTAGCATGAGATGTGATATCCAAATACTTCCCATTCCAATCCTAAAACCCTTCCTATAGCATGAGATTTGATATCTCAATGTTTCTAATAAAAAACCTGAGACCCTTCCTATAGCAAGAGATGTGATATCCAAATCCTTCCCATTCCAATCCTGAGACCCTTCCTGTATATAACATGAGATGTGATATCCAACTCCTTCCCATTCCAACCTGAGACCCTTCCTATAGCATGAGATGTGATATCCAACTCCTTACCATTCAAATCCTGAGACCCTCCCTATAACAAGAGATGTCATATCCAACTCCTTCCCATTCCAAACCTGAGACCCTTCCTATAACATGAGATGTGATATCCAACTCCTTCCCATTCCAAACCTGAGACCCTTCCGATAGCATGAGCTGTGATATCTCAATGCTTCAAAAACCAAACATGAGAACCATCCTATAACATGAGATGTGAAATCCAAATCCTTCCCTTCCCAAACCTGAGACTCTTCCTATAGCATGAGATGTGATATCTCAATGCTTCTACCAAACCTGAAACCCTTCCTATAGCATGAGATGTGATAACTCAATGCTTATACCAAACCTGAGACCCTTCCTATGGCATGAGATGTCATATACAACTCCTTCCCATTCCAACCCTGAGACCCTTCCTATAGCATGAGATGTGATATCTCAATGCTTATACCAAACCTGAGACCCTTCCTATAGCATGAGATGTGATATCCAACTCCTTCCCATTCCAATCCTGAGACCCTTCTGATAGCATGAGATGTGATATCTCAATGCCTCTAATACCAAACCTGAGATCCTACCTCTAACATGAAATGTGATATCCATCTCCTTCCCTTTCCAAACCGAGACCCTGCCTATAGCATGAGATGTGATATCCAAGTCCTTCCCATTCCAATCCTGAGACCCTTCTTATAGCATGTGATGTGATATCTCAATGCTTATACCAAACCTGAGACCCTTCCTATGGCATGAGATGTCATATACAACTCCTTCCCATTCCAACCCTGAGACCCTTCCTATAGCATGAGATGTGATATCTCAATGCTTATACCAAACCTGAGACCCTTCCTATAGCATGAGATGTGATATCCAACTTCTTCCCATTCCAATCCTGAGACCCTTCCTATAGCATGAGATGTGATATCTCAATGCTTATACCAAACCTGAGACCCTTCCTATAGCATAAGATGTGATATCTCAATGCTTATACCAAACCTGAGACCCTTCCTATAGCATGAGATGTGATATCCAACTCCTTCCCATTCCAATCCTGAGACCCTTCCTATAGCATGAGATGTGATATCTCAATGCTTATACCAAACCTGAGACCCTTCCTATAGCATGAGATGTGATATCCAACTCCTTCCCATTCCAATCCTGAGACCCTTCCTATAGCATGAGATGTGATGTCTCAATGCTTCTAATACCAAACCTGAGATCCTTCCTATAACATGAGATGTGATATCCAACTCCTTCCCATTCCAATCCTGAGACCCTTCCTATAGCATGAGATGTGATATCTCAATGCCTCTTATACCAAACCTGAGATCCTTCCGATAGCATGAGATGTGATATCTCAATGCTTCTAATACCAAACCTGAGATCCTTCCTATAATATGAGATGTGATTTCCAAATCCTTCCCCTTCCAAACCTGAGACCCTCCCTTTAGCATGAAATGTGATATCCAACTCCTTCCCATTCCAATCCTGAGACCCTTCTGATAGCATGAGATGTGATATCTCAATGCCTCTAATACCAAACCTGAGATCCTACCTCTAACATGAAATGTGATATCCATCTCCATCCCTTTCCAAACCTGAGACCCTGCCTATAGCATGAGATGTGATATCCAAGTCCTTCCCATTCCAATCCTGAGACCCTTCCTATAGCATGTGATGTGATATCTCAATGCTTATACCAAACCTGAGACCCTTCCTATGGCATGAGATGTCATATACAACTCCTTACCATTCCAACCCTGAGACCCTTCCTATAGCATGAGATGTGATATCTCAATGCTTATACCAAACCTGAGACCCTTCCTATAGCATGAGATGTGATATCCAACTTCTTCCCATTCCAATCCTGAGACCCTTCCTATAGCATGAGATGTGATATCTCAATGCTTATACCAAACCTGAGACCCTTCCTATAGCTTGAGATGTGATATCCAACTCCTTCCCATTCAATCCTGAGACCCTTCCTATAGCATGAGATGTGATATCTCAAGGCCCCTAATACCAAACCTGAGATCCTTCCTCTAACATGAAATGTGATATCCAACTCCTTCCCCTTCCAAACCTGAGAGCCTTCCTATAGCATGAGATATGATATCCAAGTCCTTCCCATTCCAATCCTGAGACCCTTCCTATAACATGAAATGTGATATCCAACTCCTTCCCATTCTAACCTGAGACCCTTCCTATAGCATGAGATGGGATATCCAACTCCTTCCAAATCCAATACTGATACCCTTCCGATAGCATGAGATGTGATATCCCAATGCTTCTACCAAACCTGAGACCCATACTATGGCATGAGATGTGATATCAAACTCCTTCCCATTCCAATCCTGAGACGCTTCCTATAACTTGAGATGTGATATCCAACTCCTTCCCATTCCAATTCTGAGACCCTTCTTATACCATGAGACTTGATATCTCAATGCTTCTAATACCAAACCTGAGACCCGTCCTATAACATGAGATGTGATATCCAAATCCTTCCCCTTCCAAACCTTAGACCCTTCCTTTATCATGAGATGTGATATCCAACTCCTTCCCATTCCAATCCTGAGACCCTTCCGATATCATGAGATTTGTTATCTCAATGCTTCTAATATCAAACTTGAGACCCTCCCTATAGCATGAGATGTGACATCCAAGTCCTTCCCATTCCAATCCTGAGACCCTTCCTATAGCATGAGATGTGATATCTCAATGCTTCTAATACCAAACCTGAGACCCGTCCTATAACATGAGATGTGATATCCAAATCCTTCCCCTTCCAAACCTTAGACCCTTCCTTTATCATGAGATGTGATATCCAACTCCTTCCCATTCCAATCCTGAGACCCTTCCGATATCATGAGATTTGTTATCTCAATGCTTCTAATATCAAACTTGAGACCCTCCCTATAGCATGAGATGTGACATCCAAGTCCTTCCCATTCCAATCCTGAGACGCTTCCTATAGCATGAGATGTGATATCTCTATGCTTCTAATACCAAACCTGAGACCATTCCTATAACATGAGATGGGATATCCAACTCCTTCCCATTCCAATCCTGAGACCCTTCCGATAGCAGAGATGTGATATCTCAATGCTTATACCAAACCTGAGACCCTTCCTATGGCCTGAGATGTCATATACAACTCCTTCCCATTCCAATCCTGAGACCCTTCCTATAGCTTGAGATGTGATATCCAACTCCTTCCCCTTCCAAACCTGAGAGCCTTCCTATAGCATGAGATATGATATCCAAGTCCTTCCCATTCCAATCCTGAGACCCTTCCTATAACATGAAATGTGATATCCAACTCCTTCCCATTCCAACCTGAGACCCTTCCGATAGCATGAGATGTGATATCCCAATGCTTCTACCAAACCTGAGACCCATACTATGGCATGAGATGTGATATCAAACTCCTTCCCCTTCCAAACCTTAGACACTTCCTTTATCATGAGATGTGATATCCAACTCCTTCCCATTCCATCCCTGAGACCCTTCCGATATCATGAGATGTGATATCTCAATGCTTCTAATATCAAACTTGAGACCCTCCTTAAAGCATGAGATGTGATATCCAAGTCCTTCCCATTCCAATCATGAGACCCTTCCTATAGCATGAGATGTGATATCTCAATGCTTATACCAAACCTGAGACCCTTCCTATAGCATGAGATGTGATATCCAACTCCTTCCCATTCCAATCCTGAGACCCTTCCTATAGCATGAGATGTGATGTCTCAATGCTTCTAATACCAAACCTGAGATCCTTCCTATAACATGAGATGTGATATCCAACTCCTTCCCATTCCAATCCTGAGACCCTTCCTATAGCATGAGATGTGATATCTCAATGCCTCTTATACCAAACCTGAGATCCTTCCGATAGCATGAGATGTGATATCTCAATGCTTCTAATACCAAACCTGAGATCCTTCCTATAATATGAGATGTGATTTCCAAATCCTTCCCCTTCCAAACCTGAGACCCTCCCTTTAGCATGAAATGTGATATCCAACTCCTTCCCATTCCAATCCTGAGACCCTTCTGATAGCATGAGATGTGATATCTCAATGCCTCTAATACCAAACCTGAGATCCTACCTCTAACATGAAATGTGATATCCATCTCCATCCCTTTCCAAACCTGAGACCCTGCCTATAGCATGAGATGTGATATCCAAGTCCTTCCCATTCCAATCCTGAGACCCTTCCTATAGCATGTGATGTGATATCTCAATGCTTATACCAAACCTGAGACCCTTCCTATGGCATGAGATGTCATATACAACTCCTTACCATTCCAACCCTGAGACCCTTCCTATAGCATGAGATGTGATATCTCAATGCTTATACCAAACCTGAGACCCTTCCTATAGCATGAGATGTGATATCCAACTTCTTCCCATTCCAATCCTGAGATCCTTCCTATAGCATGAGATGTGATATCTCAATGCTTATACCAAACCTGAGACCCTTCCTATAGCTTGAGTTGTGATATCCAACTCCTTCCCATTCAATCCTGAGACCCTTCCTATAGCATGAGATGTGATATCTCAAGGCCCCTAATACCAAACCTGAGATCCTTCCTCTAACATGAAATGTGATATCCAACTCCTTCCCCTTCCAAACCTGAGAGCCTTCCTATAGCATGAGATATGATATCCAAGTCCTTCCCATTCCAATCCTGAGACCCTTCCTATAACATGAAATGTGATATCCAACTCCTTCCCATTCTAACCTGAGACCCTTCCTATAGCATGAGATGGGATATCCAACTCCTTCCAAATCCAATACTGATACCCTTCCGATAGCATGAGATGTGATATCCCAATGCTTCTACCAAACCTGAGACCCATACTATGGCATGAGATGTGATATCAAACTCCTTCCCATTCCAATCCTGAGACGCTTCCTATAACTTGAGATGTGATATCCAACTCCTTCCCATTCCAATTCTGAGACCCTTCTTATACCATGAGACTTGATATCTCAATGCTTCTAATACCAAACCTGAGACCCGTCCTATAACATGAGATGTGATATCCAAATCCTTCCCCTTCCAAACCTTAGACCCTTCCTTTATCATGAGATGTGATATCCAACTCCTTCCCATTCCAATCCTGAGACCCTTCCGATATCATGAGATTTGTTATCTCAATGCTTCTAATATCAAACTTGAGACCCTCCCTATAGCATGAGATGTGACATCCAAGTCCTTCCCATTCCAATCCTGAGACCCTTCCTATAGCATGAGATGTGATATCTCAATGCTTCTAATACCAAACCTGAGACCCGTCCTATAACATGAGATGTGATATCCAAATCCTTCCCCTTCCAAACCTTAGACCCTTCCTTTATCATGAGATGTGATATCCAACTCCTTCCCATTCCAATCCTGAGACCCTTCCGATATCATGAGATTTGTTATCTCAATGCTTCTAATATCAAACTTGAGACCCTCCCTATAGCATGAGATGTGACATCCAAGTCCTTCCCATTCCAATCCTGAGACCCTTCCTATAGCATGAGATGTGATATCTCAATGCTTCTAATACCAAACCTGAGACCCTTCCTATAACATGAGATGGGATATCCAACTCCTTCCCATTCCAATCCTGAGACCCTTCCGATAGCAGAGATGTGATATCTCAATGCTTATACCAAACCTGAGACCCTTCCTAAGGCCTGAGATGTCATATACAACTCCTTCCCATTCCAATCCTGAGACCCTTCCTATAGCATGAGATGTGATATCTCAATGCTTATACCAAATCTGAGACCCTTCCTATAGCATGAGATGTGATATCCAACACCTTCCCATTCCAATCCTGAGACCCTTACTATAGCATGAGAAGTGATATCTCCATGCTTATACCAAACCTGAGACCCTTCCTATAGCATGAGATGTGATATCCAAATCCTTCCCATTCCAATCCTGAGACCCTTCCTATAGCATGAGATGTGATATCTCAATGCTTATACCAAACCTGAGAGCCTACCTATAGCATGAGATGTGATATCCAAGTCCATCCCATTCCAATCCTTAGACCCTTCCTACAGCATGCGATGTGATATCTCAATGATTCTAATACCAAACCAGAGACCCGTCCTTTAACATGAGATGGGATATCCAACTCCTTCCCATTCCAATCCTGAGCCACTCCTGATAGCAGAGATGTGATATCTCAATGCTTATACCAAACCTGAGACCCTTCCTATAACATGAGATGTGATATCCTACTCCTTCCCGTTCCAAACCTGAGACACTTCCTATAGCATATGTGATATCCAACTCCTTCCCATTCCAAACATGAGACCCTTCCTATAGCAAGAATGTAATATCCACCTCCTACCCATTCCAATCCTGAGACCATTCCTATAGCATGAGATGTGATATATCAATGCTTCTAATACCAAACCTGAGATCCTTCCTATGACATGAGATGTGATATCCATATCCTTCCCATTCCAATCCTGAGACCCTTCCTATAGCAAGAGATGTGATATCCAAATCCTTCCCATTCCAATCCTGAGACCCTTCCTATAACATGAGATGTGATATTCAACTCCTTCCCATTCCAACTTGAGACACTTCCTATAGCATGAGAAGGGATATCCAACTCCTTCCCAATCCAATCCTGAGAACCTTCCGATAGTAGAGATGTGATATCTCAATGCTTATACCAAACCTGAGACCCTTCCTATGGCATGAGATGTGATATCCAACTCCTTGCCATTCAAATCCTGAGACCCTTCCTATAGCATGAGATGTGATTTCTCAATGCTTCTACCAAACCTGAGACCCTTCCTTTAGCATGAGATGTGATATCCAAATCCTTCACATTCCAATCCTGAGACCCTTCCTATAGCATGAGATGTGATATCTCAATGCTTCTAATACCAAACCTGAGATCCTTCCTATAACATGAGATGTGATATCCAATTCCTTCCCATTCCAAACCTGAGACCCTTCCTATTGGATGAGATGTGATATCCAACTCCTTCCCATTCCAACCCTGAGACCCTTCCTATACCATGAGATGTGATATCTCAATGCTTCTAATACCAAACCTGGGAACCGTCCTATAACATGAGATGTGATATCTCAATGTTTCTAATAAAAAACCTGAGACCCTTCCTATAACATGAGATGTGATATCCAATTCCTTCCCATTCCAAACCTGAGACCCTTCCTATTGGATGAGATGTGATATCCAAATCCTTCCCCTTCCAAACCTGAGACCCTTCCTTTAGCATGAGATGTGATATCCAAATACTTCCCATTCCAATCCTAAAACCCTTCCTATAGCATGAGATTTGATATCTCAATGTTTCTAATAAAAAACCTGAGACCCTTCCTATAGCAAGAGATGTGATATCCAAATCCTTCCCATTCCAATCCTGAGACCCTTCCTGTATATAACATGAGATGTGATATCCAACTCCTTCCCATTCCAACCTGAGACCCTTCCTATAGCATGAGATGTGATATCCAACTCCTTACCATTCAAATCCTGAGACCCTCCCTATAACAAGAGATGTCATATCCAACTCCTTCCCATTCCAAACCTGAGACCCTTCCTATAACATGAGATGTGATATCCAACTCCTTCCCATTCCAAACCTGAGACCCTTCCGATAGCATGAGCTGTGATATCTCAATGCTTCAAAAACCAAACATGAGAACCATCCTATAACATGAGATGTGAAATCCAAATCCTTCCCTTCCCAAACCTGAGACTCTTCCTATAGCATGAGATGTGATATCTCAATGCTTCTACCAAACCTGAAACCCTTCCTATAGCATGAGATGTGATAACTCAATGCTTATACCAAACCTGAGACCCTTCCTATGGCATGAGATGTCATATACAACTCCTTCCCATTCCAACCCTGAGACCCTTCCTATAGCATGAGATGTGATATCTCAATGCTTATACCAAACCTGAGACCCTTCCTATAGCATGAGATGTGATATCCAACTTCTTCCCATTCCAATCCTGAGACCCTTCCTATAGCATGAGATGTGATATCACAATGCTTCTAATACCAAACCTGAGACCCGTCCTATAACATGAGATGTGATATCCAAATCCTTCCCCTTCCAAACCTGAGACCCTTCTTTTAGCATGAGGTGTGATATCCAGCTCCTCCCATTCCAATCCTGAGACCCTTCCGATAGCAGAGATGTGATATTTCAATGCTTATACCAAACCTGAGACCCTTCCCATAGCATGAGATGTGATATCCAACTCCTTCCCATTCCAATCCTGAGACCCTGCCTATAGCATGAGATGTGATATCCAAGTCCTTCCCATTCCAATCCTGAGACCCTTCCTATAGCATGTGATGTGATAACTCAATGCTTATACCAAACCTGAGACCCTTCCTATGGCATGAGATGTCATATACAACTCCTTCCCATTCCAACCCTGAGACCCTTCCTATAGCATGAGATGTGATATCTCAATGCTTATACCAAACCTGAGACCCTTCCTATAGCATGAGATGTGATATCCAACTTCTTCCCATTCCAATCCTGAGACCCTTCCTATAGCATGAAATGTGATATCTCAATGCTTATACCAAACCTGAGACCCTTCCTATAGCTTGAGATGTGATATCCAACTCCTTCCCATTCCAATCCTGAGACCCTTCCTATAGCATGAGATGTGATATCTCAAGGCCCCTAATACCAAACCTGAGATCCTTCCTCTAACATGAAATGTGATATCCAACTCCTTCCCCTTCCAAACCTGAGAGCCTTCCTATAGCATGAGATATGATATCCAAGTCCTTCCCATTCCAATCCTGAGACCCTTCCTATAACATGAAATGTGATATCCAACTCCTTCCCATTCTAACCTGCGACCCTTCCTATAGCATGAGATGGGATATCCAACTCCTTCCAAATCCAATACTGATACCCTTCCGATAGCATGAGATGTGATATCCCAATGCTTCTACCAAACCTGAGACCCATACTATGGCATGAGATGTGATATCAAACTCCTTCCCATTCCAATCCTGAGACGCTTCCTATAGCTTGAGATGTGATATCCAACTCCTTCCCATTCCAATTCTGAGACCCTTCTTATACCATGAGACTTGATATCTCAATGCTTCTAATACCAAACCTGAGACCCGTCCTATAACATGAGATGTGATATCCAAATCCTTCCCCTTCCAAACCTTAGACCCTTCCTTTATCATGAGATGTGATATCCAACTCCTTCCCATTCCAATCCTGAGACCCTTCCGATATCATGAGATTTGTTATCTCAATGCTTCTAATATCAAACTTGAGACCCTCCCTATAGCATGAGATGTGACATCCAAGTCCTTCCCATTCCAATCCTGAGACCCTTCCTATAGCATGAGATGTGATATCTCAATGCTTCTAATACCAAACCTGAGACCCTTCCTATAACATGAGATGGGATATCCAACTCCTTCCCATTCCAATCCTGAGACCCTTCCGATAGCAGAGATGTGATATCTCAATGCTTATACCAAACCTGAGACCCTTCCTAAGGCCTGAGATGTCATATACAACTCCTTCCCATTCCGATCCTGAGACCCTTCCTATAGCATGAGATGTGATATCTCAATGCTTATACCAAATCTGAGACCCTTCCTATAGCATAAGATGTGATATCCAACACCTTCCCATTCCAATCCTGAGACCCTTCCTATAGCATGAGAAGTGATATCTCCATGCTTATACCAAACCTGAGACCCTTCCTATAGCATGAGATGTGATATCCATATCCTTCCCATTCCAATCCTGAGACCCTTCCTATAGCAAGAGATGTGATATCCAAATCCTTCCCATTCCAATCCTGAGACCCTTCCTATAACATGAGATGTGATATTCAACTCCTTCCCATTCCAACTTGAGACACTTCCTATAGCATGAGAAGGGATATCCAACTCCTTCCCAATCCAATCCTGAGAACCTTCCGATAGCAGAGATGTGATATCTCAATGCTTATACCAAACCTGAGACCCTTCCTATGGCATGAGATGTGATATCCAACTCCTTGCCATTCAAATCCTGAGACCCTTCCTATAGCATGAGATGTGATTTCTCAATGCTTCTACCAAACCTGAGACCCTTCCTTTAGCATGAGATGTGATATCCAAATCCTTCACATTCCAATCCTGAGACCCTTCCTATAGCATGAGATGTGATATCTCAATGCTTCTAATACCAAACCTGAGATCCTTCCTATAACATGAGATGTGATATCCAATTCCTTCCCATTCCAAACCTGAGACCCTTCCTATTGGATGAGATGTGATATCCAACTCCTTCCCATTCCAACCCTGAGACCCTTCCTATACCATGAGATGTGATATCTCAATGCTTCTAATACCAAACCTGGGAACCGTCCTATAACATGAGATGTGATATCTCAATGTTTCTAATAAAAAACCTGAGACCCTTCCTATAACATGAGATGTGATATCCAATTCCTTCCCATTCCAAACCTGAGACCCTTCCTATTGGATGAGATGTGATATCCAAATCCTTCCCCTTCCAAACCTGAGACCCTTCCTTTAGCATGAGATGTGATATCCAAATCCTTCACATTCCAATCCTGAGACCCTTCCTATAGCATGAGATGTGATATCTCAATGCTTCTAATACCAAACCTGAGATCCTTCCTATAACATGAGATGTGATATCCAATTCCTTCCCATTCCAAACCTGAGACCCTTCCTATTGGATGAGATGTGATATCCAACTCCTTCCCATTCCAACCCTGAGACCCTTCCTATACCATGAGATGTGATATCTCAATGCTTCTAATACCAAACCTGGGAACCGTCCTATAGCATGAGATTTGATATCTCAATGTTTCTAATAAAAAACCTGAGACCCTTCCTATAGCAAGAGATGTGATATCCAAATCCTTCCCATTCCAATCCTGAGACCCTTCCTGTATATAACATGAGATGTGATATCCAACTCCTTCCCATTCCAACCTGAGACCCTTCCTATAGCATGAGATGTGATATCCAACTCCTTACCATTCAAATCCTGAGACCCTCCCTATAACAAGAGATGTCATATCCAACTCCTTCCCATTCCAAACCTGAGACCCTTCCTATAACATGAGATGTGATATCCAACTCCTTCCCATTCCAAACCTGAGACCCTTCCGATGGCATGAGCTGTGATATCTCAATGCTTCAAAAACCAAACATGAGAACCATCCTATAACATGAGATGTGAAATCCAAATCCTTCCCTTCCCAAACCTGGGACTCTTCCTATAGCATGAGATGTGATATCTCAATGCTTCTACCAAACCTGAAACCCTTCCTATAGCATGAGATGTGATAACTCAATGCTTATACCAAACCTGAGACCCTTCCTATGGCATGAGATGTCATATACAACTCCTTCCCATTCCAACCCTGAGACCCTTCCTATAGCATGAGATGTGATATCTCAATGCTTATACCAAACCTGAGACCCTTCCTATAGCATGAGATGTGATATCCAACTCCTTCCCATTCCAATCCTGAGACCCTTCTGATAGCATGAGATGTGATATCTCAATGCCTCTAATACCAAACCTGAGATCCTACCTCTAACATGAAATGTGATATCCATCTCCTTCCCTTTCCAAACCGAGACCCTGCCTATAGCATGAGATGTGATATCCAAGTCCTTCCCATTCCAATCCTGAGACCCTTCTTATAGCATGTGATGTGATATCTCAATGCTTATACCAAACCTGAGACCCTTCCTATGGCATGAGATGTCATATACAACTCCTTCCCATTCCAACCCTGAGACCCTTCCTATAGCATGAGATGTGATATCTCAATGCTTATACCAAACCTGAGACCCTTCCTATAGCATGAGATGTGATATCCAACTTCTTCCCATTCCAATCCTGAGACCCTTCCTATAGCATGAGATGTGATATCTCAATGCTTATACCAAACCTGAGACCCTTCCTATAGCATAAGATGTGATATCTCAATGCTTATACCAAACCTGAGACCCTTCCTATAGCATGAGATGTGATATCCAACTCCTTCCCATTCCAATCCTGAGACCCTTCCTATAGCATTAGATGTGATATCTCAATGCTTATACCAAACCTGAGACCCTTCCTATAGCATGAGATGTGATATCCAACTCCTTCCCATTCCAATCCTGAGACCCTTCCTATAGCATGAGATGTGATATCTCAATGCCTCTTATACCAAACCTGAGATCCTTCCGATAGCATGAGATGTGATATCTCAATGCTTCTAATACCAAACCTGAGATCCTTCCTATAATATGAGATGTGATTTCCAAATCCTTCCCCTTCCAAACCTGAGACCCTCCCTTTAGCATGAAATGTGATATCCAACTCCTTCCCATTCCAATCCTGAGACCCTTCTGATAGCATGAGATGTGATATCTCAATGCCTCTAATACCAAACCTGAGATCCTACCTCTAACATGAAATGTGATATCCATCTCCATCCCTTTCCAAACCTGAGACCCTGCCTATAGCATGAGATGTGATATCCAAGTCCTTCCCATTCCAATCCTGAGACCCTTCCTATAGCATGTGATGTGATATCTCAATGCTTATACCAAACCTGAGACCCTTCCTATGGCATGAGATGTCATATACAACTCCTTCCCATTCCAACCCTGAGACCCTTCCTATAGCATGAGATGTGATATCTCAATGCTTATACCAAACCTGAGACCCTTCCTATAGCATGAGATGTGATATCCAACTTCTTCCCATTCCAATCCTGAGACCCTTCCTATAGCATGAGATGTGATATCTCAATGCTTATACCAAACCTGAGACCCTTCCTATAGCTTGAGATGTGATATCCAACTCCTTCCCATTCAATCCTGAGACCCTTCCTATAGCATGAGATGTGATATCTCAAGGCCCCTAATACCAAACCTGAGATCCTTCCTCTAACATGAAATGTGATATCCAACTCCTTCCCCTTCAAAACCTGAGAGCCTTCCTATAGCATGAGATATGATATCCAAGTCCTTCCCATTCCAATCCTGAGACCCTTCCTATAACATGAAATGTGATATCCAACTCCTTCCCATTCTAACCTGAGACCCTTCCTATAGCATGAGATGGGATATCCAACTCCTTCCAAATCCAATACTGATACCCTTCCGATAGCATGAGATGTGATATCCCAATGCTTCTACCAAACCTGAGACCCATACTATGGCATGAGATGTGATATCAAACTCCTTCCCATTCCAATCCTGAGACGCTTCCTATAACTTGAGATGTGATATCCAACTCCTTCCCATTCCAATTCTGAGACCCTTCTTATACCATGAGACTTGATATCTCAATGCTTCTAATACCAAACCTGAGACCCGTCCTATAACATGAGATGTGATATCCAAATCCTTCCCCTTCCAAACCTTAGACCCTTCCTTTATCATGAGATGTGATATCCAACTCCTTCCCATTCCAATCCTGAGACCCTTCCGATATCATGAGATTTGTTATCTCAATGCTTCTAATATCAAACTTGAGACCCTCCCTATAGCATGAGATGTGACATCCAAGTCCTTCCCATTCCAATCCTGAGACCCTTCCTATAGCATGAGATGTGATATCTCAATGCTTCTAATACCAAACCTGAGACCCTTCCTATAACATGAGATGTGATATCCAACTCCTTCCCATTCCAATCCTGAGACCCTTCCGATAGCAGAGATGTGATATCTCAATGCTTATACCAAACCTGAGACCAATCCTAAGGCCTGAGATGTCATATACAACTCCTTCCCATTCCAATCCTGAGACCCTTCCTATAGCATGAGATGTGATATCTCAATGCTGATACCAAATCTGAGACCCTTCCTATAGCATGAGATGTGATATCCAACACCTTCCCATTCCAATCCTGAGACCCTTCCTATAGCATGAGAAGTGATATCTCCATGCTTATACCAAACCTGAGACCCTTCCTATAGCATGAGATGTGATATCCAAATCCTTCCCATTCCAATCCTGAGACCCTTCCTATAGCATGAGATGTGATATCTCAATGCTTATACCAAACCTGAGAGCCTACCTATAGCATGAGATGTGATATCCAAGTCCATCCCATTCCAATCCTTAGACCCTTCCTACAGCATGCGATGTGATATCTCAATGATTCTAATACCAAACCAGAGACCCGTCCTTTAACATGAGATGGGATATCCAACTCCTTCCCATTCCAATCCTGAGCCACTCCTGATAGCAGAGATGTGATATCTCAATGCTTATACCAAACCTGAGACCCTTCCTATAACATGAGATGTGATATCCAACTCCTTCCCGTTCCAAACCTGAGACACTTCCTATAGCATATGTGATATCCAACTCCTTCCCATTCCAAACATGAGACCCTTCCTATAGCAAGAATATAATATCCACCTCCTACCCATTCCAATCCTGAGACCATTCCTATAGCATGAGATGTGATATATCAATGCTTCTAATACCAAACCTGAGATCCTTCCTATGACATGAGATGTGATATCCATATCCTTCCCATTCCAATCCTGAGACCCTTCCTATAGCAAGAGATGTGATATCCAAATCCTTCCCATTCCAATCCTGAGACCCTTCCTATAACATGAGATGTGATATTCAACTCCTTCCCATTCCAACTTGAGACACTTCCTATAGCATGAGAAGGGATATCCAACTCCTTCCCAATCCAATCCTGAGAACCTTCCGATAGCAGAGATGTGATATCTCAATGCTTATACCAAACCTGAGACCCTTCCTATGGCATGAGATGTGATTTCTCAATGCTTCTACCAAACCTGAGACCCTTCCTTTAGCATGAGATGTGATATCCAAATCCTTCACATTCCAATCCTGAGACCCTTCCTATAGCATGAGATGTGATATCTCAATGCTTCTAATACCAAACCTGAGATCCTTCCTATAACATGAGATGTGATATCCAATTCCTTCCCATTCCAAACCTGAGACCCTTCCTATTGGATGAGATGTGATATCCAACTCCTTCCCATTCCAACCCTGAGACCCTTCCTATACCATGAGATGTGATATCTCAATGCTTCTAATACCAAACCTGGGAACCGTCCTATAACATGAGATGTGATATCTCAATGTTTCTAATAAAAAACCTGAGACCCTTCCTATAACATGAGATGTGATATCCAATTCCTTCCCATTCCAAACCTGAGACCCTTCCTATTGGATGAGATGTGATATCCAAATCCTTCCCCTTCCAAACCTGAGACCCTTCCTTTAGCATGAGATGTGATATCCAAATACTTCCCATTCCAATCCTAAAACCCTTCCTATAGCATGAGATTTGATATCTCAATGTTTCTAATAAAAAACCTGAGACCCTTCCTATAGCAAGAGATGTGATATCCAAATCCTTCCCATTCCAATCCTGAGACCCTTCCTGTATATAACATGAGATGTGATATCCAACTCCTTCCCATTCCAACCTGAGACCCTTCCTATAGCATGAGATGTGATATCCAACTCCTTACCATTCAAATCCTGAGACCCTCCCTATAACAAGAGATGTCATATCCAACTCCTTCCCATTCCAAACCTGAGACCCTTCCTATAACATGAGATGTGATATCCAACTCCTTCCCATTCCAAACCTGAGACCCTTCCGATAGCATGAGCTGTGATATCTCAATGCTTCAAAAACCAAACATGAGAACCATCCTATAACATGAGATGTGAAATCCAAATCCTTCCCTTCCCAAACCTGGGACTCTTCCTATAGCATGAGATGTGATATCTCAATGCTTCTACCAAACCTGAAACCCTTCCTATAGCATGAGATGTGATAACTCAATGCTTATACCAAACCTGAGACCCTTCCTATGGCATGAGATGTCATATACAACTCCTTCCCATTCCAACCCTGAGACCCTTCCTATAGCATGAGATGTGATATCTCAATGCTTATACCAAACCTGAGACCCTTCCTATAGCATGAGATGTGATATCCAACTCCTTCCCATTCCAATCCTGAGACCCTTCTGATAGCATGAGATGTGATATCTCAATGCCTCTAATACCAAACCTGAGATCCTACCTCTAACATGAAATGTGATATCCATCTCCTTCCCTTTCCAAACCGAGACCCTGCCTATAGCATGAGATGTGATATCCAAGTCCTTCCCATTCCAATCCTGAGACCCTTCTTATAGCATGTGATGTGATATCTCAATGCTTATACCAAACCTGAGACCCTTCCTATGGCATGAGATGTCATATACAACTCCTTCCCATTCCAACCCTGAGACCCTTCCTATAGCATGAGATGTGATATCTCAATGCTTATACCAAACCTGAGACCCTTCCTATAGCATGAGATGTGATATCCAACTTCTTCCCATTCCAATCCTGAGACCCTTCCTATAGCATGAGATGTGATATCTCAATGCTTATACCAAACCTGAGACCCTTCCTATAGCATAAGATGTGATATCTCAATGCTTATACCAAACCTGAGACCCTTCCTATAGCATGAGATGTGATATCCAACTCCTTCCCATTCCAATCCTGAGACCCTTCCTATAGCATTAGATGTGATATCTCAATGCTTATACCAAACCTGAGACCCTTCCTATAGCATGAGATGTGATATCCAACTCCTTCCCATTCCAATCCTGAGACCCTTCCTATAGCATGAGATGTGATGTCTCAATGCTTCTAATACCAAACCTGAGATCCTTCCTATAACATGAGATGTGATATCCAACTCCTTCCCATTCCAATCCTGAGACCCTTCCTATAGCATGAGATGTGATATCTCAATGCCTCTTATACCAAACCTGAGATCCTTCCGATAGCATGAGATGTGATATCTCAATGCTTCTAATACCAAACCTGAGATCCTTCCTATAATATGAGATGTGATTTCCAAATCCTTCCCCTTCCAAACCTGAGACCCTCCCTTTAGCATGAAATGTGATATCCAACTCCTTCCCATTCCAATCCTGAGACCCTTCTGATAGCATGAGATGTGATATCTCAATGCCTCTAATACCAAACCTGAGATCCTACCTCTAACATGAAATGTGATATCCATCTCCATCCCTTTCCAAACCTGAGACCCTGCCTATAGCATGAGATGTGATATCCAAGTCCTTCCCATTCCAATCCTGAGACCCTTCCTATAGCATGAGATGTGATAACTCAATGCTTATACCAAACCTGAGACCCTTCCTATGGCATGAGATGTCATATACAACTCCTTCCCATTCCAACCCTGAGACCCTTCCTATAGCATGAGATGTGATATCTCAATGCTTATACCAAACCTGAGACCCTTCCTATAGCATGAGATGTGATATCCAACTCCTTCCCATTCCAATCCTGAGACCCTTCTGATAGCATGAGATGTGATATCTCAATGCCTCTAATACCAAACCTGAGATCCTACCTCTAACATGAAATGTGATATCCATCTCCTTCCCTTTCCAAACCGAGACCCTGCCTATAGCATGAGATGTGATATCCAAGTCCTTCCCATTCCAATCCTGAGACCCTTCTTATAGCATGTGATGTGATATCTCAATGCTTATACCAAACCTGAGACCCTTCCTATGGCATGAGATGTCATATACAACTCCTTCCCATTCCAACCCTGAGACCCTTCCTATAGCATGAGATGTGATATCTCAATGCTTATACCAAACCTGAGACCCTTCCTATAGCATGAGATGTGATATCCAACTTCTTCCCATTCCAATCCTGAGACCCTTCCTATAGCATGAGATGTGATATCTCAATGCTTATACCAAACCTGAGACCCTTCCTATAGCATAAGATGTGATATCTCAATGCTTATACCAAACCTGAGACCCTTCCTATAGCATGAGATGTGATATCCAACTCCTTCCCATTCCAATCCTGAGACCCTTCCTATAGCATGAGATGTGATATCTCAATGCTTATACCAAACCTGAGACCCTTCCTATAGCATGAGATGTGATATCCAACTCCTTCCCATTCCAATCCTGAGACCCTTCCTATAGCATGATATGTGATGTCTCAATGCTTCTAATACCAAACCTGAGATCCTTCCTATAACATGAAATGTGATATCCAACTCCTTCCCATTCCAATCCTGAGACCCTTCTGATAGCATGAGATGTGATATCTCAATGCCTCTAATACCAAACCTGAGATCCTACCTCTAACATGAAATGTGATATCCATCTCCATCCCTTTCCAAACCTGAGACCCTGCCTATAGCATGAGATGTGATATCCAAGTCCTTCCCATTCCAATCCTGAGACCCTTCCTATAGCATGTGATGTGATATCTCAATGCTTATACCAAACCTGAGACCCTTCCTATGGCATGAGATGTCATATACAACTCCTTCCCATTCCAACCCTGAGACCCTTCCTATAGCATGAGATGTGATATCTCAATGCTTATACCAAACCTGAGACCCTTCCTATAGCATGAGATGTGATATCCAACTTCTTCCCATTCCAATCCTGAGACCCTTCCTATAGCATGAGATGTGATATCTCAATGCTTATACCAAACCTGAGACCCTTCCTATAGCTTGAGATGTGATATCTCAAGGCCCCTAATACCAAACCTGAGATCCTTCCTCTAACATGAAATGTGATATCCAACTCCTTCCCCTTCCAAACCTGAGAGCCTTCCTATAGCATGAGATATGATATCCAAGTCCTTCCCATTCCAATCCTGAGACCCTTCCTATAACATGAAATGTGATATCCAACTCCTTCCCATTCTAACCTGAGACCCTTCCATTAGCATGAGATGGGATATCTAACTCCTTCCAAATCCAATACTGATACCCTTCCGATAGCATGAGATGTGATATCCCAATGCTTCTACCAAACCTGAGACCCATACTATGGCATGAGATGTGATATCAAACTCCTTCCCATTCCAATCCTGAGACGCTTCCTATAACTTGAGATGTGATATCCAACTCCTTCCCATTCCAATTCTGAGACCCTTCTTATACCATGAGACTTGATATCTCAATGCTTCTAATACCAAACCTGAGACCCGTCCTATAACATGAGATGTGATATCCAAATCCTTCCCCTTCCAAACCTTAGACCCTTCCTTTATCATGAGATGTGATATCCAACTCCTTCCCATTCCAATCCTGAGACCCTTCCGATATCATGAGATTTGTTATCTCAATGCTTCTAATATCAAACTTGAGACCCTCCCTATAGCATGAGATGTGACATCCAAGTCCTTCCCATTCCAATCCTGAGACCCTTCCTATAGCATGAGATGTGATATCTCAATGCTTCTAATACCAAACCTGAGACCCTTCCTATAACATGAGATGGGATATCCAACTCCTTCCCATTCCAATCCTGAGACCCTTCCGATAGCAGAGATGTGATATCTCAATGCTTATACCAAACCTGAGACCCTTCCTAAGGCCTGAGATGTCATATACAACTCCTTCCCATTCCAATCCTGAGACCCTTCCTATAGCATGAGATGTGATATCTCAATGCTTATACCAAATCTGAGACCCTTCCTATAGCATGAGATGTGATATCCAACACCTTCCCATTCCAATCCTGAGAACCTTCCTATAGCATGAGAAGTGATATCTCCATGCTTATACCAAACCTGAGACCCTTCCTATAGCATGAGATGTGATATCCAAATCCTTCCCATTCCAATCCTGAGACCCTTCCTATAGCATGAGATGTGATATCTCAATGCTTATACCAAACCTGAGAGCCTACCTATAGCATGAGATGTGATATCCAAGTCCATCCCATTCCAATCCTTAGACCCTTCCTACAGCATGCGATGTGATATCTCAATGATTCTAATACCAAACCAGAGACCCGTCCTTTAACATGAGATGGGATATCCAACTCCTTCCCATTCCAATCCTGAGCCACTCCTGATAGCAGAGATGTGATATCTCAATGCTTATACCAAACCTGAGACCCTTCCTATAACATGAGATGTGATATCCAACTCCTTCCCGTTCCAAACCTGAGACACTTCCTATAGCATATGTGATATCCAACTCCTTCCCATTCCAAACATGAGACCCTTCCTATAGCAAGAATGTAATATCCACCTCCTACCCATTCCAATCCTGAGACCATTCCTATAGCATGAGATGTGATATATCAATGCTTCTAATACCAAACCTGAGATCCTTCCTATGACATGAGATGTGATATCCATATCCTTCCCATTCCAATCCTGAGACCCTTCCTATAGCAAGAGATGTGATATCCAAATCCTTCCCATTCCAATCCTGAGACCCTTCCTATAACATGAGATGTGATATTCAACTCCTTCCCATTCCAACTTGAGACACTTCCTATAGCATGAGAAGGGATATCCAACTCCTTCCCAATCCAATCCTGAGAACCTTCCGATAGCAGAGATGTGATATCTCAATGCTTATACCAAACCTGAGACCCTTCCTATGGCATGAGATGTGATATCCAACTCCTTGCCATTCAAATCCTGAGACCCTTCCTATAGCATGAGATGTGATTTCTCAATGCTTCTACCAAACCTGAGACCCTTCCTTTAGCATGAGATGTGATATCCAAATCCTTCACATTCCAATCCTGAGACCCTTCCTATAGCATGAGATGTGATATCTCAATGCTTCTAATACCAAACCTGAGATCCTTCCTATAACATGAGATGTGATATCCAATTCCTTCCCATTCCAAACCTGAGACCCTTCCTATTGGATGAGATGTGATATCCAACTCCTTCCCATTCCAACCCTGAGACCCTTCCTATACCATGAGATGTGATATCTCAATGCTTCTAATACCAAACCTGGGAACCGTCCTATAACATGAGATGTGATATCTCAATGTTTCTAATAAAAAACCTGAGACCCTTCCTATAACATGAGATGTGATATCCAATTCCTTCACATTCCAAACCTGAGACCCTTCCTATTGGATGAGATGTGATATCCAAATCCTTCCCCTTCCAAACCTGAGACCCTTCCTTTAGCATGAGATGTGATATCCAAATACTTCCCATTCCAATCCTAAAACCCTTCCTATAGCATGAGATTTGATATCTCAATGTTTCTAATAAAAAACCTAAGACCCTTCCTATAGCAAGAGATGTGATATCCAAATCCTTCCCATTCCAATCCTGAGACCCTTCCTGTATATAACATGAGATGTGATATCCAACTCCTTCCCATTCCAACCTGAGACCCTTCCTATAGCATGAGATGTGATATCCAACTCCTTACCATTCAAATCCTGAGACCCTCCCTATAACAAGAGATGTCATATCCAACTCCTTCCCATTCCAAACCTGAGACCCTTCCTATAACATGAGATGTGATATCCAACTCCTTCCCATTCCAAACCTGAGACCCTTCCGATAGCATGAGCTGTGATATCTCAATGCTTCAAAAACCAAACATGAGAACCATCCTATAACATGAGATGTGAAATCCAAATCCTTCCCTTCCCAAACCTGAGACTCTTCCTATAGCATGAGATGTGATATCTCAATGCTTCTACCAAACCTGAAACCCTTCCTATAGCATGAGATGTGATAACTCAATGCTTATACCAAACCTGAGACCCTTCCTATGGCATGAGATGTCATATACAACTCCTTCCCATTCCAACCCTGAGACCCTTCCTATAGCATGAGATGTGATATCTCAATGCTTATACCAAACCCGAGACCCTTCCTATAGCATGAGATGTGATATCCAACTCCTTCCCATTCCAATCCTGAGACCCTTCTGATAGCATGAGATGTGATATCTCAATGCCTCTAATACCAAACCTGAGATCCTACCTCTAACATGAAATGTGATATCCATCTCCTTCCCTTTCCAAACCGAGACCCTGCCTATAGCATGAGATGTGATATCCAAGTCCTTCCCATTCCAATCCTGAGACCCTTCTTATAGCATGTGATGTGATATCTCAATGCTTATACCAAACCTGAGACCCTTCCTATGGCATGAGATGTCATATACAACTCCTTCCCATTCCAACCCTGAGACCCTTCCTATAGCATGAGATGTGATATCTCAATGCTTATACCAAACCTGAGACCCTTCCTATAGCATGAGATGTGATATCCAAC
The DNA here is from genome assembly GCF_040938575.1 of Ambystoma mexicanum. Classification (NCBI taxonomy): domain Eukaryota; kingdom Metazoa; phylum Chordata; class Amphibia; order Caudata; family Ambystomatidae; genus Ambystoma; species Ambystoma mexicanum. Next base: position 1,504,814,068 of record NC_090923.1, on the reverse strand, counting down.
TTCTTCCCATTCCAATCCTGAGACCCTTCCTATAGCATGAGATGTGATATCTCAATGCTTATACCAAACCTGAGACCCTTCCTATAGCATAAGATGTGATATCTCAATGCTTATACCAAACCTGAGACCCTTCCTATAGCATGAGATGTGATATCCAACTCCTTCCCATTCCAATCCTGAGACCCTTCCTATAGCATGAGATGTGATATCTCAATGCTTATACCAAACCTGAGACCCTTCCTATAGCATGAGATGTGATATCCAACTCCTTCCCATTCCAATCCTGAGACCCTTCCAATAGCATGAGATGTGATGTCTCAATGCTTCTAATACCAAACCTGAGATCCTTCCTATAACATGAGATGTGATATCCAACTCCTTCCCATTCCAATCCTGAGACCCTTCCTATAGCATGAGATGTGATATCTCAATGCCTCTTATACCAAACCTGAGATCCTTCCGATAGCATGAGATGTGATATCTCAATGCTTCTAATACCAAACCTGAGATCCTTCCTATAATATGAGATGTGATTTCCAAATCCTTCCCCTTCCAAACCTGAGACCCTCCCTTTAGCATGAAATGTGATATCCAACTCCTTCCCATTCCAATCCTGAGACCCTTCTGATAGCATGAGATGTGATATCTCAATGCCTCTAATACCAAACCTGAGATCCTACCTCTAACATGAAATGTGATATCCATCTCCATCCCTTTCCAAACCTGAGACCCTGCCTATAGCATGAGATGTGATATCCAAGTCCTTCCCATTCCAATCCTGAGACCCTTCCTATAGCATGTGATGTGATATCTCAATGCTTATACCAAACCTGAGACCCTTCCTATGGCATGAGATGTCATATACAACTCCTTCCCATTCCAACCCTGAGACCCTTCCTATAGCATGAGATGTGATATCTCAATGCTTATACCAAACCTGAGACCCTTCCTATAGCATGAGATGTGATATCCAACTTCTTCCCATTCCAATCCTGAGACCCTTCCTATAGCATGAGATGTGATATCTCAATGCTTATACCAAACCTGAGACCCTTCCTATAGCTTGAGATGTGATATCCAACTCCTTCCCATTCAATCCTGAGACCCTTCCTATAGCATGAGATGTGATATCTCAAGGCCCCTAATACCAAACCTGAGATCCTTCCTCTAACATGAAATGTGATATCCAACTCCTTCCCCTTCCAAACCTGAGAGCCTTCCTATAGCATGAGATATGATATCCAAGTCCTTCCCATTCCAATCCTGAGACCCTTCCTATAACATGAAATGTGATATCCAACTCCTTCCCATTCTAACCTGAGACCCTTCCTATAGCATGAGATGGGATATCCAACTCCTTCCAAATCCAATACTGATACCCTTCCGATAGCATGAGATGTGATATCCCAATGCTTCTACCAAACCTGAGACCCATACTATGGCATGAGATGTGATATCAAACTCCTTCCCATTCCAATCCTGAGACGCTTCCTATAACTTGAGATGTGATATCCAACTCCTTCCCATTCCAATTCTGAGACCCTTCTTATACCATGAGACTTGATATCTCAATGCTTCTAATACCAAACCTGAGACCCGTCCTATAACATGAGATGTGATATCCAAATCCTTCCCCTTCCAAACCTTAGACCCTTCCTTTATCATGAGATGTGATATCCAACTCCTTCCCATTCCAATCCTGAGACCCTTCCGATATCATGAGATTTGTTATCTCAATGCTTCTAATATCAAACTTGAGACCCTCCCTATAGCATGAGATGTGACATCCAAGTCCTTCCCATTCCAATCCTGAGACCCTTCCTATAGCATGAGATGTGATATCTCAATGCTTCTAATACCAAACCTGAGACCCTTCCTATAACATGAGATGGGATATCCAACTCCTTCCCATTCCAATCCTGAGACCCTTCCGATAGCAGAGATGTGATATCTCAATGCTTATACCAAACCTGAGACCCTTCCTAAGGCCTGAGATGTCATATACAACTCCTTCCCATTCCAATCCTGAGACCCTTACTATAGCATGAGATGTGATATCTCAATGCTTATACCAAATCTGAGACCCTTCCTATAGCATGAGATGTGATATCCAACACCATCCCATTCCAATCCTGAGACCCTTCCTATAGCATGAGAAGTGATATCTCCATGCTTATACCAAACCTGAGACCCTTCCTATAGCATGAGATGTGATATCCAAATCCTTCCCATTCCAATCCTGAGACCCTTCCTATAGCATGAGATGTGATATCTCAATGCTTATACCAAACCTGAGAGCCTACCTATAGCATGAGATGTGATATCCAAGTCCATCCCATTCCAATCCTTAGACCCTTCCTACAGCATGCGATGTGATATCTCAATGATTCTAATACCAAACCAGAGACCCGTCCTTTAACATGAGATGGGATATCCAACTCCTTCCCATTCCAATCCTGAGCCACTCCTGATAGCAGAGATGTGATATCTCAATGCTTATACCAAACCTGAGACCCTTCCTATAACATGAGATGTGATATCCAACTCCTTCCCGTTCCAAACCTGAGACACTTCCTATAGCATGTGTGATATCCAACTCCTTCCCATTCCAAACATGAGACCCTTCCTATAGCAAGAATGTAATATCCACCTCCTACCCATTCCAATCCTGAGACCATTCCTATAGCATGAGATGTGATATATCAATGCTTCTAATACCAAACCTGAGATCCTTCCTATGACATGAGATGTGATATCCATATCCTTCCCATTCCAATCCTGAGACCCTTCCTATAGCAAGAGATGTGATATCCAAATCCTTCCCATTCCAATCCTGAGACCCTTCCTATAACATGAGATGTGATATTCAACTCCTTCCCATTCCAACTTGAGACACTTCCTATAGCATGAGAAGGGATATCCAACTCCTTCCCAATCCAATCCTGAGAACCTTCCGATAGTAGAGATGTGATATCTCAATGCTTATACCAAACCTGAGACCCTTCCTATGGCATGAGATGTGATATCCAACTCCTTGCCATTCAAATCCTGAGACCCTTCCTATAGCATGAGATGTGATTTCTCAATGCTTCTACCAAACCTGAGACCCTTCCTTTAGCATGAGATGTGATATCCAAATCCTTCACATTCCAATCCTGAGACCCTTCCTATAGCATGAGATGTGATATCTCAATGCTTCTAATACCAAACCTGAGATCCTTCCTATAACATGAGATGTGATATCCAATTCCTTCCCATTCCAAACCTGAGACCCTTCCTATTGGATGAGATGTGATATCCAACTCCTTCCCATTCCAACCCTGAGACCCTTCCTATACCATGAGATGTGATATCTCAATGCTTCTAATACCAAACCTGGGAACCGTCCTATAACATGAGATGTGATATCTCAATGTTTCTAATAAAAAACCTGAGACCCTTCCTATAACAAGAGATGTGATATCCAATTCCTTCCCATTCCAAACCTGAGACCCTTCCTATTGGATGAGATGTGATATCCAAATCCTTCCCCTTCCAAACCTGAGACCCTTCCTTTAGCATGAGATGTGATATCCAAATACTTCCCATTCCAATCCTAAAACCCTTCCTATAGCATGAGATTTGATATCTCAATGTTTCTAATAAAAAACCTGAGACCCTTCCTATAGCAAGAGATGTGATATCCAAATCCTTCCCATTCCAATCCTGAGACCCTTCCTGTATATAACATGAGATGTGATATCCAACTCCTTCCCATTCCAACCTGAGACCCTTCCTATAGCATGAGATGTGATATCCAACTCCTTACCATTCAAATCCTGAGACCCTCCCTATAACAAGAGATGTCATATCCAACTCCTTCCCATTCCAAACCTGAGACCCTTCCTATAACATGAGATGTGATATCCAACTCCTTCCCATTCCAAACCTGAGACCCTTCCGATAGCATGAGCTGTGATATCTCAATGCTTCAAAAACCAAACATGAGAACCATCCTATAACATGAGATGTGAAATCCAAATCCTTCCCTTCCCAAACCTGAGACTCTTCCTATAGCATGAGATGTGATATCTCAATGCTTCTACCAAACCTGAAACCCTTCCTATAGCATGAGATGTGATAACTCAATGCTTATACCAAACCTGAGACCCTTCCTATGGCATGAGATGTCATATACAACTCCTTCCCATTCCAACCCTGAGACCCTTCCTATAGCATGAGATGTGATATCTCAATGCTTATACCAAACCTGAGACCCTTCCTATAGCATGAGATGTGATATCCAACTTCTTCCCATTCCAATCCTGAGACCCTTCCTATAGCATGAGATGTGATATCACAATGCTTCTAATACCAAACCTGAGACCCGTCCTATAACATGAGATGTGATATCCAAATCCTTCCCCTTCCAAACCTGAGACCCTTCCTTTAGCATGAGGTGTGATATCCAGCTCCTCCCATTCCAATCCTGAGACCCTTCCGATAGCAGAGATGTGATATTTCAATGCTTATACCAAACCTGAGACCCTTCCCATAGCATGAGATGTGATATCCAACTCCTTCCCATTCCAATCCTGAGACCCTGCCTATAGCATGAGATGTGATATCCAAGTCCTTCCCATTCCAATCCTGAGACCCTTCCTATAGCATGTGATGTGATAACTCAATGCTTATACCAAACCTGAGACCCTTCCTATGGCATGAGATGTCATATACAACTCCTTCCCATTCCAACCCTGAGACCCTTCCTATAGCATGAGATGTGATATCTCAATGCTTATACCAAACCTGAGACCCTTCCTATAGCATGAGATGTGATATCCAACTTCTTCCCATTCCAATCCTGAGACCCTTCCTATAGCATGAGATGTGATATCTCAATGCTTATACCAAACCTGAGACCCTTCCTATAGCTTGAGATGTGATATCCAACTCCTTCCCATTCCAATCCTGAGACCCTTCCTATAGCATGAGATGTGATATCTCAAGGCCCCTAATACCAAACCTGAGATCCTTCCTCTAACATGAAATGTGATATCCAACTCCTTCCCCTTCCAAACCTGAGAGCCTTCCTATAGCATGAGATATGATATCCAAGTCCTTCCCATTCCAATCCTGAGACCCTTCCTATAACATGAAATGTGATATCCAACTCCTTCCCATTCTAACCTGAGACCCTTCCTATAGCATGAGATGGGATATCCAACTCCTTCCAAATCCAATACTGATACCCTTCCGATAGCATGAGATGTGATATCCCAATGCTTCTACCAAACCTGAGACCCATACTATGGCATGAGATGTGATATCAAACTCCTTCCCATTCCAATCCTGAGACGCTTCCTATAGCTTGAGATGTGATATCCAACTCCTTCCCATTCCAATTCTGAGACCCTTCTTATACCATGAGACTTGATATCTCAATGCTTCTAATACCAAACCTGAGACCCGTCCTATAACATGAGATGTGATATCCAAATCCTTCCCCTTCCAAACCTTGGACCCTTCCTTTATCATGAGATGTGATATCCAACTCCTTCCCATTCCAATCCTGAGACCCTTCCGATATCATGAGATTTGTTATCTCAATGCTTCTAATATCAAACTTGAGACCCTCCCTATAGCATGAGATGTGACATCCAAGTCCTTCCCATTCCAATCTTGAGACCCTTCCTATAGCATGAGATGTGATATCTCAATGCTTCTAATACCAAACCTGAGACCCTTCCTATAACATGAGATGGGATATCCAACTCCTTCCCATTCCAATCCTGAGACCCTTCCGATAGCAGAGATGTGATATCTCAATGCTTATACCAAACCTGAGACCCTTCCTAAGGCCTGAGATGTCATATACAACTCCTTCCCATTCCAATCCTGAGACCCTTCCTATAGCATGAGATGTGATATCTCAATGCTTATACCAAATCTGAGACCCTTCCTATAGCATGAGATGTGATATCCAACACCTTCCCATTCCAATCCTGAGACCCTTCCTATAGCATGAGAAGTGATATCTCCATGCTTATACCAAACCTGAGACCCTTCCTATAGCATGAGATGTGATATCCAAATCCTTCCCATTCCAATCCTGAGACCCTTCCTATAGCATGAGATGTGATATCTCAATGCTTATACCAAACCTGAGAGCCTACCTATAGCATGAGATGTGATATCCAAGTCCATCCCATTCCAATCCTTAGACCCTTCCTACAGCATGCGATGTGATATCTCAATGATTCTAATACCAAACCAGAGACCCGTCCTTTAACATGAGATGGGATATCCAACTCCTTCCCATTCCAATCCTGAGCCACTCCTGATAGCAGAGATGTGATATCTCAATGCTTATACCAAACCTGAGACCCTTCCTATAACATGAGATGTGATATCCAACTCCTTCCCGTTCCAAACCTGAGACACTTCAGATAGCATATGTGATATCCAACTCCTTCCCATTCCAAACATGAGACCCTTCCTATAGCAAGAATGTAATATCCAACTCCTACCCATTCCAATCCTGAGACCATTCCTATAGCATGAGATGTGATATATCAATGCTTCTAATACCAATCCTGAGATCCTTCCTATGACATGAGATGTGATATTCAAATCCTTCCCATTCCAATCCTGAGACCCTTCCTATAGCAAGAGATGTGATATCCAAATCCTTCCCATTCCAATCCTGAGACCCTTCCTATAACATGAGATGTGATATTCAACTCCTTCCCATTCCAACCTGAGACACTTCCTATAGCATGAGAAGGGATATCCAACTCCTTCCCAATCCAATCCTGAGAACCTTCCGATAGCAGAGATGTGATATCTCAATGCTTATACCAAACCTGAGACCCTTCCTATGGCATGAGATGTGATATCCAACTCCTTGCCATTCAAATCCTGAGACCCTTCCTATAGCATGAGATGTGATTTCTCAATGCTTCTACCAAACCTGAGACCCTTCCTTTAGCATGAGATGTGATATCCAAATCCTTCACATTCCAATCCTGAGACCCTTCCTATAGCATGAGATGTGATATCTCAATGCTTCTAATACCAAACCTGAGATCCTTCCTATAACATGAGATGTGATATCCAATTCCTTCCCATTCCAAACCTGAGACCCTTCCTATTGGATGAGATGTGATATCCAACTCCTTCCCATTCCAACCCTGAGACCCTTCCTATACCATGAGATGTGATATCTCAATGCTTCTAATACCAAACCTGGGAACCATCCTATAACATGAGATGTGATATCTCAATGTTTCTAATAAAAGACTTGAGACCCTTCCTATAACATGAGATGTGATATCCAATTCCTTCCCATTCCAAACCTGAGACCCTTCCTATTGGATGAGATGTGATATCCAAATCCTTCCCCTTCCAAACCTGAGACCCTTCCTTTAGCATGAGATGTGATATCCAAATACTTCCCATTCCAATCCTAAAACCCTTCCTATAGCATGAGATTTGATATCTCAAGGTTTCTAATAAAAAACCTGAGACCCTTCCTATAGCAAGAGATGTGATATCCAAATCCTTCCCATTCCAATCCTGAGACCCTTCCTGTATATAACATGAGATGTGATATCCAACTCCTTCCCATTCCAACCTGAGACCCTTCCTATAGCATGAGATGTGATATCCAACTCCTTACCATTCAAATCCTGAGACCCTCCTTATAACAAGAGATGTCATATCCAACTCCTTCCCATTCCAAACCTGAGACCCTTCCTATAACATGAGATGTGATATTCAACTCCTTCCCATTCCAACCTGAGACACTTCCTATAGCATGAGAAGGGATATCCAACTCCTTCCCAATCCAATCCTGAGAACCTTCCGATAGCAGAGATGTGATATCTCAATGCTTATACCAAACCTGAGACCCTTCCTATGGCATGAGATGTGATATCCAACTCCTTGCCATTCAAATCCTGAGACCCTTCCTATAGCATGAGATGTGATTTCTCAATGCTTCTACCAAACCTGAGACCCTTCCTTTAGCATGAGATGTGATATCCAAATCCTTCACATTCCAATCCTGAGACCCTTCCTATAGCATGAGATGTGATATCTCAATGCTTCTAATACCAAACCTGAGATCCTTCCTATAACATGAGATGTGATATCCAATTCCTTCCCATTCCAAACCTGAGACCCTTCCTATTGGATGAGATGTGATATCCAACTCCTTCCCATTCCAACCCTGAGACCCTTCCTATACCATGAGATGTGATATCTCAATGCTTCTAATACCAAACCTGGGAACCGTCCTATAACATGAGATGTGATATCTCAATGTTTCTAATAAAAAACTTGAGACCCTTCCTATAACATGAGATGTGATATCCAATTCCTTCCCATTCCAAACCTGAGACCCTTCCTATTGGATGAGATGTGATATCCAAATCCTTCCCCTTCCAAACCTGAGACCCTTCCTTTAGCATGAGATGTGATATCCAAATACTTCCCATTCCAATCCTAAAACCCTTCCTATAGCATGAGATTTGATATCTCAAGGTTTCTAATAAAAAACCTGAGACCCTTCCTATAGCAAGAGATGTGATATCCAAATCCTTCCCATTCCAATCCTGAGACCCTTCCTGTATATAACATGAGATGTGATATCCAACTCCTTCCCATTCCAACCTGAGACCCTTCCTATAGCATGAGATGTGATATCCAACTCCTTACCATTCAAATCCTGAGACCCTCCTTATAACAAGAGATGTCATATCCAACTCCTTCCCATTCCAAACCTGAGACCCTTCCTATAACATGAGATGTGATATCCAACTCCTTCCCATTCCAAACCTGAGACCCTTCCGATAGCATGAGCTGTGATATCTCAATGCTTCAAAAACCAAACATGAGAACCATCCTATAACATGAGATGTGAAATCCAAATCCTTCCCTTCCCAAACCTGAGACTCTTCCTATAGCATGAGATGTGATATCTCAATGCTTCTACCAAACCTGAAACCCTTCCTATAGCATGAGATGTGATATCCAACTCCTTCCCATTCCAATCCTGAGACACATCCTATAGCATGAGATGTGATATCACAATGCTTCTAATACCAAACCTGAGACCCGTCCTATAACATGAGATGTGATATCCAAATCCTTCCCCTTCCAAACCTGAGACCCTTCCTTTAGCATGAGGTGTGATATCCAGCTCCTCCCATTCCAATCCTGAGTCCCTTCCGATAGCAGAGATGTGATATTTCAATGCTTATACCAAACCTGAGACCCTTCCCATAGCATGAGATGTGATATCCAACTCCTTCCCATTCCAATCCTGAGACCCTTCCTATAGCATGAGATGTGATATCTCAATGCTTCTAATACCAAACCTGAGATCCTTCCTATAACATGAGATGTGATATCCAACTCCTTCCCATTCCAATCCCGAGACCCTTCCTATAGCATGAGATGTGATATCTCAATGCTTCTAATACCAAACCTAAGGTCCTTCCTATAACATGAGATGTGATATCCAAATCCTTCCCATTCCAAACCTGAGACCCTCCCTTTAGCATGAGATGTGATATCCAACTCCTTCCCATTCCAATCCCGATACCATTCTGATAGCATGAGATGTGATATCTCAATGCCTCTAATACCAAACCTGAGATCCTACCTCTAACATGAAATGTGATATCCAACTCCTTCCTTTTCCAAACCTGAGACCCTTCCTACAGCATGAGATGTGATATCCAAGTCCTTCCCATTCCAATCCTGAGACCCTTCCTATAACATGAGATGTGATATCCAACTCCTTCTATTCCAACTTGAGACCCTTCCTATAGCATGAGATGGGATATCCAACTCCTTCCAAATCCAATCCTGATACCCTTCCGATAGCATGAGATGTGATATCCCAATGCTTCTACAAAATCTGAGACCCATACCATGGCATGAGATGTGATATCAAACTCCCGTCCTATACCATGAGACTTGATATCTCAATGCTTCTAATACCAAACCTGAGACCGGTCCAATAACATGAGATGTGATATCCAAATCCTTCCCCTTCCAAATCTTAGACCCTTCCTTTATCATGAGATGTGATATCCAAGTCCTTCCCATTCCATTCCTGAGACCCTTCCTATAGCATGAGATGTGATATCTCAATGCTTCTAATACCAAACCTGAGACCCTTCCTATAACATGAGATGTGATATCCAAATCCTTCCCATTCCAATCCTGAGACCCTTCCGATAGCAGAGATGTGATATCTCAATGCTTATAACAAACCTGAGACCCTTCCGATAGCATGAGATGTGATATCTCAATGCTTCTAATACCAAACCTCAGATCCTTCCAATAACATGAGATGTGATGTCCAAATCCTTCCCCTTCCAAACCTTAGACCCTCCCTTTAGCATGAGATGTGATATCCAACTCCTTCCGAATTCCAATCCCGAGACCCTTCCGATAGCATGAGATGTGATATTTCAATGCTTCTAAAACCAAACATGAGAACCATCCTATAACATGAGATGTGAAATCCAAATCATTCCCTTTCCAAACCTGAGGCCCTTCCTATAGCTTGAGATGTGATATCAAACTCCTTCCCATTCAATGTGATATCCAACTCCTTCCCATTCCAATCCTGGGACCCTTCCTATACCATGAGATGTGATATTTCAATGCTTCTAATACCAAACCTGAGACCCGTCCTAAAACATGAGATGTGAGATCCAAATCCTTCCCCTTCCAGACCTGAGACCTTTCCTTTAGCATGAGATGTGATATCCAACTCCTTCCCATTCCAAACCTGAGACCCTTCCCATAGCATGAGATGTGATATCTCAATGCTTCTAAAACCAAACATGAGAACCATCCTATAACATGAGATGTGAAATCCAAATCTTTCCCTTTCCAAACCTGAGACCCTTCCTATAGCTTGAGATGAAATATCAAACTCCTTCCCATTCCAATCCTGAGATAGCTTGAGATGTGAGATCCAAATCCTTCCCCTTCCAAACCTGAGACCCTTCCTATAGCTTGATATGTGATATCAAACTCCTTCCCATTACAATCCTGAGATAGCTTGAGATGTGATATCCAACTCCATCCCATTCCAATCCTGAGACCCTTCCGATAGCATGAGATGTGATAGCTCAATGCTTCTAATATCAAAACTGAGACCCTCCCTATAGTATGAGATGTGAAATCTAAGTCCTCCCCATTCCTATCCTGAGACCCTTCCTATAACATGAGACGTGATATCCAACTCCTTCCCATTCCAAACCTGAGACCTTTCCTTTAGCATATGTGATATCCAACTACTTCCCATTCCAATCCTGAGACCCTTCCGATAGCATGAGATGTGATATCCAACTCCTTCCAATTCCAATACTGAGACCCTCCCAATAGCATATGTGATATCTCAATGCTTCTAATATCAAAACTGAGACCCTCCCTATAACATGTGATGTGATATCCAACTCCTTCCCATTCCAATACTGAGACCCTTCCAATAGCATGTGATATCTCAATGCTTCTAATATCAAAACTGAGACCCTCCCTATAACATGAGATGTGATATCCAACTCCTTCCCGTTCCAATCGAGACCCTTCCTATAACATGAGATGTGATATCTCTATGCTTCTAATACCAAACCTGAGGCCCTTCCCGTAGTATATGTGAAATCCAACTCCTTCCCATTCCAAACTTGTGACCCTTCCTGTAGCATGAAATGTGATTTTTCACCCCTTCCAATACCATACCCGAGACCATTCCCACAGCCTGAGATTTGAAATCTCATTTCTTCCAATACCAAACCTGAGACCCTTCCGATAGGATGTGATTTGATATCTCAGTGCTTCTAATACCAAACCTGAGACCCTCCCTATAACAAGAGATATCATATCCAACTCCTTCCCATTCCAATCATGAGACTCTTCCTATAGCATGACATGTGATATCGAACTTCCCATTCAAATCCTGAGACTCAGACCTCCCCGTCTAACCTCACCACTCCTAGCTCCCGGATTGATAATGCACTCCTGCTGTGTCTTCTCCCTTCTTCTGCTTCCTTTCCTCTCTCCTTCCTCATGTGCCCTAGGTCAGGCTCCTTCTACACCTCCGCAAGGATTACTGATTTGTACCCCTCCCCACTCTCAACTCTCACTCAGTTAACACTCATCTGACATCTGCCATTTCCTGGAAGAACCCGACCTTGATGTCCTTGGTCTAACCGAGACATGGATGACGGCCAGCGCTGTCTCGAGCTCTGACACTTTCCTCCCTGATGACAAGTTCCTCTCCATGCCCAGATCCAACCGTTCTTGAGGGGGAGTATCCTTGATTCCTGTAGTAAATTGCTTTCCTTTGCAGGCCGACTCCTCTCACGAATGCCTTGTCTGCATGCATTCTCTCTTTCCTGGCCATTCTCTCACCGTGGCTATTTGCCTACCGCCTTCCTCTCTCAGTGGATGGACTTCTCCATCCTAGCCTCCTACCACTCAACTCCGCCTACTTGGAGAATTCAAAATGAACCTGTATGCTTCCTGACCTGGACTTTTACGAGATCTGCAACTCTTCATGTCTCTGGCCCTACACACTGCAGGGAATACTTAGGATTTTCTGATCTCAGACATCCCCCTATGTAACCCTCTCAACAATCCTCTCCCGTGGTGATCAAGTTCTCATCTCCAAAGAAGGCTAACTACCAGCTGTTCCTCCTCAGTGGAGTTCTCCCTTTCTGTCCCTGCTCTCTGCACCGTTTCGCGTTGCAAACACTCGCTTCCCTGCTCTCTGGTTTAGACGCTTTTCCTTCTTCCTTTCTGTGCTTGTTCTCTGCATCATTTCGCGTTGCAGAGAACAACTCGCTTCCCAGCTCTCTGGTTTAGACGTGTGTTCCCTGCCTTCTCTCCTCTTCCCACAGCCTTCCAATGAGCTCCACAAGATAGTGTTCAGAATGCTTTATAAACCCATTATTCAACTTATAGCTGTAACCCGCTAGACGTATTGAAACGTGCTAAAAACTAGCAAAAATAGCTAGAAAATGTACTTCCCTCGCGTTTTTGTAAATGCGAATTCTGGTGGGTTCCCATGTTGTATGTACTGTGTCCGTGCGTTTGTGTCGAATCCTGAAGTTTTTAACCACTGTTCTCCCATACTAGGGAGGGGGGGGTCAACATCTACTGCTGTTCACAGGCTGAATGTATACGGCTGAAATCTTCAAGGCATTATCAGCTTTCCTGACTGTTTTGGAACGTGTATTTGCCATCTGTTAATGCAGTCGCCCTTTGTTCATCGTTCCTTCTAGTACCCGTGTATGGGAGAACAGTGGTTAAAAACTTCAGGATTCGACAACAAACGCATGGACAGTACGTACATGGGAACCCATCAGAATTAGCATTTACAAAAACGCGAGGAAAGTACATTTTCTAGCTTTTTTTGCTAGTTTACAGCACGTTTCAATACGTCTAGCGGGTTACGGCTATATGTTGAATAATGGGTGTTATAGAGCATTCTGAGCACTGTGTATCTTTTGGAGCTCATTTTTTGATTTGAAGGCAGCGGGAAGAGGAGAGAAGGCAGGGAACACGCGTCTAAACCAGAGAGCTGGGAAGAGAGTACTTGCAACGCGAAAAGGGCAGAAAGGAAGAAGGCCTCTGAGAAGGAAAAGCGTCTAAACCAGAGAGCAGGGAAGCGAGTGTTTGCAACGCGAAACGGTGCAGGGAGCAGGGACAGAAAGGGAGAACTCCTCTGAGGAGGAACAGCTGGCAGTTAGCCTTCTTTGGAGATGAGAACTTGATCACCACGGGAGAGGATTGTTGAGAGGGTTACAGAGGGGGAGGTCTGAGATCAGAAAATCCTGAGTATTCCCTGCAGTGTGTAGGGCCAGCGACATGAAGAGTTGCAGATCTCGTAAAAGTCCAGGTCAGGAAGCATACAGGTTCATGTTGAATTCTCCAAGTAGGCGGAGTTGAGTGGTAGGAGGCTAGGATGGAGAAGTCCATCCACTGAGAGAGGAAGGGGGTAGGCAAATAGCCACGCTGAGAGAATGGCCAGGAGAGAATGCATGCAGACAAGGCATTCGTGACAGGAGTCGGCCTGCAAAGGAAATCAATTTACTACAGGAATCAAGGATAAGCATTGAGATATCACATCTCATGCTATAGGAATGTCTCAGGATTGGAATGGGAAGGACTTAGATATCACATATGCTATAGGGAGGGTCTCAGTTTTGATATTAGAAGCAATGAGATATCACATCTCATGCTATCGGAAGTGTCTCAGGATTGGAATGGGAAGGAGCTGGATATCACATCTCATGCTAAAGGAAGGGTCTCAGGTTTGGAACGGGAAGGAGTTGGATATCACATCTCATGTTATAGGAAGGGTCTCAGGTTTGGTATAAACATTGAGATATCACATCTCTGCTATCGGAAGTGTCTCAGGATTGGAATGGGAAGGAGTTGGATATCCCATCTCATGTTATAGGACGGGTCTCAGGTTTTTTATTAAAATCATTGAGATATATTGCATGCTGTAGGAAGGGTCTAAGGATTGGAATGGGAAGGACTTGGATATCACATCTCATGCTATAGATAGGCTCTCAGGTTTGGAAATTGAAGGAGTTGGATATTACATTTCATGTTAGAGGAAGGATCTCAGGTTTGGTATTAGAGGCATTGAGATATCACATCTCAGGCTATAGGAAGGGTCTCAGGATTGGAATGGGAAGGAGTTGGATATCACATCTCATGCTATAGGAAGGGTCTCAGGTTTTGTTATAAGCATTGAGATATCACATCTCATGCTATAGGAAGGGTCTCAGGATTGGAATGGGAAGGACTTGGATATCACATCTCATGCTATAGATAGGCTCTCAGGTTTGGAAAGTGAAGGAGTTGGATATCACATTTCATGTTAGAGGAAGGATCTCAGGTTTGGTATTAGAGGCATTGAGATATCACATCTCAGGCTATAGGAAGGGTCTCAGGATTGGAATGGGAAGGAGTTGGATATCACATCTCATGCTATAGGAAGGGTCTCAGGTTTTGTTATAAGCATTAAGATATCACATCTCATGCTATAGGAAGGGTCTCAGGATTGGAATGGAAGGAGTTGGATATCACATATCATGTTATAGGAAGGATCTCAGGTTTGGTATTAGAAGCATTGAGACATCACATCTCATGCTATAGGAAGGGTCTCAGGATTGGAATGGGAAGGAGTTGGATATCACATCTCATGCTATAGGAAGGGTCTCAGGATTGGAATGGGAAGGAGTTGTATATGACATCTCATGCCGTAGGGAGGATCTCAGGTTTGGTATAAACATTGAGATATCACATCTCTGCTATCGAAAGGGTCTCAGGATTGGAATGGGAAGGAGTTGGATATCCCATCTCATGTTATAGGAAGAGTCTCAGGTTTGGTATTAGAAGCATTGAGATATCACATCTCATGCTATAGGAAGTGTCTCAGGATTGGAATGGGAAGGACT
Organism: Ambystoma mexicanum; assembly: GCF_040938575.1. Classification (NCBI taxonomy): domain Eukaryota; kingdom Metazoa; phylum Chordata; class Amphibia; order Caudata; family Ambystomatidae; genus Ambystoma; species Ambystoma mexicanum. The sequence continues at coordinate 1,504,798,589 of NC_090923.1, read as the reverse complement.
TGGGTATCACATCTCATGCTATAGGGAGGGTCTCAAGTTTGATATTAGAAGCATTGAGATATCACATCTCATGCTATAGGAAGGGTCTCAGGATTGGAATGGGAAGGAGTTGGATATCACATCTCATGCTATAGGAAGGGTCTCAGGTTTGGTATAAGCAGTGAGATATCACATCTCATGCTATAGGAAGTGTCTCAGGATTGGAATGGGAAGGAGTTGGATATCACATCTCATGTTATAGGAAGGATCTCAGGTTTGGTATAAGCATTGAGATATCAGATCTCTGCTATCGGAAGGGTCTCAGGATTGGAAAGGGAAGGAGTTGGATATTCCCATGTATGTTATAGGAAGGGTCTCAGGTTTGGTATTAGAAGCATTGAGATATCACATCTCATGCTATAGAAAGGGTCTCAGGATTGGAATGGGAAGGACTTGGATATCACATCTCTTGCTATAGGGAGGGTCTCAAGTTTGATATTAGAAGCATTGAGGTATCACATTTCATGATATCGGAAGGGTCTCAAGATTGGAATGGGAAGGAGTTGGATATCACATCTCATGATAAAGGAAGGGTCTAAGGTTTGGAAGGGGAAGGATTTGGATATCACATCTCATGTTATAGGACGGGTCTCAGGTTTGGTATTAGAAGCATTGAGATATCAAGTCTCATGGTATAGGAAGGGTCTCAGGATTGGAATGGGATGGAGTTGGATATCACATCTCAAGCTATAGGAAGGGTCTCAGGATTAGAATGGGAAGGAGTTTGATATCACATCTCATGCCATAGTATGGGTCTCAGGTTTGGTAGAAGCATTGGGATATCACATCTCATGCTATCGGAAGGGTATCGGGATTGGATTTGGAAGGAGTTGGATATCCCATCTCATGCTATAGGAAGGGTCTCAGGTTGGAATGGGAAGGAGTTGGATATCACATCTCATGTTATAGGAAGGGTCTCAGGATTGGAATGGGAAGTACTTGGATATCACATCTCATGCTATAGGAAGGCTCTCAGGTTTGCAAGGGGAAAGAGTTGGATATCACATTTCATGCTATCAGAAGGATCTCAGGTTTGGTATAGAAGCATTGAGATATCATATCTTATGCTATCAGAAGAGTCTCAGGATTGGAATGGGAAGGAGTTGGATATCACATCTCATGCTAAAGGGAGGGTCTCAGGTTTGGAAGATAAGGATTTGGATATCACATCATGTTATAGGAAGGATCTCAGGTTTGGTATTAGAAGTATTGAGATATCACATCTCATGCTATCGGAAGGATCTCAGGTTTGGTATAGAAGCATTGAGATATATCTTATGCTATCAGAAGGGTCTCAGGATTGGAATGGGAAGGAGTTGGATATCACATCTCATGCTAAAGGGAGGGTCTCAGGTTTGGAAAGGGAAGGAGTTGGATATCACATTTCATGTTATAGGAAGGGTCTCAGGTTGGAATGGGAAGGAGTTGGATATCACATTTCATGCTAAAGGGAGGGTCTCAGGTTTGGAAAGGGAAGGAGTTGGATATCACATCTCATGCTATAGGAAGGGTCTCAGGTTTGGTATAAGCAGTGAGATATCACATCTCATGCTATAGGAAGTGTCTCAGGATTGGAATGGGAAGGAGTTGGATATCACATCTCATGCTAAAGGGAGGGTCTCAGGTTTGGAAAGGGAAGGAGTTGGATATCACATCTCATGCTATAGGAAGGGTCTCAGGTTTGGTATAAGCAGTGAGATATCACATCTCATGCTATAGGAAGTGTCTCAGGATTGGAATGGGAAGGAGTTGGATATCACATCTCATGTTATAGGAAGGATCTCAGGTTTGGTATAAGCATTGAGATATCAGATCTCTGCTATCGGAAGGGTCTCAGGATTGGAAAGGGAAGGAGTTGGATATTCCCATGTATGTTATAGGAAGGGTCTCAGGTTTGGTATTAGAAGCATTGAGATATCACATCTCATGCTATAGAAAGGGTCTCAGGATTGGAATGGGAAGGACTTGGATATCACATCTCTTGCTATAGGGAGGGTCTCAAGTTTGATATTAGAAGCATTGAGGTATCACATTTCATGATATCGGAAGGGTCTCAAGATTGGAATGGGAAGGAGTTGGATATCACATCTCATGATAAAGGAAGGGTCTAAGGTTTGGAAGGGGAAGGATTTGGATATCACATCTCATGTTATAGGACGGGTCTCAGGTTTGGTATTAGAAGCATTGAGATATCAAGTCTCATGGTATAGGAAGGGTCTCAGGATTGGAATGGGATGGAGTTGGATATCACATCTCAAGCTATAGGAAGGGTCTCAGGATTAGAATGGGAAGGAGTTTGATATCACATCTCATGCCATAGTATGGGTCTCAGGTTTGGTAGAAGCATTGGGATATCACATCTCATGCTATCGGAAGGGTATCGGGATTGGATTTGGAAGGAGTTGGATATCCCATCTCATGCTATAGGAAGGGTCTCAGGTTGGAATGGGAAGGAGTTGGATATCACATCTCATGTTATAGGAAGGGTCTCAGGATTGGAATGGGAAGTACTTGGATATCACATCTCATGCTATAGGAAGGCTCTCAGGTTTGCAAGGGGAAAGAGTTGGATATCACATTTCATGCTATCAGAAGGATCTCAGGTTTGGTATAGAAGCATTGAGATATCATATCTTATGCTATCAGAAGAGTCTCAGGATTGGAATGGGAAGGAGTTGGATATCACATCTCATGCTAAAGGGAGGGTCTCAGGTTTGGAAGATAAGGATTTGGATATCACATCATGTTATAGGAAGGATCTCAGGTTTGGTATTAGAAGTATTGAGATATCACATCTCATGCTATCGGAAGGATCTCAGGTTTGGTATAGAAGCATTGAGATATATCTTATGCTATCAGAAGGGTCTCAGGATTGGAATGGGAAGGAGTTGGATATCACATCTCATGCTAAAGGGAGGGTCTCAGGTTTGGAAAGGGAAGGAGTTGGATATCACATTTCATGTTATAGGAAGGGTCTCAGGTTGGAATGGGAAGGAGTTGGATATCACATTTCATGCTAAAGGGAGGGTCTCAGGTTTGGAAAGGGAAGGAGTTGGATATCACATCTCATGCTATAGGAAGGGTCTCAGGTTTGGTATAAGCAGTGAGATATCACATCTCATGCTATAGGAAGTGTCTCAGGATTGGAATGGGAAGGAGTTGGATATCACATCTCATGCTAAAGGGAGGGTCTCAGGTTTGGAAAGGGAAGGAGTTGGATATCACATCTCATGCTATAGGAAGGGTCTCAGGTTTGGTATAAGCAGTGAGATATCACATCTCATGCTATAGGAAGTGTCTCAGGATTGGAATGGGAAGGAGTTGGATATCACATCTCATGTTATAGGAAGGATCTCAGGTTTGGTATAAGCATTGAGATATCAGATCTCTGCTATCGGAAGGGTCTCAGGATTGGAAAGGGAAGGAGTTGGATATCACATCTCATGTTATAGGAAAGATCTCAGGTTTGGTATTAGAAGCATTGAGACATCACATCTCATGTTATAGGAAGGGTCTCAGGATTGGAATGGGAAGAAGTTGGATATCACATCTCATGCTATAGGAAGGGTCTCAGGTTTGGAAGGGGAAGGAGTTGGATATCCAATCTCATGTTATAGGACTGGTCTCAGGTTTGGTATTAGAAGCATTGAGATATCCCATCGCATGCTGTAGGAAGGTTCTCAGGTTTGGAATGGGGAGGAATTGTATATCACATCTCATGTCATAGGAAGGATCTCAGGTTTGGTATTAGAAGCATTGAGATATCACATCTCATGCTATAGGAATGGTCTCAGGATTGGAATGGGAAGGAGTTGGATATTACATTCCTGCTATAGGAAGGGTCTCATGTTTGGAATGGGAATGTGTTGGATATCACATATGCTATAGGAAGGGTCTCAGGTTTGGAACGGGAAGGAGTTGGATATCACATCTCATATTATAGGAAGGGTCTCAGGTTTGGTATAAGCATTGAGATATCACATCTCTGCTATCGGAAGTGTCTCAGGATTGGAATGGGAAGGTGTTGGATATCCCATCTCATGTTATAGGACGGGTCTTAGGTTTGTTATTAGAATCATTGAGATATCATATTGCATGCTGTAGGAGGGGTCTAAGGATTGGAATGGGAAGGAGTTGGATATCCCATCTCATGTTATAGTAAGAGTCTCAAGTTTGGTATTAGAAGCATTTAGATATCACATCTCATGCTATAGGAAGTGTCTCAGGATTGGAATGGGAAGGAGTTGGATATCACATTTCATGTTAGAGGAAGGATCTCAGGTTTGGTATTAGAGGCATTGAGATATCACATCTCATGCTCTAGGAAGGGTCTCAGGATTGGAATGGGAAGGAGTTGGATATCACATCTCATGCTATAGGAAGGGTCTCAGGTTTGGTATAAGCATTGAGATATCACATCTCATGCTATAGGAAGGGTCTCAGGATTGGAATGGGAAGGAGTTGGATATCACATCTCATGTTATAGGAAGGATCTCAGGTTTGGTATTAGAAGCATTGAGACATCACATCTCATGCTATCGGAAGGGTCTCAGGATTGGAATGGGAAGGACTTGGATATCACATCTCATGCTATAGGGAGGGTCTCAAGTTTGATATTAGAAGCATTGAGATATCATATCTCATGCTATAGGAAGGGTCTCAGGATTGGAAAGGGAAGGAGTTGGATATCACATCTCATGCTATAGGAAGGGTCTCAGGTTTGGTATAAGCAGTGAGATATCACATCTCATGCTATAGGAAGTGTCTCAGGATTGGAATGGGAAGGAGTTGGATATCACATCTCATGTTATAGGAAGGATCTCAGGTTTGGTATAAGCATTGAGATATCACATCTCTACTATCGGAAGGGTCTCAGGATTGGAATGGGAAGGACTTGGATATCACATCTCATGCTATAGGAAGGGTCTCAGGTTTGGTATAAGCATTGAGATATCACATCTCATGCTATAGGAAGGGTCTCAGGATTGGAATGGGAAGGAGTTGGATATCACATCTCATGTTATAGGAAGGATCTCAGGTTTGGTATTAGAAGCATTGAGACATCACATCTCATGCTATCGGAAGGGTCTCAGGATTGGAATGGGAAGGACTTGGATATCACATCTCATGCTATAGGGAGGGTCTCAAGTTTGATATTAGAAGCATTGAGATATCATATCTCATGCTATAGGAAGGGTCTCAGGATTGGAAAGGGAAGGAGTTGGATATCACATCTCATGCTATAGGAAGGGTCTCAGGTTTGGTATAAGCAGTGAGATATCACATCTCATGCTATAGGAAGTGTCTCAGGATTGGAATGGGAAGGAGTTGGATATCACATCTCATGTTATAGGAAGGATCTCAGGTTTGGTATAAGCATTGAGATATCACATCTCTACTATCGGAAGGGTCTCAGGATTGGAATGGGAAGGACTTGGATATCACATCTCATGCTATAGGAAGGGTCTCAGGTTTGGTATAAGCATTGAGATATCACATCTCATGCTATAGGAAGGGTCTCAGGATTGGAATGGGAAGGAGTTGGATATCACATCTCATGTTATAGGAAGGATCTCAGGTTTGGTATTAGAAGCATTGAGACATCACATCTCATGCTATCGGAAGGGTCTCAGGATTGGAATGGGAAGGACTTGGATATCACATCTCATGCTATAGGGAGGGTCTCAAGTTTGATATTAGAAGCATTGAGATATCACATCTCATGATTTGGGAAGGGTCTCAGGGATGGAATGGGAAGGAGTTGGATATCACATCTCATGCTATAGGAAGGGTCTCAGGTTTGGTATAAGCAGTGAGATATCACATCTCATGCTATAGGAAGTGTCTCAGGATTGGAATGGGAAGGAGTTGGATATCACATCTCATGTTATAGGAAGGGTCTCAGGTTTGGTATTAGAAGCATTGAGATATCACATCTCATGCTATAGGAAGGGTCTCAGGATTGGAATGGGAAGGACTTGGATATCACATCTCATGCTATAAGGAGGGTCTCAAGTTTGATATTAGAAGCATTGAGATATCACATCTCATGATATCGCAAGCGTCTCAGGGATGGAATGGGAAGGATTTGGATATCACATCTCATGATAAAGGAAGTGTCTCAGGTTTGGAAGGGGAAGGAGTTTGATATCACATCTCATGCCATAGTATGGGTCTCAGGTTTGGTAGAAGCATTGGGATATCACATCTCATGCTATCGGAAGGGTATCAGGATTGGATTTGGAAGGAGTTGGATATCCCATCTCATGCTATAGGAAGGGTCTCAGGTTGGAATGGGAAGGAGTTGGATATCACATCTCATGTTATAGGAAGGGTCTCAGGATTGGAATTAGAAGGACTTGGATATCACATCTCATGCTATAGGAAGGCTCTCAGGTTTGGAAGGGGAAAGAGTTGGATATCACATTTCATGTTAGAGGTAGGATCTCAGGTTTGGTATTAGAGGCATTGAGATATCACATCTCATGCTATCAGAAGAGTCTCAGGATTGGAATGGGAAGGAGTTGGATATCACATCTCATGCTAAAGGGAGGGTCTCAGGTTTGGAAGGGGAAGGATTTGGATATCACATCTCATGTTATAGGAAGGATCTCAGGTTTGGTATTAGAAGCATTGAGATATCACATCTCATGCTATCGGAAGGATCTCAGGTTTGGTATAGAAGCATTGAGATAACACATCTCATGCTATCAGAAGGTTCTCAGGATTGGAATGGGACGGAGTTGGATATCACATCTCATGCTAAAGGGAGGGTCTCAGGTTTGGAAGGGGAAGGATTTGGATATCACATCTCATGTTATCAGAAGGATCTCAGGTTTGGTATTAGAAGTATTGAGATATCACATCTCATGCTATAGGAAGGGTCTCAGGATTGGAATGGGAAGGAGTTGGTTATCACATCCCATGCTAAAGGAAGGGTCTCAGGTTTGGTAGAAGCATTGAGATATCACATCTCTGCTATCCCAAGTGTCTCAGGATTGGAATGGGAAGGACTTGGATATCACATCTCATGCTATAGATAGGCTTTCAGGTTTGGAAAGGGAAGGAGTTGGATATCACATCTCATGCTAGAGGAAGGGTCTCAGGTTTGGTATAAACATTGAGATATCACATCTCTGCTATCGAAAGGGTCTCAGGATTGGAATGGGAAGGAGTTGTATATGACATCTCATGCCGTAGGAAAGGTCTCAGGTTTGGTATAAGCATTGAGATATCACATCTCATGCTATAGGAAGTGTCTCAGGATTGGAATGGGAAGGACTTGGGTATCACATCTCATGCTATAGGGAGGGTCTCAGGTTTGGTATTAGAAGCATTGAGATATCCCATCTCATGCTATAGGAAGGGTCTCAGGATTGGAATGGGAAGGAGTTGGATATCACATCTCATGCTAGAGGAAGGGTCTCAGGTTTGGTATAAGCATTGAGATATCACATCTCGTGCTATAGGAAGGGTCTCAGGATTGGAATGGGAAGGAGTTGTATATGACATCTCATGCCGTAGGAAGGGTCTCAGGTTTGGTATAAGCATTGAGATATCACATCTCTGCTATCGGAAGTGTCTCAGGATTGGAATGGGAAGGACTTGGATATCACATCTCATGCTATAGATAGGCTCTCAGGTTTGGAAAGTGAAGGAGTTGGATATCACATTTCATGTTAGAGGAAGGATCTCAGGTTTGGTATTAGAGGCATTGAGATATCACATCTCAGGCTATAGGAAGGGTCTCAGGATTGGAATGGGAAGGAGTTGGATATCACATCTCATGCTATAGGAAGGGTCTCAGGTTTTGTTATAAGCATTAAGATATCACATCTCATGCTATAGGAAGGGTCTCAGGATTGGAATGGAAGGAGTTGGATATCACATCTCATGTTATAGGAAGGATCTCAGGTTTGGTATTAGAAGCATTGAGACATCACATCTCATGCTATAGGAAGGGTCTCAGGATTGGAATGGGAAGGAGTTGGATATCACATCTCATGCTATAGGAAGGGTCTCAGGATTGGAATGGGAAGGAGTTGTATATGACATCTCATGCCGTAGGGAGGGTCTCAGGTTTGGTATAAACATTGAGATATCACATCTCTGCTATCGAAAGGGTCTCAGGATTGGAATGGGAAGGAGTTGGATATCCCATCTCATGTTATAGGAAGAGTCTCAGGTTTGGTATTAGAAGCATTGAGATATCACATCTCATGCTATAGGAAGTGTCTCAGGATTGGAATGGGAAGGACTTGGGTATCACATCTCATGCTATAGGGAGGGTCTCAAGTTTGATATTAGAAGCATTGAGATATCACATCTCATGCTATAGGAAGGGTCTCAGGATTGGAATGGGAAGGAGTTGGATATCACATCTCATGCTATAGGAAGGGTCTCAGGTTTGGTATAAGCAGTGAGATATCACATCTCATGCTATAGGAAGTGTCTCAGGATTGGAATGGGAAGGAGTTGGATATCACATCTCATGTTATAGGAAGGATCTCAGGTTTGGTATAAGCATTGAGATATCAGATCTCTGCTATCGGAAGGGTCTCAGGATTGGAAAGGGAAGGAGTTGGATATTCCCATGTTATGTTATAGGAAGGGTCTCAGGTTTGGTATTAGAAGCATTGAGATATCACATCTCATGCTATAGAAAGGGTCTCAGGATTGGAATGGGAAGGACTTGGATATCACATCTCTTGCTATAGGGAGGGTCTCAAGTTTGATATTAGAAGCATTGAGGTATCACATTTCATGATATCGGAAGGGTCTCAAGATTGGAATGGGAAGGAGTTGGATATCACATCTCATGATAAAGGAAGGGTCTAAGGTTTGGAAGGGGAAGGATTTGGATATCACATCTCATGTTATAGGACGGGTCTCAGGTTTGGTATTAGAAGCATTGAGATATCAAGTCTCATGGTATAGGAAGGGTCTCAGGATTGGAATGGGATGGAGTTGGATATCACATCTCAAGCTATAGGAAGGGTCTCAGGATTAGAATGGGAAGGAGTTTGATATCACATCTCATGCCATAGTATGGGTCTCAGGTTTGGTAGAAGCATTGGGATATCACATCTCATGCTATCGGAAGGGTATCGGGATTGGATTTGGAAGGAGTTGGATATCCCATCTCATGCTATAGGAAGGGTCTCAGGTTGGAATGGGAAGGAGTTGGATATCACATCTCATGTTATAGGAAGGGTCTCAGGATTGGAATGGGAAGTACTTGGATATCACATCTCATGCTATAGGAAGGCTCTCAGGTTTGCAAGGGGAAAGAGTTGGATATCACATTTCATGCTATCAGAAGGATCTCAGGTTTGGTATAGAAGCATTGAGATATCATATCTTATGCTATCAGAAGAGTCTCAGGATTGGAATGGGAAGGAGTTGGATATCACATCTCATGCTAAAGGGAGGGTCTCAGGTTTGGAAGATAAGGATTTGGATATCACATCTCATGTTATAGGAAGGATCTCAGGTTTGGTATTAGAAGTATTGAGATATCACATCTCATGCTATCGGAAGGATCTCAGGTTTGGTATAGAAGCATTGAGATATATCTTATGCTATCAGAAGGGTCTCAGGATTGGAATGGGAAGGAGTTGGATATCACATCTCATGCTAAAGGGAGGGTCTCAGGTTTGGAAAGGGAAGGAGTTGGATATCACATTTCATGTTATAGGAAGGGTCTCAGGTTGGAATGGGAAGGAGTTGGATATCACATTTCATGTTATAGGAAGGGTCTCAGGATTGGAATGGGAAGGAGTTGGATATCACATCTCAAGCTTTAGGAAGGGTCTCAGGTTTGGTATAAGCATTGAGATAGCACATCCCATGCTATAGGAAGGGTCTCAGGATTGGAATGGGAAGGAGTTGGATATCACATCTCATGTTATAGGAAAGATCTCAGGTTTGGTATTAGAAGCATTGAGACATCACATCTCATGTTATAGGAAGGGTCTCAGGATTGGAATGGGAAGAAGTTGGATATCACATCTCATGCTATAGGAAGGGTCTCAGGTTTGGAAGGGGAAGGAGTTGGATATCCAATCTCATGTTATAGGACTGGTCTCAGGTTTGGTATTAGAAGCATTGAGATATCCCATCGCATGCTGTAGGAAGGTTCTCAGGTTTGGAATGGGGAGGAATTGTATATCACATCTCATGTCATAGGAAGGATCTCAGGTTTGGTATTAGAAGCATTGAGATATCACATCTCATGCTATAGGAATGGTCTCAGGATTGGAATGGGAAGGAGTTGGATATTACATTCCTGCTATAGGAAGGGTCTCATGTTTGGAATGGGAATGTGTTGGATATCACATATGCTATAGGAAGGGTCTCAGGTTTGGAACGGGAAGGAGTTGGATATCACATCTCATGTTATAGGAAGGGTCTCAGGTTTGGTATAAGCATTGAGATATCACATCTCTGCTATCGGAAGTGTCTCAGGATTGGAATGGGAAGGTGTTGGATATCCCATCTCATGTTATAGGACGGGTCTCAGGTTTGTTATTAGAATCATTGAGATATCATATTGCATGCTGTAGGAGGGGTCTAAGGATTGGAATGGGAAGGAGTTGGATATCCCATCTCATGTTATAGTAAGAGTCTCAAGTTTGGTATTAGAAGCATTTAGATATCACATCTCATGCTATAGGAAGTGTCTCAGGATTGGAATGGGAAGGAGTTGGATATCACATTTCATGTTAGAGGAAGGATCTCAGGTTTGGTATTAGAGGCATTGAGATATCACATCTCATGCTCTAGGAAGGGTCTCAGGATTGGAATGGGAAGGAGTTGGATATCACATCTCATGCTATAGGAAGGGTCTCAGGTTTGGTATAAGCATTGAGATATCACATCTCATGCTATAGGAAGGGTCTCAGGATTGGAATGGGAAGGAGTTGGATATCACATCTCATGTTATAGGAAGGATCTCAGGTTTGGTATTAGAAGCATTGAGACATCACATCTCATGCTATCGGAAGGGTCTCAGGATTGGAATGGGAAGGACTTGGATATCACATCTCATGCTATAGGGAGGGTCTCAAGTTTGATATTAGAAGCATTGAGATATCATATCTCATGCTATAGGAAGGGTCTCAGGATTGGAAAGGGAAGGAGTTGGATATCACATCTCATGCTATAGGAAGGGTCTCAGGTTTGGTATAAGCAGTGAGATATCACATCTCATGCTATAGGAAGTGTCTCAGGATTGGAATGGGAAGGAGTTGGATATCACATCTCATGTTATAGGAAGGATCTCAGGTTTGGTATAAGCATTGAGATATCACATCTCTACTATCGGAAGGGTCTCAGGATTGGAATGGGAAGGACTTGGATATCACATCTCATGCTATAGGAAGGGTCTCAGGTTTGGTATAAGCATTGAGATATCACATCTCATGCTATAGGAAGGGTCTCAGGATTGGAATGGGAAGGAGTTGGATATCACATCTCATGTTATAGGAAGGATCTCAGGTTTGGTATTAGAAGCATTGAGACATCACATCTCATGCTATCGGAAGGGTCTCAGGATTGGAATGGGAAGGACTTGGATATCACATCTCATGCTATAGGGAGGGTCTCAAGTTTGATATTAGAAGCATTGAGATATCACATCTCATGATTTGGGAAGGGTCTCAGGGATGGAATGGGAAGGAGTTGGATATCACATCTCATGCTATAGGAAGGGTCTCAGGTTTGGTATAAGCAGTGAGATATCACATCTCATGCTATAGGAAGTGTCTCAGGATTGGAATGGGAAGGAGTTGGATATCACATCTCATGTTATAGGAAGGGTCTCAGGTTTGGTATTAGAAGCATTGAGATATCACATCTCATGCTATAGGAAGGGTCTCAGGATTGGAATGGGAAGGACTTGGATATCACATCTCATGCTATAAGGAGGGTCTCAAGTTTGATATTAGAAGCATTGAGATATCACATCTCATGATATCGCAAGCGTCTCAGGGATGGAATGGGAAGGATTTGGATATCACATCTCATGATAAAGGAAGTGTCTAAGGTTTGGAAGGGGAAGGAGTTTGATATCACATCTCATGCCATAGTATGGGTCTCAGGTTTGGTAGAAGCATTGGGATATCACATCTCATGCTATCGGAAGGGTATCAGGATTGGATTTGGAAGGAGTTGGATATCCCATCTCATGCTATAGGAAGGGTCTCAGGTTGGAATGGGAAGGAGTTGGATATCACATCTCATGTTATAGGAAGGGTCTCAGGATTGGAATTAGAAGGACTTGGATATCACATCTCATGCTATAGGAAGGCTCTCAGGTTTGGAAGGGGAAAGAGTTGGATATCACATTTCATGTTAGAGGTAGGATCTCAGGTTTGGTATTAGAGGCATTGAGATATCACATCTCATGCTATCAGAAGAGTCTCAGGATTGGAATGGGAAGGAGTTGGATATCACATCTCATGCTAAAGGGAGGGTCTCAGGTTTGGAAGGGGAAGGATTTGGATATCACATCTCATGTTATAGGAAGGATCTCAGGTTTGGTATTAGAAGCATTGAGATATCACATCTCATGCTATCGGAAGGATCTCAGGTTTGGTATAGAAGCATTGAGATAACACATCTCATGCTATCAGAAGGTTCTCAGGATTGGAATGGGACGGAGTTGGATATCACATCTCATGCTAAAGGGAGGGTCTCAGGTTTGGAAGGGGAAGGATTTGGATATCACATCTCATGTTATCAGAAGGATCTCAGGTTTGGTATTAGAAGTATTGAGATATCACATCTCATGCTATAGGAAGGGTCTCAGGATTGGAATGGGAAGGAGTTGGTTATCACATCCCATGCTAAAGGAAGGGTCTCAGGTTTGGTAGAAGCATTGAGATATCACATCTCATGCTATCGGAAGTGTCTCAGGATTGGAATGGGAAGGAGCTGGATATCACATCTCATGTTATAGGAAGGGTCTCAGGTTTGGTATAAGCATTGAGATATCACATCTCTGCTATCCCAAGTGTCTCAGGATTGGAATGGGAAGGACTTGGATATCACATCTCATGCTATAGATAGGCTTTCAGGTTTGGAAAGGGAAGGAGTTGGATATCACATCTCATGCTAGAGGAAGGGTCTCAGGTTTGGTATAAGCATTGAGATATCACATCTCGTGCTATAGGAAGGGTCTCAGGATTGGAATGGGAAGGAGTTGTATATGACATCTCATGCCGTAGGAAGGGTCTCAGGTTTGGTATAAGCATTGAGATATCACATCTCTGCTATCGAAAGGGTCTTAGGATTGGAATGGGAAGGAGTTGGATATCCCATCTCAGGTTATAGGAAGAGTCTCAGGTTTGGTATTAGAAGCATTGAGATATCCCATCTCATGCTATAGGAAGGGTCTCAGGATTGGAATGGGAAGGAGTTGGATATCACATCTCATGCTAGAGGAAGGGTCTCAGGTTTGGTATAAGCATTGAGATATCACATCTCGTGCTATAGGAAGGGTCTCAGGATTGGAATGGGAAGGAGTTGTATATGACATCTCATGCCGTAGGAAGGGTCTCAGGTTTGGTATAAGCATTGAGATATCACATCTCTGCTATCGGAAGTGTCTCAGGATTGGAATGGGAAGGACTTGGATATCACATCTCATGCTATAGATAGGCTCTCAGGTTTGGAAAGGGAAGGAGTTGGATATCACATTTCATGTTAGAGGAAGGATCTCAGGTTTGGTATTAGAGGCATTGAGATATCAGATCTCAGGCTATAGGAAGGGTCTCAGGATTGGAATGGGAAGGAGTTGGATATCACATCTAATGCTATAGGAAGGGTCTCAGGATTGGAATGGGAAGGAGTTGGATATCACATCTCATGCTAGAGGAAGGGTCTCAGGTTTGGTATAAGCATTGAGATATCACATCTCGTGCTATAGGAAGGGTCTCAGGATTGGAATGGGAAGGAGTTGTATATGACATCTCATGCCGTAGGAAGGGTCTCAGGTTTGGTATAAGCATTGAGATATCACATCTCTACTATCGAAAGGGTCTTAGGATTGGAATGGGAATTAGTTGGATATCCCATCTCAGGTTATAGGAAGAGTCTCAGGTTTGGTATTAGAAGCATTGAGATATCCCATCTCATGATATAGGAAGGGTCTCAGGTTGGAATGGGAAGGAGTTGGATATCACATTTCATGTTATAGGAAGGGTCTCAGGATTGGAATGGGAAGGACTTGGATATCATATCCCATGCTATAGGAAGGCTCTCAGGTTTGGAAGGGGAAGGAGTTGGATATCACATTTCATGTTAGAGGAAGGATCTCAGGTTTGGTATTAGAGGCCTTAAGATATCACATCTCATGCTATAGGAAGGGTCTCAGGATTGGAATGGGAAGGAGTTGGATATCACATCTCAAGCTATAGGAACAGTCTCAGGTTTGGTATAAGCATTGTGATATCACATCTCATGCTATAGGAAGGGTCTCAGGATTGGAATGGGAAGGAGTTGGATATCACATCTCATGTTATAGGAAAGATCTCAGGTTTGGTATTAGAAGCATTGAGACATCACATCTCATGTTATAGGAAGGGTCTCAGGATTGGAATGGGAAGAAGTTGGATGTCACATCTCTTGCTATAGGAAGGGTCTCAGGATTGGAATGGGAAGGAGTTGGATATCACATCTAATGCTATAGGAAGGGTCTCAGGATTGGAATGGGAAGGAGTTGGATATCACATCTCATGCTAGAGGAAGGGTCTCAGGTTTGGTATAAGCATTGAGATATCACATCTCGTGCTATAGGAAGGGTCTCAGGATTGGAATGGGAAGGAGTTGTATATGACATCTCATGCCGTAGGAAGGGTCTCAGGTTTGGTATAAGCATTGAGATATCACATCTCTGCTATCGAAAGGGTCTTAGGATTGGAATGGGAAGGAGTTGGATATCCCATCTCAGGTTATAGGAAGAGTCTCAGGTTTGGTATTAGAAGCATTGAGATATCCCATCTCATGATATAGGAAGGGTCTCAGGTTGGAATGGGAAGGAGTTGGATATCACATTTCATGTTATAGGAAGGGTCTCAGGATTGGAATGGGAAGGACTTGGATATCATATCCCATGCTATAGGAAGGCTCTCAGGTTTGGAAGGGGAAGGAGTTGGATATCACATTTCATGTTAGAGGAAGGATCTCAGGTTTGGTATTAGAGGCCTTGAGATATCACATCTCATGCTATAGGAAGGGTCTCAGGATTGGAATGGGAAGGAGTTGGATATCACATCTCAAGCTATAGGAACAGTCTCAGGTTTGGTATAAGCATTGTGATATCACATCTCATGCTATAGGAAGGGTCTCAGGATTGGAATGGGAAGGAGTTGGATATCACATCTCATGTTATAGGAAAGATCTCAGGTTTGGTATTAGAAGCATTGAGACATCACATCTCATTTAATAGGAAGGGTCTCAGGATTGGAATGGGAAGAAGTTGGATATCACATCTCTTGCTATAGGAAGGGTCTCAGATTTGGTATAAGCATTGAGATATCACATCTCATGCTATAGGAAGGGTCTCAGGATTGGAATGGGAAGGAGTTGTATATGACATCTCATGCCATAGGAAGGGTCTCAGGTTTGGTATAAGCATTGAGATATCACATCACATGCTATAGGAAGGGTCTCAGGATTGGAATGGGAAGGACTTGGATATCACATCTCATGCTATAGGCAGGGTCTCAGGTTTGGAAAGGGAATGAGATGGATATCACATTTCATGTTAGAGGTAGGATCTCGGGTTTGGTATTAGAGGCATTGAGATATCACATCTCATGCTATCAGAAGGGTCTCAGGATTGGAATGGGAAGGAGTTGGATATCACATCTCATGCTAAAGGGAGGGTCTCAGGTTTGGAAGGGGAAGGATTTGGAAATCACATCTCATGTTATAGGAAGGATCTCAGGTTTGGTATTAGAAGCATTGAGATATCACATCTCATGCTTTCATAAGGGTCTCAGGATTGGAATGGGAAGGAGTTGGATATCACATCTCATGTTATAGGAAGGATCTCAGGTTTGGTATTAGAAGCATTGAGACATCAAATCTCATGCTATAGGAAGGGTCTCAGGATTGGAATGGGAAGGAGTTGGATATCACATCTCATGCTATAGGAAGGGTCTCAGATTTGGTATAAGCATTGAGATATCACATCTCATGCTATAGGAAGGGTCTCAGGATTGGAATGGGAAGGAGTTTTATATGACATCTCAGGCCATAGGAAGGGTCTCAGGTTTGGTATAAGCATTGAGATATCACATCTCTGCTATCGGAAGGGTCTCAGGATTGGAATGGGAAGGAATTGGATATCACATCTCATGTTATAGGAAGGATCTCAGATTTGGTATTAGAAGCATTGAGATATCCCTTCTCATGCTATAGGAAGGGTCTCAGGATTGGAATGTGAAGGATTTGGATATCACATCTCATGCTAAAGGAAGGGTCTCAGGTTTGGTAGAAGCATTGAGATATCACGTCTCTGCTATCGGAAGGGTCTCAGGATTGGATTGGGAAGGAGTTGGATATCCCTTCTCATGCTATAGGAAGGGTCTCAGGTTTGGTATAAGCATTGAGATATCACATCTCTGCTATCGGAAGGGTATCAGGATTGGATTGGGAAGGAGTTGGATATCCCTTCTCATGCTATAGGAAGTGTCTCAGGTTGGAATGGGAAGGAGTTGGATATCACATCACATGTTATAGGAAGGGTCTCAGGATTGGAATGGGAAGGATTTGGATATCACATCTCTTGCTATAGGAAGGGTCTCAGGATTGGAATGGGTAGGAGTTGGATATTACTTTCTTGCTATAGGAAGGGTCTCAGGTTTGGAAGGGGAAGGATTTGGATATCACATCTCATGTTATCAGAAGGATCTCAGGTTTGGTATTAGAAGTATTGAGATATCACATCTCATGCTATAGGAAGGGTCTCAGGATTGGAATGGGAAGGAGTTGGTTATCACATCCCATGCTAAAGGAAGGGTCTCAGGTTTGGTAGAAGCATTGAGATATCACATCTCATGCTATCGGAAGTGTCTCAGGATTGGAATGGGAAGGAGCTGGATATCACATCTCATGCTAAAGGAAGGGTCTCAGGTTTGGAACGGGAAGGAGTTGGATATCACATCTCATGTTATAGGAAGGGTCTCAGGTTTGGTATAAGCATTGAGATATCACATCTCTGCTATCGGAAGTGTCTCAGGATTGGAATGGGAAGGACTTGGATATCACATCTCATGCTATAGATAGGCTTTCAGGTTTGGAAAGGGAAGGAGTTGGATATCACATCTCATGCTAGAGGAAGGGTCTCAGGTTTGGTATAAGCATTGAGATATCACATCTCGTGCTATAGGAAGGGTCTCAGGATTGGAATGGGAAGGAGTTGTATATGACATCTCATGCCGTAGGAAGGGTCTCAGGTTTGGTATAAGCATTGAGATATCACATCTCTGCTATCGAAAGGGTCTTAGGATTGGAATGGGAAGGAGATGGATATCCCATCTCAGGTTATAGGAAGAGTCTCAGGTTTGGTATTAGAAGCATTGAGATATCCCATCTCATGCTATAGGAAGGGTCTCAGGATTGGAATGGGAAGGAGTTGGATATCACATCTCATGCTAGAGGAAGGGTCTCAGGTTTGGTATAAGCATTGAGATATCACATCTCGTGCTATAGGAAGGGTCTCAGGATTGGAATGGGAAGGAGTTGTATATGACATCTCATGCCGTAGGAAGGGTCTCAGGTTTGGTATAAGCATTGAGATATCACATCTCTGCTATCGGAAGTGTCTCAGGATTGGAATGGGAAGGACTTGGATATCACATCTCATGCTATAGATAGGCTCTCAGGTTTGGAAAGGGAAGGAGTTGGATATCACATTTCATGTTAGAGGAAGGATCTCAGGTTTGGTATTAGAGGCATTGAGATATCAGATCTCAGGCTATAGGAAGGGTCTCAGGATTGGAATGGGAAGGAGTTGGATATCACATCTAATGCTATAGGAAGGGTCTCAGGATTGGAATGGGAAGGAGTTGGATATCACATCTCATGCTAGAGGAAGGGTCTCAGGTTTGGTATAAGCATTGAGATATCACATCTCGTGCTATAGGAAGGGTCTCAGGATTGGAATGGGAAGGAGTTGTATATGACATCTCATGCCGTAGGAAGGGTCTCAGGTTTGGTATAAGCATTGAGATATCACATCTCTGCTATCGAAAGGGTCTTAGGATTGGAATGGGAATTAGTTGGATATCCCATCTCAGGTTATAGGAAGAGTCCCAGGTTTGGTATTAGAAGCATTGAGATATCCCATCTCATGATATAGGAAGGGTCTCAGGTTGGAATGGGAAGGAGTTGGATATCACATTTCATGTTATAGGAAGGGTCTCAGGATTGGAATGGGAAGGACTTGGATATCATATCCCATGCTATAGGAAGGCTCTCAGGTTTGGAAGGGGAAGGAGTTGGATATCACATTTCATGTTAGAGGAAGGATCTCGGGTTTGGTATTAGAGGCCTTGAGATATCACATCTCATGCTATAGGAAGGGTCTCAGGATTGGAATGGGAAGGAGTTGGATATCACATCTCAAGCTATAGGAACAGTCTCAGGTTTGGTATAAGCATTGTGATATCACATCTCATGCTATAGGAAGGGTCTCAGGATTGGAATGGGAAGGAGTTGGATATCACATCTCATGTTATAGGAAAGATCTCAGGTTTGGTATTAGAAGCATTGAGACATCACATCTCATGTTATAGGAAGGGTCTCAGGATTGGAATGGGAAGAAGTTGGATGTCACATCTCTTGCTATAGGAAGGGTCTCAGGATTGGAATGGGAAGGAGTTGGATATCACATCTAATGCTATAGGAAGGGTCTCAGGATTGGAATGGGAAGGAGTTGGATATCACATCTCATGCTAGAGGAAGGGTCTCAGGTTTGGTATAAGCATTGAGATATCACATCTCGTGCTATAGGAAGGGTCTCAGGATTGGAATGGGAAGGAGTTGTATATGACATCTCATGCCGTAGGAAGGGTCTCAGGTTTGGTATAAGCATTGAGATATCACATCTCTGCTATCGAAAGGGTCTTAGGATTGGAATGGGAAGGAGTTGGATATCCCATCTCAGGTTATAGGAAGAGTCTCAGGTTTGGTATTAGAAGCATTGAGATATCCCATCTCATGATATAGGAAGGGTCTCAGGTTGGAATGGGAAGGAGTTGGATATCACATTTCATGTTATAGGAAGGGTCTCAGGATTGGAATGGGAAGGACTTGGATATCATATCCCATGCTATAGGAAGGCTCTCAGGTTTGGAAGGGGAAGGAGTTGGATATCACATTTCATGTTAGAGGAAGGATCTCAGGTTTGGTATTAGAGGCCTTGAGATATCACATCTCATGCTATAGGAAGGGTCTCAGGATTGGAATGGGAAGGAGTTGGATATCACATCTCAAGCTATAGGAACAGTCTCAGGTTTGGTATAAGCATTGTGATATCACATCTCATGCTATAGGAAGGGTCTCAGGATTGGAATGGGAAGGAGTTGGATATCACATCTCATGTTATAGGAAAGATCTCAGGTTTGGTATTAGAAGCATTGAGACATCACATCTCATTTTATAGGAAGGGTCTCAGGATTGGAATGGGAAGAAGTTGGATATCACATCTCTTGCTATAGGAAGGGTCTCAGATTTGGTATAAGCATTGAGATATCACATCTCATGCTATAGGAAGGGTCTCAGGATTGGAATGGGAAGGAGTTGTATATGACATCTCATGCCATAGGAAGGGTCTCAGGTTTGGTATAAGCATTGAGATATCACATCACATGCTATAGGAAGGGTCTCAGGATTGGAATGGGAAGGACTTGGATATCACATCTCATGCTATAGGCAGGGTCTCAGGTTTGGAAAGGGAATGAGATGGATATCACATTTCATGTTAGAGGTAGGATCTCAGGTTTGGTATTAGAGGCATTGAGATATCACATCTCATGCTATCAGAAGGGTCTCAGGATTGGAATGGGAAGGAGTTGGATATCACATCTCATGCTAAAGGGAGGGTCTCAGGTTTGGAAGGGGAAGGATTTGGAAATCACATCTCATGTTATAGGAAGGATCTCAGGTTTGGTATTAGAAGCATTGAGATATCACATCTCATGCTTTCATAAGGGTCTCAGGATTGGAATGGGAAGGAGTTGGATATCACATCTCATGCTATAGGAAGGGTCTCAGATTTGGTATAAGCATTGAGATATCACATCTCATGCTATAGGAAGGGTCTCAGGATTGGAATGGGAAGGAGTTGTATATGACATCTCAGGCCATAGGAAGGGTCTCAGGTTTGGTATAAGCATTGAGATATCACATCTCTGCTATCGGAAGGGTCTCAGGATTGGAATGGGAAGGAATTGGATATCACATCTCATGTTATAGGAAGGATCTCAGATTTGGTATTAGAAGCATTGAGATATCCCTTCTCATGCTATAGGAAGGGTCTCAGGATTGGAATGTGAAGGATTTGGATATCACATCTCATGCTAAAGGAAGGGTCTCAGGTTTGGTAGAAGCATTGAGATATCACGTCTCTGCTATCGGAAGGGTCTCAGGATTGGATTGGGAAGGAGTTGGATATCCCTTCTCATGCTATAGGAAGGGTCTCAGGTTTGGTATAAGCATTGAGATATCACATCTCTGCTATCGGAAGGGTATCAGGATTGGATTGGGAAGGAGTTGGATATCCCTTCTCATGCTATAGGAAGTGTCTCAGGTTGGAATGGGAAGGAGTTGGATATCACATCACATGTTATAGGAAGGGTCTCAGGATTCGAATGGGAAGGATTTGGATATCACATCTCTTGCTATAGGAAGGATCTCAGGATTGGAATGGGTAGGAGTTGGATATTACTTTCTTGCTATAGGAAGGGTCTCATGTTTGGAATGGGAAGGAGTTGGATATCACATATGCTATAGTTAGTGTCTCAGGTTTGGAACGGGAAGGAGTTGGATATCACATCTCATGTTATAGGAAGGGTCTCAGGTTTGGTATAAGCATTGAGATATCACATCTCTGCTATCGGAAGTGGCTCAGGATTGGAATGGGAAGGAGTTGGATATCCCATCTCATGTTATAGGACGAGTCTCTGGTTTGGTATTAGAATCATTGAGATATCACATCGCATGCTGTAGGAAGGGTCTAAGGATTGGAATGGGATGGACTTGGATATCACATCTCATGCTATAGGTAGGCTCTCAGGTTTGGTATAAGCATTGAGATATCACATCTCATGCTATAGGAAGGGTCTCAGGATTGGAATGGGAAGGAATTGGATATCACATCTCATGCTATAGGAAGGGTCTCAGATTTGGTATAAGCATTGAGATATCACATCTCATGCTATAGGAAGGGTCTCAGGATTGGAATGGGAAGGAGTTGTATATGACATCCCAGGCCATAGGAAGGATCTCAGGTTTGGTATAAGCATTGAGATATCATATCTCTGCTATCGGAAGGGTCTCAGGATTGGAATGGGAAGGAGTTGGATATCCCATCTCATGTTATAGGAAGGGTCTCAGGTTTGGTATTAGAAGCATAGAGATATCACATCTCATGCTATAGGAAGGGTCTCAGGATTGGAATGGGAAGGACCTGGATGTCACATCTCATGCTATAGGGAGGGTCTCAAGTTTGATATTAGAAGCATTGAGATAACAAATCTCTTGATATCGGAAGGGTCTCAGGATTGGAATGGGAAGGAGTTGGATATCACATCTCATGATAAAGGAAGGGTCTGAGGTTTGGAAGGGGAAGGATTTGGATATCACATCTCATGTTATAGGACGGGTCTCAGGTTTGGTATTAGAAGCATTGAGATATCAAGTCTCATGGTATAAGAAGGGTCTCAGAATTGGAATGGGAAGGAGTTGGATATCACACCTCAAGCTATAGGAAGGGTCTCAGGATTGTAATGGGAAGGAGTTTGATATCACATCTCATGCCATAGTATGGGTCTCAGGTTTGGTAGAAGCATTGGGATATCACATCTCATGCTATCGGAAGGGTATCAGTATTGGATTTGGAAGGAGTTGGATATCCCATCTCATGCTATAGGAAGGGTCTCAGGTTGGAATGGGAAGGAGTTGGATATCACATTTCATGTTATAGAAAGGGTCTCAGGATTGGAATGGGAAGGACTTGGATATCATATCTCATGCTATAGGAAGGCTCTCAGGTTTGGAAGGGGAAGGAGTTGGATATCACATTTCATGTTAGCGGAAGGATCTCAGGTTTGGTATTAGAGGCCTTGAGATATCACATCTCATGCTATAGGAAGGGTCTCTGGATTGGAATGGGAAGGAGTTGGATATCACATCTCAAGCTATAGGAAGGGTCTCAGGTTTGGTATAAGCATTGAGATATCACATCCCATGCTATAGGAAGGGTCTCAGGATTGGAATGGGAAGGAGTTGGATATCACATCTCATATTATAGGAAATATCTCAGGTTTGGTATTAGAAGCATTGAGACATCACATCTCATGTTATAGGAAGGGTCTGAGGATTGGAATGGGAAGAAGTTGGATATCACATCTCATGCTATAGGAAGGGTCTCAGGATTGGAATGGGAAGGAGTTGTATATGACATCTCATGCCATAGGAAGGGTCTCAGGTTTGGTATAAGCATTGAGATATCACATCACATGCTATAGGAAGGGTCTCAGGATTGGAATGGGAAGGACTTGGATATCACATCTCATGCTATAGGCAGGGTCTCAGGTTTGGAAAGGGAAGGAGATGGATATCACATTTCATGTTAGAGATAGGATCTCAGGTTTGGTATTAGAGGCATTGAGATATCACATCTCATGCTATCAGAAGGGTCTCAGGATTGGAATGGGAAGGAGTTGTATATCACATCTCATGCTAAAGGGAGGGTCTCAGGTTTGGAAGGGGAAGGATTTGGAAATCACATCTCATGTTATAGGAAGGGTCTCAGGTTTGGTATTAGAAGCATTGAGATATCACATCTCATGCTATAGGAAGGGTCTCAGGATTGGAATGAGGAGGACTTGGATGTCACATCTCATGCTATAGGGAGGGTCTCAAGTTTGATATTAGAAGCATTGAGATAACAAATCTCATGATATCGGAAGGGTCTCAGGATTGGAATGGGAAGGAGTTGGATATCACATCTCATGATAATGGAAGGGTCTAAGGTTTGGAAGGGGAAAGATTTGGATATCACATCTCATGTTATAGGACGGGTCTCAGGTTTGGTATTAGAAGCATTGAGATATCAAGTCTCATGGCATAGGAAGGGTCTCGGAATTGGAATGGGAAGGAGTTGGATATCACATCTCAAGCTATAGGAAGAGTCTCAGGATTGGAATGGGAATGAGTTTGATATCACATCTCATGCCATAGTATGGGTCTCAGGTTTGGTAGAAGCATTGGGATATCACATCACATGCTATTGGAAGGGTATCAGTATTGGATTTGGAAGGAGTTGGATATCCCATCTCATGCTATAGTATGGGTCTCAGGTTTGGTAGAAGCATTGGGATATCACATCTCATGCTATTGGAAGGGTATCAGTATTGGATTTGGAAGGAGTTGGATATCCCATCTCATGCTATAGGAAGGGTCTCAGATTTGGTATAAGCATTGAGATATCACATCTCATGCTATAGGAAGGGTCTCAGGATTGGATTGGGAAGGAGTTGTATATGACATCTCAGGCCATAGGAAGGGTCTCAGGATTGGTATAAGCATTGAGATATCACATCTCTGCTATCGGAAGGGTCTCAGGATTGGAATGGGAAGGAGTTCGATATCCCATTTCATGTTATAGGAAGGGTCTCAGGTTTGGTATTAGAAGCATTGAGATATCACATCTCATGCTATAGGAAGGGTCTCAGGATTGGAATGGGGAGGACTTGGATGTCACATCTCATGCTATAGGGAGGGTCTCAAGTTTGATATTAGAAGCATTGAGATAACAAATCTCATGATATCGGAAGGGTCTCAGGATTGGAATTGGAAGGAGTTGGATATCACATCTCATGATAAAGGAAGGGTCTAAGGTTTGGAAGGGGAAAGATTTGGATATCACATTTTATGTTATAGGACGGGTCTCAGGTTTGGTATTAGAAGCATTGAGATATCAAGTCTCATGGCATAGGAAGGGTCTCAGAATTGGAATGGGAAGGAGTTGGATATCACATCTCAAGCTATAGGAAGAGTCTCAGGATTGGAATGGGAATGAGTTTGATATCACATCTCATGCCATAGTATGGGTCTCGGGTTTGGTAGAAGCATTGGGATATCACATCTCATGCTATTGGAAGGGTATCAGTATTGGATTTGGAAGGAGTTGGATATCCCATCTCATGCTATAGGAAGGGTCTCAGGTTGGAATGGGAAGGAGTTGGATATCACATTTCATGTTATAGGAAGGGTCTCAGGATTGGAATGAGAAGGACTTGGATATCATATCTCATGCTATAGGAAGGCTCTCAGGTTTGGAAGGGGAAGGAGTTGGATATCACATTTCATGTTAGAGGAAGGATCTCAGGTTTGGTATTAGAGGCCTTGAGATATCACATCTCATGCTATAGGAAGGGTCTCAGGATTGGAATGGGAAGGAGTTGGATATCACATCTCAAGCTTTAGTAAGGGTCTCAGGTTTGGTATAAGCATTGAGATAGCACATCTCATGCTATAGGAAGGGTCTCAGGATTGGAATGGGAAGGAGTTGGATATCACATCTCATGTTATAGGAAAGATCTCCGGTTTGGTATTAGAAGCATTGAGACATCACATCTCATGTTATAGGAAGGGTCTCAGGATTGGAATGGGAAGAAGTTGGATATGACATATCATGCTATAGGAAGGGTCTCAGGTTTGGAAGGGGAAGGAGTTGGATATCCAATCTCATGTTATAGGACTGGTCTCAGGTTTGGTATTAGAAGCATTGAGATATCACATCGCATGCTGTAGGAAGGTTCTCAGGTTTGGTATTAGAAGCATTGAGACATCACATCTCATGCTATAGGAAGGGTCTCAGGATTGGAATGGGAAGGAGTTGGATATCACAACTAATGTTATAGGAAGGATCTCAGGTTTGGTATTAGAAGCATTGAGACATCACATCTCATGCTATAGGAAGGGTCTCAGGATTGGAATGGGAAGGAGTTGGATATCACATCTCATGCTATAGGAAGGGTCTCAGATTTGGTATAAGCATTGAGATATCACATCTCATGCTATAGGAAGGGTCTCAGGATTGGATTGGGAAGGAGTTGTATATGACATCTCAGGCCATAGGAAGGGTCTCAGGATTGGTATAAGCATTGAGATATCACATCTCTGCTATCGGAAGGGTCTCAGGATTGGAATGGGAAGGAGTTGGATATCCCATCTCATGTTATAGGAAGGGTCTCAGGTTTGGTATTAGAAGCATTGAGATATCACATCTCATGCTATAGGAAGGGTCTCAGGATTGGAATGGGGAGGACTTGGATGTCACATCTCATGCTATAGGGAGGGTCTCAAGTTTGATATTAGAAGCATTGAGATAACAAATCTCATGATATCGGAAGGGTCTCAGGATTGGAATGGGAAGGAGTTGGATATCACATCCATCTCATGATAAAGGAAGGGTCTAAGGTTTGGAAGGGGAAAGATTTGGATATCACATCTCATGTTATAGGACGGGTCTCAGGTTTGGTATTAGAAGCATTGAGATATCAAGTCTCATGGCATAGGAAGGGTCTCAGAATTGGAATGGGAAGGAGTTGGATATCACATCTCAAGCTATAGGAAGAGTCTCAAGATTGGAATGGGAAGGAGTTTGATATCACATCTCATGCCATAGTATGGGTCTCAGGTTTGGTAGAAGCATTGGGATATCACATCTCATGCTATTGGAAGGGTATCAGTATTGGATTTGGAAGGAGTTGGATATCCCATCTCATGCTATAGGAAGGGTCTCAGGTTGGAAAGGGAAGGAGTTGGATATCACATTTCATGTTATAGGAAGGGTCTCAGGATTGGAATGGGAAGGACTTGGATATCATATCTCATGCTATAGGAAGGCTCTCAGGTTTGGAAGGGGAAGGAGTTGGATATCACATTTCATGTTAGAGGAAGGATCTCAGGTTTGGTATAAGAGGCCTTGAGATATCACATCTCATGCTATAGGAAGGGTCTCAGGATTGGAATGGGAAGGAGTTGGATATCACATCTCAAGCTTTAGGAAGGGTCTCAGGTTTGGTATTAGAAGCATTGAGACATCACATCTCATGTTATAGGAAGGGTCTCAGGATTGGAATGGGAAGAAGTTGGATATGACATCTCATGCTATAGAAAGGCTCTCAGGTTTGGAAGGGGAAGGAGTTGGATATCACATTTCATGTTAGAGGAAGGATCTCAGGTTTGGTATTAGAGGCCTTGAGATATCACATCTCATGCTATAGGAAGGGTCTCAGGATTGGAATGGGAAGGAGTTGGATATCACATCTCAAGCTTTAGTAAGGGTCTCAGGTTTGGTATAAGCATTGAGATAGCACATCTCATGCTATAGGAAGGGTCTCAGGATTGGAATGGGAAGGAGTTGGATATCACATCTCATGTTATAGGAAAGATCTCCGGTTTGGTATTAGAAGCATTGAGACATCACATCTCATGTTATAGGAAGGGTCTCAGGATTGGAATGGGAAGAAGTTGGATATGACATATCATGCTATAGGAAGGGTCTCAGGTTTGGAAGGGGAAGGAGTTGGATATCCAATCTCATGTTATAGGACTGGTCTCAGGTTTGGTATTAGAAGCATTGAGATATCACATCGCATGCTGTAGGAAGGTTCTCAGGTTTGGTATTAGAAGCATTGAGACATCACATCTCATGCTATAGGAAGGGTCTCAGGATTGGAATGGGAAGGAGTTGGATATCACAACTAATGTTATAGGAAGGATCTCAGGTTTGGTATTAGAAGCATTGAGACATCACATCTCATGCTATAGGAAGGGTCTCAGGATTGGAATGGGAAGGAGTTGGATATCAAATCTCATGCTATAGGAAGGGTCTCAGATTTGGTATAAGCATTGAGATATCACATCTCATGCTATAGGAAGGGTCTCAGGATTGGATTGGGAAGGAGTTGTATATGACATCTCAGGCCATAGGAAGGGTCTCAGGATTGGTATAAGCATTGAGATATCACATCTCTGCTATCGGAAGGGTCTCAGGATTGGAATGGGAAGGAGTTGGATATCCCATCTCATGTTATAGGAAGGGTCTCAGGTTTGGTATTAGAAGCATTGAGATATCACATCTCATGCTATAGGAAGGGTCTCAGGATTGGAATGGGGAGGACTTGGATGTCACATCTCATGCTATAGGGAGGGTCTCAAGTTTGATATTAGAAGCATTGAGATAACAAATCTCATGATATCGGAAGGGTCTCAGGATTGGAATGGGAAGGAGTTGGATATCACATCCATCTCATGATAAAGGAAGGGTCTAAGGTTTGGAAGGGGAAAGATTTGGATATCACATCTCATGTTATAGGACGGGTCTCAGGTTTGGTATTAGAAGCATTGAGATATCAAGTCTCATGGCATAGGAAGGGTCTCAGAATTGGAATGGGAAGGAGTTGGATATCACATCTCAAGCTATAGGAAGAGTCTCAAGATTGGAATGGGAAGGAGTTTGATATCACATCTCATGCCATAGTATGGGTCTCAGGTTTGGTAGAAGCATTGGGATATCACATCTCATGCTATTGGAAGGGTATCAGTATTGGATTTGGAAGGAGTTGGATATCCCATCTCATGCTATAGGAAGGGTCTCAGGTTGGAAAGGGAAGGAGTTGGATATCACATTTCATGTTATAGGAAGGGTCTCAGGATTGGAATGGGAAGGACTTGGATATCATATCTCATGCTATAGGAAGGCTCTCAGGTTTGGAAGGGGAAGGAGTTGGATATCACATTTCATGTTAGAGGAAGGATCTCAGGTTTGGTATAAGAGGCCTTGAGATATCACATCTCATGCTATAGGAAGGGTCTCAGGATTGGAATGGGAAGGAGTTGGATATCACATCTCAAGCTTTAGGAAGGGTCTCAGGTTTGGTATTAGAAGCATTGAGACATCACATCTCATGTTATAGGAAGGGTCTCAGGATTGGAATGGGAAGAAGTTGGATATGACATCTCATGCTATAGGAAGGGTCTCAGGTTTGGAAGGGGAAGGAGTTGGATATCCAATCTCATGTTATAGGACTGGTCTCAGGTTTGGTATTAGAAGCATTGAGATATCACATCGCATGCTGTAGGAAGGTTCTCAGGTTTGGTATTAGAAGCATTGAGACATCACATCTCATGCTATAGGAAGGGTCTCAGGATTGGAATGGGAAGGAGTTGGATATCACATCTCATGTTATAGGAAGGATCTCAGGTTTGGTATTAGAAGCATTGAGACATCACATCTCATGCTATAGGAAGGGTCTCAGGATTGGAATGGGAAGGAGTTGGATATCACATCTCATGCTATAGGAAGGGTCTCAGATTTGGTATAAGCATTGAGATATCACATCTCATGCTATAGGAAGGGTCTCAGGATTGGATTGGGAAGGAGTTGTATATGACATCTCAGGCCATAGGAAGGGTCTCAGGATTGGTATAAGCATTGAGATATCACATCTCTGCTATCGGAAGGGTCTCAGGATTGGAATGGGAAGGAGTTGGATATCCCATCTCATGTTATAGGAAGGGTCTCAGGTTTGGTATTAGAAGAATTGAGATATCACATCTCATGCTATAGGAAGGGTCTCAGGATTGGAATGGGGAGGACTTGGATGTCACATCTCATGCTATAGGGAGGGTCTCAAGTTTGATATTAGAAGCATTGAGATAACAAATCTCATGATATCGGAAGGGTCTCAGGATTGGAATGGGAAGGAGTTGGATATCACATCTCATGATAAAGGAAGGGTCTAAGGTTTGGAAGGGGAAAGATTTGGATATCACATCTCATGTTATAGGACGGGTCTCAGATTTGGTATTAGAAGCATTGAGATATCAAGTCTCATGGCATAGGAAGGGTCTCAGAATTGAAATGGGAAGGAGTTGGATATCACATCTCAAGCTATAGGAAGAGTCTCAAGATTGGAATGGGAAGGAGTTTGATATCACATCTCATGCCATAGTATGGGTCTCAGGTTTGGTAGAAGCATTGGGATATCACATCTCATGCTATTGGAAGGGTATCAGTATTGGATTTGGAAGGAGTTGGATATCCCATCTCATGCTATAGGAAGGGTCTCAGGTTGGAAAGGGAAGGAGTTGGATATCACATTTCATGTTATAGGAAGGGTCTCAGGATTGGAATGGGAAGGACTTGGATATCATATCTCATGCTATAGGAAGGCTCTCAGGTTTGGAAGGGGAAGGAGTTGGATATCACATTTCATGTTAGAGGAAGGATCTCAGGTTTGGTATAAGAGGCCTTGAGATATCACATATCATGCTATAGGAAGGGTCTCAGGATTGGAATGGGAAGGAGTTGGATATCACATCTCATGCTATAGGAAGGGTCTCAGATTTGGTATAAGCATTGAGATATCACATCTCATGCTATAGGAAGGGTCTCAGGATTGGATTGGGAAGGAGTTGTATATGACATCTCAGGCCATAGGAAGGGTCTCAGGATTGGTATAAGCATTGAGATATCACATCTCTGCTATCGGAAGGGTCTCAGGATTGGAATGGGAAGGAGTTGGATATCCCATCTCATGTTATAGGAAAGGTCTCAGGTTTGGTATTAGAAGAATTGAGATATCACATCTCATGCTATAGGAAGGGTCTCAGGATTGGAATGGGGAGGACTTGGATGTCACATCTCATGCTATAGGGAGGGTCTCAAGTTTGATATTAGAAGCATTGAGATAACAAATCTCATGATATCGGAAGGGTCTCAGGATTGGAATGGGAAGGAGTTGGATATCACATCTCATGATAAAGGAAGGGTCTAAGGTTTGGAAGGGGAAAGATTTGGATATCACATCTCATGTTATAGGACGGGTCTCAGGTTTGGTATTAGAAGCATTGAGATATCAAGTCTCATGGCATAGGAAGGGTCTCAGAATTGGAATGGGAAGGAGTTGGATATCACATCTCAAGCTATAGGAAGAGTCTCAAGAGTGGAATGGGAAGGAGTTTGATATCACATCTCATGCCATAGTATGGGTCTCAGGTTTGGTAGAAGCATTGGGATATCACATCTCATGCTATTGGAAGGGTATCAGTATTGGATTTGGAAGGAGTTGGATATCCCATATCATGCTATAGGAAGGGTCTCAGGTTGGAAAGGGAAGGAGTTGGATATCACATTTCATGTTATAGGAAGGGTCTCAGGATTGGAATGGGAAGGACTTGGATATCATATCTCATGCTATAGGAAGGCTCTCAGGTTTGGAAGGGGAAGGAGTTGGATATCACATTTCATGTTAGAGGAAGGATCTCAGGTTTGGTATAAGAGGCCTTGAGATATCACATATCATGCTATAGGAAGGGTCTCAGGATTGGAATGGGAAGGAGTTGGATATCACATCTCAAGCTTTAGGAAGGGTCTCAGGTTTGGTATAAGCATTGAGATAGCACATCTCATGCTATAGGAAGGGTCTCAGGATTGGAATGGGAAGGAGTTGGATATTACATCTCATGTTATAGGAAAGATCTCAGGTTTGGTATTAGAAGCATTGAGACATCACATCTCATGTTAGAGGAAGGGTCTCAGGATTGGAATGGGAAGAAGTTGGATATCACATCTCATGCTATAGGAAGGGTCTCAGGTTTGGAAGGGGAAGGAGTTGGATATCCAATCTCATGTTATAGGACTGGTCTCAGGTTTGGTATTAGAAGCATTGAGATATCACATCGCATGCTGTAGGAAGGTTCTCAGGTTTGGTATTAGAAGCATTGAGACATCACATCTCATGCTATAGGAAGGGTCTCAGGATTGGAATGGGAAGGAGTTGGATATCACATCTCATGTTATAGGAAGGATCTCAGGTTTGGTATTAGAAGCATTGAGACATCACATCTCATGCTATAGGAAGGGTCTCAGGATTGGAATGGGAAGGAGTTGGATATCACATCTCATGCTATAGGAAGGGTCTCAGATTTGGTATAAGCATTGAGATTTCACATCTCATGCTATAGGAAGGGTCTCAGGATTGGATTGGGAAGGAGTTGTATATGACATCTCAGGCCATAGGAAGAGTCTCAGGATTGGTATAAGCATTGAGATATCACATCTCTGCTATCGGAAGGGTCTCAGGATTGGAATGGGAAGGAGTTGGATATCCCATCTCATGATAAAGGAAGGGTCTAAGGTTTGGAAGGGGAAAGATTTGGATATCACATCTCATGTTATAGGACGGGTCTCAATTTTGATATTAGAAGCATTGAGATAACAAATCTCATGATATCGGAAGGGTCTCAGGATTGGAATGGGAAGGAGTTGGATATCACATCTCATGATAAAGGAAGGGTCTAAGGTTTGGAAGGGGAAAGATTTGGATATCACATCTCATGTTATAGGACGGGTCTCAGGTTTGGTATTAGAATCATTGAGATATCAAGTCTCATGGTATAGGAAGGGTCTCAGAATTGGAATGGGAAGGATTTCTGATATCACATCTCAAGCTATAGGAAGAGTCTCAGGATTGGAATGGGAAGGAGTTTGATATCACATCTCATGCCATAGTATGGTTCTCAGGTTTGGTAGAAGCATTGGGATATCACATCTCATGCTATTGGAAGGGTATCAGTATTGTATTTGGAAGGAGTTGGATATCCCATCTCATGCTATAGGAAGGGTCTCAGGTTGGAATGGGAAGGAGTTGAATATCACATTTCATGTTATAGGAAGGGTCTCAGGATTGGAATGGGAAGGAGTTGGATATCACATCTCAAGCTTTAGGAAGGGTCTCAGGTTTGGTATAAGCATTAAGATAGCACATCTCATGCTATAGGAAGGGTCTCAGGATTGGAATGGGAAGGAGTTGGATATCACATCTCATGTTATAGGAAAGATCTCAGGTTTGGTATTAGAAGCATTGAGACATCACATCTCATGTTATAGGAAGGGTCTCAGGATTGGAATGGGAAGAAGTTGGATATCACATCTCATGCTATAGGAAGGGTCTCAGGTTTGGAAGGGGAAGGAGTTGGATATCCAATCTCATGTTATAGGACTGGTCTCAGGTTTGGTATTAGAAGCATTGAGATATCACATCGCATGCTGTAGGAAGGTTCTCAGGTTTGGAATGGGGAGGAATTGGATATCACATCTCATGTCATAGGAAGGATCTCAGGTTTGGTATTAGAAGCATTGAGATATCACATCTCATGCTATAGGAATGGTCTCAGGATTGGAATGGGAAGGAGTTGGATATTACATTCTTGCTATAGGAATGGTCTCAGGATTGGAATGGGAAGGAGTTGGATATTACATTCTTGCTATAGGAAGGGTCTCATGTTTGGAATGGGAAGGAGTTGGATATCACATATGCTATAGGAAGGGTCTCAGGTTTGAAACGGGAAGGAGTTGGATATCACATCTCATGTTATAGGAAGGGTCTCAGGTTTGTTATAAGCATTGAGATATCACATCTCTGCTATCGGAATTGTCTCAGGATTGGAATGGGAAGGTGTTGGATATCCCATCTCATGTAATATGACGGGTCTCAGGTTTGTTATTAGAATCATTGAGATATCATATTGCATGCTGTAGGAAGGGTCTAAGGATTGGAATGGGAAGGACTTGGATATCACATCTCATGCTATAGGTAGTCTCTCAGGTTTGGAAAGGGAAGGAGTTCGATATCACATTTCATGTTAGAGGAAGGATCTCAGGTTTGGTATTAGAGGCATTGAGATATCACATATCATGCTATAGGAAGGGTCTCAGGATTGGAATGGGAAGGAGTTGGATATCACATCTCAAGCTTTAGGAAGGGTCTCAGGTTTGGTATAAGCATTGCGATAGCACATCTCATGCTATAGGACGGGTCTCAGGATTGGAATGGGAAGGAGTTGGATATTACATCTCATGTTATAGGAAAGATCTCAGGGTTGGTATTAGAAGCATTGAGACATCACATCTCATGTTATAGGAAGGGTCTCAGGATTGGAATGGGAAGAAGTTGGATATCACATCTCATGCTATAGGAAGGGTCTCAGGTTTGGAAGGGGAAGGAGTTGGATATCCAATCTCATGTTATAGGACTGGTCTCAGGTTTGGTATTAGAAGCATTGAGATATCACATCGCATGCTGTAGGAAGGTTCTCAGGTTTGGTATTAGAAGCATTGAGACATCACATTTCATGCTATAGGAAGGGTCTCAGGATTGGAATGGGAAGGAGTTGGATATCACATCTCATGTTATAGGAAGGATCTCAGGTTTGGTATTAGAAGCATTGAGACATCACATCTCATGCTATAGGAAGGGTCTCAGGATTGGAATGGGAAGGAGTTGGATATCACATCTCATGCTATAGGAAGGGTCTCAGATTTGGTATAAGCATTGAGATATCACATATGATATAGGAAGGGTCTCAGGATTGGATTGGGAAGGAGTTGTATATGACATCTCAGGCCATAGGAAGGGTCTCAGGATTGGAATGGGAAGGAGTTGGATATTACATTCTTGCTATAGGAATGGTCTCAGGATTGGAATGGGAAGGAGTTGGATATTACATTCTTGCTATAGGAAGGGTCTCATGTTTGGAATGGGAAGGAGTTGGATATCACATATGCTATAGGAAGGGTCTCAGGTTTGAAACGGGAAGGAGTTGGATATCACATCTCATGTTATAGGAAGGGTCTCAGGTTTGTTATAAGCATTGAGATATCACATCTCTGCTATCGGAAGTGTCTCAGGATTGGAATGGGAAGGTGTTGGATATCCCATCTCATGTTATATGACGGGTCTCAGGTTTGTTATTAGAATCATTGAGATATCATATTGCATGCTGTAGGAAGGGTCTAAGGATTGGAATGGGAAGGACTTGGATATCACATCTCATGCTATAGGTAGTCTCTCAGGTTTGGAAAGGGAAGGAGTTCGATATCACATTTCATGTTAGAGGAAGGATCTCAGGTTTGGTATTAGAGGCATTGAGATATCACATATCATGCTATAGGAAGGGTCTCAGGATTGGAATGGGAAGGAGTTGGATATCACATCTCAAGCTTTAGGAAGGGTCTCAGGTTTGGTATAAGCATTGCGATAGCACATCTCATGCTATAGGAAGGGTCTCAGGATTGGAATGGGAAGGAGTTGGATATTACATCTCATGTTATAGGAAAGATCTCAGGTTTGGTATTAGAAGCATTGAGACATCACATCTCATGTTATAGGAAGGGTCTCAGGATTGGAATGGGAAGAAGTTGGATATCACATCTCATGCTATAGGAAGGGTCTCAGGTTTGGAAGGGGAAGGAGTTGGATATCCAATCTCATGTTATAGGACTGGTCTCAGGTTTGGTATTAGAAGCATTGAGATATCACATCGCATGCTGTAGGAAGGTTCTCAGGTTTGGTATTAGAAGCATTGAGACATCACATTTCATGCTATAGGAAGGGTCTCAGGATTGGAATGGGAAGGAGTTGGATATCACATCTCATGTTATAGGAAGGATCTCAGGTTTGGTATTAGAAGCATTGAGACATCACATCTCATGCTATAGGAAGGGTCTCAGGATTGGAATGGGAAGGAGTTGGATATCACATCTCATGCTATAGGAAGGGTCTCAGATTTGGTATAAGCATTGAGATATCACATATGATATAGGAAGGGTCTCAGGATTGGATTGGGAAGGAGTTGTATATGACATCTCAGGCCATAGGAAGGGTCTCAGGATTGGTATAAGCATTGAGATATCACATCTCTGCTATCGGAAGGGTCTCAGGATTGGAATGGGAAGGAGTTGGATATCCCATCTCATGATAAAGGAAGGGTCTAAGGTTTGGAAGGGGAAAGATTTGGATATCACATCTCATGTTATAGGACGGGTCTCAATTTTGATATTAGAAGCATTGAGATAACAAATCTCATGATATCGGAAGGGTCTCAGGATTGGAATGGGAAGGAGTTGGATATCACATCTCATGATAAAGGAAGGGTCTAAGGTTTGGAAGGGGAAAGATTTGGATATCACATCTCAAGCTTCAGGAAGGGTCTCAGGTTTGGAAGGGGAAGGAGTTGGATATCACATCTCAAGCTTTAGGAAGGGTCTCAGGTTGGAATGGGAAGGAGTTGGATATCACATTTCATGTTATAGGAAGGGTCTCAGGATTGGAATGGGAAGGAGTTGGATATCACATCTCAAGCTTTAGGAAGGGTCTCAGGTTTGGTATAAGCATTGAGATAGCACATCTCATGCTATAGGAAGGGTCTCAGGATTGGAATGGGAAGGAGTTGGATATCACATCTCATGTTATAGGAAAGATCTCAGGTTTGGTATTAGAAGCATTGAGACATCACATCTCATGTTATAGGAAGGGTCTCAGGATTGGAATGGGAAGAAGTTGGATATCACATCTCATGCTATAGGAAGGGTCTCAGGTTTGGAAGGGGAAGGAGTTGGATATCCAATCTCATGTTATAGGACTGGTCTCAGGTTTGGTATTAGAAGCATTGAGATATCACATTGCATGCTGTAGGAAGGTTCTCAGGTTTGGAATGGGGAGGAATTGGGTATCACATCTCATGTCATAGGAAGGATCTCAGGTTTGGTATTAGAAGCATTGAGATATCACATCTCATGCTATAGGAATGGTCTCAGGATTGGAATGGGAAGGAGTTGGATATTACATTCTTGCTATAGAAGGGGTCTCATGTTTGGAATGGGAAGGAGTTGGATATCACATATGCTATAGGAAGGGTCTCAGGTTTGAAACGGGAAGGAGTTGGATATCACATCTCATGTTATAGGAAGGGTCTCAGGTTTGGTATAAGCATTGAGATATCACATCTCTGCTATCGGAAGTGTCTCAGGATTGGAATGGGAAGGTGTTGTATATCCCATCTCATGTTATAGGACGGGTCTCAGGTTTGTTATTAGAATCATTGAGATATCATATTGCATGCTGTAGAAAGGGTCTAAGGATTGGAATGGGAAGGACTTGGATATCACATCTCATGCTATAGGTAGGCTCTCAGGTTTGGAAAGGGAAGGAGTTCGATATCACATTTCATGTTAGAGGAAGGATCTCAGGTTTGGTATTAGAGGCATTGAGATATCACATCTCATGCTATAGGAAGGGTCTCAGGATTGGAATGGGAAGGAGTTGGATATCACATCTCATGCTATAGGAAGGGTCTCAGGTTTGGTATAAGCATTGAGATATCACATCTCATGCTATAGTAAGGGTCTCAGGATTGGAATGGGAAGGAGTTGGATATCACATCTCATGTTATAGGAAGGATCTCAGGTTTGGTATTAGAAGCATTGAGACATCACATCTCATGCTATCGGAAGGGTCTCAGGATTGGAATGGGAAGGAGTTGGATATCCCATCTCATGTTATAGGAAGAGTCTCAGGTTTGGTATTAGAAGCATTGAGATATCACATCTCATGCTATAGGAAGTGTATCAGGATTGGAATCGGAAGGACTTGGATATCACATCTCATGCTATAGGGAGGGTCTCAAGTTTGATATTAGAAGCATTGAGATATCACATCTCATGCTATAGGAAGGGTCTCAGGATTGGAATGGGAAGGAGTTGGATATCACATCTCATGCTATAGGAAGGGTCTCAGGTTTGGTATAAGCAGTGAGATATCACATCTCATGCTATAGGAAGTGTCTCAGGATTGGAATGGGAAGGAGTTGGATATCACATCTCATGTTATAGGAAGGATCTCAGGTTTGGTATAAGCATTGAGATATCACATCTCTGCTATCGGAAGGGTCTCAGGATTGGAATGGGAAGGAGTTGGATATTCCCATCTCATGTTATAGGAAGGGTCTCAGGTTTGGTATTAGAAGCATTGAGATATCACATCTCATGCTATAGGAAGGGTCTCAGGATTGGAATGGGAAGGACTTGGATATCACATCTCATGCTATAGGGAGGGTCTCAAGTTTGATATTAGAAGCATTGAGATATCACATCTCATGATATCGGAAGGGTCTCAGGGATGGAATGGGAAGGAGTTGGATATCACATCTCATGATAAAGGAAGGGTCTAAGGTTTGGAAGGGGAAGGAGTTTGATATCACATCTCATGCCATAGCATGGGTCTCAGGTTTGGTAGAAGCATTGGGATATCACATCTCATGCTATCGGAAGGGTATCAGGATTGGATTTGGAAGGAGTTGGATATCCCATCTCATGCTATAGGAAGGGTCTCAGGTTGGAATGGGAAGGAGTTGGATGTTGAATAATGGGTTTATAAAGCATTCTGAATACTATCTTGTGGAGCTCATTGGAAGGCTGTGGGAAGAGGAGAGAAGGCAGGGAACACGCATCTAAACCAGAGAGCTGGGAAGCGAGTACATGCAACGCGAAACGGTGCAGGGAGCAGGGACAGAAAGGTGGAACGCCTCTGAGGAGGAGCAGCTGGTAGTTAGCCTGCTCTGGAGAGGAGAATGTGATCACCACGGGAGTGCAGCCTTGAAACAAGAAGGGACGATGAAAACATGCTGACTGGAATAACAGATGGCAAATACACTTTCCAGAACAGTCGGTTTACCCGATAATGCATTGACGATTTCAGCAGTATACATTCAGCCTGTGAACAGTAGATTTTGATCCCCCCCTTGTATGGGTGACGAGTGGTTAAAAACATCAGGATTCGACTGAACAAATGCACGAACAGAGTACAAAATGGGAATCCACCAGAATTCGTATTTACCAAAACGCGAGGAAAGAACATGTTCTAGCTATTTTTGCTCGTTTTTAGCACTTTTCAATACGTCTAGCGGGTTACAGCTATATCTTGAATAATGGGTGTTATAAAGCATTCTGAGCACCGTGTATCTTTTGAAGCTCATTTGTTGATTTGAAGGCAGCGGGAAGAGGAGAGAAGGCAGGGAACACACGTCTAAACCAGAGAGCTGGGAAGCGAGTTGTTCTCTGCAACGCGAAACGATGCAGAGAACAAGCACAGAAAGGAAGAAGGAAAAGCGTGTAAACCAGAGAGCAGGGAAGCGAGTGTTTGCAACGTGAAACGGTGCAGAGAGCAGGGACAGAAAGGGAGAACTCCACTGAGGAGGAACAGCTGGTAGTTAGCCTTCTTTGGAGATGAGAACTTGATCACCACGGGAGAGGATTGTTGAGAGGGTTACATAGGGGGATGTCTGAGATCAGAAAATCCTGAGTATTCCCTGCAGTGTGTAGGGCCAGAGACATGAAGAGTTGCAGATCTCGTAAAAGTCCAGGTCAGGAAGCATACAGGTTCATTTTGAATTCTCCAAGTAGGCGGAGTTGAGTGGTAGGAGGCTAGGATGGAGAAGTCCATCCACTGAGAGAGGAAGGCGGTAGGCAAATAGCCACAGTGAGAGAATGGCCAGGAAAGAGAGAATGCATGCAGACAAGGCATTCGTGAGAGGAGTCGGCCTGCAAAGGAAAGCAATTTACTACAGGAATCAAGGATACTCCCCCTCAAGAACGGTTGGATCTGGGCATGGAGAGGAACTTGTCATCAGGGAGGAAAGTGTCAGAGCTCGAGACAGCGCTGGCCGTCATCCATGTCTCGGTTAGACCAAGGACATCAAGGTCGGGTTCTTCTAGGAAATGGCAGATGTCAGATGAGTGTTAACTGAGTGAGAGTTGAGAGTGGGGAGGGGTACAAATCAGTAATCCTTGCGGAGGTGTAGAAGGAGCCTGACCTAGGGCACATGAGGAAGGAGAGAGGAAAGGAAGCAGAAGAAGGGAGAGAAGACACAGCAGGAGTGCATTATCAATCCGGGAGCTAGGAGTGGTGAGGTTAGACGGGGAGGTCTGAGTCTCAGGATTTGAATGGGAAGTTCGATATCACATGTCATGCTATAGGAAGAGTCTCAGGATTGGAATGGGAAGGAGTTGGATATGATATCTCTTGTTATAGGGAGGGTCTCAGGTTTGGTATTAGAAGCACTGAGATATCAAATCACATCCTATCGGAAGGGTCTCAGGTTTGGTATTGGAAGAAATGAGATTTCAAATCTCAGACTGTGGGAATGGTCTCGGGTATGGTATTGGAAGGGGTGAAAAATCACATTTCATGCTACAGGAAGGGTCACAAGTTTGGAATGGGAAGGAGTTGGATTTCACATATACTACGGGAAGGGCCTCAGGTTTGGTATTAGAAGCATAGAGATATCACATCTCATATTATAGGAAGGGTCTCGATTGGAATGGGAAGGAGTTGGATATCACATCTCATGTTATAGGGAGGGTCTCAGTTTTGATATTAGAAGCATTGAGATATCACATATGCTATTGGAAGGGTC
Source organism: Ambystoma mexicanum (assembly GCF_040938575.1). Taxonomy (NCBI): domain Eukaryota; kingdom Metazoa; phylum Chordata; class Amphibia; order Caudata; family Ambystomatidae; genus Ambystoma; species Ambystoma mexicanum. The sequence continues at coordinate 1,504,758,986 of NC_090923.1, read as the reverse complement.
TCAGTATTGGAATGGGAAGGAGTTGGATATCACATCACATGTTATAGGGAGGGTCTCAGTTTTGATATTAGAAGCATTGAGATATCACATATGCTATTGGGAGGGTCTCAGTATTGGAATTGGAAGGAGTTGGATATCACATCTCATGCTATCGGAAGGGTCTCAGGATTGGAATGGGAAGTAGTTGGATATCACATATGCTAAAGGAAAGGTCTCAGGTTTGGAATGGGAAGGAGTTGGATATCACGTCTCATGTTATAGGAAGGGTCTCAGGATTGGAATGGGAAGGAGTTGAATATCACATCTCATGCTAAAGGAAGGGTCATCAGGTTCGGTATAAGCATTGAGATTTCACATATCTGCTATCGGAAGGGTCTCAGGATAGGAATGGGGAGGACTTAGATTTCACATCTCATACTATAGGGAGGGTCTCAGTTTTGATATTAGAAGCATTGAGCTATCACATCTCATGCTATCGGAAGGGTCTCAGGATTGGAATGGGATGGAGTTGGATATCACATCTCAAGCTATCTCAGGATTGTATTGGGAAGGAGTTTGATATCACATATCAAGCTATAGGACGGGTCTCAGGTTTGGAAGGGGAAGGATTTGGATCTCACATCTCAAGCTATCTCAGGATTGGAATGGGAAGGAGTTTGATATTTCATCTCAAGCTATAGGAAGGGTCTCAGGTTTGGAAAGGGAAGGATTTGGATTTCACATCTCATGTTATAGGATGGTTCTCATGTTTGGTTTTAGAAGCATTGAGATATCACATCTCATGCTATGGGAAGGGTCTCAGGTTTGGAATGGGAAGGAGTTGGATATCACATCTCATGCTAAAGGAAAGGTCTCAGGTCTGGAAGGGGAAGGATTTGGATCTCACATCTCATGTTTTAGGACGGGTCTCAGGTTTGGTATTAGAAGCATTGAAATATCACATCTCATGGTATAGGAAGGGTCCCAGGATTGGAATGGGAAGGAGTTGGATATCACATTGAATGGGAAGGAGTTTGATATTACATCTCAAGCTATAGGAAGGGCCTCAGGTTTGGAAAGGGAATGATTTGGATTTCACATCTCATGTTATAGGATGGTTCTCATGTTTGGTTTTAGAAGCATTGAAATATCACATCTCATGCTATCGGAAGGGTCTCAGGTTTGGAATGGGAAGGAGTTTCATATCACATCTCATGTTAGAGGTAGGATCTCAGGTTTGGTATTAGAGGCATTGAGATATGACATCTCATGCCATCAGAAGGGTCTCGGGATTGGAATGGGAAGGAGTTGGATATCACATCTCATGCTAAAGGGAGGGTCTAAGGTTTGGAAGGGGAAGGATTTGGACATCACATCTCATGTTATTGGAAAGATCTGAGGTTTGGTATTAGAAGCATTGAGATATCACATCTCATGCTATCGGAAGGGTCTCAGGTTTGGTATAAGCATTGAGATATCACATCTCTGCTATCGGAAGGGTCTCAGGATTGGAAGGGGAAGGATTTGGATATCACATCTCATGTTATTGGACCGGTCTCAGGTTTGGTATTAGAAGCATTGAGATATCAAGTCTCATGGTATAGGACGGGAGTTTGATATCACATCTCATGCTATGGGAAGGGTCTCAGGTTTGGAATGGGAAGGAGTTGGATATCACATCTCATGCTAAAGGAAAGGTCTCAGGTCTGGAAGGGGAAGGATTTGGATCTCACATCTCATGTTTTAGGACGGGTCTCAGGTTTGGTATTAGAAGCATTGAAATATCACATCTCATGGTATAGGAAGGGTCCCAGGATTGGAATGGGAAGGAGTTGGATATCACATTGAATGGGAAGGAGTTTGATATTACATCTCAAGCTATAGGAAGGGCCTCAGGTTTGGAAAGGGAATGATTTGGATTTCACATCTCATGTTATAGGATGGTTCTCATGTTTGGTTTTAGAAGCATTGAAATATCACATCTCATGCTATCGGAAGGGTCTCAGGTTTGGAATGGGAAGGAGTTTGATATCACATCTCATGTTAGAGGTAGGATCTCAGGTTTGGTATTAGAGGCATTGAGATATGACATCTCATGCCATCAGAAGGGTCTCGGGATTGGAATGGGAAGGAGTTGGATATCACATCTCATGCTAAAGGGAGGGTCTAAGGTTTGGAAGGGGAAGGATTTGGACATCACATCTCATGTTATTGGAAGGATCTGAGGTTTGGTATTAGAAGCATTGAGATATCACATCTCATGCTATCGGAAGGGTCTCAGGTTTGGTATAAGCATTGAGATATCACATCTCTGCTATCGGAAGGGTCTCAGGATTGGAAGGGGAAGGATTTGGATATCACATCTCATGTTATTGGACCGGTCTCAGGTTTGGTATTAGAAGCATTGAGATATCAAGTCTCATGGTATAGGACGGGAGTTTGATATCACATCTCATGCCATGGTATGGTTCTCAGGTTTTGTAGAAGCATTGGGATATCACATCTCATGCTATCGGAAGGGTATCAGGATTGGATTTGGAAGGAGTTGGATATCCCATCTCATGCTATAGGAAGGGTCTCAGGTTGGAATAGAAGGAGTTGGATATCACATCTCATGTTATAGGAAGGGTCTCAGGATTGGAATGGGAAGGACTTGGATATCACATCTCATGTTATAGGAAGGATCTCAGGTTTTGTATTAGAAGCATTGAGATATCACATCTCATGCTATAGGAAGGGTCTCAGGATTGGAATGTGAAGGATTTGGATATCACATCTCATGCTAAAGGAAGGGTCTCAGGTTTGGTATAAGCATTGAGATATCACATCTCTGCTATCGGAAGGGTCTAAGGATTGGATTGGGAAGGAATTGGATATCCCTTCTCATGCTACAGGAAGGGTCTCAGGTTGGAATGGGTAGGAGTTGGATATCACATCTCATGTTATAGGAAGGGTCTCAAGATTGGAATGGGAAGGAATTGGATATCACATCTCTTGCTATAGGAAGGGTCTCAGGTTTTCTATTAGAAACATTGAGATATGACATCTCATGCTATAGGAAGGGTTTCAGTATTGGAATGGGAAGGATTTGGATATCACATCTCATGCTAAAGGAAGGGTCTCAGGTTTGGAAGGGGAAGGATTTGGATATCATATCTCATGTTATAGGACGTATCTCATGTTATAGGACGGGTCCCAGGTTTGGTATTAGAAGCATTGAGATATCACATCTCAAGCTATAGGAAGGGTCTCATGATTGGAATGGGAAGGAGTTGGATATCACATCTCATGCTATAGGAGGAGTCTCAGGATTGGAATGGGAAGGAGTTGGATATCACGTCTCATGTTATAGGAAGGGTCTCAGGATTGGAATGGGAAGGAGTTGAATATCACATCTCATGCTAAAGGAAGGGTATCAGGTTTGATAGAAGCATTGAGATATCACATCTCTTGCTATAGGAAGGAACTCAGGATTGGAATGGGAAGGAGTTGGATATCACATCTAATGCCATAGGAAGGGTCATCAGGTTTGGTATAAGCATTGAGATATCACATCTCTGCTATCGGAAGGGTCTCAGGATAGGAATGGGAAGGACTTAGAATTCACATCTCATACTATTGGGAGGGTCTCAGTTTTGATATTAGAAGCATTGAGCTATCACATCTCATGCTATCGGAAGGGTCTCAGGATTGGAATGGGATGGAGTTGGATATCACATCTCAAGCTATCTCAGGATTGGAATGGGAAGGAGTTTGATATTTCATCTCAAGCTATAGGAAGGGTCTCAGGTTTGGAAAGGGAAGGATTTGGATTTCACATCTCATGTTATAGGATGGTTCTCATGTTTGGTTTTAGAAGCATTGAGATATCACATCTCATGCTATCGGAAGGGTCTCAGGTTTGGAAAGGGAAGGATTTGGATTTCACAGGTTATAGGATGGTTCTCAGGTTTGGTTTTAGAAGCATTAAATTATAACATCTCATGCTATAGGAAGGGTCTCAGGTTTGGAATGGGAAGGAGTTGGATATCACATCTCTGCTATCTGAAGGGTCTCAGGATTGGAATGGGAAGGAGTTGGATATCCCATCTCGTTATAGGAAGGGTCTCAGGTTTGGTATTAGAAGCAATGAGATATCACATCTAATGCTATAGGAAGGGTCTAAGGTTTGGAAGGGGACGGATTTGGGTATCACATCTCATGTTATAGGTCCGGTCTCAGGTTTGGTATTTGAAGCATTGAGGTATCAAGTCTCATGGTATAGGACGGGTCTCAGAATTAAAATGAGAAGGAGTTGGATATCACATCTCAAGCTATAGGAAGGGTCTCATGATTGGAATGGGAAGGAGTTGGATATCACATCTCATGTTATAGGAAGGGTCTCAGGATTGGAATGGGAAGGACTTGGATATCACATCTCATTCTATAGGAAGGCTCTCAGGGTTGGAAGGGGAAGGAGTTGGATATCACATTTCATGTTAGAGGTAGGATCTCAGGTTTGGTTTTAGAGGCATTGAGATATCACATCTCATGCCATCAGAAGGGTCTCAGGATTGGAATGGGAAGGAGTTGGATATCAAATCTCATGCTAAAGGGATGGTCTAAGGTTTGGAAGGGGAGGGATTTGGACATCATATCTCATGTTATTGGAAGGATCTCAGGTTTGGTATTAGAAGCATTGAGATATCACATCTCATGCTATCGGAAGGGTCTTAGGTTTGGTATAAGCATTGAGATATCACATCTCTGCTATCGGAAGGGTCTCAGGATTGGAATGGGAAGGATTTGGATATCACAATTCATGTTATAGGAAGGGTCTCAGGTTTGGTATTAGAAGCATTGAGATATCACATCTCATGTTATAGGAAGGGTCTCAGGTTTAATATTAGAAGCATTGAGATATCACATCTCATGCTATAGGAAGGGTCTCAGGAATGGAATGGGAAGGACTTGGATATCACATCTCATGATAAAGGAAGGGTCTAAGGTTTGGAAGGGGAAGGATTTGGATATCACATCTCATGTTATTGGACCGGTCTCAGGTTTGGTATTAGAAGCATTGAGATATCAAGTCTCATGGTATAGGACGGGAGTTTGATATCACATCTCATGCCATGGTATGGGTCTCAGGTTTTGTAGAAGCATTGGGATATCACATCTCATGCTATCGGAAGGGTATCAGGATTGGATTTGGAAGGAGTTGGATATCCCATCTCATGCTATAGGAAGGGTCTCAAGTTGGAATAGAAGGAGTTGGATATCACATCTCATGTTATAGGAAGGGTCTCAGGATTGGAATGGGAAGGACTTCGATATCACATCTCATGCTGTAGGAAGGGTCTCAGGTTTGGAAAAGGAAGGAGTTGGATATCACATTTCATGTTAGAGGTAGGATCTCAGGTTTGGTATTAGAGGCATTGAGATATCACATCTCATGCTATCAGAAGGGTATCAGGATTGGAATGGGAAGGAGTTGGATATCACACCTCATGCTAAAGGAAGGGTCTCAGGTTTGGAAGGGGAAGGATTTGGATATCACATCTCATGTTATAGGACGGGTCTCAGGTTTGGTATTAGAAGCATTGTGATATCACATCTCATGCTATAGGATGTGTCTCAGGATCGGAATGGGAAGGAGTTGGATATCACATCTCATGCTATAGGAAGGGTTTCAGGTTTGGTAGAAGCATTGAGATATCACATCTCATGCTATAGGAAGAGTCTCAGGTTTGGGAAGGGAAGGATTTGGATTTCACATCTCATGTTATAGGATGGTTCTCATGTTTGGTTTTTGAAGCATTGAGATATCACAGCTCATGCTATCGGAAGGGTCTCAGGTTTGGAATGGGAAGGAGTTGGATATCACATCTCATGTTATAGGAAGGGTCTCAGGTTTGGAATGGGAAGGAGTTGGATATGACATCTCTTGTTATAAGGAGGGTCTCAGGATTTGAATGGTAAGGAGTTGGATATCACATCTCATGCTATAGGAAGGGTCTCAGGTTGGAATGGGAAGGAGTTGGATATCACATCTCATGTTATATACAGGAAGGGTCTCAGGATTGGAATGGGAAGGATTTGGATATCACATCTCTTGCTATAGGAAGGGTCTCAGGTTTTTTATTAGAAACCTTGAGATATCAAATCTCATGCTATAGGAAGGGTTTTAGGATTGGAATGGGAAGTATTTGGATATCACATCTCATGCTAAAGGAAGGGTCTCAGGTTTGGAAGGGGAAGGATTTGGATATCACATCTCATCCAATAGGAAGGGTCTCAGGTTTGGAATGGGAAGGAATTGGATATCACATCTCATGTTATAGGAAGGGTCTCAAGTTTTTTATTAGAAACATTGAGATATCACATCTCATGTTATAGGACGGTTCCCAGGTTTGGTATTAGAAGCATTGAGATATCACATCTCATGGTATAGGAAGGGTCTCAGGGTTGGAATGGGAAGGAGTTGGATATCACATCTCATCCAATAGGAAGGGTCTCAGGTTTGGAATGGGAAGGAATTGGATATCACATCTCATGTTATAGGAAGGATCTCAGGTTTGGTATTAGAAGCATTGAGATATCACATCTCATGCTATAGGAAGGGTCTCAGGAATGGAATGTGAAGGATTTGGATATCACATCTCATGCTAAAGGAAGGGTCTCAGGTTTGGTAGAAGCATTGAGAAATCACATCTCATGCTATAGGAAGGGTCTCAGGATTTGAATGGCAAGGAGTTGGATATCACATCTCATGCCATAGGAAGGGTCTCAGGTTTGGTATAAGCATTGAGATATCACATCTCTGCTATCGGAAGGTTCTCAGGATTGGATTGGGAAGGAGTTGGATATCCCTTCTCATGCTATAGGAAGTGTCTCAGGTTGGAATGGGAAGGAGTTGAATATCACATCTCATGTTATAGGAAGGGTCTCAGGATTGGAATGGGAAGGATTTGGATATCACATCTCTTGCTATAGGAAGGGTCTCAGGATTGGAATGGGAAGGATTTGGATATCACATCTCATGTCATAGGAAGGATCTCAGGATTGGTATTAGAAGCATTGATATATCACATCTCATGCTATAGGAATGGTCTCAGGATTGGAATGGGTAGGAGTTGGATATTACATTCTTGCTATAGGAAGGGTCTCATGTTTGGAATGGGAAGGAGTTGGATATCACATATGCTATCTGAAGTGTCTCAGGTTTGGAACGGGAAGGAGTTGGATATCACATCTCACGTTATAGGAAGGGTCTCAGGTTTGGTATAAGCATTGAGATATCACATCTCTGCTATCAGGAGTGGCTCAGGATTGGAATGGGAAGGAGTTGGATATCCCATCTCATGTTAAAGGACGGGTCTCTGGTTTGGTATTAGAATCATTGAGATATCACATCGCATGCTGTAGGAAGGGTCTAAGGATTGGAATGGGATGGACTTGGATATCACATCTCATGCTATAGGTAGGCTCTCAGGTTTGGTATAAGCATTGAGATATCACATCTCATGCTATAGGAAGGGTCTCAGGATTGGAATGGGAAGGATTTGGATATCACATCTCATGCTATAGGAAGGGTCTCAGGTTTGGTATAAGCATGGAGATATCACTTCTCATGCTATAGGAAGGGTCTCAGGATTGGAATGGGAAGGTGTTGGATATCACATCTCATGCTATAGGAAGGGTCTCAGATTTGGTATAAGCATTGAGATATCACATCTCATGCTATAGGAAGGGTCTCAGGATTGGAATGGGAAGGAGTTTTATATGACATCTCAGGCCTTAGGAAGGGTCTCAGGTTTGGTATAAGCATTGAGATATCACATCTCTGCTATCGGAAGGGTCTCAGGTTTGGAATCGGAAGGAGTTGGATATCCCATCTCATGTTATAGGAAGGGTCTCAGGTTTGGTATTAGAAGCATTGAGATATCACATCTCATGCTATAGGAAGGGTCTCAGGATTGGAATGGGAAGGACTTGGATGTCACATCTCATGCTATAGGGAGGGTCTCAAGTTTGATATTAGAAGCATTGAGATAACAAATCTCATGATATCGGAAGGGTCTCAGGATTGGAATGGGAAGGAGTTGGATATCACATCTCATGATAAAGGAAGGGTCTAAGGTTTGGAAGGGGAAGGATTTGGATATCACATCTCATGTTATAGGACGGGTCTCAGGTTTGGTATTAGAAGCATTGAGATATCAAGTCTCATGGTATAAGAAGGGTCTCAGAATTGGAATGGGAAGGAGTTGGATATCACATCTCAAGTTATAGGAAGCGTCTCAGGATTGGAATGGGAAGGAGTTTGATATCACATCTCATGCCATAGTATGGGTCTCAGGTTTGGTAGAAGCATTGGGATATCACATCTCATGCTATCGGAAGGGTATCAGTATTGGATTTGGAAGGAGTTGGATATCCCATCTCATGCTATAGGAAGGGTCTCAGGTTAGAATGGGAAGGAGTTGGATATCACATTTCATGTTATAGGAAGGGTCTCAGGATTGGAATGGGAAGGACTTGGATATCATATCTCATGCTATAGGAAGGCTCTCAGGTTTGGAAGGGGAAGGAGTTGGATATCACATTTCATGTTAGAGGAAGGATCTCAGGTTTGGTATTAGGGGCCTTGAGATATCACATCTCATGCTATAGGAAGGGTCTCAGGATTGAATGGGAAGGAGTTGGATATCACATCTCAAGCTATAGGAAGGGTCTCAGGTTTGGTATAAGCATTGAGATATCACATCTCATGCTATAGGAAGGGTCTCAGGATTGGAATGGGAAGAAGTTGGATATCACATCTCATGCTATAGGAAGGGTCTCAGGTTTGGTATAAGCATTGAGATATCACATCTCATGCTATAGGAAGGGTCTCAGGGTTGGAATGGGAAGGAGTTGTATATGACATCTCATGCCATAGGAAGGGTCTCAGGTTTGGTATAAGCATTGAGATATCACATCACATGCTATAGGAAGGGTCTCAGGATTGGAATGGGAAGGACTTGGATATCACATCTCATGCTATAGGCAGGGTCTCAGGTTTGGAAAGGGATGGAGATGGATATCATATTTCATGTTAGAGGTAGGATCTCAGGTTTGGTATTAGAGGCATTGAGATATCACATCTCATGCTATCAGAAGGGTCTCAGGATTGGAATGGGAAGGAATTGGATATCACATTTCATGCTAAAGGCAGGGTCACAGGTTTGGAAGGGGAAGGATTTGGAAATCACATCTCATATTATAGGAAGGATCTCAGGTTTGGTATTAGAAGCATTGAGATATCACATCTCATGCTATCGGAAGGATCTCAGGTTTGGTATAAGAGGCATTGAGATATCACATCTCATGCTATAGGAAGGGTCTCAGGATTGGAATGGGAAGGAGTTGGATATCACATCTCATGTTATAGGAAGGATCTCAGGTTTGGTATTAGAAGCATTGAGACATCACATCTCATGCTATAGGAAGGGTCTCAGGATTGGAATGGGAAGGAGTTGGATATCACATCTCATGCTATAGGAAGGGTCTCAGGTTTGGTATAAGCATTGAGATATCACATCTCATGCTATAGGAAGGGTCTCAGGATTGGAATGGGAAGGAGTTGGATATCACATCTCATGCTATAGGAAGGGTCTCAGGTTTGGTATAAGCATTGAGATATCACATCTTATGCTATAGGAAGGGTCTCAGGTTTGGTATAAGCATTGAGATATCACATCTCATGCTATAGGAAGGGTCTCAGGATTGGAATGGGAAGAAGTTGGATATCACATCTCATGCTATAGGAAGGGTCTCAGGTTTGGTATAAGCATTGAGATATCACATCTCATGCTATAGGAAGGGTCTCAGGGTTGGAATGGGAAGGAGTTGTATATGACATCTCATGCCATAGGAAGGGTCTCAGGTTTGGTATAAGCATTGAGATATCACATCACATGCTATAAGAAGGGTCTCAGGATTGGAATGGGAAGGACTTGGATATCACATCTCATGCTATAGGCAGGGTCTCAGGTTTTCTATTAGAAACATTGAGATATGACATCTCATGCTATAGGAAGGGTTTCAGTATTGGAATGGGAAGGATTTGGATATCACATCTCATGCTAAAGGAAGGGTCTCAGGTTTGGAAGGGGAAGGATTTGGATATCATATCTCATGTTATAGGACGTATCTCATGTTATAGGACGGGTCCCAGGTTTGGTATTAGAAGCATTGAGATATCACATCTCAAGCTATAGGAAGGGTCTCATGATTGGAATGGGAAGGAGTTGGATATCACATCTCATGCTATAGGAGGAGTCTCAGGATTGGAATGGGAAGGAGTTGGATATCACGTCTCATGTTATAGGAAGGGTCTCAGGATTGGAATGGGAAGGAGTTGAATATCACATCTCATGCTAAAGGAAGGGTATCAGGTTTGATAGAAGCATTGAGATATCACATCTCATGCTATAGGAAGGAACTCAGGATTGGAATGGGAAGGAGTTGGATATCACATCTAATGCCATAGGAAGGGTCATCAGGTTTGGTATAAGCATTGAGATATCACATCTCTGCTATCGGAAGGGTCTCAGGATAGGAATGGGAAGGACTTAGAATTCACATCTCATACTATTGGGAGGGTCTCAGTTTTGATATTAGAAGCATTGAGCTATCACATCTCATGCTATCGGAAGGGTCTCAGGATTGGAATGGGATGGAGTTGGATATCACATCTCAAGCTATCTCAGGATTGGAATGGGAAGGAGTTTGATATTTCATCTCAAGCTATAGGAAGGGTCTCAGGTTTGGAAAGGGAAGGATTTGGATTTCACATCTCATGTTATAGGATGGTTCTCATGTTTGGTTTTAGAAGCATTGAGATATCACATCTCATGCTATCGGAAGGGTCTCAGGTTTGGAAAGGGAAGGATTTGGATTTCACAGGTTATAGGATGGTTCTCAGGTTTGGTTTTAGAAGCATTAAATTATAACATCTCATGCTATAGGAAGGGTCTCAGGTTTGGAATGGGAAGGAGTTGGATATCACATCTCTGCTATCTGAAGGGTCTCAGGATTGGAATGGGAAGGAGTTGGATATCCCATCTCGTTATAGGAAGGGTCTCAGGTTTGGTATTAGAAGCAATGAGATATCACATCTAATGCTATAGGAAGGGTCTAAGGTTTGGAAGGGGACGGATTTGGGTATCACATCTCATGTTATAGGACCGGTCTCAGGTTTGGTATTTGAAGCATTGAGGTATCAAGTCTCATGGTATAGGACGGGTCTCAGAATTAAAATGAGAAGGAGTTGGATATCACATCTCAAGCTATAGGAAGGGTCTCATGATTGGAATGGGAAGGAGTTGGATATCACATCTCATGTTATAGGAAGGGTCTCAGGATTGGAATGGGAAGGACTTGGATATCACATCTCATTCTATAGGAAGGCTCTCAGGGTTGGAAGGGGAAGGAGTTGGATATCACATTTCATGTTAGAGGTAGGATCTCAGGTTTGGTTTTAGAGGCATTGAGATATCACATCTCATGCCATCAGAAGGGTCTCAGGATTGGAATGGGAAGGAGTTGGATATCAAATCTCATGCTAAAGGGATGGTCTAAGTTTTGGAAGGGGAGGGATTTGGACATCATATCTCATGTTATTGGAAGGATCTCAGGTTTGGTATTAGAAGCATTGAGATATCACATCTCATGCTATCGGAAGGGTCTTAGGTTTGGTATAAGCATTGAGATATCACATCTCTGCTATCGGAAGGGTCTCAGGATTGGAATGGGAAGGATTTGGATATCACAATTCATGTTATAGGAAGGGTCTCAGGTTTGGTATTAGAAGCATTGAGATATCACATCTCATGTTATAGGAAGGGTCTCAGGTTTAATATTAGAAGCATTGAGATATCACATCTCATGCTATAGGAAGGGTCTCAGGAATGGAATGGGAAGGACTTGGATATCACATCTCATGATAAAGGAAGGGTCTAAGGTTTGGAAGGGGAAGGATTTGGATATCACATCTCATGTTATTGGACCGGTCTCAGGTTTGGTATTAGAAGCATTGAGATATCAAGTCTCATGGTATAGGACGGGAGTTTGATATCACATCTCATGCCATGGTATGGGTCTCAGGTTTTGTAGAAGCATTGGGATATCACATCTCATGCTATCGGAAGGGTATCAGGATTGGATTTGGAAGGAGTTGGATATCCCATCTCATGCTATAGGAAGGGTCTCAAGTTGGAATAGAAGGAGTTGGATATCACATCTCATGTTATAGGAAGGGTCTCAGGATTGGAATGGGAAGGACTTGGATATCACATCTCATGCTGTAGGAAGGGTCTCAGGTTTGGAAAAGGAAGGAGTTGGATATCACATTTCATGTTAGAGGTAGGATCTCAGGTTTGGTATTAGAGGCATTGAGATATCACATCTCATGCTATCAGAAGGGTATCAGGATTGGAATGGGAAGGAGTTGGATATCACATCTCATGCTAAAGGGAGGGTCTCAGGTTTGGAATGGGAAGGATTTGGATATCACATCTCATGTTATAGGAAGGACCTTAGGTTTGGTATTAGAAGCATTGAGATATCACATCTCATGCTATAGGAAGGGTCTCGGGATTGGAATGGGAAGGAGTTGGATATCACATCTCATGTTATAGGAAGGATCTCAGGTTTGGTATTAGAAGCATTGAGATATCTCATCTCATGCTATAGGAAGGGTCTCAGGATTGGAATGGGAAGGAGTTGGATATCACATCTCATGCTATGGGAAGGGTCTCAGGTTTGGTATAAGCATTGAAATATCACATCTCTGCTATCGGAAGGGACTCAGGATTGGAATGGGAGGAGCTGGATATCACACCTCATGCTAAAGGAAGGGTCTCAGGTTTGGAAGGGGAAGGATTTGGATATCACATCTCATGTTATAGGACGGGTCTCAGGTTTGGTATTAGAAGCATTGTGATATCACATCTCATGCTATAGGATGTGTCTCAGGATTGGAATGGGAAGGAGTTGGATATCACATCTCATGCTATAGGAAGGGTTTCAGGTTTGGTAGAAGCATTGAGATATCACATCTCATGCTATAGGAAGAGTCTCAGGTTTGGGAAGGGAAGGATTTGGATTTCACATCTCATGTTATAGGATGGTTCTCATGTTTGGTTTTTGAAGCATTGAGATATCACAGCTCATGCTATCGGAAGGGTCTCAGGTTTGGAATGGGAAGGAGTTGGATATCACATCTCATGTTATAGGAAGGGTCTCAGGTTTGGAATGGGAAGGAGTTGGATATGACATCTCTTGTTATAAGGAGGGTCTCAGGATTTGAATGGTAAGGAGTTGGATATCACATCTCATGCTATAGGAAGGGTCTCAGGTTGGAATGGGAAGGAGTTGGATATCACATCTCATGTTATATACAGGAAGGGTCTCAGGATTGGAATGGGAAGGATTTGGATATCACATCTCTTGCTATAGGAAGGGTCTCAGGTTTTTTATTAGAAACCTTGAGATATCAAATCTCATGCTATAGGAAGGGTTTTAGGATTGGAATGGGAAGTATTTGGATATCACATCTCATGCTAAAGGAAGGGTCTCAGGTTTGGAAGGGGAAGGATTTGGATATCACATCTCATCCAATAGGAAGGGTCTCAGGTTTGGAATGGGAAGGAATTGGATATCACATCTCATGTTATAGGAAGGGTCTCAAGTTTTTTATTAGAAACATTGAGATATCACATCTCATGTTATAGGACGGTTCCCAGGTTTGGTATTAGAAGCATTGAGATATCACATCTCATGGTATAGGAAGGGTCTCAGGGTTGGAATGGGAAGGAGTTGGATATCACATCTCATCCAATAGGAAGGGTCTCAGGTTTGGAATGGGAAGGAATTGGATATCACATCTCATGTTATAGGAAGGATCTCAGGTTTGGTATTAGAAGCATTGAGATATAACATCTCATGCTATAGGAAGGGTCTCAGGATTGGAATGTGAAGGATTTGGATATCACATCTCATGCTAAAGGAAGGGTCTCAGGTTTGGTAGAAGCATTGAGAAATCACATCTCATGCTATAGGAAGGGTCTCAGGATTTGAATGGCAAGGAGTTGGATATCACATCTCATGCCATAGGAAGGGTCTCAGGTTTGGTATAAGCATTGAGATATCACATCTCTGCTATCGGAAGGTTCTCAGGATTGGATTGGGAAGGAGTTGGATATCCCTTCTCATGCTATAGGAAGTGTCTCAGGTTGGAATGGGAAGGAGTTGAATATCACATCTCATGTTATAGGAAGGGTCTCAGGATTGGAATGGGAAGGATTTGGATATCACATCTCTTGCTATAGGAAGGGTCTCAGGATTGGAATGGGAAGGATTTGGATATCACATCTCATGCTATAGGAATGGTCTCAGGATTGGAATGGGTAGGAGTTGGATATTACATTCTTGCTATAGGAAGGGTCTCATGTTTGGAATGGGAAGGAGTTGGATATCACATATGCTATCTGAAGTGTCTCAGGTTTGGAACGGGAAGGAGTTGGATATCACATCTCACGTTATAGGAAGGGTCTCAGGTTTGGTATAAGCATTGAGATATCACATCTCTGCTATCAGGAGTGGCTCAGGATTGGAATGGGAAGGAGTTGGATATCCCATCTCATGTTAAAGGACGGGTCTCTGGTTTGGTATTAGAATCATTGAGATATCACATCGCATGCTGTAGGAAGGGTCTAAGGATTGGAATGGGATGGACTTGGATATCACATCTCATGCTATAGGTAGGCTCTCAGGTTTGGTATAAGCATTGAGATATCACATCTCATGCTATAGGAAGGGTCTCAGGATTGGAATGGGAAGGATTTGGATATCACATCTCATGCTATAGGAAGGGTCTCAGGTTTGGTATAAGCATGGAGATATCACTTCTCATGCTATAGGAAGGGTCTCAGGATTGGAATGGGAAGGTGTTGGATATCACATCTCATGCTATAGGAAGGGTCTCAGATTTGGTATAAGCATTGAGATATCACATCTCATGCTATAGGAAGGGTCTCAGGATTGGAATGGGAAGGAGTTGTATATGACATCTCAGGCCTTAGGAAGGGTCTCAGGTTTGGTATAAGCATTGAGATATCACATCTCTGCTATCGGAAGGGTCTCAGGATTGGAATGGGAAGGACCTGAGAACCTTCCTATAGCATGAGATGTGATGTCTCAATGCTTCTAATACCAAACCTGAGATCCTTCCTATAACATGAGATGTGATATCCAACTCCTTCCCATTCCAATCCTGAGACCCTTATGATAGAATGAGATGTGATATCTCAATGCCTCTTATACCAAACCTGAGATCCTTCCGATAGCATGCGATGTGATATCTCAATGCTTCTAATACCAAACCTTAGATCCTTCCTATAATATGATGTGATTTCCAAATCCTTCCCCTTCCAAACCTGAGACTCTCCCTTTAGCATGAAATGTGATATCCAACTCCTTCCCATTCCAATCCTGAGACCCTTCTGATAGCATGAGATGTGATATCTCAATGCCTCTAATACCAAACCTGAGATCCTACCTCTAACATGAAATTTGATATCCATCTCCTTCCCTTTCCAAACCGAGACCCTGCCTATAGCATGAGATGTGATATCCAAGTCCTTCCCATTCCAATCCTGAGACCCTTCTTATAGCATGTGATGTGATATCTCAATGCTTATACCAAACCTGAGACCCTTCCTATGGCATGAGATGTAATATACAACTCCTTCCTATTCCAACCCTGAGACCCTTCCTATAGCATGAGATGTGATATCTCAATGCTTATACCAAACCTGAGACCCTTCCTATAGCATGAGATGTGATATCCAACTTCTTCCCATTCCAATGCTGAGACTCTTCCTATAGCATGAGATGTGATATCTCAATGCTTATACCAAACCTGAGACCCTTCCTATAGCATAAGATGTGATATCTCAATGCTTATACCAAACCTGAGACCCTTCCTATAGCATGAGATGTGATATCCAACTCCTTCCCATTCCAATCCTGAGACCCTTCCTATAGCATGAGATGTGATATCTCAATGCTTATACCAAACCTGAGACCCTTCCTATAGCATGAGATGTGATATCCAACTCCTTCCCATTCCAATCCTGAGACCCTTCCTATAGCATGAGATGTGATGTCTCAATGCTTCTAATACCAAACATGAGATGTGATATCCAACTCCTTCCCATTCCAATCCTGAGACCCTTCCTATAGCATGAGATGTGATATCTCAATGCCTCTTATACCAAACCTGAGATCCTTCCGATAGCATGAGATGTGATATCTCAATGCTTCTAATACCAAACCTGAGATCCTTCCTATAATATGAGATGTGATTTCCAAATCCTTCCCCTTCCAAACCTGAGACCCTCCCTTTAGCATGAAATGTGATATCCAACTCCTTCCCATTCCAATCCTGAGACCCTTCTGATAGCATGAGATGTGATATCTCAATGCCTCTAATACCAAACCTGAGATCCTACCTCTAACATGAAATGTGATATCCATCTCCATCCCTTTCCAAACCTGAGACCCTGCCTATAGCATGAGATGTGATATCCAAGTCCTTCCCATTCCAATCCTGAGACCCTTCCTATAGCATGTGATGTGATATCTCAATGCTTATACCAAACCTGAGACCCTTCCTATGGCATGAGATGTCATATACAACTCCTTCCCATTCCAACCCTGAGACCCTTCCTATAGCATGAGATGTGATATCTCAATGCTTATACCAAACCTGAGACCCTTCCTATAGCATGAGATGTGATATCCAACTTCTTCCCATTCCAATCCTGAGACCCTTCCTATAGCATGAGATGTGATATCTCAATGCTTATACCAAACCTGAGACCCTTCCTATAGCTTGAGATGTGATATCCAACTCCTTCCCATTCAATCCTGAGACCCTTCCTATAGCATGAGATGTGATATCTCAAAGCCCCTAATACCAAACCTGAGATCCTTCCTCTAACATGAAATGTGATATCCAACTCCTTCCCCTTCCAAACCTGAGAGCCTTCCTATAGCATGAGATATGATATCCAAGTCCTTCCCATTCCAATCCTGAGACCCTTCCTATAACATGAAATGTGATATCCAACTCCTTCCCATTCTAACCTGAGACCCTGCCTATAGCATGAGATGTGATATCCAAGTCCTTCCCATTCCAATCCTGAGACCCTTCTTATAGCATGTGATGTGATATCTCAATGCTTATACCAAACCTGAGACCCTTCCTATGGCATGAGATGTCATATACAACTCCTTCCCATTCCAACCCTGAGACCCTTCCTATAGCATGAGATGTGATATCTCAATGCTTATACCAAATCTGAGACCCTTCCTATAGCATGAGATGTGATATCCAACTTCTTCCCATTCCAATCCTGAGACCCTTCCTATAGCATGAGATGTGATATCTCAATGCTTATACCAAACCTGAGACCCTTCCTATAGCATAAGATGTGATATCTCAATGCTTATACCAAACCTGAGACCCTTCCTATAGCATGAGATGTGATATCCAACTCCTTCCCATTCCAATCCTGAGACCCTTCCTATAGCATGAGATGTGATATCTCAATGCTTATACCAAACCTGAGACCCTTCCTATAGCATGAGATGTGATATCCAACTCCTTCCCATTCCAATCCTGAGACCCTTCCTATAGCATGAGATGTGATGTCTCAATGCTTCTAATACCAAACCTGCGATCCTTCCTATAACATGAGATGTGATATCCAACTCCTTCCCATTCCAATCCTGAGACCCTTCCTATAGCATGAGATGTGATATCTCAATGCCTCTTATACCAAACCTGAGATCCTTCCGATAGCATGAGATGTGATATCTCAATGCTTCTAATACCAAACCTGAGATCCTTCCTATAATATGAGATGTGATTTCCAAATCCTTCCCCTTCCAAACCTGAGACCCTCCCTTTAGCATGAAATGTGATATCCAACTCCTTCCCATTCCAATCCTGAGACCCTTCTGATAGCATGAGATGTGATATCTCAATGCCTCTAATACCAAACCTGAGATCCTACCTCTAACATGAAATGTGATATCCATCTCCATCCCTTTCCAAACCTGAGACCCTGCCTATAGCATGAGATGTGATATCCAAGTCCTTCCCATTCCAATCCTGAGACCCTTCCTATAGCATGTGATGTGATATCTCAATGCTTATACCAAACCTGAGACCCTTCCTATGGCATGAGATGTCATATACAACTCCTTCCCATTCCAACCCTGAGACCCTTCCTATAGCATGAGATGTGATATCTCAATGCTTATACCAAACCTGAGACCCTTCCTATAGCATGAGATGTGATATCCAACTTCTTCCCATTCCAATCCTGAGACCCTTCCTATAGCATGAGATGTGATATCTCAATGCTTATACCAAACCTGAGACCCTTCCTATAGCTTGAGATGTGATATCCAACTCCTTCCCATTCAATCCTGAGACCCTTCCTATAGCATGAGATGTGATATCTCAAAGCCCCTAATACCAAACCTGAGATCCTTCCTCTAACATGAAATGTGATATCCAACTCCTTCCCCTTCCAAACCTGAGAGCCTTCCTATAGCATGAGATATGATATCCAAGTCCTTCCCATTCCAATCCTGAGACCCTTCCTATAACATGAAATGTGATATCCAACTCCTTCCCATTCTAACCTGAGACCCTTCCTATAGCATGAGATGGGATATCCAACTCCTTCCAAATCCAATACTGATACCCTTCCGATAGCATGAGATGTGATATCCCAATGCTTCTACCAAACCTGAGACCCATACTATGGCATGAGATGTGATATCAAACTCCTTCCCATTCCAATCCTGAGACGCTTCCTATAGCTTGAGATGTGATATCCAACTCCTTCCCATTCCAATTCTGAGACCCTTCTTATACCATGAGACTTGATATCTCAATGCTTCTAATACCAAACCTGAGACCCGTCCTATAACATGAGATGTGATATCCAAATCCTTCCCCTTCCAAACCTTAGACCCTTCCTTTATCATGAGATGTGATATCCAACTCCTTCCCATTCCAATCCTGAGACCCTTCCGATATCATGAGATTTGTTATCTCAATGCTTCTAATATCAAACTTGAGACCCTCCCTATAGCATGAGATGTGACATCCAAGTCCTTCCCATTCCAATCCTGAGACCCTTCCTATAGCATGAAATGTGATATCTCAATGCTTCTAATACCAAACCTGAGACCCTTCCTATAACATGAGATGGGATATCCAACTCCTTCCCATTCCAATCCTGAGACTCTTCCGATAGCAGAGATGTGATATCTCAATGCTTATACCAAACCTGAGACCCTTCCTAAGGCCTGAGATGTCATATACAACTCCTTCCCATTCCAATCCTGAGACCCTTCCTATAGCATGAGATGTGATAGCTCAATGCTTATACCAAATCTGAGACCCTTCCTATAGCATGAGATGTGATATCCAAATCCTTCCCATTCCAATCCTGAGACCCTTCCTATAGCATGAGATGTGATATCTCAATGCTTATACCAAACCTGAGAGCCTACCTATAGCATGAGATGTGATATCCAAGTCCATCCCATTCCAATCCTTAGACCCTTCCTACAGCATGCGATGTGATATCTCAATGATTCTAATACCAAACCAGAGACCCGTCCTTTAACATGAGATGGGATATCCAACTCCTTCCCATTCCAATCCTGAGTCACTCCTGATAGCAGAGATGTGATATCTCAATGCTTATACCAAACCTGAGACCCTTCCTATAACATGAGATGTGATATCCAACTCCTTCCCGTTCCAAACCTGAGACACTTCCTATAGCATATGTGATATCCAACTCCTTCCCATTCCAAACATGAGACCCTTCCTATAGCAAGAATGTAATATCCACCTCCTACCCATTCCAATCCTGAGACCATTCCTATAGCATGAGATGTGATATATCAATGCTTCTAATACCAAACCTGAGATCCTTCCTATGACATGAGATGTGATATCCATATCCTTCCCATTCCAATCCTGAGACCCTTCCTATAGTAAGAGATGTGATATCCAAATCCTTCCCATTCCAATCCTAAAACCCTTCCTATAACATGAGATGTGATATTCAACTCCTTCCCATTCCAACTTGAGACACTTCCTATAGCATGAGAAGGGATATCCAACTCCTTCCCAATCCAATCCTGAGAACCTTCCGATAGCAGATATGTGATATCTCAATGCTTATACCAAACCTGAGACCCTTCCTATGGCATGAGATGTGATATCCAACTCCTTGCCATTCAAATCCTGAGACCCTTCCTATAGCATGAGATGTGATTTCTCAATGCTTCTACCAAACCTGAGACCCTTCCTTTAGCATGAGATGTGATATCCAAATCCTTCACATTCCAATCCTGAGACCCTTCCTATAGCATGAGATGTGATATCTCAATGCTTCTAATACCAAACCTGAGATCCTTCCTATAACATGAGATGTGATATTCAATTCCTTCCCATTCCAAACCTGAGACCCTTCCTATTGGATGAGATGTGATATCCAATTCCTTCCCATTCCAACCCTGAGACCCTTCCTATACCATGAGATGTGATATCTCAATGCTTCTAATACCAAACCTGGGAACCGTCCTATAACATGAGATGTGATATCTCAATGTTTCTAATAAAAAACCTGAGACCCTTCCTATAACATGAGATGTGATATCCAATTCCTTCCCATTCCAAACCTGAGACCCTTCCTATTGGATGAGATGTGATATCCAAATCCTTCCCCTTCCAAACCTGAGACCCTTCCTTTAGCATGAGATGTGATATCCAAATACTTCCCATTCCAATCCTAAAACCCTTCCTATAGCATGAGATTTGATATCTCAATGTTTCTAATAAAAAACCTGAGACCCTTCCTATAGCAAGAGATGTGATATCCAAATCCTTCCCATTCCAATCCTGAGACCCTTCCTGTATATAACATGAGATGTGATATCCAACTCCTTCCCATTCCAACCTGAGACCCTTCCTATAGCATGAGATGTGATATCCAACTCCTTACCATTCAAATCCTGAGACCCTCCCTATAACAAGAGATGTCATATCCAACTCCTTCCCATTCCAAACCTGAGACCCTTCCTATAACATGAGATGTGATATCCAACTCCTTCCCATTCCAAACCTGAGACCCTTCCGATAGCATGAGCTGTGATATCTCAATGCTTCAAAAACCAAACATGAGAACCATCCTATAACATGAGATGTGAAATCCAAATCCTTCCCTTCGCAAACCTGAGACTCTTCCTATAGCATGAGATGTGATATCTCAATGCTTCTACCAAACCTGAAACCCTTCCTATAGCATGAGATGTGATATCCAACTCCTTCCCATTCCAATCCTGAGACACATCCTATAGCATGAGATGTGATATCACAATGCTTCTAATACCAAACCTGAGACCCGTCCTATAACATGAGATGTGATATCCAAATCCTTCCCCTTCCAAACCTGAGACCCTTCCTTTAGCATGAGGTGTGATATCCAGCTCCTCCCATTCCAATCCTGAGACCCTTCCGATAGCAGAGATGTGATATTTCAATGCTTATACCAAACCTGAGACCCTTCCCATAGCATGAGATGTGATATCCAACTCCTTCCCATTCCAATCCTGAGACCCTGCCTATAGCATGAGATGTGATATCCAAGTCCTTCCCATTCCAATCCTGAGACCCTTCCTATAGCATGTGATGTGATAACTCAATGCTTATACCAAACCTGAGACCCTTCCTATGGCATGAGATGTCATATACAACTCCTTCCCATTCCAACCCTGAGACCCTTCCTATAGCATGAGATGTGATATCTCAATGCTTATACCAAACCTGAGACCCTTCCTATAGCATGAGATGTGATATCCAACTTCTTCCCATTCCAATCCTGAGACCCTTCCTATAGCATGAGATGTGATATCTCAATGCTTATACCAAACCTGAGACCCTTCCTATAGCTTGAGATGTGATATCCAACTCCTTCCCATTCCAATCCTGAGACCCTTCCTATAGCATGAGATGTGATATCTCAAGGCCCCTAATACCAAACCTGAGATCCTTCCTCTAACATGAAATGTGATATCCAACTCCTTCCCCTTCCAAACCTGAGAGCCTTCCTATAGCATGAGATATGATATCCAAGTCCTTCCCATTCCAATCCTGAGACCCTTCCTATAGCTTGAGATGTGATATCCAACTCCTTCCCATTCCAATTCTGAGACCCTTCTTATACCATGAGACTTGATATCTCAATGCTTCTAATACCAAACCTGAGACCAGTCCTATAACATGAGATGTGATATCCAAATCCTTCCCCTTCCAAACCTTAGACCCTTCCTTTATCATGAGATGTGATATCCAACTCCTTCCCATTCCAATCCTGAGACCCTTCCGATATCATGAGATTTGTTATCTCAATGCTTCTAATATCAAACTTGAGACCCTCCCTATAGCATGAGATGTGACATCCAAGTCCTTCCCATTCCAATCCTGAGACCCTTCCTATAGCATGAGATGTGATATCTCAATGCTTCTAATACCAAACCTGAGACCCTTCCTATAACATGAGATGGGATATCCAACTCCTTCCCATTCCAATCCTGAGACCCTTCCGATAGCAGAGATGTGATATCTCAATGCTTATACCAAACCTGAGACCCTTCCTAAGGCCTGAGATGTCATATACAACTCCTTCCCATTCCAATCCTGAGACCCTTCCTATAGCATGAGATGTGATATCTCAATGCTTATACCAAATCTGAGACCCTTCCTATAGCATGAGATGTGATATCCAACACCTTCCCATTCCAATCCTGAGACCCTTCCTATAGCATGAGAAGTGATATCTCCATGCTTATACCAAACCTGAGACCCTTCCTATAGCATGAGATGTGATATCCAAATCCTTCCCATTCCAATCTTGAGACCCTTCCTATAGCATGAAATGTGATATCTCAATGCTTATACCAAACCTGAGAGCCTACCTATAGCATGAGATGTGATATCCAAGTCCATCCCATTCCAATCCTTAGACCCTTCCTACAGCATGCGATGTGATATCTCAATGATTCTAATACCAAACCAGAGACCCGTCCTTTAACATGAGATGGGATATCCAACTCCTTCCCATTCCAATCCTGAGCCACTCCTGATAGCAGAGATGTGATATCTCAATGCTTATACCAAACCTGAGACCCTTCCTATAACATGAGATGTGATATCCAACTCCTTCCCGTTCCAAACCTGAGACACTTCAGATAGCATATGTGATATCCAACTCCTTCCCATTCCAAACATGAGACCCTTCCTATAGCAAGAATGTAATATCCAACTCCTACCCATTCCAATCCTGAGACCATTCCTATAGCATGAGATGTGATATATCAATGCTTCTAATACCAATCCTGAGATCCTTCCTATGACATGAGATGTGATATCCAAATCCTTCCCATTCCAATCCTGAGACCCTTCCTATAGCAAGAGATGTGATATCCAAATCCTTCCCATTCCAATCCTGAGACCCTTCCTATAACATGAGATGTGATATTCAACTCCTTCCCATTCCAACCTGAGACACTTCCTATAGCATGAGAAGGGATATCCAACTCCTTCCCAATCCAATCCTGAGAACCTTCCGATAGCAGAGATGTGATATCTCAATGCTTATACCAAACCTGAGACCCTTCCTATGGCATGAGATGTGATATCCAACTCCTTGCCATTCAAATCCTGAGACCCTTCCTATAGCATGAGATGTGATTTCTCAATGCTTCTACCAAACCTGAGACCCTTCCTTTAGCATGAGATGTGATATCCAAATCCTTCACATTCCAATCCTGAGACCCTTCCTATAGCATGAGATGTGATATCTCAATGCTTCTAATACCAAACCTGAGATCCTTCCTATAACATGAGATGTGATATCCAATTCCTTCCCATTCCAAACCTGAGACCCTTCTTATTGGATGAGATGTGATATCCAACTCCTTCCCATTCCAACCCTGAGACCCTTCCTATACCATGAGATGTGATATCTCAATGCTTCTAATACCAAACCTGGGAACCGTCCTATAACATGAGATGTGATATCTCAATGTTTCTAATAAAAAACTTGAGACCCTTCCTATAACATGAGATGTGATATCCAATTCCTTCCCATTCCAAACCTGAGACCCTTCCTATTGGATGAGATGTGATATCCAAATCCTTCCCCTTCCAAACCTGAGACCCTTCCTTTAGCATGAGATGTGATATCCAAATACTTCCCATTCCAATCCTAAAACCCTTCCTATAGCATGAGATTTGATATCTCAAGGTTTCTAATAAAAAACCTGAGACCCTTCCTATAGCAAGAGATGTGATATCCAAATCCTTCCCATTCCAATCCTGAGACCCTTCCTGTATATAACAAGAGATGTCATATCCAACTCCTTCCCATTCCAAACCTGAGACCCTTCCTATAACATGAGATGTGATATCCAACTCCTTCCCATTCCAAACCTGAGACCCTTCCGATAGCATGAGCTGTGATATCTCAATGCTTCAAAAACCAAACATGAGAACCATCCTATAACATGAGATGTGAAATCCAAATCCTTCCCTTCCCAAACCTGAGACTCTTCCTATAGCATGAGATGTGATATCTCAATGCTTCTACCAAACCTGAAACCCTTCCTATAGCATGAGATGTGATATCCAACTCCTTCCCATTCCAATCCTGAGACACATCCTATAGCATGAGATGTGATATCACAATGCTTCTAATACCAAACCTGAGACCCGTCCTATAACATGAGATGTGATATCCAAATCCTTCCCCTTCCAAACCTGAGACCCTTCCTTTAGCATGAGGTGTGATATCCAGCTCCTCCCATTCCAATCCTGAGTCCCTTCCGATAGCAGAGATGTGATATTTCAATGCTTATACCAAACCTGAGACCCTTCCCATAGCATGAGATGTGATATCCAACTCCTTCCCATTCCAATCCTGAGACCCTTCCTATAGCATGAGATGTGATATCTCAATGCTTCTAATACCAAACCTGAGATCCTTCCTATAACATGAGATGTGATATCCAACTCCTTCCCATTCCAATCCCGAGACCCTTCCTATAGCATGAGATGTGATATCTCAATGCTTCTAATACCAAACCTAAGGTCCTTCCTATAACATGAGATGTGATATCCAAATCCTTCCCATTCCAAACCTGAGACCCTCCCTTTAGCATGAGATGTGATATCCAACTCCTTCCCATTCCAATCCTGATACCCTTCTGATAGCATGAGATGTGATATCTCAATGCCTCTAATACCAAACCTGAGATCCTACCTCTAACATGAAATGTGATATCCAACTCCTTCCTTTTCCAAACCTGAGACCCTTCATACAGCACGAGATGTGATATCCAAGTCCTTCCCATTCCAATCCTGAGACCCTTCCTATAACATGAGATGTGATATCCAACTCCTTCTATTCCAACTTGAGACCCTTCCTATAGCATGAGATGGGATATCCAACTCCTTCCAAATCCAATCCTGATACCCTTCCGATAGCATGAGATGTGATATCCCAATGCTTCTACAAAACCTGAGACCCATACCATGGCATGAGATGTGATATCAAACTCCCGTCCTACACCATGAGACTTGATATCTCAATGCTTCTAATACCAAACCTGAGACCGGTCCAATAACATGAGATGTGATATCCAAATCCTTCCCCTTCCAAACCTTAGACCCTTCCTTTATCATGAGATGTGATATCCAAGTCCTTCCCATTCCATTCCTGAGACCCTTCCTATAGCATGAGATGTGATATCTCAATGCTTCTAATACCAAACCTGAGACCCTTCCTATAACATGAGATGTGATATCTCAATGCTTCTAATACCAAACTTGAGACCCTTCCTATAACATGAATTGTGATATCCAAATCCTTCCCATTCCAATCCTGAGACCCTTCCGATAGCAGAGATGTGATATCTCAATGCTTATACCAAACCTAAGACCCTTCCGATAGCATGAGATGTGATATCTCAATGCTTCTAATACCAAACCTGAGATCCTTCCAATAACATGAGATATGATGTCCAAATCCCTCCCCTTCCAAACCTTAGACCATCCCTTTAGCATGAGATTTGATATCCAACTCCTTCCCATTCCAATCCTGAGACCCTTCTGATGGCATGAGATGTGATATCTCAATGCCTCTAAAACCAAACCTGAGATCCTACCTCTAACATGAAATGTGATATCCAACTCCTTCCCCTTCCAACCCTGAGAGCCTTCCTATAGAATGAGATGTGATATCCAAGTCCTTCCCATTCCAATCCTGAGACCCTTCCTATAACATGAGATGTGATATCCAACTCCTTCCCATTCCAATCATGAGACCCTTCCTATAGCTTGAGATGTGATATCCAACTCCTTCTCATTCCAATTCTGAGACCCTTCCTATAGCATGAGATGTGATATCTCAATGCTTATACCAAACCTGAGACCCTTCCTATAGCTTGAGATGTGATATCCAACTCCTTCCCATTCCAATCCTGAGACCCTTCCTATAGCATGAGATGTGATATCTCAAGGCCCCTAATACCAAACCTGAGATCCTTCCTCTAACATGAAATGTGATATCCAACTCCTTCCCCTTCCAAACCTGAGAGCCTTCCTATAGCATGAGATATGATATCCAAGTCCTTCCCATTCCAATCCTGAGACCCTTCCTATAACATGAAATGTGATATCCAACTCCTTCCCATTCTAACCTGAGACCCTTCCTATAGCATGAGATGGGATATCCAACTCCTTCCAAATCCAATACTGATACCCTTCCGATAGCATGAGATGTGATATCCCAATGCTTCTACCAAACCTGAGACCCATACTATGGCATGAGATGTGATATCAAACTCCTTCCCATTCCAATCCTGAGACGCTTCCTATAGCTTGAGATGTGATATCCAACTCCTTCCCATTCCAATTCTGAGACCCTTCTTATACCATGAGACTTGATATCTCAATGCTTCTAATACCAAACCTGAGACCCGTCCTATAACATGAGATGTGATATCCAAATCCTTCCCCTTCCAAACCTTAGACCCTTCCTTTATCATGAGATGTGATATCCAACTCCTTCCCATTCCAATCCTGAGACCCTTCCGATATCATGAGATTTGTTATCTCAATGCTTCTAATATCAAACTTGAGACCCTCCCTATAGCATGAGATGTGACATCCAAGTCCTTCCCATTCCAATCCTGAGACCCTTCCTATAGCATGAGATGTGATATCTCAATGCTTCTAATACCAAACCTGAGACCCTTCCTATAACATGAGATGGGATATCCAACTCCTTCCCATTCCAATCCTGAGACCCTTCCGATAGCAGAGATGTGATATCTCAATGCTTATACCAAACCTGAGACCCTTCCTAAGGCCTGAGATGTCATATACAACTCCTTCCCATTCCAATCCTGAGACCCTTCCTATAGCATGAGATGTGATATCTCAATGCTTATACCAAATCTGAGACCCTTCCTATAGCATGAGATGTGATATCCAACACCTTCCCATTCCAATCCTGAGACCCTTCCTATAGCATGAGATGTGATATCTCCATGCTTATACCAAACCTGAGACCCTTCCTATAGCATGAGATGTGATATCCAAATCCTTCCCATTCCAATCCTGAGACCCTTCCTATAGCATGAGATGTGATATCTCAATGCTTATACCAAACCTGAGAGCCTACCTATAGCATGAGATGTGATATCCAAGTCCATCCCATTCCAATCCTTAGACCCTTCCTACAGCATGCGATGTGATATCTCAATGATTCTAATACCAAACCAGAGACCCGTCCTTTAACATGAGATGGGATATCCAACTCCTTCCCATTCCAATCCTGAGCCACTCCTGATAGCAGAGATGTGATATCTCAATGCTTATACCAAACCTGAGACCCTTCCTATAACATGAGATGTGATATCCAACTCCTTCCCGTTCCAAACCTGAGACACTTCAGATAGCATATGTGATATCCAACTCCTTCCCATTCCAAACATGAGACCCTTCCTATAGCAAGAATGTAATATCCAACTCCTACCCATTCCAATCCTGAGACCATTCCTATAGCATGAGATGTGATATATCAATGCTTCTAATACCAATCCTGAGATCCTTCCTATGACATGAGATGTGATATCCAAATCCTTCCCATTCCAATCCTGAGACCCTTCCTATAGCAAGAGATGTGATATCCAAATCCTTCCCATTCCAATCCTGAGACCCTTCCTATAACATGAGATGTGATATTCAACTCCTTCCCATTCCAACCTGAGACACTTCCTATAGCATGAGAAGGGATATCCAACTCCTTCCCAATCCAATCCTGAGAACCTTCCGATAGCAGAGATGTGATATCTCAATGCTTATACCAAACCTGAGACCCTTCCTATGGCATGAGATGTGATATCCAACTCCTTGCCATTCAAATCCTGAGACCCTTCCTATAGCATGAGATGTGATATCTCAATGCTTCTAATACCAAACCTGAGATCCTTCCTATAACATGAGATGTGATATCCAACTCCTTCCCATTCCAATCCCGAGACCCTTCCTATAGCATGAGATGTGATATCTCAATGCTTCTAATACCAAACCTAAGGTCCTTCCTATAACATGAGATGTGATATCCAAATCCTTCCCATTCCAAACCTGAGACCCTCCCTTTAGCATGAGATGTGATATCCAACTCCTTCCCATTCCAATCCTGATACCCTTCTGATAGCATGAGATGTGATATCTCAATGCCTCTAATACCAAACCTGAGATCCTACCTCTAACATGAAATGTGATATCCAACTCCTTCCTTTTCCAAACCTGAGACCCTTCCTACAGCATGAGATGTGATATCCAAGTCCTTCCCATTCCAATCCTGAGACCCTTCCTATAACATGAGATGTGATATCCAACTCCTTCTATTCCAACTTGAGACCCTTCCTATAGCATGAGATGGGATATCCAACTCCTTCCAAATCCAATCCTGATACCCTTCCGATAGCATGAGATGTGATATCCCAATGCTTCTACAAAACCTGAGACCCATACCATGGCATGAGATGTGATATCAAACTCCCGTCCTATACCATGAGACTTGATATCTCAATGCTTCTAATACCAAACCTGAGACCGGTCCAATAACATGAGATGTGATATCCAAATCCTTCCCCTTCCAAACCTTAGACCCTTCCTTTATCATGAGATGTGATATCCAAGTCCTTCCCATTCCATTCCTGAGACCCTTCCTATAGCATGAGATG
The DNA here is from genome assembly GCF_040938575.1 of Ambystoma mexicanum. Classification (NCBI taxonomy): domain Eukaryota; kingdom Metazoa; phylum Chordata; class Amphibia; order Caudata; family Ambystomatidae; genus Ambystoma; species Ambystoma mexicanum. The sequence continues at coordinate 1,504,729,565 of NC_090923.1, read as the reverse complement.
TGATATCTCAATGCTTCTAATACCAAACCTGAGACCCTTCCTATAACATGAGATGTGATATCTCAATGCTTCTAATACCAAACTTGAGACCCTTCCTATAACATGAATTGTGATATCCAAATCCTTCCCATTCCAATCCTGAGACCCTTCCGATAGCAGAGATGTGATATCTCAATGCTTATACCAAACCTAAGACCCTTCCGATAGCATGAGATGTGATATCTCAATGCTTCTAATACCAAACCTGAGATCCTTCCAATAACATGAGATATGATGTCCAAATCCCTCCCCTTCCAAACCTTAGACCATCCCTTTAGCATGAGATTTGATATCCAACTCCTTCCCATTCCAATCCTGAGACCCTTCTGATGGCATGAGATGTGATATCTCAATGCCTCTAAAACCAAACCTGAGATCCTACCTCTAACATGAAATGTGATATCCAACTCCTTTCCCTTCCAACCCTGAGAGCCTTCCTATAGAATGAGATGTGATATCCAAGTCCTTCCCATTCCAATCCTGAGACCCTTCCTATAACATGAGATGTGATATCCAACTCCTTCCCATTCCAATCATGAGACCCTTCCTATAGCTTGAGATGTGATATCCAACTCCTTCTCATTCCAATTCTGAGACCCGTCCTATACCATGAGACTTGATACCTCAATGCTTCAAATACCAAACCTGAGACCGGTCCTATAACATGAGATGTGATACCCAAATCCGTCCCCTTCCAAACCTTAGACCCTTCCTATAGCATGAGATGTGATATCTCATTGCTTCTAATACCAAACCTGAGACCCTTCCTATAACGAGATGGGATATACAACTCCTTCCCATTCCAATCCTGAGACCCTTCAGATAGCAGAGATGTGATATCCAACTCCTTCCCATTCCAAACCTGAGACCCTTCCTATAGCATGAGATGTTATAATTTAATGCTTCTAAAACTAAACCTGAGAACCATCCTATAACCTGTGAAATCCAAATCCTTCCCTTTCCAAACCTGAGACCCTTCCGATAGCATGAGATGTGATATCTCAATGCTTCTAAAACCAAACATGAGAACCATCCTATAACATGAGATGTGAAATCCAAATCCTTCCCTTTCCAAACCTGAGACCCTTCCTATAGCTTGAGATGAAATATCAAACTCCTTCCCATTCCAATCCTGAGATAGCTTGAGATGTGATATCCAACTCCATCCCATTCCAATCCTGAGACCCTTCCGATAGCATGAGATGTGATAGCTCAATGCTTCTAATATCAAAACTGAGACCCTCCCAATAGTATGAGATGTGAATTCTAAGTCCTTCCCATTCCTATCCTGAGACCCTTCCGATAGCAGAGATGTGATATCTCAATGCTTATACCAAACCTGATGACCCTTCCTATGGCATTAGATGTGATATCCAACTCCTTCCCATTCCAATCCTGAGTTCCTTCCTATAGCATGAGATGTGATATCTCAATGCTTCTATCAAACCTGATACCCTTCCTTTAGCATGAGATGTGATATTCAACTCCTTCCCATTCCAATCCTGAGACCCTTCCTATAACATGAGACGTGATATCCAACTCCTTCCCATTCCAATCCTGAGACTCCTCCTATAGCATGAGATGTGATATCCAACTCCTTCCCATTCCAATCATGAGACCCTTCCTATAGCTTGAGATGTGATATCTCAATGCTTCTAATACCAAACCTGGGACCCGTCCTATAACATGAGATACGTTCTATAACATGAGATATGATATCCAAATCCTTCCCCTTCCAAACCTGAGACCCTTCCTTTAGCATGAGATGTGATATCCAAATCCTTCCCATTCCAATACTGAAACCCTTCCTATAGCATGAGATGTCATATCTCAATGTTTCTAATAGAAAACCTGAGACCCTTCCTATAGCAAGAGATGTGATATCCAAATCCTTCCCATTTCAATCTTGAGACCCTTCCTATAACATGAGATGTGATATCCAACTCCTACCCATTCCAACCTGAGACCCTTCCTATAGCATGAGAAGGGATATCCAATTCCTTCCCAATCCAATCCTTAGACCCTTCCGATAGCAGAGATGTGATATCTCAATGCTTATACCAAACCTGAGACCCTTCCTTTAGCATGAGATGTGATATCCAAATCCTTCACATTCCAATCCTGAGACCCTTCCTATAGCATGAGATGTGATATCTCAATGCTTCTAATACAAAACCTGAGATCCTTCCTATAACATGAGATGTGATATCCAAGTCCTTCCCATTCCAATCCTGAGACCCTTCCTATAACATGAGATGTGATATCCAACTCCTTCTATTCCAACCTGAGACCCTTCCTATAACATGAGACGTGATATCCAACTCCTTCCCAATCCAATCCTTAGACCCTTCCGATAGCAGAGATGTGATATCTCAATGCTTATACCAAACCTGATGACCCTTCCTATGGCATTAGATGTGATATCCAACTCCTTCCCATTCCAATCCTGAGTTCCTTCCTATAGCATGAGATGTGATATCTGAATGCTTCTATCAAACCTGATACCCTTCCTTTAGCATGAGATGTGATATTCAACTCCTTCCCATTCCAATCCTGAGACCCTTCCTATAACATGAGACGTGATATCCAACTCCTTCCCATTCCAATCCTGAGACTCCTCCTATAGCATGAGATGTGATATCTCAATGCTTCTAATACCAGCCCTGGGACCGGTCCTATAACATGAGATATGATATCCAAATCCTTCCCCTTCCAAACCTGAGACCCTTCCTATAGCAAGAGATGTGATATCCAATTCCTTCCCATTCCAATCCTGAGACCCTTCCTATAACGAGATGTGATATCCAACTCCTTCCCATTCCAACCTGAGACCCTTCCTGTAGCATGAGAAGGGAGATCCAACTCCTTCCCATTCCAATCGTGAGACCCTTCCTATACCATGAGATGTGATATCTCAATGCTTCTAATACCAAACCTGGGACCCGTCCTATAACATGAGATACGTCCTATAACATGAGATATGATATCCAAATCCTTCCCCTTCCAAACCTGAGACCCTTCCTTTAGCATGAGATGTGATATCCAAATCCTTCCCATTCCAATACTGAAACCCTTCCTATAGCATGAGATGTCATATCACAATGTTTCTAATAGAAAACCTGAGACCCTTCCTATAGCAAGAGATGTGATATCCAAATCCTTCCCATTTCAATCTTGAGACCCTTCCTATAACATGAGATGTGATATCCAACTCCTACCCATTCCAACCTGAGACCCTTCCTATAGCATGAGAAGGGATATCCAATTCCTTCCCAATCCAATCCTTAGACCCTTCCGATAGCAGAGATGTGATATCTCAATGCTTATACCAAACCTGAGACCCTTCCTTTAGCATGAGATGTGATATCCAAATCCTTCACATTCCAATCCTGAGACCCTTCCTATAGCATGAGATGTGATATCTCAATGCTTCTAATACAAAACCTGAGATCCTTCCTATAACATGAGATGTGATATCCAAGTCCTTCCCATTCCAATCCTGAGACCCTTCCTATAACATGAGATGTGATATCCAACTCCTTCTATTCCAACCTGAGACCCTTCCTATAGCATGAGATGGGATATCCAACTCCTTCCAAATCCAATCCTGATACCCTTCCGATAGCATGAGATGTGATATCCCAATGCTTCTACAAAACCTGAGACCCATACCATGGCATGAGATGTGATATCAAACTCCCGTCCTATACCATGAGACTTGATATCTCAATGCTTCTAATACCAAACCTGAGACCGGTCCAATAACATGAGATGTGATATCCAAATCCTTCCCCTTCCAAACCTTAGACCCTTCCTTTATCATGAGATGTGATATCCAAGTCCTTCCCATTCCATTCCTGAGACCCTTCCTATAGCATGAGATGTGATATCTCAATGCTTCTAATACCAAACCTCAGATCCTTCCAATAACATGAGATGTGATGTCCAAATCCTTCCCCTTCCAAACCTTAGACCCTCCCTTTAGCATGAGATGTGATATCCAACTCCTTCCCATTCCAATCCCGAGACCCTTCTGATGGCATGAGATGTCATATCTCAATGCCTCTAATAGCAAACCTGAGATCCTACCTCTAACATGAGATGTGATATCAAACTCCTTCCCATTCCAAACCTGAGACCCTTCCGATAGCATGAGATGTGATATTTCAATGCTTCTAAAACCAAACATGAGAACCATCCTATAACATGAGATGTGAAATCCAAATCATTCCCTTTCCAAACCTGAGGCCCTTCCTATAGCTTGAGATGTGATATCAAACTCCTTCCCATTCAATGTGATATCCAACTCCTTCCCATTCCAATCCTGGGACCCTTCCTATACCATGAGATGTGATATTTCAATGCTTCTAATACCAAACCTGAGACCCGTCCTAAAACATGAGATGTGAGATCCAAATCCTTCCCCTTCCAGACCTGAGACCTTTCCTTTAGCATGAGATGTGATATCCAACTCCTTCCCATTCCAAACCTGAGACCCTTCCCATAGCATGAGATGTGATATCTCAATGCTTCTAAAACCAAACATGAGAACCATCCTATAACATGAGATGTGAAATCCAACTCCTTCCCGTTCCAAACCTGATACCCTTCCTATAGCATGAGATGTGATATCCAATTCCTTCCCATCCCAATCCTGAGACACCTCCGATAGCAGAGATGTGAAATCTCAATGCTTATACCAAACCTGAGACTCTTAATATAACATGAGATGTGATATCTAACTCCTTCCCGTTCCAAACCTGAGACCCTTCCTATAGCATGAGATGCAATATCCAACTCCTTCCCATTCCAATCCTGAGACCCTTCCCATAGCATGAGATGTGATATCTCAATGCTTCTAATACCAAACCTGTGAACCTTCCTATAACAAGAGATGTGATATCCAAATCCTTCCCCTTCCAAATCTGAGACCCTCCCTTTAGCATGAGATGTGATATCTCAATGCCTCTAATACCAAACCTGAGATCCTTCCGATAGCATGAGATGTGATATCTCAATGCTTCTAATACCAAACCTAAGATCCTTCCTATAACATGAGATGTAATATCCAAATCCTTCCCCTTCCATTCCTGAGACCCTCCTTTTAGCATGAGATGTTATATCCAACTCCTTCCCATTCCAATCCTGAGACCCTTCTGATAGCATGAGATGTGATATCTCAATGCCTCTAATACCAAACCTGAGATCCTACATCTAACATGAAATGTGATATCCAACTCCTTCCCTTTCCAAACGTGAGACCCTCCCTATAGAATGAGATGTGATATCCAAGTCCTTCCCATTCCAATCCTGAGACCCTTCCTATAGCATGAGATGTGATATCTCAATGCTTCTAATACCAAACCTGAGACCCTTCCTATAACGTAAGATGGGATATCCAACTCCTTCCCATTCCAATCCTGAGACCCTTCCGATAGCAGAGATGTGATATCTCAATGCTTATACCAAACCTGAGACCCTTCCTGTGGCATGAGATGTCATATACAACTCCTTCCCATTCCAATCCTGAGACCCTTCCTATAGCATGAGATGTGATATCTCAATGCTTCTAATACCAAACCTGAGACCCTTCCTATAACGTAAGATGGGATATCCAACTCCTTCCCATTCCAATCCTGAGACCCTTCCGATAGCAGAGATGTGATATCTCAATGCTTATACCAAACCTGAGACCCTTCCTGTGGCATGAGATGTCATATACAACTCCTTCCCATTCCAAACCTGAGACCCTTCCTATAGCATGAGATGTGATATCCAACTCCTTCCTATTCCAATCCTGAGACCCTGCCTATAACATGAGATGTTATGTCTCAATGCTTCTAATACCAAACCTGAGATCCTTCCTATGGCATGAGATGTCATATAAAACTCCTTCCCATTCCAATCCTGAGACCCTTCCCATAGCATGAGATGTGATATCGAACTCCTTCCCATTCCAATCCTGCGACCCTTCCTATAGCATGAGATTTGATATCTCAATGCTTCTAATACCAAACCTGAGATCCTTCCGATAGCATGAGATGTGATGTCTGAATGCTTCTAATACCAAACCTGAGATCATTCCTATAACACGAGATGTAATATCCAAATCCTTCCCCTTCCAAACCTGAGACCCTCCCTTTAGCATGAGATGTGATATTCAACTACTTTCCATTCCAATCCTGAGACCCTTCCTATAGCATGAGATGTGATGTCTCAATGCTTCTAATACCAAACCTGAGATCCTTCCTATAACATGAGATGTGATATCCAACTCCTTCCCATTCCAATCCTGAGACACTTCCTATAGCATGAGAAGTGATATCTCCATGCTTATACCAAACCTGAGACCCTTCCTATAGCATGAGATGTGATATCCAAATCCTTCCCATTCCAATCCTGAGACCCTTCCTATAGCATGAGATGTGATATCTCAATGCTTATACCAAACCTGAGAGCCTACCTATAGCATGAGATGTGATATCCAACTCCTTCCCGTTCCAAACCTGAGACCCTTCCTATAGCATATGTGATATCCAACTCCTTCCCATTCCAAACATGAGACCCTTCCTATAGCAAGAATGTAATATCCAACTCCTACCCATTCCAATCCTGAGACCATTCCAATAGCATGAGATGTGATATCTCAATGCTTCTAATACCAAACCTGAGATACTTCCTATGACATGAGATGTGATATCCAATTCCTTCCCATTCCAAACCTGAGATCCTTCCTACAGCATGCGATGTGATATCTCAATGCTTCAAATACCAAACCTGAGACCCGTCCTATAACATGAGATGGGATATCCAACTCCTTCCCGTTCCAAACCTGATACCCTTCCTGTAGCATGAGATGTGATATCCAACTCCTTCCCATCCCAATCCTGAGACACCTCCGATAGCAGAGATGTGATATCTCAATGCTTATACCAAACCTGAGACTCTTCCTTTAACATGAGATATGATATCCAACTCCTTCCCGTTCCAAACCTGAGACCCTTTCTATAGCATGAGATGTGATATCCAACTCCTTCCCATTCCAATCCTGAGACCCTTCTGATAGCATGAGATGTGATATCTCAATGCTTCTAATACCAAACCTGTGATCCTTCCTATAGCATGAGATGTGATATCCAACTCCTTCCAATTCCAATCCTGAGACCCTTCCTACAGCATGAGATGTGATATCTCAATGCTTCTAATACAAAACCTGAGACCCTTCCTATAACATGAGATGGGAATATCCAACTCCTTCCCATTCCAATCCTGAGACCCTTCCGATAGCAGAGATGTGATATCTCAATGCTTATACCAAACCTGAGATCCTTCCTATAACATGAGATGTGATATCCAACTCCTTCCCTTTCCAATCCTGAGACCCTTCCTATAGTATGAGATGTGATATCTCACTGCTTATACCAAACCTGAGACCCTTCCTATAGCATGAGATGTGATATCCAACTCCTTCCCATTCCAATCCTGAGACCCTTCCTATAGCATGAGATGTGATATCTCAATGCTTCTAATATCAAACTTGAGACCCTCCCTATAGCATGAGATGTGATATCCAAGTCCTTCCCATTCCAATCCTGAGACACTTCCTATAGCATGATATGTGATATCCAATGCTTCTAATACCAAACCTGAGACTCTTCCTATAACATGAGATGGGATATCCAACTCCTTCCCATTCCGAGACCCTTCCGATAGCAGAGATGTGATATCTCAATGCTTATACGAAACCTGAGACCCTTCCTACGGCATGAGATGTCATATACAACTCCTTCCCATTCCAATCCTGAGACCCTTCCTATAGCATGAGATGTGATATCTCAATGCTTATACCAAACCTGAGACCCTTCCTATAGCATGAGATGTGATATCCAACTCCTTCCCATTCCAATCCTGAGACCCTTCCTATAGCATGAGATGTGATGTCTCAATGCTTCTAATACCAAACCTGAGATCCTTCCTATAACATGAGATGTGATATCCAACTCCTTCCATTCCAATCCTGAGACCCTTCCTATAGCATGAGATGTTATATCTATACTTATACCAATCCTGAGACCCTTCCTATAGCATGAGATGTGATACCCAACTCCTTCCCATTCCAATCCTGAGACGCTTCCTATAGCATGAGATGTGATATCTCAATGCCTCTAATACCAAACCTGAGATCCTTCCTCTAACATGAAATGTGATATCCAACTCCTTCCCTTTCCAAATCTGAGAGCCTATCTATAGCATGAGATGTGATATCCAAGTCCTTCCCATTCCAATCCTTAGACCCTTCCTGCAGCGTGCAATATGATATCTCAATGATTCTAATAACAAACCTGAGACCCGTCCTATAACATGAGATGGGATATCCAACTCCTTCCCATTCCAATCTTGAGACACTTCTGATAGCAGAGATGTGATATCTCACTGCTTATACCAAACCTGAGACCCTTCCTATAACATGAGATCGGATATCCAACTCCTTCCCGTTCCAAACCTGAGACCCTTCCTATAGCATATGTGATATCCAACTCCTTCCCATTCCAAACATGAGACCCTTCCGATAGCATGAGATGTGATATCTGAATGCTTCTAATACCAAACCTGAGATCATTCCTATAACACGAGATGTAATATCCAAATCCTTCCCCTTCCAAACCTGAGACCCTCCCTTTAGCATGAGATGTGATATTCAACTACTTCCCATTCCAATCCTGAGACCCTTCCTATAGCATGAGATGTGATGTCTCAATGCTTCTAATACCAAACCTGAGATCCTTCCTATAACATGAGATGTGATATCCAACTCCTTCCCATTCCAATCCTGAGACACTTCCTATAGCATGAGAAGTGATATCTCCATGCTTATACCAAACCTGAGACCCTTCCTATAGCATGAGATGTGATATCCAAATCCTTCCCATTCCAATCCTGAGACCCTTCCTATAGCATGAGATGTGATATCTCAATGCTTATACCAAACCTGAGAGCCTACCTATAGCATGAGATGTGATATCCAACTCCTTCCCGTTCCAAACCTGAGACCCTTCCTATAGCATATGTGATATCCAACTCCTTCCCATTCCAAACATGAGACCCTTCCTATAGCAAGAATGTAATATCCAACTCCTACCCATTCCAATCCTGAGACCATTCCAATAGCATGAGATGTGATATCTCAATGCTTCTAATACCAAACCTGAGATACTTCCTATGACATGAGATGTGATATCCAATTCCTTCCCATTCCAAACCTGAGATCCTTCCTACAGCATGCGATGTGATATCTCAATGCTTCAAATACCAAACCTGAGACCCGTCCTATAACATGAGATGGGATATCCAACTCCTTCCCGTTCCAAACCTGAGACCCTTCCTATAGCATGAGATGTGATATCCAACTCCTTCCCATTCCAATCCTGAGACCCTTCTGATAGCATGAGATGTGATATCTCAATGCTTCTAATACCAAACCTGTGATCCTTCCTATAGCATGAGATGTGATATCCAACTCCTTCCAATTCCAATCCTGAGACCCTTCCTACAGCATGAGATGTGATATCTCAATGCTTCTAATACAAAACCTGAGACCCTTCCTATAACATGAGATGGGAATATCCAACTCCTTCCCATTCCAATCCTGAGACCCTTCCGATAGCAGAGATGTGATATCTCAATGCTTATACCAAACCTGAGATCCTTCCTATAACATGAGATGTGATATCCAACTCCTTCCCTTTCCAATCCTGAGACCCTTCCTATAGTATGAGATGTGATATCTCACTGCTTATACCAAACCTGAGACCCTTCCTATAGCATGAGATGTGATATCCAAGTCCTTCCCATTCCAATCCTGAGACACTTCCTATAGCATGATATGTGATATCCAATGCTTCTAATACCAAACCTGAGACTCTTCCTATAACATGAGATGGGATATCCAACTCCTTCCCATTCCAATCCTGAGACCCTTCCGATAGCAGAGATGTGATATCTCAATGCTTATACGAAACCTGAGACCCTTCCTACGGCATGAGATGTCATATACAACTCCTTCCCATTCCAATCCTGAGACCCTTCCTATAGCATGAGATGTGATATCTCAATGCTTATACCAAACCTGAGACCCTTCCTATAGCATGAGATGTGATATCCAACTCCTTCCCATTCCAATCCTGAGACCCTTCCTATAGCATGAGATGTGATGTCTCAATGCTTCTAATACCAAACCTGAGATCCTTCCTATAACATGAGATGTGATATCCAACTCCTTCCATTCCAATCCTGAGACCCTTCCTATAGCATGAGATGTTATATCTCAATACTTATACCAATCCTGAGACCCTTCCTATAGCATGAGATGTGATACCCAACTCCTTCCCATTCCAATCCTGAGACGCTTCCTATAGCATGAGATGTGATATCTCAATGCCTCTAATACCAAACCTGAGATCCTTCCTCTAACATGAAATGTGATATCCAACTCCTTCCCTTTCCAAATCTGAGAGCCTATCTATAGCATGAGATGTGATATCCAAGTCCTTCCCATTCCAATCCTTAGACCCTTCCTGCAGCGTGCAATATGATATCTCAATGATTCTAATAACAAACCTGAGACCCGTCCTATAACATGAGATGGGATATCCAACTCCTTCCCATTCCAATCTTGAGACACTTCTGATAGCAGAGATGTGATATCTCACTGCTTATACCAAACCTGAGACCCTTCCTATAACATGAGATCGGATATCCAACTCCTTCCCGTTCCAAACCTGAGACCCTTCCTATAGCATATGTGATATCCAACTCCTTCCCATTCCAAACATGAGACCCTTCCTATAGCAAGAATGTAATATCCAACTCCTTCCCATTCCAACCCTGAGACCATTCCTATAGCATGAGATGTGATATCTCAATGATTCTAATACCAAACCTGAGATCCTTCCTATGACATGAGATGTGATATCCAATTCCTCCCCATTCCAAACCTGAGAACCTTCCTACAGCATGCGATGTGATATCTCAATGCTTCTAATACCAAACCTGAGACCAGTCCTATAACATGAGATTGGATATCCAACTCCTTCCCCTTCCAAACCTGAGACCCTTCCTATAGCATGAGATGTGATATCCAACTTCTTCCCATTCCAATCCTGAGACCCTTCCTATAACATGAGATGTGATGTCTCAATGCTTATACCAAACCTGAGACCCTTCCTATAGCATAAGATGTGATATCCAAATCCTTCCCATTCCAATCCTGAGACCCTTCCTATAGCATGAGATGTGATATCTCAATGCTTATACCAAACCTGAGACCCTTCCTATAGCATGAGATGTGATATCCAACTCCTTCCCATTTCAATCCTGAGAACCTTCCTATAGCATGAGATGTGATGTCTCAATGCTTCTAATACCAAACCTGAGATCCTTCCTATAACATGAGATGTGATATCCAACTCCTTCCCATTCCAATCCTGAGACCCTTCTGATAGCATGAGATGTGATATCTCAATGCCTCTAATACCAAACCTGAGATCCTACCTCTAACATGAAATGTGATATCCATCTCCTTCCCTTTCCAAACCGAGACCCTGCCTATAGCATGAGATGTGATATCCAAGTCCTTCCCATTCCAATCCTGAGACCCTTCTTATAGCATGTGATGTGATATCTCAATGCTTATACCAAACCTGAGACCCTTCCTATGGCATGAGATGTCATATACAACTCCTTCCCATTCCAACCCTGAGACCCTTCCTATAGCATGAGATGTGATATCTCAATGCTTATACCAAACCTGAGACCCTTCCTATAGCATGAGATGTGATATCCAACTTCTTCCCATTCCAATCCTGAGACCCTTCCTATAGCATGAGATGTGATATCTCAATGCTTATACCAAACCTGAGACCCTTCCTATAGCATAAGATGTGATATCTCAATGCTTATACCAAACCTGAGACCCTTCCTATAGCATGAGATGTGATATCCAACTCCTTCCCATTCCAATCCTGAGACCCTTCCTATAGCATGAGATGTGATATCTCAATGCTTATACCAAACCTGAGACCCTTCCTATAGCATGAGATGTGATATCCAACTCCTTCCCATTCCAATCCTGAGACCCTTCCTATAGCATGAGATGTGATGTCTCAATGCTTCTAATACCAAACCTGAGATCCTTCCTATAACATGAGATGTGATATCCAACTCCTTCCCATTCCAATCCTGAGACCCTTCCTATAGCATGAGATGTGATATCTCAATGCCTCTTATACCAAACCTGAGATCCTTCCGATAGCATGAGATGTGATATCTCAATGCTTCTAATACCAAACCTGAGATCCTTCCTATAATATGAGATGTGATTTCCAAATCCTTCCCCTTCCAAACCTGAGACCCTCCCTTTAGCATGAAATGTGATATCCAACTCCTTCCCATTCCAATCCTGAGACCCTTCTGATAGCATGAGATGTGATATCTCAATGCCTCTAATACCAAACCTGAGATCCTACCTCTAACATGAAATGTGATATCCATCTCCATCCCTTTCCAAACCTGAGACCCTGCCTATAGCATGAGATGTGATATCCAAGTCCTTCCCATTCCAATCCTGAGACCCTTCCTATAGCATGTGATGTGATATCTCAATGCTTATACCAAACCTGAGACCCTTCCTATGGCATGAGATGTCATATACAACTCCTTCCCATTCCAACCCTGAGACCCTTCCTATAGCATGAGATGTGATATCTCAATGCTTATACCAAACCTGAGACCCTTCCTATAGCATGAGATGTGATATCCAACTTCTTCCCATTCCAATCCTGAGACCCTTCCTATAGCATGAGATGTGATATCTCAATGCTTATACCAAACCTGAGACCCTTCCTATAGCTTGAGATGTGATATCCAACTCCTTCCCATTCAATCCTGAGACCCTTCCTATAGCATGAGATGTGATATCTCAAGGCCCCTAATACCAAACCTGAGATCCTTCCTCTAACATGAAATGTGATATCCAACTCCTTCCCCTTCCAAACCTGAGAGCCTTCCTATAGCATGAGATATGATATCCAAGTCCTTCCCATTCCAATCCTGAGACCCTTCCTATAACATGAAATGTGATATCCAACTCCTTCCCATTCTAACCTGAGACCCTTCCTATAGCATGAGATGGGATATCCAACTTCTTCCAAATCCAATACTGATACCCTTCCGATAGCATGAGATGTGATATCCCAATGCTTCTACCAAACCTGAGACCCATACTATGGCATGAGATGTGATATCAAACTCCTTCCCATTCCAATCCTGAGACGCTTCCTATAACTTGAGATGTGATATCCAACTCCTTCCCATTCCAATTCTGAGACCCTTCTTATACCATGAGACTTGATATCTCAATGCTTCTAATACCAAACCTGAGACCCGTCCTATAACATGAGATGTGATATCCAAATCCTTCCCCTTCCAAACCTTAGACCCTTCCTTTATCATGAGATGTGATATCCAACTCCTTCCCATTCCAATCCTGAGACCCTTCCGATATCATGAGATTTGTTATCTCAATGCTTCTAATATCAAACTTGAGACCCTCCCTATAGCATGAGATGTGACATCCAAGTCCTTCCCATTCCAATCCTGAGACCCTTCCTATAGCATGAGATGTGATATCTCAATGCTTCTAATACCAAACCTGAGACCCTTCCTATAACATGAGATGGGATATCCAACTCCTTCCCATTCCAATCCTGAGACCCTTCCGATAGCAGAGATGTGATATCTCAATGCTTATACCAAACCTGAGACCCTTCCTAAGGCCTGAGATGTCATATACAACTCCTTCCCATTCCAATCCTGAGACCCTTCCTATAGCATGAGATGTGATATCCAACACCTTCCCATTCCAATCCTGAGACCCTTCCTATAGCATGAGAAGTGATATCTCCATGCTTATACCAAACCTGAGACCCTTCCTATAGCATGAGATGTGATATCCAAATCCTTCCCATTCCAATCCTGAGACCCTTCCTATAGCATGAGATGTGATTTCTCAATGCTTATATCAAACCTGAGAGCCTACCTATAGCATGAGATGTGATATCCAAGTCCATCCCATTCCAATCCTTAGACCCTTCCTACAGCATGCGATGTGATATCTCAATGATTCTAATACCAAACCAGAGACCCGTCCTTTAACATGAGATGGGATATCCAACTCCTTCCCATTCCAATCCTGAGCCACTCCTGATAACAGAGATGTGATATCTCAATGCTTATACCAAACCTGAGACCCTTCCTATAACATGAGATGTGATATCCAACTCCTTCCCGTTCCAAACCTGAGACACTTCCTATAGCATATGTGATATCCAACTCCTTCCCATTCCAAACATGAGACCCTTCCTATAGCAAGAATGTAATATCCACCTCCTACCCATTCCAATCCTGAGACCATTCCTATAGCATGAGATGTGATATATCAATGCTTCTAATACCAAACCTGAGATCCTTCCTATGACATGAGATGTGATATCCATATCCTTCCCATTCCAATCCTGAGACCCTTCCTATAGCAAGAGATGTGATATCCAAATCCTTCCCATTCCAATCCTGAGACCCTTCCTATAACATGAGATGTGATATTCAACTCCTTCCCATTCCAACTTGAGACACTTCCTATAGCATGAGAAGGGATATCCAACTCCTTCCCAATCCAATCCTGAGAACCTTCCGATAGTAGAGATGTGATATCTCAATGCTTATACCAAACCTGAGACCCTTCCTATGGCATGAGATGTGATATCCAACTCCTTGCCATTCAAATCCTGAGACCCTTCCTATAGCATGAGATGTGATTTCTCAATGCTTCTACCAAACCTGAGACCCTTCCTTTAGCATGAGATGTGATATCCAAATCCTTCACATTCCAATACTGAGACCCTTCCTATAGCATGAGATGTGATATCTCAATGCTTCTAATACCAAACCTGAGATCCTTCCTATAACATGAGATGTGATATCCAATTCCTTCCCATTCCAAACCTGAGACCCTTCCTATTGGATGAGATGTGATATCCAACTCCTTCCCATTCCAACCCTGAGACCCTTCCTATACCATGAGATGTGATATCTCAATGCTTCTAATACCAAACCTGGGAACCGTCCTATAACATGAGATGTGATATCTCAATGTTTCTAATAAAAAACCTGAGACCCTTCCTATAACATGAGATGTGATATCCAATTCCTTCCCATTCCAAACCTGAGACCCTTCCTATTGGATGAGATGTGATATCCAAATCCTTCCCCTTCCAAACCTGAGACCCTTCCTTTAGCATGAGATGTGATATCCAAATACTTCCCATTCCAATCCTAAAACCCTTCCTATAGCATGAGATTTGATATCTCAATGTTTCTAATAAAAAACCTGAGACCCTTCCTATAGCAAGAGATGTGATATCCAAATCCTTCCCATTCCAATCCTGAGACCCTTCCTGTATATAACATGAGATGTGATATCCAACTCCTTCCCATTCCAACCTGAGACCCTTCCTATAGCATGAGATGTGATATCCAACTCCTTACCATTCAAATCCTGAGACCCTCCCTATAACAAGAGATGTCATATCCAACTCCTTCCCATTCCAAACCTGAGACCCTTCCTATAACATGAGATGTGATATCCAACTCCTTCCCATTCCAAACCTGAGACCCTTCCGATAGCATGAGCTGTGATATCTCAATGCTTCAAAAACCAAACATGAGAACCATCCTATAACATGAGATGTGAAATCCAAATCCTTCCCTTCCCAAACCTGAGACTCTTCCTATAGCATGAGATGTGATATCTCAATGCTTCTACCAAACCTGAAACCCTTCCTATAGCATGAGATGTGATAACTCAATGCTTATACCAAACCTGAGACCCTTCCTATGGCATGAGATGTCATATACAACTCCTTCCCATTCCAACCCTGAGACCCTTCCTATAGCATGAGATGTGATATCTCAATGCTTATACCAAACCTGAGACCCTTCCTATAGCATGAGATGTGATATCCAACTTCTTCCCATTCCAATCCTGAGACCCTTCCTATAGCATGAGATGTGATATCACAATGCTTCTAATACCAAACCTGAGACCCGTCCTATAACATGAGATGTGATATCCAAATCCTTCCCCTCCCAAACCTGAGACCCTTCCTTTAGCATGAGGTGTGATATCCAGCTCCTCCTATTCCAATCCTGAGACCCTTCCGATAGCAGAGATGTGATATTTCAATGCTTATACCAAACCTGAGACCCTTCCCATAGCATGAGATGTGATATCCAACTCCTTCCCATTCCAATCCTGAGACCCTGCCTATAGCATGAGATGTGATATCCAAGTCCTTCCCATTCCAATCCTGAAACCCTTCCTATAGCATGTGATGTGATAACTCAATGCTTATACCAAACCTGAGACCCTTCCTATGGCATGAGATGTCATATACAACTCCTTCCCATTCCAACCCTGAGACCCTTCCTATAGCATGAGATGTGATATCTCAATGCTTATACCAAACCTGAGACCCTTCCTATAGCATGAGATGTGATATCCAACTTCTTCCCATTCCAATCCTGAGACCCTTCCTATAGCATGAGATGTGATATCTCAATGCTTATACCAAACCTGAGACCCTTCCTATAGCTTGAGATGTGATATCCAACTCCTTCCCATTCCAATCCTGAGACCCTTCCTATAGCATGAGATGTGATATCTCAAGGCCCCTAATACCAAACCTGAGATCCTTCCTCTAACATGAAATGTGATATCCAACTCCTTCCCCTTCCAAACCTGAGAGCCTTCCTATAGCATGAGATATGATATCCAAGTCCTTCCCATTCCAATCCTGAGACCCTTCCTATAACATGAAATGTGATATCCAACTCCTTCCCATTCTAACCTGAGACCCTTCCTATAGCATGAGATGGGATATCCAACTCCTTCCAAATCCAATACTGATACCCTTCCGATAGCATGAGATGTGATATCCCAATGCTTCTACCAAACCTGAGACCCATACTATGGCATGAGATGTGATATCAAACTCCTTCCCATTCCAATCCTGAGACGCTTCCTATAGCTTGAGATGTGATATCCAACTCCTTCCCATTCCAATTCTGAGACCCTTCTTATACCATGAGACTTGATATCTCAATGCTTCTAATACCAAACCTGAGACCCGTCCTATAACATGAGATGTGATATCCAAATCCTTCCCCTTCCAAACCTTAGACCCTTCCTTTATCATGAGATGTGATATCCAACTCCTTCCCATTCCAATCCTGAGACCCTTCCGATATCATGAGATTTGTTATCTCAATGCTTCTAATATCAAACTTGAGACCCTCCCTATAGCATGAGATTTGACATCCAAGTCCTTCCCATTCCAATCCTGAGACCCTTCCTATAGCATGAGATGTGATATCTCAATGCTTCTAATACCAAACCTGAGACCCTTCCTATAACATGAGATGGGATATCCAACTCCTTCCCATTCCAATCCTGAGACCCTTCCGATAGCAGAGATGTGATATCTCAATGCTTATACCAAACCTGAGACCCTTCCTAAGGCCTGAGATGTCATATACAACTCCTTCCCATTCCAATCCTGAGACCCTTCCTATAGCATGAGATGTGATATCTCAATGCTTATACCAAATCTGAGACCCTTCCTATAGCATGAGATGTGATATCCAACACCTTCCCATTCCAATCCTGAGACCCTTCCTATAGCATGAGAAGTGATATCTCCATGCTTATACTAAACCTGAGACCCTTCCTATAGCATGAGATGTGATATCCATATCCTTCCCATTCCAATCCTGAGACCCTTCCTATAGCAAGAGATGTGATATCCAAATCCTTCCCATTCCAATCCTGAGACCCTTCCTATAACATGAGATGTGATATTCAACTCCTTCCCATTCCAACTTGAGACACTTCCTATAGCATGAGAAGGGATATCCAACTCCTTCCCAATCCAATCCTGAGAACCTTCCGATAGCAGAGATGTGATATCTCAATGCTTATACCAAACCTGAGACCCTTCCTATGGCATGAGATGTGATATCCAACTCCTTGCCATTCAAATCCTGAGACCCTTCCTATAGCATGAGATGTGATTTCTCAATGCTTCTACCAAACCTGAGACCCTTCCTTTAGCATGAGATGTGATATCCAAATCCTTCACATTCCAATCCTGAGACCCTTCCTATAGCATGAGATGTGATATCTCAATGCTTGTAATACCAAACCTGAGATCCTTCCTATAACATGAGATGTGATATCCAATTCCTTCCCATTCCAAACCTGAGACCCTTCCTATTGGATGAGATGTGATATCCAACTCCTTCCCATTCCAACCCTGAGACCCTTCCTATACCATGAGATGTGATATCTCAATGCTTCTAATACCAAACCTTGGAACCGTCCTATAACATGAGATGTGATATCTCAATGTTTCTAATAAAAAACCTGAGACCCTTCCTATAACATGAGATGTGATATCCAATTCCTTCCCATTCCAAACCTGAGACCCTTCCTATTGGATGAGATGTGATATCCAAATCCTTCCCCTTGCAAACCTGAGACCCTTCCTTTAGCATGAGATGTGATATCCAAATACTTCCCATTCCAATCCTAAAACCCTTCCTATAGCAGGAGATTTGATATCTCAATGTTTCTAATAAAAAACCTGAGACCCTTCCTATAGCAAGAGATGTGATATCCAAATCCTTCCCATTCCAATCCTGAGACCCTTCCTGTATATAACATGAGATGTGATATCCAACTCCTTCCCATTCCAACCTGAGACCCTTCCTATAGCATGAAATGTGATATCCAACTCCTTACCATTCAAATCCTGAGACCCTCCCTATAACAAGAGATGTCATATCCAACTCCTTCCCATTCCAAACCTGAGACCCTTCCTATAACATGAGATGTGATATCCAACTCCTTCCCATTCCAACCTGAGACCCTTCCTATAGCATGAGATGTGATATCCAACTCCTTACCATTCAAATCCTGAGACCCTCCCTATAACAAGAGATGTCATATCCAACTCCTTCCCATTCCAAACCTGAGACCCTTCCTATAACATGAGATGTGATATCCAACTCCTTCCCATTCCAAACCTGAAACCCTTCCTATAGCATGAGATGTGATAACTCAATGCTTATACCAAACCTGAGACCCTTCCTATGGCATGAGATGTCATATACAACTCCTTCCCATTCCAACCCGGAGACCCTTCCTATAGCATGAGATGTGATATCTCAATGCTTATACCAAACCTGAGACCCTTCCTATAGCATGAGATGTGATATCCAACTCCTTCCCATTCCAATCCTGAGACCCTTCTGATAGCATGAGATGTGATATCTCAATGCCTCTAATACCAAACCTGAGATCCTACCTCTAACATGAAATGTGATATCCATCTCCTTCCCTTTCCAAACCGAGACCCTGCCTATAGCATGAGATGTGATATCCAAGTCCTTCCCATTCCAATCCTGAGACCCTTCTTATAGCATGTGATGTGATATCTCAATGCTTATACCAAACCTGAGACCCTTCCTATGGCATGAGATGTCATATACAACTCCTTCCCATTCGAACCCTGAGACCCTTCCTATAGCATGAGATGTGATATCTCAATGCTTATACCAAACCTGAGACCCTTCCTATAGCATGAGATGTGATATCCAACTTCTTCCCATTCCAATCCTGAGACCCTTCCTATAGCATGAGATGTGATATCTCAATGCTTATACCAAACCTGAGACCCTTCCTATAGCATAAGATGTGATATCTCAATGCTTATACCAAACCTGAGACCCTTCCTATAGCATGAGATGTGATATCCAACTCCTTCCCATTCCAATCCTGAGACCCTTCCTATAGCATGAGATGTGATATCTCAATGCTTATACCAAACCTGAGACCCTTCCTATAGCATGAGATGTGATATCCAACTCCTTCCCATTCCAATCCTGAGACCCTTCCTATAGCATGAGATGTGATGTCTCAATGCTTCTAATACCAAACCTGAGATCCTTCCTATAACATGAGATGTGATATCCAACTCCTTCCCATTCCAATCCTGAGACCCTTCCTATAGCATGAGATGTGATATCTCAATGCCTCTTATACCAAACCTGAGATCCTTCCGATAGCATGAGATGTGATATCTCAATGCTTCTAATACCAAACCTGAGATCCTTCCTATAATATGAGATGTGATTTCCAAATCCTTCCCCTTCCAAACCTGAGACCCTCCCTTTAGCATGAAATGTGATATCCAACTCCTTCCCATTCCAATCCTGAGACCCTTCTGATAGCATGAG
Source organism: Ambystoma mexicanum (assembly GCF_040938575.1). Lineage (NCBI taxonomy): Eukaryota > Metazoa > Chordata > Amphibia > Caudata > Ambystomatidae > Ambystoma > Ambystoma mexicanum. Next base: position 1,504,709,117 of record NC_090923.1, on the reverse strand, counting down.
ATGTGATATCTCAATGCCTCTAATACCAAACCTGAGATCCTACCTCTAACATGAAATGTGATATCCATCTCCATCCCTTTCCAAACCTGAGACCCTGCCTATAGCATGAGATGTGATATCCAAGTCCTTCCCATTCCAATCCTGAGACCCTTCCTATAGCATGTGATGTGATATCTCAATGCTTATACCAAACCTGAGACCCTTCCTATGGCATGAGATGTCATATACAACTCCTTCCCATTCCAACCCTGAGACCCTTCCTATAGCATGAGATGTGATATCTCAATGCTTATACCAAACCTGAGACCCTTCCTATAGCATGAGATGTGATATCCAACTTCTTCCCATTCCAATCCTGAGACCCTTCCTATAGCATGAGATGTGATATCTCAATGCTTATACCAAACCTGAGACCCTTCCTATAGCTTGAGATGTGATATCCAACTCCTTCCCATTCAATCCTGAGACCCTTCCTATAGCATGAGATGTGATATCTCAAGGCCCCTAATACCAAACCTGAGATCCTTCCTCTAACATGAAATGTGATATCCAACTCCTTCCCCTTCAAAACCTGAGAGCCTTCCTATAGCATGAGATATGATATCCAAGTCCTTCCCATTCCAATCCTGAGACCCTTCCTATAACATGAAATGTGATATCCAACTCCTTCCCATTCTAACCTGAGACCCTTCCTATAGCATGAGATGGGATATCCAACTCCTTCCAAATCCAATACTGATACCCTTCCGATAGCATGAGATGTGATATCCCAATGCTTCTACCAAACCTGAGACCCATACTATGGCATGAGATGTGATATCAAACTCCTTCCCATTCCAATCCTGAGACGCTTCCTATAACTTGAGATGTGATATCCAACTCCTTCCCATTCCAATTCTGAGACCCTTCTTATACCATGAGACTTGATATCTCAATGCTTCTAATACCAAACCTGAGACCCGTCCTATAACATGAGATGTGATATCCAAATCCTTCCCCTTCCAAACCTTAGACCCTTCCTTTATCATGAGATGTGATATCCAACTCCTTCCCATTCCAATCCTGAGACCCTTCCGATATCATGAGATTTGTTATCTCAATGCTTCTAATATCAAACTTGAGACCCCACCTATAGCATGAGATGTGACATCCAAGTCCTTCCCATTCCAATCCTGAGACCCTTCCTATAGCATGAGATGTGATATCTCAATGCTTCTAATACCAAACCTGAGACCCTTCCTATAACATGAGATGGGATATCCAACTCCTTCCCATTCCAATCCTGAGACCCTTCCGATAGCAGAGATGTGATATCTCAATGCTTATACCAAACCTGAGACCCTTCCTAAGGCCTGAGATGTCATATACAACTCCTTCCCATTCCAATCCTGAGACCCTTCCTATAGCATGAGATGTGATATCTCAATGCTTATACCAAATCTGAGACCCTTCCTATAGCATGAGATGTGATATCCAACACCTTCCCATTCCAATCCTGAGACCCTTCCTATAGCATGAGAAGTGATATCTCCATGCTTATACCAAACCTGAGACCCTTCCTATAGCATGAGATGTGATATCCAAATCCTTCCCATTCCAATCCTGAGACCCTTCCTATAGCATGTGATGTGATATCTCAATGCTTATACCAAACCTGAGAGCCTACCTATAGCATGAGATGTGATATCCAAGTCCATCCCATTCCAATCCTTAGACCCTTCCTACAGCATGCGATGTGATATCTCAATGATTCTAATACCAAACCAGAGACCCGTCCTTTAACATGAGATGGGATATCCAACTCCTTCCCATTCCAATCCTGAGCCACTCCTGATAGCAGAGATGTGATATCTCAATGCTTATACCAAACCTGAGACCCTTCCTATAACATGAGATGTGATATCCAACTCCTTCCCGTTCCAAACCTGAGACACTTCCTATAGCATATGTGATATCCAACTCCTTCCCATTCCAAACATGAGACCCTTCCTATAGCAAGAATGTAATATCCACCTCCTACCCATTCCAATCCTGAGACCATTCCTATAGCATGAGATGTGATATATCAATGCTTCTAATACCAAACCTGAGATCCTTCCTATGACATGAGATGTGATATCCATATCCTTCCCATTCCAATCCTGAGACCCTTCCTATAGCAAGAGATGTGATATCCAAATCCTTCCCATTCCAATCCTGAGACCCTTCCTATAACATGAGATGTGATATTCAACTCCTTCCCATTCCAACTTGAGACACTTCCTATAGCATGAGAAGGGATATCCAACTCCTTCCCAATCCAATCCTGAGAACCTTCCGATAGCAGAGATGTGATATCTCAATGCTTATACCAAACCTGAGACCCTTCCTATGGCATGAGATGTGATATCCAACTCCTTGCCATTCAAATCCTGAGACCCTTCCTATAGCATGAGATGTGATTTCTCAATGCTTCTACCAAACCTGAGACCCTTCCTTTAGCATGAGATGTGATATCCAAATCCTTCACATTCCAATCCTGAGACCCTTCCTATAGCATGAGATGTGATATCTCAATGCTTCTAATACCAAACCTGAGATCCTTCCTATAACATGAGATGTGATATCCAATTCCTTCCCATTCCAAACCTGAGACCCTTCCTATTGGATGAGATGTGATATCCAACTCCTTCCCATTCCAACCCTGAGACCCTTCCTATACCATGAGATGTGATATCTCAATGCTTCTAATACCAAACCTGGGAACCGTCCTATAACATGAGATGTGATATCTCAATGTTTCTAATAAAAAACCTGAGACCCTTCCTATAACATGAGATGTGATATCCAATTCCTTCCCATTCCAAACCTGAGACCCTTCCTATTGGATGAGATGTGATATCCAAATCCTTCCCCTTCCAAACCTGAGACCCTTCCTTTAGCATGAGATGTGATATCCAAATACTTCCCATTCCAATCCTAAAACCCTTCCTATAGCATGAGATTTGATATCTCAATGTTTCTAATAAAAAACCTGAGACCCTTCCTATAGCAAGAGATGTGATATCCAAATCCTTCCCATTCCAATCCTGAGACCCTTCCTGTATATAACATGAGATGTGATATCCAACTCCTTCCCATTCCAACCTGAGACCCTTCCTATAGCATGAGATGTGATATCCAACTCCTTACCATTCAAATCCTGAGACCCTCCCTATAACAAGAGATGTCATATCCAACTCCTTCCCATTCCAAACCTGAGACCCTTCCTATAACATGAGATGTGATATCCAACTCCTTCCCATTCCAAACCTGAGACCCTTCCGATAGCATGAGCTGTGATATCTCAATGCTTCAAAAACCAAACATGAGAACCATCCTATAACATGAGATGTGAAATCCAAATCCTTCCCTTCCCAAACCTGAGACTCTTCCTATAGCATGAGATGTGATATCTCAATGCTTCTACCAAACCTGAAACCCTTCCTATAGCATGAGATGTGATAACTCAATGCTTATACCAAACCTGAGACCCTTCCTATGGCATGGGATGTCATATACAACTCCTTCCCATTCCAACCCTGAGACCCTTCCTATAGCATGAGATGTGATATCTCAATGCTTATACCAAACCTGAGACCCTTCCTATAGCATGAGATGTGATATCCAACTCCTTCCCATTCCAATCCTGAGACCCTTCTGATAGCATGAGATGTGATATCTCAATGCCTCTAATACCAAACCTGAGATCCTACCTCTAACATGAAATGTGATATCCATCTCCTTCCCTTTCCAAACCGAGACCCTGCCTATAGCATGAGATGTGATATCCAAGTCCTTCCCATTCCAATCCTGAGACCCTTCTTATAGCATGTGATGTGATATCTCAATGCTTATACCAAACCTGAGACCCTTCCTATGGCATGAGATGTCATATACAACTCCTTCCCATTCCAACCCTGAGACCCTTCCTATAGCATGAGATGTGATATCTCAATGCTTATACCAAACCTGAGACCCTTCCTATAGCATGAGATGTGATATCCAACTTCTTCCCATTCCAATCCTGAGACCCTTCCTATAGCATGAGATGTGATATCTCAATGCTTATACCAAACCTGAGACCCTTCCTATAGCATAAGATGTGATATCTCAATGCTTATACCAAACCTGAGACCCTTCCTATAGCATGAGATGTGATATCCAACTCCTTCCCATTCCAATCCTGAGACCCTTCCTATAGCATGAGATGTGATATCTCAATGCTTATACCAAACCTGAGACCCTTCCTATAGCATGAGATGTGATATCCAACTCCTTCCCATTCCAATCCTGAGACCCTTCCTATAGCATGAGATGTGATGTCTCAATGCTTCTAATACCAAACCTGAGATCCTTCCTATAACATGAGATGTGATATCCAACTCCTTCCCATTCCAATCCTGAGACCCTTCCTATAGCATGAGATGTGATATCTCAATGCCTCTTATACCAAACCTGAGATCCTTCCGATAGCATGAGATGTGATATCTCAATGCTTCTAATACCAAACCTGAGATCCTTCCTATAATATGAGATGTGATTTCCAAATCCTTCCCCTTCCAAACCTGAGACCCTCCCTTTAGCATGAAATGTGATATCCAACTCCTTCCCATTCCAATCCTGAGACCCTTCTGATAGCATGAGATGTGATATCGCAATGCCTCTAATACCAAACCTGAGATCCTACCTCTAACATGAAATGTGATATCCATCTCCATCCCTTTCCAAACCTGAGACCCTGCCTATAGCATGAGATGTGATATCCAAGTCCTTCCCATTCCAATCCTGAGACCCTTCCTATAGCATGTGATGTGATATCTCAATGCTTATACCAAACCTGAGACCCTTCCTATGGCATGAGATGTCATATACAACTCCTTCCCATTCCAACCCTGAGACCCTTCCTATAGCATGAGATGTGATGTCTCAATGCTTCTAATACCAAACCTGAGATCCTTCCTATAACATGAGATGTGATATCCAACTCTTTCCCATTCCAATCCTGAGACCCTTCCTATAGCATGAGATGTGATATCTCAATGCCTCTTATACCAAACCTGAGATCCTTCCGATAGCATGAGATGTGATATCTCAATGCTTCTAATACCAAACCTGAGATCCTTCCTATAATATGAGATGTGATTTCCAAATCCTTCCCCTTCCAAACCTGAGACCCTCCCTTTAGCATGAAATGTGATATCCAACTCCTTCCCATTCCAATCCTGAGACCCTTCTGATAGCATGAGATGTGATATCGCAATGCCTCTAATACCAAACCTGAGATCCTACCTCTAACATGAAATGTGATATCCATCTCCATCCCTTTCCAAACCTGAGACCCTGCCTATAGCATGAGATGTGATATCCAAGTCCTTCCCATTCCAATCCTGAGACCCTTCCTATAGCATGTGATGTGATATCTCAATGCTTATACCAAACCTGAGACCCTTCCTATGGCATGAGATGTCATATACAACTCCTTCCCATTCCAACCCTGAGACCCTTCCTATAGCATGAGATGTGATATCTCAATGCTTATACCAAACCTGAGAGCCTACCTATAGCATGAGATGTGATATCCAAGTCCATCCCATTCCAATCCTTAGACCCTTCCTACAGCATGCGATGTGATATCTCAATGATTCTAATACCAAACCAGAGACCCGTCCTTTAACATGAGATGGGATATCCAACTCCTTCCCATTCCAATCCTGAGCCACTCCTGATAGCAGAGATGTGATATCTCAATGCTTATACCAAACCTGAGACCCTTCCTATAACATGAGATGTGATATCCAACTCCTTCCCGTTCCAAACCTGAGACACTTCAGATAGCATATGTGATATCCAACTCCTTCCCGTTCCAAACCTGAGACACTTCAGATAGCATATGTAATATCCAACTCCTACCCATTCCAATCCTGAGACCATTCCTATAGCATGAGATGTGATATATCAATGCTTCTAATACCAATCCTGAGATCCTTCCTATGACATGAGATGTGATATTCAAATCCTTCCCATTCCAATCCTGAGACCCTTCCTATAGCAAGAGATGTGATATCCAAATCCTTCCCATTCCAATCCTGAGACCCTTCCTATAACATGAGATGTGATATTCAACTCCTTCCCATTCCAACCTGAGACACTTCCTATAGCATGAGAAGGGATATCCAACTCCTTCCCAATCCAATCCTGAGAACCTTCCGATAGCAGAGATGTGATATCTCAATGCTTATACCAAACCTGAGACCCTTCCTATGGCATGAGATGTGATATCCAACTCCTTGCCATTCAAATCCTGAGACCCTTCCTATAGCATGAGATGTGATTTCTCAATGCTTCTACCAAACCTGAGACCCTTCCTTTAGCATGAGATGTGATATCCAAATCCTTCACATTCCAATCCTGAGACCCTTCCTATAGCATGAGATGTGATATCTCAATGCTTCTAATACCAAACCTGAGATCCTTCCTATAACATGAGATGTGATATCCAATTCCTTCCCATTCCAAACCTGAGACCCTTCCTATTGGATGAGATGTGATATCCAACTCCTTCCCATTCCAACCCTGAGACCCTTCCTATACCATGAGATGTGATATCTCAATGCTTCTAATACCAAACCTGGGAACCGTCCTATAACATGAGATGTGATATCTCAATGTTTCTAATAAAAAACCTGAGACCCTTCCTATAACATGAGATGTGATATCCAATTCCTTCCCATTCCAAACCTGAGACCCTTCCTATTGGATGAGATGTGATATCCAAATCCTTCCCCTTCCAAACCTGAGACCCTTCCTTTAGCATGAGATGTGATATCCAAATACTTCCCATTCCAATCCTAAAACCCTTCCTATAGCATGAGATTTGATATCTCAATGTTTCTAATAAAAAACCTGAGACCCTTCCTATAGCAAGAGATGTGATATCCAAATCCTTCCCATTCCAATCCTGAGACCCTTCCTGTATATAACATGAGATGTGATATCCAACTCCTTCCCATTCCAACCTGAGACCCTTCCTATAGCATGAGATGTGATATCCAACTCCTTACCATTCAAATCCTGAGACCTCCCTATAACAAGAGATGTCATATCCAACTCCTTCCCATTCCAAACCTGAGACCCTTCCTATAACATGAGATGTGATATCCAACTCCTTCCCATTCCAAACCTGAGACCCTTCCGATAGCATGAGCTGTGATATCTCAATGCTTCAAAAACCAAACATGAGAACCATCCTATAACATGAGATGTGAAATCCAAATCCTTCCCTTCCCAAACCTGAGACTCTTCCTATAGCATGAGATGTGATATCTCAATGCTTCTACCAAACCTGAAACCCTTCCTATAGCATGAGATGTGATAACTCAATGCTTATACCAAACCTGAGACCCTTCCTATGGCATGAGATGTCATATACAACTCCTTCCCATTCCAACCCTGAGACCCTTCCTATAGCATGGAATGTGATATCTCAATGCTTATACCAAACCTGAGACCCTTCCTATAGCATGAGATGTGATATCCAACTCCTTCCCATTCCAATCCTGAGACCCTTCTGATAGCATGAGATGTGATATCTCAATGCCTCTAATACCAAACCTGAGATCCTACCTCTAACATGAAATGTGATATCCATCTCCTTCCCTTTCCAAACCGAGACCCTGCCTATAGCATGAGATGTGATATCCAAGTCCTTCCCATTCCAATCCTGAGACCCTTCTTATAGCATGTTATGTGATATCTCAATGCTTATACCAAACCTGAGACCCTTCCTATGGCATGAGATGTCATATACAACTCCTTCCCATTCCAACCCTGAGACCCTTCCTATAGCATGAGATGTGATATCTCAATGCTTATACCAAACCTGAGACCCTTCCTATAGCATGAGATGTGATATCCAACTTCTTCCCATTCCAATCCTGAGACCCTTCCTATAGCATGAGATGTGATATCTCAATGCTTATACCAAACCTGAGACCCTTCCTATAGCATAAGATGTGATATCTCAATGCTTATACCAAACCTGAGACCCTTCCTATAGCATGAGATGTGATATCCAACTCCTTCCCATTCCAATCCTGAGACCCTTCCTATAGCATGAGATGTGATATCTCAATGCTTATACCAAACCTGAGACCCTTCCTAATGCCTCTAATACCAAACCTGAGATCCTACCTCTAACATGAAATGTGATATCCAACTCCTTCCCCTTGCAAACCTGAGAGCCTTCCTATAGCATGAGATGTGATATCGGAGTATTTCCCATTCCAATCCTGAGACCCTTCCTATAACATGAGATGTGATATCCAACTCCTTCCCATTCCAACATGAGACCCTTCCTATAGCATGAGATGGGATATCCAACTACTTCCAAATCCAATCCTGATACCCTTCCGATAGCATGAGATGTGATATCTCAATCCCTCTAATACCAAACCTGAGATCCTTCCTATAACATGAGATGTGATATCAAAATCCTTCCCCTTCCAAACCTGAGACCCTCCCTTTAGCATGAGATGTGATATCCAACTCCTTCCCATTCCAATCCTGAGACCCTTCTGATAGCATGAGATGTGATATTCAATGCCTCTAATACCAAACCTGAGATCCTACCTCTAACATGAAATGTGATTTCCAACTCCTTCCCTTTCCAAACGTGAGAGCCTCCCTGTTAAGACGGATTTCTGAACTCTGTCCTGGTGGCGCAGAAGTTCAGAAGGCCAACCTAATTACTTGGAACAGGGTAACCTCTGGACAAGCCAGACCAATCAAGGTAGCGATCACGGCGGTCAAGACTAGGTCTCAAGAGGGGTGAGGGTGACTGAAAGCCCGCAGTGAGCACACAAAGCAAGAGCGCTGACAAACTACTCCAAACAGTTGTTATATCAAAAATAGATACACATTTATTTTAAGGCCTTTAAAATAATGACCGTAGCGAGAAAATCACAATATCACAATATTAAACCAACACATACCATATCAACACAATATATATACAAATACACAGTCGCAAGCGTTTAAAGCACGAAATATGTAGTCCACCTGCCAGGGAAGGAAAACAGGCAGTGCGATAATGCTTTCGACTCAGTTCGCCTTCATAGGCACCTAACTAGATGGAAGTCCGAGCCCTACGAAGAGTGGAGCCTTGCGCTCAAAGTACCTGCCACGCCGGTGCCGACGGGCACAAGGGGAAGCTCTTCGGAGGAAGTCAGGCAGTTCGGGTTAGTGCACAGCAGAAGAAGAACAGGTTCCGCAACTCAAGCGCAGCCTCCACAGCGGGCAGAAGCAGAGCGCGAGCGCGGCAAAAGGGTGCTGTTTTTACACAGCAGGGAAAAGCAATGGGATACTGCAGGAGGGCGACCAGATCCTAGATATACTACTCACCGGTCCCCGAAGCAAGCAGACCCAGGCTTCTCCACGATAGTTTCAGCAGCTGGCAGGTTCAGAAGAGCAGGGAACGCTTTGTAGTCGGGTAGAGCAAAAAGACGTTCCAATCGACGAAACCGGCACAGTTTTGTTGCCGCACAGGACAACGGAGCGGCCGTGCGTATTCGAGCCAAATGAACCCTCCTCCCTTCAGACCTGGGGACGCCAAGCGTACGAAGCGTGGGAGAGGGACAAGGACTCGCAATACAACACAACCTGGCGGCGGTTGCAGAGCCAAACTCCTTGGTAAGCTGGTCAGTCAACTGGATGGCCCAGAGACGCTTCCGAAGGCTTACTTGGCAGGAGATGGTTGAAGATGCCGGGAATAGCTGTTCCTGCTATTCCAAAGGTCGAAGCACCAGTACAGGCCTTCTGGTTCGATCAAAGGAGGACAGGGGCTCTCCGGACGACAGCAGTGCAAAGGAGGATTCCTTCAGCGGGTCACCAGCGATTCCTCGGTCCAGCCTCGTAGTTGCAGGATACTTGGCTCCTGTATTCCTTCGTTCGTGAGAACTCAGGAGATCGACATGGTAGTGGTGTTTCCAGCCCCCTCTTATCCACGGTTCCCTTCGCGCCAAAACGGAGGGGAGCCAATGGGAGATCCGCTCATCAAAACACATACCATACGTGGACCAATCACGGACCACGGTGGTCCCAGGCATTCACACCACCCTAGACTCTCTGGCACCCAGGATGTGTATTGGGACCAGACATCCCAGCCCACACCCTGGAGGCACACAAACGACATGTAGAAGCCCGCGAAAGCAACCACGTTTCGCGGGAAAGTACATGCCCAAATAAGGAAGGCCCCGGGTCGCCGGACCTGGGGAAGGTGAAGGGAGCAAGACGGACAGTGGACAGGACAAAGGAGCCTCGCGGCCTGGCCATTTTGGGAGCCAGGCCACCATTTTGGGTTCAGTGCAAAAACGTGCTCAGAACGCCAAAAGGAGCTCAAAATAAACAAAACGATCGCTGCCACCATTCCAGTCCCTGAATGACTTGCACCGATCAAATACCATCCTAAAAGAGTATCTAGGGCCTGTAGAAGGCTAGAGACCCAAGAGAGCTGTAACTTAGCTTACAGTGCCTTCTTGTGTCGTGTTGCACTAAAGCTGCGACACGATAAAAGAAACTACGGGAAACCACGTTCCCCGGTACTGACTGTCTTAAGGGGATCTCAGTTTCCCCGTAAGAAAGGAGCGAAAGCCCAGAGAAGTGCGGCAGAAGGCTGTACTTCTCTGGCAAAGTCAAGAACAAGGTTAAAAACAATAGCAAAAAGTTTAGGGGTTGCCACATGGAAGGAAAATTCCCTACAATTACGAAATCTTTCCTAACTCTCCCTATAGCATGAGATGGGATATTCAAGTCCTTCCCATTCCAATCCTGAGACCCTTCCTATAGCATGAGATGTGATATCTCAATTCTTCTAATACCAAACCTGAGACCCTTCCTATAACATAAGATGGGATATCCAACTCCTTCCCATTCCAATCCTGAGACCCTTCCGATAGCAGAGATGTGATATCTCAATGCTGATACCAAACCTGAGACCCTTCCTATGGCATGAGATGTCATATACAACTCCTTCCCATTCCAATCCTGAGACCCTTCCTATAGCATGAGATGTGATATCTCAATGCTTATACCAAACCTGAGACCCTTCCTATAGCATGAGATGTGATATCCAAATCCTTCCCATTCCAATCGTGAGACCCTTCCCATAGCATGAGATGTGATATCTCAATGCCTCTAATACCAAACCTGAGATCCTACCTCTAAAATGAAATTTGATATGCAACTCCTTCCCCTTCCAAACCTGATAGCCTTCCTATAGCATGAGATGTGATATCCAAGTACTTCCCATTTCAATCCTGATACCCTTCCTATAACATGAGATGTGATATCCAACTACTTCCCATTCCAACCTGAGACCCTTCCTATAGCATGAGATGTGATATCTCAATGCTTCTACCAAACCTGAGACCCTTCCTATAGCATGAGATGTGATATCTCAAGGCCTCTAATACCAAACCTGAGATCCTTCCTCTAACATGAGATGTGATATCCAACTCCTTCCCGTTCCAAACCTGAGACACTTCCTATAGCATATGTGATATCCAACTCCTTTCCATTCCAAACATGAGGCCCTTCCTATAGCAAGAATGTAATATCCAACTCCTACCCATTCCAATCCTGAGACCCTTCCTATAGCAAGAGATGTGATATCCAAATCCTTCCCATTCCAATCCTGAGACCCTTCCTATAACATGAGATGTGATATCCAACTCCTTCCCATTCCAACCTGAGACACTTCCTATAGCATGAGAAGGGATATCCAACTCCTTCCCAATCCAATCCGGAGACCCTTCCGATAGTAGAGATGTGATATTTCAATGCTTATACGAAACCTGAGACCCTTCCTATGGCATGATATGTGATATCCAACTCCTTGCCATTCAAATCCTGAGACCCTTCCTATAGCATGAGAAGGGATATCCAACTTCTTCCCATCCCAATCCTGAGACTTCTCCGATAGCAGAGATGTGATATTTCAATGCTTATACGAAACCTGAGACCCTTCCTATGGCATGATATGTGATATCTAACTCCTTCCCGTTCCAAACCTGAGACCCTTCCTATAGCATGAGATGTGATATCCAACTCCTTCCCATTCCAATCCTGAGACCCTTCCTATAGCATGAGATGTGATATCTCAAGGCCTCTAATACCAAACCTGAGATCCTTCCTCTAACATGAAATGTGATATCCAACTCCTTCCCCTTCCAAACCTGAGAGCCTTCCTATAGCATGAGATATGATATCCAAGTCCTTCCCATTCCAATCCTGAGACCCTTCCTATAACATGAAATGTGATATCCAACTCCTTCCCATTCCAACCTGAGACCCTTCCTATAGCATGAGATGGGATATCCAACTCCTTCCAAATCCAATACTGATACCCTTCCAATAGCATGAGATGCGATATCCCAATGCTTCTACCAAACCTGAGACCCATACTATGGCATAAGATGTGATATCAAACTCCTTCCCATTCCAATCCTGAGACCCTTCCTATAGCTTGAGATGTGATATCCAACTCCTTCCCATTCCAATTCTGAGACCCTTCCTATACCATGAGACTTGATATCTCAATGCTTCTAATACCAAACCTGAGACCCGTCCTATAACATGAGATGTGATATCCAAATCCTTCCCCTTCCAAACCTTAAACCCTTCCTTTATCATGAGATGTGATATCCAACTCCTTCCCGTTCCAATCCTGAGACCCTTCCGATATCATGAGATTTGTTATCTCAATGCTTCTAATATCAAACTTGAGACCCTCCCTATAGCATGAGATGTGACATCCAAGTCCTCCCCATTCCAATCCTGAGACCCTTCCTATAGCATGAGATGTGATATCTCAATGCTTCTAATACCAAACCTGAGACCCTTCCTATAACATGAGATGGGATATCCAACTCCTTCCCATTCCAATCCTGAGACCCTTCCGATTGCAGAGATGTGATATCTCAATGCGTATAGCAAACCTGAGACCCTTCCTATGGCCTGAGATGTCATATACAACTCCTTCCCAATCCAATCCTGAGACCCTTCCTATAGCATGAGATGTGATATCTCAATGCTTATACCAAATCTGAGACCCTTCCTATAGCATGAGATGTGATATCCAACTCCTTCCCATTCCAATCCTGAGACCCTTCCTATAGCATGAGATGTGATATCTCAATGCTTCTAATACCAAACCTGAGATCCTTCCTATAACATGAGATGTGATATCCAACTCCTTCACATTCCAATACTGAGACCCTTATGATAGCATGAGATGTGATATCTCAATGCCTCTAATACCAAACCTGAGATACTTCCGATAGCATGAGATGTGATATCTCAATGCTTCTAATACCAAACCTGAGATCCTTCCTATAACATGAGATGTGATTTCCAAATCCTTCCCCTTCCAAACCTGAGACCCTCCCTTTAGCATGAGATGTGATATACAACTCCTTCCCATTCCAATCCTGAGACCCTTCTGATAGCATGAGATGTGATATCTCAATGCCTCTAATACCAAACCTGAGATCCTACCTCTAACATGAAATGTGATATCCATCTCCTTCCCTTTCCAAACCTGAGACCCTGCCTATAGCATGAGATGTGATATCCAAGTCCTTCTCATTCCAATCCTGAGACCCTTCCTATAGCATGTGATGTGATATCTCAATGCTTATACCAAACCTGAGACCCTTCCTATGGCATGAGATGTCATATACAACTCCTTCCCATTCCAATCCTGAGACCCTTCCTATAGCATGAGATGTGATATCTCAATGCTTATACCAAACCTGAGACCCTTCCTATAGCATGAGATGTGATATCCAACTTCTTCCCATTCCAATCCTAAGACCCTTCCTATAACATGAGATGTGATGTCTCAATGCTTCTAATACCAAACCTGAGATCTTTCCTATAACATGAGATGTGATATCCAACTCCTTCCCATTCCAATCCTGAGACCCTTCCTATAGCATGAGATGTGATATCTCAATGCGTATACCAAACCTGAGACCCTTCCTATAGCTTGAGATGTGATATCCAACTCCTTCCCATTCCAATCCTGAGACCCTTCCTATAGCATGAGATGTGATATCTCAAGGCCTCTAATACCAAACCTGAGATCCTTCCTCTAACATGAAATGTGATATCCAACTCCTTCCCCTTCCAAACCTGAGAGCCTTCCTATAGCATGAGATATGATATCCACGTCCTTCCCATTCCAATTCTGAGACCCTTCCTATAACATGAAATGTGATATCCAACTCCTTCCCATTCCAACCTGAGACCCTTCCAATAGCATGAGATGGGATATCCAACTCCTTCCAAATCCAATACTGATACCCTTCCAATAGCATGAGATGTGATATCCCAATGTTTCTACCAAACCTGAGACCCATACTATGGCATAAGATGTGATATCAAACTCCTTCCCATTCCAATCCTGAGACCCTTCCTATAGCTTGAGAGGTCATATCCAACTCCTTCCCATTCCAATTCTGAGACCCTTCCTATACCATGAGACTTGATATCTCAATGCTTCTAATACCAAACCTGAGACCCGTCCTATAACATGAGATGTGATATCCAAATCCTTCCCCTTCCAAACCTTAGACCCTTCCTTTATCATGAGATGTGATATCCAACTCCTTCCCATTCCAATCCTGAGACCCTTCCGATATCATGAGATTTGTTATCTCAATGCTTCTAATATCAAACTTGAGACCCTCCCTATAGCATGAGATGTGACATCCAAGTCCTCCCCATTCCAATCCTGAGACCCTTCCTATAGCATGAGATGTGATATCTCAATGCTTCTAATACCAAACCTGAGACCCTTCCTATAACATGAGATGGGATATCCAACTCCTTCCCATTCCAATCCTGAGACCCTTCCGATAGCAGAGATGTGATATCTCAATGCGTATAGCAAACCTGAGACCCTTCCTATGGCCTGAGATGTCATATACAACTCCTTCCCAATCCAATCCTGAGACCCTTCCTATAGCATGAGATGTGATATCTCAATGCTTATACCAAATCTGAGACCCTTCCTATAGCATGAGATGTGATATCCAACTCCTTCCCATTCCAATCCTGAGACCCTTCCTATAGCATGAGATGTGATATCTCAATGCTTCTAACACCAAACCTGAGATCCTTCCTATAACATGAGATGTGATATCCAACTCCTTCCCATTCCAATACTGAGACCCTTATGATAGCATGAGATGTGATATCTCAATGCCTCTAATACCAAACCTGAGATACTTCCGATAGCATGAGATGTGATATCTCAATGCTTCTAATACCAAACCTGAGATCCTTCCTATAACATGAGATGTGATTTCCAAATCCTTCCCCTTCCAAACCTGAGACCCTCCCTTTAGCATGAGATGTGATATACAACTCCTTCCCATTCCAATCCTGAGACCCTTCTGATAGCATGAGATGTGATATCTCAATGCCTCTAATACCAAACCTGAGATCCTACCTCTAACATGAAATGTGATATCCATCTCCTTCCCTTTCCAAACCTGAGACCCTGCCTATAGCATGAGATGTGATATCCAAGTCCTTCTCATTCCAATCCTGAGACCCTTCCTATAGCATGTGATGTGATATCTCAATGCTTATACCAAACCTGAGACCCTTCCTATGGCATGAGATGTCATATACAACTCCTTCCCATTCCAATCCTGAGACCCTTCCTATAGCATGAGATGTGATATCTCAATGCTTATACCAAACCTGAGACCCTTCCTATAGCATGAGATGTGATATCCAACTTCTTCCCATTCCAATCCTAAGACCCTTCCTATAACATGAGATGTGATGTCTCAATGCTTCTAATACCAAACCTGAGATCTTTCCTATAACATGAGATGTGATATCCAACTCCTTCCCATTCCAATCCTGAGACCCTTCCTATAGCATGAGATGTGATATCTCAATGCGTATACCAAACCTGAGACCCTTCCTATAGCTTGAGATGTGATATCCAACTCCTTCCCATTCCAATCCTGAGACCCTTCCTATAGCATGAGATGTGATATCTCAAGGCCTCTAATACCAAACCTGAGATCCTTCCTCTAACATGAAATGTGATATCCAACTCCTTCCCATTCCAACCTGAGACCCTTCCAATAGCATGAGATGGGATATCCAACTCCTTCCAAATCCAATACTGATACCCTTCCAATAGCATGAGATGTGATATCCCAATGCTTCTACCAAACCTGAGACCCATACTATGGCATAAGATGTGATATCAAACTCCTTCCCATTCCAATCCTGAGACCCTTCCTATAGCTTGAGATGTGATATCCAACTCCTTCCCATTCCAATTCTAAGACCCTTCCTATACCATGAGACTTGATATCTCAATGCTTCTAATACCAAACCTGAGACCCGTCCTATAACATGAGATGTGATATCCAAATCCTTCCCCTTCCAAACCTTATACCCTTCCTTTATCATGAGATGTGATATCCAACTCCTTCCCATTCCAATCCTGAGACCCTTCCGATATCATGAGATTTGTTATCTCAATGCTTCTAATGACAAACTTGAGACCTTCCCTATAGCATGAGATGTGATATCTCAATGCTTCTAATACCAAACCTGAGACCCTTCCTATAACATGAGATGGGATATCCAACTCCTTCCCATTCCAATCCTGAGACCCTTTCGATAGCAGAGATGTGATATCTCAATGCGTATACCAAACCTGAGACCCTTCCTATGGCCTGAGATGTCATATACAACTCCTTCCCAATCCAATCCTGAGACCCTTCCTTTAGCATGAGATGTGATATCCCAATGCTTATACCAAATCTGAGACCCTTCCTATAGCATGAGATGTGATATCCAACTCCTTCCCATTCCAATCCTGAGACCCTTCCTATAGCATGAGATGTGATATCTCAATGCTTCTAATACCAAACCTGAGATCCTTCCTATAACATGAGATGTGATATCCAACTCCTTCCCATTCCAAACCTGAGACCCTCCCTTTAGCATGAGATGTGATATCTCAATGCCTCTAATACCAAACCTGAGATCCTACCTCTAACATGAAATGTGATATCCATCTCCTTCCCTTTCCAAACCTGAGACCCTGCCTATAGCATGAGATGTGATATCCAAGTCCTTCCCATTCCAATCCTGAGACCCTTCCTATAGCATGTGATATCTCAATGCTTATACCAAACCTGAGACCCTTCTTATGGCATGAGATGTCATATACAACTCCTTCCCATTCCAATCCTGAGACCCTTCCTATAGCATGAGATGTGATATCTCAATGCTTATACCAAACCTGAGACCCTTCCTATAGCATGAGATGTGATATCCAACTTCTTCCCATTCCAATCCTGAGACCCTTCCTATAGCATGAGATGTGATATCTCAATGCTTCTAATACCAAACCTGAGATACTTCCTATAGCATGAGATGTGATATCTCAAGGCCTCTAATACCAAACCTGAGATCCTTCCTCTAACATGAGATGTGATATCCAACTCCTTCCCGTTCCAAACCTGAGACACTTCCTATAGCATATGTGATATCCAACTCCTTCCCATTCCAAACATGAGACCCTTCCTATAGCAAGAATGTAATATCCAACTCCTACCCATTCCAATCCTGAGACCCTTCCTATAGCAAGAGATGTGATATCCAAATCCTTCCCATTCCAATCCTGAGACCCTTCCTATAACATGAGATGTGATATCCAACTCCTTCCCATTCCAACCTGAGACACTTCCTATAGCATGAGAAGGGATATCCAACTCCTTCCCAATCCAATCCGGAGACCCTTCCGATAGCAGAGATGTGATATCTCAATGCTTATACCAAACCTGAGACCCTTCCTATGGCATGATATGTGATATCCAACTCCTTGCCATTCAAATCCTGAGACCCTTCCTATAGCATGAGAAGGGATATCCAACTCCTTCCCAATCCAATCCTGAGACCCTTCCGATAGCAGAGATGTGATATCTCAACGCTTCTGCCAAACCTGAGACCCTTCCTTTAGCATGAGATGTGATATCCAATTCCTTCCCATTCCAAACCTGAGACCCTTCCTATTGAATGAGATGTGATATCCAACTCCTTCCCATTCCAACCCTGAGACCCTTCCTATACCATGAGATGTGATATCTCAATGCTTCTAATACCAAACCTGGGTCCCGTCCTATAACATGAGATATGATATCCAAATCCTTCCCCTTCCAAACCTGAGACCCTTCCTTTAGCATGAGATGTGATATCCAAATACTTCCCATTCCAATCCTAAAACCCTTCCTATAGCATGAGATGTGATATCTATATGTTTCTAATAAAAAACCTGAGACCCTTCCTATAGCAAGAGATGCGATATCCAAATCCTTCCCATTCCAATCCTGAGACCCTTCCTATAACATGAGATGTGATATCCAACTCCTTCCCATTCCAACCTGAGACCCTTCCTATAGCATGAGAAGGGATATCCAACTCCTTCCCAATCCAATCCTGAGACCCTTCCGATAGCAGAGATGTGATATCTCAATGCTTATACCAAACCTGAGACCCTTCCTATGGCATGAGATGTGATATCCAACTCCTTGCCATTCAAATCCTGAGACCCTCCCTATAACAAGAGATGTCATATCCAACTCCTTCCCATTCCAAACCTGAGACCCTTCCTTTAGCATGAGATGTAATATCCAAATCCTTCACATTCCAATCCGGAGACCTTTCCTATAGCATGAGATGTGATATCTCAATGCTTCTAATACCAAACATGAGATCCTTCCTATAACATGAGATGTGATATCCAACTCCTTCCCATTCCAAACCTGAGACCCTTCCGATAGCATGAGATGTGATATCTCAATGCTTCAAAAACCAAACATGAGAACCATCCTATAACATGAGATGTGAAATCCAAATCCTTCCCTTCCCAAACCTGAGACTCTTCCTATAGCATGAGATGTGATATCTCAATGCTTCTACCAAACCTGAAACCCTTCCTATAGCATGAGATGTGATATCTAACTCCTTCCCATTCCAATCCTGAGACACTTCCTATAGCATGAGATGTGATATCACAATGCTTCTAATACCAAACCTGAGACCCGTCCTATAACATGAGATGTGATATCCAAATCCTTCCCCTTCCAAACCTTAGACCCTTCCTTTATCATGAGATGTGATATCCAAGTCCTTCCCATTCCATTCCTGAGACCCTTCCTATAGCATGAGATGTGATATCTCAATGCTTCTAATACCAAACCTGAGACCCTTCCTATAACATGAGATGTGATATCTCAATGCTGATACCAAACCTGAGACCCTTCCTATGGCATGAGATGTGATATCCAACTCCTTGCCATTCAAATCCTGAGACCCTCCCTATAACAAGAGATGTCATATCCAACTCCTTCCCATTCCAAACCTGAGACCCTTCCTTTAGCATGAGATGTAATATCCAAATCCTTCACATTCCAATCTGGAGACCCTTCCTATAGCATGAGATGTGATATCTCAATGCTTCTAATACCAAACATGAGATCCTTCCTATAACATGAGATGTGATATCCAACTCCTTCCCATTCCAAACCTGAGACCCTTCCGATAGCATGAGATGTGATATCTCAATGCTTCAAAAACCAAACATGAGAACCATCCTATAACATGAGATGTGAAATCCAAATCCTTCCCTTCCCAAATCTGAGACTCTTCCTATAGCATGAGATGTGATATCTCAATGCTTCTACCAAACCTGAAACCCTTCCTATAGCATGAGATGTGATATCTAACTCCTTCCCATTCCAATCCTGAGACACTTACTATAGCATGAGATGTGATATCACAATGCTTCTAATACCAAACCTGAGACCCGTCCTATAACATGAGATGTGATATCCAAATCCTTCCCCTTCCAAACCTTAGACCCTTCCTTTATCATGAGATGTGATATCCAAGTCCTTCCCATTCCATTCCTGAGACCCTTCCTATAGCATGAGATGTGATATCTCAATGCTTCTAATACCAAACCTGAGACCCTTCCTATAACATGAGATGTGATATCCAAGTCCTTCCCATTCCAATCCTGAGACCCTTCCTATAGCATGAGATGTGATATCCTAGTCCTTCCCATTCCAATCCTGAGACCCTTCCGACAGCAGAGATGTGATATCTCAATGCTTATACCAAACCTGAGACCCTTCCTATGGCATGAGATGTCATATACAACTCCTTCCCATTCCAATCCTGAGACCCTTCCTATAGCATGAGATGTGATATCTCAATGCTTATACCAAACCTGAGACCCTTCCTATAGCATGAGATGTGATATCCAACTCCTTCCCATTCCAATCCTGATACCCTTCCTATAACATGAGATGTGATGTCTCAATGCTTCTAATACCAAAGGTGAGATCCTTCCTATGGCATGAGATGTCATATAAAACTCCTTCCCATTCCATTCCTGAGACCCTTCCTATAGCATGAGATATGATATCCAACTCCTTCCCATTCCAATCCTGAGACAATTCCTATAGCATGAGATGTGATATCTCAATGCTTCTAATAACAAACCTGAGATCCTTCCTATAACATGAGATGTGATATCCAAATCCTTCCCCTTCCAAACCAGAGACCCTCCCTTTAGCATGAGATGTGATATCCAACTCCTTCCCATTCCAATCCTGAGACCGTTCCGATAGCATGAGATGTGATATCTCAATGCTTCTAATACCAAACCTGAGATCCTTCCGATAGCATGAGATGTGATATTTCAATTCTTCTAATACCAAACCTGAGATCCTTCCAATAACACGAGATGTGATATTCAAATCCTTCCCCTTCCAAACCTGAGACCCTCCCTTTAGCATGAGATGTGATATCCAACTCCTTCCCATTCCAATCCTGAGACCCTTCTGATAGCATGAGATGTTATATCTCAATGCCTCTAATACCAAACCTGAGATTTTACCTCTAACATGAAATGTGATATCCAACTCCTTCCCCTTCCAAACCTGGGAGCCTTCCTATAACATGAGATGTGATATCGAAGTCCTTCCCATTCCAATCCTGAGACCCTTCCTATAACATGAGATGTGATATCCAACTCCTTCCCATTCCAATCCTGAGACCCTTCCTATAGCATGAGATGTGATGTCTCAATGCTTCTAATACCAAATCTGAGATCCTTCCTATAACATGAGATGTGATATCCAACTCCTTCCATTCCAATCCTGAGACCCTTCCTATAGCATGGGATGTGATATTTCAATGCTTATACCAAACCTGAGACCCTTCCTATAGCATGAGATGTGATATCCAAATCCTTCCCATTCCAATCGTGAGACCCTTCCTATAGCATGAGATGTGATATCTCAATGCCTCTAATACCAAACCTGAGATCCTTCCTCTAACATGAAATGTGATATCCAAACCCTTCCCTTTCCAAACCTGAGAGTCTACCTATAGCATGAGATGTGATATCCAAGTCCTTCCCATTCCAATCCTTAGACACTTCCTACAGCATGAGATGTGATATCTCAATGATTCTATTACCAAACCTGAGACCCGTCCTATAACATGAGATGGGATATCCAACTCCTTCCCATTTCAATCCTGAGAAACTTCTGATAGCAGAGATGTGATATCTCAATGCTTAGACCAAACCTGAGACCCTTCCTATAACATGAGATGTGATATCCAACTCCTTCCCGTTCCAAACCTGAGACCCTTTCTATAGCAAGAATCTAATATCCAACTCCTTCCCATTCCAATCCTGAGACCATTCCTATAGCATGAGATGTGATATCTCAATGCTTCTAATACCAAACCTGAGATCCTTCCTATGACATGAGATGTGATATCCAATTCCTTCCCATTCCAAACCTGAGACCCTTCCTATAGCATGAGATGTGATATCTCAATGCTTCTAATACCAAACCTGAGATCCTTCCTATAACATGAGATGTGATATCCAAATCTTTCCCCTTCCAAACCAGAGACCCTCCCTTTAGCATGAGATGTGATATCCAACTCCTTCCCATTCCAATCCTGAGACATTTCTGATAGCATGAGATGTGATATCTCAATGCCTCTAATACCAAACCTGAGATCCTACCTCTAACATGAAATGTGATATCCAACTCCTTCCCCTTGCAAACCTGAGAGCCTTCCTATAGCATGAGATGTGATATCGAATTATTTCCCATTCCAATCCTGAGACCCTTCCTATAACATGAGATGTGATATCCAACTCCTTCCCATTCCAACCTGAGACCCTTCCAATAGCATGAGATGGGATATCCAACTACTTCCAAATCCAATCCTGATACCCTTCCGATAGCATGAGATGTGATATCTCAATCCCTCTAATACCAAACCTGAGATCCTTCCTATAACATGAGATGTGATATCAAAATCCTTCCCCTTCCAAACCTGAGACCCTCCCTTTAGCATGAGATGTGATATCCAACTCCTTCCCATTCCAATCCTGAGACCCTTCTGATACCATGAGATGTGATATTCAATGCCTCTAATACCAAACCTGAGATCTTACCTCTAACATGAAATGTGATATCCAACTCCTTCCCTTTCCAAACGTGAGAGCCTCCCTATAGCATGAGATGGGATATTCAAGTCCTTCCCATTCCAATCCTGAGACCCTTCCTATAGCATGAGATGTGATATCTCAATGCTTCTAATACCAAACCTGAGACCCTTCCTATAACATAAGATGGGATATCCAACTCCTTCCCATTCCAATCCCGAGACCCTTCTGATAGCAGAGATGTGATATCTCAATGCTGATACCAAACCTGAGACCCTTCCTATGGCATGAGATGTCATATACAACTCCTTCCCATTCCAATCCTGAGACCCTTCCTATAGCATGAGATGTGATATCTCAATGCTTATACCAAACCTGAGACCCTTCCTATAGCATGAGATGTGATATCCAACTCCTTCCCATTCCAATCCTGAGACCCTTTCTATAACATGAGATGTGATGTCTCAATGCTTCTAATACCAAACCTGAGATCCTTCCTATGGCATGAGATGTCATATAAAACTCCTTCCCATTCCATTCCTGAGACCCTTCCTATAGCATGAGATGTGATATCCAACTCCTTCCCATTCCAATCCTGAGACCCTTCCTATAGCATGAGATGTGATATCCAAATCCTTCCCATTCCAATCGTGAGACCCTTCCTATAGCATGAGATGTGATATCCAAAACCTTCCCTTTCCAAAACTGAGAGCCTACCTATAGCATGAGATGTGATATCCAACTCCTTCCCATTCCAATCCTGAGACCCTTCCTATAGCATGAGATGTGATATCTCAATGCTTCTAATACCAAACCTGAGACCCTTCCTATAACATAAGATGGGATATCCAACTCCTTCCCATTCCAATCCTGAGACCCTTCCGATAGCAGAGATGTGATATCTCAATGCTGATACCAAACCTGAGACCCTTCCTATGGCATGAGATGTCATATACAACTCCTTCCCATTCCAATCCTGAGACCCTTCCTATAGCATGAGATGTGATATCTCAATGCTTATACCAAACCTGAGACCCTTCCTATAGCATGAGATGTGATATCCAACTCCTTCCCATTCCAATCCTGAGACCCTTCCTATAACATGAGATGTGATGTCTCAATGCTTCTAATACCAAACCTGAGATCCTTCCTATGGCATGAGATGTCATATAAAACTCCTTCCCATTCCATTCCTGAGACCCTTCCTATAGCATGAGATGTGATATCCAACTCCTTCCCATTCCAATCCTGAGACCCTTCCTATAGCATGAGATGTGATATCCAAATCCTTCCCATTCCAATCGTGAGACCCTTCCTATAGCATGAGATGTGATATCCAAAACCTTCCCTTTCCAAAACTGAGAGCCTACCTATAGCATGAGATGTGATATCCAACTCCTTCCCATTCCAATCCTGAGACCCTTCCTATAGCATGAGATGTGATATCTCAATGCTTATACCAAACCTGAGACCCTTCCTATAGCATGAGATGTGATATCCAAATCCTTCCCATTCCAATCCTGAGACCCTTCCTATAGCATGAGATGTGATATCCAAATCCTTCCCCTTCCAAACCTGAGACCCTCCCTTTAGCATGAGTTGTGATATCCAACTCCTTCCCATTCCAATCCTGAGACCCTTCTGATAGCATGAGATGTTATATCTCAATGCCTCTAATACCAAACCTGAGATCCTACCTCTAACATGAAATGTGATATCCAACTCCTTCCCCTTCCAAACCTGGGAGCCTTCCTATAACATGAGATGTGATATCGAAGTGCTTCCCATTCCAATCCTGAGAGCCTTCCTATAACATGAGATGTGATATCCAACTCCTTCCCATTCCAATCCTGAGACCCTTACTATAGCATGAGATTTGATGTCTCAATGCTTCTAATACCAAATCTGAGATCCTTCCTATAACATGAGATGTGATATCCAACTCCTTCCCTTTGCAATCTTGAGACCGTTTCTATAGCATGAGATGTGATATCTCAATGCTTATACCAAACCTGAGACCCTTCCTATAGCATGGGATGTGATATCCAAATCCTTCCCATTCCAATCGTGAGACCCTTCCTATAGCATGAGATGTGATATCTCAATGCCTCTAATACCAAACCTGAGATCCTACCTCTAAAATGAAATTTGATATGCAACTCCTTCCCCTTCCAAACCTGATAGCCTTCCTATAGCATGAGATGTGATATCCAAGTCCTTCCCATTCCAATCCTGATACCCTTCCTATAACATGAGATGTGATATCCAATTCCTTCCCATTCCAACCTGAGACCCTTCCTATAGCATGAGATTGGATATTCAACTCCTTCCAAATCCAATCCTGATACCCTTCCGATAGCATGAGATGTGATATCCCAATGCTTCTACAAAACCTGAGACCCATACCATGGCATGAGATGTGATATCAAACTCCTTCCCATTCCAATCCTGACACCCTTCCTATAGCTTGAGATGTGATATCCAGCTCCTTCCCATTCCAATTCTGAGACCCGTCCTATACCATGGGACTTGATATCTCAATGCTTCTAATACCAAACCTGAGACCGGTCCTATAACATGAGATGTGATATCCAAATCCTTCCCCTTCCAAACCTTAGACCCTTCCTTTATCATGAGATGTGATATCCAAGTCGTTCCCATTCCAATCCTGAGACCCTTCCTATAGCATGAGATGTGATATCTCAATGCTTCTAATACCAAACCTGAGACCCTTGCTATAACATGAGATGTGATATTCAAGTCCTTCCAATTCCAATCCTGAGACCCTTCCTATAGCATGAGATGTGATATCTCAATGCTTCTAATACCAAACCTGAGACCCTTCCTATAATGAGATGGGATATCCAACTCCTTCCCATTCCAATCCTGAGACCCTTCCGATAGCAGAGATGTGATATCTCAATGCTTATACCAAACCTGAGACCCTTCCTATGGCATGAGATGTCAAATACAACTCCTTCCGATTCCAATCCTGAGACCCTTCCTATAGCATGAGATGTGATATCTCAATGCTTCTAATAATAAACCTGAGATCCTTCCTATAACATGAGATGTGATATCCAACTCCTTCCCATTCCAAACCTGAGACCCTTCCGATTGCATGAGATGTGATATCAAACTCCTTCCCATTCCAATCCTGAGATAGCTTGAGATGTGATATCCAACTCCTTCCCATTCCAATCCTGAGACCCTTCCTATACCATGAGATGTGATATCTCAATGCTTCTAATACCAAACCTGACACCCGTCCTAAAACATGAGATGTGAGATCCAAATCCTTCCCCTTCCAAACCTGAGATCTTTCCTTTAGCATGAGATGTGATATCCAACTCCTTCCCATTCCAATCCTGAGACCCTTCCTATAGCATGATATGTGATATCACAATTTTTCTAATACCAAACCTGAGATCCTTCCTATAACATGAGATGTGTATCCAACTCCTTCCCATTCCAAACCTGAGACCCTTCCTATAGCCTGAGATGTGATATCTCAATGCTTCTAATACCAAAGCTGAGATCCTTCCTATGACATGAGATGTGATATCCAATTCCTTCCCATTCCAAACCTGAGACCCTTCCTATAGCATGAGATGTGATATCTCAATGCTTCTAATACCAAACCTGAGATCCTTCCTATAACATGAGATGTGATATCCAAATCCTTCCCCTTCCAAACCAGAGACCCTCCCTTTAGCATGAGATGTGATATCCAACTCCTTCCCATTCCAATCCTGAGACATTTCTGATAGCATGAGATGTGATATCTCAATGCCTCTAATACCAAACCTGAGATCCTACCTCTAACATGAAATGTGATATCCAACTCCTTCCCCTTGCAAACCTGAGAGCCTTCCTATAGCATGAGATGTGATATCGAAGTATTTCCCATTCCAATCCTGAGACCCTTCCTATAACATGAGATGTGATATCCAACTCCTTCCCATTCCAACCTGAGACCCTTCCTATAGCATGAGATGGGATATCCAACTCCTTCCCATTCCAATCCTGAGACCCTTCTGATAGCATGAGATGTGATATTCAATGCCTCTAATACCAAACCTGAGATCCTACCTCTAACATGAAATGTGATATCCAACTCCTTCCCTTTCCAAACGTGAGAGCCTCCCTATAGCATGAGATGGGATATTCAAGTCCTTCCCATTCCAATCCTGAGACCCTTCCTATAGCATGAGATGTGATATCTCAATGCTTCTAATACCAAACCTGAGACCCTTCCTATAACATAAGATGGGATATCCAACTCCTTCCCATTCCAATCCCGAGACCCTTCTGATAGCAGAGATGTGATATCTCAATGCTGATACCAAACCTGAGACCCTTCCTATGGCATGAGATGTCATATACAACTCCTTCCCATTCCAATCCTGAGACCCTTCCTATAGCATGAGATGTGATATCTCAATGCTTATACCAAACCTGAGACCCTTCCTATAGCATGAGATGTGATATCCAACTCCTTCCCATTCCAATCCTGAGACCCTTTCTATAACATGAGATGTGATGTCTCAATGCTTCTAATACCAAACCTGAGATACTTCCTATGGCATGAGATGTCATATAAAACTCCTTCCCATTCCATTCCTGAGACCCTTCCTATAGCATGAGATGTGATATCCAACTCCTTCCCATTCCAATCCTGAGACCCTTCCTATAGCATGAGATGTGATATCCAAATCCTTCCCATTCCAATCGTGAGACCCTTCCTATAGCATGAGATGTGATATCCAAAACCTTCCCTTTCCAAAACTGAGAGCCTACCTATAGCATGAGATGTGATATCCAACTCCTTCCCATTCCAATCCTGAGACCCTTACTATAGCATGAGATGTGATATCTCAATGGTTCTAATACCAAACCTGAGACCCTTCCTATAACATAAGATGGGATATCCAACTCCTTCCCATTCCAATCCTGAGACCCTTCCGATAGCAGAGATGTGATATCTCAATGCTGATACCAAACCTGAGACCCTTCCTATGGCATGAGATGTCATATACAACTCCTTCCCATTCCAATCCTGAGACCCTTCCTATAGCATGAGATGTGATATCTCAATGCTTATACCAAACCTGAGACCCTTCCTATAGCATGAGATGTGATATCCAACTCCTTCCCATTCCAATCCTGAGACCCTTCCTATAACATGAGATGTGATGTCTCAATGCTTCTAATACCAAACCTGAGATCCTTCCTATGGCATGAGATGTCATATAAAACTCCTTCCCATTCCATTCCTGAGACCCTTCCTATAGCATGAGATGTGATATCCAACTCCTTCCCATTCCAATCCTGAGACCCTTCCTATAGCATGAGATGTGATATCCAAATCCTTCCCATTCCAATCATGAGACCCTTCCTATAGCATGAGATGTGATATCCAAAACCTTCCCTTTCCAAAACTGAGAGCCTACCTATAGCATGAGATGTGATATCCAACTCCTTCCCATTCCAATCCTGAGACCCTTCCTATAGCATGAGATGTGATATCTCAATGCTTATACCAAACCTGAGACCCTTCCTATAGCATGAGATGTGATATCCAAATCCTTCCCATTCCAATCCTGAGACCCTTCCTATAGCATGAGATGTGATATCCAAATCCTTCCCCTTCCAAACCTGAGACCCTCCCTTTAGCATGAGATGTGATATCCAACTCCTTCCCATTCCAATCCTGAGACCCTTCTGATAGCATGAGATGTTATATCTCAATGCCTCTAATACCAAACCTGAGATCCTACCTCTAACATGAAATGTGATATCCAACTCCTTCCCCTTCTAAACCTGGGAGCCTTCCTATAACATGAGATGTGATATCGAAGTGCTTCCCATTCCAATCCTGAGAGCCTTCCTATAACATGAGATGTGATATCCAACTCCTTCCCATTCCAATCCTGAGACCCTTACTATAGCATGAGATGTGATGTCTCAATGCTTCTAATACCAAATCTGAGATCCTTCCTATAACATGAGATGTGATATCCAACTCCTTCCCTTTGCAATCTTGAGACCGTTTCTATAGCATGAGATGTGATATCTCAATGCTTATACCAAACCTGAGACCCTTCCTATAGCATGAGATGTGATATCCAAATCCTTCCCATTCCAATCGTGAGACCCTTCCTATAGCATGAGATGTGATATCTCAATGCCTCTAATACCAAACCTGAGATCCTACCTCTAAAATGAAATTTGATATGCAACTCCTTCCCCTTCCAAACCTGATAGCCTTCCTATAGCATGAGATGTGATATCCAAGTCCTTCCCATTCCAATCCTGATACCCTTCCTATAACATGAGATGTGATATCCAATTCCTTCCCATTCCAACCTGAGACCCTTCCTATAGCATGAGATGGGATATCCAACTCCTTCCAAATCCAATCCTGGTACCCTTCCGATAGCATGAGATGTGATATCCCAATGCTTCTACAAAACCTGAGACCCATACCATGGCATGAGATGTGATATCAAACTCCTTCCCATTCCAATCCTGACACCCTTCCTATAGCTTGAGATGTGATATCCAGCTCCTTCCCATTCCAATTCTGAGACCCGTCCTATACCATGGGACTTGATATCTCAATGCTTCTAATACCAAACCTGAGACCGGTCCTATAACATGAGATGTGATATCCAAATCCTTCCCCTTCCAAACCTTAGACCCTTCCTTTATCATGAGATGTGATATCCAAGTCGTTCCCATTCCAATCCTGAGACCCTTCCTATAGCATGAGATGTGATATCTCAATGCTTCTAATACCAAACCTGAGACCCTTGCTATAACATGAGATGTGATATTCAAGTCCTTCCCATTCCAATCCTGAGACCCTTCCTATAGCATGAGATGTGATATCTCAATGCTTCTAATACCAAACCTGAGACCCTTCCTATAATGAGATGGGATATCCACCTCCTTCCCATTCCAATCCTGAGACCCTTCCGATAGCAGAGATGTGATATCTCAATGCTTATACCAAACCTGAGACCCTTCCTATGGCATGAGATGTCAAATACAACTCCTTCCGATTCCAATCCTGAGACCCTTCCTATAGCATGAGATGTGATATCTCAATGTTTCTAATAATAAACCTGAGATCCTTCCTATAACATGAGATGTGATATCCAACTCCTTCCCATTCCAAACCTGAGACCCTTCCGATTGCATGAGATGTGATATCAAACTCCTTCCCATTCCAATCCTGAGATAGCTTGAGATGTGATATCCAACTCCTTCCCATTCCAATCCTGAGACCCTTCCTATACCATGAGATGTGATATCTCAATGCTTCTAATACCAAACCTGACACCCGTCCTAAAACATGAGATGTGAGATCCAAATCCTTCCCCTTCCAAACCTGAGATCTTTCCTTTAGCATGAGATGTGATATCCAACTCCT
Source organism: Ambystoma mexicanum (assembly GCF_040938575.1). Taxonomy (NCBI): domain Eukaryota; kingdom Metazoa; phylum Chordata; class Amphibia; order Caudata; family Ambystomatidae; genus Ambystoma; species Ambystoma mexicanum. The sequence continues at coordinate 1,504,679,082 of NC_090923.1, read as the reverse complement.
TCCCATTCCAATCCTGAGACCCTTCCTATAGCATGATATGTGATATCACAATTTTTCTAATACCAAACCTGAGATCCTTCCTATAACATGAGATGTGTATCCAACTCCTTCCCATTCCAAACCTGAGACCCTTCCTATAGCCTGAGATGTGATATCTCAATGCTTCTAATACCAAACCTGAGATCCTTCCTATGACATGAGATGTGATATCCAATTACTTCCCATTCCAAACCTGAGACCCTTCCTATAGCATGAGATGTGATATCTCAATGCTTCTAATACCAAACCTGAGATCCTTCCTATAACATGAGATGTGATATCCAAATCCTTCCCCTTCCAAACCAGAGACCCTCCCATTAGCATGAGATGTGATATCCAACTCCTTCCCATTCCAATCCTAAGACATTTCTGATAGCATGAGATGTGATATCTCAATGCCTCTAATACCAAACCTGAGATCCTACCTCTAACATGAAATGTGATATCCAACTCCTTCCCCTTGCAAACCTGAGAGCCTTCCTATAGCATGAGATGTGATATCGAAGTATTTCCCATTCCAATCCTGAGACCCTTCCTATAACATGAGATGTGATATCCAACTCCTTCCCATTCCAACCTGAGACCCTTCCTATAGCATGAGATGGGATATCCAACTACTTCCAAATCCAATCCTGATACCCTTCCGATAGCATGAGATGTGATATCTCAATCCCTCTAATACCAAACCTGAGATCCTTCCTATAACATGAGATGTGATATCAAAATCCTTCCCCTTCCAAACCTGAGACCCTCCCTTTAGCATGAGATGTGATATCCAACTCCTTCCCATTCCAATCCTAAGACCCTTCTGATAGCATGAGATGTGATATTCAATGCCTCTAATACCAAACCTGAGATCCTACCTCTAACATGAAATGTGATATCCAACTCCTTCCCTTTCCAAACGTGAGAGCCTCCCTATAGCATGAGATGGGATATTCAAGTCCTTCCCATTCCAATCCTGAGACCCTTCCTATAGCATGAGATGTGATATCTCAATGCTTCTAATACCAAACCTGAGACCCTTCCTATAACATAAGATGGGATATCCAACTCCTTCCCATTCCAATCCCGAGACCCTTCCGATAGCAGAGATGTGATATCTCAATGCTGATACCAAACCTGAGACCCTTCCTATGGCATGAGATGTCATATACAACTCCTTCCCATTCCAATCCTGAGACCCTTCCTATAGCATGAGATGTGATATCTCAATGCTTATACCAAACCTGAGACCCTTCCTATAGCATGAGATGTGATATCCAACTCCTTCCCATTCCAATCCTGAGACCCTTTCTATAACATGAGATGTGATGTCTCAATGCTTCTAATACCAAACCTGAGATCCTTCCTATGGCATGAGATGTCATATAAAACTCCTTCCCATTCCATTCCTGAGACCCTTCCTATAGCATGAGATGTGATATCCAACTCCTTCCCATTCCAATCCTGAGACCCTTCCTATAGCATGAGATGTGATATCCAAATCCTTCCCATTCCAATCGTGAGACCCTTCCTATAGCATGAGATGTGATATCCAAAACCTTCCCTTTCCAAAACTGAGAGCCTACCTATAGCATGAGATGTGATATCCAACTCCTTCCCATTCCAATCCTGAGACCCTTCCTATAGCATGAGATGTGATATCTCAATGCTTCTAATACCAAACCTGAGACCCTTCCTATAACATAAGATGGGATATCCAACTCCTTCCCATTCCAATCCTGAGACCCTTCCGATAGCAGAGATGTGATATCTCAATGCTGATACCAAACCTGAGACCCTTCCTATGGCATGAGATGTCATATACAACTCCTTCCCATTCTAATCCTGAGACCCTTCCTATAGCATGAGATGTGATATCTCAATGCTTATACCAAACCTGAGACCCTTCCTATAGCATGAGATGTGATATCCAACTCCTTCCCATTCCAATCCTGAGACCCTTCCTATAACATGAGATGTGATGTCTCAATGCTTCTAATACCAAACCTGAGATCCTTCCTATGGCATGAGATGTCATATAAAACTCCTTCCCATTCCATTCCTGAGACCCTTCCTATAGCATGAGATGTGATATCCAACTCCTTCCCATTCCAATCCTGAGACCCTTCCTATAGCATGAGATGTGATATCCAAATCCTTCCCATTCCAATCGTGAGACCCTTCCTATAGCATGAGATGTGATATCCAAAACCTTCCCTTTCCAAAACTGAGAGCCTACCTATAGCATGAGATGTGATATCCAACTCCTTCCCATTCCAATCCTGAGACCCTTCCTATAGCATGAGATGTGATATCTCAATGCTTATACCAAACCTGAGACCCTTCCTATAGCATGAGATGTGATATCCAAATCCTTCCCATTCCAATCCTGAGACCCTTCCTATAGCATGAGATGTGATATCCAAATCCTTCCCCTTCCAAACCTGAGACCCTCCCTTTAGCATGAGATGTGATATCCAACTCCTTCCCATTCCAATCCTGAGACCCTTCTGATAGCATGAGATGTTATATCTCAATGCCTCTAATACCAAACCTGAGATCCTACCTCTAACATGAAATGTGATATCCAACTCCTTCCCCTTCTAAACCTGGGAGCCTTCCTATAACATGAGATGTGATATCCAACTCCTTCCCATTCCAATCCTGAGACCCTTACTATAGCATGAGATGTGATGTCTCAATGCTTCTAATACCAAATCTGAGATCCTTCCTATAACATGAGATGTGATATCCAACTCCTTCCCTTTGCAATCTTGAGACCGTTTCTATAGCATGAGATGTGATATCTCAATGCTTATACCAAACCTGAGACCCTTCCTATAGCATGAGATGTGATATCCAAATCCTTCCCATTCCAATCGTGAGACCCTTCCTATAGCATGAGATGTGATATCTCAATGCCTCTAATACCAAACCTGAGATCCTACCTCTAAAATGAAATTTGATATGCAACTCCTTCCCCTTACAAACCTGATAGCCTTCCTATAGCATGAGATGTGATATCCAAGTCCTTCCCATTCCAATCCTGATACCCTTCCTATAACATGAGATGTGATATCCAATTCCTTCCCATTCCAACCTGAGACCCTTCCTATAGCATGAGATGGGATATCCAACTCCTTCCAAATCCAATCCTGATACCCTTCCGATAGCATGAGATGTGATATCCCAATGCTTCTACAAAACCTGAGACCCATACCATGGCATGAGATGTGATATCAAACTCCTTCCCATTCCAATCCTGACACCCTTCCTATAGCTTGAGATGTGATATCCAGCTCCTTCCCATTCCAATTCTGAGACCCGTCCTATACCATGGGACTTGATATCTCAATGCTTCTAATACCAAACCTGAGACCGGTCCTATAACATGAGATGTGATATCCAAATCCTTCCCCTTCCAAACCTTAGACCCTTCCTTTATCATGAGATGTGACATCCAAGTCGTTCCCATCCCAATCCTGAGACCCTTCCTATAGCATGAGATGTGATATCTCAATGCTTCTAATACCAAACCTGAGACCCTTGCTATAACATGAGATGTGATATTCAAGTCCTTCCCATTCCAATCCTGAGACCCTTCCTATAGCATGAGATGTGATATCTCAATGCTTCTAATACCAAACCTGAGACCCTTCCTATAATGAGATGGGATATCCAACTCCTTCCCATTCCAATCCTGAGACCCTTCCGATAGCAGAGATGTGATATCTCAATGCTTATACCAAACCTGAGACCCTTCCTATGGCATGAGATGTCAAATACAACTCCTTCCGATTCCAATCCTGAGACCCTTCCTATAGCATGAGATGTGATATCTCAATGCTTCTAATAATAAACCTGAGATCCTTCCTATAACATGAGATGTGATATCCAACTCCTTCCCATTCCAAACCTGAGACCCTTCCGATTGCATGAGATGTGATATCAAACTCCTTCCCATTCCAATCCTGAGATAGCTTGAGATGTGATATCCAACTCCTTCCCATTCCAATCCTGAGACCCTTCCTATACCATGAGATGTGATATCTCAATGCTTCTAATACCAAACCTGACACCCGTCCTAAAACATGAGATGTGAGATCCAAATCCTTCCCCTTCCAAACCTGAGATCTTTCCTTTAGCATGAGATGTGATATCCAACTCCTTCCCATTCCAATCCTGAGACCCTTCCTATAACATGAGATGTGATGTCTCAATGCTTCTAATACCAAACCTGAGATCCTTCCTATGGCATGAGATGTCATATAAAACTCCTTCCCATTCCATTCCTGAGACCCTTCCTATAGCATGAGATGTGATATCCAACTCCTTCCCATTCCAATCCTGATATCCTTCCTATAGCATGAGATGTGATATCCAAATCCTTCCCATTCCAATCGTGAGACCCTTCCTATAGCATGAGATGTGATATCCAAAACCTTCCCTTTCCAAAACTGAGAGCCTACCTATAGCATGAGATGTGATATCCAACTCCTTCCCATTCCAATCCTGAGACCCTTCCTATAGCATGAGATGTGATATCTCAATGCTTATACCAAACCTGAGACCCTTCCTATAGCATGAGATGTGATATCCAAATCCTTCCCATTCCAATCCTGAGACCCTTCCTATAGCATGAGATGTGATATCCAAATCCTTCCCCTTCCAAACCTGAGACCCTCCCTTTAGCATAAGATGTGATATCCAACTCCTTCCCATTCCAATCCTGAGACCCTTCTGATAGCATGAGATGTTATATCTCAATGCCTCTAATACCAAACCTGAGATCCTACCTCTAACATGAAATGTGATATCCAACTCCTTCCCCTTCTAAACCTGGGAGCCTTCCTATAACATGAGATGTGATATCCAACTCCTTCCCATTCCAATCCTGAGACCCTTACTATAGCATGAGATGTGATGTCTCAATGCTTCTAATACCAAATCTGAGATCCTTCCTATAACATGAGATGTGATATCCAACTCCTTCCCTTTGCAATCTTGAGACCGTTTCTATAGCATGAGATGTGATATCTCAATGCTTATACCAAACCTGAGACCCTTCCTATAGCATGAGATGTGATATCCAAATCCTTCCCATTCCAATCGTGAGACCCTTCCTATAGCATGAGATGTGATATCTCAATGCCTCTAATACCAAACCTGAGATCCTACCTCTAAAATGAAATTTGATATGCAACTCCTTCCCCTTACAAACCTGATAGCCTTCCTATAGCATGAGATGTGATATCCAATTCCAATCCTGATACCCTTCCTATAACATGAGATGTGATATCCAATTCCTTCCCATTCCAACCTGAGACCCTTCCTATAGCATGAGATGGGATATCCAACTCCTTCCAAATCCAATCCTGATACCCTTCCGATAGCATGAGATGTGATATCCCAATGCTTCTACAAAACCTGAGACCCATACCATGGCATGAGATGTGATATCAAACTCCTTCCCATTCCAATCCTGACACCCTTCCTATAGCTTGAGATGTGATATCCAGCTCCTTCCCATTCCAATTCTGAGACCCGTCCTATACCATGGGACTTGATATCTCAATGCTTCTAATACCAAACCTGAGACCGGTCCTATAACATGAGATGTGATATCCAAATCCTTCCCCTTCCAAACCTTAGACCTTTCCTTTATCATGAGATGTGATATCCAAGTCGTTCCCATTCCAATCCTGAGACCCTTCCTATAGCATGAGATGTGATATCTCAATGCTTCTAATACCAAACCTGAGACCCTTGCTATAACATGAGATGTGATATTCAAGTCCTTCCCATTCCAATCCTGAGACCCTTCCTATAGCATGAGATGTGATATCTCAATGCTTCTAATACCAAACCTGAGACCCTTCCTATAATGAGATGGGATATCCAACTCCTTCCCATTCCAATCCTGAGACCCTTCCGATAGCAGAGATGTGATATCTCAATGCTTATACCAAACCTGAGACCCTTCCTATGGCATGAGATGTCAAATACAACTCCTTCCGATTCCAATCCTGAGACCCTTCCTATAGCATGAGATGTGATATCTCAATGCTTCTAATAATAAACCTGAGATCCTTCCTATAACATGAGATGTGATATCCAACTCCTTCCCATTCCAAACCTGAGACCCTTCCGATTGCATGAGATGTGATATCAAACTCCTTCCCATTCCAATCCTGAGATAGCTTGAGATGTGATATCCAACTCCTTCCCATTCCAATCCTGAGACCCTTCCTATACCATGAGATGTGATATCTCAATGCTTCTAATACCAAACTTGACACCTGTCCTAAAACATGAGATGTGAGATCCAAATCCTTCCCCTTCCAAACCTGAGATCTTTCCTTTAGCATGAGATGTGATATCCAACTCCTTCCCATTCCAATCCTGAGACCCTTCCTATAGCATGATATGTGATATCACAATTTTTCTAATACCAAACCTGAGATCCTTCCTATAACATGAGATGCGTATCCAACTTCTTTCCATTCCAAACCTGAGACCCTTCCTATAGCCTGAGATGTGATATCTTAATGCTTCTAAAACCAAACCTGAGAACCATCCAATAACATATGTGAAATCCAAATCCTTCCCTTTCCAAACCTGAGACCCTTCTGATAGCATTACATGTGATATCTCAATGCTTCTAAAACCAAACATGAGAACCATCCTATAACATGAGATGTGAAATCCAAATCCTTCCCTTTCCAAACCTGAGACCCTCCCTATAGCATGGGATGTGATATCTAAGTCCTTCCCATTCCTATCCTGAGACCCTTTCGATAGCAGAGATGTGATATCTCAATGCTTGGACCAAACCTGAGACCCTTCCTATGACATGAGATGTGATATCCAACTCCTTCCCATTCCAATCCTGAGACCCTTCCTATAGCATGAGATGTGATATCTCAATGCTTCTATCAAACCTGAGTCCCTTCCTTTAGCATGAGATGTGATATCCAACTCCTTCCCATTCCAATCCTGAGACCCTTCCTATAGCATGAGATGTGATATTTCAAAGCTTCTAATACCAAACCTGGGACCCGTCCTATAACATGAGATATGATATCCAAATCCTTCCCCTTCCAAACCTGAGACCCTTCCTTTAGCATGAGATGTGATATCCAAATCCTTCCCATTCCAATCCTGAAACCCTTCCTATAGCATGAGATGTGATATCTCAATGTTTCTAATAAAAAACCTGAGACTCTTCCTATAGCAAGAGATGTGATATCCAAATCCTTCCCATTCCAATCCTGAGACCCTTCCTATAACATGAGATGTGATATCTCAATGCCTCTAATACCAAACCTGAGATTCTTCCTATAACATGAGATGTGATATCTCAATGCTTCTAATACCAAACCTGAGACCCTCCCTTTAGCATGAGATGTGATATCCGACTCCTTCCCATTCCAATCCTGAGACCCTTCTGATAGCATGAGATGTGATATCTCAATGCCTCTAATACCAAACCAGAGATTCTTCCTATAACATGAGATGTGATATCTCAATGCTTCTAATACCAAACCTGAGACCCTCCCTTTAGCATGAGATGTGATATCCGACTCCTTCCCATTCCAATCCTGAGACCCTTCTGATAGCATGAGATGTGATATCTCAATGCTTCTAACACCAAACCTGAGACCCTTCCTATAACATAAGATGGGATATCCAACTCCTTCCCATTCCAATCCTGAGACCCTTCCGATAGCAGAGATGTGATATCTCAATGCTTATACCAAACCTGAGACCCTTCCTGTGGCATGAGATGTCATATCCAACTCCTTCCCATTCCAATCCTGAGACCCTTCCTATAGCATGATATGTGATATCACAATTTTTCTAATGCCAAACCTGAGATCCTTCCTATAACATGAGATGTGTATCCAACTCCTTCCCATTCCAAAACCTGAGACCCTTCCTATAGCATGAGATGTGATATCTTAATGCTTCTAAAACCAAACCTGAGAACCATCCAATAACATATGTGAAATCCAAATCCTTCCCTTTCCAAACCTGAGACCCTTCCGATAGCATTAGATGTGATATCTCAATGCTTCTAAAACCAAACATGAGAACCATCCTATAACATGAGATGTGAAATCCAAATCCTTCCCTTTCCAAACCTGAGACCCTTCCTATAGCTTGAGATGTGATATCAAACTCCTTCCCATTCCAATCCTGTGATAGCTTGAGATGTGATATCCAACTCCTTCCCATTCCAATCCTGAGACCCTTCCTATACCATGAGATGTGATATCTCAATGCTTCTAATACCAAACCTGAGACCCGTCCTAAAACATGAGATGTGAGATCCAAATCCTTCCCCTTCCAAACCTGAGAACCTTCCTATAGCTTGAGATGTGATATCAAACTCCTTCCCATTCCAATCCTGAGATAGCTTGAGATGTGATATCCAACTCCTTCCCATTCCTATCCTGAGACCCTTCCGATAGCAGAGATGTGATATCTCAATGCTTGTACCAAACCTGAGACCCTTCCTATGGCATGAGATGTGATATCCAACTCCTTCCCATTCCAATCCTGAGACCCTTCCTATAGCATGAGATGTGATATCTCAATGCTTCTATCAAACCTGAGTCCCTTCCTTTAGCATGAGATGTGATATCCAACTCTTTCCCATTCCAATCCTGAGACAATTCCTATAGCATGAGATGTGATATCTCAAAGCTTCTAATACCAAACCTGGGACCCGTCCTATAACATGAGATATGATATCCAAATCCTTCCCCTTCCAAACCTGAGACCCTTCCTTTAGCATGAGATGTGATATCCAAAACCTTCCCATTCCAATCCTGAAACCCTTCCTATAGCATGAGATGTGATATCTCAATGTTTCTAATAAAAAACCTGAGACCCTTCCTATAGCAAGAGATGTGATATCCAAATCCTTCCCATTCCAATCCTGAGACCCTTCCTATAACATGAGATGTGATATCCAACTCCTTCCCATTCCAACCTGAGAACCTTCCTATAGCATGAGAAGGGATATCCAACTCCTTCCCATTCCAATCCTGAGACCTTCCTATAGCATGAGATGTGATATCTCAAAGCTTCTAATACCAAACCTGCGACCCGTCCTATAACATGAGATATGATATCCAAATCGTTCCCCTTCCAAACCTGAGACCCTTCCTTTAGCATGAGATGTGATATACAAATCCTTCCCATTCCAATCCTGAAACCCTTCCTATAGCATGAGATGTGATATCTCAATGTTTCTAATAAAAAAACTGAGACCCTTCCTATAGCAAGAGATGTGACATCCAAATCCTTCCCATTCCAATCCTGAGATCCTTCCTATTGGATGAGATGTGATATCCAACTCCTTCCCATTCCAATACTGAGACCCTTCCTATACCATGAGATGTGATATCTCAATGCTTCTACCAAAACTGAGACCCTTCCTTTAGCATGAGATGTGATATCCAACTCCTTCCCATTCCAATCCTGAGACCCTTCCTATAGCATGAGATGTGATATCTCAATGCCTCTAATACCAAACCTGAGATTCTTCCTATAACATGAGATGTGATATCTCAATGCTTCTAATACCAAACCTGAGACTCTCCCTTTAGCATGAGATGTGATATCCGACTCCTTCCCATACCAATCCTGAGACCCTTCTGATAGCATGAGATGTGATATCTCAATGCCTCTAATACCAAACCTGAGATTCTTCCTATAACATGAGATGTGATATCTCAATGCTTCTAATACCAAACCTGAGACCCTCCCTTTAGCATGAGATGTGATATCCGACTCCTTCCCATTCCAATCCTGAGACCCTTCTGATAGCATGAGATGTGATATCTCAATGCTTCTAATACCAAACCTGAGACCCTTCCTATAACATAAGATGGGATATCCAACTCCTTCCCATTCCAATCCTGAGACCCTTCCGATAGCAGAGATGTGATATCTCAATGCTTATACCAAACCTGAGACCCTTCCTGTGGCATGAGATGTCATATACAACTCCTTCCCATTCCAATCCTGAGACCCTTCCTATAGCATGAGATGTGATATCCAACTCCTTCCCATTCCAATCCTGAGACCCTTCCTATAGCATGAGATTTGATATCTCAATGCTTCTAACACCAAACCTGAGATCCTTCCGATAGCATGAGATGTGATATCTCAATGCTTCTAATACCAAACCTGAGATCATTCCTATAACACGAGATGTAATATCCAAATCCTTCCCCTTCCAAACCTGAGACCCTCCCTTTAGCATGAGATGTGATATCCAACTCCTTTCCATTCCAATCCTGAGATCCTTCTGATAGCATGAGATGTGATATCTCAATGCGTCTAATACCAAACCTGAGATCCTACCTCTAACATGAAATGTGATATCCAACTCCTTCCCCTTCCAAACCTGAGAGCCTTCCTATAGCATGAGATGTGATATCCAAGTCCTTCCCATTCCAATCCTGAGACCCTTCCTATAGCTTGAGATGTGATATCCAACTCCTCCCCATTCCAATTCTGAGACCCTTCCTATAGCATGAGATGTGATATCTCAATTCTTCTAATACCAAACCTGGGACCCTTCCTATAACATGAGATGGGATATCCAAGTCCTTCCCATTCCAATCCTGAGACCCTTCCTATAGCATGAGATGTGATATCTCAATGCTTCTAATACCAAACCTGAGACCCTTCCTATAACAAGAGATGTGATATCCATGTCCTTCCCATTCCAATCCTGAGACCCGTCCTATACCATGAGATGTGATATCTCAATGCTTCTAATACCAAACCTGAGACCCTTCCTATAATGAGATGGGATATCCAACTCCTTCCCATTCCAATCCTGAGACCCTTCCAATAGCAGAGATGTGATATCTCAATGCTTATACCAAACCTGAGACCCTTCCTATGGCATGAAATGTCATATACAACTCCTTCCGATTCCAGACCTGAGACCCTTCCTATAGCATGAGATGTGATATCCAACTCCTTCTCATTCCAATCCTGAGACCCTTCCTATAGCTTGAGATGTGATATCCAACTCCTTCCCATTCCAATCCTGAGACCCTCGCTATAGCATGAGATGTGATATCTCAATGCTTCTAATACCAAACCTGAGATCCTTCCTATAACATGAGATGTGACATCCAAATCCTTCCACTTCCAAACCTGAGACCCTCCCTTTAGCATGAGATGTGATATCCGACTCCTTCCCATTCCAATCCTGAGACCCTTCTGATAGCATGAGATGTGATATCTCAATGCCTATATTACCAAACCTGAGATCCTTCCGATAGCATGAGATGTGATATCTCAATGCTTCTAATACCAAACCTGAGATCCTTCCTATAACATGAAATGTGATATCCAAATCCTTCCAAATCCAATCCTGATACCCTTCCGATAGCATGAGATGTGATATCCCAATGCTTCTACAAAACCTGAGACCCATACATGGCATGAGATGTGATATCAAACTCCTTCCCATTCCAATCCTGAGACACTTCCTATAGCATGAGATGTGATATCTCAATGCTTCTAATACCAAACCTGAGACTCTTCCTATAACATGAGATGGGATATCCAACTCCTTCCCATTCCAATCCTGAGACCCTTCCGATAGCAGAGATGTGATATCTCAATGCTTATACCAAACCTGAGACCCTTCCTATGGCATGAGATGTCATATACAACTCCTTCCCATTCCAATCCTGAGACCCTTCCTATAGCATGAGATGTGATATCTCAATGCTTATACCAAACCTGAGACCCATACATGGCATGAGATGTGATATCAAACTCCTTCCCATTCCAATACTGAGACCATTCCTATAGCATGAGATGTGATATCTCAATGCTTCTAATACCAAACCTGAGACTCTTCCTATAACATGAGATGGGATATCCAACTCCTTCCCATTCCAATCCTGAGACCCTTCCGATAGCAGAGATGTGATATCTCAATGCTTATACCAAACCTGAGACCCTTCCTATGGCATGAGATGTCATATACAACTCCTTCCCATTCCAATCCTGAGACCCTTCCTATAGCATGAGATGTGATATCTCAATGCTTATACCAAACCTGAGACCCTTCCTATAGCATGAGATGTGATATCCAACTCCTTCCCATTTCAATCCTGAGACCCTTCCTATAGCATGAGATGTGATGTCTCAATGCTTCTAATACCAAACCTGAGATCCTTCCTATAACATCAGATGTGATATCCAACTCCTTCCCATTCCAATCCTGAGACCCTTCCTATAGCATGAGATGTGATATCTCAATGTTTATACCAAACCTGAGACCCTTCCTATAGCATGAGATGTGATATCCAACTCCTTCCCATTCCAATCCTGAGACCCTTCCTATAGCATGAGATGTGATATCTCAATGCCTCTAATACCAAATCTGAGATCCTTCCTCTAACATGAAATGTGATATCCAACTCCTTCCCTTTCCAAACCTGAGAGCCTACCTATAGCATGAGATGTGATATCCAAGACCTTCCCATTCCAATCCTTAGACCCTTCCTACAGCATACAATATGATATCTCAATGATTCTAATAACAAACCTGAGACCCGTCCTATAACATGAGATGTGATATCCAACTCCTTCCCATTCCAATCCTGAGACACTTCCAATAGCAGAGATGTGATATCTCAATGCTTATTCCAAACCTGAGACCCTTCCTATAGCATGAGATGTGATATCCAACTCCTTCCCGTTCCAAACCTGAGACCCTTCCTATAGCATATGTGATATCCAACTCCTTCCCATTCCAAACATGATACCCTTCCTATAGCATGAGATGTGATATCCAACTCCTTCCCATTCCAATCCTGAGACCCTTCCTATAGCATGAGATGTGATATCTCAATGCCTCTAATACCAAACCTGAGATCCTTCCTCTAACATGAAATGTGATATCCAACTCCTTCCCTTTCCAAACCTGAGAGCCTACCTATAGCATGAGATGTGATATCCAAGACCTTCCCATTCCAATCCTTAGACCCTTCCTACAGCATACAATATGATATCTCAATGATTCTAATAACAAACCTGAGACCCGTCCTATAACATGAGATGTGATATCCAACTCCTTCCCATTCCAATCCTGAGACACTTCCGATAGCAGAGATGTGATATCTCAATGCTTATTCCAAAACTGAGACCCTTCCTATAGCATGAGATGTGATATCCAACTCCTTCCCGTTCCAAACCTGAGACCCTTCCTATAGCATATGTGATATCCAACTCCTTCCCATTCCAAACATGAGACCCTTCCTATAGCAAGAATGTAATATCCAACTCCTTCCCATTCCAATCCTGAGACCCTTCCTACAGCATGCGATGTGATATCTCAATGCTTCTAATACCAAACCTGAGACCCGTCCTATAACATGAGATGGGATATCCAACTCCTTCCCGTTCCAAACCTGAGACCCTTCCTATAGCATGAGATGTGATATCCAACTCCTTCCCATCCCAATCCTGAGACACTTCCGATTGCAGAGATGTGATATCTCAATGCTTATACCAAACCTGAGACTCTTCCTATAACATGAGATGTGATATCCAACTCCTTCCCGTTCCAAACCTGAGACCCTTCCTATAGCATAAGATGTGATATCCAACTCCTTCCCATTCCAATCCTGAGACCCTTCCGATAGCATGAGATGTGATATCTCAATGCTTCTAATACCAAACCTGAGATCCTTCTTATAACATGTGGTGTGATATCCAAATCCTTCCCCTTCCAAACCTGAGACCCTCCCTTTAGCATGAAATGTGATATCCAACTCCTTCCCATTCCAATCCTGAGACCCTTATGATAGCATGAGATGTGATATCTCAATGCCTCTAATACCAAACCTGAGATACTTCCGATAGCATGAGATGTGATATCTCAATGCTTCTAATACCAAACCTGAGATCCTTCCTATAACATGAGATGTGATATCCAAATCCTTCCCCTTCCAAACCTGAGACCCTCCCTTTAGCATGAGATGTGATATCCAACTCCTTCCCATTCCAATCCTGAGACCCTTCTGATAGCATGAGATGTGATATCTCAATGCCTCTAATACCAAACCTGAGATCCTACCTCTAACATGAAATATGATATCCAACTCCTTCCCTTTCCAAACCTGAGATCCTGCCTATAGCATGAGATGTGATATCCAAGTCCTTCCCATCCCAATCCTGAGACCCTTCCTATAGCATGAGATGTGATATCTCAATGCTTATACCAAACCTGAGACCCTTCCTATGGCATGAGATGCCATATACAACTCCTTCCCATTCCAATCCTGAGACCCTGCTTATAGCATGAGATGTGATATCTCAATGCTTCTAATACCAAACCTGAGATCTTTCCTATAACATGAGATGTGATATCCAACTCCTTCCCATTCCAATCCTGAGACCATTCCTATAGCATGAGATGTGATATCTCAATGCTTATACCAAACCTGAGACCCTTCCTATAGCTTGAGATGTGATATCCAACTCCTTCCCATTCCAATCCTGAGACCCTTCCTATAGCATGAAATGTGATATCTCAATGTCTCTAATACCAAACCTGAGATCCTTCCTCTAACATGAAATGTGATATCCAACTCCTTCCCCTTCCAAACCTGAGAGCCTTCCTATAGCATGAGATATGATATCCAAGTCCTTTCCATTCCAATCCTGAGACCCTTCCTATAACATGAGATGTGATATCCAACTCCTTCCCATTCCAACCTGAGACCCTTCCTATAGCATGAGATGGGATATCCAACTCCTTCCAAATCCAATCCTGATACCCTTCCGATAGCGTGAGATGTGATATCCCAATGCTTCTACCAAACCTGAGACCCATACTATGGCATGAGATGTGATATCCAACTCCTTCCCATTCCAATTCTGAGACTCTTCTGATAGCATGAGATGTGATATCTCAATGCCTCTAATACCAAACCTGAGATCCTACCTCTAACATGAAATGTGATATCCAACTCTTTCCCGTTGCAAACCTGAGAGCCTTCCTATAGCATGAGATGTGATATCCAAGTCCTTCCCATTCCAATCCTGAGACCCTTCCTATAACATGAGATGTGATATCCAACTCCTTCCCATTCCAACCTGACACCCTTCCTATAGCATGAGATGGGATATCCAACTCCTTCCAAATCCAATCCTGATACCCTTCCGATAGCATGAGATGTGATATCCCAATGCTTCTACCAAACCTGAGACCCATACTATGGCATGAGATGTGATATCAAACTCCTTCCCATTCCAATCCTGAGACCCTTCCTATAGCTTGAGATGTGATATCCAACTCCTTCCCATTCCAATTCTGAGACCCATCCTATACAATGAGACTTGATATCTCAATGCTTCTAATACCAAACCTGAGACCCGTCCTATAACATGAGATGTGATATCCAAATCCTTCCCCTTCCAAACCTTAGACCCTTCCTTTATCATGAGATGTGATATCCAACTCCTTCCCATTCCAATCCTGAGACTCTTCCGATATCATGAGATGTGATATCTCAATGCTTCTAATATCAAACTTGAGACCCTCCCTATAGCATGAGATGTGATATCCAAGTCCTTCCCATTCCAATCCTGAGACCCTTCCTATAGCATGAGATGTGATATCTCAATGCTTCTAATACCAAACCTGAGACCCTTCCTATAACATGAGATGGGAATATCCAACTCCTTCCCATTCCAATCCTGAGACCCTTCCGATAGCAGAGATGTGATATCTCAATGCTTATACCAAACCTGAGATCCTTCCTATAACATGAGATGTGATATCCAACTCCTTCCCATTCCAATCCTGAGACACTTCCTATAGCATGAGATGTGATATCTCACTGCTTATACCAAACCTGAGACCCTTCCTATAGCATGAGATGTGATATCCAACTCCTTCCCATTCCAATCCTGAGACCCTTCCTATAGCATGAGATGTGATATCTCAATGCTTCTAATATCAAACTTGAGACCCTCCCTATAGCATGAGATGTGATACCCAAGTCCTTCCCATTCCAATCCTGAGACCCTTCCTACAGCATGCGATGTGATGTCTCAATGCTTCTAATACCAAACCTGAGACTCTTCCTATAACATGAGATGGGATATCCAACTCCTTCCCATTCCAATCCTGAGACCCTTCCGATAGCAGAGATGTGATATCTCAATGCTTATACCAAACCTAAGACCCTTCCTATGGCATGAGATGTCATATACAACTCCTTCCCATTCCAATCCTGAGACCCTTCCTATAGCATGAGATGTGATATCTCAATGCTTATACCAAACCTGAGACCCTTCCTATAGCATGAGATGTGATATCCAACTCCTTCCCATTCCAATCCTGAGACCCTTCCTATAGCATGAGATGTGATGTCTCAATGCTTCTAATACCAAACCTGAGATCCTTCCTATAACATGAGATGTGATATCCAACTCCTTCCCATTCCAATCCCGAGACCCTTCCTATAGCATGAGATGTGATATCTCAATGCTTAGACCAAACCTGAGACCCTTCCTATAGCATGAGATGTGATATCCAACTCCTTCCCATTCCAATCCTGAGACTCTTCCTATAGCATGAGATGTGATATCTCAATGCCTCTAATACCAAACCTGAGATCCTTCCTCTAACATGAAATGTGATATCCAACTCCTTCCCTTTCCAAACCTGAGAGCCTACCTATAGCATGAGATGTGATATCCAAGTCCTTCCCATTCCAATCCTTAGACCCTTCCTACAGCATGCAATATGATATCTCAATGATTCTAATAACAAACCTGAGACCCGTCCTATAACATGAGATGGGATATCCAACTCCTTCCCATTCCAATCCTGAGACACTTCCGATAGCAGAGATGTGATATCTCAATGCTTATACCAAACCTGAGACCCTTCCTATAACATGAGATGTGATATCCAACTCCTTCCCGGTCCAAACCTGAGACCCTTCCTATAGCATATGTGATATCCAACTCCTTCCCATTCCAAACATGAGACCCTTCCTATAGCAAGAGTGTAATATCCAACTCCTTCCCATTCCAATCCTGAGACCATTCCTATAGCATGAGATGTGATATCTCAATGCTTCTAATACCAAACCTGAGATCCTTCCTATGACATGAGATGTGATATCCAATTCCTCCCCATTCCAAACCTGAAAACCTTCCTACAGCATGCGATGTGATATCTCAATGCTTCTAATACCAAACCCGAGACCAGTCCTATAACATGAGATTGGATATCCAACTCCTTCCCCTTCCAAACCTGAGACTCTTCCTATAGCATGAGATGTGATATCCAACTTCTTCCCATTCCAATCCTGAGACCCTTCCTATAACATGAGATGTGATGTCTCAATGCTTCTAATACCAAACCTGAGATCTTTCCTATAACATGAGATGTGATATCCAACTCCTTCCCATTCCAATCCTGAGACCCTTCCTATAGCATGAGATGTGATATCTCAATGCTTATACCAAACCTGAGACCCTTCCTATAGCTTGAGATGTGATATCCAACTCCTTCCCATTCCAATCCTGAGACCCTTCCTATAGCATGAGATGTGATATCTCAAGGCCTCTAATACCAAACCTGAGATCCTTCCTCTAACATGAAATGTGATATCCAACTCCTTCCCCTTCCAAACCTGAGAGCCTTCCTATAACATGAAATGTGATATCCAATTCCTTCCCATTCCAACCTGAGACCCTTCCTATAGCATGAGATGGGATATCCAACTCCTTCCAAATCCAATACTGATACCCTTCCGATAGCATGAGATGTGATATCCCAATGCTTCTACCAAACCTGAGACCCATACTATGGCATGAGATGTGATATCAAACTCCTTCCCATTCCAATCCTGAAACCCTACCTATAGCTTGAGATGTGATATCCAACTCCTTCCCATTCCAATTCTGAGACCCTTCCTATACCATGAGACTTGATATCTCAATGCTTCTAATACCAAACCTGAGACCCGTCCTATAACATGAGATGTGATATCCAAATCCTTCCCCTTCCAAACCTTAGACCCTTCCTTTATCATGAGATGTGATATCCAATTCCTTCCCATTCCAATCCTGAGACCCTTCCGATATCATGAGATTTGTTATCTCAATGCTTCTAATATCAAACTTGAGACCCTCCCTATAACATGAGATGTGACATCCAAGTCCTCCCCATTCCAATCCTGAGACCCTTCCTATAGCATGAGATGTGATATCTCAATGCTTCTAATACCAAACCTGAGACCCTTCCTATAACATGATTTGGGATATCCAACTCCTTCCCATTCCAATCCTGAGACCCTTCCGATAGCAGAGATGTGATATCTCAATGCTTATACCAAACCTGAGACCCTTCCTATGGCCTGAGATGTCATATGCAACTCCTTCCCATTCCAATCCTGAGACCCTTCCTATAGCATTAGATGTGATATCTCAATGCTTATACCAAATCTGAGACCCTTCCTATAGCATGAGATGTGATATCCAACTCCTTCCCATTCCAATCCTGAGACCCTTCTGATAGCATGAGATGTGATATTTCAATGCCTCTAATACCAAACCTGAGATCCTACCTCTAACATGAAATGTGATATCCAACTCCTTCCCATTCCAATCCTGAGACCCTTATGATAGCATGAGATGTGATATCTCAATGCCTCTAATACCAAACCTGAGATACTTCCGATAGCATGAGATGTGATATCTCAATGCTTCTAATACCAAACCTGAGATCCTTCCTATAACATGAGATGTGATTTCCAAATCCTTCCCCTTCCAAACCTGAGACCCTCCCTTTAGCATGAGATGTGATATCCAAGTCCTTTCCATTCCAATCCTGAGACCCTTCCTATAGCATGTGATGTGATATCTCAATGCTTATACCAAACCTGAGACCCTTCCTATGGCATGAGATGTCATATACAACTCCTTCCCATTCCAATCCTGAGACCCTTCCTATAGCATGAGATGTGATATCTCAATGCTTATACCAAACCTGAGACCCTTCCTATAGCATGAGATGTGATATCCAACTTCTTCCCATTCCAATCTTGAGACCCTTCCTATAACATGAGATGGGATGTCGCAATGCTTCTAATACCAAACCTGAGATCTTTCCTATAACATGAGATGTGATATCCAACTCCTTCCCATTCCAATCCTGAGACCCTTCCTATAGCATGAGATGTGATATCACAATGCTTATACCAAACCTGAGACCGTTCCTATAGCTTGAGATGTGATATCCAACTCCTTCCCATTCCAATCCTGAGACCCTTCCTATAGCATGAGATGTGATATCTCAAGGCCTCTAATATCAAACCTGAGATCGTTCCTCTAACATGAAATGTGATATCCAACTCCTTCCCCTTTCAAACCTGAGAGCCTTCCTATAACATGAGATGTGACATCCAAGTCCTCCCCATTCCAATCCTGAGACCCTTCCTATAGCATGAGATGTGATATCTCAATGCTTCTAATACCAAACCTGAGACCCTTCCTATAACATGATTTGGGATATCCAACTCCTTCCCATTCCAATCCTGAGACCCTTCCGATAGCAGAGATGTGATATCTCAATGCTTATACCAAACCTGAGACCCTTCCTATGGCCTGAGATGTCATATGCAACTCCTTCCCATTCCAATCCTGAGACCCTTCCTATAGCATTAGATGTGATATCTCAATGCTTATACCAAATCTGAGACCCTTCCTATAGCATGAGATGTGATATCCAACTTCTTCCCATTCCAATCCTGAGACCCTTCCTATAGCATGAGATGTGATGTCTCAATTCTTCTAATACCAAACCTGAGATCCTTCCTATAACATGAGATGTGATATCCAACTCCTTCCCATTCCAATCCTGAGACCCTTATGATAGCATGAGATGTGATATCTCAATGCCTCTAATACCAAACCTGAGATACTTCTGATAGCATGAGATGTGATATCTCAATGCTTCTAATACCAAACCTGAGATCCTTCCTATAACATGAGATGTGATTTCCAAATCCTTCCACTTCCAAACCTGAGACCCTCCCTTTAGCATGAGATGTGATATCCAACTCCTTCCCATTCCAATCCTGAGACCCTTCTGATAGCATGAGATGTGATATTTCAATGCCTCTAATACCAAACCTGAGATCCTACCTCTAACATGAAATGTGATATCCATCTCCTTCCCTTTCCAAACCTGAGACCCTGCCTATAGCATGAGATGTGATATCCAAATCCTTCCCATTCCAATCCTGAGACCCTTCCTATAGCATGTGATGTGATATCTCAATGCTTATACCAAACCTGAGACCCTTCCTATGGCATGAGATGTCATATACAACTCCTTCCCATTCCAATCCTGAGACCCTTCCTATAGCATGAGATGTGATATCTCAATGCTTATACCAAACCTGAGACCCTTCCTATAGCATGAGATGTGATATCCAACTTCTTCCCATTCCAATCCTGAGACCCTTCCTATAACATGAGATGTGATGTCTCAATGCTTCTAATACCAAACCTGAGACCCTTCCTATAACATGAGATGGGATATCCAACTCCTTCCCATTCCAATCCTGAGACCCTTCCGATAGCAGAGATGTGATATCTCAATGCTTTTACAAAACCTGAGACCCTTCCTATGGCCTGAGATGTCATATACAACTCCTTCCCATTCCAATCCTGAGACCCTTCCTATAGCATGAGATGTGATATCTCAATGCTTATACCAAATCTGAGACCCTTCCTATAGCATGAGATGTGATATCCAACTCCTTCCCATTCCAATCCTGAGACCCTTCCTATAGCATGAGATGTGATGTCTCAATGCTTATAATACCAAACCTGAGATCCTTCCTATAACATGAGATGTGATATCCAACTCCTTCCCATTCCAATCCTGAAACCCTTATGATAGCATGAGATGTGATATCTCAATGCCTCTAATACCAAACCTGAGATAATTCCGATAGCATGAGATGTGATATCTCAATGCTTCTAATACCAAACCTGAGATCCTTCCTATAACATGAGATGTGATTTCCAAATCCTTCCCCTTCCAAACCTGAGACCCTCCCTTTAGCATGAGATGTGATATCCAACTCCTTCCCATTCCAATCCTGAGACCAATCTGATAGCATGAGATGTGATATTTCAATGCCTCTAATACCAAACCTGAGATCCTACCTCTAACATGAAATGTGATATCCATCTCCTTCCCTTTCCAAACCTGAGACCCTGCCTATAGCATGAGATGTGATATCCAAGTCCTTTTCATTCCAATCCTGAGACCCTTCCTATAGCATGTGATGTGATATCTCAATGCTTATACCAAACCTGAGACCCTTCCTATGGCATGAGATGTCATATACAACTCCTTCCCATTCCAATCCTGAGACCCTTCCTATAGCATGAGATGTGATATCTCAATGCTTATACCAAACCTGAGACCCTTCCTATAGCATGAGATGTGATATCCAACTTCTTCCCATTCCAATCCTGAGACCCTTCCTATAACATGAGATGTGATGTCGCAATGCTTCTAATACCAAACTGAGATCTTTCCTATAACATGAGATGTGATATCCAACTCCTTCCCATTCCAATCCCGAGACCCTTCCTATAGCATGAGATGTGATATCTCAATGCTTATACCAAACCTGAGACCCTTCTTATAGCATGAGATGTGATATCCAACTCCTTCCCATTCCAATCCTGAGACTCTTCCTATAGCATGAGATGTGATATCTCAATGCCTCTAATACCAAACCTGAGATCCTTCCTCTAACATGAAATGTGATATCCAACTCCTTCCCTTTCCAAACCTGAGAGCCTACCTATAGCATGAGATGTGATATCCAAGTCCTTCCCATTCCAATCCTTAGACCCTTCCTACAGCATGCAATATGATATCTCAATGATTCTAATAACAAACCTGAGACCCGTCCTATAACATGAGATGGGATATCCAACTCCTTCCCATTCCAATCCTGAGACACTTCCGATAGCAGAGATGTGATATCTCAATGCTTATACCAAACCTGAGACCCTTCCTATAACATGAGATGTGATATCCAACTCCTTCCCGGTCCAAACCTGAGACCCTTCATATAGCATATGTGATATCCAACTCCTTCCCATTCCAAACATGAGACCCTTCCTATAGCAAGAGTGTAATATCCAACTCCTTCCCATTCCAATCCTGAGACCATTCCTATAGCATGAGATGTGATATCTCAATGCTTCTAATACCAAACCTGAGATCCTTCCTATGACATGAGATGTGATATCCAATTCCTCCCCATTCCAAACCTGAAAACCTTCCTACAGCATGCGATGTGATATCTCAATGCTTCTAATACCAAACCCGAGACCAGTCCTATAACATGAGATTGGATATCCAACTCCTTCCCCTTCCAAACCTGAGACTCTTCCTATAGCATGAGATGTGATATCCAACTTCTTCCCATTCCAATCCTGAGACCCTTCCTATAACATGAGATGTGATGTCTCAATGCTTCTAATACCAAACCTGAGATCTTTCCTATAACATGAGATGTGATATCCAACTCCTTCCCATTCCAATCCTGAGACCCTTCCTATAGCATGAGATGTGATATCTCAATGCTTATACCAAACCTGAGACCCTTCCTATAGCTTGAGATGTGATATCCAACTCCTTCCCATTCCAATCCTGAGACCCTTCCTATAGCATGAGATGTGATATCTCAAGGCCTCTAATACCAAACCTGAGATCCTTCCTCTAACATGAAATGTGATATCCAACTCCTTCCCCTTCCAAACCTGAGAGCCTTCCTATAACATGAAATGTGATATCCAATTCCTTCCCATTCCAACCTGAGACCCTTCCTATAGCATGAGATGGGATATCCAACTCCTTCCAAATCCAATACTGATACCCTTCCGATAGCATGAGATGTGATATCCCAATGCTTCTACCAAACCTGAGACCCATACTATGGCATGAGATGTGATATCAAACTCCTTCCCATTCCAATCCTGAGACCCTACCTATAGATTGAGATGTGATATCCAACTCCTTCCCATTCCAATTCTGAGACCCTTCCTATACCATGAGACTTGATATCTCAATGCTTCTAATACCAAACCTGAGACCCGTCCTATAACATGAGATGTGATATTCAAATCCTTCCCCTTCCAAACCTTAGACCCTTCCTTTATCATGAGATGTGATATCCAATTCCTTCCCATTCCAATCCTGAGACCCTTCCGATATCATGAGATTTGTTATCTCAATGCTTCTAATATCAAACTTGAGACCCTCCCTATAACATGAGATGTGACATCCAAGTCCTCCCCATTCCAATCCTGAGACCCTTCCTATAGCATGAGATGTGATATCTCAATGCTTCTAATACCAAACCTGAGACCCTTCCTATAACATGATTTGGGATATCCAACTCCTTCCCATTCCAATCCTGAGACCCTTCCGATAGCAGAGATGTGATATCTCAATGCTTATACCAAACCTGAGACCCTTCCTATGGCCTGAGATGTCATATGCAACTCCTTCCCATTCCAATCCTGAGACCCTTCCTATAGCATTAGATGTGATATCTCAATGCTTATGCCAAATCTGAGACCCTTCCTATAGCATGAGATGTGATATCCAACTTCTTCCAATTCCAATCCTGAGACCCTTCCTATAGCATGAGATGTGATGTCTCAATTCTTCTAATACCAAACCTGAGATGCTTCCTATAACATGAGATGTGATATCCAACTCCTTCCCATTCCAATCCTGAGACCCTTATGATAGCATGAGATGTGATATCTCAATGCCTCTAATACCAAACCTGAGATACTTCTGATAGCATGAGATGTGATATCTCAATGCTTCTAATACCAAACCTGAGATCCTTCCTATAACATGAGATGTGATTTCCAAATCCTTCCACTTCCAAACCTGAGACCCTCCCTTTAGCATGAGATGTGATATCCAACTCCTTCCCATTCCAATCCTGAGACCCTTCTGATAGCATGAGATGTGATATTTCAATGCCTCTAATACCAAACCTGAGATCCTACCTCTAACATGAAATGTGATATCCATCTCCTTCCCTTTCTAAACCTGAGACCCTGCCTATAGCATGAGATGTGATATCCAAGTCCTTCCCATTCCAATCCTGAGACCCTTCCTATAGCATGTGATGTGATATCTCAATGCTTATTCCAAATCTGAGACCCTTCCTATAGCATGAGATGTGATATCAAACTCCTTCCCATTCCAATCCTGAGACCCTTCCTATAGCATGAGATGTGATGTCTCAATGCTTCTAATACCAAACCTGAGATCCTTCCTATAACATGAGATGTGATATCCAACTCCTTCCCATTCCAATCCTGAGACCCTTATGATAGCATGAGATGTGATATCTCAATGCCTCTAATACCAAACCTGAGATACTTCCGATAGCATGAGATGTGATATCTCAATGCTTCTAATACCAAACCTGAGATCCTTCCTATAACATGAGATGTGATTTCCAAATCCTTCCCCTTCCAAACCTGAGACCCTCCCTTTAGCATGAGATGTGATATCCAACTCCTTCCCATTCGAATCCTGAGACCCATCTGATAGCATGAGATGTGATATTTCAATGCCTCTAATACCAAACCTGAGATCCTACCTCTAACATGAAATGTGATATCCATCTCCTTCCCTTTCCAAACCTGAGACCCTGCCTATAGCATGAGATGTGATATCCAAGTCCTTTCCATTCCAATCCTGAGACCCTTCCTATAGCATGTGATGTGATATCTCAATGCTTATACCAAACCTGAGACCCTTCCTATGGCATGAGATGTCATATACAACTCCTTCCCATTCCAATCCTGAGACCCTTCCTATAGCATGAGATGTGATATCTCAATGCTTATACCAAACCTGAGACCCTTCCTATAGCATGAGATGTGATATCCAACTTCTTCCCATTCCAATCTTGAGACCCTTCCTATAACATGAGATGGGATGTCGCAATGCTTCTAATACCAAACCTGAGATCTTTCCTATAACATGAGATGTGATATCCAACTCCTTCCCATTCCAATCCCGAGACCCTTCCTATAGCATGAGATGTGATATCACAATGCTTATACCAAACCTGAGACCGTTCCTATAGCTTGAGATGTGATATCCAACTCCTTCCCATTCCAATCCTGAGACCCTTCCTATAGCATGAGATGTGATATCTCAAGGCCTCTAATACCAAACCTGAGATCGTTCCTCTAACATGAAATGTGATATCCAACTCCTTCCCCTTCCAAACCTGAGAGCCTTCCTATAACATGAGATGTGACATCCAAGTCCTCCCCATTCCAATCCTGAGACCCTTCCTATAGCATGAGATGTGATATCTCAATGCTTCTAATACCAAACCTGAGACCCTTCCTATAACATGATTTGGGATATCCAACTCCTTCCCATTCCAATCCTGAGACCCTTCCGATAGCAGAGATGTGATATCTCAATGCTTATACCAAACCTGAGACCCTTCCTATGGCCTGAGATGTCATATGCAACTCCTTCCCATTCCAATCCTGAGACCCTTCCTATAGCATTAGATGTGATATCTCAATGCTTATACCAAATCTGAGACCCTTCCTATAGCATGAGATGTGATATCCAACTTCTTCCCATTCCAATCCTGAGACCCTTCCTATAGCATGAGATGTGATGTCTCAATTCTTCTAATACCAAACCTGAGATCCTTCCTATAACATGAGATGTGATATCCAACTCCTTCCCATTCCAATCCTGAGACCCTTATGATAGCATGAGATGTGATATCTCAATGCCTCTAATACCAAACCTGAGATACTTCTGATAGCATGAGATGTGATATCTCAATGATTCTAATACCAAACCTGAGATCCTTCCTATAACATGAGATGTGATTTCCAAATCCTTCCACTTCCAAACCTGAGACCCTCCCTTTAGCATGAGATGTGATATCCAACTCCTTCCCATTCCAATCCTGAGACCCTTCTGATAGCATGAGATGTGATATTTCAATGCCTCTAATACCAAACCTGAGATCCTACCTCTAACATGAAATGTGATATCCATCTCCTTCCCTTTCCAAACCTGAGACCCTGCCTATAGCATGAGATGTGATATCCAAGTCCTTCCCATTCCAATCCTGAGACCCTTCCTATAGCATGTGATGTGATATCTCAATGCTTATACCAAATCTGAGACCCTTCCTATAGCATGAGATGTGATATCCAACTCCTTCCCATTCCAATCCTGAGACCCTTCCTATAGCATGAGATGTGATGTCTCAATGCTTCTAATACCAAACCTGAGATCCTTCCTATAACATGAGATGTGATATCCAACTCCTTCCCATTCCAATCCTGAGACCCTTATGATAGCATGAGATGTGATATCTCAATGCCTCTAATACCAAACCTGAGATACTTCCGATAGCATGAGATGTGATATCTCAATGCTTCTAATACCAAACCTGAGATCCTTCCTATAACATGAGATGTGATTTCCAAATCCTTCCCCTTCCAAACCTGAGACCCTCCCTTTAGCATGAGATGTGATATCCAACTCCTTCCCATTCGAATCCTGAGACCCATCTGATAGCATGAGATGTGATATTTCAATGCCTCTAATACCAAACCTGAGATCCTACCTCTAACATGAAATGTGATATCCATCTCCTTCCCTTTCCAAACCTGAGACCCTGCCTATAGCATGAGATGTGATATCCAAGTCCTTTCCATTCCAATCCTGAGACCCTTCCTATAGCATGTGATGTGATATCTCAATGCTTATACCAAACCTGAGACCCTTCCTATGGCATGCGATGTCATATACAACTCCTTCCCATTCCAATCCTGAGACCCTTCCTATAGCATGAGATGTGATATCTCAATGCTTATACCAAACCTGAGACCCTTCCTATAGCATGAGATGTGATATCCAACTTCTTCCCATTCCAATCTTGAGACCCTTCCTATAACATGAGATGGGATGTCGCAATGCTTCTAATACCAAACCTGAGATCTTTCCTATAACATGAGATGTGATATCCAACTCCTTCCCATTCCAATCCTGAGACCCTTCCTATAGCATGAGATGTGATATCACAATGCTTATACCAAACCTGAGACCGTTCCTATAGCTTGAGATGTGATATCCAACTCCTTCCCATTCCAATCCTGAGACCCTTCCTATAGCATGAGATGTGATATCTCAAGGCCTCTAATACCAAACCTGAGATCGTTCCTCTAACATGAAATGTGATATCCAACTCCTTCCCCTTCCAAACCTGAGAGCCTTCCTATAACATGAGATGTGACATCCAAGTCCTCCCCATTCCAATCCTGAGACCCTTCCTATAGCATGAGATGTGATATCTCAATGCTTCTAATACCAAACCTGAGACCCTTCCTATAACATGATTTGGGATATCCAACTCCTTCCCATTCCAATCCTGAGACCCTTCCGATAGCAGAGATGTGATATCTCAATGCTTATACCAAACCTGAGACCCTTCCTATGGCCTGAGATGTCATATGCAACTCCTTCCCATTCCAATCCTGAGACCCTTCCTATAGCATTAGATGTGATATCTCAATGCTTATACCAAATCTGAGACCCTTCCTATAGCATGAGATGTGATATCCAACTTCTTCCCATTCCAATCCTGAGACCCTTCCTATAGCATGAGATGTGATGTCTCAATTCTTCTAATACCAAACCTGAGATCCTTCCTATAACATGAGATGTGATATCCAACTCCTTCCCATTCCAATCCTGAGACCCTTATGATAGCATGAGATGTGATATCTCAATGCCTCTAATACCAAACCTGAGATACTTCTGATAGCATGAGATGTGATATCTCAATGCTTCTAATACCAAACCTGAGATCCTTCCTATAACATGAGATGTGATTTCCAAATCCATCCACTTCCAAACCTGAGACCCTCCCTTTAGCATGAGATGTGATATCCAACTCCTTCCCATTCCAATCCTGAGACCCTTCTGATAGCATGAGATGTGATATTTCAATGCCTCTAATACCAAACCTGAGATCCTACCTCTAACATGAAATGTGATATCCATCTCCTTCCCTTTCCAAACCTGAGACCCTGCCTATAGCATGAGATGTGATATCCAAGTCCTTCCCATTCCAATCCTGAGACCCTTCCTATAGCATGTGATGTGATATCTCAATGCTTATACCAAACCTGAGACCCTTCCTATGGCATGAGATGTCATATACAACTCCTTCCCATTCCAATCCTGAGACCCTTCCTATAGCATGAGATGTGATATCTCAATGCTTATACCAAACCTGAGACCCTTCCTATAGCATGAGATGTGATATCCAACTCCTTCCCATTCCAATCCTGAGACCCTTCCTATAACATGAGATGTGATGTCTCAATGCTTCTAATACCAAACCTGAGACCCTTCCTATAACATGAGATGGGATATCCAACTCCTTCCCATTCCAATCCTGAGACCCTTCCGATAGCAGAGATGTGATATCTCAATGCTTTTACCAAACCTGAGACCCTTCCTATGGCCTGAGATGCCATATACAACTCCTTCCCATTCCAATCCTGAGACCCTTCCTATAGCATGAGATGTGATATCTCAATGCTTATACCAAATCTGAGACCCTTCCTATAGCATGAGATGTGATATCCAACTCCTTCCCATTCCAATCCTGAGACCCTTCCTATAGCATGAGATGTGATGTCTCAATGCTTCTAATACCAAACCTGAGATCCTTCCTATAACATGAGATGTGATATCCAACTCCTTCCCATTCCAATCCTGAGACCCTTATGATAGCATGAGATGTGATATCTCAATGCCTCTAATACCAAACCTGAGATACTTCCGATAGCATGAGATGTGATATCTCAATGCTTCTAATACCAAACCTGAGATCCTTCCTATAACATGAGATGTGATTTCCAAATCCTTCCCCTTCCAAACCTGAGACCCTCCCTTTAGCATAAGATGTGATATCCAACTCCTTCCCATTCCAATCCTGAGACCAATCTGATAGCATGAGATGTGATATTTCAATGCCTCTAATACCAAACCTGAGATCCTACCTCTAACATGAAATGTGATATCCATCTCCTTCCCTTTCCAAACCTGAGACCCTGCCTATAGCATGAGATGTGATATCCAAGTCCTTTCCATTCCAATCCTGAGACCCTTCCTATAGCATGTGATGTGATATCTCAATGCTTATACCAAACCTGAGACCCTTCCTATGGCATGAGATGTCATATACAACTCCTTCCCATTCCAATCCTGAGACCCTTCCTATAGCATGAGATGTGATATCTCAATGCTTATACCAAACCTGAGACCCTTCCTATAGCATGAGATGTGATATCCAACTTCTTCCCATTCCAATCCTGAGACCCTTCCTATAACATGAGATGTGATGTCGCAATGCTTCTAATACCAAACCTGAGATCTTTCCTATAACATGAGATGTGATATCCAACTCCTTCCCATTCCAATCCTGAGACCCTTCCTATAGCATGAGATGTGATATCACAATGCTTATACCAAACCTTAGACCGTTCCTATAGCTTGAGATGTGATATCCAACTCCTTCCCATTCCAATCCTGAGACCCTTCCTATAGCATGAGATGTGATTTCTCAAGGCCTCTAATACCAAACCTGAGATCGTTCCTCTAACATGAAATGTGATATCCAACTCCTTCCCCTTCCAAACCTGAGAGCCTTCCTATAACATGAGATGTGATATCCAACTCCTTCCCATTCCAATCCTGAGACCCTTATGATAGCATGAGATGTGATATCTCAATGCCTCTAATACCAAACCTGAGATACTTCCGATAGCATGAGATGTGATATCTCAATGCTTCTAATACCAAACCTGAGATCCTTCCTATAACATGAGATGTGATTTCCAAATCCTTCCCCTACCAAACCTCAGACCCTCCCTTTAGCATGAGATGTGATATCCAACTCCTTCCCATTCCAATCCTGAGACCCTTCTGATAGCATGAGATGTGATATTTCAATGCCTCTAATACCAAACCTGAGATCCTACCTCTAACATGAAATGTGATATCCATCTCCTTCCCTTTCCAAACCTGAGACCCTTCCTATGGCATGAGATGTCATATACAACTCCTTCCCATTCCAAACCTGAGACCCTTCCTATAGCATGAGATGTGATATCTCAATGCTTATACCAAACCTGAGACCCTTCCTATAACATGAGATGTGATATCCAACTCCTTCCCATTCCAATCCCGAGACCCTTCCTATAGCATGAGATGTGATATCTCAATGCTTATACCAAACCTGAGACCCTTCCTATAGCATGAGATGTGATATCCAACTCCTTCCCATTCCAATCCTGAGACTCTTCCTATAGCATGAGATGTGATATCTCAATGCCTCTAATACCAAACCTGAGATCCTTCCTCTAACATGAAATGTGATATCCAACTCGTTCCCTTTCCAAACCTGAGAGCCTACCTATAGCATGAGATGTGATATCCAAGTCCTTCCCATTCCAATCCTTAGATCCTTCCTACAGCATGCAATATGATATCTCAATGATTCTAATAACAAACCTGAGACCCGTCCTATAACATGAGATGGGATATCCAACTCCTTCCCATTCCAATCCTGAGACACTTCCGATAGCAGAGATGTGATATCTCAATGCTTATACCAAACCTGAGACCCTTCCTATAACATGAGATGTGATATCCAACTATTTCCCGGTCCAAACCTGAGACCCTTCCTATAGCATATGTGATATCCAACTCCTTCCCATTCCAAACATGAGACCCTTCCTATAGCAAGAGTGTAATATCCAACTCCTTCCCATTCCAATCCTGAGACCATTCCTATAGCATGAGATGTGATATCTCAATGCTTCTATTACCAAACCTGAGATCCTTCCTATGACATGAGATGTGATATCCAATTCCTCCCCATTCCAAACCTGAAAACCTTCCTACAGTATGCGATGTGATATCTCAATGCTTCTAATACCAAACCCGAGACCAGTCCTATAACATGAGATTGGATATCCAACTCCTTCCCCTTCCAAACCTGAGACTCTTCCTATAGCATGAGATGTGATATCCAACTTCTTCCCATTCCAATCCTGAGACCCTTCCTATAACATGAGATGTGATGTCTCAATGCTTCTAATACCAAACCTGAGATCTTTCCTATAACATGAGATGTGATATCCAACTCCTTCCCATTCCAATCCTGAGACCCTTCCTATAGCATGAGATGTGATATATCAATGCTTATACCAAATCTGAGACCCTTCCTATAGCATGAGATGTGATATCCAACTCCTTCCCATTCCAATCCTGAGACCCTTCCTATAGCATGAGATGTGATGTCTCAATGCTTCTAATACCAAACCTGAGATCCTTCCTATAACATGAGATGTGATATCCAACTCCTTCCCATTCCAATCCTGAGACCCTTATGATAGCATGAGATGTGATATCTCAATGCCTCTAATACCAAACCTGAGATACTTCCGATAGCATGAGATGTGATATCTCAATGCTTCTAATACCAAACCTGAGATCCTTCCTATAACATGAGATGTGATATCCAACTCCTTCCCATTCCAATCCTGAGACCCTTATGATAGCATGAGATGTGATATCTCAATGCCTCTAATACCAAACCTGAGATACTTCTGATAGCATGAGATGTGATATCTCAATGCTTCTAATACCAAACCTGAGATCCTTCCTATAACATGAGATGTGATTTCCAAATCCTTCCCCTTCCAAACCTGAGACCCTCCCTTTAGCATGAAATGTGATATCCAACTCCTTCCCATTCCAATCCTGAGACCAATCTGATAGCATGAGATGTGATATTTCAATGCCTCTAATACCAAACCTGAGATCCTACCTCTAACATGAAATGTGATATCCATCTCCTTCCCTTTCCAAACCTGAGACCCTGCCTATAGCATGAGATGTGATATCCAAGTCCTTCCCATTCCAATCCTGAGACCCTTCCTATAGCATGTGATGTGATATCTCAATGCTTATACCAAATCTGAGACCCTTCCTATAGCATGAGATGTGATATCCAACTCCTTCCCATTCCAATCCTGAGACCCTTCCTATAGCATGAGATGTGATGTCTCAATGCTTCTAATACCAAACCTGAGATCCTTCCTATAACATGAGATGTGATATCCAAATCCTTCCCATTCCAATCCTGAGACCCTTATGATAGCATGAGATGTGATATCTCAATGCCTCTAATACCAAACCTGAGATACTTCCGATAGCATGAGATGTGATATCTCAATGCTTCTAATACCAAACCTGAGATCCTTCCTATAACATGAGATGTGATTTCCAAATCCTTCCCCTTCCAAACCTGAGACCCTCCCTTTAGCATGAGATGTGATATCCAACTCCTTCCCATTCGAATCCTGAGACCCATCTGATAGCATGAGATGTGATATTTCAATGCCTCTAATACCAAACCTGAGATCCTACCTCTAACATGAAATGTGATATCCATCTCCTTCCCTTTCCAAACCTGAGACCCTGCCTATAGCATGAGATGTGATATCCAAGTCCTTTCCATTCCAATCCTGAGACCCTTCCTATAGCATGTGATGTGATATCTCAATGCTTATACCAAACCTGAGACCCTTCCTATGGCATGAGATGTCATATACAACTCCTTCCCATTCCAATCCTGAGACCCTTCCTATAGCATGAGATGTGATATCTCAATGCTTATACCAAACCTGAGACCCTTCCTATAGCATGAGATGTGATATCCAACTTCTTCCCATTCCAATCTTGAGACCCTTCCTATAACATGAGATGGGATGTCGCAATGCTTCTAATACCAAACCTGAGATCTTTCCTATAACATGAGATGTGATATCCAACTCCTTCCCATTCCAATCCTGAGACCCTTCCTATAGCATGAGATGTGATATCACAATGCTTATACCAAACCTGAGACCGTTCCTATAGCTTGAGATGTGATATCCAACTCCTTCCCATTCCAATCCTGAGACCCTTCCTATAGCATGAGATGTGATATCTCAAGGCCTCTAATACCAAACCTGAGATCGTTCCTCTAACATGAAATGTGATATCCAACTCCTTCCCCTTCCAAACCTGAGAGCCTTCCTATAACATGAGATGTGACATCCAAGTCCTCCCCATTCCAATCCTGAAACCCTTCCTATAGCATGAGATGTGATATCTCAATGCGTCTAATACCAAACCTGAGACCCTTCCTATAACATGATTTGGGATATCCAACTCCTTCCCATTCCAATCCTGAGACCCTTCCGATAGCAGAGATGTGATATCTCAATGCTTATACCAAACCTGAGACCCTTCCTATGGCCTGAGATGTCATATGCAACTCCTTCCCATTCCAATCCTGAGACCCTTCCTATAGCATTAGATGTGATATCTCAATGCTTATACCAAATCTGAGACCCTTCCTATAGCATGAGATGTGATATCCAACTTCTTCCCATTCCAATCCTGAGACCCTTCCTATAGCATGAGATGTGATGTCTCAATTCTTCTAATACCAAACCTGAGATCCTTCCTATAACATGAGATGTGATATCCAACTCCTTCCCATTCCAATCCTGAGACCCTTATGATAGCATGAGATGTGATATCTCAATGCCTCTAATACCAAACCTGAGATACTTCTGATAGCATGAGATGTGATATCTCAATGCTTCTAATACCAAACCTGAGATCCTTCCTATAACATGAGATGTGATTTCCAAATCCTTCCACTTCCAAACCTGAGACCCTCCCTTTAGCATGAGATGTGATATCCAACTCCTTCCCATTCCAATCCTGAGACCCTTCTGATAGCATGAGATGTGATATTTCAATGCCTCTAATACCAAACCTGAGATCCTACCTCTAACATGAAATGTGATATCCATCTCCTTCCCTTTCCAAACCTGAGACCCTGCCTATAGCATGAGATGTGATATCCAAGTCCTTCCCATTCCAATCCTGAGACCCTTCCTATAGCATGTGATGTGATATCTCAATGCTTATACCAAACCTGAGACCCTTCCTATGGCATGAGATGTCATATACAACTCCTTCCCATTCCAATCCTGAGACCCTTCCTATAGCATGAGATGTGATATCTCAATGCTTATACCAAACCTGAGACCCTTCCTATAGCATGAGATGTGATATCCAACTCCTTCCCATTCCAATCCTGAGACCCTTCCTATAACATGAGATGTGATGTCTCAATGCTTCTAATACCAAACCTGAGACCCTTCCTATAACATGAGATGGGATATCCAACTCCTTCCCATTCCAATCCTGAGACCCTTCCGATAGCAGAGATGTGATATCTCAATGCTTTTACCAAACCTGAGACCCTTCCTATGGCCTGAGATGCCATATACAACTCCTTCCCATTCCAATCCTGAGACCCTTCCTATAGCATGAGATGTGATATCTCAATGCTTATACCAAATCTGAGACCCTTCCTATAGCATGAGATGTGATATCCAACTCCTTCCCATTCCAATCCTGAGACCCTTCCTATAGCATGAGATGTGATGTCTCAATGCTTCTAATACCAAACCTGAGATCCTTCCTATAACATGAGATGTGATATCCAACTCCTTCCCATTCCAATCCTGAGACCCTTATGATAGCATGAGATGTGATATCTCAATGCCTCTAATACCAAACCTGAGATACTTCCGATAGCATGAGATGTGATATCTCAATGCTTCTAATACCAAACCTGAGATCCTTCCTATAACATGAGATGTGATTTCCAAATCCTTCCCCTTCCAAACCTGAGACCCTCCCTTTAGCATAAGATGTGATATCCAACTCCTTCCCATTCCAATCCTGAGACCAATCTGATAGCATGAGATGTGATATTTCAATGCCTCTAATACCAAACCTGAGATCCTACCTCTAACATGAAATGTGATATCCATCTCCTTCCCTTTCCAAACCTGAGACCCTGCCTATAGCATGAGATGTGATATCCAAGTCCTTTCCATTCCAATCCTGAGACCCTTCCTATAGCATGTGATGTGATATCTCAATGCTTATACCAAACCTGAGACCCTTCCTATGGCATGAGATGTCATATACAACTCCTTCCCATTCCAATCCTGAGACCCTTCCTATAGCATGAGATGTGATATCTCAATGCTTATACCAAACCTGAGACCCTTCCTATAGCATGAGATGTGATATCCAACTTCTTCCCATTCCAATCCTGAGACCCTTCCTATAACATGAGATGTGATGTCGCAATGCTTCTAATACCAAACCTGAGATCTTTCCTATAACATGAGATGTGATATCCAACTCCTTCCCATTCCAATCCTGAGACCCTTCCTATAGCATGAGATGTGATATCACAATGCTTATACCAAACCTTAGACCGTTCCTATAGCTTGAGATGTGATATCCAACTCCTTCCCATTCCAATCCTGAGACCCTTCCTATAGCATGAGATGTGATTTCTCAAGGCCTCTAATACCAAACCTGAGATCGTTCCTCTAACATGAAATGTGATATCCAACTCCTTCCCCTTCCAAACCTGAGAGCCTTCCTATAACATGAGATGTGATATCCAACTCCTTCCCATTCCAATCCTGAGACCCTTATGATAGCATGAGATGTGATATCTCAATGCCTCTAATACCAAACCTGAGATACTTCCGATAGCATGAGATGTGATATCTCAATGCTTCTAATACCAAACCTGAGATCCTTCCTATAACATGAGATGTGATTTCCAAATCCTTCCCCTACCAAACCTCAGACCCTCCCTTTAGCATGAGATGTGATATCCAACTCCTTCCCATTCCAATCCTGAGACCCTTCTGATAGCATGAGATGTGATATTTCAATGCCTCTAATACCAAACCTGAGATCCTACCTCTAACATGAAATGTGATATCCATCTCCTTCCCTTTCCAAACCTGAGACCCTTCCTATGGCATGAGATGTCATATACAACTCCTTCCCATTCCAAACCTGAGACCCTTCCTATAGCATGAGATGTGATATCTCAATGCTTATACCAAACCTGAGACCCTTCCTATAACATGAGATGTGATATCCAACTCCTTCCCATTCCAATCCCGAGACCCTTCCTATAGCATGAGATGTGATATCTCAATGCTTATACCAAACCTGAGACCCTTCCTATAGCATGAGATGTGATATCCAACTCCTTCCCATTCCAATCCTGAGACTCTTCCTATAGCATGAGATGTGATATCTCAATGCCTCTAATACCAAACCTGAGATCCTTCCTCTAACATGAAATGTGATATCCAACTCGTTCCCTTTCCAAACCTGAGAGCCTACCTATAGCATGAGATGTGATATCCAAGTCCTTCCCATTCCAATCCTTAGATCCTTCCTACAGCATGCAATATGATATCTCAATGATTCTAATAACAAACCTGAGACCCGTCCTATAACATGAGATGGGATATCCAACTCCTTCCCATTCCAATCCTGAGACACTTCCGATAGCAGAGATGTGATATCTCAATGCTTATACCAAACCTGAGACCCTTCCTATAACATGAGATGTGATATCCAACTATTTCCCGGTCCAAACCTGAGACCCTTCCTATAGCATATGTGATATCCAACTCCTTCCCATTCCAAACATGAGACCCTTCCTATAGCAAGAGTGTAATATCCAACTCCTTCCCATTCCAATCCTGAGACCATTCCTATAGCATGAGATGTGATATCTCAATGCTTCTATTACCAAACCTGAGATCCTTCCTATGACATGAGATGTGATATCCAATTCCTCCCCATTCCAAACCTGAAAACCTTCCTACAGTATGCGATGTGATATCTCAATGCTTCTAATACCAAACCCGAGACCAGTCCTATAACATGAGATTGGATATCCAACTCCTTCCCCTTCCAAACCTGAGACTCTTCCTATAGCATGAGATGTGATATCCAACTTCTTCCCATTCCAATCCTGAGACCCTTCCTATAACATGAGATGTGATGTCTCAATGCTTCTAATACCAAACCTGAGATCTTTCCTATAACATGAGATGTGATATCCAACTCCTTCCCATTCCAATCCTGAGACCCTTCCTATAGCATGAGATGTGATATATCAATGCTTATACCAAATCTGAGACCCTTCCTATAGCATGAGATGTGATATCCAACTCCTTCCCATTCCAATCCTGAGACCCTTCCTATAGCATGAGATGTGATGTCTCAATGCTTCTAATACCAAACCTGAGATCCTTCCTATAACATGAGATGTGATATCCAACTCCTTCCCATTCCAATCCTGAGACCCTTATGATAGCATGAGATGTGATATCTCAATGCCTCTAATACCAAACCTGAGATACTTCCGATAGCATGAGATGTGATATCTCAATGCTTCTAATACCAAACCTGAGATCCTTCCTATAACATGAGATGTGATATCCAACTCCTTCCCATTCCAATCCTGAGACCCTTATGATAGCATGAGATGTGATATCTCAATGCCTCTAATACCAAACCTGAGATACTTCTGATAGCATGAGATGTGATATCTCAATGCTTCTAATACCAAACCTGAGATCCTTCCTATAACATGAGATGTGATTTCCAAATCCTTCCCCTTCCAAACCTGAGACCCTCCCTTTAGCATGAAATGTGATATCCAACTCCTTCCCATTCCAATCCTGAGACCAATCTGATAGCATGAGATGTGATATTTCAATGCCTCTAATACCAAACCTGAGATCCTACCTCTAACATGAAATGTGATATCCATCTCCTTCCCTTTCCAAACCTGAGACCCTGCCTATAGCATGAGATGTGATATCCAAGTCTTTTCCATTCCAATCCTTAGACCCTTCCTATAGCATGTGATGTGATATCTCAATGCTTATACCAAACCTGAGACCCTTCCTATGGCATGAGATGTCATATACAACTCCTTCCCATTCCAATCCTGAGACCCTTCCTATAGCATGAGATGTGATATCTCAATGCTTATACCAAACCTGAGACCCTTCCTATAGCATGAGATGTGATATCCAACTTCTTCCCATTCCAATCCTGAGACCCTTCCTATAACATGAGATGTGATGTCTCAATGCTTCTAATACCAAACCTGAGATCTTTCCTAAAACATGAGATGTGATATCCAACTCCTTCCCATTCCAATCCTGAGACCCTTCCTATAGCATGAGATGTGATATCACAATGCTTATACCAAACCTTAGACCGTTCCTATAGCTTGAGATGTGATATCAAACTCCTTCCCATTCCAATCCTGAGACCCTTCCTATAGCATGAGATGTGATATCTCAAGGCCTCTAATACCAAACCTGAGATCGTTCCTCTAACATGAAATGTGATATCCAACTCCTTCCCCTTCCAAACCTGAGAGCCTTCCTATAACATGAGATGTGATATCCAACTCCTTCCCATTCCAATCCTGAGACCCTTATGATAGCATGAGATGTGATATCTCAATGCCTCTAATACCAAACCTGAGATACTTCCGATAGCATGAGATGTGATATCTCAATGCTTCTAATACCAAACCTGAGATCCTTCCTATAACATGAGATGTGCGTTTCCAAATCCTTCCCCTTCCAAACCTGAGACCCTCCCTTTAGCATGAGATGTGATATCCAACTCCTTCCCATTCCAATCCTGAGACCCTTCTGATAGCATGAGATGTGATATTTCAATGCCTCTAATACCAAACCTGAGATCCTACCTCTAACATGAAATGTGATATCCATCTCCTTCCCTTTCCAAACCTGAGACCCTGCCTATAGCATGAGATGTGATATCCAAGTCCTTTCCATTCCAATGCTGAGACCCTTCCTATAGCATGTGATGTGATATCTCAATGCTTATACCAAACCTGAGACCCTTCCTATGGCATGAGATGTCATATACAACTCCTTCCCATTCCAAACCTGAGACCCTTCCTATAGCATGAGATGTGATATCTCAATGCTTATACCAAACCTGAGACCCTTCCTATAACATGAGATGTGATATCCAACTCCTTCCCATTCCAATCCCGAGACCCTTCCTATAGCATGAGATGTGATATCTCAATGCTTATACCAAACCTCAGACCCTTCCTATAGCATGAGATGTGATATCCAACTCCTTCCCATTCCAATCCTGAGACTCTTCCTATAGCATGAGATGTGATATCTCAATGCCTCTAATACCAAACCTGAGATCCTTCCTCCAACATGAAATGTGATATCCAACTCCTTCCCTTTCCAAACCTGAGACCCTGCCTATAGCATGAGATGTGATATCCAAGTCCTTTCCATTCCAATCCTGAGACCCTTCCTATAGCATGTGATGTGATATCTCAATGCTTATACCAAACCTGAGACCCTTCCTATGGCATGAGATGTCATATACAACTCCTTCCCATTCCAAACCTGAGACCCTTCCTATAGCATGAGATGTGATATCTCAATGCTTATACCAAACCTGAGACCCTTCCTATAACATGAGATGTGATATCCAACTCCTTCCCATTACAATCCCGAGACCCTTCCTATAGCATGAGATGTGATATCTCAATGCTTATACCAAACCTGAGACCCTTCCTATAGCATGAGATGTGATATCCAACTCCTTCCCATTCCAATCCTGAGACTCTTCCTATAGCATGAGATGTGATATCTCAATGCCTCTAATACCAAACCTGAGATCCTTCCTCTAACATGAAATGTGATATCAAACTCCTTCCCTTTCCAAACCTGAGAGCCTACCTATAGCATGAGATGGAATATCCAAGTCCTTCCCATTCCAATCCTTAGACCCTTCCTACAGCATGCAATATGATATCTCAATGATTCTAATAACAAACCTGAGACCCGTCCTATAACATGAGATGGGATATCCAACTCCTTCCCATTCCAATCCTGAGACACTTCCGATAGCAGAGATGTGATATCTCAATGCTTATACCAAACCTGAGACCCTTCCTATAACATGAGATGTGATATCCAACTATTTCCCGGTCCAAACCTGAGACCCTTCCTATAGGATATGTGATATCCAACTCCTTCCCATTCCAAACATGAGACCCTTCCTATAGCAAGAGTGTAATATCCAACTCCTTCCCATTCCAATCCTGAGACCATTCCTATAGCATGAGATGTGATATCTCAATGCTTCTAATACCAAACCTGAGATCCTTCCTATGACATGAGATGTGATATCCAATTCCTCCCCATTCCAAACCTGAAAACCTTCCTATAGCATGAGATGTGATATCACAATGCTTATACCAAACCTTAGACCGTTCCTATAGCTTGAGATGTGATATCCAACTCCTTCCCATTCCAATCCTGAGACCCTTCCTATAGCATGAGATGTGATATCTCAAGGCCTCTAATACCAAACCTGAGATCGTTCCTCTAACATGAAATGTGATATCCAACTCCTTCCCCTTCCAAACCTGAGAGCCTTCCTATAACATGAGATGTGATATCCAACTCCTTCCCATTCCAATCCTGAGACCCTTATGATAGCATGAGATGTGATATCTCAATGCCTCTAATACCAAACCTGAGATACTTCCGATAGCATGAGATGTGATATCTCAATGCTTCTAATACCAAACCTGAGATCCTTCCTATAACATGAGATGTGATTTCCAAATCCTTCCCCTTCCAAACCTGAGACCCTCCCTTTAGCATGAGATGTGATATCCAACTCCTTCCCATTCCAATCCTGAGACCCTTCTGATAGCATGAGATGTGATATTATTTCAATGCCTCTAATACCAAACCTGAGATCCTACCTCTAACATGAAATGTGATATCCATCTCCTTCCCTTTCCAAAACTGAGACCGTGCCTATAGCATGAGATGTGATATCCAAGTCCT
Source organism: Ambystoma mexicanum (assembly GCF_040938575.1). Lineage (NCBI taxonomy): Eukaryota > Metazoa > Chordata > Amphibia > Caudata > Ambystomatidae > Ambystoma > Ambystoma mexicanum. Next base: position 1,504,638,015 of record NC_090923.1, on the reverse strand, counting down.
TTCCATTCCAATCCTGAGACCCTTCCTATAGCATGTGATGTGATATCTCAATGCTTATACCAAACCTGAGACCCTTCCTATGGCATGAGATGTCATATACAACTCCTTCCCATTCCAAACCTGAGACCCTTCCTATAGCATGAGATGTGATATCCCAATGCTTATACCAAACCTGAGACCCTTCCTATAACATGAGATGTGATATCCAACTCCTTCCCATTCCAATCCCGAGACCCTTCCTATAGCATGAGATGTGATATCTCAATGCTTATACCAAACCTGAGACCCTTCCTATAGCATGAGATGTGATATCCAACTCCTTCCCATTCCAATCCTGAGACTCTTCCTATAGCATGAGATGTGATATCTCAATGCCTCTAATACCAAACCTGAGATCCTTCCTCTAACATGAAATGTGATATCCAACTCCTTCCCTTTCCAAACCTGAGAGCCTACCTATAGCATGAGATGTGATATCCAAGTCCTTCCCATTCCAATCCTTAGACCCTTCCTACAGCATGCAATATGATATCTCAATGATTCTAATAACAAACCTGAGACCCGTCCTATAACATGAGATGGGATATCCAACTCCTTCCCATTCCAATCCTGAGACACTTCCGATAGCAGAGATGTGATATCTCAATGCTTATACCAAACCTGAGACCCTTCCTATAACATGAGATGTGATATCCAACTATTTCCCGGACCAAACCTGAGACCCTTCCTATAGCATATGTGATATCCAACTCCTTCCCATTCCAAACATGAGAACATTCCTATAGCAAGAGTGTAATATCCAACTCCTTCCCATTCCAATCCTGAGACCATTCCTATAGCATGAGATGTGATATCTCAATGCTTCTAATACCAAACCTGAGATCCTTCCTATGACATGAGATGTGATATCCAATTCCTCCCCATTCCAAACCTGAAAACCTTCCTACAGCATGCGATGTGATATCTCAATGCTTCTAATACCAAACCCGAGACCAGTCCTATAACATGAGATTGGATATCCAACTCCTTCCCCTTCCAAACCTGAGACTCTTCCTATAGCATGAGATGTGATATCCAACTTCTTCCCATTCCAATCCTGAGACCCTTCCTATAACATGAGATGTGATGTCTCAATGCTTCTAATACCAAACCTGAGATTTTTCCTATAACATGAGATGTGATATCCAACTCCTTCCCATTCCAATCCTGAGACCCTTCCTATAGCATGAGATGTGATATCTCAATGCTTATACCAAATCTGAGACCCTTCCTATAGCATGAGATGTGATATCCAACTCCTTCCCATTCCAATCCTGAGACCCTTCCTATAGCATGAGATGTGATGTCTCAATGCTTCTAATACCAAACCTGAGATCCTTCCTATAACATGAGATGTGATATCCAACTCCTTCCCATTCCAATCCTGAGACCCTTATGATAGCATGAGATGTGATATCTCAATGCCTCTAATACCAAACCTGAGATACTTCCGATAGCATGAGATGTGATATCTCAATGCTTCTAATACCAAACCTGAGATCCTTCCTATAACATGAGATGTGATTTCCAAATCCTTCCCCTTCCAAACCTGAGACCCTCCCTTTAGCATGAGATGTGATATTCAACTCCTTCCCATTCCAATCCTGAGACCAATCTGATAGCATGAGATGTGATATTTCAATGCCTCTAATACCAAACCTGAGATCCTACCTCTAACATGAAATGTGATATCCATCTCCTTCCCTTTCCAAACCTGAGACCCTGCCTATAGCATGAGATGTGATATCCAAGTCCTTTCCATTCCAATCCTGAGACCCTTCCTATAGCATGTGATGTGATATCTCAATGCTTATACCAAACCTGAGACCCTTCCTATGGCATGAGATGTCATATACAACTCCTTCCCATTCCAATCCTGAGACCCTTCCTATAGCATGAGATGTGATATCTCAATGCTTATACCAAACCTGAGACCCTTCCTATAGCATGAGATGTGATATCCAACTTCTTCCCATTCCAATCCTGAGACCCTTCCTATAACATGAGATGTGATGTCGCAATGCTTCTAATACCAAACCTGAGATCTTTCCTATAACATGAGATGTGATATCCAACTCCTTCCCATTCCAATCCTGAGACCCTTCCTATAGCATGAGATGTGATATCACAATGCTTATACCAAACCTTAGACCGTTCCTATAGCTTGAGATGTGATATCCAACTCCTTCCCATTCCAATCCTGAGACCCTTCCTATAGCATGAGATGTGATATCTCAAGGCCTCCAATACCAAACCTGAGATCGTTCCTCTAACATGAAATGTGATATCCAACTCCTTCCCCTTCCAAACCTGAGAGCCTTCCTATAACATGAGATGTGATATCCAACTCCTTCCCATTCCAATCCTGAGACCCTTATGATAGCATGAGATGTGATATCTCAATGCCTCTAATACCAAACCTGAGATACTTCCGATAGCATGAGATGTGATATCTCAATGCTTCTAATACCAAACCTGAGATCCTTCCAATAACATGAGATGTGATTTCCAAATCCTTCCCCTTCCAAACCTCAGACCCTCCCTTTAGCATGAGATGTGATATCCAACTCCTTCCCATTCCAATCCTGAGACCCTTCTGATAGCATGAGATGTGATATTTCAATGCCTCTAATACCAAACCTGAGATCCTACCTCTAACATGAAATGTGATATCCATCTCCTTCCCTTTCCAAACCTGAGACCCTGCCTATAGCATGAGATGTGATATCCAAGTCCTTTCCATTCCAATCCTGAGACCCTTCCTATAGCATGTGATGTGATATCTCAATGCTTATACCAAACCTGAGACCCTTCCTATGGCATGAGATGTCATATACAACTCCTTCCCATTCCAAACCTGAGACCCTTCCTATAGCATGAGATGTGATATCTCAATGCTTATACCAAACCTGAGACCCTTCCTATAACATGAGATGTGATATCCAACTCCTTCCCATTCCAATCCCGAGACCCTTCCTATAGCATGAGATGTGATATCTCAATGCTTATACCAAACCTGAGACCCTTCCTATAGCATGAGATGTGATATCCAACTCCTTCCCATTCCAATCCTGAGACTCTTCCTATAGCATGAGATGTGATATCTCAATGCCTCTAATACCAAACCTGAGATCCTACCTCTAACATGAAATGTGATATCCAACTCGTTCCCTTTCCAAACCTGAGAGCCTACCTATAGCATGAGATGTGATATCCGAGTCCTTTCCATTCCAATCCTTAGACCCTTCCTACAGCATGCAATATGATATCTCAATGATTCTAATAACAAACCTGAGACCCGTCCTATAACATGAGATGGGATATCCAACTCCTTCCCATTCCAATCCTGAGACACTTCCGATAGCAGAGATGTGATATCTCAATGCTTATACCAAACCTGAGACCCTTCCTATAACATGAGATGTGATATCCAACTATTTCCCGGTCCAAACCTGAGACCCTTCCTATAGCATATGTGATATCCAACTCCTTCCCATTCCAAACATGAGACCCTTCCTATAGCAAGAGTGTAATATCCAACTCCTTCCCATTCCAATCCTGAGACCATTCCTATAGCATGAGATGTGATATCTCAATGCTTCTAATACCAAACCTGAGATCCTTCCTATGACATGAGATGTGATATCCAATTCCTCCCCATTCCAAACCTGAAAACCTTCCTATAGCATGCGATGTGATATCTCAATGCTTCTAATACCAAACCCGAGACCAGTCCTATAACATGAGATTGGATATCCAACTCCTTCCCCTTCCAAACCTGAGACTCTTCCTATAGCATGAGATGTGATATCCAACTTCTTCCTATTCCAATCCTGAGACCCTTCCTATAACATGAGATGTGATGTCTCAATGCTTCTAATACCAAACCTGAGATCTTTCCTATAACATGAGATGTGATATCCAACTCCTTCCCATTCCAATCCTGAGACCCTTCCTATAGCATGAGATGTGATATATCAATGCTTATACCAAATCTGAGACCCTTCCTATAGCATGAGATGTGATATCCAACTCCTTCCCATTCCAATCCTGAGACCCTTCCTATAGCATGAGATGTGATGTCTCAATGCTTCTAATACCAAACCTGAGATCCTTCCTATAACATGAGATGTGATATCCAACTCCTTCCCATTCCAATCCTGAGACCCTTATGATAGCATGAGATGTGATATCTCAATGCCTCTAATACCAAACCTGAGATACTTCCGATAGCATGAGATGTGATATCTCAATGCTTCTAATACCAAACCTGAGATCCTTCCTATAACATGAGATGTGATATCCAACTCCTTCCCATTCCAATCCTGAGACCCTTATGATAGCATGAGATGTGATATCTCAATGCCTCTAATTCCAAACCTGAGATCCTACCTCTAACATGAAATGTGATATCCATCTCCTTCCCTTTCCAAACCTGAGACCCTGCCTATAGCATGAGATGTGATATCCAAGTCCTTCCCATTCCAATCCTGAGACCCTTCCTATAGCATGTGATGTGATATCTCAATGCTTATACCAAACCTGAGACCCTTCCTATGGCATGAGATGTCATATACAACTCCTTCCCATTCCAATCCTGAGACCCTTCCTATAGCATGAGATGTGATATCTCAATGCTTATACCAAACCTGAGACCCTTCCTATAGCATGAGATGTGATATCCAACTTCTTCCCATTCCAATCCTGAGACCCTTCCTATAACATGAGATGTGATGTCTCAATGCTTCTAATACCAAAGCTGAGATCTTTCCTATAACATGAGATGTGATATCCAACTCCTTCCCATTCCAATCCTGAGACCCTTCCTATAGCATGAGATGTGATATCACAATGCTTATACCAAACCTGAGACCGTTCCTATAGCTTGAGATGTGATATCCAACTCCTTCCCATTCCAATCCTGAGACCCTTCCTATAGTATGAGATGTGATATCTCAAGGCCACTAATACCAAACCTGAGATCCTTCCTCTAACATGAAATGTGATATCCAACTCCTTCCCCTTCCAAACCTGAGACCCTTCCTATAGCATATGTGATATCCAACTCCTTCCCATTCCAAACATGAGACCCTTCCTATAGCAAGAGTGTAATATCCAACTCCTTCCCATTCCAATCCTGAGACCATTCCTATAGCATGAGATGTGATATCTCAATGCTTCTAATACCAAACCTGAGATCCTTCCTATGACATGAGATGTGATATCCAATTCCTCCCCATTCCAAACCTGAAAACCTTCCTATAGCATGAGATGTGATATCACAATGCTTATACCAAACCTTAGACCGTTCCTATAGCTTGAGATGTGATATCCAACTCCTTCCCATTCCAATCCTGAGACCCTTCCTATAGCATGAGATGTGATATCTCAAGGCCTCTAATACCAAACCTGAGATCGTTCCTCTAACATGAAATGTGATATCCAACTCCTTCCCCTTCCAAACCTGAGAGCCTTCCTATAACATGAGATGTGATATCCAACTCCTTGCCATTCCAATCCTGAGACCCTTATGATAGCATGAGATGTGATATCTCAATGCCTCTAATACCAAACCTGAGATACTTCCGATAGCATGAGATGTGATATCTCAATGCTTCTAATACCAAACCTGAGATCCTTCCTATAACATGAGATGTGATTTCCAAATCCTTCCCCTTCCAAACCTGAGACCCTCCCTTTAGCATGAGATGTGATATCCAACTCCTTCCCATTCCAATCCTGAGACCCTTCTGATAGCATGAGATGTGATATTTCAATGCCTCTAATACCAAACCTGAGATCCTACCTCTAACATGAAATGTGATATCCATCTCCTTCCCTTTCCAAAACTGAGACCCTGCCTATAGCATGAGATGTGATATCCAAGTCCTTTCCATTCCAATCCTGAGACCCTTCCTATAGCATGTGATGTGATATCTCAATGCTTATACCAAACCTGAGACTCTTCCTATGGCATGAGATGTCAAATACAACTCCTTCCCATTCCAAACCTGAGACCCTTCCTATAGCATGAGATGTGATATCTCAATGCTTATACCAAACCTGAGACCCTTCCTATAACATGAGATGTGATATCCAACTCCTTCCCATTCCAATCCCGAGACCCTTCCTATAGCATGAGATGTGATATCTCAATGCTTATACCAAACCTGAGACCCTTCCTATAGCATGAGATGTGATATCCAACTCCTTCCCATTCCAATCCTGAGACTCTTCCTATAGCATGAGATGTGATATCTCAATGCCTCTAATACCAAACCTGAGATCCTTCCTCTAACATGAAATGTGATATCCAACTCCTTCCCTTTCCAAACCTGAGAGCCTACCTATAGCATGAGATGTGATATCCAAGTCCTTCCCATTCCAATCCTTAGACCCTTCCTACAGCATGCAATATGATATCTCAATGATTCTAATAACAAACCTGAGACCCGTCCTATAACATGAGATGGGATATCCAACTCCTTCCCATTCCAATCCTGAGACACTTCCGATAGCAGAGATGTGATATCTCAATGCTTATAACAAACCTGAGACCCTTCCTATAACATGAGATGTGATATCCAACTATTTCCCGGTCCAAACCTGAGACCCTTCCTATAGCATATGTGATATCCAACTCCTTCCCATTCCAAACATGAGACCCTTCCTATAGCAAGAGTGTAATATCCAACTCCTTCCCATTCCAATCCTGAGACCATTCCTATAGCATGAGATGTGATATCTCAATGCTTCTAATACCAAACCTGAGATCCTTCCTATGACATGAGATGTGATATCCAATTCCTCCCCATTCCAAACCTGAAAACCTTCCTACAGCATGCGATGTGATATCTCAATGCTTCTAATACCAAACCCGAGACCAGTCCTATAACATGAGATTGGATATCCAACTCCTTCCCCTTCCAAACCTGAGACTCTTCCTATAGCATGAGATGTGATATCCAACTTCTTCCCATTCCAATCCTGAGACCCTTCCTATAACATGAGATGTGATGTCTCAATGCTTCTAATACCAAACCTGAGATCTTTCCTATAACATGAGATGTGATATCCAACTCCTTCCCATTCCAATCCTGAGACCCTTCCTATAGCATGAGATGTGATATCTCAATGCTTATACCAAATCTGAGACCCTTCCTATAGCATGAGATGTGATATCCAACTCCTTCCCATTCCAATCCTGAGACCCTTCCCATAGCATGAGATGTGATGTCTCAATGCTTCTAATACCAAACCTGAGATCCTTCCTATAACATGAGATGTGATATCAACTCCTTCCCATTCCAATCCTGAGACCCTTATGATAGCATGAGATGTGATATCTCAATGCCTCTAATACCAAACCTGAGATACTTCCGATAGCATGAGATGTGATATCTCAATGCTTCTAATACCAAACCTGAGATCCTTCCTATAACATGAGATGTGATATCCAACTCCTTCCCATTCCAATCCTGAGACCCTTATGATAGCATGAGATGTGATATCTCAATGCCTCTAATACCAAACCTGAGATACTTCCGATAGCATGAGATGTGATATCTCAATGCTTCTAATACCAAACCTGAGATCCTTCCTATAACATGAGATGTGATTTCCAAATCCTTCCCCTTCCAAACCTGAGACCCTCCCTTTAGCATGAGATGTGTTATCCAACTCCTTCCCATTCCAATCCTGAGACCAATCTGATAGCATGAGATGTGATATTTCAATGCCTCTAATACCAAACCTGAGATCCTACCTCTAACATGAAATGTGATATCCATCTCCTTCCCTTTCCAAACCTAGGACCCTGCCTATAGCATGAGATGTGATATCCAAGTCCTTTCCATTCCAATCCTGAGACCCTTCCTATAGCATGTGATGTGATATCTCAATGCTTATACCAAACCTGACACCCTTCCTATGGCATGAGATGTCATATACAACTCCTTCCCATTCCAATCCTGAGACCCTTCCTATAGCATGAGATGTGATATCTTAATGCTTATACCAAACCTGAGACCCTTCCTATAGCATGAGATGTGATATCCAACTTCTTCCCATTCCAATCCTGAGACCCTTCCTATAACATGAGATGTGATGTCGCAATGCTTCTAATACCAAACCTGAGATCTTTCCTATAACATGAGATGTGATATCCAACTCCTTCCCATTCCAATCCTGAGACCCTTCCTATAGCATGAGATGTGATATCACAATGCTTATACCAAACCTGAGACCCGTCCTATAACATGAGATGGGATATCCAACTCCTTCCCATTCCAATCCTGAGACACTTCCGATAGCAGAGATGTGATATCTCAATGCTTATACCAAACCTGAGACCCTTCCTATAACATGAGATGTGATATCCAACTATTTCCCGGTCCAAACCTGAGACCCTTCCTATAGCATATGTGATATCCAACTCCTTCCCATTCCAAACATGAGACCCTTCCTATAGCAAGAGTGTAATATCCAACTCCTTCCCATTCCAATCCTGAGAGCATTCCTATAGCATGAGATGTGATATCTCAATGCTTCTAATACCAAACCTGAGATCCTTCCTATGACATGAGATGTGATATCCAATTCCTCCCCATTCCAAACCTGAAAACCTTCCTACAGCATGCGATGTGATATCTCAATGCTTCTAATACCAAACCCGAGACCAGTCCTATAACATGAGATTGGATATCCAACTCCTTCCCCTTCCAAACCTGAGACTCTTCCTATAGCATGAGATGTGATATCCAACTTCTTCCCATTCCAATCCTGAGACCCTTCGTGTAACATGAGATGTGATGTCTCAATGCTTCTAATACCAAACCTGAGATCTTTCCTATAACATGAGATGTGATATCCAACTCCTTCCCATTCCAATCCTGAGACCCTTCCTATAGCATGAGATGTGACATCTCAATGCTTATACCAAACCTGAGATCCTTCCTCTAACATGAAATGTGATATCCAACTCCTTCCCCTTCCAAACCTGAGAGCCTTCCTATAACATGAAATGTGATATCCAATTCCTTCCCATTCCAACCTGAGACCCTTCCTATAGCATGAGATGGGATATCCAACTCCTTCCAAATCCAATACTGATACCCTTCCGATAGCATGAGATGTGATATTCCAATGCTTCTACCAAACCTGAGACCCATACTATGGCATGAGATGTGATATCAAACTCCTTCCCATTCCAATCCTGAGACCCTACCTATAGCTTGAGATGTGATATCCAACTCCTTCCCATTCCAATTCTGAGACCCTTCCTATACCATGAGACTTGATATCTCAATGCTTCTAATACCAAACCTGAGACCCGTCCTATAACATGAGATGTGATATCCAAATCCTTCCCCTTCCAAACCTTAGACCCTTCCTTTATCATGAGATGTGATATCCAATTCCTTCCCATTCCAATCCTGAGACCCTTCCGATATCATGAGATTTGTTATCTCAATGCTTCTAATATCAAACTTGAGACCCTCCCTATAACATGAGATGTGACATCCAAGTCCTCCCCATTCCAATCCTGAGACCCTTCCTATAGCATGAGATGTGATATCTCAATGCTTCTAATACCAAACCTGAGACCCTTCCTATAACATGATTTGGGATATCCAACTCCTTCCCATTCCAATCCTGAGACCCTTCCGATAGCAGAGATGTGATATCTCAATGCTTATACCAAACCTGAGACCCTTCCTATGGCATGAGATGTCATATGCAACTCCTTCCCATTCCAATCCTGAGACCCTTCCTATAGCATTAGATGTGATATCTCAATGCTTATACCAAATCTGAGACCCTTCCTATAGCATGAGATGTGATATCCAACTTCTTCCCATTCCAATCCTGAGACCCTTCCTATAGCATGAGATGTGATGTCTCAATTCTTCTAATACCAAACCTGAGATCCTTCCTATAACATGAGATGTGATATCCAACTCCTTCCCATTCCAATCCTGAGACCCTTATGATAGCATGAGATGTGATATTTCAATGCCTCTAATACCAAACCTGAGATCCTACCTCTAACATGAAATGTGATATCCATCTCCTTCCCTTTCCAAACCTGAGACCCTGCCTATAGCATGAGATGTGATATCCAAGTCCTTCCCATTCCAATCCTGAGACCCTTCCTATAGCATGTGATGTGATATCTCAATGCTTATACCAAATCTGAGACCCTTCCTATAGCATGAGATGTGATATCCAACTCCTTCCCATTCCAATCCTGAGACCCTTCCTATAGCATGAGATGTGATGTCTCAATGCTTCTAATACCAAACCTGAGATCCTTCCTATAACATGAGATGTGATATCCAACTCCTTCCCATTCCAATCCTGAGACCCTCATGATAGCATGAGATGTGATATCTCAATGCCTCTAATACCAAACCTGAGATACTTCCGATAGCATGAGATGTGATATCTCAATGCTTCTAATACCAAACCTGAGATCCTTCCTATAACATGAGATGTGATTTCCAAATCCTTCCCCTTCCAAACCTGAGACCCTCCCTTTAGCATGAGATGTGATATCCAACTCCTTCCCATTCCAATCCTGAGACCCATCTGATAGCATGAGATGTGATATTTCAATGCCTCTAATACCAAACCTGAGATCCTACCTCTAACATGAAATGTGATATCCATCTCCTTCCCTTTCCAAACCTGAGACCCTGCCTATAGCATGAGATGTGATATCCAAGTCCTTTCCATTCCAATCCTGAGACCCTTCCTATAGCATGTGATGGGATATCTCAATGCTTATACCAAACCTGAGACCCTTCCTATGGCATGAGATATCATATACAACTCCTTCCCATTCCAATCCTGAGACCCTTCCTATAGCATGAGATGTGATATCTCAATGCTTATACCAAACCTGAGACCCTTCCTATAGCATGAGATGTGATATCCAACTTCTTCCCATTCCAATCCTGAGACCCTTCCTATAACATGAGATGTGATGTCGCAATGCTTCTAATACCAAACCTGAGATCTTTCCTATAACATGAGATGTGATATCCAACTCCTTCCCATTCCAATCCTGAGACCCTTCCTATAGCATGAGATGTGATATCACAATGCTTATACCAAACCTGAGACCGTTCCTATAGCTTGAGATGTGATATCCAACTCCTTCCCATTCCAATCCTGAGACCCTTCCTATAGCATGAGATGTGATATCTCAAGGCCTCTAATACCAAACCTGAGATCGTTCCTCTAACATGAAATGTGACATCCAACTCCTTCCCCTTCCAAACCTGAGAGCCTTCCTATAACATGAGATGTGACATCCAAGTCCTCCCCATTCCAATCCTGAGACCCTTCCTATAGCATGAGATGTGATATCTCAATGCTTCTAATACCAAACCTGAGACCCTTCCTATAACATGATTTGGGATATCCAACTCCTTCCCATTCCAATCCTGAGATCCTTCCGATAGCAGAGATGTGATATCTCAATGTTTATACCAAACCTGAGACCCTTGCTATGGCCTGAGATGTCATATGCAACTCCTTCCCATTCCAATCCTGAGACCCTTCCTATAGCATTAGATGTGATATCTCAATGCTTATACCAAATCTGAGACCCTTCCTATAGCATGAGATGTGATATCCAACTTCTTCCCATTCCAATCCTGAGACCCTTCCTATAGCATGAGATGTGATGTCTCAATTCTTCTAATACCAAACCTGAGATCCTTCCTATAACATGAGATGTGATATCCAACTCCTTCCCATTCCAATCCTGAGACCCTTATGATAGCATGAGATGTGATATCTCAATGCCTCTAATACCAAACCTGAGATACTTCTGATAGCATGAGATGTGATATCTCAATGCTTCTAATACCAAACCTGAGATCCTTCCTATAACATGAGATGTGATTTCCAAATCCTTCCACTTCCAAACCTGAGACCCTCCCTTTAGCATGAGATGTGATATCCAACTCCTTCCCATTCCAATCCTGAGACCCTTCTGATAGCATGAGATGTGATATTTCAATGCCTCTAATACCAAACCTGAGATCTTTCCTATAACATGAGATGTGATATCCAACTCCTTCCCATTCCAATCCTGAGACCCTTCCTATAGCATGAGATGTGATATCACAATGCTTATACCAAACCTGAGACCGTTCCTATAGCTTGAGATGTGATATCCAACTCCTTCCCATTCCAATCCTGAGACCCTTCCTATAGCATGAGATGTGATATCTCAAGGCCTCTAATACAAAACCTGAGATCGTTCCTCTAACATGAAATGTGATATCCAACTCCTTCCCCTTCCAAACCTGAGAGCCTTCCTATAACATGAGATGTGACATCCAAGTCCTCCCCATTCCAATCCTGAGACCCTTCCTATAGCATGAGATGTGATATCTCAATGCTTCTAATACCAAACCTGAGACCCTTCCTATAACATGATTTGGGATATCCAACTCCTTCCCATTCCAATCCTGAGACCCTTCCGATAGCAGAGATGTGATATCTCAATGCTTATACCAAACCTGAGACCCTTCCTATGGCCTGAGATGTCATATGCAACTCCTTCCCATTCCAATCCTGAGACCCTTCCTATAGCATTAGATGTGATATCTCAATGCTTATACCAAATCTGAGACCCTTCCTATAGCATGAGATGTGATATCCAACTTCTTCCCATTCCAATCCTGAGACCCTTCCTATAGCATGAGATGTGATGTCTCAATTCTTCTAATACCAAACCTGAGATCCTTCCTATAACATGAGATGTGATATCCAACTCCTTCCCATTCCAATCCTGAGACCCTTATGATAGCATGAGATGTGATATCTCAATGCCTCTAATACCAAACCTGAGATACTTCTGATAGCATGAGATGTGATATCTCAATGCTTCTAATACCAAACCTGAGATCCTTCCTATAACATGAGATGTGATTTCCAAATCCTTCCACTTCCAAACCTGAGACCCTCCCTTTAGCATGAGATGTGATATCCAACTCCTTCCCATTCCAATCCTGAGACCCTTCTGATAGCATGAGATGTGATATTTCAATGCCTCTAATACCAAACCTAAGATCCTACCTCTAACATGAAATGTGATATCCATCTCCTTCCCTTTCCAAACCTGAGACCCTGCCTATAGAATGAGATGTGATATCCAAGTCCTTCCCATTCCAATCCTGAGACCCTTCCTATAGCATGTGATGTGATATCTCAATCCTTATACCAAACCTGAGACCCTTCCTATGGCATGAGATGTCATATACAACTCCTTCCCATTCCAATCCTGAGACCCTTCCTATAGCATGAGATGTGATATCTCAATGCTTATACCAAACCTGAGACCCTTCCTATAGCATGAGATGTGATATCCAACTTCTTCCCATTCCAATCCTGAGACCCTTCCTATAACATGAGATGTGATGTCTCAATGCTTCTAATACCAAACCTGAGACCCTTCCTATAACATGAGATGGGATATCCAACTCCTTCCCATTCCAATCCTGAGACCCTTCCGATAGCAGAGATGTGATATCTCAATGCTTTTACCAAACCTGAGACCCTTCCTATGGCCTGAGATGTCATATACAACTCCTTCCCATTCCAATCCTGAGACCCTTCCTATAGCATGAGATGTGATATCTCAATGCTTATACCAAATCTGAGACCCTTCCTATAGCATGAGATGTGATATCCAACTCCTTCCCATTCCAATCCTGAGACCCTTCTTATAGCATGAGATGTGATGTCTCAATGCTTCTAATACCAAACCTGAGATCCTTCCTATAACATGAGATGTGATATCCAACTCCTTCCCATTCCAATCCTGAGACCCTTATGATAGCATGAGATGTGATATCTCAATGCCTCTAATACCAAACCTGAGATACTTCCGATAGCATGAGATGTGATATCTCAATGCTTCTAATACCAAACCTGAGATCCTTCCTATAACATGAGATGTGATTTCCAAATCCTTCCCCTTCCAAACCTGAGACCCTCCCTTTAGCATGAGATGTGATGTCCAACTCCTTCCCATTCCAATCCTGAGACCAATCTGATAGCATGAGATGTGATATTTCAATGCCTCTAATACCAAACCTGAGATCCTACCTCTAACATGAAATGTGATATCCATCTCCTTCCCTTTCCAAACCTGAGACCCTGCCTATAGCATGAGATGTGATATCCAAGTCCTTTCCATTCCAATCCTGAGACCCTTCCTATAGCATGTGATGTGATATCTCAATGCTTATACCAAACCTGAGACCCTTCCTATGGCATGAGATGTCATATACAACTCCTTCCCATTCCAATCCTGAGACCCTTCCTATAGCATGAGATGTGATATCTCAATGCTTATACCAAACCTGAGACCCTTCCTATAGCATGAGATGTGATATCCAACTTCTTCCCATTCCAATCCTGAGACCCTTCCTATAACATGAGATGTGATGTCGCAATGCTTCTAATACCAAACCTGAGATCTTTCCTATAACATGAGATGTGATATCCAACTCCTTCCCATTCCAATCCTGAGACCCTTCCTATAGCATGAGATGTGATATCACAATGCTTATACCAAACCTGAGACCGTTCCTATAGCTTGAGATGTGATATCCAACTCCTTCCCATTCCAATCCTGAGACCCTTCCTATAGCATGAGATGTGATATCTCAAGGCCTCTAATACCAAACCTGAGATCGTTCCTCTAACATGAAATGTGATATCCAACTCCTTCCCCTTCCAAACCTGAGAGCCTTCCTATAACATGAGATGTGATATCCAACTCCTTCCCATTCCAATCCTGAGACCCTTATGATAGCATGAGATGTGATATCTCAATGCCTCTAATACCAAACCTGAGATACTTCCGATAGCATGAGATGTGATATCTCAATGCTTCTAATACCAAACCTGAGATCCTTCCTATAACATGAGATGTGCGTTTCCAAATCCTTCCCCTTCCAAACCTGAGACCCTCCCTTTAGCATGAGATGTGATATCCAACTCCTTCCCATTCCAATCCTGAGACCCTTCTGATAGCATGAGATGTGATATTTCAATGCCTCTAATACCAAACCTGAGATCCTACCTCTAACATGAAATGTGATATCCATCTCCTTCCCTTTCCAAACCTGAGACCCTGCCTATAGCATGAGATGTGATATCCAAGTCCTTTCCATTCCAATGCTGAGACCCTTCCTATAGCATGTGATGTGATATCTCAATGCTTATACCAAACCTGAGACCCTTCCTATGGCATGAGATGTCATATACAACTCCTTCCCATTCCAAACCTGAGACCCTTCCTATAGCATGAGATGTGATATCTCAATGCTTATACCAAACCTGAGACCCTTCCTATAACATGAGATGTGATATCCAACTCCTTCCCATTCCAATCCCGAGACCCTTCCTATAGCATGAGATGTGATATCTCAATGCTTATACCAAACCTGAGACCCTTCCTATAGCATGAGATGTGATATCCAACTCCTTCCCATTCCAATCCTGAGACTCTTCCTATAGCATGAGATGTGATATCTCAATGCCTCTAATACCAAACCTGAGATCCTTCCTCTAACATGAAATGTGATATCCAACTCCTTCCCTTTCCAAACCTGAGACCCTGCCTATAGCATGAGATGTGATATCCAAGTCCTTTCCATTCCAATCCTGAGACCCTTCCTATAGCATGTGATGTGATATCTCAATGCTTATGCCAAACCTGAGACCCTTCCTATGGCATGAGATGTCATATACAACTCCTTCCCATTCCAAACCTGAGACCCTTCCTATAGCATGAGATGTGATATCTCAATGCTTATACCAAACCTGAGACCCTTCCTATAACATGAGATGTGATATCCAACTCCTTCCCATTACAATCCCGAGACCCTTCCTATAGCATGAGATGTGATATCTCAATGCTTATACCAAACCTGAGACCCTTCCTATAGCATGAGATGTGATATCCAACTCCTTCCCATTCCAATCCTGAGACTCTTCCTATAGCATGAGATGTGATATCTCAATGCCTCTAATACCAAACCTGAGATCCTTCCTCTAACATGAAATGTGATATCAAACTCCTTCCCTTTCCAAACCTGAGAGCCTACCTATAGCATGAGATGGAATATCCAAGTCCTTCCCATTCCAATCCTTAGACCCTTCCTACAGCATGCAATATGATATCTCAATGATTCTAATAACAAACCTGAGACCCGTCCTATAACATGAGATGGGATATCCAACTCCTTCCCATTCCAATCCTGAGACACTTCCGATAGCAGAGATGTGATATCTCAATGCTTATACCAAACCTGAGACCCTTCCTATAACATGAGATGTGATATCCAACTATTTCCCGGTCCAAACCTGAGACCCTTCCTATAGGATATGTGATATCCAACTCCTTCCCATTCCAAACATGAGACCCTTCCTATAGCAAGAGTGTAATATCCAACTCCTTCCCATTCCAATCCTGAGACCATTCCTATAGCATGAGATGTGATATCTCAATGCTTCTAATACCAAACCTGAGATCCTTCCTATGACATGAGATGTGATATCCAATTCCTCCCCATTCCAAACCTGAAAACCTTCCTATAGCATGAGATGTGATATCACAATGCTTATACCAAACCTTAGACCGTTCCTATAGCTTGAGATGTGATATCCAACTCCTTCCCATTCCAATCCTGAGACCCTTCCTATAGCATGAGATGTGATATCTCAAGGCCTCTAATACCAAACCTGAGATCGTTCCTCTAACATGAAATGTGATATCCAACTCCTTCCCCTTCCAAACCTGAGAGCCTTCCTATAACATGAGATGTGATATCCAACTCCTTCCCATTCCAATCCTGAGACCCTTATGATAGCATGAGATGTGATATCTCAATGCCTCTAATACCAAACCTGAGATACTTCCGATAGCATGAGATGTGATATCTCAATGCTTCTAATACCAAACCTGAGATCCTTCCTATAACATGAGATGTGATTTCCAAATCCTTCCCCTTCCAAACCTGAGACCCTCCCTTTAGCATGAGATGTGATATCCAACTCCTTCCCATTCCAATCCTGAGACCCTTCTGATAGCATGAGATGTGATATTTCAATGCCTCTAATACCAAACCTGAGATCCTACCTCTAACATGAAATGTGATATCCATCTCCTTCCCTTTCCAAAACTGAGACCCTGCCTATAGCATGAGATGTGATATCCAAGTCCTTTCCATTCCAATCCTGAGACCCTTCCTATAGCATGTGATGTGATATCTCAATGCTTATACCAAACCTGAGACCCTTCCTATGGCATGAGATGTCATATACAACTCCTTCCCATTCCAAACCTGAGACCCTTCCTATAGCATGAGATGTGATATCCCAATGCTTATACCAAACCTGAGACCCTTCCTATAACATGAGATGTGATATCCAACTCCTTCCCATTCCAATCCCGAGACCCTTCCTATAGCATGAGATGTGATATCTCAATGCTTATACCAAACCTGAGACCCTTCCTATAGCATGAGATTTGATATCCAACTCCTTCCCATTCCAATCCTGAGACTCTTCCTATAGCATGAGATGTGATATCTCAATGCCTCTAATACCAAACCTGAGATCCTTCCTCTAACATGAAATGTGATATCCAACTCCTTCCCTTTCCAAACCTGAGAGCCTACCTATAGCATGAGATGTGATATCCAAGTCCTTCCCATTCCAATCCTTAGACCCTTCCTACAGCATGCAATATGATATCTCAATGATTCTAATAACAAACCTGAGACCCGTCCTATAACATGAGATGGGATATCCAACTCCTTCCCATTCCAATCCTGAGACACTTCCGATAGCAGAGATGTGATATCTCAATGCTTATACCAAACCTGAGACCCTTCCTATAACATGAGATGTGATATCCAACTATTTCCCGGACCAAACCTGAGACCCTTCCTATAGCATATGTGATATCCAACTCCTTCCCATTCCAAACATGAGAACCTTCCTATAGCAAGAGTGTAATATCCAACTCCTTCCCATTCCAATCCTGAGACCATTCCTATAGCATGAGATGTGATATCTCAATGCTTCTAATACCAAACCTGAGATCCTTCCTATGACATGAGATGTGATATCCAATTCCTCCCCATTCCAAACCTGAAAACCTTCCTACAGCATGCGATGTGATATCTCAATGCTTCTAATACCAAACCCGAGACCAGTCCTATAACATGAGATTGGATATCCAACTCCTTCCCCTTCCAAACCTGAGACTCTTCCTATAGCATGAGATGTGATATCCAACTTCTTCCCATTCCAATCCTGAGACCCTTCCTATAACATGAGATGTGATGTCTCAATGCTTCTAATACCAAACCTGAGATCTTTCCTATAACATGAGATGTGATATCCAACTCCTTCCCATTCCAATCCTGAGACCCTTCCTATAGCATGAGATGTGATATCTCAATGCTTATACCAAATCTGAGACCCTTCCTATAGCATGAGATGTGATATCCAACTCCTTCCCATTCCAATCCTGAGACCCTTCCTATAGCATGAGATGTGATGTCTCAATGCTTCTAATACCAAACCTGAGATCCTTCCTATAACATGAGATGTGATATCCAACTCCTTCCCATTCCAATCCTGAGACCCTTATGATAGCATGAGATGTGATATCTCAATGCCTCTAATACCAAACCTGAGATACTTCCGATAGCATGAGATGTGATATCTCAATGCTTCTAATACCAAACCTGAGATCCTTCCTATAACATGAGATGTGATTTCCAAATCCTTCCCCTTCCAAACCTGAGACCCTCCCTTTAGCATGAGATGTGATATCCAACTCCTTCCCATTCCAATCCTGAGACCAATCTGATAGCATGAGATGTGATATTTCAATGCCTCTAATACCAAACCTGAGATCCTACCTCTAACATGAAATGTGATATCCATCTCCTTCCCTTTCCAAACCTGAGACCCTGCCTATAGCATGAGATGTGATATCCAAGTCCTTTCCATTCCAATCCTGAGACCCTTCCTATAGCATGTGATGTGATATCTCAATGCTTATACCAAACCTGAGACCCTTCCTATGGCATGAGATGTCATATACAACTCCTTCCCATTCCAATCCTGAGACCCTTCCTATAGCATGAGATGTGATATCTCAATGCTTATACCAAACCTGAGACCCTTCCTATAGCATGAGATGTGATATCCAACTTCTTCCCATTCCAATCCTGAGACCCTTCCTATAACATGAGATGTGATGTCGCAATGCTTCTAATACCAAACCTGAGATCTTTCCTATAACATGAGATGTGATATCCAACTCCTTCCCATTCCAATCCTGAGACCCTTCCTATAGCATGAGATGTGATATCACAATGCTTATACCAAACCTTAGACCGTTCCTATAGCTTGAGATGTGATATCCAACTCCTTCCCATTCCAATCCTGAGACCCTTCCTATAGCATGAGATGTGATATCTCAAGGCCTCCAATACCAAACCTGAGATCGTTCCTCTAACATGAAATGTGATATCCAACTCCTTCCCCTTCCAAACCTGAGAGCCTTCCTATAACATGAGATGTGATATCCAACTCCTTCCCATTCCAATCCTGAGACCCTTATGATAGCATGAGATGTGATATCTCAATGCCTCTAATACCAAACCTGAGATACTTCCGATAGCATGAGATGTGATATCTCAATGCTTCTAATACCAAACCTGAGATCCTTCCAATAACATGAGATGTGATTTCCAAATCCTTCCCCTTCCAAACCTCAGACCCTCCCTTTAGCATGAGATGTGATATCCAACTCCTTCCCATTCCAATCCTGAGACCCTTCTGATAGCATGAGATGTGATATTTCAATGCCTCTAATACCAAACCTGAGATCCTACCTCTAACATGAAATGTGATATCCATCTCCTTCCCTTTCCAAACCTGAGACCCTGCCTATAGCATGAGATGTGATATCCAAGTCCTTTCCATTCCAATCCTGAGACCCTTCCTATAGCATGTGATGTGATATCTCAATGCTTATACCAAACCTGAGACCCTTCCTATGGCATGAGATGTCATATACAACTCCTTCCCATTCCAAACCTGAGACCCTTCCTATAGCATGAGATGTGATATCTCAATGCTTATACCAAACCTGAGACCCTTCCTATAACATGAGATGTGATATCCAACTCCTTCCCATTCCAATCCCGAGACCCTTCCTATAGCATGAGATGTGATATCTCAATGCTTATACCAAACCTGAGACCCTTCCTATAGCATGAGATGTGATATCCAACTCCTTCCCATTCCAATCCTGAGACTCTTCCTATAGCATGAGATGTGATATCTCAATGCCTCTAATACCAAACCTGAGATCCTACCTCTAACATGAAATGTGATATCCAACTCGTTCCCTTTCCAAACCTGAGAGCCTACCTATAGCATGAGATGTGATATCCGAGTCCTTCCCATTCCAATCCTTAGACCCTTCCTACAGCATGCAATATGATATCTCAATGATTCTAATAACAAACCTGAGACCCGTCCTATAACATGAGATGGGATATCCAACTCCTTCCCATTCCAATCCTGAGACACTTCCGATAGCAGAGATGTGATATCTCAATGCTTATACCAAACCTGAGACCCTTCCTATAACATGAGATGTGATATCCAACTATTTCCCGGTCCAAACCTGAGACCCTTCCTATAGCATATGTGATATCCAACTCCTTCCCATTCCAAACATGAGACCCTTCCTATAGCAAGAGTGTAATATCCAACTCCTTCCCATTCCAATCCTGAGACCATTCCTATAGCATGAGATGTGATATCTCAATGCTTCTAATACCAAACCTGAGATCCTTCCTATGACATGAGATGTGATATCCAATTCCTCCCCATTCCAAACCTGAAAACCTTCCTACAGCATGCGATGTGATATCTCAATGCTTCTAATACCAAACCCGAGACCAGTCCTATAACATGAGATTGGATATCCAACTCCTTCCCCTTCCAAACCTGAGACTCTTCCTATAGCATGAGATGTGATATCCAACTTCTTCCTATTCCAATCCTGAGACCCTTCCTATAACATGAGATGTGATGTCTCAATGCTTCTAATACCAAACCTGAGATCTTTCCTATAACATGAGATGTGATATCCAACTCCTTCCCATTCCAATCCTGAGACCCTTCCTATAGCATGAGATGTGATATATCAATGCTTATACCAAATCTGAGACCCTTCCTATAGCATGAGATGTGATATCCAACTCCTTCCCATTCCAATCCTGAGACCCTTCCTATAGCATGAGATGTGATGTCTCAATGCTTCTAATACCAAACCTGAGATCCTTCCTATAACATGAGATGTGATATCCAACTCCTTCCCATTCCAATCCTGAGACCCTTATGATAGCATGAGATGTGATATCTCAATGCCTCTAATACCAAACCTGAGATACTTCCGATAGCATGAGATGTGATATCTCAATGCTTCTAATACCAAACCTGAGATCCTTCCTATAACATGAGATGTGATATCCAACTCCTTCCCATTCCAATCCTGAGACCCTTATGATAGCATGAGATGTGATATCTCAATGCCTCTAATTCCAAACCTGAGATCCTACCTCTAACATGAAATGTGATATCCATCTCCTTCCCTTTCCAAACCTGAGACCCTGCCTATAGCATGAGATGTGATATCCAAGTCCTTCCCATTCCAATCCTGAGACCCTTCCTATAGCATGTGATGTGATATCTCAATGCTTATACCAAACCTGAGACCCTTCCTATGGCATGAGATGTCATATACAACTCCTTCCCATTCCAATCCTGAGACCCTTCCTATAGCATGAGATGTGATATCTCAATGCTTATACCAAACCTGAGACCCTTCCTATAGCATGAGATGTGATATCCAACTTCTTCCCATTCCAATCCTGAGACCCTTCCTATAACATGAGATGTGATGTCTCAATGCTTCTAATACCAAAGCTGAGATCTTTCCTATAACATGAGATGTGATATCCAACTCCTTCCCATTCCAATCCTGAGACCCTTCCTATAGCATGAGATGTGATATCACAATGCTTATACCAAACCTGAGACCGTTCCTATAGCTTGAGATGTGATATCCAACTCCTTCCCATTCCAATCCTGAGACCCTTCCTATAGCATGAGATGTGATATCTCAAGGCCACTAATACCAAACCTGAGATCCTTCCTCTAACATGAAATGTGATATCCAACTCCTTCCCCTTCCAAACCTGAGACCCTTCCTATAGCATATGTGATATCCAACTCCTTCCCATTCCAAACATGAGACCCTTCCTATAGCAAGAGTGTAATATCCAACTCCTTCCCATTCCAATCCTGAGACCATTCCTATAGCATGAGATGTGATATCTCAATGCTTCTAATACCAAACCTGAGATCCTTCCTATGACATGAGATGTGATATCCAATTCCTCCCCATTCCAAACCTGAAAACCTTCCTATAGCATGAGATGTGATATCACAATGCTTATACCAAACCTTAGACCGTTCCTATAGCTTGAGATGTGATATCCAACTCCTTCCCATTCCAATCCTGAGACCCTTCCTATAGCATGAGATGTGATATCTCAAGGCCTCTAATACCAAACCTGAGATCGTTCCTCTAACATGAAATGTGATATCCAACTCCTTCCCCTTCCAAACCTGAGAGCCTTCCTATAACATGAGATGTGATATCCAACTCCTTGCCATTCCAATCCTGAGACCCTTATGATAGCATGAGATGTGATATCTCAATGCCTCTAATACCAAACCTGAGATACTTCCGATAGCATGAGATGTGATATCTCAATGCTTCTAATACCAAACCTGAGATCCTTCCTATAACATGAGATGTGATTTCCAAATCCTTCCCCTTCCAAACCTGAGACCCTCCCTTTAGCATGAGATGTGATATCCAACTCCTTCCCATTCCAATCCTGAGACCCTTCTGATAGCATGAGATGTGATATTTCAATGCCTCTAATACCAAACCTGAGATCCTACCTCTAACATGAAATGTGATATCCATCTCCTTCCCTTTCCAAAACTGAGACCCTGCCTATAGCATGAGATGTGATATCCAAGTCCTTTCCATTCCAATCCTGAGACCCTTCCTATAGCATGTGATGTGATATCTCAATGCTTATACCAAACCTGAGACCCTTCCTATGGCATGAGATGTCAAATACAACTCCTTCCCATTCCAAACCTGAGACCCTTCCTATAGCATGAGATGTGATATCTCAATGCTTATACCAAACCTGAGACCCTTCCTATAACATGAGATGTGATATCCAACTCCTTCCCATTCCAATCCCGAGACCCTTCCTATAGCATGAGATGTGATATCTCAATGCTTATACCAAACCTGAGACCCTTCCTATAGCATGAGATGTGATATCCAACTCCTTCCCATTCCAATCCTGAGACTCTTCCTATAGCATGAGATGTGATATCTCAATGCCTCTAATACCAAACCTGAGATCCTTCCTCTAACATGAAATGTGATATCCAACTCCTTCCCTTTCCAAACCTGAGAGCCTACCTATAGCATGAGATGTGATATCCAAGTCCTTCCCATTCCAATCCTTAGACCCTTCCTACAGCATGCAATATGATATCTCAATGATTCTAATAACAAACCTGAGACCCGTCCTATAACATGAGATGGGATATCCAACTCCTTCCCATTCCAATCCTGAGACACTTCCGATAGCAGAGATGTGATATCTCAATGCTTATAACAAACCTGAGACCCTTCCTATAACATGAGATGTGATATCCAACTATTTCCCGGTCCAAACCTCAGACCCTTCCTATAGCATATGTGATATCCAACTCCTTCCCATTCCAAACATGAGACCCTTCCTATAGCAAGAGTGTAATATCCAACTCCTTCCCATTCCAATCCTGAGACCATTCCTATAGCATGAGATGTGATATCTCAATGCTTCTAATACCAAACCTGAGATCCTTCCTATGACATGAGATGTGATATCCAATTCCTCCCCATTCCAAACCTGAAAACCTTCCTACAGCATGCGATGTGATATCTCAATGCTTCTAATACCAAACCCGAGACCAGTCCTATAACATGAGATTGGATATCCAACTCCTTCCCCTTCCAAACCTGAGACTCTTCCTATAGCATGAGATGTGATATCCAACTTCTTCCCATTCCAATCCTGAGACCCTTCCTATAACATGAGATGTGATGTCTCAATGCTTCTAACACCAAACCTGAGATCTTTCCTATAACATGAGATGTGATATCCAACTCCTTCCCATTCCAATCCTGAGACCCTTCCTATAGCATGAGATGTGATATCTCAATGCTTATACCAAATCTGAGACCCTTCCTATAGCATGAGATGTGATATCCAACTCCTTCCCATTCCAATCCTGAGACCCTTCCCATAGCATGAGATGTGATGTCTCAATGCTTCTAATACCAAACCTGAGATCCTTCCTATAACATGAGATGTGATATCCAACTCCTTCCCATTCCAATCCTGAGACCCTTATGATAGCATGAGATGTGATATCTCAATGCCTCTAATACCAAACCTGAGATACTTCCGATAGCATGAGATGTGATATCTCAATGCTTCTAATACCAAACCTGAGATCCTTCCTATAACATGAGATGTGATATCCAACTCCTTCCCATTCCAATCCTGAGACCCTTATGATAGCATGAGATGTGATATCTCAATGCCTCTAATACCAAACCTGAGATACTTCCGATAGCATGAGATGTGATATCTCAATGCTTCTAATACCAAACCTGAGATCCTTCCTATAACATGAGATGTGATTTCCAAATCCTTCCCCTTCCAAACCTGAGACCCTCCGTTTAGCATGAGATGTGTTATCCAACTCCTTCCCATTCCAATCCTGAGACCAATCTGATAGCATGAGATGTGATATTTCAATGCCTCTAATACCAAACCTGAGATCCTACCTCTAACATGAAATGTGATATCCATCTCCTTCCCTTTCCAAACCTAGGACCCTGCCTATAGCATGAGATGTGATATCCAAGTCCTTTCCATTCCAATCCTGAGACCCTTCCTATAGCATGTGATGTGATATCTCACTGCTTATACCAAACCTGACACCCTTCCTATGGCATGAGATGTCATATACAACTCCTTCCCATTCCAATCCTGAGACCCTTCCTATAGCATGAGATGTGATATCTCAATGCTTATACCAAACCTGAGACCCTTCCTATAGCATGAGATGTGATATCCAACTTCTTCCCATTCCAATCCTGAGACCCTTCCTATAACATGAGATGTGATGTCGCAATGCTTCTAATACCAAACCTGAGATCTTTCCTATAACATGAGATGTGATATCCAACTCCTTCCCATTCCAATCCTGAGACCCTTCCTATAGCATGAGATGTGATATCACAATGCTTATACCAAACCTGAGACCCGTCCTATAACATGAGATGGGATATCCAACTCCTTCCCATTCCAATCCTGAGACACTTCCGATAGCAGAGATGTGATATCTCAATGCTTATACCAAACCTGAGACCCTTCCTATAACATGAGATGTGATATCCAACTATTTCCCGGTCCAAACCTGAGACCCTTCCTATAGCATATGTGATATCCAACTCCTTCCCATTCCAAACATGAGACCCTTCCTATAGCAAGAGTGTAATATCCAACTCCTTCCCATTCCAATCCTGAGAGCATTCCTATAGCATGAGATGTGATATCTCAATGCTTTTAATACCAAACCTGAGATCCTTCCTATGACATGAGATGTGATATCCAATTCCTCCCCATTCCAAACCTGAAAACCTTCCTACAGCATGCGATGTGATATCTCAATGCTTCTAATACCAAACCCGAGACCAGTCCTATAACATGAGATTGGATATCCAACTCCTTCCCCTTCCAAACCTGAGACTCTTCCTATAGCATGAGATGTGATATCCAACTTCTTCCCATTCCAATCCTGAGACCCTTCGTGTAACATGAGATGTGATGTCTCAATGCTTCTAATACCAAACCTGAGATCTTTCCTATAACATGAGATGTGATATCCAACTCCTTCCCATTCCAATCCTGAGACCCTTCCTATAGCATGAGATGTGACATCTCAATGCTTATACCAAACCTGAGACCCTTCCTATAGCTTGAGATGTGATATCCAACTCCTTCCCATTCCAATCCTGAGACCCTTCCTATAGCATGAGATGTGATATCTCAAGGCCTCTAATACCAAACCTGAGATCCTTCCTCTAACATGAAATGTGATATCCAACTCCTTCCCCTTCCAAACCTGAGAGCCTTCCTATAACATGAAATGTGATATCCAATTCCTTCCCATTCCAACCTGAGACCCTTCCTATAGCATGAGATGGGATATCCAACTCCTTCCAAATCCAATACTGATACCCTTCCGATAGCATGAGATGTGATATTCCAATGCTTCTACCAAACCTGAGACCCATACTATGGCATGAGATGTGATATCAAACTCCTTCCCATTCCAATCCTGAGACCCTACCTATAGCTTGAGATCTGATATCCAACTCCTTCCCATTCCAATTCTGAGACCCTTCCTATACCATGAGACTTGATATCTCAATGCTTCTAATACCAAACCTGAGACCCGTCCTATAACATGAGATGTGATATCCAAATCCTTCCCCTTCCAAACCTTAGACCCTTCCTTTATCATGAGATGTGATATCCAATTCCTTCCCATTCCAATCCTGAGACCCTTCCGATATCATGAGATTTGTTATCTCAATGCTTCTAATATCAAACTTGAGACCCTCCCTATAACATGAGATGTGACATCCAAGTCCTCCCCATTCCAATCCTGAGACCCTTCCTATAGCATGAGATGTGATATCTCAATGCTTCTAATACCAAACCTGAGACCCTTCCTATAACATGATTTGGGATATCCAACTCCTTCCCATTCCAATCCTGAGACCCTTCCGATAGCAGAGATGTGATATCTCAATGCTTATACCAAACCTGAGACCCTTCCTATGGCATGAGATGTCATATGCAACTCCTTCCCATTCCAATCCTGAGACCCTTCCTATAGCATTAGATGTGATATCTCAATGCTTATACCAAATCTGAGACCCTTCCTATAGCATGAGATGTGATATCCAACTTCTTCCCATTCCAATCCTGAGACCCTTCCTATAGCATGAGATGTGATGTCTCAATTCTTCTAATACCAAACCTGAGATCCTTCCTATAACATGAGATGTGATATCCAACTCCTTCCCATTCCAATCCTGAGACCCTTATGATAGCATGAGATGTGATATCTCAATGCCTCTAATACCAAACCTGAGATACTTCTGATAGCATGAGATGTGATATCTCAATGCTTCTAATGCCAAACCTGAGATCCTTCCTATAACATGAGATGTGATTTCCAAATCCTTCCACTTCCAAACCTGAGACCCTCCCTTTAGCATGAGATGTGATATCCAACTCCTTCCCATTCCAATCCTGAGACCCTTCTGATAGCATGAGATGTGATATTTCAATGCCTCTAATACCAAACCTGAGATCCTACCTCTAACATGAAATGTGATATCCATCTCCTTCCCTTTCCAAACCTGAGACCCTGCCTATAGCATGAGATGTGATATCCAAGTCCTTCCCATTCCAATCCTGAGACCCTTCCTATAGCATGTGATGTGATATCTCAATGCTTATACCAAATCTGAGACCCTTCCTATAGCATGAGATGTGATATCCAACTCCTTCCCATTCCAATCCTGAGACCCTTCCTATAGCATGAGATGTGATGTCTCAATGCTTCTAATACCAAACCTGAGATCCTTCCTATAACATGAGATGTGATATCCAACTCCTTCCCATTCCAATCCTGAGACCCTCATGATAGCATGAGATGTGATATCTCAATGCCTCTAATACCAAACCTGAGATACTTCCGATAGCATGAGATGTGATATCTCAATGCTTCTAATACCAAACCTGAGATCCTTCCTATAACATGAGATGTGATTTCCAAATCCTTCCCCTTCCAAACCTGAGACCCTCTCTTTAGCATGAGATGTGATATCCAACTCCTTCCCATTCCAATCCTGAGACCCATCTGATAGCATGAGATGTGATATTTCAATGCCTCTAATACCAAACCTGAGATCCTACCTCTAACATGAAATGTGATATCCATCTCCTTCCCTTTCCAAACCTGAGACCCTGCCTATAGCATGAGATGTGATATCCAAGTCCTTTCCATTCCAATCCTGAGACCCTTCCTATAGCATGTGATGGGATATCTCAATGCTTATACCAAACCTGAGACCCTTCCTATGGCATGAGATATCATATACAACTCCTTCCCATTCCAATCCTGAGACCCTTCCTATAGCATGAGATGTGATATCTCAATGCTTATACCAAACCTGAGACCCTTCCTATAGCATGAGATGTGATATCCAACTTCTTCCCATTCCAATCCTGAGACCCTTCCTATAACATGAGATGTGATGTCGCAATGCTTCTAATACCAAACCTGAGATCTTTCCTATAACATGAGATGTGATATCCAACTCCTTCCCATTCCAATCCTGAGACCCTTCCTATAGCATGAGATGTGATATCACAATGCTTATACCAAACCTGAGACCGTTCCTATAGCTTGAGATGTGATATCCAACTCCTTCCCATTCCAATCCTGAGACCCTTCCTATAGCATGAGATGTGATATCTCAAGGCCTCTAATACCAAACCTGAGATCGTTCCTCTAACATGAAATGTGACATCCAACTCCTTCCCCTTCCAAACCTGAGAGCCTTCCTATAACATGAGATGTGACATCCAAGTCCTCCCCATTCCAATCCTGAGACCCTTCCTATAGCATGAGATGTGATATCTCAATGCTTCTAATACCAAACCTGAGACCCTTCCTATAACATGATTTGGGATATCCAACTCCTTCCCATTCCAATCCTGAGATCCTTCCGATAGCAGAGATGTGATATCTCAATGTTTATACCAAACCTGAGACCCTTGCTATGGCCTGAGATGTCATATGCAACTCCTTCCCATTCCAATCCTGAGACCCTTCCTATAGCATTAGATGTGATATCTCAATGCTTATACCAAATCTGAGACCCTTCCTATAGCATGAGATGTGATATCCAACTTCTTCCCATTCCAATCCTGAGACCCTTCCTATAGCATGAGATGTGATGTCTCAATTCTTCTAATACCAAACCTGAGATCCTTCCTATAACATGAGATGTGATATCCAACTCCTTCCCATTCCAATCCTGAGACCCTTATGATAGCATGAGATGTGATATCTCAATGCCTCTAATACCAAACCTGAGATACTTCTGATAGCATGAGATGTGATATCTCAATGCTTCTAATACCAAACCTGAGATCCTTCCTATAACATGAGATGTGATTTCCAAATCCTTCCACTTCCAAACCTGAGACCCTCCCTTTAGCATGAGATGTGATATCCAACTCCTTCCCATTCCAATCCTGAGACCCTTCTGATAGCATGAGATGTGATATTTCAATGCCTCTAATACCAAACCTGAGATCTTTCCTATAACATGAGATGTGATATCCAACTCCTTCCCATTCCAATCCTGAGACCCTTCCTATAGCATGAGATGTGATATCACAATGCTTATACCAAACCTGAGACCGTTCCTATAGCTTGAGATGTGATATCCAACTCCTTCCCATTCCAATCCTGAGACCCTTCCTATAGCATGAGATGTGATATCTCAAGGCCTCTAATACAAAACCTGAGATCGTTCCTCTAACATGAAATGTGATATCCAACTCCTTCCCCTTCCAAACCTGAGAGCCTTCCTATAACATGAGATGTGACATCCAAGTCCTCCCCATTCCAATCCTGAGACCCTTCCTATAGCATGAGATGTGATATCTCAATGCTTCTAATACCAAACCTGAGACCCTTCCTATAACATGATTTGGGATATCCAACTCCTTCCCATTCCAATCCTGAGACCCTTCCGATAGCAGAGATGTGATATCTCAATGCTTATACCAAACCTGAGACCCTTCCTATGGCCTGAGATGTCATATGCAACTCCTTCCCATTCCAATCCTGAGACCCTTCCTATAGCATTAGATGTGATATCTCAATGCTTATACCAAATCTGAGACCCTTCCTATAGCATGAGATGTGATATCCAACTTCTTCCCATTCCAATCCTGAGACCCTTCCTATAGCATGAGATGTGATGTCTCAATTCTTCTAATACCAAACCTGAGATCCTTCCTATAACATGAGATATGATATCCAACTCCTTCCCATTCCAATCCTGAGACCCTTATGATAGCATGAGATGTGATATCTCAATGCCTCTAATACCAAACCTGAGATACTTCTGATAGCATGAGATGTGATATCTCAATGCTTCTAATACCAAACCTGAGATCCTTCCTATAACATGAGATGTGATTTCCAAATCCTTCCACTTCCAAACCTGAGACCCTCCCTTTAGCATGAGATGTGATATCCAACTCCTTCCCATTCCAATCTTGAGACCCTTCTGATAGCATGAGATGTGATATTTCAATGCCTCTAATACCAAACCTAAGTTCCTACCTCTAACATGAAATGTGATATCCATCTCCTTCCCTTTCCAAACCTGAGACCCTGCCTATAGAATGAGATGTGATATCCAAGTCCTTCCCATTCCAATCCTGAGACCCTTCCTATAGCATGTGATGTGATATCTCAATGCTTATACCAAACCTGAGACCCTTCCTATGGCATGAGATGTCATATACAACTCCTTCCCATTCCAATCCTGAGACCCTTCCTATAGCATGAGATGTGATATCTCAATGCTTATACCAAACCTGAGACCCTTCCTATAGCATGAGATGTGATATCCAACTTCTTCCCATTCCAATCCTGAGACCCTTCCTATAACATGAGATGTGATGTCTCAATGCTTCTAATACCAAACCTGAGACCCTTCCTATAACATGAGATGGGATATCCAACTCCTTCCCATTCCAATCCTGAGACCCTTCCGATAGCAGAGATGTGATATCTCAATGCTTTTACCAAACCTGAGACCCTTCCTATGGCCTGAGATGTCATATACAACTCCTTCCCATTCCAATCCTGAGACCCTTCCTATAGCATGAGATGTGATATCTCAATGCTTATACCAAATCTGAGACCCTTCCTATAGCATGAGATGTGATATCCAACTCCTTCCCATTCCAATCCTGAGACCCTTCTTATAGCATGAGATGTGATGTCTCAATGCTTCTAATACCAAACCTGAGATCCTTCCTATAACATGAGATGTGATATCCAACTCCTTCCCATTCCAATCCTGAGACCCTTATGATAGCATGAGATGTGATATCTCAATGCCTCTAATACCAAACCTGAGATACTTCCGATAGCATGAGATGTGATATCTCAATGCTTCTAATACCAAACCTGAGATCCTTCCTATAACATGAGATGTGATTTCCAAATCCTTCCCCTTCCAAACCTGAGACCCTCCCTTTAGCATGAGATGTGATGTCCAACTCCTTCCCATTCCAATC
This sequence comes from Ambystoma mexicanum, assembly GCF_040938575.1. Taxonomy (NCBI): domain Eukaryota; kingdom Metazoa; phylum Chordata; class Amphibia; order Caudata; family Ambystomatidae; genus Ambystoma; species Ambystoma mexicanum. The sequence goes on along the minus strand of NC_090923.1, from coordinate 1,504,606,291 downwards.
CTGAGACCAATCTGATAGCATGAGATGTGATATTTCAATGCCTCTAATACCAAACCTGAGATCCTACCTCTAACATGAAATGTGATATCCATCTCCTTCCCTTTCCAAACCTGAGACCCTGCCTATAGCATGAGATGTGATATCCAAGTCCTTTCCATTCCAATCCTGAGACCCTTCCTATAGCATGTGATGTGATATCTCAATGCTTATACCAAACCTGAGACCCTTCCTATGGCATGAGATGTCATATACAACTCCTTCCCATTCCAATCCTGAGACCCTTCCTATAGCATGAGATGTGATATCTCAATGCTTATACCAAACCTGAGACCCTTCCTATAGCATGAGATGTGATATCCAACTTCTTCCCATTCCAATCCTGAGACCCTTCCTATAACATGAGATGTGATGTCGCAATGCTTCTAATACCAAACCTGAGATCTTTCCTATAACATGAGATGTGATATCCAACTCCTTCCCATTCCAATCCTGAGACCCTTCCTATAGCATGAGATGTGATATCACAATGCTTATACCAAACCTGAGACCGTTCCTATAGCTTGAGATGTGATATCCAACTCCTTCCCATTCCAATCCTGAGACCCTTCCTATAGCATGAGATGTGATATCTCAAGGCCTCTAATACCAAACCTGAGATCGTTCCTCTAACATGAAATGTGATATCCAACTCCTTCCCCTTCCAAACCTGAGAGCCTTCCTATAACATGAGATGTGATATCCAACTCCTTCCCATTCCAATCCTGAGACCCTTATGATAGCATGAGATGTGATATCTCAATGCCTCTAATACCAAACCTGAGATACTTCCGATAGCATGAGATGTGATATCTCAATGCTTCTAATACCAAACCTGAGATCCTTCCTATAACATGAGATGTGATTTCCAAATCCTTCCCCTTCCAAACCTGAGACCCTCCCTTTAGCATGAGATGTGATATCCAACTCCTTCCCATTCCAATCCTGAGACCCTTCTGATAGCATGAGATGTGATATTTCAATGCCTCTAATACCAAACCTGAGATCCTACCTCTAACATGAAATGTGATATCCATCTCCTTCCCTTTCCAAACCTGGGACCCTGCCTATAGCATGAGATGTGATATCCAAGTCCTTTCCATTCCAATCCTGAGACCCTTCCTATAGCATGTGATGTGATATCTCAATGCTTATACCAAACCTGAGACCCTTCCTATGGCATGAGATGTCATATACAACTCCTTCCCATTCCAAACCTGAGACCCTTCCTATAGCATGAGATGTGATATCTCAATGCTTATACCAAACCTGAGACCCTTCCTATAGCATGAGATGTGATATCCAACTTCTTCCCATTCCAATCCTGAGACCCTTCCTATAACATGAGATGTGATGTCGCAATGCTTCTAATACCAAACCTGAGATCTTTCCTATAACATGAGATGTGATATCCAACTCCTTCCCATTCCAATCCTGAGACCCTTACTATAGCATGAGATGTGATATCACAATGCTTATACCAAACCTGAGACCGTTCCTATAGCTTGAGATGTGATATCCAACTCCTTCCCATTACAATCCTGAGACCCTTCCTATAGCATGAGATGTGATATCTCAAGGCCTCTAATACCAAACCTGAGATCGTTCCTCTAACATGAAATGTGATATCCAACTCCTTCCCCTTCCAAACCTGAGAGCCTTCCTATAGCATGAGATATGATAGCCAAGTCCTTCCAATTCCAATCCTGAGACCCTTCCTATAACATGAAATGTGATATCCAACTCCTTCCCATTCCAACCTGAGACCCTTCCTATAGCATGAGATGGGATATCTCAATGCTTCTAATACCAAACCTGAGACTCTTCCTATAACATGAGATGGGATATCCAACTCATTCCCATTCCAATCCTGAGACCCTTCCGATAGCAGAGATGTGATATCTCAATGCTTATACCAAACCTGAGACCCTTCCTATGGCCTGAGATGTCATATACAACTCCTTCCCATTCCAATCCTGAGACCCTTCCTATAGCATGAGATGTGATATCTCAATGCTTATACCAAATCTGAGACCCTTCCTATAGCATGAGATGTGATATCCAACTCCTTCCCATTCCAATCCTGAGACCCTTCCTATAGCATGAGATGTGATGTCTCAATGCTTCTAATACCAAACCTGAGATCCTTCCTATAACATGAGATGTGATATCCAACTCCTTCCCATTCCAATCCTGAGACCCTTATGATAGCATGAGATGTGATATCTCAATGCCTCTAATACCAAACCTGAGATACTTCCGATAGCATGAGATGGAATGGGAAGGAGTTGGATATCACATCTCATGCTATAGGAAGGGTCTCAGATTTGGTATAAGCATTGAGATATCACATCTCATGCTATAGGAAGGGTCTCAGGATTGGATTGGGAAGGAGTTGTATATGACATCTCAGGCCATAGGAAGGGTCTCAGGATTGGTATAAGCATTGAGATATCACTTCTCTGCTATCGGAAGGGTCTCAGGATTGGAATGGGAAGGAGTTGGATATCCCATCTCATGATAAAGGAAGGGTCTAAGGTTTGGAAGGGTAAAGATTAGAAGCATTGAGACATCACATCTCATGTTATAGGAAGGGTCTCAGGTTTGGAAGGGGAAGGAGTTGGATATCCAATCTCATGTTATAGGACTGGTCTCAGGTTTGGTATTAGAAGCATTGAGATATCACATCGCATGCTGTAGGAAGGTTCTCAGGTTTGGAATGGGGAGGAATTGGATATCACATCTCATAGGAAGGATCTCAGGTTTGGTATTAGAAGCATTGAGATATCACATCTCATGCTATAGGAATGGTCTCAGGATTGGAATGGGAAGGAGTTGGATATTACATTCTTGCTATAGGAAGGGTCTCATGTTTGGAATGGGAAGGAGTTGGATATCACATATACTATAGGAAGGGTCTCAGGTTTGAAACGGGAAGGAGTTGGATATCACATCTCATGTTATAGGAAGGGTCTCAGGTTTGAAACGGGAAGGAGTTGGATATCACATCTCATGTTATAGGACGGATCTCAGGTTTGTTATTAGAATCATTGAGATATCATATTGCATGCTGTAGGAAGGGTCTAAGGATTGGAATGGGAAGGACTTGGATATCACATCTCATGCTATAGGTAGGCTCTGAGACCCTTCCTATAGCATGAGATGTGATATCCAACTTCTTCCCATTCCAATCCTGAGACCCTTCCTATAACATGAGATGTGATGTCTCAATGCTTCTAATACCAAACCTGAGATCTTTCCTATAACATGAGATGTGATATCCAACTCCTTCCCATTCCAATCCTGAGACCCTTCCTATAGCATGAGATGTGATATCTCAATGCTTATACCAAACCTGAGACCCTTCCTATAGCTTGAGATGTGATATCCAACTTCTTCCCATTCCAATCCTGAGACCCTTCCTATAGCATGAGATGTGATATCTCAAGGCCTCTAATACCAAACCTGAGATCCTTCCTCTAACATAAAATATGATATATCCAACTCCTTCCCCTTCCAAACCTGAGAGCCTTCCTATAGCATGAGATATGATATCCAAGTCCTTCCCATCCAATCCTGAGACCCTTCCTATAACATGAAATGTGATATCCAACTCCTTCCCATTCCAACCTGAGACCCTTCCTATAGCATGAGATGGGATATCCAACTCCTTCCAAATCCAAACTGATACCCTTCCGATAGCATGAGATGTGATATCCCAATGCTTCTACCAAACCTGAGACCCATACTATGGCATGAGATGTGATATCAAACTCCTTCCCATTCCAATCCTGAGACCCTACCTATAGCTTGAGATGTGATATCCAACTCCTTCCCATTCCAATTCTCAGACCCTTCCTATACCATGAGACTTGATATCTCAATGCTTCTAATACAAAACCTGCGACCCGTCCTATAACATGAGATGTGATATCCAAATCCTTCCCCTTCCAAACCTTAGACCCTTCCTTTATCATGAGATGTGATATCCAATTCTTTCCCATTCCAATCCTGAGACCCTTCCGATATCATGATATTTGTTATCTCAATGCTTCTAATATCAAACTTGAGACCCTCCCTATAGCATGAGATGTGACATCCAAGTCCTCCCCATTCCAATCCTGAGACTCTTCCTATAGCATGAGATGTGATATCTCAATGCTTCTAATACCAAACCTGAGACCCTTCCTATAACATGAGATGGGATATCCAACTCCTTCCCATTCCAATCCTGAGACCCTTCCGATAGCAGAGATGTGATATCTCAATGCTTATACCAAACCTGAGACCCTTCCTATGGCCTGATTTGTCATATACAACTCCTTCCCATTCCAATCCTGAGACCCTTCCTATAGCATGAGATGTGATATCTCAATGCTTATACCAAATCCGAGACCCTTCCTATAGCATGAGATGTGATATCCAACTCCTTCCCATTCCAATCCTGAGACCCTTCCTATAGCATGAGATGTGATGTCTCAATGCTTCTAATACCAAACCTGAGATCCTTCCTATAACATGAGATGTGATATCCAACCCCTTCCCATTCCAATCCTGAGACCCTTATGATAGCATGAGATGTGATATCTCAATGCCTCTAATACCAAACCTGAGATACTTCTGATAGCATGAGATGTGATATCTCAATGCTTCTAGTACCAAACCTGAGATCCTTCCTATAACATGAGATGTGATTTCCAAATCCTTCCACTTCCAAACCTGAGACCCTCCCTTTAGCATGAGATGTGATATCCAACTCCTTCCCATTCCAATCCTGAGACCCTTCTGATAGCATGAGATGTGATATTTCAATGCCTCTAATACCAAACCTGAGATCCTACCTCTAACATGAAATGTGATATCCATCTCCTTCCCTTTCCAAACCTGAGACCCTGCCTATAGCATGAGATGTGATATCAAAAGTCCTTCCCATTCCAATCCTGAGACCCTTCCTATAGCATGTGATGTGATATCTCAATGCTTATACCAAACCTGAGACCCTTCCTATGGCATGAGATGTCATTTACAACTCCTTCCCATTCCAATCCTGAGACCCTTCCTATAACATGAGATGTGATATCTCAATGCTTATACCAAACCTGAGACCCTTCCTATAGCATGAGATGTGATATCCAACTTCTTCCCATTCCAATCCTGAGACCCTTCCTATAACATGAGATGTGATGTCTCAATGCTTCTAATACCAAACCTGAGACCCTTCCTATAACATGAGATGGGATATCCAACTCCTTCCCATTCCAATCCTGAGACTCTTCCGATAGCAGAGATGTGATATCTCAATGCTTATACCAAACCTGAGACCCTTCCTATGGCCTGAGATGTCATATACAACTCCTTCCCATTCCAATCCTGAGACCGTTCCTATAGCATGAGATGTGATGTCTCAATGCTTCTAATACCAAACCTGAGATCCTTCCTATAACATGAGATGTGATATCCAACTCCTTCCCATTCAAATCCTGAGACCCTTATGATAGCATGAGATGTGATATCTCAATGCCTCTAATACCAAACCTGAGATACTTCCGATAGCATGAGATGTGATATCTCAAAGCTTCTAATACCAAACCTGAGATCCTTCCTATAACATGAGATGTGATTTCCAAATCCTTCCCCTTCCAAACCTGAGACCCTCCCTTTAGCATGAGATGTGATATCCAACTCCTTCCCATTCCAATCCTGAGACCCTTCCGATAGCAGAGATGTGATATCTCAATGCTTATACCAAACCTGAGACCCTTCCTATGGCATGAAATGTCATATACAACTCCTTCCCATTCCAATCCTGAGACCCTTCCTATAGCATGAGATGTGATATCTCAATGCTTATACCAAAGCTGAGACCCTTCCTATAGCATGAGATGTGATATCCAACTTTTTCCCATTCCAATCCTGAGACCCTTCCTATAACATGAGATGTGATATCTCAATGCTTCTAATACCAAACCTGAGATCTTTCCTATAACATGAGATGTGATATCCAACTCCTTCCCATTCCAATCCTGAGACCCTTCCTATAGCATGAGATGTGATATCACAATGCTTATACATAACCTGAGACCGTTCCTATAGCTTGAGATGTGATATCCAACTCCTTCCCATTCCAATCCTGAGACCCTTCCTATAGCATGAGATGTGATATCTCAAGACCTCTAATACCAAACCTGAGATCGTTCCTCTAACATGAAATGTGATATCCAACTCCTTCCCCTTCCAAACATGAGAGCCTTCCTATAGCATGAGATATGATAGCCAAGTCCTTCCAATTCCAATCCTGAGACCCTTCCTATAACATGAAATGTGATATCCAACTCCTTCCCATTCCAACCTGAGACCCTTCCTATAGCATGAGATGGGATATCTCAATGCTTCTAATACCAAACCTGAGACTCTTCCTATAACATGAAATGTGATATCCATCTTCTTCCCTTTCCAAACCTGAGACCCTGTCTATAGCATGAGATGTCATATACAACTCCTTCCCATTCCAATCCTGAGACCCTTCCTATAGCACGAGATGTGATATCTCAATGCTTATACCAAACCTGAGACCCTTCCTATAGCATGAGATGTGATATCCAACTCCTTCCCATTCCAATCCTGAGACCCTTCCTATAGCCTGAGATGTGATATCTCAATGCCTCTGATACCAAACCTGAGATCCTTCCTCTAACATGAAATGTGATATCCAACTCCTTCCCTTTCCAAACCTGAGAGCCTATCTATAGCATGAGATGTGATATCCAAGTCCTTCCCATTCCAATCCTGAGACACTTCCGATAGCAGAGATGTGATATCTCAATGCTTATACCAAACCCGAGACCCTTCCTATAACATGAGATGTGATATCCAACTCCTTCCCGTTCCAAACCTGAGACCCTTCCTTTAGCATGAGATGTGATATCCAGCTCCTTCACATTCCAATCCTGAGACCCTTCCTGTAGCATGAGATGTGATATTTCAATGCTTATACCAAACCTGAGACCCTTCCTATAGCTTGAGATGTGATATCCAACTTCTTCCCATTCCAATCCTGAGACCCTTCCTATAGCATGAGATGTGATATCTCAAGGCCTCTAATACCAAACCTGAGATCCTTCCTCTAACATAAAATATGATATATCCAACTCCTTCCCCTTCCAAACCTGAGAGCCTTCCTATAGCATGAGATATGATATCCAAGTCCTTCCCATCCAATCCTGAGACCCTTCCTATAACATGAAATGTGATATCCAACTCCTTCCCATTCCAACCTGAGACCCTTCCTATAGCATGAGATGGGATATCCAACTCCTTCCAAATCCAAACTGATACCCTTCCGATAGCATGAGATGTGATATCCCAATGCTTCTACCAAACCTGAGACCCATACTATGGCATGAGATGTGATATCAAACTCCTTCCCATTCCAATCCTGAGACCCTACCTATAGCTTGAGATGTGATATCCAACTCCTTCCCATTCCAATTCTCAGACCCTTCCTATACCATGAGACTTGATATCTCAATGCTTCTAATACAAAACCTGCGACCCGTCCTATAACATGAGATGTGATATCCAAATCCTTCCCCTTCCAAACCTTAGACCCTTCCTTTATCATGAGATGTGATATCCAATTCTTTCCCATTCCAATCCTGAGACCCTTCCGATATCATGATATTTGTTATCTCAATGCTTCTAATATCAAACTTGAGACCCTCCCTATAGCATGAGATGTGACATCCAAGTCCTCCCCATTCCAATCCTGAGACTCTTCCTATAGCATGAGATGTGATATCTCAATGCTTCTAATACCAAACCTGAGACCCTTCCTATAACATGAGATGGGATATCCAACTCCTTCCCATTCCAATCCTGAGACCCTTCCGATAGCAGAGATGTGATATCTCAATGCTTATACCAAACCTGAGACCCTTCCTATGGCCTGATTTGTCATATACAACTCCTTCCCATTCCAATCCTGAGACCCTTCCTATAGCATGAGATGTGATATCTCAATGCTTATACCAAATCCGAGACCCTTCCTATAGCATGAGATGTGATATCCAACTCCTTCCCATTCCAATCCTGAGACCCTTCCTATAGCATGAGATGTGATGTCTCAATGCTTCTAATACCAAACCTGAGATCCTTCCTATAACATGAGATGTGATATCCAACCCCTTCCCATTCCAATCCTGAGACCCTTATGATAGCATGAGATGTGATATCTCAATGCCTCTAATACCAAACCTGAGATACTTCTGATAGCATGAGATGTGATATCTCAATGCTTCTAGTACCAAACCTGAGATCCTTCCTATAACATGAGATGTGATTTCCAAATCCTTCCACTTCCAAACCTGAGACCCTCCCTTTAGCATGAGATGTGATATCCAACTCCTTCCCATTCCAATCCTGAGACCCTTCTGATAGCATGAGATGTGATATTTCAATGCCTCTAATACCAAACCTGAGATCCTACCTCTAACATGAAATGTGATATCCATCTCCTTCCCTTTCCAAACCTGAGACCCTGCCTATAGCATGAGATGTGATATCAAAAGTCCTTCCCATTCCAATCCTGAGACCCTTCCTATAGCATGTGATGTGATATCTAAATGCTTATACCAAACCTGAGACCCTTCCTATGGCATGAGATGTCATATACAACTCCTTCCCATTCCAATCCTGAGACCCTTCCTATAACATGAGATGTGATATCTCAATGCTTATACCAAACCTGAGACCCTTCCTATAGCATGAGATGTGATATCCAACTTCTTCCCATTCCAATCCTGAGACCCTTCCTATAACATGAGATGTGATGTCTCAATGCTTCTAATACCAAACCTGAGACCCTTCCTATAACATGAGATGGGATATCCAACTCCTTCCCATTCCAATCCTGAGACTCTTCCGATAGCAGAGATGTGATATCTCAATGCTTATACCAAACCTGAGACCCTTCCTATGGCCTGAGATGTCATATACAACTCCTTCCCATTCCAATCCTGAGACCGTTCCTATAGCATGAGATGTGATGTCTCAATGCTTCTAATACCAAACCTGAGATCCTTCCTATAACATGAGATGTGATATCCAACTCCTTCCCATTCCAATCCTGAGACCCTTATGATAGCATGAGATGTGCTATCTCAAAGCTTCTAATACCAAACCTGAGATCCTTCCTATAACATGAGATGTGATTTCCAAATCCTTCCCCTTCCAAACCTGAGACCCTCCCTTTAGCATGAGATGTGATATCCAACTCCTTCCCATTCCAATCCTGAGACCCTTCCGATAGCAGAGATGTGATATCTCAATGCTTATACCAAACCTGAGACCCTTCCTATGGCATGAAATGTCATATACAACTCCTTCCCATTCCAATCCTGAGACCCTTCCTATAGCATGAGATGTGATATCTCAATGCTTATACCAAAGCTGAGACCCTTCCTATAGCATGAGATGTGATATCCAACTTTTTCCCATTCCAATCCTGAGACCCTTCCTATAACATGAGATGTGATATCTCAATGCTTCTAATACCAAACCTGAGATCTTTCCTATAACATGAGATGTGATATCCAACTCCTTCCCATTCCAATCCTGAGACCCTTCCTATAGCATGAGATGTGATATCACAATGCTTATACCAAACCTGAGACCGTTCCTATAGCTTGAGATGTGATATCCAACTCCTTCCCATTCCAATCCTGAGACCCTTCCTATAGCATGAGATGTGATATCTCAAGGCCTCTAATACCAAACCTGAGATCGTTCCTCTAACATGAAATGTGATATCCAACTCCTTCCCCTTCCAAACCTGAGAGCCTTCCTATAACATGAGATGTGATATCCAACTCCTTCCCATTCCAATCCTGAGACCCTTATGATAGCATGAGATGTGATATCTCAATGCCTCTAATACCAAACCTGAGATACTTCCGATAGCATGAGATGTGATATCTCAATGCTTCTAATACCAAACCTGAGATCCTTCCTATAACATGAGATGTGATTTCCAAATCCTTCCCCTTCCAAACCTGAGACCCTCCCTTTAGCATGAGATGTGATATCCAACTCCTTCCCATTCCAATCCTGAGACCCTTCTGATAGCATGAGATGTGATATTTCAATGCCTCTAATACCAAACCTGAGATCCTACCTCTAACATGAAATGTGATATCCATCTCCTTCCCTTTCCAAACCTGGGACCCTGCCTATAGCATGAGATGTGATATCCAAGTCCTTTCCATTCCAATCCTGAGACCCTTCCTATAGCATGTGATGTGATATCTCAATGCTTATACCAAACCTGAGACCCTTCCTATGGCATGAGATGTCATATACAACTCCTTCCCATTCCAAACCTGAGACCCTTCCTATAGCATGAGATGTGATATCTCAATGCTTATACCAAACCTGAGACCCTTCCTATAGCATGAGATGTGATATCCAACTTCTTCCCATTCCAATCCTGAGACCCTTCCTATAACATGAGATGTGATGTCGCAATGCTTCTAATACCAAACCTGAGATCTTTCCTATAACATGAGATGTGATATCCAACTCCTTCCCATTCCAATCCTGAGACCCTTACTATAGCATGAGATGTGATATCACAATGCTTATACCAAACCTGAGACCGTTCCTATAGCTTGAGATGTGATATCCAACTCCTTCCCATTACAATCCTGAGACCCTTCCTATAGCATGAGATGTGATATCTCAAGGCCTCTAATACCAAACCTGAGATCGTTCCTCTAACATGAAATGTGATATCCAACTCCTTCCCCTTCCAAACCTGAGAGCCTTCCTATAGCATGAGATATGATAGCCAAGTCCTTCCAATTCCAATCCTGAGACCCTTCCTATAACATGAAATGTGATATCCAACTCCTTCCCATTCCAACCTGAGACCCTTCCTATAGCATGAGATGGGATATCTCAATGCTTCTAATACCAAACCTGAGACTCTTCCTATAACATGAGATGGGATATCCAACTCATTCCCATTCCAATCCTGAGACCCTTCCGATAGCAGAGATGTGATATCTCAATGCTTATACCAAACCTGAGACCCTTCCTATGGCCTGAGATGTCATATACAACTCCTTCCCATTCCAATCCTGAGACCCTTCCTATAGCATGAGATGTGATATCTCAATGCTTATACCAAATCTGAGACCCTTCCTATAGCATGAGATGTGATATCCAACTCCTTCCCATTCCAATCCTGAGACCCTTCCTATAGCATGAGATGTGATGTCTCAATGCTTCTAATACCAAACCTGAGATCCTTCCTATAACATGAGATGTGATATCCAACTCCTTCCCATTCCAATCCTGAGACCCTTATGATAGCATGAGATGTGATATCTCAATGCCTCTAATACCAAACCTGAGATACTTCCGATAGCATGAGATGGAATGGGAAGGAGTTGGATATCACATCTCATGCTATAGGAAGGGTCTCAGATTTGGTATAAGCATTGAGATATCACATCTCATGCTATAGGAAGGGTCTCAGGATTGGATTGGGAAGGAGTTGTATATGACATCTCAGGCCATAGGAAGGGTCTCAGGATTGGTATAAGCATTGAGATATCACTTCTCTGCTATCGGAAGGGTCTCAGGATTGGAATGGGAAGGAGTTGGATATCCCATCTCATGATAAAGGAAGGGTCTAAGGTTTGGAAGGGTAAAGATTAGAAGCATTGAGACATCACATCTCATGTTATAGGAAGGGTCTCAGGATTGGAATGGGAAGAAGTTGGATATCACATCTCATGCTATAGGAAGGGTCTCAGGTTTGGAAGGGTAAGGAGTTGGATATCCAATCTCATGTTATAGGACTGGTCTCAGGTTTGGTATTAGAAGCATTGAGATATCACATCGCATGCTGTAGGAAGGTTCTCAGGTTTGGAATGGGGAGGAATTGGATATCACATCTCATGTCATAGGAAGGATCTCAGGTTTGGTATTAGAAGCATTGAGATATCACATCTCATGCTATAGGAATGGTCTCAGGATTGGAATGGGAAGGAGTTGGATATTACATTCTTGCTATAGGAAGGGTCTCATGTTTGGAATGGGAAGGAGTTGGATATCACATATACTATAGGAAGGGTCTCAGGTTTGAAACGGGAAGGAGTTGGATATCACATCTCATGTTATAGGAAGGGTCTCAGGTTTGAAACGGGAAGGAGTTGGATATCACATCTCATGTTATAGGACGGATCTCAGGTTTGTTATTAGAATCATTGAGATATCATATTGCATGCTGTAGGAAGGGTCTAAGGATTGGAATGGGAAGGACTTGGATATCACATCTCATGCTATAGGTAGGCTCTGAGACCCTTCCTATAGCATGAGATGTGATATCCAACTTCTTCCCATTCCAATCCTGAGACCCTTCCTATAACATGAGATGTGATGTCTCAATGCTTCTAATACCAAACCTGAGATCTTTCCTATAACATGAGATGTGATATCCAACTCCTTCCCATTCCAATCCTGAGACCCTTCCTATAGCATGAGATGTGATATCTCAATGCTTATACCAAACCTGAGACCCTTCCTATAGCTTGAGATGTGATATCCAACTTCTTCCCATTCCAATCCTGAGACCCTTCCTATAGCATGAGATGTGATATCTCAAGGCCTCTAATACCAAACCTGAGATCCTTCCTCTAACATAAAATATGATATATCCAACTCCTTCCCCTTCCAAACCTGAGAGCCTTCCTATAGCATGAGATATGATATCCAAGTCCTTCCCATCCAATCCTGAGACCCTTCCTATAACATGAAATGTGATATCCAACTCCTTCCCATTCCAACCTGAGACCCTTCCTATAGCATGAGATGGGATATCCAACTCCTTCCAAATCCAAACTGATACCCTTCCGATAGCATGAGATGTGATATCCCAATGCTTCTACCAAACCTGAGACCCATACTATGGCATGAGATGTGATATCAAACTCCTTCCCATTCCAATCCTGAGACCCTACCTATAGCTTGAGATGTGATATCCAACTCCTTCCCATTCCAATTCTCAGACCCTTCCTATACCATGAGACTTGATATCTCAATGCTTCTAATACAAAACCTGCGACCCGTCCTATAACATGAGATGTGATATCCAAATCCTTCCCCTTCCAAACCTTAGACCCTTCCTTTATCATGAGATGTGATATCCAATTCTTTCCCATTCCAATCCTGAGACCCTTCCGATATCATGATATTTGTTATCTCAATGCTTCTAATATCAAACTTGAGACCCTCCCTATAGCATGAGATGTGACATCCAAGTCCTCCCCATTCCAATCCTGAGACTCTTCCTATAGCATGAGATGTGATATCTCAATGCTTCTAATACCAAACCTGAGACCCTTCCTATAACATGAGATGGGATATCCAACTCCTTCCCATTCCAATCCTGAGACCCTTCCGATAGCAGAGATGTGATATCTCAATGCTTATACCAAACCTGAGACCCTTCCTATGGCCTGATTTGTCATATACAACTCCTTCCCATTCCAATCCTGAGACCCTTCCTATAGCATGAGATGTGATATCTCAATGCTTATACCAAATCCGAGACCCTTCCTACAGCATGAGATGTGATATCCAACTCCTTCCCATTCCAATCCTGAGACCCTTCCTATAGCATGAGATGTGATGTCTCAATGCTTCTAATACCAAACCTGAGATCCTTCCTATAACATGAGATGTGATATCCAACCCCTTCCCATTCCAATCCTGAGACCCTTATGATAGCATGAGATGTGATATCTCAATGCCTCTAATACCAAACCTGAGATACTTCTGATAGCATGAGATGTGATATCTCAATGCTTCTAGTACCAAACCTGAGATCCTTCCTATAACATGAGATGTGATTTCCAAATCCTTCCACTTCCAAACCTGAGACCCTCCCTTTAGCATGAGATGTGATATCCAACTCCTTCCCATTCCAATCCTGAGACCCTTCTGATAGCATGAGATGTGATATTTCAATGCCTCTAATACCAAACCTGAGATCCTACCTCTAACATGAAATGTGATATCCATCTCCTTCCCTTTCCAAACCTGAGACCCTGCCTATAGCATGAGATGTGATATCAAAAGTCCTTCCCATTCCAATCCTGAGACCCTTCCTATAGCATGTGATGTGATATCTCAATGCTTATACCAAACCTGAGACCCTTCCTATGGCATGAGATGTCATATACAACTCCTTCCCATTCCAATCCTGAGACCCTTCCTATAACATGAGATGTGATATCTCAATGCTTATACCAAACCTGAGACCCTTCCTATAGCATGAGATGTGATATCCAACTTCTTCCCATTCCAATCCTGAGACCCTTCCTATAACATGAGATGTGATGTCTCAATGCTTCTAATACCAAACCTGAGACCCTTCCTATAACATGAGATGGGATATCCAACTCCTTCCCATTCCAATCCTGAGACTCTTCCGATAGCAGAGATGTGATATCTCAATGCTTATACCAAACCTGAGACCCTTCCTATGGCCTGAGATGTCATATACAACTCCTTCCCATTCCAATCCTGAGACCGTTCCTATAGCATGAGATGTGATGTCTCAATGCTTCTAATACCAAACCTGAGATCCTTCCTATAACATGAGATGTGATATCCAACTCCTTCCCATTCCAATCCTGAGACCCTTATGATAGCATGAGATGTGATATCTCAATGCCTCTAATACCAAACCTGAGATACTTCCGATAGCATGAGATGTGATATCTCAAAGCTTCTAATACCAAACCTGAGATCCTTCCTATAACATGAGATGTGATTTCCAAATCCTTCCCCTTCCAAACCTGAGACCCTCCCTTTAGCATGAGATGTGATATCCAACTCCTTCCCATTCCAATCCTGAGACCCTTCCGATAGCAGAGATGTGATATCTCAATGCTTATACCAAACCTGAGACCCTTCCTATGGCATGAAATGTCATATACAACTCCTTCCCATTCCAATCCTGAGACCCTTCCTATAGCATGAGATGTGATATCTCAATGCTTATACCAAAGCTGAGACCCTTCCTATAGCATGAGATGTGATATCCAACTTTTTCCCATTCCAATCCTGAGACCCTTCCTATAACATGAGATGTGATATCTCAATGCTTCTAATACCAAACCTGAGATCTTTCCTATAACATGAGATGTGATATCCAACTCCTTCCCATTCCAATCCTGAGACCCTTCCTATAGCATGAGATGTGATATCACAATGCTTATACATAACCTGAGACCGTTCCTATAGCTTGAGATGTGATATCCAACTCCTTCCCATTCCAATCCTGAGACCCTTCCTATAGCATGAGATGTGATATCTCAAGACCTCTAATACCAAACCTGAGATCGTTCCTCTAACATGAAATGTGATATCCAACTCCTTCCCCTTCCAAACCTGAGAGCCTTCCTATAGCATGAGATATGATAGCCAAGTCCTTCCAATTCCAATCCTGAGACCCTTCCTATAACATGAAATGTGATATCCAACTCCTTCCCATTCCAACCTGAGACCCTTCCTATAGCATGAGATGGGATATCTCAATGCTTATACCAAACCTGAGACCCTTCCTATGGCCTGAGATGTCATATACAACTCCTTCCCATTCCAATCCTGAGACCGTTCCTATAGCATGAGATGTGATGTCTCAATGCTTCTAATACCAAACCTGAGACTCTTCCTATAACATGAAATGTGATATCCATCTCCTTCCCTTTCCAAACCTGAGACCCTGTCTATAGCATGAGATGTCATATACAACTCCTTCCCATTCCAATCCTGAGACCCTTCCTATAGCACGAGATGTGATATCTCAATGCTTATACCAAACCTGAGACCCTTCCTATAGCATGAGATGTGATATCCAACTCCTTCCCATTCCAATCCTGAGACCCTTCCTATAGCCTGAGATGTGATATCTCAATGCCTCTGATACCAAACCTGAGATCCTTCCTCTAACATGAAATGTGATATCCAACTCCTTCCCTTTCCAAACCTGAGAGCCTATCTATAGCATGAGATGTGATATCCAAGTCCTTCCCATTCCAATCCTGAGACACTTCCGATAGCAGAGATGTGATATCTCAATGCTTATACCAAACCTGAGACCCTTCCTATAACATGAGATGTGATATCCAACTCCTTCCCGTTCCAAACCTGAGACCCTTCCTTTAGCATGAGATGTGATATCCAGCTCCTTCACATTCCAATCCTGAGACCCTTCCTATAGCATGAGATGTGATATCTCAATGCTTATACCAAACCTGAGACCCTTCCTATAGCTTGAGATGTGATATCCAACTTCTTCCCATTCCAATCCTGAGACCCTTCCTATAGCATGAGATGTGATATCTCAAGGCCTCTAATACCAAACCTGAGATCCTTCCTCTAACATAAAATATGATATATCCAACTCCTTCCCCTTCCAAACCTGAGAGCCTTCCTATAGCATGAGATAAGATATCCAAGTCCTTCCCATCCAATCCTGAGACCCTTCCTATAACATGAAATGTGATATCCAACTCCTTCCCATTCCAACCTGAGACCCTTCCTATAGCATGAGATGGGATATCCAACTCCTTCCAAATCCAAACTGATACCCTTCCGATAGCATGAGATGTGATATCCCAATGCTTCTACCAAACCTGAGACCCATACTATGGCATGAGATGTGATATCAAACTCCTTCCCATTCCAATCCTGAGACCCTACCTATAGCTTGAGATGTGATATCCAACTCCTTCCCATTCCAATTCTCAGACCCTTCCTATACCATGAGACTTGATATCTCAATGCTTCTAATACAAAACCTGCGACCCGTCCTATAACATGAGATGTGATATCCAAATCCTTCCCCTTCCAAACCTTAGACCCTTCCTTTATCATGAGATGTGATATCCAATTCTTTCCCATTCCAATCCTGAGACCCTTCCGATATCATGATATTTGTTATCTCAATGCTTCTAATATCAAACTTGAGACCCTCCCTATAGCATGAGATGTGACATCCAAGTCCTCCCCATTCCAATCCTGAGACTCTTCCTATAGCATGAGATGTGATATCTCAATGCTTCTAATACCAAACCTGAGACCCTTCCTATAACATGAGATGGGATATCCAACTCCTTCCCATTCCAATCCTGAGACCCTTCCGATAGCAGAGATGTGATATCTCAATGCTTATACCAAACCTGAGACCCTTCCTATGGCCTGATTTGTCATATACAACTCCTTCCCATTCCAATCCTGAGACCCTTCCTATAGCATGAGATGTGATATCTCAATGCTTATACCAAATCCGAGACCCTTCCTATAGCATGAGATGTGATATCCAACTCCTTCCCATTCCAATCCTGAGACCCTTCCTATAGCATGAGATGTGATGTCTCAATGCTTCTAATACCAAACCTGAGATCCTTCCTATAACATGAGATGTGATATCCAACCCCTTCCCATTCCAATCCTGAGACCCTTATGATAGCATGAGATGTGATATCTCAATGCCTCTAATACCAAACCTGAGATACTTCTGATAGCATGAGATGTGATATCTCAATGCTTCTAGTACCAAACCTGAGATCCTTCCTATAACATGAGATGTGATTTCCAAATCCTTCCACTTCCAAACCTGAGACCCTCCCTTTAGCATGAGATGTGATATCCAACTCCTTCCCATTCCAATCCTGAGACCCTTCTGATAGCATGAGATGTGATATTTCAATGCCTCTAATACCAAACCTGAGATCCTACCTCTAACATGAAATGTGATATCCATCTCCTTCCCTTTCCAAACCTGAGACCCTGCCTATAGCATGAGATGTGATATCAAAAGTCCTTCCCATTCCAATCCTGAGACCCTTCCTATAGCATGTGATGTGATATCTAAATGCTTATACCAAACCTGAGACCCTTCCTATGGCATGAGATTTCATATACAACTCCTTCCCATTCCAATCCTGAGACCCTTCCTATAACATGAGATGTGATATCTCAATGCTTATACCAAACCTGAGACCCTTCCTATAGCATGAGATGTGATATCCAACTTCTTCCCATTCCAATCCTGAGACCCTTCCTATAACATGAGATGTGATGTCTCAATGCTTCTAATACCAAACCTGAGACCCTTCCTATAACATGAGATGGGATATCCAACTCCTTCCCATTCCAATCCTGAGACTCTTCCGATAGCAGAGATGTGATATCTCAATGCTTATACCAAACCTGAGACCCTTCCTATGGCCTGAGATGTCATATACAACTCCTTCCCATTCCAATCCTGAGACCGTTCCTATAGCATGAGATGTGATGTCTCAATGCTTCTAATACCAAACCTGAGATCCTTCCTATAACATGAGATGTGATATCCAACTCCTTCCCATTCCAATCCTGAGACCCTTATGATAGCATGAGATGTGATATCTCAATGCCTCTAATACCAAACCTGAGATACTTCCGATAGCATGAGATGTGATATCTCAAAGCTTCTAATACCAAACCTGAGATCCTTCCTATAACATGAGATGTGATTTCCAAATCCTTCCCCTTCCAAACCTGAGACCCTCCCTTTAGCATGAGATGTGATATCCAACTCCTTCCCATTCCAATCCTGAGAC
Source organism: Ambystoma mexicanum (assembly GCF_040938575.1). Taxonomy (NCBI): domain Eukaryota; kingdom Metazoa; phylum Chordata; class Amphibia; order Caudata; family Ambystomatidae; genus Ambystoma; species Ambystoma mexicanum. The sequence goes on along the minus strand of NC_090923.1, from coordinate 1,504,587,578 downwards.
CCTTCCGATAGCAGAGATGTGATATCTCAATGCTTATACCAAACCTGAGACCCTTCCTATGGCATGAAATGTCATATACAACTCCTTCCCATTCCAATCCTGAGACCCTTCCTATAGCATGAGATGTGATATCTCAATGCTTATACCAAAGCTGAGACCCTTCCTATAGCATGAGATGTGATATCCAACTTTTTCCCATTCCAATCCTGAGACCCTTCCTATAACATGAGATGTGATATCTCAATGCTTCTAATACCAAACCTGAGATCTTTCCTATAACATGAGATGTGATATCCAACTCCTTCCCATTCCAATCCTGAGACCCTTCCTATAGCATGAGATGTGATATCACAATGCTTATACATAACCTGAGACCGTTCCTATAGCTTGAGATGTGATATCCAACTCCTTCCCATTCCAATCCTGAGACCCTTCCTATAGCATGAGATGTGATATCTCAAGACCTCTAATACCAAACCTGAGATCGTTCCTCTAACATGAAATGTGATATCCAACTCCTTCCCCTTCCAAACCTGAGAGCCTTCCTATAGCATGAGATATGATAGCCAAGTCCTTCCAATTCCAATCCTGAGACCCTTCCTATAACATGAAATGTGATATCCAACTCCTTCCCATTCCAACCTGAGACCCTTCCTATAGCATGAGATGGGATATCTCAATGCTTATACCAAACCTGAGACCCTTCCTATGGCCTGAGATGTCATATACAACTCCTTCCCATTCCAATCCTGAGACCGTTCCTATAGCATGAGATGTGATGTCTCAATGCTTCTAATACCAAACCTGAGACTCTTCCTATAACATGAAATGTGATATCCATCTCCTTCCCTTTCCAAACCTGAGACCCTGTCTATAGCATGAGATGTCATATACAACTCCTTCCCATTCCAATCCTGAGACCCTTCCTATAGCACGAGATGTGATATCTCAATGCTTATACCAAACCTGAGACCCTTCCTATAGCATGAGATGTGATATCCAACTCCTTCCCATTCCAATCCTGAGACCCTTCCTATAGCCTGAGATGTGATATCTCAATGCCTCTGATACCAAACCTGAGATCCTTCCTCTAACATGAAATGTGATATCCAACTCCTTCCCTTTCCAAACCTGAGAGCCTATCTATAGCATGAGATGTGATATCCAAGTCCTTCCCATTCCAATCCTGAGACACTTCCGATAGCAGAGATGTGATATCTCAATGCTTATACCAAACCTGAGACCCTTCCTATAACATGAGATGTGATATCCAACTCCTTCCCGTTCCAAACCTGAGACCCTTCCTTTAGCATGAGATGTGATATCCAGCTCCTTCACATTCCAATCCTGAGACCCTTCCTATAGCATGAGATGTGATATCTCAATGCTTATACCAAACCTGAGACCCTTCCTATAGCTTGAGATGTGATATCCAACTTCTTCCCATTCCAATCCTGAGACCCTTCCTATAGCATGAGATGTGATATCTCAAGGCCTCTAATACCAAACCTGAGATCCTTCCTCTAACATAAAATATGATATATCCAACTCCTTCCCCTTCCAAACCTGAGAGCCTTCCTATAGCATGAGATAAGATATCCAAGTCCTTCCCATCCAATCCTGAGACCCTTCCTATAACATGAAATGTGATATCCAACTCCTTCCCATTCCAACCTGAGACCCTTCCTATAGCATGAGATGGGATATCCAACTCCTTCCAAATCCAAACTGATACCCTTCCGATAGCATGAGATGTGATATCCCAATGCTTCTACCAAACCTGAGACCCATACTATGGCATGAGATGTGATATCAAACTCCTTCCCATTCCAATCCTGAGACCCTACCTATAGCTTGAGATGTGATATCCAACTGCTTCCCATTCCAATTCTCAGACCCTTCCTATACCATGAGACTTGATATCTCAATGCTTCTAATACAAAACCTGCGACCCGTCCTATAACATGAGATGTGATATCCAAATCCTTCCCCTTCCAAACCTTAGACCCTTCCTTTATCATGAGATGTGATATCCAATTCTTTCCCATTCCAATCCTGAGACCCTTCCGATATCATGATATTTGTTATCTCAATGCTTCTAATATCAAACTTGAGACCCTCCCTATAGCATGAGATGTGACATCCAAGTCCTCCCCATTCCAATCCTGAGACTCTTCCTATAGCATGAGATGTGATATCTCAATGCTTCTAATACCAAACCTGAGACCCTTCCTATAACATGAGATGGGATATCCAACTCCTTCCCATTCCAATCCTGAGACCCTTCCGATAGCAGAGATGTGATATCTCAATGCTTATACCAAACCTGAGACCCTTCCTATGGCCTGATTTGTCATATACAACTCCTTCCCATTCCAATCCTGAGACCCTTCCTATAGCATGAGATGTGATATCTCAATGCTTATACCAAATCCGAGACCCTTCCTATAGCATGAGATGTGATATCCAACTCCTTCCCATTCCAATCCTGAGACCCTTCCTATAGCATGAGATGTGATGTCTCAATGCTTCTAATACCAAACCTGAGATCCTTCCTATAACATGAGATGTGATATCCAACCCCTTCCCATTCCAATCCTGAGACCCTTATGATAGCATGAGATGTGATATCTCAATGCCTCTAATACCAAACCTGAGATACTTCTGATAGCATGAGATGTGATATCTCAATGCTTCTAGTACCAAACCTGAGATCCTTCCTATAACATGAGATGTGATTTCCAAATCCTTCCACTTCCAAACCTGAGACCCTCCCTTTAGCATGAGATGTGATATCCAACTCCTTCCCATTCCAATCCTGAGACCCTTCTGATAGCATGAGATGTGATATTTCAATGCCTCTAATACCAAACCTGAGATCCTACCTCTAACATGAAATGTGATATCCATCTCCTTCCCTTTCCAAACCTGAGACCCTGCCTATAGCATGAGATGTGATATCAAAAGTCCTTCCCATTCCAATCCTGAGACCCTTCCTATAGCATGTGATGTGATATCTAAATGCTTATACCAAACCTGAGACCCTTCCTATGGCATGAGATGTCATATACAACTCCTTCCCATTCCAATCCTGAGACCCTTCCTATAACATGAGATGTGATATCTCAATGCTTATACCAAACCTGAGACCCTTCCTATAGCATGAGATGTGATATCCAACTTCTTCCCATTCCAATCCTGAGACCCTTCCTATAACATGAGATGTGATGTCTCAATGCTTCTAATACCAAACCTGAGACCCTTCCTATAACATGAGATGGGATATCCAACTCCTTCCCATTCCAATCCTGAGACTCTTCCGATAGCAGAGATGTGATATCTCAATGCTTATACCAAACCTGAGACCCTTCCTATGGCCTGAGATGTCATATACAACTCCTTCCCATTCCAATCCTGAGACCGTTCCTATAGCATGAGATGTGATGTCTCAATGCTTCTAATACCAAACCTGAGATCCTTCCTATAAGATGAGATGTGATATCCAACTCCTTCCCATTCCAATCCTGAGACCCTTATGATAGCATGAGATGTGATATCTCAATGCCTCTAATACCAAACCTGAGATACTTCCGATAGCATGAGATGTGATATCTCAAAGCTTCTAATACCAAACCTGAGATCCTTCCTATAACATGAGATGTGATTTCCAAATCCTTCCCCTTCCAAACCTGAGACCCTCCCTTTAGCATGAGATGTGATATCCAACTCCTTCCCATTCCAATCCTGAGACCCTTCCGATAGCAGAGATGTGATATCTCAATGCTTATACCAAACCTGAGACCCTTCCTATGGCATGAAATGTCATATACAACTCCTTCCCATTCCAATCCTGAGACCCTTCCTATAGCATGAGATGTGATATCTCAATGCTTATACCAAAGCTGAGACCCTTCCTATAGCATGAGATGTGATATCCAACTTTTTCCCATTCCAATCCTGAGACCCTTCCTATAACATGAGATGTGATATCTCAATGCTTCTAATACAAAACCTGAGATCTTTCCTATAACATGAGATGTGATATCCAACTCCTTCCCATTCCAATCCTGAGACCCTTCCTATAGCATGAGATGTGATATCACAATGCTTATACATAACCTGAGACCGTTCCTATAGCTTGAGATGTGATATCCAACTCCTTCCCATTCCAATCCTGAGACCCTTCCTATAGCATGAGATGTGATATCTCAAGACCTCTAATACCAAACCTGAGATCGTTCCTCTAACATGAAATGTGATATCCAACTCCTTCCCCTTCCAAACCTGAGAGCCTTCCTATAGCATGAGATATGATAGCCAAGTCCTTCCAATTCCAATCCTGAGACCCTTCCTATAACATGAAATGTGATATCCAACTCCTTCCCATTCCAACCTGAGACCCTTCCTATAGCATGAGATGGGATATCTCAATGCTTCTAATACCAAACCTGAGACTCTTCCTATAACATGAAATGTGATATCCATCTCCTTCCCTTTCCAAACCTGAGACCCTGTCTATAGCATGAGATGTCATATACAACTCCTTCCCATTCCAATCCTGAGACCCTTCCTATAGCACGAGATGTGATATCTCAATGCTTATACCAAACCTGAGACCCTTCCTATAGCATGAGATGTGATATCCAACTCCTTCCCATTCCAATCCTGAGACCCTTCCTATAGCCTGAGATGTGATATCTCAATGCCTCTGATACCAAACCTGAGATCCTTCCTCTAACATGAAATGTGATATCCAACTCCTTCCCTTTCCAAACCTGAGAGCCTATCTATAGCATGAGATGTGATATCCAAGTCCTTCCCATTCCAATCCTGAGACACTTCCGATAGCAGAGATGTGATATCTCAATGCTTATACCAAACCTGAGACCCTTCCTATAACATGAGATGTGATATCCAACTCCTTCCCGTTCCAAACCTGAGACCCTTCCTTTAGCATGAGATGTGATATCCAGCTCCTTCCCATTCCAATCCTGAGACACTTCCGATAGCATGAGATGTGATATCTCAATGCTTCTAATATCAAAACTGAGACCCTCCCTATAGCATGATATGTGATATCTAAGTCCTTCCCATTCCAATCCTGAGACCCTTCCTATAGCATGAGATGTGATATCTCAATGCTTCTACCAAACCTGAGACCCTTCCTTTAGCATGAGATGTGATAACCAACTCCTTCCCATTCCAATCCTGAGACCCTTCCTATAGCATGAGATGTGATATCTCAATACTTCTAATACCAAACCTGAGATCCTTCCGATAACATGAGATGTGATATCCAAATCCTTCCCCTTCCAAACCTGAGACCCTCCCTTTAGCATGAGATGTGATATCCAACTCCTTCCCATTCCAATCCTGAGACCCTTCTGATAGCATGAGATGTGATATCTCAATGCTTCTATACCAAACCTGAGATCCTTCCGATAGCATGAGATGTGATATCTCAATGCTTCTAATACCAAACCTGAGATCCTTCCTATAACATGAGATGTGATATCCAAATCCTTCCCCTTCCAAACCTGAGACCCTCCCTTTAGCATGAGATGTGATATCCAACTCCTTCCCATTCCAATCCTGAGACTCTTCTGATAGCATGAGATGTGATATCTCAATGCCTCTAATACCAAACCTGAGATCCTACCTCTAACATGAAATGTGATATCCAACTCTTTCCCCTTCCAAACCTGAGAGCCTTCCTATAGCATGAGATGTGATATCCAAGTCCTTCCCATTCCAATCCTGAGACCCTTCCTATAACATGAGATGTGATATCCAACTCCTTCCCATTCCAACCTGAGACCCTTCCTATAGCATGAGATGGGATATCCCAATGCTTCTACCAAACCTGAGACCCATACTATGGCATGAGATGTGATATCAAACTCCTTCCCCTTCCAAACCTTAGACCCTTCCTTTATCATGAGATGTGATATCCAACTCCTTCCCATTCCATCCCTGAGACCCTCCCGATATCATGAGATGTGATATCTCAATGCTTCTAATATCAAACTTGAGACCCTCCCTATAGCATGAGATGTGATATCCAAGTCCTTCCCATTCCAATCCTGAGACCCTTCCTATAGCATGAGATGTGATATCTCAATGCTTCTAATACCAAACCTGAGACCCTTCCTATAACATGAGATGGGAATATCCAACTCCTTCCCATTCCAATCCTGAGACCCTTCCGATAGCAGAGATGTGATATCTCAATGCTTATACCAAACGTGAGATCCTTCCTATAACATGAGATGTGATATCCAACTCCTTCCCATTCCAATCCTGAGACACTTCCTATAGCATGAGATGTGATATCTCACTGCTTATACCAAACCTGAGACCCTTCCTATAGCAAGAGATGTGATATCCAACTCCTTCCCATTCCAATCCTGAGACCCTTCCTATAGCATGAGATGTGATATCTCAATGCTTCTAATATCAAACTTGAGACCCTCCCTATAGCATGAGATGTGATATCCAAGTCCTTCCGATTCCAATCCTGAGACACTTCCTATAGCATGAGATGTGATATCTCAATGCTTCTAATACCAAACCTGAGACTCTTCCTATAACATGAGATGGGATATCCAACTCCTTCCCATTCCAATCCTGAGACCCTTCCGATAGCATGAGATGTGATGTCTCAATGCTTCTAATACCAAACCTGAGATCCTTCCTATAACATGAGATGTGATATCCAACTCCTTCCCATTCCAATCCTGAGACCCTTCCTATAGCATGAGATGTGATATCTCAATGCTTATACCAAACCTGAGACCCTTCCTATAGCATGAGATGTGATATCCAACTCCTTCCCATTCCAATCCTGAGACCCTTCCTATAGCATGAGATGTGATATCTCAATGCCTCTAATACCAAACCTGAGATCCTTCCTCTAACATGAAATGTGATATCGAACTCCTTCCCTTTCCAAACCTGAGAGCCTACCTATAGCATGAGATGTGATATCCAAGTCCTTCCCATTCCAATCCTTAGACCCTTCCTACAGCATGCAATATGATATCTCAATGATTCTAATAACAAACCTGAGACCCGTCCTATAACATGAGATGGGATATCCAACACCTTCCCATTCCAATCCTGAGACACTTCCGATAGCAGAGATGTGATATCTCAATGCTTATACCAAACCTGAGACCCTTCCTATAACATGAGATGTGATATCCAACTCCTTCCCGTTTCAAACCTGAGACCCTTCCTATAGCATATGTGATATCCAACTCCTTCCCATTCCAAACAAGAGACCCTTCCTATAGCAAGAATGTAATATCCAACTCCTTCCCATTCCAATCCTGAGACCATTCCTATAGCATGAGATGTGATATCTCAATGCTTCTAATACCAAACCTGAGATCCTTCCTATGACATGAGATGTGATATCCAATTCCTCCCCATTCCAAACCTGAGAACCTTCCTACAGCATGCGATGTGATATCTCAATGCTTCTAATACCAAACCTGAGACCAGTCCTATAACATGAGATTGGATATCCAACTCCTTCCCCTTCCAAACCTGAGACCCTTCCTATAGCATGAGATGTGATATCCAACTCCTTCCCATTCCAATCCTGAGACCCTTCCTATAGCCTGAGATGTGATATCTCAATGCCTCTAATACCAAACCTGAGATCCTTCCTCTAACATGAAATGTGATATCCAACTCCTTCCCTTTCCAAACCTGAGAGCCTATCTATAGCATGAGATGTGATATCCAAGTCCTTCCCATTCCAATCCTGAGACACTTCCGATAGCAGAGATGTGATATCTCAATGCTTATACCAAACCTGAGACCCTTCCTATAACATGAGATGTGATATCCAACTCCTTCCCGTTCCAAACCTGAGACCCTTCCTTTAGCATGAGATGTGATATCCAGCTCCTTCCCATTCCAATCCTGAGACACTTCCGATAGCATGAGATGTGATATCTCAATGCTTCTAATATCAAAACTGAGACCCTCCCTATAGCATGATATGTGATATCTAAGTCCTTCCCATTCCAATCCTGAGACCCTTCCTATAGCATGAGATGTGATATCTCAATGCTTCTACCAAACCTGAGACCCTTCCTTTAGCATGAGATGTGATAACCAACTCCTTCCCATTCCAATCCTGAGACCCTTCCTATAGCATGAGATGTGATATCTCAATACTTCTAATACCAAACCTGAGATCCTTCCGATAACATGAGATGTGATATCCAAATCCTTCCCCTTCCAAACCTGAGACCCTCCCTTTAGCATGAGATGTGATATCCAACTCCTTCCCATTCCAATCCTGAGACCCTTCTGATAGCATGAGATGTGATATCTCAATGCTTCTATACCAAACCTGAGATCCTTCCGATAGCATGAGATGTGATATCTCAATGCTTCTAATACCAAACCTGAGATCCTTCCTATAACATGAGATGTGATATCCAAATCCTTCCCCTTCCAAACCTGAGACCCTCCCTTTAGCATGAGATGTGATATCCAACTCCTTCCCATTCCAATCCTGAGACTCTTCTGATAGCATGAGATGTGATATCTCAATGCCTCTAATACCAAACCTGAGATCCTACCTCTAACATGAAATGTGATATCCAACTCTTTCCCCATCCAAACCTGAGAGCCTTCCTATAGCATGAGATGTGATATCCAAGTCCTTCCCATTCCAATCCTGAGACCCTTCCTATAACATGAGATGTGATATCCAACTCCTTCCCATTCCAACCTGAGACCCTTCCTATAGCATGAGATGGGATATCCAACTCCTTCCAAATCCAATCCTGATATCCTTCCGATAGCATGAGATGTGATATCCCAATGCTTCTACCAAACCTGAGACCCATACTATGGCATGAGATGTGATATCAAACTCCTTCCCCTTCCAAACCTTAGACCCTTCCTTTATCATGAGATGTGATATCCAACTCCTTCCCATTCCATCCCTGAGACCCTCCCGATATCATGAGATGTGATATCTCAATGCTTCTAATATCAAACTTGAGACCCTCCCTATAGCATGAGATGTGATATCCAAGTCCTTCCCATTCCAATCCTGAGACCCTTCCTATAGCATGAGATGTGATATCTCAATGCTTCTAATACCAAACCTGAGACCCTTCCTATAACATGAGATGGGAATATCCAACTCCTTCCCATTCCAATCCTGAGACCCTTCCGATAGCAGAGATGTGATATCTCAATGCTTATACCAAACGTGAGATCCTTCCTATAACATGAGATGTGATATCCAACTCCTTCCCATTCCAATCCTGAGACACTTCCTATAGCATGAGATGTGATATCTCACTGCTTATACCAAACCTGAGACCCTTCCTATAGCAAGAGATGTGATATCCAACTCCTTCCCATTCCAATCCTGAGACCCTTCCTATAGCATGAGATGTGATATCTCAATGCTTCTAATATCAAACTTGAGACCCTCCCTATAGCATGAGATGTGATATCCAAGTCCTTCCGATTCCAATCCTGAGACACTTCCTATAGCATGAGATGTGATATCTCAATGCTTCTAATACCAAACCTGAGACTCTTCCTATAACATGAGATGGGATATCCAACTCCTTCCCATTCCAATCCTGAGACCCTTCCGATAGCATGAGATGTGATGTCTCAATGCTTCTAATACCAAACCTGAGATCCTTCCTATAACATGAGATGTGATATCCAACTCCTTCCCATTCCAATCCTGAGACCCTTCCTATAGCATGAGATGTGATATCTCAATGCTTATACCAAACCTGAGACCCTTCCTATAGCATGAGATGTGATATCCAACTCCTTCCCATTCCAATCCTGAGACCCTTCCTATAGCATGAGATGTGATATCTCAATGCCTCTAATACCAAACCTGAGATCCTTCCTCTAACATGAAATGTGATATCGAACTCCTTCCCTTTCCAAACCTGAGAGCCTACCTATAGCATGAGATGTGATATCCAAGTCCTTCCCATTCCAATCTTTAGACCCTTCCTACAGCATGCAATATGATATCTCAATGATTCTAATAACAAACCTGAGACCCGTCCTATAACATGAGATGGGATATCCAACACCTTCCCATTCCAATCCTGAGACACTTCCGATAGCAGAGATGTGATATCTCAATGCTTATACCAAACCTGAGACCCTTCCTATAACATGAGATGTGATATCCAACTCCTTCCCGTTTCAAACCTGAGACCCTTCCTATAGCATATGTGATATCCAACTCCTTCCCATTCCAAACAAGAGACCCTTCCTATAGCAAGAATGTAATATCCAACTCCTTCCCATTCCAATCCTGAGACCATTCCTATAGCATGAGATGTGATATCTCAATGCTTCTAATACCAAACCTGAGATCCTTCCTATGACATGAGATGTGATATCCAATTCCTCCCCATTCCAAACCTGAGAACCTTCCTACAGCATGCGATGTGATATCTCAATGCTTCTAATACCAAACCTGAGACCAGTCCTATAACATGAGATTGGATATCCAACTCCTTCCCCTTCCAAACCTGAGACCCTTCCTATAGCATGAGATGTGATATCCAACTTCTTCCCATTCCAATCCTGAAACCCTTCCTATAACATGAGATGTGATGTCTCAATGCTTCTAATACCAAACCTGAGATCTTTCCTATAACATGAGATGTGATATCCAACTGCTTCCCATTCCAATCCTGAGACCCTTCCTATAGCATGAGATGTGCTATCTCAATGCTTATACCAAACCTGAGACCCTTCCTAAAGCTTGAGATGTGATATCCAACTCCTTACCATTCCAATCCTGAGACCCTTCCTATAACATGAAATGTGATATCCAACTCCTTCCCATTCCAACCTGAGACCCTTCCTATAGCATGAGATGGGATATCCAACTCCTTCCAAATCCAATACTGATACCCTTCCAATAGCATGAGATGTGATATCCCAATGCTTCTACCAAATCTGAGAACCATACTATGGCATGAGATGTGATATCAAACTCCTTCCCATTCCAATCCTGAGACTCTTCCTATAGCTTGAGATGTGATATCCAAATCCTTCCCATTCCAATTCTGAGACCCTTCCTATACCATGAGACTTGATATCTCAATGCTTCTAATACCAAACCTGAGACCCGTCCTATAACATGAGATGTGATATCCAAATCTTTCCCCTTCCGAACCTTAGACCCTTCCTTTATCATGAGATGTGATATCCAACTCCTTCCCATTCCAATCCTGAGACCCTTCCGATATCATGAGATTTGTTATCTCAATGCTTCTAATATCAAAATTGAGACCCGTCCTATAACATGAGATGTGATATCCAAATCTTTCCCCTTCCAAACCTTAGACCCTTCCTTTATCATGAGATGGGATATCCAACTCCTTCCCATTCCAATCCTGAGACCCTTCCGATAGCAGAGATGTGATATCTCAATGCTTATACCAATCCTGAGACCCTTCCTATGGCCTGAGATGTCATATACAACTCCTTCCCAATCCAATCCTGAGACCCTTCCTATATCATGAAATGTGATATCTCAATGCTTATACCAAACCTGAGACCCTTCCTATAGCATGAGATGTGATATCCAACTTCTTCCCATTCCAATCCTGAGACCCTTCCTATAACATGAGATGTGATGTCTCAATGCTTCTAATACCAAACCTGAGACCCTTCCTATAACATGAGATGGGATATCCAACTCCTTCCCATTCCAATCCTGAGACTCTTCCGATAGCAGAGATGTGATATCTCAATGCTTATACCAAACCTGAGACCCTTCCTATGGCCTGAGATGTCATATACAACTCCTTCCCATTCCAATCCTGAGACCGTTCCTATAGCATGAGATGTGATGTCTCAATGCTTCTAATACCAAACCTGAGATCCTTCCTATAACATGAGATGTGATATCCAACTCCTTCCCATTCCAATCCCGAGACCCTTATGATAGCATGAGATGTGATATCTCAATGCCTCTAATACCAAACCTGAGATACTTCCGATAGCATGAGATGTGATATCTCAAAGCTTCTAATACCAAACCTGAGATCCTTCCTATAACATGAGATGTGATTTCCAAATCCTTCCCCTTCCAAACCTGAGACCCTCCCTTTAGCATGAGATGTGATATCCAACTCCTTCCCATTCCAATCCTGAGACCCTTCCGATAGCAGAGATGTGATATCTCAATGCTTATACCAAACCTGAGACCCTTCCTATGGCATGAAATGTCATATACAACTCCTTCCCATTCCAATCCTGAGACCCTTCCTATAGCATGAGATGTGATATCTCAATGCTTATACCAAAGCTGAGACCCTTCCTATAGCATGAGATGTGATATCCAACTTTTTCCCATTCCAATCCTGAGACCCTTCCTATAACATGAGATGTGATATCTCAATGCTTCTAATACCAAACCTGAGATCTTTCCTATAACATGAGATGTGATATCCAACTCCTTCCCATTCCAATCCTGAGACCCTTCCTATAGCATGAGATGTGATATCACAATGCTTATACATAACCTCAGACCGTTCCTATAGCTTGAGATGTGCTATCCAACTCCTTCCCATTCCAATCCTGAGACCCTTCCTATAGCATGAGATGTGATATCTCAAGACCTCTAATACCAAACCGGAGATCGTTCCTCTAACATGAAATGTGATATCCAACTCCTTCCCCTTCCAAACCTGAGAGCCTTCCTATAGCATGAGATATGATAGCCAAGTCCTTCCAATTCCAATCCTGAGACCCTTCCTATAACATGAAATGTGATATCCAACTCCTTCCCATTCCAACCTGAGACCCTTCCTATAGCATGAGATGGGATATCTCAATGCTTCTAATACCAAACCTGAGACTCTTCCTATAACATGAAATGTGATATCCATCTCCTTCCCTTTCCAAACCTGAGACCCTGTCTATAGCATGAGATGTCATATACAACTCCTTCCCATTCCAATCCTGAGACCCTTCCTATAGCACGAGATGTGATATCTCAATGCTTATACCAAACCTGAGACCCTTCCTATAGCATGAGATGTGATATCCAACTCCTTCCCATTCCAATCCTGAGACCCTTCCTATAGCCTGAGATGTGATATCTCAATGCCTCTGATACCAAACCTGAGATCCTTCCTCTAACATGAAATGTGATATCCAACTCCTTCCCTTTCCAAACCTGAGAGCCTATCTATAGCATGAGATGTGATATCCAAGTCCTTCCCATTCCAATCCTGAGACACTTCCGATAGCAGAGATGTGATATCTCAATGCTTATACCAAACCTGAGACCCTTCCTATAACATGAGATGTGATATCCAACTCCTTCCCGTTCCAAACCTGAGACCCTTCCTTTAGCATGAGATGTTATTCCAGCTCCTTCCCATTCCAATCCTGAGACACTTCCGATAGCATGAGATGTGATATCTCAATGCTTCTAATATCAAAACTGAGACCCTCCCTATAGCATGATATGTGATATCTAAGTCCTTCCCATTCCAATCCTGAGACCCTTCCTATAGCATGAGATGTGATATCTCAATGCTTCTACCAAACCTGAGACCCTTCCTTTAGCATGAGATGTGATAACCAACTCCTTCCCATTCCAATCCTGAGACCCTTCCTATAGCATGAGATGTGATATCTCAATACTTCTAATACCAAACCTGAGATCCTTCCGATAACATGAGATGTGATATCCAAATCCTTCCCCTTCCAAACCTGAGACCCTCCCTTTAGCATGAGATGTGATATCCAACTCCTTCCCATTCCAATCCTGAGACCCTTCTGATAGCATGAGATGTGATATCTCAATGCTTCTATACCAAACCTGAGATCCTTCCGATAGCATGAGATGTGATATCTCAATGCTTCTAATACCAAACCTGAGATCCTTCCTATAACATGAGATGTGATATCCAACTCCTTCCCATTCCAATCCTGAGACTCTTCTGATAGCATGAGATGTGATATCTCAATGCCTCTAATACCAAACCTGAGATCCTACCTCTAACATGAAATGTGATATCCAACTCTTTCCCCTTCCAAACCTGAGAGCCTTCCTATAGCATGAGATGTGATATCCAAGTCCTTCCCATTCCAATCCTGAGACCCTTCCTATAACATGAGATGTGATATCCAACTCCTTCCCATTCCAACCTGAGACCCTTCCTATAGCATGAGATGGGATATCCAACTCCTTCCAAATCCAATCCTGATACCCTTCCGATAGCATGAGATGTGATATCCCAATGCTTCTACCAAACCTGAGACCCATACTATGGCATGAGATGTGATATCAAACTCCTTCCCCTTCCAAACCTTAGACCCTTCCTTTATCATGAGATGTGATATCCAACTCCTTCCCATTCCATCCCTGAGACCCTCCCGATAGCATGAGATGTGATATCTCAATGCTTCTAATATCAAACTTGAGACCCTCCCTATAGCATGAGATGTGATATCCAAGTCCTTCCCATTCCAATCCTGAGACCCTTCCTATAGCATGAGATGTGATATCTCAATGCTTCTAATACCAAACCTGAGACCCTTCCTATAACATGAGATGGGAATATCCAACTCCTTCCCATTCCAATCCTGAGACCCTTCCGATAGCAGAGATGTGATATCTCAATGCTTATACCAAACGTGAGATCCTTCCTATAACATGAGATGTGATATCCAACTCCTTCCCATTCCAATCCTGAGACACTTCCTATAGCATGAGATGTGATATCTCACTGCTTATACCAAACCTGAGACCCTTCCTATAGCAAGAGATGTGATATCCAACTCCTTCCCATTCCAATCCTGAGACCCTTCCTATAGCATGAGATGTGATATCTCAATGCTTCTAATATCAAACTTGAGACCCTCCCTATAGCATGAGATGTGATATCCAAGTCCTTCCGATTCCAATCCTGAGACACTTCCTATAGCATGAGATGTGATATCTCAATGCTTCTAATACCAAACCTGAGACTCTTCCTATAACATGAGATGGGATATCCAACTCCTTCCCATTCCAATCCTGAGACCCTTCCGATAGCATGAGATGTGATGTCTCAATGCTTCTAATACCAAACCTGAGATCCTTCCTATAACATGAGATGTGATATCCAACTCCTTCCCATTCCAATCCTGAGACCCTTCCTATAGCATGAGATGTGATATCTCAATGCTTATACCAAACCTGAGACCCTTCCTGTAGCATGAGATGTGATATCCAACTCCTTCCCATTCCAATCCTGAGACCCTTCCTATAGCATGAGATGTGATATCTCAATGCCTCTAATACCAAACCTGAGATCCTTCCTCTAACATGAAATGTGATATCGAACTCCTTCCCTTTCCAAACCTGAGAGCCTACCTATAGCATGAGATGTGATATCCAAGTCCTTCCCATTCCAATCTTTAGACCCTTCCTACAGCATGCAATATGATATCTCAATGATTCTAATAACAAACCTGAGACCCGTCCTATAACATGAGATGGGATATCCAACACCTTCCCATTCCAATCCTGAGACACTTCCGATAGCAGAGATGTGATATCTCAATGCTTATACCAAACCTGAGACCCTTCCTATAACATGAGATGTGATATCCAACTCCTTCCCGTTTCAAACCTGAGACCCTTCCTATAGCATATGTGATATCCAACTCCTTCCCATTCCAAACAAGAGACCCTTCCTATAGCAAGAATGTAATATCCAACTCCTTCCCATTCCAATCCTGAGACCATTCCTATAGCATGAGATGTGATATCTCAATGCTTCTAATACCAAACCTGAGATCCTTCCTATGACATGAGATGTGATATCCAATTCCTCCCCATTCCAAACCTGAGAACCTTCCTACAGCATGCGATGTGATATCTCAATGCTTCTAATACCAAACCTGAGACAAGTCCTATAACATGAGATTGGATATCCAACTCCTTCCCCTTCCAAACCTGAGACCCTTCCTATAGCATGAGATGTGATATCCAACTTCTTCCCATTCCAATCCTGAAACCCTTCCTATAACATGAGATGTGATGTCTCAATGCTTCTAATACCAAACCTGAGATCTTTCCTATAACATGAGATGTGATATCCAACTGCTTCCCATTCCAATCCTGAGACCCTTCCTATAGCATGAGATGTGCTATCTCAATGCTTATACCAAACCTGAGACCCTTCCTAAAGCTTGAGATGTGATATCCAACTCCTTCCCATTCCAATCCTGAGACCCTTCCTATAACATGAAATGTGATATCCAACTCCTTCCCATTCCAACCTGAGACCGTTCCTATAGCATGAGATGGGATATCCAACTCCTTCCAAATCCAATACTGATACCCTTCCAATAGCATGAGATGTGATATCCCAATGCTTCTACCAAATCTGAGAACCATACTATGGCATGAGATGTGATATCAAACTCCTTCCCATTCCAATCCTGAGACTCTTCCTATAGCTTGAGATGTGATATCCAAATCCTTCCCATTCCAATTCTGAGACCCTTCCTATACCATGAGACTTGATATCTCAATGCTTCTAATACCAAACCTGAGACCCGTCCTATAACATGAGATGTGATATCCAAATCTTTCCCCTTCCAAACCTTAGACCCTTCCTTTATCATGAGATGTGATATCCAACTCCTTCCCATTCCAATCCTGAGACCCTTCCAATATCATGAGATTTGTTATCTCAATGCTTCTAATATCAACATTGAGACCCGTCCTATAACATGAGATGTGATATCCAAATCTTTCCCCTTCCAAACCTTAGACCCTTCCTTTATCATGAGATGGGATATCCAACTCCTTCCCATTCCAATCCTGAGACCCTTCCGATAGCAGAGATGTGATATCTCAATGCTTATACCAATCCTGAGACCCTTCCTATGGCCTGAGATGTCATATACAACTCCTTCCCAATCCAATCCTGAGACCCTTCCTATATCATGAAATGTGATATCTCAATGCTTATACCAAATCTGAGACCCTTCCTATAGCATGAGATGTGATATCCAACTCCTTCCCATTCCAATCCTGAGACCCTTCCTATAGCATGAGATGTGATGTCTCAATGCTTCTAATACCAAACCTGAGATCCTTCCTATAACATGAGATGTGATATCCAACTCCTTCCCATTCCAATCCTGAGACCCTTCCTATAGCATGAGATGTGATGTCTCAATGCTTCTAATACCAAACCTGAGAACCTTCCTACAGCATGCGATGTGATATCTCAATGCTTCTAATACCAAACCTGAGACCAGTCCTATAACATGAGATTGGATATCCAACTCCTTCCCCTTCCAAACCTGAGACCCTTCCTATAGCATGAGATGTGATATCCAACTTCTTCCCATTCCAATCCTGAGACCCTTCCTATAACATGAGATGTGATGTCTCAATGCTTCTAATACCAAACCTGAGATCTTTCCTATAACATGAGAATTAATATCCAACTCCTTCCCATTCCAATCCTGAGACCCTTCCTATAGCATGAGATGTGCTATCGCAATGCTTATACCAAACCTGAGACCCTTCCTAAAGCTTGAGATGTGATATCCAACTCCTTCCCATTCCAATCCTGAGACCCTTCCTATAGCATGATATGTGATATCTCAATGCCTCTAATACCAAACCTGAGATCCTTCCTCTAACATGAGATGTGATATCCAAGTCCTTCCCATTCCAATCCTTAGACCCTTCCTACAGCATGCAATATGATATCTCAATGATTCTAATAACAAACCTGAGACCCGTCCTATAACATGAGATGGGATATCCAACACCTTCCCATTCCAATCCTGAGACACTTCCGATAGCAGAGATGTGATATCTCAATGCTTATAACAAACCTGAGACCCTTCCTATAACATGAGATGTGATATCTCAATGCTTATACCAAACCTGAGACCCTTCCTATAACATGAGATGTGATATCCAACTCCTTCCCATTCCAATCCCGAGACCCTTCCTATAGCATGAGATGTGATATCTCAATGCTTATACCAAACCTGAGACCCTTCCTATAGCATGAGATGTGATATCCAACTCCTTCCCATTCCAATCCTGAGACCCTTCCTATAGCATGAGATGTGATATCTCAATGCCTCTAATACCAAACCTGAGATCCTTCCTCTAACATGAAATGTGATATCGAACTCCTTCCCTTTCCAAACCTGAGAGCCTACCTATAGCATGAGATGTGATATCCAAGTCCTTCCCATTCCAATCTTTAGACCCTTCCTACAGCATGCAATATGATATCTCAATGATTCTAATAACAAACCTGAGACCCGTCCTATAACATGAGATGGGATATCCAACACCTTCCCATTCCAATCCTGAGACACTTCCGATAGCAGAGATGTGATATCTCAATGCTTATACCAAACCTGAGACCCTTCCTATAACATGAGATGTGATATCCAACTCCTTCCCGTTTCAAACCTGAGACCCTTCCTATAGCATATGTGATATCCAACTCCTTCCCATTCCAAACAAGAGACCCTTCCTATAGCAAGAATGTAATATCCAACTCCTTCCCATTCCAATCCTGAGACCATTCCTATAGCATGAGATGTGATATCTCAATGCTTCTAATACCAAACCTGAGATCCTTCCTATGACATGAGATGTGATATCCAATTCCTCCCCATTCCAAACCTGAGAACCTTCCTACAGCATGCGATGTGATATCTCAATGCTTCTAATACCAAACCTGAGACCAGTCCTATAACATGAGATTGGATATCCAACTCCTTCCCCTTCCAAACCTGAGACCCTTCCTATAGCATGAGATGTGATATCCAACTTCTGAGACCCTTCCTATAACATGAGATGTGATGTCTCAATGCTTCTAATACCAAACCTGAGATCTTTCCTATAACATGAGATGTAATATCCAACTCCTTCCCATTCCAATCCTGAGACCCTTCCTATAGCATGAGATGTGCTATCGCAATGCTTATACCAAATCTGAGACCCTTCCTAAAGCTTGAGATGTGATATCCAACTCCTTCCCATTCCAATCCTGAGACCCTTCCTATAGCATGATATGTGATATCTCAATGCCTCTAATACCAAACCTGAGATCCTTCCTCTAACATGAGATGTGATATCCAAGTCCTTCCCATTCCAATCCTTAGACCCTTCCTACAGCATGCAATATGATATCTCAATGATTCTAATAACAAACCTGAGACCCGTCCTATAACATGAGATGGGATATCCAACACCTTCCCATTCCAATCCTGAGACACTTCCGATAGCAGAGATGTGATATCTCAATGCTTATAACAAACCTGAGACCCTTCCTATAACATGAGATGTGATATCTCAATGCTTATACCAAACCTGAGACCCTTCCTATAACATGAGATGTGATATCCAACTCCTTCCCATTCCAATCCCGAGACCCTTCCTATAGCATGAGATGTGATATCTCAATGCTTATACCAAACCTGAGACCCTTCCTATAGCATGAGATGTGATATCCAACTCCTTCCCATTCCAATCCTGAGACCCTTCCTATAGCATGAGATGTGATATCTCAATGCCTCTAATACCAAACCTGAGATCCTTCCTCTAACATGAAATGTGATATCGAACTCCTTCCCTTTCCAAACCTGAGAGCCTACCTATAGCATGAGATGTGATATCCAAGTCCTTCCCATTCCAATCTTTAGACCCTTCCTACAGCATGCAATATGATATCTCAATGATTCTAATAACAAACCTGAGACCCGTCCTATAACATGAGATGGGATATCCAACACCTTCCCATTCCAATCCTGAGACACTTCCGATAGCAGAGATGTGATATCTCAATGCTTATACCAAACCTGAGACCCTTCCTATAACATGAGATGTGATATCCAACTCCTTCCCGTTTCAAACCCTGAGACCCTTCCTATAGCATATGTGATATCCAACTCCTTCCCATTCCAAACAAGAGACCCTTCCTATAGCAAGAATGTAATATCTCAATGCTTCTAATACCAAACCTGAGATCCTTCCTATGACATGAGATGTGATATCCAATTCCTCCCCATTCCAAACCTGAGAACCTTCCTACAGCATGCGATGTGATATCTCAATGCTTCTAATACCAAACCTGAGACCAGTCCTATAACATGAGATTGGATATCCAACTCCTTCCCCTTCCAAACCTGAGACCCTTCCTATAGCATGAGATGTGATATCCAACTTCTTCCCATTCCAATCCTGAAACCCTTCCTATAACATGAGATGTGATGTCTCAATGCTTCTAATACCAAACCTGAGATCTTTCCTATAACATGAGATGTGATATCCAACTGCTTCCCATTCCAATCCTGAGACCCTTCCTATAGCATGAGATGTGCTATCTCAATGCTTATACCAAACCTGAGACCCTTCCTAAAGCTTGAGATGTGATATCCAACTCCTTCCCATTCCAATCCTGAGACCCTTCCTATAACATGAAATGTGATATCCAACTCCTTCCCATTCCAACCTGAGACCCTTCCTATAGCATGAGATGGGATATCCAACTCCTTCCAAATCCAATACTGATACCCTTCCAATAGCATGAGATGTGATATCCCAATGCTTCTACCAAATCTGAGAACCATACTATGGCATGAGATGTGATATCAAACTCCTTCCCATTCCAATCCTGAGACTCTTCCTATAGCTTGAGATGTGATATCCAAATCCTTCCCATTCCAATTCTGAGACCCTTCCTATACCATGAGACTTGATATCTCAATGCTTCTAATACCAAACCTGAGACCCGTCCTATAACATGAGATGTGATATCCAAATCTTTCCCCTTCCAAACCTTAGACCCTTCCTTTATCATGAGATGTGATATCCAACTCCTTCCCATTCCAATCCTGAGACCCTTCCGATATCATGAGATTTGTTATCTCAATGCTTCTAATATCAAAATTGAGACCCGTCCTATAACATGAGATGTGATATCCAAATCTTTCCCCTTCCAAACCTTAGACCCTTCCTTTATCATGAGATGGGATATCCAACTCCTTCCCATTCCAATCCTGAGACCCTTCCGATAGCAGAGATGTGATATCTCAATGCTTATACCAATCCTGAGACCCTTCCTATGGCCTGAGATGTCATATACAACTCCTTCCCAATCCAATCCTGAGACCCTTCCTATATCATGAAATGTGATATCTCAATGCTTATACCAAATCTGAGACCCTTCCTATAGCATGAGATGTGATATCCAACTCCTTCCCATTCCAATCCTGAGACCCTTCCTATAGCATGAGATGTGATGTCTCAATGCTTCTAATACCAAACCTGAGATCCTTCCTATAACATGAGATGTGATATCCAACTCCTTCCCATTCCAATCCTGAGACCCTTCCTATAGCATGAGATGTGATGTCTCAATGCTTCTAATACCAAACCTGAGAACCTTCCTACAGCATGCGATGTGATATCTCAATGCTTCTAATACCAAACCTGAGACCAGTCCTATAACATGAGATTGGATATCCAACTCCTTCCCCTTCCAAACCTGAGACCCTTCCTATAGCATGAGATGTGATATCCAACTTCTTCCCATTCCAATCCTGAGACCCTTCCTATAACATGAGATGTGATGTCTCAATGCTTCTAATACCAAACCTGAGATCTTTCCTATAACATGAGATGTAATATCCAACTCCTTCCCATTCCAATCCTGAGACCCTTCCTATAGCATGAGATGTGCTATCGCAATGCTTATACCAAACCTGAGACCCTTCCTAAAGCTTGAGATGTGATATCCAACTCCTTCCCATTCCAATCCTGAGACCCTTCCTATAGCATGATATGTGATATCTCAATGCCTCTAATACCAAACCTGAGATCCTTCCTCTAACATGAGATGTGATATCCAAGTCCTTCCCATTCCAATCCTTAGACCCTTCCTACAGCATGCAATATGATATCTCAATGATTCTAATAACAAACCTGAGACCCGTCCTATAACATGAGATGGGATATCCAACACCTTCCCATTCCAATCCTGAGACACTTCCGATAGCAGAGATGTGATATCTCAATGCTTATAACAAACCTGAGACCCTTCCTATAACATGAGATGTGATATCCAACTCCTTCCCGTTTCAAACCTGAGACCCTTCCTATAGCATATGTGATATCCAACTCCTTCCCATTCCAAACCTGAGAACCTTCCTACAGCATGCGATGTGATATCTCAATGCTTCTAATACCAAACCTGAGACCAGTCCTATAACATGAGATTGGATATCCAACTCCTTCCCCTTCCAAACCTGAGAAACCTTCCTATAGCATGAGATGTGATATCCAACTTCTTCCCATTCCAATCCTGAGACCCTTCCTATAACATGAGATGTGATGTCTCAATGCTTCTAATACCAAACCTGAGATCTTTCCTATAACATGAGATGTGATATCCAACTCCTTCCCATTCCAATCCTGAGACCCTTCTGATAGCATGAGATGTGATATTTCAATGTCTCTAATACCAAACCTGAGATCCTACCTCTAACATGAAATGTGATATCCATCTCCTTCCCTTTCCAAACCTGAGACCCTGCCTATAGCATGAGATGTGATATCCAAGTCCTTTCCATTCCAATCCTGAGACCCTTCCTATAGCATGTGATGTGATATCTCAATGCTTATACCAAACCTGAGACCCTTCCTATGGCATGAGATGTCATATACAACTCCTTCCCATTCCAAACCTGAGACCCTTCCTATAGCATGAGATGTGATATCTCAATGCTTATACCAAACCTGAGACCCTTCCTATAGCATGAGATGTGATATCCAACTTCTTCCCATTCCAATCCTGAGACCCTTCCTATAACATGAGATGTTATGTCGCAATGCTTCTAATACCAAACCTGAGATCTTCCCTATAACATGAGATGTGATATCCAACTCCTTCCCATTCCAATCCTGAGACCCTTCCTATAGCATGAGATGTGATATCACAATGCTTATACCAAACCTGAGACCGTTCCTATAGCTTGAGATGTGATATCCAACTCCTTCCCATTCCAATCCTGAGACCCTTCCTATAGCATGAGATGTGATATCTCAAGGCCTCTATTACCAAACCTGAGATCGTTCCTCTAACATGAAATGTGATATCCAACTCCTTCCCCTTCCAAACCTGAGAGCCTTCCTATAGCATGAGATATGATAGCCAAGTCCTTCCAATTCCAATCCTGAGACCCTTCCTATAACATGAGATGGGATATCCAACTCATTCCCATTCCAATCCTGAGACCCTTCCGATAGCAGAGATGTGATATCTCAATGCTTATACCAAACCTGAGACCCTTCCTATGGCCTGAGATGTCATATACAACTCCTTCCCATTCCAATCCTGAGACCCTTCCTATAGCATGAGATGTGATATCTCAATGCTTATACCAAATCTGAGACCCTTCCTATAGCATGAGATGTGATATCCAACTCCTTCCCATTCCAATCCTGAGACCCTTCCTATAGCATGAGATGTGATGTCTCAATGCTTCTAATACCAAACCTGAGATCCTTCCTATAACATGAGATGTGATATCCAACTCCTTCCCATTCCAATCCTGAGACCCTTATGATAGCATGAGATGTGATATCTCAATGCCTCTAATACCAAACCTGAGATACTTCCGATAGCA
This sequence comes from Ambystoma mexicanum, assembly GCF_040938575.1. Taxonomy (NCBI): domain Eukaryota; kingdom Metazoa; phylum Chordata; class Amphibia; order Caudata; family Ambystomatidae; genus Ambystoma; species Ambystoma mexicanum. The sequence goes on along the minus strand of NC_090923.1, from coordinate 1,504,563,872 downwards.
TGATATGTGATATCTCAATGCTTCTAATACCAAACCTGAGATCCTTCCTATAACATGAGATGTGATTTCCAAATCCTCCCCCTTCCAAACCTGAGACCCTCCCTTTAGCATGAGATGTGATATCCAACTCCTTCCCATTCCAATCCTGAGACCCTTCTGATAGCATGAGATGTGATATCTCAATGCTTCTAATACCAAACCTGAGATCCTTCCTATAACATGAGATGTGATTTCCAAATCCTCCCCCTTCCAAACCTGAGACCCTCCCTTTAGCATGAGATGTGAGATCCAAGTCCTTCCCATTCCAATCCTGAGACCCTTCCTATAGCATGTGATGTGATATCTCAATGCTTATACCAAACCTGAGACCCTTCCTATGGCATGAGATGTCATATACAACTCCTTCCCATTCCAATCCTGAGACCCTTCCTATAGCATGAGATGTGATATCTCAATGCTTATACCAAACCTGAGACCCTTCCTATAGCATGAGATGTGATATCCAACTTCTTCCCATTCCAATCCTGAGACCCTTCCTATAACATGAGATGTGATGTCTCAATGCTTCTAATACCAAAGCTGAGATCTTTCCTATAACATGAGATGTGATATCCAACTCCTTCCGATTCCAATCCTGAGACCCTTCCTATAGCATGAGATGTGATATCACAATGCTTATACCAAACCTGAGACCGTTCCTATAGCTTGAGATGTGATATCCAACTCCTTCCCATTCCAATCCTGAGACCCTTCCTATAGCATGAGATGTGATATCTCAAGGCCACTAATACCAAACCTGAGATCCTTCCTCTAACATGAAATGTGATATCCAACTCCTTCCCCTTCCAAACCTGAGAGCCTTCCTATAGCATGAGATATGATATCCAAGTCCTTCCCATTCCAATCCTGAGACCCTTCCTAGAAACATGAAATGTGATATCCTACTCCTTCCCATTCCAACCTGGGACCCTTCCTATATCATGAGATGGGATATCTCAATGCTTCTAATACCAAACCCGAGACCCTTCCTATAACATGAGATGGGAATATCCAACTCCTTCCCATTCCAATCCTGAGACCCTTCCGATAGCAGAGATGTGATATCTCAATGCTTATACCAAACCTGAGATCCTTCCTATAACATGAGATGTGATATCCAACTCCTTCCCATTCCAATCCTGAGACACTTCCTATAGCATGGGATGTGATATCTCACTGCTTATACCAAACCTGAGACCCTTCCTATAGAATGAGATGTGATATCCAACTCCTTCCCATTCCAATCCTGAGACCCTCCCTATAGCATGAGATGTGATATCTCAATGCTTCTAATATCAAACTTGAGACCCTCCCTATAGCATGAGATGTGATACCCAAGTCCTTCCCATTCCAATCCTGAGACACTTCCTATAGCATGAGATGTGATATCTCAATGCTTCTAATACCAAACCTGAGACTCTTCCTATAACATGAGATGGGATATCCAACTCCTTCCCATTCCAATCCTGAGACCCTTCCAATAGCAGAGATGTGATATCTCAATGCTTATACCAAACCTAAGACCCTTCCTATGGCATGAGATGTGATATCCAACTCCTTCCCATTCCAATCCCGAGACCCTTCCTATAACATGAGATGTGATATCTCGATGCTTATACCAAATCTGAGACCCTTCCTATAGCATGAGATGTGATATCCAACTCCTTCCCATTCCAATCCTGAGGCCCTTCCTATAGCATGAGATGTGATGTCTCAATGCTTCTAATACCAAACCTGAGATCCTTCCTATAACATGAGATGAGATATCCAACTCCTTCCCATTCCAATCCTGAGACCCTTCCTATAGCATGAGATGTGATGTCTCAATGCTTCTAATACCAAACCTGAGAACCTTCCTACAGCATGCGATGTGATATCTCAATGCTTCTAATACCAAACCTGAGACCAGTCCTATAACATGAGATTGGATATCCAACTCCTTCCCCTTCCAAACCTGAGACCCTTCCTATAGCATGAGATGTGATATCCAACTTCTTCCCATTCCAATCCTGAGACCCTTCCTATAACATGAGATGTGATGTCTCAATGCTTCTAATACCAAACCTGAGATCTTTCCTATAACATGAGATGTAATATCCAACTCCTTCCCATTCCAATCCTGAGACCCTTCCTATAGCATGAGATGTGCTATCTCAATGCTTATACCAAACCTGAGACCCTTCCTAAAGCTTGAGATGTGATATCCAACTCCTTCCCATTCCAATCCAGAGACCCTTCCTTTAGCATGATATGTGATATCTCAATGCATCTAATACCAAACCTGAGATCCTTCCTCTAACATGAAATGTGATATCGAACTCCTTCCCTTTCCAAACCTGAGAGCCTACCTATAGCATGAGATGTGATATCCAAGTCCTTCCCATTCCAATCCTTAGACCCTTCCTACAGCATGCAATATGATATCTCAATGATTCTAATAACAAACCTGAGACCCGTCCTATAACATGAGATGTGATATCCAACTCCTTCCGGTTTCAAACCTGAGACCCTTCCTATAACATGAGATGTGATATCCAACTCCTTCCCGTTTCAAACCTGAGACCCTTCCTATAGCATATGTGATATCCAACTCCTTCCCATTCCAAACATGAGACCCTTCCTATAGCAAGAATGTAATATCCAACTCCTTCCCATTCCAATCCTGAGACCATTCCTATAGCATGAGATGTGATATCTCAATGCTTCTAATACCAAACCTGAGATCCTTCCTATGACATGAGATGTGATATCCAATTCCTCCCCATTCCAAACCTGAGAACCTTCCTACAGCATGCGATGTGATATCTCAATGCTTCTAATACCAAACCTGAGACCAGTCCTATAACATGAGATTGGATATCCAACTCCTTCCCCTTCCAAACCTGAGACCCTTCCTATAGCATGAGATGTGATATCCAACTTCTTCTCATTCCAATCCTGAGACCCTTCCTATAACATGAGATGTGATGTCTCAATGCTTCTAATACCAAACCTGAGATCTTTCCTATAACATGAGATGTGATATCCAACTCCTTCCCATTCCAATCCTGAGACCCTTCCTATAGCATGAGATGTGCTATCTCAATGCTTATACCAAACCTGAGACCCTTCCTAAAGCTTGAGATGTGATATCCAACTCCTTCCCATTCCAATCCTGAGACCCTTCCTATAACATGAAATGTGATATCCAACTCCTTCCCATTCCAACCTGAGACCCTTCCTATAGCATGAGATGGGATATCCAACTCCTTCCAAATCCAATACTGATACCCTTCCAATGGCATGAGATGTGATATCCCAATGCTTCTACCAAACCTGAGAACCATACTATGGCATGAGATGTGATATCAAACTCCTTCCCATTCCAATCCTGAGACTCTTCCTATAGCTTGAGATGTGATATCCGAAATCCTTCCCATTCCAATTCTGAGACCCTTCCTATACCATGAGACTTGATATCTCAATGCTTCTAATAACAAACCTGAGACCCGTCCTATAACATGAGATGTGATATCCAAATCTTTCCCCTTCCAAACCTTAGACCCTTCCTTTATCATGAGATGTGATATCCAACTCCTTCCCATTCCAATCCTGAGACCCTTACGATATCATGAGATTTGTTATCTCAATGCTTCTAATATCAAAATTGAGACCCGCCTATAACATGAGATGTGATATCCAAATCTTTCCCCTTCCAAACCTTAGACCCTTCCTTTATCATGAGATGGGATATCCAACTCCTTCCCATTCCAATCCTGAGACCCTTCCGATAGCAGAGATGTGATATCTCAATGCTTATACCAATCCTGAGACCCTTCCTATGGCCTGAGATGTCATATACAACTCCTTCCCAATCCAATCCTGAGACCCTTCCTATAGCATGAGATGTGATATCTCAATGCTTATACCAAATCTGAGACCCTTCCCATAGCATGAGATGTGATATCCAACTCCTTCCCATTCCAATCCTGAGACCCTTCCTATAGCATGAGATGTGATGTCTCAATGCTTCTAATACCAAACCTGAGATCCTTCCTATAACATGAGATGTGATATCCAACTCCTTCCCATTCCAATCCTGAGACCCTTCCTATAGCATGAGATGTGATGTCTCAATGCTTCTAATACCAAACCTGAGAACCTTCCTACAGCATGCGATGTGATATCTCAATGCTTCTAATACCAAACCTGAGACCAGTCCTATAACATGAGATTGGATATCCAACTCCTTCCCCTTCCAAACCTGAGACCCTTCCTATAGCATGAGATGTGATATCCAACTTCTTCCCATTCCAATCCTGAGACCCTTCCTATAACATGAGATGTGATGTCTCAATGCTTCTAATACCAAACCTGAGAACTTTCCTATAACATGAGATGTAATATCCAACTCCTTCCCATTCCAATCCTGAGACCCTTCCTATAGCATGAGATGTGCTATCTCAATGCTTATACCAAACCTGAGACCCTTCCTAAAGCTTGAGATGTGATATCTCAATGCTTCTAATATCAAACTTGAGACCCTCCCTATAGCATGAGATGTGATACCCAAGTCCTTCCCATTCCAATCCTGAGACACTTCCTATAGCATGAGATGTGATACCTCAATGCTTCTAATATCAAACTTGAGACCCTCCCTATAGCATGAGATGTGATACCCAAGTCCTTCCCATTCCAATCCTGAGACACTTCCTATAGCATGAGATGTGATATCTCAATGCTTCTAATACCAAACCTGAGATCTTTCCTATAACATGAGATGTAATATCCAACTCCTTCCCATTCCAATCCTGAGACCCTTCCTATAGCATGAGATGTGCTATCTCAATGCTTATACCAAACCTGAGACCCTTCCTAAAGCTTGAGATGTGATATCCAACTCCTTCCCATTCCAATCCTGAGACCCTTCCTATAGCATGAGATGTGATATCTCAATGCTTCTAATATCAAACTTGAGACCCTCCCTATAGCATGAGATGTGATACCCAAGTCCTTCCCATTCCAATCCTGAGACACTTCCTATAGCATGAGATGTGATATCTCAATGCTTATACCAAACCTGAGACCCTTCCTATAGCATGAGATGTGATATCCAACTCCTTCCCATTCCAATCCTGAGACCCTTCCTATAACATGAGATGTGATGTCTCAATGCTTCTAATACCAAACCTGAGATCTTTCCTATAACATGAGATGTAATATCCAACTCCTTCCCATTCCAATCCTGAGACCCGTTCTATAGCATGAGATGTGATATCTCAATGCTTCTAATATCAAACTTGAGACCCTCCCTATAGCATGAGATGTGATACCCAAGTCCTTCCCATTCCAATCCTGAGACACTTCCTATAGCATGAGATGTGATATCTCAATGCTTATACCAAACCTGAGACCCTTCCTAAAGCTTGAGATGTGATATCCAACTCCTTCCCATTCCAATCCTGAGACCCGTTCTATAGCATGAGATGTGATATCTCAATGCTTCTAATATCAAACTTGAGACCCTCCCTATAGCATGAGATGTGATACCCAAGTCCTTCCCATTCCAATCCTGAGACACTTCCTATAGCATGAGATGTGATATCTCAATGCTTATACCAAACCTGAGACCCTTCCTATAGCATGAGATGTGATATCCAACTCCTTCCCATTCCAATCCTGAGACCCTTCCTATAGCATGAGATGTGATGTCTCAATGCTTCTAATACCAAACCTGAGATCCTTCCTATAACATGAGATGTGATATCCAACTCCTTCCCATTCCAATCCCGAGACCCTTCCTATAGCATGAGATGTGATATCTCGATGCTTATACCAAACCTGAGACCCTTCCTATAGCATGAGATGTGATATCCAACTCCTTCCCATTCCAATCCTGAGACCCTTCCTATAGCATGAGATGTGATATCTCAATGCCTCTAATACCAAACCTGAGATCCTTCCTCTAACATGAAATGTGATATCCAACTCCTTCCCTTTTTCCAAACCTGAGAGCCTACCTATAGCATGAGATGTGATATCCAAGTCCTTCCCATTCCAATCCTTAGACCCTTCCTACAGCATGCAATATGATATCTCAATGATTCTAATAACAAACCTGAGACCCATCCTATAACATGAGATGGGATATCCAACTCCTTCCCATTCCAATCCTGAGACACTTCCGATAGCAGAGATGTGATATCTCAATGCTTATACCAAACCTGAGACCCTTCCTATAACATGAGATGTGATATACAACTCCTTCCCGGCCCAAACCTGAGACCCTTCCTATAGCATATGTGATATCCAACTCCTTCCCATTCCAAACATGAGACCCTTCCTATAGCAAGAATGTAATATCCAACTCCTTCCCATTCCAATCCTGAGACCATTCCTATAGCATGAGATGTGATATCTCAATGCTTCTAATACCAAACCTGAGATCCTTCCTATGACATGAGATGTGATATCCAATTCCTCCCCATTCCAAACCTGAGAACCTTCCTACAGCATGCGATGTGATATCTCAATGCTTCTAATACCAAACCCGAGACCAGTCCTATAACATGAGATTGGATATCCAACTCCTTACCCTTCCAAACCTGAGACCCTTCCTATAGCATGAGATGTGATATCCAACTTCTTCCCATTCCACTCCTGAGACCCTTCCTATAACATGAGATGTGATGTCTCAATGCTTCTAATACCAAACCTGAGATCTTTCCTATAACATGAGATGTGATATCCAACTCCTTCCCATTCCAATCCTGAGACCCTTCCTATAGCATGAGATGTGATATCTCAATGCTTATACCAAACCTGAGACCCTTCCTATAGCTTGAGATGTGATATCAACTCCTTCCCATTCCAATCCTGAGACCCTTCCTATAGCATGAGATGTGATATCTCAAGGCCTCTAATACCAAACCTGAGATCCTTCCTCTAACATGAAATGTGATATCCAACTCCTTCCCCTTCCAAACCTGAGAGCCTTCCTATAGCATGAGATATGATATCCAAGTCCTTCCCATCCAATCCTGAGACCCTTCCTATAACATGAAATGTGATATCCAACTCCTTCCCATTCCAACCTGAGACCCTTCCTATAGCATGAGATGGGATATCCAACTCCTTCCAAATCCAATACTGATACCCTTCCGATAGCATGAGATGTGATATCCCAATGCTTCTACCAAACCTGAGACCCATACTATGGCATGAGATTTGATATCAAACTCCTTCCCATTCCAATCCTGAGACCCTACCTATAGCTTGAGATGTGATATCCAACTCCTTCCCATTCCAATTCTGAGACCCTTCCTATACCATGAGACTTGATATCTCAATGCTTCTAATACAAAACCTGAGACCCGTCCTATAACATGAGATGTGATATCCAAATCCTTCCCCTTCCAAACCTTAGACCCTTCCTTTATCATGAGATGTGATATCCAATTCCTTCCCATTCCAATCCTGAGACCCTTCCGATATCATGAGATTTGTTATCTCAATGCTTCTAATATCAAACTTGAGACCCTCCCTATAGCATGAGATGTGACATCCAAGTCCTCCCCATTCCAATCCTGAGACTCTTCCTATAGCATGAGATGTGATATCTCAATGCTTCTAATACCAAACCTGAGACCCTTCCTATAACATGAGATGGGATATCCAACTCCTTCCCATTCCAATCCTGAGACCCTTCCGATAGCAGAGATGTGATATCTCAATGCTTATACCAAACCTGAGACCCTTCCTATGGCCTGATTTGTCATATACAACTCCTTCCCATTCCAATCCTGAGACCCTTCCTATAGCATGAGATGTGATATCTCAATGCTTATACCAAATCCGAGACCCTTCCTATAGCATGAGATGTGATATCCAACTCCTTCCCATTCCAATCCTGAGACCCTTCCTATAGCATGAGATGTGATGTCTCAATGCTTCTAATACAAACCTGAGATCCTTCCTATAACATGAGATGTGATATCCAACCCCTTCCCATTCCAATCCTGAGACCCTTATGATAGCATGAGATGTGATATCTCAATGCCTCTAATACCAAACCTGAGATACTTCTGATAGCATGAGATGTGATATCTCAATGCTTCTAGTACCAAACCTGAGATCCTTCCTATAACATGAGATGTGATTTCCAAAATCCTTCCACTTCCAAACCTGTGACCCTCCCTTTAGCATGAGATGTGATATCCAACTCCTTCCCATTCCAATCCTGAGACCCTTCTGATAGCATGAGATGTGATATTTCAATGCCTCTAATACCAAACCTGAGATCCTACCTCTAACATGAAATGTGATATCCATCTCCTTCCCTTTCCAAACCTGAGACCCTGCCTATAGCATGAGATGGGATATCAAAAGTCCTTCCCATTCCAATCCTGAGACCCTTCCTATAGCATGTGATGTGATATCTCAATGCTTATACCAAACCTGAGACCCTTCCTATAGCATGAGATGTGATATCCAACTCCTTCCCATTCCAATCCTGAGACACTTCCTATAGCATGAGATGTGATATCTCACTGCTTATACCAAACCTGAGACCCTTCCTATAGCATGAGATGTGATATCCAACTCCTTCCCATTCCAATCCTGAGACCCTTCCTATAGCATGAGATGTGATATCTCAATGCTTCTAATATCAAACTTGAGACCCTCCCTATAGCATGAGATGTGATATCCAAGTCCTTCCGATTCCAATCCTGAGACACTTCCTATAGCATGAGATGTGATATCTCAATGCTTCTAATACCAAACCTGAGACTCTTCCTATAACATGAGATGGGATATCCAACTCCTTCCCATTCCAATCCTGAGACCCTTCCGATAGCATGAGATGTGATGTCTCAATGCTTCTAATACCAAACCTGAGATCCTTCCTATAACATGAGATGTGATATCCAACTCCTTCCCATTCCAATCCTGAGACCCTTCCTATAGCATGAGATGTGATATCTCAATGCTTATACCAAACCTGAGACCCTTCCTATAGCATGAGATGTGATATCCAACTCCTTCCCATTCCAATCCTGAGACCCTTCCTATAGCATGAGATGTGATATCTCAATGCCTCTAATACCAAACCTGAGATCCTTCCTCTAACATGAAATGTGATATCGAACTCCTTCCCTTTCCAAACCTGAGAGCCTACCTATAGCATGAGATGTGATATCCAAGTCCTTCCCATTCCAATCCTTAGACCCTTCCTACAGCATGCAATATGATATCTCAATGATTCTAATAACAAACCTGAGACCCGTCCTATAACATGAGATGGGATATCCAACACCTTCCCATTCCAATCCTGAGACACTTCCGATAGCAGAGATGTGATATCTCAATGCTTATACCAAACCTGAGACCCTTCCTATAACATGAGATGTGATATCCAACTCCTTCCCGTTTCAAACCTGAGACCCTTCCTATAGCATATGTGATATCCAACTCCTTCCCATTCCAAACAAGAGACCCTTCCTATAGCAAGAATGTAATATCCAACTCCTTCCCATTCCAATCCTGAGACCATTCCTATAGCATGAGATGTGATATCTCAATGCTTCTAATACCAAACCTGAGATCCTTCCTATGACATGAGATGTGATATCCAATTCCTCCCCATTCCAAACCTGAGAACCTTCCTACAGCATGCGATGTGATATCTCAATGCTTCTAATACCAAACCTGAGACCAGTCCTATAACATGAGATTGGATATCCAACTCCTTCCCCTTCCAAACCTGAGACCCTTCCTATAGCATGAGATGTGATATCCAACTTCTTCCCATTCCAATCCTGAGACCCTTCCTATAACATGAGATGTGATGTCTCAATGCTTCTAATACCAAACCTGAGATCTTTCCTATAACATGAGATGTGATATCCAACTCCTTCCCATTCCAATCCTGAGACCCTTCCTATAGCATGAGATGTGCTATCTCAATGCTTATACCAAACCTGAGACCCTTCCTAAAGCTTGAGATGTGATATCCAACTCCTTCCCATTCCAATCCTGAGACCCTTCCTATAACATGAAATGTGATATCCAACTCCTTCCAATTCCAACCTGAGACCCTTCCTATAGCATGAGATGGGATATCCAACTCCTTCCAAATCCAATACTGATACCCTTCCAATAGCATGAGATGTGATATCCCAATGCTTCTACCAAACCTGAGAACCATACTATGGCATGAGATGTCATATCAAACTCCTTCCCATTCCAATCCTGAGACTCTTCCTATAGCTTGAGATGTGATATCCGAAATCCTTCCCATTCCAATTCTGAGACCCTTCCTATACCATGAGACTTGATATCTCAATGCTTCTAATACCAAACCTGAGACCCGTCCTATAACATGAGATGTGATATCCAAATCTTTCCCCTTCCAAACCTTAGACCCTTCCTTTATCATGAGATGTGATATCCAACTCCTTCCCATTCCAATCCTGAGACCCTTCCGATATCATGAGATTTGTTATCTCAATGCTTCTAATATCAAAATTGAGACCCGTCCTATAACATGAGATGTGATATCCAAATCTTTCTCCTTCCAAACCTTAGACCCTTCCTTTATCATGAGATGGGATATCCAACTCCTTCCCATTCCAATCCTGAGACTCTTCCGATAGCAGAGATGTGATATCTCAATGCTTATACCAATCCTGAGACCCTTCCTATGGCCTGAGATGTCATATACAACTCCTTCCCAATCCAATCCTGAGACCCTTCCTATAGCATGAGATGTGATATCTCAATGCTTATACCAAATCTGAGACCCTTCCTATAGCATGAGATGTGATATCCAACTCCTTCCCATTCCAATCCTGAGACCCTTCCTATAGCATGAGATGTGATGTCTCAATGCTTCTAATACCAAACCTGAGATCCTTCCTATAACATGAGATGTGATATCCAACTCCTTCCCATTCCAATCCTGAGACCCTTCCTATAGCATGAGATGTGATGTCTCAATGCTTCTAATACCAAACCTGAGAACCTTCCTACAGCATGCGATGTGATATCTCAATGCTTCTAATACCAAACCTGAGACCAGTCCTATAACATGAGATTGGATATCCAACTCCTTCCCTTTCCAAACCTGAGACCCTTCCTATAGCATGAGATGTGCTATCTCAATGCTTATACCAAACCTGAGACCCTTCCTAAAGCCTGAGATGTGATATCCAACTCCTTCCCATTCCAATCCTGAGACCCTTCCTATAGCATGATATGTGATATCTCAAGGCCTCTAATACCAAACCTGAGATCCTTCCTCTAACATGAAATGTGATATCCAACTCCTTCCCCTTCCAAACCTGAGAGCCTTCCTATAGCATGAGATATGATATCCAAGTCCTTCCCATTCCAATCCTGAGACCCTTCCTATAACATGAAATGTGATATCCAACTCCTTCCCATTCCAACCTGAGACCCTTCCTATAGCATGAGATGGGATATCCAACTCCTTCCAAATCCAATACTGATACCCTTCCAATAGCATGAGATGTGATATCCCAATGCTTCTACCAAACCTGAGACCCATACTATGGCATGAGATGTGATATCAAACTCCTTCCTATTCCAATCTTGAGACTCTTCCTATAGCTTGAGATGTGATATCCAACTCCTTCCCATTCCAATCCTGAGACCCTTCCGATATCATGAGATTTGTTATCTCAATGCTTCTAATATCAAACTTGAGACCCTCCCTATAGCATGAGATGTGACATCCAAGTCCTCCCCATTCCAATCCTGAGACCCTTCCTATAGCATGAGATGTGATATCTCAATGCTTCTAATACCAAACTGAGACCCTTCCTATAACATGAGATGGGATATCCAACTCCTTCCAATTCCAATCCTGAGACCCTTCCGATAGCAGAGATGTCATATCTCAATGCTTATACCAATCCTGAGACCCTTCCTATGGCCTGAGATGTCATATACAACTCCTTCCCATTCCAATCCTGAGACCTTTCCTATAGCATGAGATGTGATATCTCAATGCTTATACCAAATCCGAGACCCTTCCTATAGCATGAGATGTGATATCCAACTCCTTCCCATTCCAATCCTGAGACCCTTCCTATAGCATGAGATGTGATGTCTCAATGCTTCTAATACCAAACCTGAGATCCTTCCTATAACATGAGATGTGATATCCAACCCCTTCCCATTCCAATCCTGAGACCCTTATGATAGCATGAGATGTGATATCTCAATGCCTCTAATACCAAACCTGAGATACTTCTGATAGCATGAGATGTGATATCTCAATGCTTCTAGTACCAAACCTGAGATCCTTCCTATAACATGAGATGTGATTTCCAAATCCTTCCACTTCCAAACCTGTGACCCTCCCTTTAGCATGAGATGTGATATCCAACTCCTTCCCATTCCAATCCTGAGACCCTTCTGATAGCATGAGATGTGATATTTCAATGCCTCTAATACCAAACCTGAGATCCTACCTCTAACATGAAATGTGATATCCATCTCCTTCCCTTTCCAAACCTGAGACCCTGCCTATAGCATGAGATGTGATATCAAAAGTCCTTCCCATTCCAATCCTGAGACCCTTCCTATAGCATGTGATGTGATATGTCAATGCTTATACCAAACCTGAGACCCTTCCTATGGCATGAGATGTCATATACAACTCCTTCCCATTCCAATCCTGAGACCCTTCCTATAACATGAGATGTGATATCTCAATGCTTATACCAAACCTGAGACCCTTCCTATAGCATGAGATGTGATATCCAACTTCTTCCCATTCCAATCCTGAGACCCTTCCTATAACATGAGATGTGATGTCTCAATGCTTCTAATACCAAATCTGAGACCCTTCCTATAACATGAGATGGGATATCCAACTTCTTCCCATTCCAATCCTGAGACCCTTCCTATAACATGAGATGTGATGTCTCAATGCTTCTAATACCAAACCTGAGATCTTTCCTATAACATGAGATGTGATATCCAACTCCTTCCCATTCCAATCCTGAGACCCTTCCTATAGCATGAGATGTGCTATCTCAATGCTTATACCAAACCTGAGACCCTTCCTAAAGCTTGAGATGTGATATCCAACTCCTTCCCCTTCCAAACCTGAGACCCTTCCTATAGCATGAGATGTGATATCCAACTTCTTCCCATTCCAATCCTGAGACCCTTCCTATAACATGAGATGTGATGTCTCAATGCTTCTAATACCAAACCTGAGATCTTTCCTATAACATGAGATGTGATATCCAACTCCTTCCCATTCCAATCCTGAGACCCTTCCTATAGCATGAGATGTGCTATCTCAATGCTTATACCAAACCTGAGACCCTTCCTAAAGCTTGAGATGTGATATCCAACTCCTTCCCATTCCAATCCTGAGACCCTTCCTATAACATGAAATGTGATATCCAACTCCTTCCAATTCCAACCTGAGACCCTTCCTATAGCATGAGATGGGATATCCAACTCCTTCCAAATCCAATACTGATACCCTTCCAATAGCATGAGATGTGATATCCCAATGCTTCTACCAAACCTGAGAACCATACTATGGCATGAGATGTCATATCAAACTCCTTCCCATTCCAATCCTGAGACTCTTCCTATAGCTTGAGATGTGATATCCGAAATCCTTCCCATTCCAATTCTGAGACCCTTCCTATACCATGAGACTTGATATCTCAATGCTTCTAATACCAAACCTGAGACCCGTCCTATAACATGAGATGTGATATCCAAATCTTTCCCCTTCCAAACCTTAGACCCTTCCTTTATCATGAGATGTGATATCCAACTCCTTCCCATTCCAATCCTGAGACCCTTCCGATATCATGAGATTTGTTATCTCAATGCTTCTAATATCAAAATTGAGACCCGTCCTATAACATGAGATGTGATATCCAAATATTTCTCCTTCCAAACCTTAGACCCTTCCTTTATCATGAGATGGGATATCCAACTCCTTCCCATTCCAATCCTGAGACCCTTCCGATAGCAGAGATGTGATATCTCAATGCTTATACCAATCCTGAGACCCTTCCTATGGCCTGAGATGTCATATACAACTCCTTCCCAATCCAATCCTGAGACCCTTCCTATAGCATGAGATGTGATATCTCAATGCTTATACCAAATCTGAGACCCTTCCTATAGCATGAGATGTGATATCCAACTCCTTCCCATTCCAATCCTGAGACCCTTCCTATAGCATGAGATGTGATGTCTCAATGCTTCTAATACCAAACCTGAGATCCTTCCTATAACATGAGATGTGATATCCAACTCCTTCCCATTCCAATCCTGAGACCCTTCCTATAGCATGAGATGTGATGTCTCAATGCTTCTAATACCAAACCTGAGAACCTTCCTACAGCATGCGATGTGATATCTCAATGCTTCTAATACCAAACCTGAGACCAGTCCTATAACATGAGATTGGATATCCAACTCCTTCCCTTTCCAAACCTGAGACCCTTCCTATAGCATGAGATGTGATATCCAACTTCTTCCCATTCCAATCCTGAGACCCTTCCTATAACATGAGATGTGATGTCTCAATGCTTCTAATACCAAACCTGAGATCTTTCCTATAACATGAGATGTAATATCCAACTCCTTCCCATTCCAATCCTGAGACCCTTCCTATAGCATGAGATGTGCTATCTCAATGCTTATACCAAACCTGAGACCCTTCCTAAAGCTTGAGATGTGATATCCAACTCCTTCCCATTCCAATCCTGAGACCCTTCCTATAGCATGATATGTGATATCTCAAGGCCTCTAATACCAAACCTGAGATCCTTCCTCTAACATGAAATGTGATATCCAACTCCTTCCCCTTCCAAACCTGAGAGCCTTCCTATAGCATGAGATATGATATCCAAGTCCTTCCCATTCCAATCCTGAGACCCTTCCTATAACATGAAATGTGATATCCAACTCCTTCCCATTCCAACCTGAGACCCTTCCTATAGCATGAGATGGGATATCCAACTCCTTCCAAATCCAATACTGATACCCTTCCAATAGCATGAGATGTGATATCCCAATGCTTCTACCAAACCTGAGACCCATACTATGGCATGAGATGTGATATCAAACTCCTTCCTATTCCAATCTTGAGACTCTTCCTATAGCTTGAGATGTGATATCCAACTCCTTCCCATTCCAATCCTGAGACCCTTCCGATATCATGAGATTTGTTATCTCAATGCTTCTAATATCAAACTTGAGACCCTCCCTATAGCATGAGATGTGACATCCAAGTCCTCCCCATTCCAATCCTGAGACCCTTCCTATAGCATGAGATGTGATATCTCAATGCTTCTAATACCAAACTGAGACCCTTCCTATAACATGAGATGGGATATCCAACTCCTTCCAATTCCAATCCTGAGACCCTTCCGATAGCAGAGATGTCATATCTCAATGCTTATACCAATCCTGAGACCCTTCCTATGGCCTGAGATGTCATATACAACTCCTTCCCATTCCAATCCTGAGACCTTTCCTATAGCATGAGATGTGATATCTCAATGCTTATACCAAATCCGAGACCCTTCCTATAGCATGAGATGTGATATCCAACTCCTTCCCATTCCAATCCTGAGACCCTTCCTATAGCATGAGATGTGATGTCTCAATGCTTCTAATACCAAACCTGAGATCCTTCCTATAACATGAGATGTGATATCCAACCCCTTCCCATTCCAATCCTGAGACCCTTATGATAGCATGAGATGTGATATCTCAATGCCTCTAATACCAAACCAGAGATACTTCTGATAGCATGAGATGTGATATCTCAATGCTTCTAGTACCAAACCTGAGATCCTTCCCATAACATGAGATGTGATTTCCAAATCCTTCCACTTCCAAACCTGTGACCCTCCCTTTAGCATGAGATGTGATATCCAACTCCTTCCCATTCCAATCCTGAGACCCTTCTGATAGCATGAGATGTGATATTTCAATGCCTCTAATACCAAACCTGAGATCCTACCTCTAACATGAAATGTGATATCCATCTCCTTCCCTTTCCAAACCTGAGACCCTGCCTATAGCATGAGATGTGATATCAAAAGTCCTTCCCATTCCAATCCTGAGACCCTTCCTATAGCATGTGATGTGATATCTCAATGCTTATACCAAACCTGAGACCCTTCCTATGGCATGAGATGTCATATACAACTCCTTCCCATTCCAATCCTGAGACCCTTCCTATAACATGAGATGTGATATCTCAATGCTTATACCAAACCTGAGACCCTTCCTATAGCATGAGATGTGATATCCAACTTCTTCCCATTCCAATCCTGAGACCCTTCCTATAACATGAGATGTGATGTCTCAATGCTTCTAATACCAAATCTGAGACCCTTCCTATAACATGAGATGGGATATCCAACTCCTTCCCATTCCAATCCTGAGACCCTTCCGATAGCAGAGATGTGATATCTCAATGCTTATACCAAACCTGAGACCCTTCCTATGGCCTGAGATGTCATATACAACTCCTTCCCATTCCAATCCTGAGACCGTTCCTATAGCATGAGATGTGATGTCTCAATGCTTCTAATACCAAACCTGAGATCCTTCCTATAACATGAGATGTGATATCCAACTCCTTCCCATTCCAATCCTGAGACCCTTATGATAGCATGAGATGTGATATCTCAATGCCTCTAATACCAAACCTGAGATACTTCCGATAGCATGAGATGTGATATCTCAATGCTTCTAATACCAAACCTGAGATCCTTCCTATAACATGAGATGTGATTTCCAAATCCTTCCCCTTCCAAACCTGAGACCCTCCCTTTAGCATGAGATATGATATCCAACTCCTTCCCATTCCAATCCTGAGACCCTTCCGATAGCAGAGATGTGATATCTCAATGCTTATACCAAACCTGAGACCCTTCCTATGACATGAGATGTGATATCTCAATGCTTATACCAAACCTGAGACCCTTCCTATAGCATGAGATGTGATATACAACTCCTGCCCATTCCAATCCTGAGACCCTTCCTATAGCATGAGATGTGATATCTCAATGCTTATACCAAACCTGAGACCCTTCCTATAGCATGAGATGTGATATCCAACTTCTTCCCATTCCAATCCTGAGACCCTTCCTATAACATGAGATGTGATATCCAACTCCTTCCCATTCCAATCCTGAGACCCTTATTATAGCATGAGATGTGATATCACAATGCTTATACCAAACCTGAGACCGTTCCTATAGCTTGAGATGTGATATCCAACTCCTTCCCATTCCAATCCTGAGACCCTTCCTATAGCATGAGATGTGATATCTCAAGACCTCTAATACCAAACCTGAGATCGTTCCTCTAACATGAAATGTGATATCCAACTCCTTTCCCTTCCAAACCTGAGAGCCTTCCTATAGCATGAGATATGATAGCCAAGTCCTTCCAATTCCAATCCTGAGACCCTTCCTATAACATGAAATGTGATATCCAACTCCTTCCCATTCCAACCTGAGACCCTTCCTATAGCATGAGATGGGATATCTCAATGCTTCTAATACCAAACCTGAGACTCTTCCTATAACATGAGATGGGATATCCAACTCCTTCCCATTCCAATCCTGAGACCCTTCCGATAGCAGAGATGTGATATCTCAATGCTTATACCAAACCTGAGACCCTTCCTATGGCCTGAGATGTGATATCCAACTGCTTCCCATTCCAATCCTGAGACCCTTCCTATAGCATGAGATGTGATATCTCAATGCTTATACCAAATCTGAGACCCTTCCTATAGCATGAGATGTGATATCCAACTCCTTCCCATTCCAATCCTGAGACCCTTCCTATAGCATGAGATGTGATGTCTCAATGCTTCTAATACCAAACCTGAGATCCTTCCTATAACATGAGATGTGATATCCAACTCCTTCCGATTCCAATCCTGAGATCCTTATGATAGCATGAGATGTGATATCTCAATGCTTCTAATACCAAACCTGAGATCCTTCCTATAACATGAGATGTGATTTCCAAATCCTTCCCCTTCCACACCTGAGACCCTGTCTATAGCATGAGATGTCATATACAACTCCTTCCCATTCCAATCCTGAGACCCTTCCTATAGCACGAGATGTGATATCTCAATGCTTATACCAAACCTGAGACCCTTCCTATAGCATGAGATGTGATATCCAACTCCTTCCCATTCCAATCCTGAGACCCTTCCTATAGCATGAGATGTGATATCCAACTCCTTCCCATTCCAATCCTGAGACCCTTCCTATAGCCTGAGATGTGATATCTCAATGCCTCTAATACCAAACCTGAGATCCTTCCTCTAACATGAAATGTGATATCCAACTCCTTCCCTTTCCAAACCTGAGAGCCTATCTATAGCATGAGATGTGATATCCAAGTCCTTCCCATTCCAATCCTGAGACACTTCCGATAGCAGAGATGTGATATCTCAATGCTTATACCAAACCTGAGACCCTTCCTATAACATGAGATGTGATATCCAACTCCTTCCCGTTCCAAACCTGAGACCCTTCCTTTAGCATGAGATGTGATATCCAGCTCCTTCCCATTCCAATCCTGAGACACTTCCGATAGCATGAGATGTGATATCTCAATGCTTCTAATATCAAAACTGAGACCCTCCCTATAGCATGATATGTGATATCTAAGTCCTTCCCATTCCAATCCTGAGACCCTTCCTATAGCATGAGATGTGATATCTCAATGCTTCTACCAAACCTGAGACCCTTCCTTTAGCATGAGATGTGATAACCAACTCCTTCCCATTCCAATCCTGAGACCCTTCCTATAGCATGAGATGTGATATCTCAATACTTCTAATACCAAACCTGAGATCCTTCCGATAACATGAGATGTGATATCCAAATCCTTCCCCTTCCAAACCTGAGACCTTCCCTTTAGCATGAGATGTGATATCCAACTCCTTCCCATTCCAATCCTGAGACCCTTCTGATAGCATGAGATGTGATATCTCAATGCTTCTATACCAAACCTGAGATCCTTCCGATAGCATGAGATGTGATATCTCAATGCTTCTAATACCAAACCTGAGATCCTCTCTATAACATGAGATGTGATATCCAAATCCTTCCCCTTCCAAACCTGAGACCCTCCCTTTAGCATGAGATGTGATATCCAACTCCTTCCCATTCCAATCCTGAGACTCTTCTGATAGCATGAGATGTGATATCTCAATGCCTCTAATACCAAACCTGAGATCCTACCTCTAACATGAAATGTGATATCCAACTCTTTCCCCTTCCAAACCTGAGAGCCTTCCTATAGCATGAGATGTGATATCCAAGTCCTTCCCATTCCAATCCTGAGACCCTTCCTATAACATGAGATGTGATATCCAACTCCTTCCCATTCCAACCTGAGACCCTTCCTATAGCATGAGATGGGATATCCAACTCCTTCCAAATCCAATCCTGATACCCTTTCGATAGCATGAGATGTGATATCCCAAAGCTTCTACCAAACCTGAGACCCATACTATGGCATGAGATGTGATATCAAACTCCTTCCCCTTCCAAACCTTAGACCCTTCCTTTATCATGAGATGTGATATCCAACTCCTTCCCATTCCATCCCTGAGACCCTTCCGATATCATGAGATGTGATATCTCAATGCTTCTAATATCAAACTTGAGACCCTCCCTATAGCATGAGATGTGATATCCAAGTCCTTCCCATTCCAATCCTGAGACCCTTCCTATAGCATGAGATGTGATATCTCAATGCTTCTAATACCAAACCTGAGACCCTTCCTATAACATGAGATGGGAATATCCAACTCCTTCCCATTCCAATCCTGAGACCCTTCCGATAGCAGAGATGTGATATCTCAATGTTTCTAATATCAAACTTGAGACCCTCCCTATAGCATGAGATGTGATATCCAAGTCCTTCCGATTCCAATCCTGAGACACTTCCTATAGCATGAGATGTGATATCTCAATGCTTCTAATACCAAACCTGAGACTCTTCCTATAACATGAGATGGGATATCCAACTCCTTCCCATTCCAATCCTGAGACCCTTCCGATAGCATGAGATGTGAGGTCTCAATGCTTCTAATACCAAACCTGAGATCCTTCCTATAACATGAGATGTGATATCCAACTCCTTCCCATTCCAATCCTGAGACCCTTCCTATAGCATGAGATGTGATATCTCAATGCTTATACCAAACCTGAGACCCTTCCTATAGCATGAGATGTGATATCCAACTCCTTCCCATTCCAATCCTGAGACCCTTCCTATAGCATGAGATGTGATATCTCAATGCCTCTAATACCAAACCTGAGATCCTTCCTCTAACATGAAATGTGATATCGAACTCCTTCCCTTTCCAAACCTGAGAGCCTACCTATAGCATGAGATGTGATATCCAAGTCCTTCCCATTCCAATCCTTAGACCCTTCCTACAGCATGCAATATGATATCTCAATGATTCTAATAACAAACCTGAGACCCGTCCTATAACATGAGATGGGATATCCAACACCTTCCCATTCCAATCCTGAGACACTTCCGATAGCAGAGATGTGATATCTCAATGCTTATACCAAACCTGAGATCCTTCCTATAACATGAGATGTGATATCCAACTCCTTCCCGTTTCAAACCTGAGACCCTTCCTATAGCATATGTGATATCCAACTCCTTCCCATTCCAAACAAGAGACCCTTCCTATAGCAAGAATGTAATATCCAACTCCTTCCCATTCCAATCCTGAGACCATTCCTATAGCATGAGATGTGATATCTCAATGCTTCTAATACCAAACCTGAGATCCTTCCTATGACATGAGATGTGATATCCAATTCCTCCCCATTCCAAACCTGAGAACCTTCCTACAGCATGCGATGTGATATCTCAATGCTTCTAATACCAAACCTGAGACCAGTCCTATAACATGCGATTGGATATCCAACTCCTTCCCCTTCCAAACCTGAGACCCTTCCTATAGCATGAGATGTGATATCCAACTTCTTCCCATTCCAATCCTGAGACCCTTCCTATAACATGAGATGTGATGTCTCAATGCTTCTAATACCAAACCTGAGATCTTTCCTATAACATGAGATGTGATATCCAACTCCTTCCCATTCCAATCCTGAGACCCTTCCTATAGCATGAGATGTGCTATCTCAATGCTTATACCAAACCTGAGACCCTTCCTAAAGCTTGAGATGTGATATCCAACTCCTTCCCATTCCAATCCTGAGACCCTTCCTATAACATGAAATGTGATATCCAACTCCTTCCAATTCCAACCTGAGACCCTTCCTATAGCATGAGATGGGATATCCAACTCCTTCCAAATCCAATACTGATACCCTTCCAATAGCATGAGATGTGATATCCCAATGCTTCTACCAAACCTGAGAACCATACTATGGCATGAGATGTGATATCAAACTCCTTCCCATTCCAATCCTGAGACTCTTCCTATAGCTTGAGATGTGATATCCGAAATCCTTCCCATTCCAATTCTGAGACCCTTCCTATACCATGAGACTTGATATCTCAATGCTTCTAATACCAAACCTGAGACCCGTCCTATAACATGAGATGTGATATCCAAATCTTTCCCCTTCCAAACCTTAGACCCTTCCTTTATCATGAGATGTGATATCCAACTCCTTCCCATTCCAATCCTGAGACCCTTCCGATATCATGAGATTTGTTATCTCAATGCTTCTAATATCAAAATTGAGACCCGTCCTATAACATGAGATGTGATATCCAAATCTTTCTCCTTCCAAACCTTAGACCCTTCCTTTATCATGAGATGGGATATCCAACTCCTTCCCATTCCAATCCTGAGAGCCTTCCGATAGCAGAGATGTGATATCTCAATGCTTATACCAATCCTGAGACCCTTCCTATGGCCTGAGATGTCATATACAACTCCTTCCCAATCCAATCCTGAGACCCTTCCTATAGCATGAGATGTGATATCTCAATGCTTATACCAAATCTGAGACCCTTCCTATAGCATGAGATGTGATATCCAACTCCTTCCCATTCCAATCCTGAGACCCTTCCTATAGCATGAGATGTGATGTCTCAATGCTTCTAATACCAAACCTGAGATCCTTCCTATAGCATGAGATGTGATATCCAA
Organism: Ambystoma mexicanum; assembly: GCF_040938575.1. Taxonomy (NCBI): domain Eukaryota; kingdom Metazoa; phylum Chordata; class Amphibia; order Caudata; family Ambystomatidae; genus Ambystoma; species Ambystoma mexicanum. Next base: position 1,504,541,647 of record NC_090923.1, on the reverse strand, counting down.
CTCCTTCCCATTCCAATCCTGAGACCCTTCCTATAGCATGAGATGTGATGTCTCAATGCTTCTAATACCAAACCTGAGAACCTTCCTACAGCATGCGATGTGATATCTCAATGCTTCTAATACCAAACCTGAGACCAGTCCTATAACATGAGATTGGATATCCAACTCCTTCCCTTTCCAAACCTGAGACCCTTCCTATAGCATGAGATGTGATATCCAACTTCTTCCCATTCCAATCCTGAGACCCTTCCTATAACATGAGATGTGATGTCTCAATGCTTCTAATACCAAACCCAGGGCTTTAAGTGGGCCGGGGCCTGCCGGGGCTGGGCCCCGGCAGTCTCCAAAAAGTGGGACTGAGCCGGGGCCCTGCCGGGGCCCCCGTCCCACCACACGCAACATTGGCGGGATGCATTATCCCGTCGCGGCAGCAGCCGCGACGGGATATGCGCCTGCCATGAAGTCAGGCGATCTGACAGAAGTGGCAGCCAGCCACAGCAATGCTGTGGCTGGCTGCCACTTCTGTAAATCATAGTAACTGCCTCTGGTGACCTCTCGCACGAGGGGTCACCAGAGGCAGTTACTGTCCCTTTGTTTCCCCAGGTCGCCGAGGTGTCTTTAACCCTCGGCGAACCTGGGGATTCCTTGATATTTTTCGAGGTTTATGAAAGATGGCTTGAAAAGTACACAATTCAAGCCATCTTTTATAAAGCTTTGCCGACGGACAATTTTGTCCGTAGTCAAAGCTTTATAAAAGATGGCTTGAATTGTGTACTTTCAAAGCCATCTTTTATAAAACCGAAATGTTTTTTTAAAAAAATGGCCTGAAAAGTAGGCAAACCGTAAGGTATGCAAACACACACATATATGCATGTTATATATCTGTGTGCGTACCTTACTATGGTTTGTGTTCTTTGCAAGCCATCTTTTCTAAACATAAAAATACATATTTCTATGTTTAGAAAAGATGGCTTGCAAAGTACACAAACCATAGTAAGGTACGCACACAGATATATAACATGCATATATATGTGTGTGTGCATACCTTACGATTTGCGTACGTTTTAGGCCACGCCCCCCACAAGCCACGCCCCCAAATGAGGGCCCCCCCTCGATTTCTTACCCCACTTAAAGCCCTGACCAAACCTGAGATCTTTCCTATAACATGAGATGTAATATCCAACTCCTTCCCATTCCAATCCTGAGACCCTTCCTATAGCATGAGATGTGCTATCTCAATGCTTATACCAAACCTGAGACCCTTCCTAAAGCTTGAGATGTGATATCCAACTCCTTCCCTTTCCAATCCTGAGACCCTTCCTATAGCATGATATGTGATATCTCAAGGCCTCTAATACCAAACCTGAGATCCTTCCTCTAACATGAAATGTGATATCCAACTCCTTCCCCTTCCAAACCTGAGAGCCTTCCTATAGCATGAGATATGATATCCAAGTCCTTCCCATTCCAATCCTGAGACCCTTCCTATAACATGAAATGTGATATCCAACTCCTTCCCATTCCAACCTGAGACCCTTCCTATAGCATGAGATGGGATATCCAACTCCTTCCAAATCCAATACTGATACCCTTCCAATAGCATGAGATGTGATATCCCAATGCTTCTACCAAACCTGAGAACCATACTATGGCATGAGATGTGATATCAAACTCCTTCCCATTCCAATCCTGAGACTCTTCCTATAGCTTGAGATGTGATATCCGAAATCCTTCCCATTCCAATTCTGAGACCCTTCCTATACCATGAGACTTGATATCTCAATGCTTCTAATACCAAACCTGAGACCCGTCCTATAACATGAGATGTGATATCCAAATCTTTCCCCTTCCAAACCTTAGACCCTTCCTTTATCATGAGATGTGATATCCAACTCCTTCCCATTCCAATCCTGAGACCCTTCCGATATCATGAGATTTGTTATCTCAATGCTTCTAATATCAAAATTGAGACCCGTCCTATAACATGAGATGTGATATCCAAATCTTTCTCCTTCCAAACCTTAGACCCTTCCTTTATCATGAGATGGGATATCCAACTCCTTCCCATTCCAATCCTGAGAGCCTTCCGATAGCAGAGATGTGATATCTCAATGCTTATACCAATCCTGCGACCCTTCCTATGGCCTGAGATGTCATATACAACTCCTTCCCAATCCAATCCTGAGACCCTTCCTATAGCATGAGATGTGATATCTCAATGCTTATACCAAATCTGAGACCCTTCCTATAGCATGAGATGTGATATCCAACTCCTTCCCATTCCAATCCTGAGACCCTTCCTATAGCATGAGATGTGATGTCTCAATGCTTCTAATACCAAACCTGAGATCCTTCCTATAACATGAGATGTGATATCCAACTCCTTCCCATTCCAATCCTGAGACCCTTCCTATAGCATGAGATGTGATGTCTCAATGCTTCTAATACCAAACCTGAGAACCTTCCTACAGCATGCGATGTGATATCTCAATGCTTCTAATACCAAACCTGAGACCAGTCCTATAACATGAGATTGGATATCCAACTCCTTCCCTTTCCAAACCTGAGACCCTTCCTATAGCATGAGATGTGATATCCAACTTCTTCCCATTCCAATCCTGAGACCCTTCCTATAGCATGAGATGTGATGTCTCAATGCTTCTAATACCAAACCTGAGAACCTTCCTACAGCATGCGATGTGATATCTCAATGCTTCTAATACCAAACCTGAGACCAGTCCTATAACATGAGATTGGATATCCAACTCCTTCCCTTTCCAAACCTGAGACCCTTCCTATAGCATGAGATGTGATATCCAACTTCTTCCCATTCCAATCCTGAGACCCTTCCTATAACATGAGATGTGATGTCTCAATGCTTCTAATACCAAACCCAGGGCTTTAAGTGGGCCGGGGCCTGCCGGGGCTGGGCCCCGGCAGTCTCCAAAAAGTGGGACTGAGCCGGGGCCCTGCCGGGGCCCCCGTCCCACCACACGCAACATTGGCGGGATGCATTATCCCGTCGCGGCAGCAGCCGCGACGGGATATGCGCCTGCCATGAAGTCAGGCGATCTGACAGAAGTGGCAGCCAGCCACAGCAATGCTGTGGCTGGCTGCCACTTCTGTAAATCATAGTAACTGCCTCTGGTGACCTCTCGCACGAGGGGTCACCAGAGGCAGTTACTGTCCCTTTGTTTCCCCAGGTCGCCGAGGCGTCTTTAACCCTCGGCGAACCTGGGGATTCCTTGATATTTTTCGAGGTTTATGAAAGATGGCTTGAAAAGTACACAATTCAAGCCATCTTTTATAAAGCTTTGCCGACGGACAATTTTGTCCGTAGTCAAAGCTTTATAAAAGATGGCTTGAATTGTGTACTTTCAAAGCCATCTTTTATAAAACCGAAATGTTTTTTTAAAAAAATGGCCTGAAAAGTAGGCAAACCGTAAGGTATGCAAACACACACATATATGCATGTTATATATCTGTGTGCGTACCTTACTATGGTTTGTGTTCTTTGCAAGCCATCTTTTCTAAACATAAAAATACATATTTCTATGTTTAGAAAAGATGGCTTGCAAAGTACACAAACCATAGTAAGGTACGCACACAGATATATAACATGCATATATATGTGTGTGTGCATACCTTACGATTTGCGTACGTTTTAGGCCACGCCCCCCACAAGCCACGCCCCCAAATGAGGGCCCCCCCTCGATTTCTTACCCCACTTAAAGCCCTGACCAAACCTGAGATCTTTCCTATAACATGAGATGTAATATCCAACTCCTTCCCATTCCAATCCTGAGACCCTTCCTATAGCATGAGATGTGCTATCTCAATGCTTATACCAAACCTGAGACCCTTCCTAAAGCTTGAGATGTGATATCCAACTCCTTCCCTTTCCAATCCTGAGACCCTTCCTATAGCATGATATGTGATATCTCAAGGCCTCTAATACCAAACCTGAGATCCTTCCTCTAACATGAAATGTGATATCCAACTCCTTCCCCTTCCAAACCTGAGAGCCTTCCTATAGCATGAGATATGATATCCAAGTCCTTCCCATTCCAATCCTGAGACCCTTCCTATAACATGAAATGTGATATCCAACTCCTTCCCATTCCAACCTGAGACCCTTCCTATAGCATGAGATGGGATATCCAACTCCTTCCAAATCCAATACTGATACCCTTCCAATAGCATGAGATGTGATATCCCAATGCTTCTACCAAACCTGAGAACCATACTATGGCATGAGATGTGATATCAAACTCCTTCCCATTCCAATCCTGAGACTCTTCCTATAGCTTGAGATGTGATATCCGAAATCCTTCCCATTCCAATTCTGAGACCCTTCCTATACCATGAGACTTGATATCTCAATGCTTCTAATACCAAACCTGAGACCCGTCCTATAACATGAGATGTGATATCCAAATCTTTCCCCTTCCAAACCTTAGACCCTTCCTTTATCATGAGATGTGATATCCAACTCCTTCCCATTCCAATCCTGAGACCCTTCCGATATCATGAGATTTGTTATCTCAATGCTTCTAATATCAAAATTGAGACCCGTCCTATAACATGAGATGTGATATCCAAATCTTTCTCCTTCCAAACCTTAGACCCTTCCTTTATCATGAGATGGGATATCCAACTCCTTCCCATTCCAATCCTGAGAGCCTTCCGATAGCAGAGATGTGATATCTCAATGCTTATACCAATCCTGAGACCCTTCCTATGGCCTGAGATGTCATATACAACTCCTTCCCAATCCAATCCTGAGACCCTTCCTATAGCATGAGATGTGATATCTCAATGCTTATACCAAATCTGAGACCCTTCCTATAGCATGAGATGTGATATCCAACTCCTTCCCATTCCAATCCTGAGACCCTTCCTATAGCATGAGATGTGATGTCTCAATGCTTCTAATACCAAACCTGAGATCCTTCCTATAACATGAGATGTGATATCCAACTCCTTCCCATTCCAATCCTGAGACCCTTCCTATAGCATGAGATGTGATGTCTCAATGCTTCTAATACCAAACCTGAGAACCTTCCTACAGCATGCGATGTGATATCTCAATGCTTCTAATACCAAACCTGAGACCAGTCCTATAACATGAGATTGGATATCCAACTCCTTCCCTTTCCAAACCTGAGACCCTTCCTATAGCATGAGATGTGATATCCAACTTCTTCCCATTCCAATCCTGAGACCCTTCCTATAACATGAGATGTGATGTCTCAATGCTTCTAATACCAAACCCAGGGCTTTAAGTGGGCCGGGGCCTGCCGGGGCTGGGCCCCGGCAGTCTCCAAAAAGTGGGACTGAGCCGGGGCCCTGCCGGGGCCCCCGTCCCACCACACGCAACATTGGCGGGATGCATTATCCCGTCGCGGCAGCAGCCGCGACGGGATATGCGCCTGCCATGAAGTCAGGCGATCTGACAGAAGTGGCAGCCAGCCACAGCAATGCTGTGGCTGGCTGCCACTTCTGTAAATCATAGTAACTGCCTCTGGTGACCTCTCGCACGAGGGGTCACCAGAGGCAGTTACTGTCCCTTTGTTTCCCCAGGTCGCCGAGGCGTCTTTAACCCTCGGCGAACCTGGGGATTCCTTGATATTTTTCGAGGTTTATGAAAGATGGCTTGAAAAGTACACAATTCAAGCCATCTTTTATAAAGCTTTGCCGACGGACAATTTTGTCCGTAGTCAAAGCTTTATAAAAGATGGCTTGAATTGTGTACTTTCAAAGCCATCTTTTATAAAACCGAAATGTTTTTTTAAAAAAATGGCCTGAAAAGTAGGCAAACCGTAAGGTATGCACACACACACATATATGCATGTTATATATCTGTGTGCGTACCTTACTATGGTTTGTGTTCTTTGCAAGCCATCTTTTCTAAACATAAAAATACATATTTCTATGTTTAGAAAAGATGGCTTGCAAAGTACACAAACCATAGTAAGGTACGCACACAGATATATAACATGCATATATATGTGTGTGTGCATACCTTACGATTTGCGTACGTTTTAGGCCACGCCCCCCACAAGCCACGCCCCCAAATGAGGGCCCCCCCTCGATTTCTTACCCCACTTAAAGCCCTGACCAAACCTGAGATCTTTCCTATAACATGAGATGTAATATCCAACTCCTTCCCATTCCAATCCTGAGACCCTTCCTATAGCATGAGATGTGCTATCTCAATGCTTATACCAAACCTGAAACCCTTCCTAAAGCTTGAGATGTGATATCCAACTCCTTCCCATTCCAATCCTGAGACCCTTCCTATAGCATGATATGTGATATCTCAAGGCCTCTAATACCAAACCTGAGATCCTTCCTCTAACATGAAATGTGATATCCAACTCCTTCCCCTTCCAAACCTGAGAGCCTTCCTATAGCATGAGATATGATATCCAAGTCCTTCCCATTCCAATCCTGAGACCCTTCCTATAACATGAAATGTGATATCCAACTCCTTCCCATTCCAACCTGAGACCCTTCCTATAGCATGAGATGGGATATCCAACTCCTTCCAAATCCAATACTGATACCCTTCCAATAGCATGAGATGTGATATCCCAATGCTTCTACCAAACCTGAGAACCATACTATGGCATGAGATGTGATATCAAACTTCTTCCCATTCCAATCCTGAGACTCTTCCTATAGCTTGAGATGTGATATCCGAAATCCTTCCCATTCCAATTCTGAGACCCTTCCTATACCATGAGACTTGATATCTCAATGCTTCTAATACCAAACCTGAGACCCGTCCTATAACATGAGATGTGATATCCAAATCTTTCCCCTTCCAAACCTTAGACCCTTCCTTTATCATGAGATGTGATATCCAACTCCTTCCCATTCCAATCCTGAGACCCTTCCGATATCATGAGATTTGTTATCTCAATGCTTCTAATATCAAAATTGAGACCCGTCCTATAACATGAGATGTGATATCCAAATCTTTCTCCTTCCAAACCTTAGACCCTTCCTTTATCATGAGATGGGATATCCAACTCCTTCCCATTCCAATCCTGAGAGCCTTCCGATAGCAGAGATGTGATATCTCAATGCTTATACCAATCCTGAGACCCTTCCTATGGCCTGAGATGTCATATACAACTCCTTCCCAATCCAATCCTGAGACCCTTCCTATAGCATGAGATGTGATATCTCAATGCTTATACCAAATCTGAGACCCTTCCTATAGCATGAGATGTGATATCCAACTCCTTCCCATTCCAATCCTGAGACCCTTCCTATAGCATGAGATGTGATGTCTCAATGCTTCTAATACCAAACCTGAGATCCTTCCTATAACATGAGATGTGATATCCAACTCCTTCCCATTCCAATCCTGAGACCCTTCCTATAGCATGAGATGTGATGTCTCAATGCTTCTAATACCAAACCTGAGAACCTTCCTACAGCATGCGATGTGATATCTCAATGCTTCTAATACCAAACCTGAGACCAGTCCTATAACATGAGATTGGATATCCAACTCCTTCCCTTTCCAAACCTGAGACCCTTCCTATAGCATGAGATGTGATATCCAACTTCTTCCCATTCCAATCCTGAGACCCTTCCTATAACATGAGATGTGATGTCTCAATGCTTCTAATACCAAACCCAGGGCTTTAAGTGGGCCGGGGCCTGCCGGGGCTGGGCCCCGGCAGTCTCCAAAAAGTGGGACTGAGCCGGGGCCCTGCCGGGGCCCCCGTCCCACCACACGCAACATTGGCGGGATGCATTATCCCGTCGCGGCAGCAGCCGCGACGGGATATGCGCCTGCCATGAAGTCAGGCGATCTGACAGAAGTGGCAGCCAGCCACAGCAATGCTGTGGCTGGCTGCCACTTCTGTAAATCATAGTAACTGCCTCTGGTGACCTCTCGCACGAGGGGTCACCAGAGGCAGTTACTGTCCCTTTGTTTCCCCAGGTCGCCGAGGCGTCTTTAACCCTCGGCGAACCTGGGGATTCCTTGATATTTTTCGAGGTTTATGAAAGATGGCTTGAAAAGTACACAATTCAAGCCATCTTTTATAAAGCTTTGCCGACGGACAATTTTGTCCGTAGTCAAAGCTTTATAAAAGATGGCTTGAATTGTGTACTTTCAAAGCCATCTTTTATAAAACCGAAATGTTTTTTTAAAAAAATGGCCTGAAAAGTAGGCAAACCGTAAGGTATGCACACACACACATATATGCATGTTATATATCTGTGTGCGTACCTTACTATGGTTTGTGTTCTTTGCAAGCCATCTTTTCTAAACATAAAAATACATATTTCTATGTTTAGAAAAGATGGCTTGCAAAGTACACAAACCATAGTAAGGTACGCACACAGATATATAACATGCATATATATGTGTGTGTGCATACCTTACGATTTGCGTACGTTTTAGGCCACGCCCCCCACAAGCCACGCCCCCAAATGAGGGCCCCCCTCGATTTCTTACCCCACTTAAAGCCCTGACCAAACCTGAGATCTTTCCTATAACATGAGATGTAATATCCAACTCCTTCCCATTCCAATCCTGAGACCCTTCCTATAGCATGAGATGTGCTATCTCAATGCTTATACCAAACCTGAGACCCTTCCTAAAGCTTGAGATGTGATATCCAACTCCTTCCCATTCCAATCCTGAGACCCTTCCTATAGCATGATATGTGATATCTCAAGGCCTCTAATACCAAACCTGAGATCCTTCCTCTAACATGAAATGTGATATCCAACTCCTTCCCCTTCCAAACCTGAGAGCCTTCCTATAGCATGAGATATGATATCCAAGTCCTTCCCATTCCAATCCTGAGACCCTTCCTATAACATGAAATGTGATATCCAACTCCTTCCCATTCCAACCTGAGACCCTTCCTATAGCATGAGATGGGATATCCAACTCCTTCCAAATCCAATACTGATACCCTTCCAATAGCATGAGATGTGATATCCCAATGCTTCTACCAAACCTGAGACCCATACTATGGCATGAGATGTGATATCAAACTCCTTCCCATTCCAATCTTGAGACTCTTCCTATAGCTTGAGATGTGATATCCAACTCCTTCCCATTCCAATCCTGAGACCCTTCCGATATCATGAGATTTGTTATCTCAATGCTTCTAATATCAAACTTGAGACCCTCCCTATAGCATGAGATGTGACATCCAAGTCCTCCCCATTCCAATCCTGAGACCCTTCCTATAGCATGAGATGTGATATCTCAATGCTTCTAATACCAAACCTGAGACCCTTCCTATAACATGAGATGGGATATCCAACTCCTTCCCATTCCAATCCTGAGACCCTTCCGATAGCAGAGATGTCATATCTCAATGCTTATACCAATCCTGAGACCCTTCCTATGGCCTGAGATGTCATATACAACTCCTTCCCAATCCAATCCTGAGACCCTTCCTATAGCATGAGATGTGATATCTCAATGCTTATACCAAATCTGAGACCCTTCCTATAGCATGAGATGTGATATCCAACTCCTTCCCATTCCAATCCTGAGACCCTTCCTATAGCATGAGATGTGATGTCTCAATGCTTCTAATACCAAACCTGAGATCCTTCCTATAACATGAGATGTGATATCCAACTCCTTCCCATTCCAATCCTGAGACCCTTCCTATAGCATGAGATGTGATGTCTCAATGCTTCTAATACCAAACCTGAGAACCTTCCTAAAGCATGCGATTTGATATCTCAATGCTTCTAATACCAAACCTGAGACCAGTCCTATAACATGAGATTGGATATCCAACTCCTTCCCCTTCCAAACCTGGGACCCTTCCTATAGCATGAGATGTGATATCCAACTTCTTCCCATTCCAATCCTGAGACCCTTCCTATAACATGAGATGTGATGTCTCAATGCTTCTAATACCAAACCGGAGATCTTTCCTATAACATGAGATGTGATATCCAACTCCTTCCCATTCCAATCCTGAGACCCTTCCTATAGCATGAGATGTGCTATCTCAATGCTTATACCAAACCTGAGACCCTTCCTAAAGCTTGAGATGTGATATCCAACTCCTTCCCATTCCAATCCTGAGACCCTTCCTATAGCATGAGATGTGATATCTCAAGGCCTCTAATACCAAACCTGAGATCCTTCCTCTAACATGAAATGTGATATCCAACTCCTTCCCCTTCCAAACCTGAGAGCCTTCCTATAGCATGAGATATGATATCCAAGTCCTTCCCATTCCAATCCTGAGACTCTTCCTATAACATGAAATGTGATATCCAACTCCTTCCCATTCCAACCTGAGACCCTTCCTATAGCATGAGATGGGATATCCAACTCCTTCCAAATCCAATACTGATACCCTTCCAATAGCATGAGATGTGATATCCCAATGCTTCTACCAAACCTGAGACCCATACTATGGCATGAGATGTGATATCAAACTCCTTCCCATTCCAATCTTGAGACTCTTCCTATAGCTTGAGATGTGATATCCAACTCCTTCCCATTCCAATCCTGAGACCCTTCCGATATCATGAGATTTGTTATCTCAATGCTTCTAATATCAAACTTGAGACCCTCCCTATAGCATGAGATGTGACATCCAAGTCCTCCCCATTCCAATCCTGAGACCCTTCCTATAGCATGAGATGTGATATCTCAATGCTTCTAATACCAAACCTGAGACCCTTCCTATAACATGAGATGGGATATCCAACTCCTTCCCATTCCAATCCTGAGACCCTTCCGATAGCAGAGATGTCATATCTCAATGCTTATACCAATCCTGAGACCCTTCCTATGGCCTGAGATGTCATATACAACTCCTTCCCAATCCAATCCTGAGACCCTTCCTATAGCATGAGATGTGATATCTCAATGCTTATACCAAATCTGAGACCCTTCCTATAGCATGAGATGTGATATCCAACTCCTTCCCATTCCAATCCTGAGACCCTTCCTATAGCATGAGATGTGATGTCTCAATGCTTCTAATACCAAACCTGAGATCCTTCCTATAACATGAGATGTGATATCCAACTCCTTCCCATTCCAATCCTGAGACCCTTCCTATAGCATGAGATGTGATGTCTCAATGCTTCTAATACCAAACCTGAGAACCTTCCTAAAGCATGCGATTTGATATCTCAATGCTTCTAATACCAAACCTGAGACCAGTCCTATAACATGAGATTGGATATCCAACTCCTTCCCCTTCCAAACCTGGGACCCTTCCTATAGCATGAGATGTGATATCCAACTTCTTCCCATTCCAATCCTGAGACCCTTCCTATAACATGAGATGTGATGTCTCAATGCTTCTAATACCAAACCGGAGATCTTTCCTATAACATGAGATGTGATATCCAACTCCTTCCCATTCCAATCCTGAGACCCTTCCTATAGCATGAGATGTGCTATCTCAATGCTTATACCAAACCTGAGACCCTTCCTAAAGCTTGAGATGTGATATCCAACTCCTTCCCATTCCAATCCTGAGACCCTTCCTATAGCATGAGATGTGATATCTCAAGGCCTCTAATACCAAACCTGAGATCCTTCCTCTAACATGAAATGTGATATCCAACTCCTTCCCCTTCCAAACCTGAGAGCCTTCCTATAGCATGAGATATGATATCCAAGTCCTTCCCATTCCAATCCTGAGACTCTTCCTATAACATGAAATGTGATATCCAACTCCTTCCCATTCCAACCTGAGACCCTTCCTATAGCATGAGATGGGATATCCAACTCCTTCCAAATCCAATACTGATACCCTTCCAATAGCATGAGATGTGATATCCCAATGCTTCTACCAAACCTGAGACCCATACTATGGCATGAGATGTGATATCAAACTCCTTCCCATTCCAATCCTGAGACTCTTCCTATAGCTTGAGATGTGATATCCAACTCCTTCCCATTCCAATTCTGAGACCCTTCCTATGCCATGAGACTTGATATCTCAATGCTTCTAATACCAAACCTGAGACCCGTCCTATAACATGAGATGTGATATCCAAATCTTTCCCCTTCCAAACCTTAGACCCTTCCTTTATCATGAGATGTGATATCCAACTCCTTCCCATTCCAATCCTGAGACCCTTCCGATATCATGAGATTTGTTATCTCAATGCTTCTAATATCAAACTTGAGACCCTCCCTATAGCATGAGATGTGACATCCAAGTCCTCCCCATTCCAATCCTGAGACCCTTCCTATAGCATGAGATGTGATATCTCAATGCTTCTAATACCAAACCTGAGACCCTTCCTATAACATGAGATGGGATATCCAATTCCTTCCCATTCCAATCCTGAGACCCTTCCGATAGCAGAGATGTGATATCTCAATGCTTATACCAATCCTGAGACCCTTCCTATGGCCTGAGATGTCATATACAACTCCATCCCAATCCAATCCTGAGACCCTTCCTATAGCATGAGATGTGATATCTCAATGCTTATACCTAATCTGAGACCCTTCCTATAGCATGAGATGGGATATCCAACTCCTTCCAAATCCAATACTGATACCCTTCCAATAGCATGAGATGTGTGATCCCAATGCTTCTACCAAACCTGAGACCCATACTATAGCATGAGATGGGATATCCAACTCCTTCCAAATCCAATACTGATACCCTTCCAATAGCATGTGATGTGATATCCCAAGGCTTCTACCAAACCTGAGACCCATACTATGGCATGAGATGTGATATCAAACTCATTCCCATTCCAATCCTGAGACTCTTCCTATAGCTTGAGATGTGATATCCAACTCCTTCCCATTCCAATTCTGAGACCCTTCCTATGCCATGAGACTTGATATCTCAATGCTTCTAATACCGAACCTGAGACCCTCCCTATAGCATGAGATGTGACATCCAAGTCCTCCCCATTCCAATCCTGAGACCCTTCCTATAGCATGAGATGTGATATCTCAATGCTTCTAATACCAAACCTGAGACCCTTCCTATAACATGAGATGTGATTTCCAAATCCTTCCCCTTCCAAACCTGAGACCCTCCCTTTAGCATGAGATGTGATATACAACTCCTTCCCATTCCAATCCTGAGACCCTTCTGATAGCATGAGATGTGATATCTCAATGCCTCTAATACCAAACCTGAGATCCTATCTCTAACATGAAATTTGATATCCACCTCCTTCCCTTTCGAAACCTGAGACCCTGCCTATAGCATGAGATGTGATATCCAAGTCCTTCCCATTCCAATCCTGAGACCCTTCCTATAGCATGTGATGTGATATCTCAATGCTTATTCCAAACCTGAGACCCTTCCTATGGCATGAGATGTCATATACAACTCCTTCCCATTCCAATCCTGAGACCCTTCCTATAGCATGAGATGTGATATCTCAATGCATATACCAAACCTGAGACCCTTCCTATAGCATGAGATGTGATATCCAACTTCTTCCCATTCCAATCCTGAGACCCTTCCTATAACATGAGATGTGATGTCTCAATGCTTCTAATACCAAACCTGAGATATTTCCTATAATATGAGATGTGATATCCAACTCCTTCCCATTCCAATCCTGAGACCCTTCCTATAGCATGAGATGTGATATCTCAATGCTTATACCAAACCTGAGACCCTTCCTATAGCTTGAGATGTGATATCCAACTCCTTCCCATTCCAATCCAGAGACCCTTCCTATAGCATGAGATGTGATATCTCAAGGCCTCTAATACCAAACCTGAGATCCTTCCTCTAACATGAAATGTGATATCCAACTCCTTCCCCTTCCAAACCTGAGAGCCTTCCTATAGCATGAGATATGATATCCAAGTCCTTCCCATTCCAATCCTGAGACCCTTTCTATAACATGAAATGTGATATCCAACTCCTTCCCATTCCAACCTGAGACCCTTCCTATAGCATGAGATGGGATATCCAACTCCTTCCAAATCCAATACTGATACCCTTCCGATAGCATGAGATGTGATATCCCAATGCTTCTACCAAACCTGAGACCCATACTATGGCATGAGATGTGATATCAAACTCCTTCCCATTCCAATCCTGAGACCCTTCCTATAGCTTGAGGTGTGATATCCAACACCTTCCCATTCCAATTCTGAGACCCTTCTTATACCATGAGACTTGATATCTCAATGCTTCTAATACCAAACCTGAGACCTGTCCTATAACATGAGATGTGATATCCAAATCCTTCCCCTTCCAAACCTCAGACCCTTCCTTTATCATGAGATGTGATATCCAACTCCTTCCCATTCCAATCCTGAGACCCTTCCGATATCATGAGATTTGTTATCTCAATGCTTCTAATATCAAACTTGAGACCCTCCCTATAGCATGAGATGTGACATCCAAGTCCTTCCCATTCCAATCCTGAGACCCTTCCTATAGCATGAGATGTGATATCTCTATGCTTCTAATACCAAACCTGAGACCCTTCCTATAACATGAGATGGGATATCCAACTCCTTCCCATTCCAATCCTGAGACCCTTCTGATAGCAGAGATGTGATATCTCAATGCTTATACCAAATCTGAGACCCTTCCTATAGCATGAGATGTGATATCCAATTCCTTCCCATTCCAATCCTGAGACCCTTCCTATAGCATGAGATGTGATATCTCAATGCTTATACCAAACCTGAGAGCCTACCTATAGCATGAGATGTGATATCCAAGTCCATCCCATTCCAATCCTTAGACCCTTCCGATAGCAGAGATGTGATATCTCAATGCTTATACCAAATCTGAGACCCTTCCTATAGCATGAGATGTGATATCCAATTCCTTCCCATTCCAATCCTGAGACCCTTCCTATAGCATGAGATGTGATATCTCAATGCTTATACCAAACCTGAGAGCCTACCTATAGCATGAGATGTGATATCCAAGTCCATCCCATTCCAATCCTTAGACCCTTCCTACAGCATGCGATGTGATATCTCAATGATTCTAATACCAAACCAGAGACTCGTCCTATAACATGAGATGGGATATCCAACTCCTTCCCATTCCAATCCTGAGCCACTTCCGATAGCAGAGATGTGATATCTCAATGTTTATACCAAACCTGAGACCCTTCCTATAACATGAGATGTGATGTCCAACTCCTTCCCGTTCCAAACCTGAAACACTAACTATAGCATATGTGATATCCAACTCCTTCCCATTCCAAACATGAGACTCTTCCTAAAGCAAGAAAGTAATATCCAACTCCTACCCATTCCAATCCTGAGACCCTTCCTATAGCATGAGAAGGGATATCCAACTCCTTCCCAATCCAATCCTGAGACCCTTCCGATAGCAGAGACGTGATATCTCAATGCTTCTACCAAACCTGAGACCCTTCCTTTAGCATGAGATGTGATATCCAAATCCTTCACATTCCAATCCTGAGACCCCTCCTATAGCATGAGAAGGGATATCTCAATGCTTCTAATACCAAACCTGAGATCCTTCCTATAACATGAGATGTGATATCCAATTCCTTCCCATTCCAATCCTGAGACCCTTCCGATAGCAGAGATGTGATATCTCAATGCTTATACCAAACCTGATACCCTTCCTATGGCCTGAGATGTCATATACAACTCCTTCCCATTCCAATCCTGAGACCCTTCCTATAGCATGAGATGTGATATCTCAATGCTTATACCAAATCTGAGACCCTTCCTATAACAAGAGATGTGATATCCAACTCCTTCCCATTCCAACCTGAGACACTTCCTATAGCATGAGAAGGGATATCCAACTCCTTCCCAATCCAATCCTGAGACCCTTCCGATAGCAGAGATGTGATATCTCAATGCTTATACCAAACCTGAGACCCTTCCTATAGCATGAGAAGGGATATCCAACTCCTTCCCAATCCAATCCTGAGACCCTTCCGATAGCAGAGACGTGATATCTCAATGCTTCTACCAAACCTGAGACCCTGCCTTTAGCATGAGATGTGATATCCAAATCCTTCACATTCCAATCCTGAGACCCTTCCTATAGCATGAGAAGGGATATCTCAATGCTTCTAATACCAAACCTGAGATCCTTCCTATAACATGAGATGTGATATCCAATTCCTTCCCATTCCAATCCTGAGACCCTTCCGATAGCAGAGATGTGATATCTCAATGCTTATACCAAACCTGAGACCCTTCCTATGGCATGAGATGTCATATACAACTCCTTCCCATTCCAATCCTGAGACCCTTCCTATAGCATGAGATGTGATATCTCAATGCTTATACCAAATCTGAGACCCTTCCTATAGCAAGAGATGTGATATCCAACTTCTTCCCATTCCAATCCTGAGACCCTTCCTATAACATGAGATGTGATGTCTAAATGCTTCTAATACCAAACCTGAGATCTTTCCTATAACATGAGATGTGATATCCAACTCCTTCCCATTCCAATCCTGAGACCCTTCCTATAGCATGAGATGTGATATCACAATGCTTATACCAAACCTGAGACCGTTCCTATAGCTTGAGATGTGATATCCAACTCCTTCCCATTCCAATCCTGAGACCCTTCCTATAGCATGAGATGTGATATCTCAAGGCCTCTAATACCAAACCTGAGATCCTTCCTCTAACATGAAATGTGATATCCAACTCCTTCCCCTTCCAAACCTGAGAGCCTTCCTATAGCATGGGATATGATATCCAAGTCCTTCCCATTCCAATCCTGAGACCCTTCCTATAACATGAAATGTGATATCCATCTCCTTCCCATTCCAACCTGAGACCCTTCCTATATCATGAGATGGGATATCTCAATGCTTCTAATACCAAACCTGAGACTCTTCCTATAACATGAGATGGGATATCCAACTCCTTCCCATTCCAATCCTAAGACCCTTTCGATAGCAGAGATGTGATATCTCAATGCTTATACCAAACCTGAGACCCTTCCTACGGCATGAGATGTCATATACAACTCCTTCCCATTCCAATCCTGAGGCCCTTCCTATAGCACGAGATGTGATATCTCAATGCTTATACCAAACCTGAGACCCTTCCTCTAGCATGAGATGTGATATCCAACACCTTCCCATTCCAATCCTGAGACCCTTCCTATAGCATGAGATGTGATAGCCAACTCCTTCCCATTCCAATCCTGAGACCCTTCCTATAGCCTGAGATCTGATATCTCAATGCCTCTAATACCAAACCTGAGATCCTTCCTCTAACATGAAATGTGATATCCAACTCCTTCCCTTTCCAAACCTGAGAGCCTATCTATAGCATGAGATGTGATATCCAAGTCCTTCCCATTCCAATCCTGAGACACTTCCGATAGCAGAGATGTGATATCTCAATGCTTATACCAAACCTGAGACCCTTCCTATAACATGAAATGTGATATCCAACTCCTTCCCGTTCCAAACCTGAGACCCTTCCTATAGCATGGGATATGATATCCAAGTCCTTCCCATTCCAATCCTGAGACCCTTCCTATAACATGAAATGTGATATCCAACTCCTTCCCATTCCAACCTGAGACCCTTCCTATATCATGAGATGGGATATCTCAATGCTTCTAATACCAAACCTGAGACTCTTCCTATAACATGAGATGTGATATCCAGCTCCTTCCCATTCCAATCCTGAGACACTTCCGATAGCATGAGATGTGATATCTCAATGCTTCTAATATCAAAACTGAGACCCTCCCTATAGCATGATATGTGATATCTAAGTCCTTCCCATTCCAATCCTGAGACCCTTCCTATAGCATGAGATGTGATATCTCAATGCTTCTACCAAACCTGAGACCCTTCCTTTAGCATGAGATGTGATAACCAACTCCTTCCCATTCCAATCCTGAGACCCTTCCTATAGCATGAGATGTGATATCTCAATACTTCTAATACCAAACCTGAGATCCTTCCGATAACGTGAGATGTGATATCCAAATCCTTCCCCTTCCAAACCTGAGACCCTCCCTTTAGCATGAGATGTGATATCCAACTCCTTCCCATTCCAATCCTGAGAACCTTCTGATAGCATGAGATGTGATATCTCAATGCTTCTATACCAAACCTGAGATCCTTCCGATAGCATGAGATGTGATATCTCAATGCTTCTAATACCAAACCTGAGATCCTTCCTATAACATGAGATGTGATATCCAAATCCTTCCCCTTCCAAACCTGAGACCCTCCCTTTAGCATGAGATGTGATATCCAACTCCTTCCCATTCCAATCCTGAGACTCTTCTGATAGCATGAGATGTGATATCTCAATGCCTCTAATACCAAACCTGAGATCCTACCTCTAACATGAAATGTGATATCCAACTCTTTCCCCTTCCAAACCTGAGAGCCTTCCTATAGCATGAGATGTGATATCCAAGTCCTTCTAATTCCAATCCTGAGACCCTTCCTATAACATGAGATGTGATATCCAACTCCTTCCCATTCCAACCTGAGACCCTTCCTATAGCATGAGATGGGATATCCAACTCCTTCCAAATCCAATCCTGATACCCTTCCGATAGCATGAGATGTGATATCCCAATGCTTCTACCAAACCTGAGACCCATACTATGGCATGAGATGTGATATCAAACTCCTTCCCCTTCCAAACCTTAGACACTTCCTTTATCATGAGATGTGATATCCAACTCCTTCCCATTCCATCCCTGAGACCCTTCCGATATCATGAGATGTGATATCTCAATGCTTCTAATACCAAACCTGAGACCCTCCTTATAGCATGAGATGTGATATTCAAGTCCTTCCCATTCCAATCCTGAGACCCTTCCTATAGCATGAGATGTGATATCTCAATGCTTCTAATACCAAACCTGAGATCCTTCCTATAACATGAGATGTGATATCCAACTCCTTCCCATTCCAATCCCGAGACACTTCCTATAGCATGAGATGTGATATCTCACTGCTTATACCAAACCTGAGACCCTTCCTTTAGCATGAGATGTGATATCCAAGTCCTTCCCATTCCAATCCTGAGACCCTTCCGATAGCATGAGATGTGATGTCTCAATGCTTCTAATACCAAACCTGAGATCCTTCCTATAACATGAAATGTGATATCCAACTCCTTCCCATTCCAATCCTGAGACCCTTCCTATAGCATTAGATGTGATATCTCAAAGCTTATACCAAACCTGAGACCCTTCCTATAGCATGAGATGTGATATCCAACTCCTTCCCATTCCAATCCTGAGACCCTTCCTATAGCATGAGATGTGATATCTCAATGCCTCTAATACCAAACCTGAGATCCTTCCTCTAACATGAAATGTGATATCCAACTCCTTCCCATTCCAATCCTGAGACACTTCCTATAGCATGAGATGTGATATCTAAATGCTTCTAATACCAAACTTGAGACTCTTCCTATAACATGAGATGGGATATCCAACTCCTTCCCATTCCAATCCTTAGAACCTTCCTACAGCATGCAATATGATATCTCAATGATTCTAATAACAAACCTGAGACCCGTCCTATAACATGAGATGGGATATCCAACACCTTCCCATTCCAATCCTGAGACACTTCCGATAGCAGAGATGTGATATCTCAATGCTTATACCAAACCTGAGACCCTTCCTATAACATGAGATGTGATATCCAACTCCTTCCCGTTCCAAACCTGAGACCCTTCCTATAGCATATGTGATATCCAACACATTCCCATTCCAAACATGAGACCCTTCCTATAGCAGGAATGTAATATCCAACTCCTTCCCATTCCAATCCTGAGACCATTCCTATAGCATGAGATGTGATATCTCAATGCTTCTAATACCAAACCTGAGATCCTTCCTATGACATGAGATGTGATATCCAATTACTCCCCATTCCAAACCTGAGAACCTTCCTACAGCATGTGATGTGATATCTCAATGCTTCTAATACCAAACCTGAGACCAGTCCTATAACATGAGATTGGATATCCAACTCCTTCCCCTTCCAAACCTGAGACCCTTCCTATAGCATGAGATGTGATATCCAACTTCTTCCCATTCCAATCCTGAGACCCTTCCTATAACATGAGATGTGATGTCTCAATGCTTCTAATACCAAACCTGAGATCTTTCCTATAACATGAGATGTGATATCCACCTCCTTCCCATTCCAATCCTGAGACCCTTCCCATAGCATGAGATGTGCTATCTCAATGCTTATACCAAACCTGAGACCCTTCCTAAAGCTTGAGATGTGATATCCAACTCCTTCCCATTCCAATCCTGAGACCCTTCCTATAACATGAAATGTGATATCCAACTCCTTCCCATTCCAATCTGAGACCCTTCCTATAGCATGAGATGTGATATCTCAAGGCCTCTAATACCAAACCTGAGATCCTTCCTCTAACATGAAATGTGATATCCAACTCCTTCTCCTTCCAAACCTGAGAGCCTTCCTATAGCATGAGATATGATATCCAAGTCCTTCCCATTCCAATCCTGAGACCCTTCCTATAACATGAAATGTGATATCCAACTCCTTCCCATTCCAACCTGAGACCCTTCCTATAGCATGAGATGTGATATCCAACTCCTTCCCATTCCAATCCTGAGACCCTTCTGATAGCATGAGATGTGATATCTCAATGCCTCTAATACAAAACCTGAGATCCTACCTCTAACATGAAATGTGATATCCATCTCATTCCCTTTCCAAACCTGAGACCCTGCCTATAGCATGAGATGTGATATCCAAGTCCTTCCCATTCCAATCCTGAGACCCTTTCTATAGCATGTGATGTGATATCTGAATGCTTATACCAAACCTGAGACCCTTCCTACGGCATGAGATGTCATATACAACTCCTTCCCATTCCAATCCTGAGGCCCTTCCTATAGCACGAGATGTGATATCTCAATGCTTATACCAAACCTGAGACCCTTCCTCTAGCATGAGATGTGATATCCAACTCCTTCCCATTCCAATCCTGAGACCCTTCCTATAGCATGAGATGTGATAGCCAACTCCTTCCCATTCCAATCCTGAGACCCTTCCTATAGCCTGAGATCTGATATCTCAATGCCTCTAATACCAAACCTGAGATCCTTCCTCTAACATGAAATGTGATATCCAACTCCTTCCCTTTCCAAACCTGAGAGCCTATCTATAGCATGAGATGTGATATCCAAGTCCTTCCCATTCCAATCCTGAGACACTTCCGATAGCAGAGATGTGATATCTCAATTCTTATACCAAACCTGAGACCCTTCCTATAACATGAAATGTGATATCCAACTCCTTCCCGTTCCAAACCTGAGACCCTTCCTATAGCATCGGATATGATATCCAAGTCCTTCCCATTCCAATCCTGAGACCCTTCCTATAACATGAAATGTGATATCCAACTCCTTCCCATTCCAACCTGAGACCCTTCCTATATCATGAGATGGGATATCTCAATGCTTCTAATACCAAACCTGAGACTCTTCCTATAACATGAGATGTGATATCCAGCTCCTTCCCATTCCAATCCTGAGACACTTCCGATAGCATGAGATGTGATATCTCAATGCTTCTAATATCAAAACTGAGACCCTCCCTATAGCATGATATGTGATATCTAAGTCCTTCCCATTCCAATCCTGAGACCCTTCCTATAGCATGAGATGTGATATCTCAATGCTTCTACCAAACCTGAGACCCTTCCTTTAGCATGAGATGTGATAACCAACTCCTTCCCATTCCAATCCTGAGACCCTTCCTATAGCATGAGATGTGATATCTCAATACTTCTAATACCAAACCTGAGATCCTTCCGATAACGTGAGATGTGATATCCAAATCCTTCCCCTTCCAAACCTGAGACCCTCCCTTTAGCATGAGATGTGATATCCAACTCCTTCCCATTCCAATCCTGAGAACCTTCTGATAGCATGAGATGTGATATCTCAATGCTTCTATACCAAACCTGAGATCCTTCCGATAGCATGAGATGTGATATCTCAATGCTTCTAATACCAAACCTGAGATCCTTCCTGTAACATGAGATGTGATATCCAAATCCTTCCCCTTCCAAACCTGAGACCCTCCCTTTAGCATGAGATGTGATATCCAACTCCTTCCCATTCCAATCCTGAGACTCTTCTGATAGCATGAGATGTGATATCTCAATGCTTCTATACCAAACCTGAGATCCTTCCGATAGCATGAGATGTGATATCTCAATGCTTCTAATACCAAACCTGAGATCCTTCCTGTAACATGAGATGTGATATCCAACTCTTTCCCCTTTCCAAACCTGAGAGCCTTCCTATAGCATGAGATGTGATATCCAAGTCCTTCTAATTCCAATCCTGAGACCCTTCCTATAGCATTAGATGGGATATCCAACTCCTTCCAAATCCAATCCTGATACCCTTCCGATAGCATGAGATGTGATATCCCAATGCTTCTACCAAACCTGAGACCCATACTATGGCATGAGATGTGATATCAAACTCCTTCCCCTTCCAAACCTTAGACACTTCCTTTATCATGAGATGTGATATCCAACTCCTTCCCATTCCATCCCTGAGACCCTTCCGATATCATGAGATGTGATATCTCAATGCTTCTAATATCGAACTTGAGACCCTCCTTATAGCATGAGATGTGATATTCAAGTCCTTCCCATTCCAATCCTGAGACCCTTCCTATAGCATGAGATGTGATATCTCAATGCTTCTAATACCAAACCTGAGACCCTTCCTATAACATGAGATGGGAATATCCAACTCCTTCCCATTCCAATCCTGAGACCCTTCCGATAGTAGAGATGTGATATCTTAATGCTTATACCAAACCTGAGACACTTCCTATAGCATGAGATGTGATATCTCACTGCTTATACCAAACCTGAGACCCTTCCTATAGCATGAGATGTGATATCCAACTCCTTCCCGTTCCAAACCTGAGACCCTTCCTATAGCATATGTGATATCCAACACATTCCCATTCCAAACATGAGACCCTTCCTATAGCAGGAATGTAATATCCAACTCCTTCCCATTCCAATCCTGAGACCATTCCTATAGCATGAGATGTGATATCTCAATGCTTCTAATACCAAACCTGAGATCCTTCCTATGACATGAGATGTGATATCCAATTCCTCCCCATTCCAAACCTGAGAACCTTCCTACAGCATGCGATGTGATATCTCAATGCTTCTAATACCAAACCTGAGACCAGTCCTATAACATGAGATTGGATATCCAACTCCTTCCCATTCCAATCCTGAGACCCTTCCTATAGCATGAGATGTGATATCTCAATGCCTCTAATACCAAACCTGAGATCCTTCCTCTAACATGAAATGTGATATCCAACTCCTTCCCATTCCAATCCTGAGACACTTCCTATAGCATGAGATGTGATATCTAAATGCTTCTAATACCAAACTTGAGACTCTTCCTATAACATGAGATGGGATATCCAACTCCTTCCCATTCCAATCCTTAGACCCTTCCTACAGCATGCAATATGATATCTCAATGATTCTAATAACAAACCTGAGACCCGTCCTATAACATGAGATGGGATATCCAACACCTTCCCATTCCAATCCTGAGACACTTCCGATAGCAGAGATGTGATATCTCAATGCTTATACCAAACCTGAGACCCTTCCTATAACATGAGATGTGATATCCAACTCCTTCCCGTTCCAAACCTGAGACCCTTCCTATAGCATATGTGATATCCAACACATTCCCATTCCAAACATGAGACCCTTCCTATAGCAGGAATGTAATATCCAACTCCTTCCCATTCCAATCCTGAGACCATTCCTATAGCATGAGATGTGATATCTCAATGCTTCTAATACCAAACCTGAGATCCTTCCTATGACATGAGATGTGATATCCAATTCCTCCCCATTCCAAACCTGAGAACCTTCCTACAGCATGCGATGTGATATCTCAATGCTTCTAATACCAAACCTGAGACCAGTCCTATAACATGAGATTGGATATCCAACTCCTTCCCCTTCCTAACCTGAGACCCTTCCTATAGCATGAGATGTGATATCCAACTCCTTCCCATTCCAATCCTGAGACCCTTCCGATATCATGAGATTTGTTATCTCAATGCTTCTAATATCAAACTTGAGACCCTCCCTATAGCATGAGATGTGACATCCAAGTCCTCCCCATTCCAATCCTGAGACCCTTCCTATAGCATGAGATGTGATATCTCAATGCTTCTAATACCAAACCTGAGACCCTTCCTATAACATGAGATGGGATATCCAACTCCTTCCCAATCCAATCCTGAGACCCTTCCTATAGCATGAGATGTGATATCTCAATGCTTATACCAAATCTGAGACCCTTCCTATAGCATGAGATGTGATATCCAACTCCTTCCCATTCCAATCCTGAGACCCTTCCTATAGCATGAGATGTGATGTCTCAATGCTTCTAATACCAAACCTGAGATCCTTCCAATAACATGAGATGTGATATCACATCTCATGCTATAGGAAGGGTCTCAGGATTGGAATGGGAAGGAGTTGTATATGACATCTCATGCCATAGGAAGGGTCTCAGGTTTGGTATAAGCATTGAGATATCACATCACATGCTATAGGAAGGGTCTCAGGATTGGAATGGGAAGGACTTGGATATCACATCTCATGCTATAGGCAGGGCCTCAGGTTTGGAAAGGGAAGGAGATGGATATCACATTTCATGTTAGAGATAGGATCTCAGGTTTGGTATTAGAGGCATTGAGATATCACATCTCATGCTATCAGAAGGGTCTCAGGATTGGAATGGGAAGGAGTTGTATATCACATCTCATGCTAAATGGAGGGTCTCAGGTTTGGAAGGGGAAGGATTTGGCAATCACATCTCATGTTATAGGAAGGATCTCAGGTTTGGTATTAGAGGCATTGAGATATCACATCTCATGCTATCATAAGGGTCTCAGGATTGGAATGGGAAGCTCTCAGGTTTGGAAGGGGAAAGAGTTGGATATCACATTTCATGTTAGAGGTAGGATCTCAGGTTTGGTATTAGAGGCATTGAGATATCACATCTCATGCTATCAGAAGGGTCTCAGGAATGGAATGGGAAGGAGTTGGATATCACATCTCATGCTAAAGGGAGGGTCTCAGGTTTGGAAGGGGAAGGATTTGGATATCACAACTCATGTTATAGGAAGGATCTCAGGTTTGGTATTAGAAGCATTGAGATATCACATCTCATGCTATCGGAAGGATCTCAGGTTTGGTATTAGAAGCATTGAGATATCACATCTCATGCTATCAGAAGGGTCTCAGGATTGGAATGGGAAGGAGTTGGATATCACATCTCATGCTAAAGGGAGGGTCTCAGGTTTGGAAGGGGAAGGATTTGCATATCACATCTCATGTTATCGGAAGGATCTCACGTTTGGTATTAGAAGTATTGAGATATCATATCTCATGCTATAGGAAGGGTCTCAAGTTTGATATTAGAAGCATTGAGATATCACATCTCATGCTATAGGAAGGGTCTGAGGATTGGAATGGGAAGGAGTTGGATATCACATCTCATGCTATGGGAAGGGTCTCAGGTTTGGTATAAGCAGTGAGATATCACATCTCATGCTATAGGAAGTGTCTCAGGATTGGAATGGGAAGGACTTGGATATCACATCTCATGCTATAGGTAGGGTCTCAAGTTTGATATTAGAAGCATTGAGATATCACATCTCATGCTATAGGAAGGGTCTGAGGATTGGAATGGGAAGGAGTTGGATATCACATCTCATGCTATGGGAAGGGTCTCAGGTTTGGTATAAGCAGTGAGATATCACATCTCATGCTATAGGAAGTGTCTCAGGATTGGAATGGGAAGGAGTTGGATATCACATCTCATGTTATAGGAAGGATCTCAGGTTTGGTATAAGCATTGAGATATCACATCTCTGCTATCGGAAGGGTCTCAGGATTGGAATGGGAAGGAGTTGGATATTCCCATCTCATGTTATAGGAAGGGTCTCAGGTTTGGTATTAGAAGCATTGAGATATCACATCTCATGCTATAGGAAGGGTCTCAGGATTGGAATGGGAAGGACTTGGATATCAAATCTCATGCTATAGGGAGGGTCTCAAGTTTGATATTAGAAGCTTTGAGATATCACATCTCATGATATCGGAAGGGTCTCAGGATTGGAATGGGAAGGAGATGGATATCACATTTCATGTTAGAGATAGGATCTCAGGTTTGGTATTAGAGGCATTGAGATATCACATCTCATGCTATCAGAAGGGTCTCAGGATTGGAATGGGAAGGAGTTGTATATCACATCTCATGCTAAATGGAGGGTCTCAGGTTTGGAAGGGGAAGGATTTGGCAATCACATCTCATGTTATAGGAAGGATCTCAGGTTTGGTATTAGAGGCATTGAGATATCACATCTCATGCTATCATAAGGGTCTCAGGATTGGAATGGGAAGCTCTCAGGTTTGGAAGGGGAAAGAGTTGGATATCACATTTCATGTTAGAGGTAGGATCTCAGGTTTGGTATTAGAGGCATTGAGATATCACATCTCATGCTATCAGAAGGGTCTCAGGAATGGAATGGGAAGGAGTTGGATATCACATCTCATGCTAAAGGGAGGGTCTCAGGTTTGGAAGGGGAAGGATTTGGATATCACAACTCATGTTATAGGAAGGATCTCAGGTTTGGTATTAGAAGCATTGAGATATCACATCTCATGCTATCGGAAGGATCTCAGGTTTGGTATTAGAAGCATTGAGATATCACATCTCATGCTATCAGAAGGGTCTCAGGATTGGAATGGGAAGGAGTTGGATATCACATCTCATGCTAAAGGGAGGGTCTCAGGTTTGGAAGGGGAAGGATTTGCATATCACATCTCATGTTATCGGAAGGATCTCACGTTTGGTATTAGAAGTATTGAGATATCATATCTCATGCTATAGGAAGGGTCTCAGGATTGGAATGGGAAGGAAGTGGATATCACATCTCATGCTATAGGAAGTGTCTCAGGATTGGAATGGGAAGGACTTGGATATCACATCTCATGCTATAGGTAGGGTCTCAAGTTTGATATTAGAAGCATTGAGATATCACATCTCATGCTATAGAGGATTGGAATGGGAAGGAGTTGGATATCACATCTCATGCTATGGGAAGGGTCTCAGGTTTGGTATAAGCAGTGAGATATCACATCTCATGCTATAGGAAGTGTCTCAGGATTGGAATGGGAAGGAGTTGGATATCACATCTCATGTTATAGGAAGGATCTCAGGTTTGGTATAAGCATTGAGATATCACATCTCTGCTATCGGAAGGGTCTCAGGATTGGAATGGGAAGGAGTTGGATATTCCCATCTCATGTTATAGGAAGGGTCTCAGGTTTGGTATTAGAAGCATTGAGATATCACATCTCATGCTATAGGAAGGGTCTCAGGATTGGAATGGGAAGGACTTGGATATCACATCTCATGCTATAGGGA
This sequence comes from Ambystoma mexicanum, assembly GCF_040938575.1. Classification (NCBI taxonomy): domain Eukaryota; kingdom Metazoa; phylum Chordata; class Amphibia; order Caudata; family Ambystomatidae; genus Ambystoma; species Ambystoma mexicanum. The sequence continues at coordinate 1,504,514,180 of NC_090923.1, read as the reverse complement.
GGGTCTCAAGTTTGATATTAGAAGCTTTGAGATATCACATCTCATGATATCGGAAGGGTCTCAGGATTGGAATGGGAAGGAGTTGGATATCACATCTCATGATAAAGGAAGGGTCTAAGGTTTGGAAGGGGAAGGATTTGGATATCACATCTCATGTTATATTACGGGTCTCACGTTTGGTATTAGAAGCATTGAGATATCAAGTCTCATAGTATAGGAAGGGTCTCAGAATTGGAATGGGAAGGAGTTGGATATCACATCTCAAGCTATAGGAAGGGTCTCAGGATTGGAATGGGAAGGACTTGGATATCACATCTCATGCTATAGGAAGGCTCTCAGGTTTGGAAGGGGAAAGAGTTGGATATCACATTTCATGTTAGAGGCAGGATCTCAGGTTTGGTATTAGAAGCATTGAGATATCACATCTCATGCTATCGGAAGGATCTCAGGTTTGGTATTAGAAGCATTGAGATATCACATCTCATGCTATCAGAAGAGTCTCAGGATTGGAATAAGAAGGAGTTGGATATCACATCTCCTGCTAAAGGGAGGGTCTCAGGTTTGGAAGGGGAAGGATTTGGATATCACATCTCATGTTATCGGAAGGATCTCACGTTTGGTATTAGAAGTATTGAGATATCATATCTCATGCTATAGGAAGGGTCTCAGGATTGGAATGGGAAGGAGTTGGATATCACATCTCATGCTATAGGGAGGGTCTCAGGATTGGAATGGGAAGGACTTAGATATCACATATCATGCTATAGGGAGGGTCTCAGTTTTGATATTAGAAGCATTGAGATATCACATCTCATGCTATCGGAAGTGTCTCAGGATTGGAATGGGAAGGTGCTGGATATCACATCTCATGCTAAAGGAAGGGTCTCAGGTTTGGAACGGGAAGGATTTGGATATCACATCTCATGTTATAGGAAGGGTCTCAGGTTTGGTATAAGCATTGAGATATCACATCTCTGCTATCGGAAGTGTCTCAGGATTGGAATGGGAAGGAGTTGGATATCCCATCTCATGTTATAGGAAGGGTCTCAGGTTTGTTATTAGAATCATTGAGATATCATATTGCATGCTGTAGGAAGGGTCTAAGGGTTGGAATGGGAAGGACTTGGATATCACATCTCATGCTATAGATAGGCTCTTAGGTTTGGAAAGGGAAGGAGTTGGATGTCACATTTCATGTTAGAGGAAGGATCTCAGGTTTGGTTTTAGAAGCATTGAGATATCACATCTCATGCTATAGGAAGGGTCTCAGGATTGGAATGGGAAGCAGTTGGATATCACATCTCATGCTATAGGAAGGGTCTCAGATTTGGTATAAGCATTGAGATATCACAACTCATGCTATAGGACGGGTCTCAGGATTGGAATGGAAGGAGTTGGATATCACATCTCATGTTATAGGAAGGATCTCAGGTTTGGTATTAGAAGCATTGAGACATCACATCTCATGCTATAGGAAGGGTCTCAGGGTTGGAATGGGAAGGAGTTGGATATCACATCTCATCCAATAGGAAGGGTCTCAGGTTTGGAATGGGAAGGAATTGGATATCACATCTCATGTTATAGGAAGGATCTCAGGTTTGGTATTAGAAGCATTGAGATATCACGTCTCTGCTATCGGAAGGGTCTCAGGATTGGATTGGGAAGGACTTGGATATCACATCTCATGCCATAGGAAGGGTCTCAGGTTTGGTATAAGCATTGAGATATCACATCTCTGCTATCGGAAGGGTTTCAGGATTGGATTGGGAAGGAGTTGGATATCCCTTCTCATGCTATAGGAAGTGTCTCAGGTTGGAATGGGAAGGAGTTGGATATCACATCTCATGTTATAGGAAGGGTCTCAGGATTGGAATGGGAAGGATTTGGATATCACATCTCTTGCTATAGGAAGGGTCTCAGGATTGGAATGGGTAGGAGTTGGATATTACTTTCTTGCTATAGGAAGGGTCTCATGTTTGGAATGGGAAGGAGTTGGATATCACATATGCTATAGTTAGTGTCTCAGGTTTGGAACGGGAAGGAGTTGGATATCACATCTCATGTTATAGGAAGGGTCTCAGGTTTGGTATAAGCATTGAGATATCACATCTCTGCTATCGGAAGCGGCTCAGGATTGGAATGGGAAGGAGTTGGATATCCCATCTCATGTTATAGGAAGAGTCTCTGGTTTGGTATTAGAATCATTGAGATATCACATCGCATGCTGTAGGAAGGGTCTAAGGATTGGAATGGGATGGACTTGGATATCACATCTCATGCTATAGGTAGGCTCTCAGGTTTGGTATAAGCATTGAGATATCACATCTCATGCTATAGGAAGGGTCTCAGGATTGGAATGGGAAGGAATTGGATATCACATCTCATGCTATAGGAAGGGTCTCAGATTTGGTATAAGCATTGAGATATCACATCTCATGCTAAAGGAAGGGTCTCAGGATTGGAATGGGAAGGAGTTGTATATGACATCTCAGGCCATAGGAAGGTTCTCAGGTTTGGTATAAGCATTGAGATATCACATCTCTGCTATCGGAAGGGTCTCAGGATTGGAATGGGAAGGAGTTGGATATCCCATCTCATGTTATAGGAAGGGTCTCAGGTTTGGTATTAGAAGCATAGAGATATCACATCTCATGCTATAGGAAGGGTCTCAGGATTTGAATGGCAAGGAGTTGGATATCACATCTCATGCCATAGGAGGGGTCTCAGGTTTGGTATAAGCATTGAGATATCACATCTCTGCTATCGGAAGGGTCTCAGGATTGGATTGGGAAGGAGTTGGATATCCCTTCTCATGCTATAGGAAGTGTCTCAGGTTGGAATGGGAAGGAGTTGGATATCACATCTCTTGCTATAGGAAGGGTCTCAGGATTGGAATGGGTAGGAGTTGGATATTACTTTCTTGCTATAGGAAGGCTCTCAGGTTTGGAAGGGGAAAGAGTTGGATATCACATATGCTATAGTTAGTGTCTCAGGTTTGGAACGGGAAGGAGTTGGATATCACATCTCATGTTATAGGAAGGGTCTCAGGTTTGGTATAAGCATTGAGATATCACATCTCTGCTATCGGAAGCGGCTCAGGATTGGAATGGGAAGGAGTTGGATATCCCATCTCATGTTATAGGAAGAGTCTCTGGTTTGGTATTAGAATCATTGAGATATCACATCTCATGCTATAGGAAGGGTCTCAGGATTGGAATGGGAAGCAGTTGGATATCACATCTCATGCTATAGGAAGGGTCTCAGATTTGGTATAAGCATTGAGATATCACAACTCATGCTATAGGACGGGTCTCAGGATTGGAATGGAAGGAGTTGGATATCACATCTCATGTTATAGGAAGGATCTCAGGTTTGGTATTAGAAGCATTGAGACATCACATCTCATGCTATAGGAAGGGTCTCAGGGTTGGAATGGGAAGGAATTGGATATCACATCTCATGTTATAGGAAGGATCTCAGGTTTGGTATTAGAAGCATTGAGATATCACGTCTCTGCTATCGGAAGGGTCTCAGGATTGGATTGGGAAGGACTTGGATATCACATCTCATGCCATAGGAAGGGTCTCAGGTTTGGTATAAGCATTGAGATATCACATCTCTGCTATCGGAAGGGTTTCAGGATTGGATTGGGAAGGAGTTGGATATCCCTTCTCATGCTATAGGAAGTGTCTCAGGTTGGAATGGGAAGGAGTTGGATATCACATCTCATGTTATAGGAAGGGTCTCAGGATTGGAATGGGAAGGATTTGGATATCACATCTCTTGCTATAGGAAGGGTCTCAGGATTGGAATGGGTAGGAGTTGGATATTACTTTCTTGCTATAGGAAGGGTCTCATGTTTGGAATGGGAAGGAGTTGGATATCACATATGCTATAGTTAGTGTCTCAGGTTTGGAACGGGAAGGAGTTGGATATCACATCTCATGTTATAGCAAGGGTCTCAGGTTTGGTATAAGCATTGAGATATCACATCTCTGCTATCGGAAGCGGCTCAGGATTGGAATGGGAAGGAGTTGGATATCCCATCTCATGTTATAGGAAGAGTCTCTGGTTTGGTATTAGAATCATTGAGATATCACATCGCATGCTGTAGGAAGGTGTTGGGTGTCCTGACCCACGTTTAAGCTATCCTGCTACAACATTTGGTGCTGTGGGCTTAGGAAATTCAAGATGGCGGAAAACCCACATGTGCGCCGAAATCCAGGAAAGCTGCGCAGTTTGTGCGCACACTAAAATGGTTGCCTCACTTGCCACCCACCAGTGCGAGAATGAAAGGCCGGGTTGCCATGAGGGAAATGGGTTGCCAAAGGAAAAACAGTAGCGCCGGTTAGCTTCAAAGCGCTTTAAAACCACCATTGGACTACCCGCACAGTAGTCTGAAACCATTGGGAATGGCAATGCTGATTGCCAAATGCAACCTAGAAGTGTGGGGAATTCATTTCTTAAATCCCAAAAATGAGTGCAGTACCAGTACTCACCACTATCCAAAAGCCGGCGTTTTAAAACCACTCTGTGTGTTTTTCTGAAGGCAAGCAAAATGCCTATTTCAAACCTTGCAACATGTGCAAAATATTCACTGAACACCAGCAGACATTTGGCAGAATGGAGTTTTGTGTGCCTACAAAATCTGGGAAATGAAGAGCCCAAAAACAATGCTTATAACAAAAATGCTATGGAGTCAGCAGCTTAAGCCTAACTGAAACTGGATTTAAAACCACCAAAATCGAAAATGTTAAATTAAATGAGTGACCTATGCTTGGTGTCACATGCCTTTGTAACTGTTGAAATGTCATAGTTTTGCACTTAGAATCAGCATTCTAGCTGCATGTGTAAAATTACAAGTTATTTTAAAAGCAACAAAAAGTTAGCTGAAAGTCTGGCTTAGGAACTTGATTCTGCCTGGCAACTACCCCATCAGCAGTGAAACTTGAGTCACCACTGTGTTCCCAGGCCAACCTTCCTTTTGCTGCCCCCACTAAGGATATGCCATCTATCTGATAATTGAATTTCCTGTGCTCTGCCAGAGAGTGAACAAAGCCCTCTCCACTCAGGCAAAGGTTTTTTATTACAGACGTCGTAAAAAGTGGCTTCCTCCTGGAGAAGCTGGGAGGAGCACTGCCTGTGAGAAGCAAGCTGGCTTGGCAGAAACTGGAAAGACTGGTTTCTGTACCATGTGACCTGAAAAGACACACCCCTGCAGCAAGGATATGGTTTTATAAAAAGGTGGATAATTCATAGTGCGGACATGTGAAAATTTTATAAATGATACCATAATTCTTGTGATTTTTCTGCCCACAATTTAAGACGTGGTAGGAACCGGTGGTATGTTCAGGGGGGCTTTAGCGGAAAAGTGGATATTACTCTAAATGTGTGCATGTTAAAAATCTGAAACTTCATCAGTTAATGTCCCTACCCCCTGCACACATGTATGTAAAGTTGGGTCCATGTCGGAAATTGGAAAAGCAGTTAAAAAGTCAATTATGTACACTCTTTGAATGCAAGCTCCGAGAATGAGCAGATTTGGACATAGACATGGCTAAATTCAGCCACACCATGTATATGTAATTTTAAACAAATGTGTACCTGTGCAAATATGTTTTTAGGTCAGATATAGATTGTGTGTAAAGTTGACAGGGGTGGGTTCTCTGTATCATAAACAGACCTCATCATGATGACACTTCATTTCATTCCCCCAATCAAGTAAGGGATGAAAGCTTGACCAATTAGAAGCTGAGAGAGAGGTAGGGTCAGTGATGCTAGAACACACCCACATTCTAAACACATAAAAGCAGACAGACAGGACAGATAGACCTTCAAAATCCATCTGCCGCTGGAAGCCCTGCCGGAAAAATCCATACTTACCTCCATCAACCTCCAGAGAGCCAAACTAGAGACTTCAATCTATCCAGAACTAAGAGACCAGACCAGAGAGACCCAGACCAGCAGAGAGAGTGACCCAGATCACTGTGAAGTGCAGAGGCCAGACCAGACCAGACCAGAGCCCAGTCCAAAACCCTGACCAGATCCATGGCGAGGCCCATTTAATTCAAGAATATAGTGTGAGTACCCAGCAAAACTGTGTAGAACCAAGCTTTTAGTTTAAATTCATCTAATTCAATCTATTTAACCTAAGTAGAACTGCTTGATAGCTCCAAATCTGTCACCTGTCATTCTAGCTGCAAAAAGCTGCACGTGTCTTTTTGAACTTTAAAATTTCAAATCTGAAAAACGACTTTTATTTAATCGCTCATATCTCCGCAACCGTTTGTGCTAGAGACTTGCAATAACTTTCATCTGAAAGGTTAGAATCGTGGCTTTCCTACGAACCTAGAACCGCATTCCTACCCCTTATAGTTTTACCGCAATCGCGGAACACGCATCCGCGAATTTTACCGCGATTTGCAATTTCTTCACATGTACAAACTGCTGCTGATTTCCATTTGCCAGAAATTCGTTTAACCTGCTAATCATTCCTGCATCATTGCCAGTGTGAGCCTGGACTAATATTAACTAGATACCACTCACCCTGAACCTCTAATAGGGAATTAAAAGCGTTTCCAGCATATTTCTCATCCATTGCTAGCACAGATCAAAGAATTTGGGCCTGTGATTTCAAAAACTCCTATCTGTTTTCTGTCGTCTAAAGCTTGCTGGATTGAACTGAATTACAGTTGATTGCATTTCTGAGAACTGTGTGTTTTCCTTCCATTTCCTTGCCTTGCATCAAGGGGGGGGAGGGGATTGCCAGAGGAAAGTGATTACATTGTTGGGTTGAAATCACATTGAGTATTTTCTGTATTGCATTCAGTGAATATTGCATCCACCTGAGCTACATAAAGCATCCTCTACCACAGTATACTTTTGTTCCTATTTCCCAGTGTGCTACCTTATCCATTTCATGTTAACTCATTAGTCATTATAAAGAAGTGTGCTAGTGCCAGATTCTCCGTTGTTAATATTTCCCATATCAGATTAAGTGTGATATTCAATTATTAATTTATTATAAAGTGTGATATCTATATTTTAACTTATCAAATAAACCTTTTAAACTTGCAAAACAGAACTACTTCTTGGCTCAGTGGGGTCAGGGGGATTCCAAGAGAGGGGTGTCATACAAGGGTAGTCATCCAGAACGCATGAACTGGACCTAAAGATATATCAATAAGGGTTTTCATTCAGTATTATAGACTAGGTGTTAATTTGGCTGTAGTGCTGAATTGAATCCTCTTACAAAGTGGGGGCTCGTATCCGGGATTCTGGGTTAGAATACCACTTGTGCAGCTTAATACAGTGTGCTAACTGACGGGATACATACATCCAGTCGGATCACCACGCTGCATTACGCTGTGAAGCATTCCTCAAAAGGGACACTCCAAGAAAAGTTCTGTTCTGCAAAACTAAAATACTAACTTCTGTAAGTCAGGACAGAGACCAATCTCTAGAATGACGACCTTGGTAGATATGAAAATAGCCAGAGAGCACTTCTTACATAAGTTATTTGTGAGAGGTGAGTGGACTCACCAGGACCAAACAGTCTGGTTGCAGGCCATCATGCAACAGGTCACGGAAACAGGGTCAGATATATATAGAGATCAGGGTCCATTACACGTGGCCCTGAGTGAACTATATATGGCTCCTAAGGCCAAAGATGAGCACGACAAGATTGTTAGGATAGCGGCATATTTATATTTATACATGGGAGCCATACAGAATAAATGTGCTGAAGGCCATGATCTGGCAAAAAGGCAACAGATGGCGTTAGAGAAGGCCCAATCTGATCTGGACTCTTCTGAGCAAAGGCTGCACAGAAGCCAGGAGTCAGAAAATGAGACCAGACAGTACATCACTAAAATAAAGGAGGATATGGATGTGCTGCAAAAGGAAAAGTCAGAACAGGATACCAGATTTCTGGCCTTGCAGAAGGAACACCAAGAAGGTTTGGACTCCCTACTGCAAAGCCAGAAAAAGCTGGAGCAACAGCTAGACTTCAATAGGGCATGTGCTGAGCAGGTAGTCACCCTGCAAGGCCACCTAGATAGAGTGAAGGAGGAGAGCAATAAACTGATTCTGAAAGACCTGGATACCCAGGCAGAGTTTGATCAGGAGCGCCAGAAAGCTGGTGCCTTCCAAAGGCAAAGGGACGACCTGGCGGCACAAATGCAGGCTCTTAGTCAGGAAAGAGACGCCTTAGGCCAGGAAGTCTGCCATTTAAAAAGAAAAATGGAAGAAAATCACCTGGCCCACCAGGGGCTGGGTGATCTCCAAAAAGAAAACCAGAACTTGGTAGAGCACACCAGAAGGGTGGAAGATGCTCTAGCAAGAAAGGAGCAGGCCAATAGGGACATTGCCCAGGAGGTAAACCTCCTGCAGCAAAGACTGGCCCAGTTCTCCAGGACCAACCAGGAAGCACAGAGGGAGAATGAGGCCCTCTGTCAACACAATGGTAGGCTCCAGCAACAGGTAGCGATGCAGGAGAAACTGATAGAGTCGAGTAAGGCCTTAACAGAGGAACTGAAAGCACAAATGCAGGCTCTTGCATTGCAACAGGGAGCAGGGGCGGATAGAGATGAGGTCCGCTGGGAAAGAGAGATTCCTGACCATAACCGCAGGAGCCCTAACACCAGGGGCCTTCATTTTCCCCAGTCCCTGGACTCTGCCACCCCCATGTCCCCTGGCGCACATGAGCACAGGGCCACAGGGATGGCAGATTACTATCCAGCCAGAAGCATGGGGCTCATAGGCCAGTACCATCCAGGAATGGAGGGGTGGGCATCCGGGTATGGGCACCCAAGTACAATACAGTTCAGTGGGGAACCCCAGGAGAGTAGGCCCATTAAGGGCATCCTGAAAACCTCTGCCCAGTTAGGTCAGTGGAGGGGGTACCCATCAAATCCTGGCAGCAAGGAGGAATCTGAAGACTCCTCTGAACTGCGCAGGACACAGGAGACCAGGTCCCCACATTCTGCCAGCCATTCCCAGGCTCGCAGAATCCGGGAAAACCTGGAAGAACAGACGGGAACCTCTGGGAGCAGTGCCTCTGAGTCCGAGGAAGAATGGACAAGGGTTACCCGAACCAAAAAGGCCAATAAGGCAAAAAGGGCCTTGCTCAAGGACCCCTTAAAGCAGATTAAGGCGATCAGGAGCGTCATCACGCCTTACCATAAGAACGCTAAGTATTCTGTTTGGGAGCACTTAGAGTTGTTTGAACAAATGATGGAGACTTTCCATTTGAAGGACAGCCAAAGCTGCATTCAATATGTAAAGTGGACCTTCTCCCCGGAATACTCCAGTTTCTTTGCGGGGCTGGAGGACCAAAATCATTTAAGATGGTCCACCTATAAGGCGGCCATCCTGAAACATTTTTCTGTTCACAGAAATCCTCAAGAGGCTCGCAAGGCAGCCTACAATTTGCAATGTGGGGAGGATCAGGCCCCACAAGAATTTGTGCAGGAGTTAAAGCGGGCTTTTGCACAGACCACAAGAAGGGTGCGCACGGATAGCCGTGAATTTATAAACACGTTTTTCCATGCCTTGCCCAAATATATCATGACCCAGCTCGTGAGGGATTTTCACGAGAAAAGATCTTTAGACTGGGTCATTGAACAGGCTACCCGCATCTATGAGGTGCAGAAGCCCATAGAAAATAAAAGCAATGCCCAGAAAAACCCCAAAGCCAACAGCACCCCTGCTGCTGCCAAGGTGGCAGAGGTAAAGGTCACCCCCGTTTTGGATTTGGAGATGGGGGGGCCTAAAAACCTACCTGCACCTAATAATGCTAGGCCCAGAAGGTCCTCGGGCCAGTCGCAGACAGGGAGCCAGGGAGGCAGCCCCACAAATGGGGTCCCTCGCTCTCCTGACTATGTAAGTCCTCGCTACAAAGGTAACAGACCCATCCTGGGTTATGTGTGGACTCCTCCAGCCCAAGGGGGGGGATCCAGCCAAGCACCTAACCCAGGGAACTTCCCTCCAAACTTCCCACAGGAGGGCAGAAATTTACCAAACCCTGGGCAGAACTTTTTCCCCAGATATCCACCCGACTTCCAACCCCAAAATCATCCATCCTTCTTTCCTCAATTCCCTGAGCCCAGACCACTGAATCCGGGAGAGGGGAGGCCAAGGGTGGAGGGGTACCAAAATCTTCCCAACCAGGGGTACTACCAGAGGAGGGACAGCTACCCTTCCCGGGATCAGCCCAGGGGAGAAAACAGGGCCCCGTATCAGCCTGAGCGGGTTTCCCAGTTAGAGCGCCAGGTTCAAAACATGGCGCGGGATATGGGTCATATACTGAGGGCACAGCAGAACCCTCAGATCAGCGTGCCGGCGCAGAACGCACCCAACTCTGGACCTGGTGCTCCAGAACAATGACGGGGGCAGCACCCCGATAACTCACCGGTTCCCAGGGAGGAGGCACAAGGGGAAGGGGGGTGTAAAGCCTTGGAGGAAGCTTCCTTCCTTACTTGTAAACAGCCCCTGGAAACCCAGGAACCGGAAACAAAATCTCTTGCCCCTGAAAGTCTGCCTCCTAAGGAGCAGAGGGGGGGTAGGAGAAACAAAAGACCCAAACAGACTCAGTTTGGGGAGGAGGTACAGATCTTCCAATTTGAGGGAGAGGGATCCACAGAGGATCCTGGGAAAAGGATCTTCTCCTTCAGAGAGGGGGGAACTCCTCCCAAAGAAAAATGGGTCCCTAGGGATGCAAATCCAGACTGGGGAGATGTGGAGACTGAGCTACCGCCGCCCACTATCTCATCCCAGAACAAACAGCAAGAAAATCCCCTGGTTCAAACCCATCCTGGTGACTGCCTCCAAAAAGGGGGGGGCGGCCCAGAACTGGAACCAGGGGAACCCACAATGGCTCTGATCTCCAGTTGCAAAATTTTTCTTTCAGATTCCCAAGGCTCTCCACAGAATTCTGCCCAAAATTCTTCTCTCGCGATGTCCAAAACCAGAAAATTAGCCCACCAGTTGTCCAAAAATGTGCATTATCTGTGCCCCCTTGAGGAGAAGGAGGGAAGATATTATGCCCCGGTACAAGTACAGGGGCAGGGTACAATCTCGGCACTGGTGGACACTGGATCTCAAGCTACCCTTCTGTCTAGAAGGGCCTTTGACGAACTGAATGCAGGAAGGGGAGAGAATTACCAAATTCCTCTCACCTCTCTTCCGGGACAACTACAGAACTTTGACGGGAAGGAAATTCCCGTTGAGGGGACGGCAGATTTGGACATTAAAATTGGGCGACATAAGTTGAAACACCCGGTCATAGTTGTGACCCCAGAGGGCACCCCTTGTTTACTAGGGAATGACCTCCTGAGAAGGTTGTCACCCCTAATAGATTGCGTAAACAAGGTCCTCTGGACCCAGACTAGCCGACCAATAAAATTAAAACAGAGTGTCAACCATGTTAGTTTAAACGGCACATGCCACATGGTTGAACAAAAATCTGACCAAGTAGAATTTCACTTCCAGAACAACCAGATTCCAGACGTGACAGTAATAGCAGTAGGACAACAGACTGGTGATGGGGGGTCCTCTCTATTTCTGAAAATCAACCTTCCTTCCAGTCTAAGGTGGTATTCCACGCTGGAAGGAAACACTTTGAAATTCTATACCAATCCACAATCTGAAACTCCCACTCCTATAGTCCAGAAAGATGTGAAATCAGCTCAAAGCCGGGCTGATATTCAGCAAATTGGAGAGCAGTTGTTCATCCCTGTTCAGTTAAATGATGGGAAGGACTCTGTTCTCGCTCGAGTGTGTGTGAACAACGGTAAGAGCTTCATCAGCGAAGCCATGTTTCGCCAACTCCCAAAAGATCCAGCCATTCCCACCTTCAAACTGATAGACAAATGGGAAAGGGACCTGGAAGCACCTAATTCCAAACATCTCCTGCCAAGCAGGTGTATGCTCAAAATCTCCATTGGCAACAAGAGCATAGTCCATAATTGTTGGGTCGTGCGAGACGTCCCTGCCGCCTTTTACTTAGGCAGTGACATTCTCAATCGCTTTGCCATTAGTTTGGACCTAATAAACTTCAAAGCTTGGTCCCGATTAGCGGATAATCCCATGGGCTTTGATGATCCAGAAAAAGCATTTAGGTCAGCTCAATTGCTACCTTATGCAGTTGAAATTCAGGTTAAAGAGGAAGTCACCATCCCAGAAAGGACCCGACAATTCTCCCTGGAAGTGAAAGTTAAAAGGGGACAAGAGTTGAAAAACCCTGATGCTTACATACATCTAAATGCTTCTTTCCAACAGCAAGGGTTGGGGGTAAACCCAACTCCATTAGTCAACATAGAACATGACACCATTCCAATAGAGGTGGATAACAGCGACTTAAAGAGTATTACTCTAGCCGCAGGCACCATTATTGGAATGGCGGTTGATGACCGACATTTTTCCATTGATTTAGGTAATGAACTGTTAGGACCAATCCCCAAGGACTGTTTTGACAGTGACAGTGAGGACAACACAACACCAGACAGGATTTTTACCCGGCATGGGGGGAACTTCCTGGTGTACACTTCCTGCCCCTATGGTAAGGAAGATGTGACTTGTGACTTCAGGAGGGATGAGGTGATTTTCCAGGTCCATGAGGGCTGCCTTTCCCACCTGAAGCCTCCGGTCCAAATCAGCACTCTAACCAGGGACTTCTCCACCCAGCTGGAGGAGGCCGCTGAAATAGCCAAACCAGAAGTCTTTCCAGGCTTCAGGCAGATGGTGGAAGAGAGAGTCAACCTAGCTGATGCCTGTGTGACTCTGGAACAAAAGCAAAAGTTGAAACAAGTTTTCTTGGATTTCCAAGATCTCTTTGCGGTAGACTCATATGACTGTGGTCGCACTGACATCCACACAACAACAATCCCCACGGACCCTGGCATGACTCCTGTGTTTGTGAAGCAATATCGCTTGCCTCTCGCATCAATGGAGTCCCTTACTGAAATAATTAAGAACCTTGAGTCCCGGGGAATAATCCGTCCAGTCCACAGCACCTTCAATAATCCGGTGCTGGGAATATTGAAGCCAAACGGCCAGTGGAGACTCTGCGCTGACCTCAGGGAGCTCAACAAACGGGTCCATACTTCCCGATGGCCTCTGCCCTACATTGACCAAGGGCTGGCCCAGATCCAGGGGTCACAGGTATTCACTGCAATAGACCTGACCAATGGATACTGGACTGTGCCTGTCAGTAGGGAGGACCAATACAAGCTGGCTTTTACATTTGGGGGCCAGCAATACACATGGACCCGGACTCCCTTCGGATACCTTAACTCCGGTAATGAGTTCAATATTTTCCTACATAAGGCCATGCCCGACTTGGGTGCAAGGGGTAACCTGGCTTATGTAGATGATGTCCTCATCAAAAGTTCATCTGTGGAGGAACACATAGCGGAGATCCGTTATGTTCTGACACAGTTGAGGGCCGCCGGAGCAAAACTTTCCTTTCAGAAAGCACAGTGGTGTAAAACCCGTGTTAACTTCTTGGGGCATGAGATTACTCCTCAGGGTCTTTGTCCCCAGGAAAAGAAAGTGGAAGCACTTCAGAAACTGAAAGACCCCACAACTCTGCGGGAATTAAGGAGCCTCCTTGGACTGACTAATTACAGCAGAAAGTTCATTGAGGGCTACGCAGAGATCACCAGACCCCTGATTCATCTCCTGAAGGGGGGGGTCAAGTGGGAATGGGGTCCAGAACAAGCCGAGGCAGTAAAACAACTCAAAAGAAGCCTCTCACAAGCGCCTTGCCTAGCTTACCCGGTCAGAAACAAGGAGTTCTTCCTGGAGACGGGGTTCTCTAATACGTGCTTGACGGCAGTATTATATCAAAAGCATGACAAGGTCAATAAAGTAATCTCCTATGCGAGCAAAACTTTATCCTCTGTGGAGGAAAAATTCAACGATTGTGAGAAGGCACTCCTGGCAACGGTGTGGGCATTGAAGAATTACCGCCCGTTTATCCAGGGGGAACACATCATAGTGGAGACTCCACACCAGCCTCTGCAATATCTCCAAAGTGACAGAATCCGGGCCGGAAATGTGAGTAATTCCCGAATTACTTCCTGGATTCTGTCAATGCAAGGCTTTCCTGTGGAGGTCAGATATGGCCAAAACAAGAAGAGTCCACTCGCGCAAGGTCTGGCTGACTTGCATGATTGTGCCAGAGAAAACTGTCTCGAGGACGAAAGTCTAAAAATAAAGGACAACATGGAGGCATACCTTAATTCCCCCCACAAAGTCTTTGAAGAGGACAAGTGTGAGGGAATGCCCACTGTGTATGTGGATGGATGCTCTTACCATGTTGACAACAACGGGGAGAAAGAACTGGTGGCTGGCGTAGGGAATGCATGGGTGAATGAGTCCCCAGAACCCTCCGCTGGATACAAAATTGGTCCCCGAAGTAGTCAGGTGGCAGAATTGATGGCTGTGCATCAGGCCATCCTCACTGCTGTCCAGCATCAACTCCACGAACTGGTCATAATCACAGATTCGGATTATGTACGGAACGGGTTCGTGGAGCACCTGGTTAATTGGAAGACCAGAGGCATGGTATGTGCTAACAACAAACCCTTGAAACATGGGAAGTTGATCCAAAACATTGATGATCTGGTCACCTCGAATGGGATGACCATCTATTGGAAGAAGATCAAGGGTCATTCCAAAGTAGAGGGACCAGACAAAACTGGAAATGACTTAGCTGATCAGCTGGTTAAAACCGGGGCCATCCAAGGGGATCTAATTGAGATTGAGTCCCTGTTGGGGGAAATCCAGGTCACCGCTATCACTAGGTCCCAGACAAATGCTCACAACGACCTCTCAATTGCACAATGGAGTAAGGAGACCCCTGATGCTGATTTGATTACTGCTCAGAAGGGGGATCCAATAATTGGTAAATTTTACCAGCACCTTGAGGACCCTGAGAACTTTCCCCTGACGGATACCGATTACACTGGGAAAGAGGACCTAAGAGTGTTGATGAAATGTCCAAAAATGTTCAGAATCCAAGACGGTTTGCTGGTAAGGAAATCCAAAGCTGGCCACGATCAGTGGGTGGTTCCTACCTCATTCCGAAGCCTGATGTTAAGTCACGCCCATGATGCGGCCACTGCCGGTCATAGGGGGTTTCACACAACATTGGAAATCTTAAGAGAGGTTGCATACTGGCCACACATGGGGCAGGACCTCGACCAATACTTGAAGGGGTGTCTTGTGTGTGCACAATTTCAGCCGACATCCCTCACACACCGGGCACCTTTACAAAAGCGGGGGATGACACTGCCATGGTCAGATTTACAAATCGACTTTGTAGGCCCTGTGATTCGCTCGGCTAGGGGGAATAAGTACATGTTGACTGTGACATGCTTGTTTACCAAGTGGGTGGAATGTCTCCCAGCCCCAAACTGCAAGGCAGAAACTGCAGCTGCCTTGATGATTAACCACATCTTTTCCCGTTTTGGTCTACCTCAAAGGATTGAGTCAGACAGAGGTAGCCACTTCACCAGTGAAGTAATGACAAAGATGTGGGAGATACTGGGGGTCAAGAGAAAGCTGCATATTGCTTACAGACCAGCTTCTTCTGGGGCAGTAGAGAGATATAACCGGACAATTGTGAGCATATTAAAGAAGTTTGTGGCAGATTCTGGGCCAAGTTGGGATATCCGATTACCTCTGGTCCTAATGGCTATCAGATCTACCCCTTCATCTGCAACCAAAATGTCACCATTTGAGTTGATGACTGGGCGCAAGATGGTGCTTCCGCAGCATTTGCTCTACAGGACCCAAGAGCAGACACTGATAAATGCCTCCACTACTCATGAGTATGTAGAGAATTTAAGGAAACACCTCCAACATGCTTTTGCTTATGCTCAGCGGAATCTAGAAAGATCGGCTGATAGCATGAAGACCCATTATGACCTGAAAACTTCCAGGAAGGAATATCAGGTGGGAGACCGGGTCTATTTATACAACTTCCAAAGGAACCAGGCCAAGCAGCGCAAATTTTTGCCTACATGGAAGGGACCCTTTGAGATCGTCGATAAGATCTCCCCTGTGGCCTACAAGATCCGCATCCCCAAAGGTGGTTCGGCAGAGGGGGAAGACAAGTGGGTCCACATAAACCAGTTGAAATGTTGCCATCCCAGGCACACTCTGCAACAACTGGAGGAATCCTCTGGAATCCTAGCGGGTACTGTCTCAGACTAATTCAGTTCCAATCATAAAACGTACCACATCTAGTCTCTAACATACTGTGATTTGTATGAAACTGTCTCTTAGTTACATTGTTTTTTTTTTCTCAAAATAAGAATGTAATGTTTTGTTATGATGAAATGCATATGCTGCCCCACTATCTCAACAGTGGTGGAAAAAAATCTATGAATAGGTATTGCCGCTCTTCCTTTGTCGTCCTAGGAGAAAGAAAACCGGGAGACGGGCCAAGGAGGACGATCCGGAGACCGGGAACGGAGATCCAATGGGCCCAGTGGACCGCCCAATACTCCCATCAGGACCGGCGAGGAGAACCGATCGATCAGTACCGGATGGAGAAGAAGATGCTGAACTGTGCCATCTACAGAAGAGGAAGAAGATTATGCGGACAGACCGGTGCATGGGTCAAAACCCTTGTGCACGCGACTCCCCATCGACTCAAATTCAAAGTGCAGTCGCGTGGGGGGGACTTGTTGGGTGTCCTGACCCACGTTTAAGCTATCCTGCTACAACATTTGGTGCTGTGGGCTTAGGAAATTCAAGATGGCGGAAAACCCACATGTGCGCCGAAATCCAGGAAAGCTGCGCAGTTTGTGCGCACACTAAAATGGTTGCCTCACTTGCCACCCACCAGTGCGAGAATGAAAGGCCGGGTTGCCATGAGGGAAATGGGTTGCCAAAGGAAAAACAGTAGCGCCGGTTAGCTTCAAAGCGCTTTAAAACCACCATTGGACTACCCGCACAGTAGTCTGAAACCATTGGGAATGGCAATGCTGATTGCCAAATGCAACCTAGAAGTGTGGGGAATTCATTTCTTAAATCCCAAAAATGAGTGCAGTACCAGTACTCACCACTATCCAAAAGCCGGCGTTTTAAAACCACTCTGTGTGTTTTTCTGAAGGCAAGCAAAATGCCTATTTCAAACCTTGCAACATGTGCAAAATATTCACTGAACACCAGCAGACATTTGGCAGAATGGAGTTTTGTGTGCCTACAAAATCTGGGAAATGAAGAGCCCAAAAACAATGCTTATAACAAAAATGCTATGGAGTCAGCAGCTTAAGCCTAACTGAAACTGGATTTAAAACCACCAAAATCGAAAATGTTAAATTAAATGAGTGACCTATGCTTGGTGTCACATGCCTTTGTAACTGTTGAAATGTCATAGTTTTGCACTTAGAATCAGCATTCTAGCTGCATGTGTAAAATTACAAGTTATTTTAAAAGCAACAAAAAGTTAGCTGAAAGTCTGGCTTAGGAACTTGATTCTGCCTGGCAACTACCCCATCAGCAGTGAAACTTGAGTCACCACTGTGTTCCCAGGCCAACCTTCCTTTTGCTGCCCCCACTAAGGATATGCCATCTATCTGATAATTGAATTTCCTGTGCTCTGCCAGAGAGTGAACAAAGCCCTCTCCACTCAGGCAAAGGTTTTTTATTACAGACGTCGTAAAAAGTGGCTTCCTCCTGGAGAAGCTGGGAGGAGCACTGCCTGTGAGAAGCAAGCTGGCTTGGCAGAAACTGGAAAGACTGGTTTCTGTACCATGTGACCTGAAAAGACACACCCCTGCAGCAAGGATATGGTTTTATAAAAAGGTGGATAATTCATAGTGCGGACATGTGAAAATTTTATAAATGATACCATAATTCTTGTGATTTTTCTGCCCACAATTTAAGACGTGGTAGGAACCGGTGGTATGTTCAGGGGGGCTTTAGCGGAAAAGTGGAGATTACTCTAAATGTGTGCATGTTAAAAATCTGAAACTTCATCAGTTAATGTCCCTACCCCCTGCACACATGTATGTAAAGTTGGGTCCATGTCGGAAATTGGAAAAGCAGTTAAAAAGTCAATTATGTACACTCTTTGAATGCAAGCTCCGAGAATGAGCAGATTTGGACATAGACATGGCTAAATTCAGCCACACCATGTATATGTAATTTTAAACAAATGTGTACCTGTGCAAATATGTTTTTAGGTCAGATATAGATTGTGTGTAAAGTTGACAGGGGTGGGTTCTCTGTATCATAAACAGACCTCATCATGATGACACTTCATTTCATTCCCCCAATCAAGTAAGGGATGAAAGCTTGACCAATTAGAAGCTGAGAGAGAGGTAGGGTCAGTGATGCTAGAACACACCCACATTCTAAACACATAAAAGCAGACAGACAGGACAGATAGACCTTCAAAATCCATCTGCCGCTGGAAGCCCTGCCGGAAAAATCCATACTTACCTCCATCAACCTCCAGAGAGCCAAACTAGAGACTTCAATCTATCCAGAACTAAGAGACCAGACCAGAGAGACCCAGACCAGCAGAGAGAGTGACCCAGATCACTGTGAAGTGCAGAGGCCAGACCAGACCAGACCAGAGCCCAGTCCAAAACCCTGACCAGATCCATGGCGAGGCCCATTTAATTCAAGAATATAGTGTGAGTACCCAGCAAAACTGTGTAGAACCAAGCTTTTAGTTTAAATTCATCTAATTCAATCTATTTAACCTAAGTAGAACTGCTTGATAGCTCCAAATCTGTCACCTGTCATTCTAGCTGCAAAAAGCTGCACGTGTCTTTTTGAACTTTAAAATTTCAAATCTGAAAAACGACTTTTATTTAATCGCTCATATCTCCGCAACCGTTTGTGCTAGAGACTTGCAATAACTTTCATCTGAAAGGTTAGAATCGTGGCTTTCCTACGAACCTAGAACCGCATTCCTACCCCTTATAGTTTTACCGCAATCGCGGAACACGCATCCGCGAATTTTACCGCGATTTGCAATTTCTTCACATGTACAAACTGCTGCTGATTTCCATTTGCCAGAAATTCGTTTAACCTGCTAATCATTCCTGCATCATTGCCAGTGTGAGCCTGGACTAATATTAACTAGATACCACTCACCCTGAACCTCTAATAGGGAATTAAAAGCGTTTCCAGCATATTTCTCATCCATTGCTAGCACAGATCAAAGAATTTGGGCCTGTGATTTCAAAAACTCCTATCTGTTTTCTGTCGTCTAAAGCTTGCTGGATTGAACTGAATTACAGTTGATTGCATTTCTGAGAACTGTGTGTTTTCCTTCCATTTCCTTGCCTTGCATCAAGGGGGGGGAGGGGATTGCCAGAGGAAAGTGATTACATTGTTGGGTTGAAATCACATTGAGTATTTTCTGTATTGCATTCAGTGAATATTGCATCCACCTGAGCTACATAAAGCATCCTCTACCACAGTATACTTTTGTTCCTATTTCCCAGTGTGCTACCTTATCCATTTCATGTTAACTCATTAGTCATTATAAAGAAGTGTGCTAGTGCCAGATTCTCCGTTGTTAATATTTCCCATATCAGATTAAGTGTGATATTCAATTATTAATTTATTATAAAGTGTGATATCTATATTTTAACTTATCAAATAAACCTTTTAAACTTGCAAAACAGAACTACTTCTTGGCTCAGTGGGGTCAGGGGGATTCCAAGAGAGGGGTGTCATACAAGGGTAGTCATCCAGAACGCATGAACTGGACCTAAAGATATATCAATAAGGGTTTTCATTCAGTATTATAGACTAGGTGTTAATTTGGCTGTAGTGCTGAATTGAATCCTCTTACAAAGGGTCTAAGGATTGAAATGGGATGGACTTGGATATCACATCTCATGCTATAGGTAGGCTCTCAGGTTTGGTATAAGCATTGAGATATCACATCTCATGCTATAGGAAGCGGCTCAGGATTGGAATGGGAAGGAGTTGGATATCCCATCTCATGTTATAGGAAGAGTCTCTGGTTTGGTATTAGAATCATTGAGATATCACATCTCATGCTATAGGAAGGGTCTCAGGATTGGAATGGGAAGCAGTTGGATATCACATCTCATGCTATAGGAAGGGTCTCAGATTTGGTATAAGCATTGAGATATCACAACTCATGCTATAGGACGGGTCTCAGGATTGGAATGGAAGGAGTTGGATATCACATCTCATGTTATAGGAAGGATCTCAGGTTTGGTATTAGAAGCATTGAGACATCACATCTCATGCTATAGGAAGGGTCTCAGGGTTGGAATGGGAAGGAGTTGGATATCACATCTCATCCAATAGGAAGGGTCTCAGGTTTGGAATGGGAAGGAATTGGATATCACATCTCATGTTATAGGAAGGATCTCAGGTTTGGTATTAGAAGCATTGAGACATCACATCTCATGTTATAGGAAGGGTCTCAGGATTGGAATGGGAAGGAGTTGGATATCACATCTCATGTTATAGGAAGAGTCTCAGGTTTGGTATAAGCATTGAGATATCACATCTCTGCTATCGGAGAAGTCTCAGGATTGGGATGGGAAGGAGTTGGATACCCCTTCTCATGCTATAGGAAGGGTCTCAGGATTTGAATGGCAAGGAGTTGGATATCACATATCATGCCATAGGAAGGGTCTCAGGATTGGAATGGGTAGGAGTTGGATATTACATTCTTGCTATAGGAAGGGCCTCATGTTTGGAATGGGAAGGAGTTGGATATCACATATGCTATAGGAAGTGTCTCAGGTTTGGAACGGGAAGGAGTTGGATATCACATCTCATGTTAGAGGAAGGATCTCAGGTTTGGTATTAGAGGCCTTGAGATATCACATCTCATGCTATAGGAAGGGTCTCAGGTTTGGTATAAGCATTGAGATATCACATCTCATTCTATAGGAAGGGTCTCAGGATTGGAATGGGAAGAAGTTGGATATCACATCTCATGCTATAGGAAGGGCCTCAGGTTTGGTATAAGCATTGAGATATCACATCTCATGCTATAGGAGGGTCTCAGGTTGGAATGGGAAGGAGTTGGATATCACATCTTATGTTATAGGAAGGGTATCAGGATTGGAATGGGAAGGACTTGGATATCACATCTCATGCTATAGGAAGGCTATCAGGTTTGGAAGGGGAAGGAGTTGCATATCAAATTTCATTTTAGAGGTAGGATCTCAGGTTTGGTATTAGAGGCATTGAGATATCACATCTCATGCTATAGGAAGGGTCTCACGATTGGAATGGGAAGGATTTGGATATCACATCTCATGCTATAGGAAGGGTCTCAGGTTTGGTATAAGCATTGAGATATCACATCTCATGCTATAGGAAGGGTCTCAGGATTGGAATGGGAAGGAGTTGTATATGACATCTCATGCCATAGGAAGGGTCTCAGGTTTGGTATCAGCATTGAGATATCACATCTCTGCTATCGGAAGGGTCTCAGGATTGGAATGGGAAGGAGTTGGATATCCCATCTTATGTTATAGGAAGGGTCTCAGGTTTGGTATTAGAAGCATTGAGATATCACATCTCATGCTATAGGAAGGGTCCCAGGATTGGAATGGGAAGGACTTGAATATCCCATCTCATGCTATAGGGAGGCTCTCACGTTTGGAAAGGGAAGGAGTTGGATATCACATTTCATGTTAGAGGTAGGATCTCAGGTTTGGTATTAGAGGCATTGAATATCACATCTCATGCTATCAGAAGGGTCTCAGGATTGGAATGGGAAGGAGTTGGATATCACATCTCATGCTAAAGGGAGGGTCTCAGGTTTGGAAGGGGAAGGATTTTGATATCACACCTCATGTTATAGGAAGGATCTCAGGTTTGGTATTAGAGGGATTGAGATATCACATCTCATGCTATCGGAAGGGTATCAGGATTGGATTTGGAAGTAGTTGGATATCCCATCTCATGCTATAGGAAGGGTCTCAGGTTGGAATGGGAAGGAGTTGGATATCACATCTCATGTTATAGGAAGGGTCTCAGGATTGGAATGGGAAATACTTCGATATCACATCTCATGCTATAGGAAGGCTCTCAGGTTTGCAAGGGGAAGGAGTTGGATATCACATTTCATGTTAGAGGTCGGATCTCAGGTTTGGTATTAGAAGCATTGAGATATCACATCTCATGCTATAGGAATGGTCTCAGGATTGGAATGGGAAGGAGTTGGATATTAGATTCTTGCTATAGAAAGGGTCTCAGGTTTGGAACGGGAAGGAGTTGGATATCACATCTCATGTTATAGGAAGGGTCTCAGGTTTGGTCTAAGCATTGAGATATCACATCTCATGCTATCAGAAATGTCTCAGGATTGGAATGGGAAGGAGTTGGATATCACATCTCATGCTAAAGGGAGGGTCTCTGGTTTGGAAGGGGAAGGATTTGGATATCACATCTCATGTTATAGGAAGGATCTCAGGTTTGGTATTAGAAGCATTGAGATATCACATCTGATGCTATAGGAAGGGTCTCAGGTTTGGAATGGGAAGGAATTGGATATCACATCTCATGTCATAGGAAGGATCTCAGGTTTGGTATTAGAAGCATTGAGATATCACATCTCATGCTATAGGAATGGTCTCAGGATTGGAATGGGAAGGAGTTGGATATTAGATTCTTGCTATAGAAAGGGTCTCAGGTTTGGAACGGGAAGGAGTTGGATATCACATCTCATGTTATAGGAAGGGTCTCAGGTTTGGTCTAAGCATTGAGATATCACATCTCTGCTATCGGAAGTTTCTCAGGATTGAAATGGGAAGGAGTTGGATATCACATCTCATGCTATAGGTAGACTCTCAGGTTTGGAAAGGGAAGGAGTGGGATATCACATTTCATGTTCAAGGAAGGATCTCAGGTTTGGTAATAGAATCATTGAGATATCACATCTCATGCTGTAGGAAGTGTCTAAGGATTGGAATGGGAAGGACTTGGATATCACATCTCATGCTATAGGTAGACTCTCAGGTTTGGAAAGGGAAGGAGTGGGATATCACATTTCATGTTCAAGGAAGGATCTCAGGTTTGGTATTAGAGGCATTGAGATATCACATCTCATGCTATAGGAAGGGTCTCAGGATTGGAATGGGAAGGATTTGGATATCACATCTCATGCTATAGGAAGGGTCTCAGGTTTGGTATAAGCATTGAGATATCACATCTCATGCTATAGGAAGGGTCTCAGGATTGGAATGGGAAGGAGTTGGATATCACATCTCATGCTATAGGTAGGCTCTCAGGTTTGGAAAGGGAAGGAGTTGGATATCACATTTCATGTTAGAGGAAGGATCTCAGGTTTGGTATTAGAGGCATTGAGATATCACATCTCATGCTATAGGAAGGGTCTCACGATTGGAATGGGAAGGATTTGGATATCACATCTCATGCTATAGGAAGGGTCTCAGGTTTGGTATAAGCATTGAAAAATCACATCCCATGCTATAGGAAGGGTCTCAGGATTGGAATGGAAGGAGTTGGATATCACATCTCATGTTATAGGAAGGATCTCAGATTTGGTATTAGAAGCATTGAGACATCACATCTCATGCTATAGGAAGGGTCTCAGGATTGGAATGGGAAGGAGTTGGATATCACATCTCATGTTATAGGAAGGGTCTCAGGTTTGGTATAAGCATTGAGATATCACATCTCATGCTATAGGAAGGGTCTCAGGATTGGAATGGGAAGGAGTTGGATATCACATCTCATGCTATAGGTAGGCTCTCAGGTTTGGAAAGGGAAGGATTTGGATATCACATTTCATGTTAGAGGAAGGCTCCCAGGTTTGGAAGGGGAAGGAGT
Organism: Ambystoma mexicanum; assembly: GCF_040938575.1. Classification (NCBI taxonomy): domain Eukaryota; kingdom Metazoa; phylum Chordata; class Amphibia; order Caudata; family Ambystomatidae; genus Ambystoma; species Ambystoma mexicanum. Next base: position 1,504,490,357 of record NC_090923.1, on the reverse strand, counting down.
TGGATATCACATCTCATGTTATAGGAAGGATCTCAGATTTGGTATTAGAAGCATTGAAACATCACATCTCATGCTATAGGAAAGGTCTCAGGATTGGAATGGGAAGGAGTTGGATATCACATCTCATGTTATAGGAAGGGTCTCAGGATTGGAATGGGAAGGACTTCGATATCACATCTCATGTTATAGGAAGGCTCCCAGGTTTGGAAGGGGAAGGAGTTGGATATCACATTTCATGTTAGAGGTAGAATCTCAGGTTTGGTATTAGAGGCATTGAGATATAACATCTCATGCTATCAGAAGGGTCTCAGGACTGGAATGGGAAGGAGTTGGATATAACATCTCATGCTAAAGGGAGGGTCTCAGGTTTGGAAGGGGAAGGATTTGAATATCACATCTCGTGTTATAGGAAGGATCTCAGGTTTGGTATTAGAAGAATTGAAATATCACATCTCATGCTATCGGAAGGATCTCAGGTTTGGTATTAGAAGCATTGAGATATCACATCTCATGCTATCAGAACGGTCTCAGGATTGGAATGGGAAGGAGTTGGATATCACATCTCATGCTAAAGGGAGGGTCTCTGGTTTGGAAGGGGAAGGATTTGGATATCACATCTCATGTTATAGGAAGGATCTCAGGTTTGTTATTAGAAGCATTGAGATATCACATCTCATGCTATAGGAAGGGTCTCAGGATTGGAATGGGAAGGAGTTGGATATCATATCTCATGCTATAGGAAGGGTCTCAGGAATGGAATGGGAAGGAGTTTTATATGATATCTCATGCCATAGGAAGGATCTCATGTTTGGTATTAGAAGCATTGAGACATCACATCTCATGTTATAGGAAGGGTATCAGGATTGGAATGGGAAGGAGTTGGATATCACATCTCATGCTATAGGAAGGGTCTCAGGTTTGGTATAGGCATTGAGATATCACATCTCATGCTATAGGAAGGGTCTCAGGATTGGAATGGGAAGGAGTTGTATATGACATCTCATGCCATAGGAAGGGTCTCAGGTTTGGTATAAGCATTGAGATATCACATCTCTGCTATCGGAAGGGTCTCAGGATTGGAATGGGAAGGACTAGGATATCACATCTCATGCTTTAGGAAGGGTCTCAGGATTGGAATGGGAAGGACTTGGATATCACATCTCATGTTATAGGAAGGGTCTCAGGTTTGGTATTAGAAGCATTGAGATATCACATCTCATGCTATAGGAAGGGTCTCAGGAACGGAATGGGAAGGACTTGGATATCACATCTCATGATAAAGGAAGGGTCTAAGGTTTGGAAGGGGAAGGATTTGGATATCACATCTCATGTTATAGGACGGGTCTCAGGTTTGGTATTAGAAGCATTGTGATATCACATCTCATGCTATAGGAAGTGTCTCAGGATTGGAATGGGAAGGAGTTGGATATCACATCTCATGCTATAGGAAGGGTTTCAGGTTTGGTAGAAGCATTGAGATATCACATCTCATGCTATAGGAAGAGTCTCAGGTTTGGGAAGGGAAGGATTTGGATTTCACATCTCATGTTATAGGATGGTTCTCATGTTTGGTTTTTGAAGCATTGAGATATCACATCTCATGCTATCTGAAGGGTCTCAGGTTTGGAATGGGAAGGAGTTGGATATCACATCTCATGTTTTAGGAAGGATCTCATGTTTGGTATTAGAAGCATTGAGATATCACATCTCATGCTATAGGAAGGGTCTCCGGATTGGAATGTGAAGGATTTGGATATTACATCTCATGCTAAAGGAAGGGTCTCAGGTTTGGAATGGGAAGGAGTTGGATATGACATCTCTTGTTATAGGGAGGGTCTCAGGATTTGAATGGCAAGGAGTTGGATATCACATCTCATGCCATAGGAAGGGTCTCAGGTTTGGTATAAGCATTGAGATATCACATCTCTGCTATCGGAAGGGTCTCAGGATTGGATTGGGAAGGAGTTGGATATCCCTTCTCATGCTATAGGAAGGGTCTCAGGATTGGAATGGGAAGGATTTGGATATCGCATCTCTTGCTATAGGAAGGGTCTCAGGTTTTTTTTTAGAAACATTGAGATATCACATCTCATGCTATAGGATGGGTTTTAGGATTGGAATGGGAAGTATTTGGATATCACATCTCATGCTAAAGGAAGGGTCTCAGGTTTGGAAGGGGAAGGATTTGGATATCACATCTCTTGCTATAGGAAGGGTCTCAGGATTGGAATGGGTAGGAGTTGGATATTACATTCTAGCTATAGGAAGGGTCTCATGTTTGGAATGGGAAGGAGTTGGATATCACATATGCTATAGGAAGTGTCTCAGGTTTGGAACGGGAAGGAGTTGGATATCACATCTCATGTTAGAGGAAGGATCTCAGGTTTGGTATTAGAGGCCTTGAGATATCACTTCTCATGCTATAGGAAGGGTCTCAGGTTTGGTATAAGCATTGAGATATCACATATCATGCTATAGGAAGGGTCTCAGGATTGGAATGGGAAGAAGTTGGATATCACATCTCATGCTATAGGAAGGGTCTCAGGTTTGGTATAAGCATTGAGATATCACATCTCATGCTATAGGAAGGGTCTCAGGATTGGAATGGGAAGGAGTTGTATATGACATCTCATGCCATAAGAAGGGTCTCAGGTTTGGTATAAGCATTGAGATATCACATCACATGCTATAGGAAGGGTCTCAGGATTGGAATGGGAAGGACTTGGATATCACATCTCATGCTATAGGCAGGGTCTCAGGTTTGGAAAGGGAAGGAGATGGATATCACATTTCATGTTAGAGGTAGGATCTCAGGTTTGGTATTAGAGGCATTGAGATATCACATCTCATGCTAAAGGGAGGGTCTCAGGTTTGGAAGGGGAAGGATTTGGAAATCACATGTCATGTTATAGGAAGGATCTCAGGTTTGGTATTAGAAGCATTGAGATATCACATCTCATGCTATCGGAAGTATCTCAGGTTTGGTATTAGAGGCATTGAGATATCACATCTCATGCTATCATAAGGGTCTCAGGATTGGAATGGGAAGGAGTTGGATATCACATCTCATGTTATAGGGAGGATCTCAGGTTTGGTATTAGAAGCATTGAGATATCACATCTCATGCTGTAGGAAGGGTCTCAGGATTGGAATGGGAAGGAGTTGGATATCACATCTCATGCTATAGGAAGGGTCTCAGATTTGGTATAAGCATTGAGATATCACATCTCATGCTATAGGAAGGGTCTCAGGATTTGATTGGGAAGGAGTTGTATATGACATCTCAGGCCATAGGAAGGGTCTCAGGTTTGGTATACGCATTGAGATATCACATCTCTGCTATCGAAAGGGTCTCAGGATTGGAATGGGAAGGAGTTGGATATCCCATCTCATGTTATAGGAAGGGTCTCAGGTTTGGTATTAGAAGCATTGAGATATCACATCTCATGCTATAGGGAAGGTCTCAAGTTTGATATTAGAAGCATTGAGATAACAAATCTCATGATATCGGAAGGGTCTCAGGATTGGAATGGAAAGGAGTTGGATATCACATCTCATGATAAAGGAAGGGTCTAAGGTTTGGAAGGGGAAGGATTTGGATATCACATCTCATGTTATAGGACGGGTCTCAGGTTTGGTGTTAGAAGCATTGAGATATCAAGTCTCATGGTATAGGAAGGGTCTCAGAATTGGAATGGGAAGGAGTTGGATATCACATCTCAAGCTATAGGAAGGGTCTCAATATCCAACTCCTTCCCATTCCAATCCTGAGACCCTTCCTATAGCATGAGATGTGATGTCTCAATGCTTCTAATACCAAATCTGAGATCCTTCCTATAACATGAAATGTGATATCCAACTCCTTCCCATTGCAATCTTGAGACCGTTTCTATAGCATGAGATGTGATATCTCAATGCTTATACCAAACCTGAGACCCTTCCTATAGCATGAGATGTGATATCCAAATCCTTCCCATTCCAATCGTGAGACCCTTCCTATAGCATGAGATGTGATATCTCAATGCCTCTAATACCAAACCTGAGATCCTACCTCTAAAATGAAATTTGATATGCAACTCCTTCCCCTTCCAAACCTGATAGCCTTCCTATAGCATGAGATGTGATATCCAAGTCCTTCCCATTCCAATCCTGATACCCTTCCTATAACATGAGATGTGATATCCAACTCCTTCCCATTCCAACCTGAGACCCTTCCTATAGCATGAGATGTGATATCTCAATGCTTATACCAAACCTGAGGCCCTTCCTATAGCATGAGATGTGATATCCAACTTCTTCCCATTCCAATCCTGAGACTCTTCCTATAGCATGAGATGTGATATCTCAATGCTTATACCAAACCTGAGACCCTTCCTATAGCATGAGATGTGATATCTCAAGGCCTCTAATACCAAACCTGAGATCCTTCCTCTAACATGAGATGTGATATCCAAATCCTTCCCGTTCCAAACCTGAGACACTTCCTATAGCATATGTGATATCCAACTCCTTCCCATTCCAAACATGAGGCCCTTCCTATAGCAAGAATGTAATATCCAACTCCTACCCATTCCAATCCTGAGACCCTTCCTATAGCAAGAGATGTGATATCCAAATCCTTCCCATTCCAATCCTGAGACCCTTCCTATAACATGAGATGTGATATCCAACTCCTTCCCATTCCAACCTGAGACACTTCCTATAGCATGAGAAGGGATATCCAACTCCTTCCCAATCCAATCCGGAGACCCTTCCGATAGCAGATATGTGATATTTCAATGCTTATACGAAACCTGAGACCCTTCCTATGGCATGATATGTGATATCCAACTCCTTGCCATTCAAATCCTGAGACCCTTCCTATAGCATGAGAAGGGATATCCAACTCCTTCCCATCCCAATCCTGAGACTTCTCCGATAGCAGAGATGTGATATTTCAATGCTTATACCAAACCTGAGACTCTTCCTATAACATGAGATGTGATATCTAACTCCTTCCCGTTCCAAACCTGAGACCCTTCCTATAGCTTGAGATGTGATATCCAACTCCTTCCCATTCCAATCCTGAGACCCTTCCTATAACATGAGATGTGATGTCTCAATGCTTCTAATACCAAACCTGAGATCTTTCCTATAACATGAGATGTGATATCCAACTCCTTCCCATTCCAATCCTGAGACCCTTCCTATAGCATGAGATGTGCTATCTCAATGCTTATACCAAACCTGAGACCCTTCCTAAAGCTTGAGATGTGATATCCAACTCCTTCCCATTCCAATCCTGAGACCCTTCCTATAGCATGAGATGTGATATCTCAAGGCCTCTAATACCAAACCTGAGATCCTTCCTCTAACATGAAATGTGATATCCAACTCCTTCCCCTTCCAAACCTGAGAGCCTTCCTATAGCATGAGATATGATATCCAAGTCCTTCCCATTCCAATCCTGAGACCCTTCCTATAACATGAAATGTGATATCCAACTCCTTCCCATTCCAACCTGAGACCCTTCCTATAGCATGAGATGGGATATCCAACTCCTTCCAAATCCAATACTGATACCCTTCCAATAGCATGAGATGTGATATCCCAATGCTTCTACCAAACCTGAGACCCATACTATGGCAGAAGATGTGATATCAAACTCCTTCCCATTCCAATCCTGAGACCCTTCCTATAGGTTGAGATGTGATATCCAACTCCTTCCCATTCCAATTCTGAGACCCTTCCTATACCATGAGACTTGATATCTCAATGCTTCTAATACCAAACCTGAGACCCGTCCTATAACATGAGATGTGATATCCAAATCCTTCCCCTTCCAAACCTTAGACCCTTCCTTTATCATGAGATGTGATATCCAACTCCTTCCCATTCCAATCCTGAGACCCTTCCGATATCATGAGAGTTGTTATCTCAATGCTTCTAATATCAAACTTGAGACCCTCCCTATAGCATGAGATGTGACATCCAAGTCCTCCCCATTCCAATCCTGAGACCCTTCCTATAGCATGAGATGTGATATCTCAATGCTTCTAATACCAAACCTGAGACCCTTCCTATAACATGAGATGGGATATCCAACTCCTTCCCATTCCAATCCTGAGACCCTTCCGATAGCAGAGATGTGATATCTCAATGCGTATAGCAAACCTGAGACCCTTCCTATGGCCTGAGATGTCATATACAACTCCTTCCCAATCCAATCCTGAGACCCTTCCTATAGCATGAGATGTGATATCTCAATGCTTATACCAAATCTGAGACCCTTCCTATAGCATGAGATGTGATATCCAACTCCTTCCCATTCCAATCCTGAGACCCTTCCTATAGCATGAGATGTGATATCTCAATGCTTCTAATACCAAACCTGAGATCCTTCCTATAACATGAGATGTGATATCCAACTCCTTCCCATTCCAATTCTGAGACCCTTATGATAGCATGAGATGTGATATCTCAATGCCTCTAATACCAAACCTGAGATACTTCCGATAGCATGAGATGTGATATCTCAATGCTTCTAATACCAAACCTGAGATCCTTCCTATAACATGAGATGTGATTTCCAAATCCTTCCCCTTCCAAACCTGAGACCCTCCCTTTAGCATGAGATGTGATATACAACTCCTTCCCATTCCAATCCTGAGACCCTTCTGATAGCATGAGATGTGATATCTCAATGCCTCTAATACCAAACCTGAGATCCTACCTCTAACATGAAATGTGATATCCATCTCCTTCCCTTTCCAAACCTGAGACCCTGCCTATAGCATGAGATGTGATATCCAAGTCCTTCTCATTCCAATCCTGAGACCCTTCCTATAGCATGTGATGTGATATCTCAATGCTTATATCAAACCTGAGACCCTTCCTATGGCATGAGATGTCATATACAACTCCTTCCCATTCCAATCCTGAGACCCTTCCTATAGCATGAGATGTGATATCTCAATGCTTATACCAAACCTGAGACCCTTCCTATAGCATGAGATGTGATATCCAACTTCTTCCCATTCCAATCCTAAGACCCTTCCTATAACATGAGATGTGATGTCTCAATGCTTCTAATACCAAACCTGAGATCTTTCCTATAACATGAGATGTGATATCCAACTCCTTCCCATTCCAATCCTGAGACCCTTCCTATAGCATGAGATGTGATATCTCAATGCGTATACCAAACCTGAGACCCTTCTTATAGCTTGAGATGTGATATCCAACTCCTTCCCATTCCAATCCTGAGACCCTTCCTATAGCATGAGATGTGATATCTCAAGGCCTCTAATACCGAACCTGAGATTCTTCCTCTAACATGAAATGTGATATCCAACTCCTTCCCCTTCCAAACCTGAGAGCCTTCCTATAGCATGAGATATGATATCCACGTCCTTCCCATTCCAATCCTGAGACCCTTCCTATAACATGAAATGTGATATCCAACTCCTTCCCATTCCAACCTGAGACCCTTCCAATAGCATGAGATGGGATATCCAACTCCTTCCAAATCCAATACTGATACCCTTCCAATAGCATGAGATGTGATATCCCAATGCTTCTACCAAACCTGAAACCCATACTATGGCATAAGATGTGATATCAAACTCCTTCCCATTCCAATCCTGAGACCCTTCCTATAGCTTGAGATGTGATATCCAACTCCTTCCCATTCCAATTCTGAGACCCTTCCTATACCATGAGACTTGATATCTCAATGCTTCTAATACCAAACCTGAGACCCGTCCTATAACATGAGATGTGATATCCAAATCCTTCCCCTTCCAAACCTTAGACCCTTCCTTTATCATGAGATGTGATATCCAACTCCTTCCCATTCCAATCCTGAGACCCTTCCGATATCATGAGATTTGTTATCTCAATGCTTCTAATATCAAACTTGAGACCTTCCCTATAGCATGAGATGTGATATCTCAATGCTTCTAATACCAAACCTGAGACGCTTCCTATAACATGAGATGGGATATCCAACTCCTTCCCATTCCAATCCTGAGACCCTTTCGATAGCAGAGATGTGATATCTCAATGCATATACCAAACCTGAGACCCTTCCTATGGCCTGAGATGTCATATACAACTCCTTCCCAATCCAATCCTGAGACCCTTCCTATAGCATGAGCTGTGATATCTCAATGCTTATACCAAATCTGAGACCCTTCCTATAGCATGAGATGTGATATCCAACTCCTTCCCATTCCAATCCTGAGACCCTTCCTATAGCATGAGATGTGATATCTCACTGCTTCTAATACCAAACCTGAGATCCTTCCTATAACATGAGATGTGATATCCAACTCCTTCCCATTCCAATCCTGAGACCCTTATGATAGCATGAGATGTGATATCTCAATGCTTCTAATACCAAACCTGAGATACTTCCGATAGCATGAGATGTGATATCTCAATGCTTCTAATACCAAACCTGAGATACTTCCTATAGCATGAGATGTGATATCTCAAGGCCTCTAATACCAAACCTGAGATCCTTCCTCTAACATGAGATGTGATATCCAACTCCTTCCCGTTCCAAACCTGAGACACTTCCTATAGCATATGTGATATCCAACTCCTTCCCATTCCAAACATGAGACCCTTCCTATAGCAAGAATGTAATATCCAACTCCTACCCATTCCAATCCTGAGACCCTTCCTATAACATGAGATGTGATATCCAACTCCTTCCCATTCCAACCTGAGACACTTCCTATAGCATGAGAAGGGATATCCAACTCCTTCCCAATCCAATCCTGAGACCCTTCCGATAGCAGAGATGTGATATCTCAACGCTTCTACCAAACCTGAGACTCTTCCTATAACATGAGATGTGATATCCAATTCCTTCCCATTCCAAACCTGAGACCCTTCCTATTGGATGAGATGTGATATCCAACTCCTTCCCATTCCAACCCTGAGACCCTTCCTATACCATGAGATGTGATATCTCAATGCTTCTAATACCAAACCTGGGTCCCGTCCTATAACATGAGATTTGATATCCAAATCCTTCCCCTTCCAAACCTGAGACCCTTCCTTTAGCATGAGATGTGATATCCAAATACTTCCCATTCCAATCCTAAAACCCTTCCTATAGCATGAGATGTGATATCTCAATGTTTCTAATAAAAAACCTGAGACCCTTCCTATAGCAAGAGATGCGATATCCAAATCCTTCCCATTCCAATCCTGAGACCCTTCCTATAACATGAGATGTGATATCCAACTCCTTCCCATTCCAACCTGAGACCCTTCCTATAGCATGAGAAGGGATATCCAACTCCTTCCCAATCCAATCCTGAGACCCTTCCGATAGCAGAGATGTGATATCTCAATGCTTATACCAAACCTGAGACCCTTCCTATGGCATGAGATGTGATATCCAACTCCTTGCCATTCAAATCCTGAGACCCTCCCTATAACAAGAGATGTCATATCCAACTCCTTCCCATTCCAAACCTGAGACCCTTCCTTTAGCATGAGATGTAATATCCAAATTATTCACATTCCAATCCGGAGACCCTTCCTATAGCATGAGATGTGATATCTCAATGCTTCTAATACCAAACATGAGATCCTTCCTATAACATGAGATGTGATATCCAACTCCTTCCCATTCCAAACCTGAGACCCTTCTGATAGCATGAGATGTGATATCTCAATGCTTCTACCAAACCTGAAACCCTTCCTATAGCATGAGATGTGATATCCAACTCCTTCCCATTCCAATCCTGAGACACTTCCTATAGCATGAGATGTGATATCACAGTGCTTCTAATACCAAACCTGAGACCCGTCCTATAACATGAGATGTGATATCCAAATCCTTCCCCTTCCAAACCTTAGACCCTTCCTTTATCATGAGATGTGATATCAAAGTCCTTCCCATTCCATTCCTGAGACCCTTCCTATAGCATGAGATGTGATATCTCAATGCTTCTAATACCAAACCTGAGACCCTTCCTATAACATGAGATGTGATATCCAAGTCCTTCCCATTCCAATCCTGAGACCCTTCCTATAGCATGAGATGTGATATCCTATTCCTTCCCATTCCAATCCTGAGTCCCTTCCGATAGCAGAGATGTGATATCTCAATGTTTACACCAAACCTGAGACCCTTCCTATGGCATGAGATGTCATATACAACTCCTTCCCATTCCAATCCTGAGACCCTTCCTATAGCATGAGATGTGATATCTCAATGCTTCTAATACCAAACCTGAGACCCTTCCTATAACATGAGATGTGATATCCAAATCCTTCCCCTTCCAAACCTTAGACCCTTCCTTTATCATGAGATGTGATATCCAACTCCTTCCCATTCCAATCCTGAGACCCTTCCGATATCATGAGATTTGTTATCTCAATGCTTCTAATATCAAACTTGAGACCTTCCCTATAGCATGAGATGTGATATCTCAATGCTTCTAATACCAAACCTGAGACGCTTCCTATAACATGAGATGGGATATCCAACTCCTTCCCATTCCAATCCTGAGACCCTTTCGATAGCAGAGATGTGATATCTCAATGCATATACCAAACCTGAGACCCTTCCTATGGCCTGAGATGTCATATACAACTCCTTCCCAATCCAATCCTGAGACCCTTCCTATAGCATGAGATGTGATATCTCAATGCTTATACCAAATCTGAGACCCTTCCTACAGCATGAGATGTGACATCCAACTCCTTCCCATTCCAATCCTGAGACCCTTCCTATAGCATGAGATGTGATATCTCACTGCTTCTAATACCAAACCTGAGATCCTTCCTATAACATGAGATGTGATATCCAACTCCTTCCCATTCCAATCCTGAGACCCTTATGATAGCATGAGATGTGATATCTCAATGCTTCTAATACCAAACCTGAGATACTTCCGATAGCATGAGATGTGATATCTCAATGCTTCTAATACCAAACCTGAGATACTTCCTATAGCATGAGATGTGATATCTCAAGGCCTCTAATACCAAACCTGAGATCCTTCCTCTAACATGAGATGTGATATCCAACTCCTTCCCGTTCCAAACCTGAGACACTTCCTATAGCATATGTGATATCCAACTCCTTCCCATTCCAAACATGAGACCCTTCCTATAGCAAGAATGTAATATCCAACTCCTACCCATTCCAATCCTGAGACCCTTCCTATAGCAAGAGATGTGATATCCAAATCCTTCCCATTCCACTCCTGAGACCCTTCCTATAACATGAGATGTGATATCCAACTCCTTCCCATTCCAACCTGAGACACTTCCTATAGCATGAGAAGGGATATCCAACTCGTTCCCAATCCAATCCGGAGACCCTTCCGATAGCAGAGATGTGATATCTCAATGCTTATACCAAACCTGAGACCCTTCCTATTGCATGATATGTGATATCCAACTCCTTGCCATTCAAATCCTGAGACCCTTCCTATAGCATGAGAAGGGATATCCAACTCCTTCCCAATCCAATCCTGAGACCCTTCCGATAGCAGAGATGTGATATCTCAACGCTTCTACCAAACCTGAGACTCTTCCTATAACATGAGATGTGATATCCAATTCCTTCCCATTCCAAACCTGAGACCCTTCCTATTGGATGAGATGTGATATCCAACTCCTTCCCATTCCAACCCTGAGACCCTTCCTATACCATGAGATGTGATATCTCAATGCTTCTAATACCAAACCTGGGTCCCGTCCTATAACATGAGATTTGATATCCAAACCCTTCCCCTTCCAAACCTGAGACCCTTCCTTTAGCATGAGATGTGATATCCAAATACTTCCCATTCCAATCCTAAAACCCTTCCTATAGCATGAGATGTGATATCTCAATGTTTCTAATAAAAAACATGAGACCCTTCCTATAGCAAGAGATGCGATATCCAAATCCTTCCCATTCCAATCCTGAGACCCTTCCTATAACATGAGATGTGATATCCAACTCCTTCCCATTCCAACCTGAGACCCTTCCTATAGCATGAGAAGGGATATCCAACTCCTTCCCAATCCAATCCTGAGACCCTTCCGATAGCAGAGATGTGATATCTCAATGCTTATACCAAACCTGAGACCCTTCCTATGGCATGAGATGTGATATCCAACTCCTTGCCATTCAAATCCTGAGACCCTCCCTATAACAAGAGATGTCATATCCAACTCCTTCCCATTCCAAACCTGAGACCCTTCCTTTAGCATGAGATGTAATATCCAAATTATTCACATTCCAATCCGGAGACCCTTCCTATAGCATGAGATGTGATATCTCAATGCTTCTAATACCAAACATGAGATCCTTCCTATAACATGAGATGTGATATCCAACTCCTTCCCATTCCAAACCTGAGACCCTTCCGATAGCATGAGATGTGATATCTCAATGCTTCTACCAAACCTGAAACCCTTCCTATAGCATGAGATGTGATATCCAACTCCTTCCCATTCCAATCCTGAGACACTTCCTATAGCATGAGATGTGATATCACAATGCTTCTAATACCAAACCTGAGACCCGTCCTATAACATGAGATGTGATATCCAAATCCTTCCCCTTCCAAACCTTAGACCCTTCCTTTATCATGAGATGTGATATCAAAGTCCTTCCCATTCCATTCCTGAGACCCTTCCTATAGCATGAGATGTGATATCTCAATGCTTCTAATACCAAACCTGAGACCCTTCCTATAACATGAGATGTGATATCCAAGTCCTTCCCATTCCAATCCTGAGACCCTTCCTATAGCATGAGATGTGATATCCTATTCCTTCCCATTCCAATCCTGAGACCCTTCCGATAGCAGAGATGTGATATCTCAATGTTTATACCAAACCTGAGACCCTTCCTATGGCATGAGATGTCATATACAACTCCTTCCCATTCCAATCCTGAGACCCTTCCTATAGCATGAGATGTGATATCTCAATGCTTATACCAAACCTGAGACCCTTCCTATAGCATGAGATGTGATATCCAACTCCTTCCCATTCCAATCCTGATACCCTTCCTATAACATGAGATGTGATGTCTCAATGCTTCTAATACCAAACATGAGATCCTTCCTATGGCATGAGATGTCATATAAAACTCCTTCCCATTCCATTCCTGAGACCCTTCCTATAGCATGAGATATGATATCCAACTCCTTCCCATTCCAATTCTGAGACCCTTCCTATAGCATGAGATGTGATATCTCAATGCTTCTAATAACAAACCTGAGATCCTTCCTATAACATGAGATGTGATATCCAAATCCTTCCCCTTCCAAACCAGAGACCCTCCCTTTAGCATGAGATGTGATATCCAACTCCTTCCCATTCCAATCCTGAGACCGTTCTGATAGCATGAGATGTGATATCACAATGCTTCTAATACCAAACCTGAGATCCTTCCGATAGCATGAGATGTGATATTTCAATTCTTCTAATACCAAACCTGAGATCCTTCCTACAACACGAGATGTGATATTCAAATCCTTCCCCTTCCAAACCTGAAACCCACCCTTTAGCATGAAATGTGATATCCAACTCCTTCCCCTTCCAAACCTGGGAGCCTTCCTATAACATGAGATGTGATATCGAAGTCCTTCCCATTCCAATCCTGAGACCCTTCCTATAACATGAGATGTGATATCCAACTCCTTCCCATTCCAATCCTGAGACCCTTCCTATAGCATGAGATGTGATGTCTCAATGCTTCTAATACCAAATCTGAGATCCTTCCTATAAAATGAGATGTGATATCCAACTCCTTCCATTCCAATCCTGAGACCCTTCCTATAGCATGGGATGTGATATTTCAATGCTTATACCAAACCTGAGACCCTTCCTATAGCATGAGATGTGATATCCAAATCCTTCCCATTCCAATCGTGAGACCCTTCCTATAGCATGAGATGTGATATCTCAATGCCTCTAATACCAAACCTGAGATCCTTCCTCTAACATGAAATGTGATATCCAAATCCTTCCCTTTCCAAACCTGAGAGCCTACCTATAGCATGAGATGTGATATCCAACTCCTTCCCATTCCAATCCTGAGACCCTTCCTATAGCATGAGATGTGATATCTCAATGCTTATACCAAACCTGAGACCCTTCCTACAGCATGAGATGTGATATCCAAATCCTTCCCATTCCAATCCTGAGACCCTTCCTATAGCATGAGATGTGATATCTCAATGCCTCTAATACCAAACCTGAGATCCTTCCTCGAACATGAAATGTGATATCCCACTCCTTCCCTTTCCAAACCTGAGAGTCTACCTATAGCATGAGATGTGATATCCAAGTCCTTCCCATTCCAATCCTTAGACACTTCCTACAGCATGAGATGTGATATCTCAATGATTCTATTACCAAACCTGAGACCCGTCCTATAACATGAGATGGGATATCCAACTCCTTCCCATTTCAATCCTGAGAAACGTCCGATAGCAGAGATGTGATATCTCAATGCTTAGACCAAACCTGAGACCCTTCCTATAACATGAGATGTGATATCCAACTCCTTCCCGTTCCAAACCTGAGACCCTTTCTATAGCAAGAATCTAATATCCAACTCCTTCCCATTCCAATCCTGAGACCATTCCTATAGCATGAGATGTGATATCTCAATGCTTCTAATACCAAACCTGAGATCCTTCCTATGACATGAGATGTGATATCCAATTCCTTCCCATTCCAAACCTGAGACCCTTCCTATAGCATGAGATGTGATATCTCAATGCTTCTAATACCAAACCTGAGATCCTTCCTATAACATGAGATGTGATATCCAAATCCTTCCCCTTCCAAACCAGAGACCCTCCCTTTAGCATGAGATGTGATATCCAACTCCTTCCCATTCCAATCCTGAGACATTTCTGATAGCATGAGATGTGATATCTCAATGCCTCTAATACCAAACCTGAGATCCTACCTCTAACATGAAATGTGATATCCAACTCCTTCCCCTTGCAAACCTGAGAGCCTTCCTATAGCATGAGATGTGATATCGAAGTATTTCCCATTCCAATCCTGAGACCCTTCCTATAACATGAGATGTGATATCCAACTCCTTCCCATTCCAACCTGAGACCCTTCCTATAGCATGAGATGGGATATCCAACTACTTCCAAATACAATCCTGATACCCTTCCGATAGCATGAGATGTGATATCTCAATCCCTCTAATACCAAACCTGAGATCCTTCCTATAACATGAGATGTGATATCAAAATCCTTCCCCTTCCAAACCTGAGACCCTCCCTTTAGCATGAGATGTGATATCCAACTCCTTCCCATTCCAATCCTGAGACCCTTCTGATAGCATGAGTTGTGATATTCAATGCCTCTAATACCAAACCTGAGATCCTACCTCTAACATGAAATGTGATATCCAACTCCTTCCCTTTCCAAACGTGAGAGCCTCCCTATAGCATGAGATGGGATATTCAAGTCCTTCCCATTCCAATCCTGAGACCCTTCCTATAGCATGAGATGTGATATCTCAATGCTTCTAATACCAAACCTGAGACCCTTCCTATAACATAAGATGGGATATCCAACTCCTTCCCATTCCAATCCTGAGACCCTTCCGATAGCAGAGATGTGATATCTCAATGCTGATACCAAACCTGAGACCCTTCCTATGGCATGAGATGTCATATACAACTCCTTCCCATTCCAATCCTGAGACCCTTCCTATAGCATGAGATGTGATATCTCAATGCTTATACCAAACCTGAGACCCTTCCTATAGCATGAGATGTGATATCCAAATCCTTCCCATTCCAATCGTGAGACCCTTCCTATAGCATGAGATGTGATATCTCAATGCCTCTAATACCAAACCTGAGATCCTACCTCTAAAATGAAATTTGATATGCAACTCCTTCCCCTTCCAAACCTAATAGCCTTCCTATAGCATGAGATGTGATATCCAAGTCCTTCCAATTCCAATCCTGATACCCTTCCTATAACATGAGATGTGATATCCAACTCCTTCCCATTCCAACCTGAGACCCTTCCTATAGCATGAGATGTGATATCTCAATGCTTATACCAAACCTGAGGCCCTTCCTATAGCATGAGATGTGATATCCAACTTCTTCCCATTCCAATCCTGAGACCCTTCCTATAGCATGAGATGTGAAATCTCAATGCTTATACCAAACCTGAGACCCTTCCTATAGCATGAGATGTGATATCTCAAGGCCTCTAATACCAAACCTGAGATCCTTCCTCTAACATGAGATGTGATATCCAACTCCTTCCCGTTCCAAACCTGAGACACTTCCTATAGCATATGTGATATCCAACTCCTTCCCATTCCAAACATGAGGCCCTTCCTATAGCAAGAATGTAATATCCAACTCCTACCCATTCGAATCCTGAGACCCTTCCTATAGCAAGAGATGTGATATCCAAATCCTTCCCATTCCAATCCTGAGACCCTTCCTATAACATGAGATGTGATATCCAACTCCTTCCCATTCCAACCTGAGACACTTCCTATAGCATGAGAAGGGATATCCAACTCCTTCCCAATCCAATCCGGAGACCCTTCCGATAGCAGAGATATGATATTTCAATGCTTATACGAAACCTGAGACCCTTCCTATGGCATGATATGTGATATCCAACTCCTTGCCATTCAAATCCTGAGACCCTTCCTATAGCATGAGAAGGGATATCCAACTCCTTCCCATCCCAATCCTGAGACTTCTCCGATAGCAGAGATGTGATATCTCAATGCTTATACCAAACCTGAGACTCTTCCTATAACATGAGATGTGATATCTAACTCCTTCCCGTTCCAAACCTGAGACCCTTCCTATAGCATGAGATGTGATATCCAACTCCTTCCCATTCCAATCCTGAGACCCTTCCTATAACATGAGATGTGATGTCTCAATGCTTCTAATACCAAACCTGAGATCTTTCCTATAACATGAGATGTGATATCCAACTCCTTCCCATTCCAATCCTGAGACCCTTCCTATAGCATGAGATGTGCTATCTCAATGCTAATACCAAACCTGAGACCCTTCCTAAAGCTTGAGATGTGATATCCAACTCCTTCCCATTCCAATCCTGAGACCCTTCCTATTGCATGAGATGTGATATCTCAAGGCCTCTAATACCAAACCTGAGATCCTTCCTCTAACATGAAATGTGATATCCAACTCCTTCCCCTTCCAAACCTGAGAGCCTTCCTATAGCATGAGATATGATATCCAACTCCTTCCCATTCCAACCTGAGACCCTTCCTATAGCATGAGATGGGATATCCAACTCCTTCCAAATCCAATACTGATACCCTTCCAATAGCATGAGATGTGATATCCCAATGCTTCTACCAAACCTGAGACCCATACTATGGCATAAGATGTGATATCAAACTCCTTCCCATTCCAATCCTGAGACCCTTCCTATAGCTTGAGATGTGATATCCAACTCCTTCCCATTCCAATTCTGAGACCCTTCCTATACCATGAGACTTGATATCTCAATGCTTCTAATACCAAACCTGAGACCCGTCCTATAACATGAGATGTGATATCCAAATCCTTCCCCTTCCAAACCTTAGACCCTTCCTTTATCATGAGATGTGATATCCAACTCCTTCCCATTCCAATCCTGAGACCCTTCCTATGGCATGAGATGTGATATCCAACTCCTTGCCATTCAAATCCTGAGACCCTCCCTATAACAAGAGATGTCATATCCAACTCCTTCCCATTCCAAACCTGAGACCCTTCCTTTAGCATGAGATGTAATATCCAAATCCTTCACATTCCAATCCGGAGACCCTTCCTATAGCATGAGATGTGATATCTCAATGCTTCTAATACCAAACATGAGATCCTTCCTATAACATGAGATGTGATATCCAACTCATTCCCATTCCAAACCTGAGACCCTTCCGATAGCATGAGATGTGATATCTCAATGCTTCTACCAAACCTGAAACCCTTCCTATAGCATGAGATGTGATATCCAACTCCTTCCCATTCCAATCCTTAGAAACTTCCTATAGCATGAGATGTGATATCACAATGCTTCTAATACCAAACCTGAGACCCGTCCTATAACATGAGATGTGATATCTAAATCCTTCCCCTTCCAAACCTTAGACCCTTCCTTTATCATGAGATGTGATATCCAAGTCCTTCCCATTCCATTCCTGAGACCCTTCCTATAGCATGAGATGTGATATCTCAATGCTTCTAATACCAAACCTGAGACCCTTCCTATAACATGAGATGTGATATCCAAGTCCTTCCCATTCCAATCCTGAGACCCTTCCTATAGCATGAGATGTGATATCCTAGTCCTTCCCATTCCAATCCTGAGACCCTTCCGATAGCAGAGATGTGATATCTCAATGCTTATACCAAACCTGAGACCCTTCCTATGGCATGAGATGTCATATACAACTCCTTCCCATTCCAATCCTGAGACCCTTCCTATAGCATGAGATGTGATATCTCAATGCTTATACCAAACCTGAGACCCTTCCTATAGCATGAGATGTGATATCCAACTCCTTCCCATTCCAATCCTGAGACCCTTCCTATAGCATGAGATGTGATATCTCAATGCTTCTAATAACAAACCTGAGATCCTTCCTATAACATGAGATGTGATATCCAAATCCTTCCCCTTCCAAACCAGAGACCCTCCCTTTAGCATGAGATGTGATATCCAACTCCTTCCCATTCCAATCCTGAGACCGTTCTGATAGCATGAGATGTGATATCTCAATGCTTCTAATACCAAACCTGAGATCCTTCCGATAGCATGAGATGTGATATTTCAATTCTTCTAATACCAAACCTGAGATCCTTCCTATAACACGAGATGTGATATTCAAATCCTTCCCCTTCCAAACCTGAGACCCTCCCTTTAGCATGAGATGTGATATCCAACTCCTTCCCATTCAAATCTTTAGACCCTTCTGATAGCATGAGATGTTATATCTCAATGCCTCTAATACCAAACCTGAGATTCTACCTCTAACATGAAATGTGATATCCAACTCCTTCCCCTTCCAAACCTGGGAGCCTTCCTATAACATGAGATGTGATATCCAACTCCTTCCCATTCCAATCCTGAGACCCTTCCTATAGCATGAGATGTGATGTCTCAATGCTTCTAATACCAAATCTGAGATCCTTCCTATAACATGAGATGTGATATCCAACTCCTTCCATTCCAATCCTGAGACCCTTCCTATAGCATGGAATGTGATATTTCAATGCTTATACCAAACCTGAGACCCTTCCTATAGCATGAGATGTGATATCCAAATCCTTCCCATTCCAATCGTGAGACCCTTCCTATAGCATGAGATGTGATATCTCAATGCCTCTAATACCAAACCTGAGATCCTTCCTCTAACATGAAATGTGATATCCAAATCCTTCCCTTTCCAAACCTGAGAGCCTACCTATAGCATGAGATGTGATATCCAACTCCTTCCCATTCCAATCCTGAGACCCTTCCTATAGCATGAGATGTGATATCTCAATGCTTATACCAAACCTGAGACCCTTCCTACAGCATGAGATGTGATATCCAAATCCTTCCCATTCCAATCCTGAGACCCTTCCTATAGCATGAGATGTGATATCTCAATGCCTCTAATACCAAACCTGAGATCCTTCCTCGAACATGAAATGTGATATCCCACTCCTTCCCTTTCCAAACCTGAGAGTCTACCTATAGCATGAGATGTGTGTATCCAAGTCCTTCCCATTCCAATCCTTAGACACTTCCTACAGCATGAGATGTGATATCGCAATGATTCTATTACCAAACCTGAGACCCGTCCTATAACATGAGATGGGATATCCAACTCCTTCCCATTTCAATCCTGAGAAACGTCCGATAGCAGAGATGTGATATCTCAATGCTTAGACCAAACCTGAGACCCTTCCTATAACATGAGATGTGATATCCAACTCCTTCCCGTTCCAAACCTGAGACCCTTTCTATAGCAAGAATCTAATATCCAACTCCTTCCCATTCCAATCCTGAGACCATTCCTATAGCATGAGATGTGATATCTCAATGCTTCTAATACCAAACCTGAGATCCTTCCTATGACATGAGATGTGATATCCAATTCCTTCCCATTCCAAACCTGAGACCCTTCCTATAGCATGAGATGTGATATCTCAATGCTTCTAATACCAAACCTGAGATCCTTCCTATAACATGAGATGTGATATTCAAATCCTTCCCCTTCCAAACCAGAGACCCTCCCTTTAGCATGAGATGTGATATCCAACTCCTTCCCATTCCAATCCTGAGACATTTCTGATAGCATGAGATGTGATATCTCAATGCCTCTAATACCAAACCTGAGATCCTACCTCTAACATGAAATGTGATATCCAACTCCTTCCCCTTGCAAACCTGAGAGCCTTCCTATAGCATGAGATGTGATATCGGAGTATTTCCCATTCCAATCCTGAGACCCTTCCTATAACATGAGATGTGATATCCAACTCCTTCCCATTCCAACATGAGACCCTTCCTATAGCATGAGATGGGATATCCAACTACTTCCAAATCCAATCCTGATACCCTTCCGATAGCATGAGATGTGATATCTCAATCCCTCTAATACCAAACCTGAGATCCTTCCTATAACATGAGATGTGATATCAAAATCCTTCCCCTTCCAAACCTGAGACCCTCCCTTTAGCATGAGATGTGATATCCAACTCCTTCCCATTCCAATCCTGAGACCCTTCTGATAGCATGAGATGTGATATTCAATGCCTCTAATACCAAACCTGAGATCCTACCTCTAACATGAAATGTGATTTCCAACTCCTTCCCTTTCCAAACGTGAGAGCCTCCCTGTTAAGACGGATTTCTGAACTCTGTCCTGGTGGCGCAGAAGTTCAGAAGGCCAACCTAATTACTTGGAACAGGGTAACCTCTGGACAAGCCAGACCAATCAAGGTAGCGATCACGGCGGTCAAGACTAGGTCTCAAGAGGGGTGAGGGTGACTGAAAGCCCGCAGTGAGCACACAAAGCAAGAGCGCTGACAAACTACTCCAAACAGTTGTTATATCAAAAATAGATACACATTTATTTTAAGGCCTTTAAAATAATGACCGTAGCGAGAAAATCACAATATCACAATATTAAACCAACACATACCATATCAACACAATATATATACAAATACACAGTCGCAAGCGTTTAAAGCACGAAATATGTAGTCCACCTGCCAGGGAAGGAAAACAGGCAGTGCGATAATGCTTTCGACTCAGTTCGCCTTCATAGGCACCTAACTAGATGGAAGTCCGAGCCCTACGAAGAGTGGAGCCTTGCGCTCAAAGTACCTGCCACGCCGGTGCCGACGGGCACAAGGGGAAGCTCTTCGGAGGAAGTCAGGCAGTTCGGGTTAGTGCACAGCAGAAGAAGAACAGGTTCCGCAACTCAAGCGCAGCCTCCACATCGGGCAGAAGCAGAGCGCGAGCGCGGCAAAAGGGTGCTGTTTTTACACAGCAGGGAAAAGCAATGGGATACTGCAGGAGGGCGACCAGATCCTAGATATACTACTCACCGGTCCCCGAAGCAAGCAGACCCAGGCTTCTCCACGATAGTTTCAGCAGCTGGCAGGTTCAGAAGAGCAGGGAACGCTTTGTAGTCGGGTAGAGCAAAAAGACGTTCCAATCGACGAAACCGGCACAGTTTTGTTGCCGCACAGGACAACGGAGCGGCCGTGCGTATTCGAGCCAAATGAACCCTCCTCCCTTCAGACCTGGGGACGCCAAGCGTACGAAGCGTGGGAGAGGGACAAGGACTCGCAATACAACACAACCTGGCGGCGGTTGCAGAGCCAAACTCCTTGGTAAGCTGGTCAGTCAACTGGATGGCCCAGAGACGCTTCCGAAGGCTTACTTGGCAGGAGATGGTTGAAGATGCCGGGAATAGCTGTTCCTGCTATTCCAAAGGTCGAAGCACCAGTACAGGCCTTCTGGTTCGATCAAAGGAGGACAGGGGCTCTCCGGACGACAGCAGTGCAAAGGAGGATTCCTTCAGCGGGTCACCAGCGATTCCTCGGTCCAGCCTCGTAGTTGCAGGATACTTGGATCCTGTATTCCTTTGTTCGTGAGAACTCAGGAGATCGACATGGTAGTGGTGTTTCCAGCCCCCTCTTATCCACGGTTCCCTTCGCGCCAAAACGGAGGGGAGCCAATGGGAGATCCGCTCATCAAAACACATACCATACGTGGACCAATCACGGACCACGGTGGTCCCAGGCATTCACACCACCCTAGACTCTCTGGCACCCAGGATGTGTATTGGGACCAGACATCCCAGCCCACACCCTGGAGGCACACAAACGACATGTAGAAGCCCGCGAAAGCAACCACGTTTCGCGGGAAAGTACATGCCCAAATAAGGAAGGCCCCGGGTCGCCGGACCTGGGGAAGGTGAAGGGAGCAAGACGGACAGTGGACAGGACAAAGGAGCCTCGCGGCCTGGCCATTTTGGGAGCCAGGCCACCATTTTGGGTTCAGTGCAAAAACGTGCTCAGAACGCCAAAAGGAGCTCAAAATAAACAAAACGATCGCTGCCACCATTCCAGTCCCTGAATGACTTGCACCGATCAAATACCATCCTAAAAGAGTATCTAGGGCCTGTAGAAGGCTAGAGACCCAAGAGAGCTGTAACTTAGCTTACAGTGCCCTCTTGTGTCGTGTTGCACTAAAGCTGCGACACGATAAAAGAAACTACGGGAAACCACGTTCCCCGGTACTGACTGTCTTAAGGGCATCTCAGTTTCCCCGTAAGAAAGGAGCGAAAGCCCAGAGAAGTGCGGCAGAAGGCTGTACTTCTCTGGCAAAGTCAAGAACAAGGTTAAAAACAATAGCAAAAAGTTTAGGGGTTGCCACATGGAAGGAAAATTCCCTACAATTACGAAATCTTTCCTAACACTCCCTATAGCATGAGATGGGATATTCAAGTCCTTCCCATTCCAATCCTGAGACCCTTCCTATAGCATGAGATGTGATATCTCAATTCTTCTAATACCAAACCTGAGACCCTTCCTATAACATAAGATGGGATATCCAACTCCTTCCCATTCCAATCCTGAGACCCTTCCGATAGCAGAGATGTGATATCTCAATGCTGATACCAAACCTGAGACCCTTCCTATGGCATGAGATGTCATATACAACTCCTTCCCATTCCAATCCTGAGACCCTTCCTATAGCATGAGATGTGATATCTCAATGCTTATACCAAACCTGAGACCCTTCCTATAGCATGAGATGTGATATCCAAATCCTTCCCATTCCAATCGTGAGACCCTTCCTATAGCATGAGATGTGATATCTCAATGCCTCTAATACCAAACCTGAGATCCTACCTTTAAAATGAAATTTGATATGCAACTCCTTCCCCTTCCAAACCTGATAGCCTTCCTATAGCATGAGATGTGATATCCAAGTACTTCCCATTCCAATCCTGATACCCTTCCTATAACATGAGATGTGATATCCAACTACTTCCCATTCCAACCTGAGACCCTTCCTATAGCATGAGATGTGATATCTCAATGCTTCTACCAAACCTGAGACCCTTCCTATAGCATGAGATGTGATATCTCAAGGCCTCTAATACCAAACCTGAGATCCTTCCTCTAACATGAGATGTGATATCCAACTCCTTCCCGTTCCAAACCTGAGACACTTCCTATAGCATATGTGATATCCAACTCCTTTCCATTCCAAACATGAGGCCCTTCCTATAGCAAGAATGTAATATCCAACTCCTACCCATTCCAATCCTGAGACCCTTCCTATAGCAAGAGATGTGATATCCAAATCCTTCCCATTCCAATCCTGAGACCCTTCCTATAACATGAGATGTGATATCCAACTCCTTCCCATTCCAACCTGAGACACTTCCTATAGCATGAGAAGGGATATCCAACTCCTTCCCAATCCAATCCGGAGACCCTTCCGATAGTAGAGATGTGATATTTCAATGCTTATACGAAACCTGAGACCCTTCCTATGGCATGATATGTGATATCCAACTCCTTGCCATTCAAATCCTGAGACCCTTCCTATAGCATGAGAAGGGATATCCAACTTCTTCCCATCCCAATCCTGAGACTTCTCCGATAGCAGAGATGTGATATTTCAATGCTTATACGAAACCTGAGACCCTTCCTATGGCATGATATGTGATATCTAACTCCTTCCCGTTCCAAACCTGAGACCCTTCCTATAGCATGAGATGTGATATCCAACTCCTTCCCATTCCAATCCTGAGACCCTTCCTATAGCATGAGATGTGATATCTCAAGGCCTCTAATACCAAACCTGAGATCCTTCCTCTAACATGAAATGTGATATCCAACTCCTTCCCCTTCCAAACCTGAGAGCCTTCCTATAGCATGAGATATGATATCCAAGTCCTTCCCATTCCAATCCTGAGACCCTTCCTATAACATGAAATGTGATATCCAACTCCTTCCCATTCCAACCTGAGACCCTTCCTATAGCATGAGATGGGATATCCAACTCCTTCCAAATCCAATACTGATACCCTTCCAATAGCATGAGATGCGATATCCCAATGCTTCTACCAAACCTGAGACCCATACTATGGCATAAGATGTGATATCAAACTCCTTCCCATTCCAATCCTGAGACCCTTCCTATAGCTTGAGATGTGATATCCAACTCCTTCCCATTCCAATTCTGAGACCCTTCCTATACCATGAGACTTGATATCTCAATGCTTCTAATACCAAACCTGAGACCCGTCCTATAACATGAGATGTGATATCCAAATCCTTCCCCTTCCAAACCTTAAACCCTTCCTTTATCATGAGATGTGATATCCAACTCCTTCCCGTTCCAATCCTGAGACCCTTCCGATATCATGAGATTTGTTATCTCAATGCTTCTAATATCAAACTTGAGACCCTCCCTATAGCATGAGATGTGACATCCAAGTCCTCCCCATTCCAATCCTGAGACCCTTCCTATAGCATGAGATGTGATATCTCAATGCTTCTAATACCAAACCTGAGACCCTTCCTATAACATGAGATGGGATATCCAACTCCTTCCCATTCCAATCCTGAGACCCTTCCGATAGCAGAGATGTGATATCTCAATGCGTATAGCAAACCTGAGACCCTTCCTATGGCCTGAGATGTCATATACAACTCCTTCCCAATTCAATCCTGAGACCCTTCCTATAGCATGAGATGTGATATCTCAATGCTTATACCAAATCTGAGACCCTTCCTATAGCATGAGATATGATATCCAACTCCTTCCCATTCCAATCCTGAGACCCTTCCTATAGCATGAGATGTGATATCTCAATGCTTCTAATACCAAACCTGAGATCCTTCCTATAACATGAGATGTGATATCCAACTCCTTCCCATTCCAATACTGAGACCCTTATGATAGCATGAGATGTGATATCTCAATGCCTCTAATACCAAACCTGAGATACTTCCGATAGCATGAGATGTGATATCTCAATGCTTCTAATACCAAACCTGAGATCCTTCCTATAACATGAGATGTGATTTCCAAATCCTTCCCCTTCCAAACCTGAGACCCTCCCTTTAGCATGAGATGTGATATACAACTCCTTCCCATTCCAATCCTGAGACCCTTCTGATAGCATGAGATGTGATATCTCAATGCCTCTAATACCAAACCTGAGATCCTACCTCTAACATGAAATGTGATATCCATCTCCTTCCCTTTCCAAACCTGAGACCCTGCCTATAGCATGAGATGTGATATCCAAGTCCTTCTCATTCCAATCCTGAGACCCTTCCTATAGCATGTGATGTGATATCTCAATGCTTATACCAAACCTGAGACCCTTCCTATGGCATGAGATGTCATATACAACTCCTTCCCATTCCAATCCTGAGACCCTTCCTATAGCATGAGATGTGATATCTCAATGCTTATACCAAACCTGAGACCCTTCCTATAGCATGAGATGTGATATCCAACTTCTTCCCATTCCAATCCTAAGACCCTTCCTATAACATGAGATGTGATGTCTCAATGCTTCTAATACCAAACCTGAGATCTTTCCTATAACATGAGATGTGATATCCAACTCCTTCCCATTCCAATCCTGAGACCCTTCCTATAGCATGAGATGTGATATCTCAATGCGTATACCAAACCTGAGACCCTTCCTATAGCTTGAGATGTGATATCCAACTCCTTCCCATTCCAATCCTGAGACCCTTCCTATAGCATGAGATGTGATATCTCAAGGCCTCTAATACCAAACCTGAGATCCTTCCTCTAACATGAAATGTGATATCCAACTCCTTCCCATTCCAACCTGAGACCCTTCCAATAGCATGAGATGGGATATCCAACTCCTTCCCATTCCAACCTGAGACCCTTCCAATAGCATGAGATGGGATATCCAACTCCTTCCAAATCCAATACTGATACCCTTCCAATAGCATGAGATGTGATATCCCAATGCTTCTACCAAACCTGAGACCCATACTATGGCATAAGATGTGATATCAAACTCCTTCCCATTCCAAACCTGAGAGCCTTCCCATAGCATGAGATATGATATCCACGTCCTTCCCATTCCAATTCTGAGACCCTTCCTATAACATGAAATGTGATATCCAACTCCTTCCCATTCCAACCTGAGACCCTTCCAATAGCATGAGATGGGATATCCAACTCCTTCCAAATCCAATACTGATACCCTTCCAATAGCATGAGATGTGATATCCCAATGCTTCTACCAAACCTGAGACCCATACTATGGCATAAGATGTGATATCAAACTCCTTCCCATTCCAATCCTGAGACCCTTCCTATAGCTTGAGATGTGATATCCAACTCCTTCCCATTCCAATTCTGAGACCCTTCCTATACCATGAGACTTGATATCTCAATGCTTCTAATACCAAACCTGAGACCCGTCCTATAACATGAGATGTGATATCCAAATCCTTCCCCTTCCAAACCTTATACCCTTCCTTTATCATGAGATGTGATATCCAACTCCTTCCCATTCCAATCCTGAGACCCTTCCGATATCATGAGATTTGTTATCTCAATGCTTCTAATGACAAACTTGAGACCTTCCCTATAGCATGAGATGTGATATCTCAATGCTTCTAATACCAAACCTGAGACCCTTCCTATAACATGAGATGGGATATCCAACTCCTTCCCATTCCAATCCTGAGACCCTTTCGATAGCAGAGATGTGATATCTCAATGCGTATACCAAACCTGAGACCCTTCCTATGGCCTGAGATGTCATATACAACTCCTTCCCAATCCAATCCTGAGACCCTTCCTTTAGCATGAGATGTGATATCCCAATGCTTATACCAAATCTGAGACCCTTCCTATAGCATGAGATGTGATATCCAACTCCTTCCCATTCCAATCCTGAGACCCTTCCTATAGCATGAGATGTGATATCTCAATGCTTCTAATACCAAACCTGAGATCCTTCCTATAACATGAGATGTGATATCCAACTCCTTCCCATTCCAAACCTGAGACCCTCCCTTTAGCATGAGATGTGATATCTCAATGCCTCTAATACCAAACCTGAGATCCTACCTCTAACATGAAATGTGATATCCATCTCCTTCCCTTTCCAAACCTGAGACCCTGCCTATAGCATGAGATGTGATATCCAAGTCCTTCCCATTCCAATCCTGAGACCCTTCCTATAGCATGTGATATCTCAATGCTTATACCAAACCTGAGACCCTTCTTATGGCATG
Organism: Ambystoma mexicanum; assembly: GCF_040938575.1. Classification (NCBI taxonomy): domain Eukaryota; kingdom Metazoa; phylum Chordata; class Amphibia; order Caudata; family Ambystomatidae; genus Ambystoma; species Ambystoma mexicanum. Next base: position 1,504,462,557 of record NC_090923.1, on the reverse strand, counting down.
AGATGTCATATACAACTCCTTCCCATTCCAATCCTGAGACCCTTCCTATAGCATGAGATGTGATATCTCAATGCTTATACCAAACCTGAGACCCTTCCTATAGCATGAGATGTGATATCCAACTTCTTCCCATTCCAATCCTGAGACCCTTCCTATAGCATGAGATGTGATATCTCAATGCTTCTAATACCAAACCTGAGATACTTCCTATAGCATGAGATGTGATATCTCAAGGCCTCTAATACCAAACCTGAGATCCTTCCTCTAACATGAGATGTGATATCCAACTCCTTCCCGTTCCAAACCTGAGACACTTCCTATAGCATATGTGATATCCAACTCCTTCCCATTCCAAACATGAGACCCTTCCTATAGCAAGAATGTAATATCCAACTCCTACCCATTCCAATCCTGAGACCCTTCCTATAGCAAGAGATGTGATATCCAAATCCTTCCCATTCCAATCCTGAGACCCTTCCTATAACATGAGATGTGATATCCAACTCCTTCCCATTCCAACCTGAGACACTTCCTATAGCATGAGAAGGGATATCCAACTCCTTCCCAATCCAATCCGGAGACCCTTCCGATAGCAGAGATGTGATATCTCAATGCTTATACCAAACCTGAGACCCTTCCTATGGCATGATATGTGATATCCAACTCCTTGCCATTCAAATCCTGAGACCCTTCCTATAGCATGAGAAGGGATATCCAACTCCTTCCCAATCCAATCCTGAGACCCTTCCGATAGCAGAGATGTGATATCTCAACGCTTCTGCCAAACCTGAGACCCTTCCTTTAGCATGAGATGTGATATCCAATTCCTTCCCATTCCAAACCTGAGACCCTTCCTATTGAATGAGATGTGATATCCAACTCCTTCCCATTCCAACCCTGAGACCCTTCCTATACCATGAGATGTGATATCTCAATGCTTCTAATACCAAACCTGGGTCCCGTCCTATAACATGAGATATGATATCCAAATCCTTCCCCTTCCAAACCTGAGACCCTTCCTTTAGCATGAGATGTGATATCCAAATACTTCCCATTCCAATCCTAAAACCCTTCCTATAGCATGAGATGTGATATCTATATGTTTCTAATAAAAAACCTGAGACCCTTCCTATAGCAAGAGATGCGATATCCAAATCCTTCCCATTCCAATCCTGAGACCCTTCCTATAACATGAGATGTGATATCCAACTCCTTCCCATTCCAACCTGAGACCCTTCCTATAGCATGAGAAGGGATATCCAACTCCTTCCCAATCCAATCCTGAGACCCTTCCGATAGCAGAGATGTGATATCTCAATGCTTATACCAAACCTGAGACCCTTCCTATGGCATGAGATGTGATATCCAACTCCTTGCCATTCAAATCCTGAGACCCTCCCTATAACAAGAGATGTCATATCCAACTCCTTCCCATTCCAAACCTGAGACCCTTCCTTTAGCATGAGATGTAATATCCAAATCCTTCACATTCCAATTCGGAGACCCTTCCTATAGCATGAGATGTGATATCTCAATGCTTCTAATACCAAACATGAGATCCTTCCTATAACATGAGATGTGATATCCAACTCCTTCCCATTCCAAACCTGAGACCCTTCCGATAGCATGAGATGTGATATCTCAATGCTTCAAAAACCAAACATGAGAACCATCCTATAACATGAGATGTGAAATCCAAATCCTTCCCTTCCCAAACCTGAGACTCTTCCTATAGCATGAGATGTGATATCTCAATGCTTCTACCAAACCTGAAACCCTTCCTATAGCATGAGATGTGATATCTAACTCCTTCCCATTCCAATCCTGAGACACTTCCTATAGCATGAGATGTGATATCACAATGCTTCTAATACCAAACCTGAGACCCGTCCTATAACAAGAGATGTGATATCCAAATCCTTCCCCTTCCAAACCTTAGACCCTTCCTTTATCATGAGATGTGATATCCAAGTCCTTCCCATTCCATTCCTGAGACCCTTCCTATAGCATGAGATGTGATATCTCAATGCTTCTAATACCAAACCTGAGACCCTTCCTATAACATGAGATGTGATATCTCAATGCTTATACCAAACCTGAGACCCTTCCTATGGCATGAGATGTGATATCCAACTCCTTGCCATTCAAATCCTGAGACCCTCCCTATAACAAGAGATGTCATATCCAACTCCTTCCCATTCCAAACCTGAGACCCTTCCTTTAGCATGAGATGTAATATCCAAATCCTTCACATTCCAATCTGGAGACCCTTCCTATAGCATGAGATGTGATATCTCAATGCTTCTAATACCAAACATGAGATCCTTCCTATAACATGAGATGTGATATCCAACTCCTTCCCATTCCAAACCTGAGACCCTTCCGATAGCATGAGATGTGATATCTCAATGCTTCAAAAACCAAACATGAGAACCATCCTATAACATGAGATGTGAAATCCAAATCCTTCCCTTCCCAAATCTGAGACTCTTCCTATAGCATGAGATGTGATATCTCAATGCTTCTACCAAACCTGAAACCCTTCCTATAGCATGAGATGTGATATCTAACTCCTTCCCATTCCAATCCTGAGACACTTCCTATAGCATGAGATGTGATATCTCAATGCTTCTAATAACAAACCTGAGATCCTTCCTATAACATGAGATGTGATATCCAAATCCTTCCCCTTCCAAACCAGAGACCCTCCCTTTAGCATGAGATGTGATATCCAACTCCTTCCCATTCCAATCCTGAGACCGTTCCGATAGCATGAGATGTGATATCTCAATGCTTCTAATACCAAACCTGAGATCCTTCCGATAGCATGAGATGTGATATTTCAATTCTTCTAATACCAAACCTGAGATCCTTCCTATAACACGAGATGTGATATTCAAATCCTTCCCCTTCCAAACCTGAGACCCTCCCTTTAGCATGAGATGTGATATCCAACTCCTTCCCATTCCAATCCTGAGACCCTTCTGATAGCATGAGATGTTATATCTCAATGCCTCTAATACCAAACCTGAGATTTTACCTCTAACATGAAATGTGATATCCAACTCCTTCCCCTTCCAAACCTGGGAGCCTTCCTATAACATGAGATGTGATATCGAAGTCCTTCCCATTCCAATCCTGAGACCCTTCCTATAACATGAGATGTGATATCCAACTCCTTCCCATTCCAATCCTGAGACCCTTCCTATAGCATGAGATGTGATGTCTCAATGCTTCTAATACCAAATCTGAGATCCTTCCTATAACATGAGATGTGATATCCAACTCCTTCCATTCCAATCCTGAGACCCTTCCTATAGCATGGGATGTGATATTTCAATGCTTATACCAAACCTGAGACCCTTCCTATAGCATGAGATGTGATATCCAAATCCTTCCCATTCCAATCGTGAGACCCTTCCTATAGCATGAGATGTGATATCTCAATGCCTCTAATACCAAACCTGAGATCCTTCCTCTAACATGAAATGTGATATCCAAACCCTTCCCTTTCCAAACCTGAGAGCCTACCTGTAGCATGAGATGTGATATCCAACTCCTTCCCATTCCAATCCTGAGACCCTTCCTATAGCATGAGATGTGATATCTCAATGCTTATACCAAACCTGAGACCCTTCCTATAGCATGAGATGTGATATCCAAATCCTTCCCATTCCAATCCTGAGACCCTTCCTATAGCATGAGATGTGATATCTCAATGCCTCTAATACCAAACCTGAGATCCTTCCTTGAACATGAAATGTGATATCCCACTCCTTCCCTTTCCAAACCTGAGAGTCTACCTATAGCATGAGATGTGATATCCAAGTCCTTCCCATTCCAATCCTTAGACACTTCCTACAGCATGAGATGTGATATCTCAATGATTCTATTACCAAACCTGAGACCCGTCCTATAACATGAGATGGGATATCCAACTCCTTCCCATTTCAATCCTGAGAAACTTCTGATAGCAGAGATGTGATATCTCAATGCTTAGACCAAACCTGAGACCCTTCCTATAACATGAGATGTGATATCCAACTCCTTCCCGTTCCAAACCTGAGACCCTTTCTATAGCAAGAATCTAATATCCAACTCCTTCCCATTCCAATCCTGAGACCATTCCTATAGCATGAGATGTGATATCTCAATGCTTCTAATACCAAACCTGAGATCCTTCCTATGACATGAGATGTGATATCCAATTCCTTCCCATTCAAAACCTGAGACCCTTCCTATAGCATGAGATGTGATATCTCAATGCTTCTAATACCAAACCTGAGATCCTTCCTATAACATGAGATGTGATATCCAAATCCTTCCCCTTCCAAACCAGAGACCCTCCCTTTAGCATGAGATGTGATATCCAACTCCTTCCCATTCCAATCCTGAGACATTTCTGATAGCATGAGATGTGATATCTCAATGCCTCTAATACCAAACCTGAGATCCTACCTCTAACATGAAATGTGATATCCAACTCCTTCCCCTTGCAAACCTGAGAGCCTTCCTATAGCATGAGATGTGATATCGAATTATTTCCCATTCCAATCCTTAGACCCTTCCTATAACATGAGATGTGATATCCAACTCCTTCCCATTCCAACCTGAGACCCTTCCAATAGCATGAGATGGGATATCCAACTACTTCCAAATCCAATCCTGATACCCTTCCGATAGCATGAGATGTGATATCTCAATCCCTCTAATACCAAACCTGAGATCCTTCCTATAACATGAGATGTGATATCAAAATCCTTCCCCTTCCAAACCTGAGACCCTCCCTTTAGCATGAGATGTGATATCCAACTCCTTCCCATTCCAATCCTGAGACCCTTCTGATAGCATGAGATGTGATATTCAATGCCTCTAATACCAAACCTGAGATCTTACCTCTAACATGAAATGTGATATCCAACTCCTTCCCTTTCCAAACGTGAGAGCCTCCCTATAGCATGAGATGGGATATTCAAGTCCTTCCCATTCCAATCCTGAGACCCTTCCTATAGCATGAGATGTGATATCTCAATGCTTCTAATACCAAACCTGAGACCCTTCCTATAACATAAGATGGGATATCCAACTCCTTCCCATTCCAATCCCGAGACCCTTCTGATAGCAGAGATGTGATATCTCAATGCTGATACCAAACCTGAGACCCTTCCTATGGCATGAGATGTCATATACAACTCCTTCCCATTCCAATCCTGAGACCCTTCCTATAGCATGAGATGTGATATCTCAATGCTTATACCAAACCTGAGACCCTTCCTATAGCATGAGATGTGATATCCAACTCCTTCCCATTCCAATCCTGAGACCCTTTCTATAACATGAGATGTGATGTCTCAATGCTTCTAATACCAAACCTGAGATCCTTCCTATGGCATGAGATGTCATATAAAACTCCTTCCCATTCCATTCCTGAGACCCTTCCTATAGCATGAGATGTGATATCCAACTCCTTCCCATTCCAATCCTGAGACCCTTCCTATAGCATGAGATGTGATATCCAAATCCTTCCCATTCCAATCGTGAGACCCTTCCTATAGCATGAGATGTGATATCCAAAACCTTCCCTTTCCAAAACTGAGAGCCTACCTATAGCATGAGATGTGATATCCAACTCCTTCCCATTCCAATCCTGAGACCCTTCCTATAGCATGAGATGTGATATCTCAATGCTTCTAATACCAAACCTGAGACCCTTCCTATAACATAAGATGGGATATCCAACTCCTTCCCATTCCAATCCTGAGACCCTTCCGATAGCAGAGATGTGATATCTCAATGCTGATACCAAACCTGAGACCCTTCCTATGGCATGAGATGTCATATACAACTCCTTCCCATTCCAATCCTGAGACCCTTCCTATAGCATGAGATGTGATATCTCAATGCTTATACCAAACCTGAGACCCTTCCTATAGCATGAGATGTGATATCCAACTCCTTCCCATTCCAATCCTGAGACCCTTCCTATAACATGAGATGTGATGTCTCAATGCTTCTAATACCAAACCTGAGATCCTTCCTATGGCATGAGATGTCATATAAAACTCCTTCCCATTCCATTCCTGAGACCCTTCCTATAGCATGAGATGTGATATCCAACTCCTTCCCATTCCAATCCTGAGACCCTTCCTATAGCATGAGATGTGATATCCAAATCCTTCCCATTCCAATCGTGAGACCCTTCCTATAGCATGAGATGTGATATCCAAAACCTTCCCTTTCCAAAACTGAGAGCCTACCTATAGCATGAGATGTGATATCCAACTCCTTCCCATTCCAATCCTGAGACCCTTCCTATAGCATGAGATGTGATATATCAATGCTTATACCAAACCTGAGACCCTTCCTATAGCATGAGATGTGATATCCAAATCCTTCCCATTCCAATCCTGAGACCCTTCCTATAGCATGAGATGTGATATCCAAATCCTTCCCCTTCCAAACCTGAGACCCTCCCTTTAGCATGAGTTGTGATATCCAACTCCTTCCCATTCCAATCCTGAGAGCCTTCTGATAGCATGAGATGTTATATCTCAATGCCTCTAATACCAAACCTGAGATCCTACCTCTAACATGAAATGTGATATCCAACTCCTTCCCCTTCTAAACCTGGGAGCCTTCCTATAACATGAGATGTGATATCGAAGTGCTTCCCATTCCAATCCTGAGAGCCTTCCTATAACATGAGATGTGATATCCAACTCCTTCCCATTCCAATCCTGAGACCCTTACTATAGCATGAGATGTGATGTCTCAATGCTTCTAATACCAAATCTGAGATCCTTCCTATAACATGAGATGTGATATCCAACTCCTTCCCTTTGCAATCTTGAGACCGTTTCTATAGCATGAGATGTGATATCTCAATGCTTATACCAAACCTGAGATCCTTCCTATAGCATGGGATGTGATATCCAAATCCTTCCCATTCCAATCGTGAGACCCTTCCTATAGCATGAGATGTGATATCTCAATGCCTCTAATACCAAACCTGAGATCCTACCTCTAAAATGAAATTTGATATGCAACTCCTTCCCCTTCCAAACCTGATAGCCTTCCTATAGCATGAGATGTGATATCCAAGTCCTTCCCATTCCAATCCTGATACCCTTCCTATAACATGAGATGTGATATCCAATTCCTTCCCATTCCAACCTGAGACCCTTCCTATAGCATGAGATTGGATATTCAACTCCTTCCAAATCCAATCCTGATACCCTTCCGATAGCATGAGATGTGATATCCCAATGCTTCTACAAAACCTGAGACCCATACCATGGCATGAGATGTGATATCAAACTCCTTCCCATTCCAATCCTGACACCCTTCCTATAGCTTGAGATGTGATATCCAGCTCCTTCCCATTCCAATTCTGAGACCCGTCCTATACCATGGGACTTGATATCTCAATGCTTCTAATACCAAACCTGAGACCGGTCCTATAACATGAGATGTGATATCCAAATCCTTCCCCTTCCAAACCTTAGACCCTTCCTTTATCATGAGATGTGATATCCAAGTCGTTCCCATTCCAATCCTGAGACCCTTCCTATAGCATGAGATGTGATATCTCAATGCTTCTAATACCAAACCTGAGACCCTTGCTATAACATGAGATGTGATATTCAAGTCCTTCCCATTCCAATCCTGAGACCCTTCCTATAGCATGAGATGTGATATCTCAATGCTTCTAATACCAAACATGAGACCCTTCCTATAATGAGATGGGATATCCAACTCCTTCCCATTCCAATCCTGAGACCCTTCCGATAGCAGAGATGTGATATCTCAATGCTTATACCAAACCTGAGACCCTTCCTATGGCATGAGATGTCAAATACAACTCCTTCCGATTCCAATCCTGAGACCCTTCCTATAGCATGAGATGTGATATCTCAATGCTTCTAATAATAAACCTGAGATCCTTCCTATAACATGAGATGTGATATCCAACTCCTTCCCATTCCAAACCTGAGACCCTTCCGATTGCATGAGATGTGATATCAAACTTCTTCCCATTCCAATCCTGAGATAGCTTGAGATGTGATATCCAACTCCTTCCCATTCCAATCCTGAGACCCTTCCTATACCATGAGATGTGATATCTCAATGCTTCTAATACCAAACCTGACACCCGTCCTAAAACATGAGATGTGAGATCCAAATCCTTCCCCTTCCAAACCTGAGATCTTTCCTTTAGCATGAGATGTGATATCCAACTCCTTCCCATTCCAATCCTGAGACCCTTCCTATAGCATGATATGTGATATCACAATTTTTCTAATACCAAACCTGAGATCCTTCCTATAACATGAGATGTGTATCCAACTCCTTCCCATTCCAAACCTGAGACCCTTCCTATAGCCTGAGATGTGATATCTCAATGCTTCTAATACCAAAGCTGAGATCCTTCCTATGACATGAGATGTGATATCCAATTCCTTCCCATTCCAAACCTGAGACCCTTACTATAGCATGAGATGTGATATCTCAATGCTTCTAATACCAAACCTGAGATCCTTCCTATAACATGAGATGTGATATCCAAATCCTTCCCCTTCCAAACCAGAGACCCTCCCTTTAGCATGAGATGTGATATCCAACTCCTTCCCATTCCAATCCTGAGACATTTCTGATAGCATGAGATGTGATATCTCAATGCCTCTAATACCAAACCTGAGATCCTACCTCTAACATGAAATGTGATATCCAACTCCTTCCCCTTGCAAACCTGAGAGCCTTCCTATAGCATGAGATGTGATATCGAAGTATTTCCCATTCCAATCCTGAGACCCTTCCTATAACATGAGATGTGATATCCAACTCCTTCCCATTCCAACCTGAGACCCTTCCTATAGCATGAGATGGGATATCCAACTACTTCCAAATCCAATCCTGATACCCTTCCTATAGCATGAGATGTGATATCCAAATCCTTCCCATTCCAATCCTGAGACCCTTCCTATAGCATGAGATGTGATATCTCAATGCCTCTAATACCAAACCTGAGATCCTTCCTTGAACATGAAATGTGATATCCCACTCCTTCCCTTTCCAAACCTGAGAGTCTACCTATAGCATGAGATGTGATATCCAAGTCCTTCCCATTCCAATCCTTAGACACTTCCTACAGCATGAGATGTGATATCTCAATGATTCTATTACCAAACCTGAGACCCGTCCTATAACATGAGATGGGATATCCAACTCCTTCCCATTTCAATCCTGAGAAACTTCTGATAGCAGAGATGTGATATCTCAATGCTTAGACCAAACCTGAGACCCTTCCTATAACATGAGATGTGATATCCAACTCCTTCCCGTTCCAAACCTGAGACCCTTTCTATAGCAAGAATCTAATATCCAACTCCTTCCCATTCCAATCCTGAGACCATTCCTATAGCATGAGATGTGATATCTCAATGCTTCTAATACCAAACCTGAGATCCTTCCTATGACATGAGATGTGATATCCAATTCCTTCCCATTCAAAACCTGAGACCCTTCCTATAGCATGAGATGTGATATCTCAATGCTTCTAATACCAAACCTGAGATCCTTCCTATAACATGAGATGTGATATCCAAATCCTTCCCCTTCAAAACCAGAGACCCTCCCTTTAGCATGAGATGTGATATCCAACTCCTTCCCATTCCAATCCTGAGACATTTCTGATAGCATGAGATGTGATATCTCAATGCCTCTAATACCAAACCTGAGATCCTACCTCTAACATGAAATGTGATATCCAACTCCTTCCCCTTGCAAACCTGAGAGCCTTCCTATAGCATGAGATGTGATATCGAATTATTTCCCATTCCAATCCTGAGACCCTTCCTATAACATGAGATGTGATATCCAACTCCTTCCCATTCCAACCTGAGACCCTTCCAATAGCATGAGATGGGATATCCAACTACTTCCAAATCCAATCCTGATACCCTTCCGATAGCATGAGATGTGATATCTCAATCCCTCTAATACCAAACCTGAGATCCTTCCTATAACATGAGATGTGATATCAAAATCCTTCCCCTTCCAAACCTGAGACCCTCCCTTTAGCATGAGATGTGATATCCAACTCCTTCCCATTCCAATCCTGAGACCCTTCTGATAGCATGAGATGTGATATTCAATGCCTCTAATACCAAACCTGAGATCTTACCTCTAACATGAAATGTGATATCCAACTCCTTCCCTTTCCAAACGTGAGAGCCTCCCTATAGCATGAGATGGGATATTCAAGTCCTTCCCATTCCAATCCTGAGACCCTTCCTATAGCATGAGATGTGATATCTCAATGCTTCTAATACCAAACCTGAGACCCTTCCTATAACATAAGATGGGATATCCAACTCCTTCCCATTCCAATCCCGAGACCCTTCTGATAGCAGAGATGTGATATCTCAATGCTGATACCAAACCTGAGACCCTTCCTATGGCATGAGATGTCATATACAATTCCTTCCCATTCCAATCCTGAGACCCTTCCTATAGCATGAGATGTGATATCTCAATGCTTATACCAAACCTGAGACCCTTCCTATAGCATGAGATGTGATATCCAACTCCTTCCCATTCCAATCCTGAGACCCTTTCTATAACATGAGATGTGATGTCTCAATGCTTCTAATACCAAACCTGAGATCCTTCCTATGGCATGAGATGTCATATAAAACTCCTTCCCATTCCATTCCTGAGACCCTTCCTATAGCATGAGATGTGATATCCAACTCCTTCCCATTCCAATCCTGAGACCCTTCCTATAGCATGAGATGTGATATCCAAATCCTTCCCATTCCAATCGTGAGACCCTTCCTATAGCATGAGATGTGATATCCAAAACCTTCCCTTTCCAAAACTGAGAGCCTACCTATAGCATGAGATGTGATATCCAACTCCTTCCCATTCCAATCCTGAGACCCTTACTATAGCATGAGATGTGATATCTCAATGGTTCTAATACCAAACCTGAGACCCTTCCTATAACATAAGATGGGATATCCAACTCCTTCCCATTCCAATCCTGAGACCCTTCCGATAGCAGAGATGTGATATCTCAATGCTGATACCAAACCTGAGACCCTTCCTATGGCATGAGATGTCATATACAACTCCTTCCCATTCCAATCCTGAGACCCTTCCTATAGCATGAGATGTGATATCTCAATGCTTATACCAAACCTGAGACCCTTCCTATAGCATGAGATGTGATATCCAACTCCTTCCCATTCCAATCCTGAGACCCTTCCTATAACATGAGATGTGATGTCTCAATGCTTCTAATACCAAACCTGAGATCCTTCCTATGGCATGAGATGTCATATAAAACTCCTTCCCATTCCATTCCTGAGACCCTTCCTGTAGCATGAGATGTGATATCCAACTCCTTCCCATTCCAATCCTGAGACCCTTCCTATAGCATGAGATGTGATATCCAAATCCTTCCCATTCCAATCATGAGACCCTTCCTATAGCATGAGATGTGATATCCAAAACCTTCCCTTTCCAAAACTGAGAGCCTACCTATAGCATGAGATGTGATATCCAACTCCTTCCCATTCCAATCCTGAGACCCTTCCTATAGCATGAGATGTGATATCTCAATGCTTATACCAAACCTGAGACCCTTCCTATAGCATGAGATGTGATATCCAAATCCTTCCCATTCCAATCCTGAGACCCTTCCTATAGCATGAGATGTGATATCCAAATCCTTCCCCTTCCAAACCTGAGACCCTCCCTTTAGCATGAGATGTGATATCCAACTCCTTCCCATTCCAATCCTGAGACCCTTCTGATAGCATGAGATGTTATATCTCAATGCCTCTAATACCAAACCTGAGATCCTACCTCTAACATGAAATGTGATATCCAACTCCTTCCCCTTCTAAACCTGGGAGCCTTCCTATAACATGAGATGTGATATCCAACTCCTTCCCATTCCAATCCTGAGACCCTTACTATAGCATGAGATGTGATGTCTCAATGCTTCTAATACCAAATCTGAGATCCTTCCTATAACATGAGATGTGATATCCAACTCCTTCCCTTTGCAATCTTGAGACCGTTTCTATAGCATGAGATGTGATATCTCAATGCTTATACCAAACCTGAGACCCTTCCTATAGCATGAGATGTGATATCCAAATCCTTCCCATTCCAATCATGAGACCCTTCCTATAGCATGAGATGTGATATCCAAAACCTTCCCTTTCCAAAACTGAGAGCCTACCTATAGCATGAGATGTGATATCCAACTCCTTCCCTTTGCAATCTTGAGACTGTTTCTATAGCATGAGATGTGATATCTCAATGCTTATACCAAACCTGAGACCCTTCCTATAGCATGGGATGTGATATCCAAATCCTTCCCATTCCAATCGTGAGACCCTTCCTATAGCATGAGATGTGATATCTCAATGCCTCTAATACCAAACCTGAGATCCTACCTCTAAAATGAAATTTGATATGCAACTCCTTCCCCTTCCAAACCTGATAGCCTTCCTATAGCATGAGATGTGATATCCAAGTCCTTCCCATTCCAATCCTGATACCCTTCCTATAACATGAGATGTGATATCCAATTCCTTCCCATTCCAACCTGAGACCCTTCCTATAGCATGAGATTGGATATTCAACTCCTTCCAAATCCAATCCTGATACCCTTCCGATAGCATGAGATGTGATATCCCAATGCTTCTACAAAACCTGAGACCCATACCATGGCATGAGATGTGATATCAAACTCCTTCCCATTCCAATCCTGACACCCTTCCTATAGCTTGAGATGTGATATCCAGCTCCTTCCCATTCCAATTCTGAGACCCGTCCTATACCATGGGACTTGATATCTCAATGCTTCTAATATCAAACCTGAGACCGGTCCTATAACATGAGATGTGATATCCAAGTCCTTCCCCTTCCAAACCTTAGACCCTTCCTTTATCATGAGATGTGATATCCAAGTCGTTCCCATTCCAATCCTGAGACCCTTCCTATAGCATGAGATGTGATATCTCAATGCTTCTAATACCAAACCTGAGACCCTTGCTATAACATGAGATGTGATATTCAAGTCCTTCCCATTCCAATCCTGAGACCCTTCCTATAGCATGAGATGTGATATCTCAATGCTTCTAATACCAAACATGAGACCCTTCCTATAATGAGATGGGATATCCAACTCCTTCCCATTCCAATCCTGAGACCCTTCCGATAGCAGAGATGTGATATCTCAATGCTTATACCAAACCTGAGACCCTTCCTATGGCATGAGATGTCAAATACAACTCCTTCCGATTCCAATCCTGAGACCCTTCCTATAGCATGAGATGTGATATCTCAATGCTTCTAATAATAAACCTGAGATCCTTCCTATAACATGAGATGTGATATCCAACTCCTTCCCATTCCAAACCTGAGACCCTTCCGATTGCATGAGATGTGATATCAAACTCCTTCCCATTCCAATCCTGAGATAGCTTGAGATGTGATATCCAACTCCTTCCCATTCCAATCCTGAGACCCTTCCTATACCATGAGATGTGATATCTCAATGCTTCTAATACCAAACCTGACACCCGTCCTAAAACATGAGATGTGAGATCCAAATCCTTCCCCTTCCAAACCTGAGATCTTTCCTTTAGCATGAGATGTGATATCCAACTCTTTCCCATTCCAATCCTGAGACCCTTCCTATAGCATGATATGTGATATCACAATTTTTCTAATACCAAACCTGAGATCCTTCCTATAACATGAGATGTGTATCCAACTCCTTCCCATTCCAAACCTGAGACCCTTCCTATAGCCTGAGATGTGATATCTCAATGCTTCTAATACCAAAGCTGAGATCCTTCCTATGACATGAGATGTGATATCCAATTCCTTCCCATTCCAAACCTGAGACCCTTCCTATAGCATGAGATGTGATATCTCAATGCTTCTAATACCAAACCTGAGATCCTTCCTATAACATGAGATGTGATATCCAAATCCTTCCCCTTCCAAACCAGAGACCCTCCCTTTAGTATGAGATGTGATATCCAACTCCTTCCCATTCCAATCCTGAGACATTTCTGATAGCATGAGATGTGATATCTCAATGCCTCTAATACCAAACCTGAGATCCTACCTCTAACATGAAATGTGATATCCAACTCCTTCCCCTTGCAAACCTGAGAGCCTTCCTATAGCATGAGATGTGATATCGAAGTATTTCCCATTCCAATCCTGAGACCCTTCCTATAACATGAGATGTGATATCCAACTCCTTCCCATTCCAACCTGAGACCCTTCCTATAGCATGAGATGGGATATCCAACTACTTCCAAATCCAATCCTGATACCCTTCCGATAGCATGAGATGTGATATCTCAATCCCTCTAATACCAAACCTGAGATCCTTCCTATAACATGAGATGTGATATCAAAATCCTTCCCCTTCCAAACCTGAGACCCTCCCTTTAGCATGAGATGTGATATCCAACTCCTTCCCATTCCAATCCTGAGACCCTTCTGATAGCATGAGATGTGATATTCAATGCCTCTAATACCAAACCTGAGATCCTACCTCTAACATGAAATGTGATATCCAACTCCTTCCCTTTCCAAACGTGAGAGCCTCCCTATAGCATGAGATGGGATATTCAAGTCCTTCCCATTCCAATCGTGAGACCCTTCCTATAGCATGAGATGTGATATCTCAATGCTTCTAATACCAAACCTGAGACCCTTCCTATAACATAAGATGGGATATCCAACTCCTTCCCATTCCAATCCCGAGACCCTTCCGATAGCAGAGATGTGATATCTCAATGCTGATACCAAACCTGAGACCCTTCCTATGGCATGAGATGTCATATACAACTCCTTCCCATTCCAATCCTGAGACCCTTCCTATAGCATGAGATGTGATATCTCAATGCTTATACCAAACCTGAGACCCTTCCTATAGCATGAGATGTGATATCCAACTCCTTCCCATTCCAATCCTGAGACCCTTTCTATAACATGAGATGTGATGTCTCAATGCTTCTAATACCAAACCTGAGATACTTCCTATGGCATGAGATGTCATATAAAACTCCTTCCCATTCCATTCCTGAGACCCTTCCTATAGCATGAGATGTGATATCCAACTCCTTCCCATTCCAATCCTGAGACCCTTCCTATAGCATGAGATGTGATATCCAAATCCTTCCCATTCCAATCGTGAGACCCTTCCTATAGCATGAGATGTGATATCCAAAACCTTCCCGTTCCAAAACTGAGAGCCTACCTATAGCATGAGATGTGATATCCAACTCCTTCCCATTCCAATCCTGAGACCCTTACTATAGCATGAGATGTGATATCTCAATGGTTCTAATACCAAACCTGAGACCCTTCCTATAACATAAGATGGGATATCCAACTCCTTCCCATTCCAATCCTGAGACCCTTCCGATAGCAGAGATGTGATATCTCAATGCTGATACCAAACCTGAGACCCTTCCTATGGCATGAGATGTCATATACAACTCCTTCCCATTCCAATCCTGAGACCCTTCCTATAGCATGAGATGTGATATCTCAATGCTTATACCAAACCTGAGACCCTTCCTATAGCATGAGATGTGATATCCAACTCCTTCCCATTCCAATCCTGAGACCCTTCCTATAACATGAGATGTGATGTCTCAATGCTTCTAATACCAAACCTGAGATCCTTCCTATGGCATGAGATGTCATATAAAACTCCTTCCCATTCCATTCCTGAGACCCTTCCTATAGCATGAGATGTGATATCCAACTCCTTCCCATTCCAATCCTGAGACCCTTCCTATAGCATGAGATGTGATATCCAAATCCTTCCCATTCCAATCATGAGACCCTTCCTATAGCATGAGATGTGATATCCAAAACCTTCCCTTTCCAAAACTGAGAGCCTACCTATAGCATGAGATGTGATATCCAACTCTTTCCCATTCCAATCCTGAGACCCTTCCTATAGCATGTGATGTGATATCTCAATGCTTATACCAAACCTGAGACCCTTCCTATAGCATGAGATGTGATATCCAAATCCTTCCCATTCCAATCCTGAGACCCTTCCTATAGCATGAGATGTGATATCCAAATCCTTCCCCTTCCAAACCTGAGACCCTCCCTTTAGCATGAGATGTGATATCCAACTCCTTCCCATTCCAATCCTGAGACCCTTCTGATAGCATGAGATGTTATATCTCAATGCCTCTAATACCAAACCTGAGATCCTACCTCTAACATGAAATGTGATATCCAACTCCTTCCCCTTCTAAACCTGGGAGCCTTCCTATAACATGAGATGTGATATCCAACTCCTTCCCATTCCAATCCTGAGACCCTTACTATAGCATGAGATGTGATGTCTCAATGCTTCTAATACCAAATCTGAGATCCTTCCTATAACATGAGATGTGATATCCAACTCCTTCCCTTTGCAATCTTGAGACCGTTTCTATAGCATGAGATGTGATATCTCAATGCTTATACCAAACCTGAGACCCTTCCTATAGCATGAGATGTGATATCCAAATCCTTCCCATTCCAATCGTGAGACCCTTCTTATAGCATGAGATGTGATATCTCAATGCCTCTAATACCAAACCTGAGATCCTACCTCTAAAATGAAATTTGATATGCAACTCCTTCCCCTTACAAACCTGATAGCCTTCCTATAGCATGAGATGTGATATCCAAGTCCTTCCCATTCCAATCCTGATACCCTTCCTATAACATGAGATGTGATATCCAATTCCTTCCCATTCCAACCTGAGACCCTTCCTATAGCATGAGATGGGATATCCAACTCCTTCCAAATCCAATCCTGATACCCTTCCGATAGCATGAGATGTGATATCCAAATGCTTCTACAAAACCTGAGACCCATACCATGGCATGAGATGTGATATCAAACTCCTTCCCATTCCAATCCTGACACCCTTCCTATAGCTTGAGATGTGATATCCAGCTCCTTCCCATTCCAATTCTGAGACCCGTCCTATACCATGGGACTTGATATCTCAATGCTTCTAATACCAAACCTGAGACCGGTCCTATAACATGAGATGTGATATCCAAATCCTTCCCCTTCCAAACCTTAGACCCTTCCTTTATCATGAGATGTGATATCCAAGTCGTTCCCATCCCAATCCTGAGACCCTTCCTATAGCATGAGATGTGATATCTCAATGCTTCTAATACCAAACCTGAGACCCTTGCTATAACATGAGATGTGATATTCAAGTCCTTCCCATTCCAATCCTGAGACCCTTCCTATAGCATGAGATGTGATATCTCAATGCTTCTAATACCAAACCTGAGACCCTTCCTATAATGAGATGGGATATCCAACTCCTTCCCATTCCAAACCTGAGACCCTTCCGATTGCATGAGATGTGATATCAAACTCCTTCCCATTCCAATCCTGAGATAGCTTGAGATGTGATATCCAACTCCTTCCCATTCCAATCCTGAGACCCTTCCTATACCATGAGATGTGATATCTCAATGCTTCTAATACCAAACCTGACACCCGTCCTAAAACATGAGATGTGAGATCCAAATCCTTCCCCTTCCAAACCTGAGATCTTTCCTTTAGCATGAGATGTGATATCCAACTCCTTCCCATTCCAATCCTGAGACCCTTCCTATAACATGAGATGTGATGTCTCAATGCTTCTAATACCAAACCTGAGATCCTTCCTATGGCATGAGATGTCATATAAAACTCCTTCCCATTCCATTCCCGAGACCCTTCCAATAGCATGAGATGTGATATCCAACTCCTTCCCATTCCAATCCTGATATCCTTCCTATAGCATGAGATGTGATATCCAAATCCTTCCCATTCCAATCGTGAGACCCTTCCTATAGCATGAGATGTGATATCCAAAACCTTCCCTTTCCAAAACTGAGAGCCTACCTATAGCATGAGATGTGATATCCAACTCCTTCCCATTCCAATCCTGAGACCCTTCCTATAGCATGAGATGTGATATCTCAATGCTTATACCAAACCTGAGACCCTTCCTATAGCATGAGATGTGATATCCAAATCCTTCCCATTCCAATCCTGAGACCCTTCCTATAGCATGAGATGTGATATCCAAATCCTTCCCCTTCCAAACCTGAGACCCTCCCTTTAGCATAAGATGTGAAATCCAACTCCTTCCCATTCCAATCCTGAGACCCTTCTGATAGCATGAGATGTTATATCTCAATGCCTCTAATACCAAACCTGAGATCCTACCTCTAACATGAAATGTGATATCCAACTCCTTCCCCTTCTAAACCTGGGAGCCTTCCTATAACATGAGATGTGATATCCAACTCCTTCCCATTCCAATCCTGAGACCCTTACTATAGCATGAGATGTGATGTCTCAATGCTTCTAATACCAAATCTGAGATCCTTCCTATAACATGAGATGTGATATCCAACTCCTTCCCTTTGCAATCTTGAGACCGTTTCTATAGCATGAGATGTGATATCTCAATGCTTATACCAAACCTGAGACCCTTCCTATAGCATGAGATGTGATATCCAAATCCTTCCCATTCCAATCGTGAGACCCTTCCTATAGCATGAGATGTGATATCTCAATGCCTCTAATACCAAACCTGAGATCCTACCTCTAAAATGAAATTTGATATGCAACTCCTTCCCCTTACAAACCTGATAGCCTTCCTATAGCATGAGATGTGATATCCAATTCCAATCCTGATACCCTTCCTATAACATGAGATGTGATATCCAATTCCTTCCCATTCCAACCTGAGACCCTTCGTATAGCATGAGATGGGATATCCAACTCCTTCCAAATCCAATCCTGATACCCTTCCGATAGCATGAGATGTGATATCCCAATGCTTCTACAAAACCTGAGACCCATACCATGGCATGAGATGTGATATCAAACTCCTTCCCATTCCAATCCTGACACCCTTCCTATAGCTTGAGATGTGATATCCAGCTCCTTCCCATTCCAATTCTGAGACCCGTCCTATACCATGGGACTTGATATCTCAATGCTTCTAATACCAAACCTGAGACCGGTCCTATAACATGAGATGTGATATCCAAATCCTTCCCCTTCCAAACCTTAGACCCTTCCTTTATCATGAGATGTGATATCCAAGTCGTTCCCATTCCAATCCTGAGACCCTTCCTATAGCATGAGATGTGATATCTCAATGCTTCTAATACCAAACCTGAGACCCTTGCTATAACATGAGATGTGATATTCAAGTCCTTCCCATTCCAATCCTGAGACCCTTCCTATAGCATGAGATGTGATATCTCAATGCTTCTAATACCAAACCTGAGACCCTTCCTATAATGAGATGGGATATCCAACTCCTTCCCATTCCAATCCTGAGACCCTTCCGATAGCAGAGATGTGATATCTCAATGCTAATACCAAACCTGAGACCCTTCCTATGGCATGAGATGTCAAATACAACTCCTTCCGATTCCAATCCTGAGACCCTTCCTATAGCATGAGATGTGATATCTCAATGCTTCTAATAATAAACCTGAGATCCTTCCTATAACATGAGATGTGATATCCAACTCCTTCCCATTCCAAACCTGAGACCCTTCCGATTGCATGAGATGTGATATCAAACTCCTTCCCATTCCAATCCTGAGATAGCTTGAGATGTGATATCCAACTCCTTCCCATTCCAATCCTGAGACCCTTCCTATACCATGAGATGTGATATCTCAATGCTTCTAATACCAAACTTGACACCTGTCCTAAAACATGAGATGTGAGATCCAAATCCTTCCCCTTCCAAACCTGAGATCTTTCCTTTAGCATGAGATGTGATATCCAACTCCTTCCCATTCCAATCCTGAGACCCTTCCTATAGCATGATATGTGATATCACAATTTTTCTAATACCAAACCTGAGATCCTTCCTATAACATGAGATGCGTATCCAACTCCTTTCCATTCCAAACCTGAGACCCTTCCTATAGCCTGAGATGTGATATCTTAATGCTTCTAAAACCAAACCTGAGAAGCATCCAATAACATATGTGAAATCCAAATCCTTCCCTTTCCAAACCTGAGACCCTTCTGATAGCATTACATGTGATATCTCAATGCTTCTAAAACCAAACATGAGAACCATCCTATAACATGAGATGTGAAATCCAAATCCTTCCCTTTCCAAACCTGAGACCCTCCCTATAGCATGGGATGTGATATCTAAGTCCTTCCCATTCCTATCCTGAGACCCTTTCGATAGCAGAGATGTGATATCTCAATGCTTGGACCAAACCTGAGACCCTTCCTATGACATGAGATGTGATATCCAACTCCTTCCCATTCCAATCCTGAGACCCTTCCTATAGCATGAGATGTGATATCTCAATGCTTCTATCAAACCTGAGTCCCTTCCTTTAGCATGAGATGTGATATCCAACTCCTTCCCATTCCAATCCTGAGACCCTTCCTATAGCATGAGATGTGATATTTCAAAGCTTCTAATACCAAACCTGGGACCCGTCCTAGAACATGAGATATGATATCCAAATCCTTCCCCTTCCAAACCTGAGACCCTTCCTTTAGCATGAGATGTGATATCCAAATCCTTCCCATTCCAATCCTGAAACCCTTCCTATAGCATGAGATGTGATATCTCAATGTTTCTAATAAAAAACCTGAGACTCTTCCTATAGCAAGAGATGTGATATCCAAATCCTTCCCATTCCAATCCTGAGACCCTTCCTATAACATGAGATGTGATATCTCAATGCCTCTAATACCAAACCTGAGATTCTTCCTATAACATGAGATGTGATATCTCAATGCTTCTAATACCAAACCTGAGACCCTCCCTTTAGCATGAGATGTGATATCCGACTCCTTCCCATTCCAATCCTGAGACCCTTCTGATAGCATGAGATGTGATATCTCAATGCCTCTAATACCAAACCAGAGATTCTTCCTATAACATGAGATGTGATATCTCAATGCTTCTAATACCAAACCTGAGACCCTCCCTTTAGCATGAGATGTGATATCCGACTCCTTCCCATTCCAATCCTGAGACCCTTCTGATAGCATGAGATGTGATATCTCAATGCTTCTAACACCAAACCTGAGACCCTTCCTATAACATAAGATGGGATATCCAACTCCTTCCCATTCCAATCCTGAGACCCTTCCGATAGCAGAGATGTGATATCTCAATGCTTATACCAAACCTGAGACCCTTCCTGTGGCATGAGATGTCATATCCAACTCCTTCCCATTCCAATCCTGAGACCCTTCCTATAGCATGATATGTGATATCACAATTTTTCTAATGCCAAACCTGAGATCCTTCCTATAACATGAGATGTGTATCCAACTCCTTCCCATTCCAAAACCTGAGACCCTTCCTATAGCATGAGATGTGATATCTTAATGCTTCTAAAACCAAACCTGAGAACCATCCAATAACATATGTGAAATCCAAATCCTTCCCTTTCCAAACCTGAGACCCTTCCGATAGCATTAGATGTGATATCTCAATGCTTCTAAAACCAAACATGAGAACCATCCTATAACATGAGATGTGAAATCCAAATCCTTCCCTTTCCAAACCTGAGACCCTTCCTATAGCTTGAGATGTGATATCAAACTCCTTCCCATTCCAATCCTGTGATAGCTTGAGATGTGATATCCAACTCCTTCCCATTCCAATCCTGAGACCCTTCCTATACCATGAGATGTGATATCTCAATGCTTCTAATACCAAACCTGAGACCCGTCCTAAAACATGAGATGTGAGATCCAAATCCTTCCCCTTCCAAACCTGAGAACCTTCCTATAGCTTGAGATGTGATATCAAACTCCTTCCCATTCCAATCCTGAGATAGCTTGAGATGTGATATCCAACTCCTTCCCATTCCTATCCTGAGACCCTTCCGATAGCAGAGATGTGATATCTCAATGCTTGTACCAAACCTGAGACCCTTCCTATGGCATGAGATGTGATATCCAACTCCTTCCCATTCCAATCCTGAGACAATTCCTATAGCATGAGATGTGATATCTCAAAGCTTCTAATACCAAACCTGGGACCCGTCCTATAACATGAGATATGATATCCAAATCCTTCCCCTTCCAAACCTGAGACCCTTCCTTTAGCATGAGATGTGATATCCAAATCCTTCCCATTCCAATCCTGAAACCCTTCCTATAGCATGAGATGTGATATCTCAATGTTTCTAATAAAAAACCTGAGACCCTTCCTATAGCAAGAGATGTGATATCCAAATCCTTCCCATTCCAATCCTGAGACCCTTCCTATAACATGAGATGTGATATCCAACTCCTTCCCATTCCAACCTGAGAACCTTCCTATAGCATGAGAAGGGATATCCAACTCCTTCCCATTCCAATCCTGAGACCTTCCTATAGCATGAGATGTGATATCTCAAAGCTTCTAATACCAAACCTGCGACCCGTCCTATAACATGAGATATGATATCCAAATCGTTCCCCTTCCAAACCTGAGACCCTTCCTTTAGCATGAGATGTGATATACAAATCCTTCCCATTCCAATCCTGAAACCCTTCCTATAGCATGAGATGTGATATCTCAATGTTTCTAATAAAAAAACTGAGACCCTTCCTATAGCAAGAGATGTGACATCCAAATCCTTCCCATTCCAATCCTGAGATCCTTCCTATTGGATGAGATGTGATATCCAACTCCTTCCCATTCCAATACTGAGACCCTTCCTATACCATGAGATGTGATATCTCAATGCTTCTACCAAAACTGAGACCCTTCCTTTAGCATGAGATGTGATATCCAACTCCTTCCCATTCCAATCCTGAGACCCTTCCTATAGCATGAGATGTGATATCTCAATGCCTCTAATACCAAACCTGAGATTCTTCCTATAACATGAGATGTGATATCTCAATGCTTCTAATACCAAACCTGAGACTCTCCCTTTAGCATGAGATGTGATATCCGACTCCTTCCCATACCAATCCTGAGACCCTTCTGATAGCATGAGATGTGATATCTCAATGCCTCTAATACCAAACCTGAGATTCTTCCTATAACATGAGATGTGATATCTCAATGCTTCTAATACCAAACCTGAGACCCTCCCTTTAGCATGAGATGTGATATCCGACTCCTTCCCATTCCAATCCTGAGACCCTTCTGATAGCATGAGATGTGATATCTCAATGCTTCTAATACCAAACCTGAGACCCTTCCTATAACATAAAATGGGATATCCAACTCCTTCCCATTCCAATCCTGAGACCCTTCCGATAGCAGAGATGTGATATCTCAATGCTTATACCAAACCTGAGACCCTTCCTGTGGCATGAGATGTCATATACAACTCCTTCCCATTCCAATCCTGAGACCCTTCCTATAGCATGAGATGTGATATCCAACTCCTTCCCATTCCAATCCTGAGACCCTTCCTATAGCATGAGATTTGATATCTCAATGCTTCTAACACCAAACCTGAGATCCTTCCGATAGCATGAGATGTGATATCTCAATGCTTCTAATACCAAACCTGAGATCATTCCTATAACACGAGATGTAATATCCAAATCCTTCCCCTTCCAAACCTGAGACCCTCCCTTTAGCATGAGATGTGATATCCAACTCCTTTCCATTCCAATCCTGAGATCCTTCTGATAGCATGAGATGTGATATCTCAATGCGTCTAATACCAAACCTGAGATCCTACCTCTAACATGAAATGTGATATCCAACTCCTTCCCCTTCCAAACCTGAGAGCCTTCCTATAGCATGAGATGTGATATCCAAGTCCTTCCCATTCCAATCCTGAGACCCTTCCTATAGCTTGAGATGTGATATCCAACTCCTCCCCATTCCAATTCTGAGACCCTTCCTATAGCATGAGATGTGATATCTCAATGCTTCTAATACCAAACCTGGGACCCTTCCTATAACATGAGATGGGATATCCAAGTCCTTCCCATTCCAATCCTGAGACCCTTCCTATAGCATGAGATGTGATATCTCAATGCTTCTAATACCAAACCTGAGACCCTTCCTATAACAAGAGATGTGATATCCATGTCCTTCCCATTCCAATCCTGAGACCCGTCCTATACCATGAGATGTGATATCTCAATGCTTCTAATACCAAACCTGAGACCCTTCCTATAATGAGATGGGATATCCAACTCCTTCCCATTCCAATCCTGAGACCCTTCCAATAGCAGAGATGTGATATCTCAATGCTTATACCAAACCTGAGACCCTTCCTATGGCATGAAATGTCATATACAACTCCTTCCGATTCCAGACCTGAGACCCTTCCTATAGCATGAGATGTGATATCCAACTCCTTCTCATTCCAATCCTGAGACCCTTCCTATAGCTTGAGATGTGATATCCAACTCCTTCCCATTCCAATCCTGAGACCCTCGCTATAGCATGAGATGTGATATCTCAATGCTTCTAATACCAAACCTGAGATCCTTCCTATAACATGAGATGTGACATCCAAATCCTTCCACTTCCAAACCTGAGACCCTCCCTTTAGCATGAGATGTGATATCCGACTCCTTCCCATTCCAATCCTGAGACCCTTCTGATAGCATGAGATGTGATATCTCAATGCCTATATTACCAAACCTGAGATCCTTCCGATAGCATGAGATGTGATATCTCAATGCTTCTAATACCAAACCTGAGATCCTTCCTATAACATGAAATGTGATATCCAAATCCTTCCAAATCCAATCCTGATACCCTTCCGATAGCATGAGATGTGATATCCCAATGCTTCTACAAAACCTGAGACCCATACATGGCATGAGATGTGATATCAAACTCCTTCCCATTCCAATCCTGAGACACTTCCTATAGCATGAGATGTGATATCTCAATGCTTCTAATACCAAACCTGAGACTCTTCCTATAACATGAGATGGGATATCCAACTCCTTCCCATTCCAATCCTGAGACCCTTCCGATAGCAGAGATGTGATATCTCAATGCTTATACCAAACCTGAGACCCTTCCTATGGCATGAGATGTCATATACAACTCCTTCCCATTCCAATCCTGAGACCCTTCCTATAGCATGAGATGTGATATCTCAATGCTTATACCAAACCTGAGACCCATACATGGCATGAGATGTGATATCAAACTCCTTCCCATTCCAATACTGAGACCATTCCTATAGCATGAGATGTGATATCTCAATGCTTCTAATACCAAACCTGAGACTCTTCCTATAACATGAGATGGGATATCCAACTCCTTCCCATTCCAATCCTGAGACCCTTCCGATAGCAGAGATGTGATATCTCAATGCTTATACCAAACCTGAGACCCTTCCTATGGCATGAGATGTCATATACAACTCCTTCCCATTCCAATCCTGAGACCCTTCCTATAGCATGAGATGTGATATCTCAATGCTTATACCAAACCTGAGACCCTTCCTATAGCATGAGATGTGATATCCAACTCCTTCCCATTTCAATCCTGAGACCCTTCCTATAGCATGAGATGTGATGTCTCAATGCTTCTAATACCAAACCTGAGATCCTTCCTATAACATCAGATGTGATATCCAACTCCTTCCCATTCCAATCCTGAGACCCTTCCTATAGCATGAGATGTGATATCTCAATGTTTATACCAAACCTGAGACCCTTCCTATAGCATGAGATGTGATATCCAACTCCTTCCCATTCCAATCCTGAGACACTTCCAATAGCAGAGATGTGATATCTCAATGCTTATTCCAAACCTGAGACCCTTCCTATAGCATGAGATGTGATATCCAACTCCTTCCCGTTCCAAACCTGAGACCCTTCCTATAGCATATGTGATATCCAACTCCTTCCCATTCCAAACATGATACCCTTCCTATAGCATGAGATGTGATATCCAACTCCTTCCCATTCCAATCCTGAGACCCTTCCTATAGCATGAGATGTGATATCTCAATGCCTCTAATACCAAACCTGAGATCCTTCCTCTAACATGAAATGTGATATCCAACTCCTTCCCTTTCCAAACCTGAGAGCCTACCTATAGCATGAGATGTGATATCCAAGACCTTCCCATTCCAATCCTTAGACCCTTCCTACAGCATACAATATGATATCTCAATGATTCTAATAACAAACCTGAGACCCGTCCTATAACATGAGATGTGATATCCAACTCCTTCCCATTCCAATCCTGAGACACTTCCGATAGCAGAGATGTGATATCTCAATGCTTATTCCAAAACTGAGACCCTTCCTATAGCATGAGATGTGATATCCAACTCCTTCCCGTTCCAAACCTGAGACCCTTCCTATAGCATATGTGATATCCAACTCCTTCCCATTCCAAACATGAGACCCTTCCTATAGCAAGAATGTAATATCCAACTCCTTCCCATTCCAATCCTGAGACCCTTCCTACAGCATGCGATGTGATATCTCAATGCTTCTAATACCAAACCTGAGACCCGTCCTATAACATGAGATGGGATATCCAACTCCTTCCCGTTCCAAACCTGAGACCCTTCCTATAGCATGAGATGTGATATCCAACTCCTTCCCATCCCAATCCTGAGACACTTCCGATTGCAGAGATGTGATATCTCAATGCTTATACCAAACCTGAGACTCTTCCTATAACATGAGATGTGATATCCAACTCCTTCCCGTTCCAAACCTGAGACCCTTCCTATAGCATAAGATGTGATATCCAACTCCTTCCCATTCCAATCCTGAGACCCTTCCGATAGCATGAGATGTGATATCTCAATGCTTCTAATACCAAACCTGAGATCCTTCTTATAACATGTGGTGTGATATCCAAATCCTTCCCCTTCCAAACCTGAGACCCTCCCTTTAGCATGAAATGTGATATCCAACTCCTTCCCATTCCAATCCTGAGACCCTTATGATAGCATGAGATGTGATATCTCAATGCCTCTAATACCAAACCTGAGATACTTCCGATAGCATGAGATGTGATATCTCAATGCTTCTAATACCAAACCTGAGATCCTTCCTATAACATGAGATGTGATATCCAAATCCTTCCCCTTCCAAACCTGAGACCCTCCCTTTAGCATGAGATGTGATATCCAACTCCTTCCCATTCCAATCCTGAGACCCTTCTGATAGCATGAGATGTGATATCTCAATGCCTCTAATACCAAACCTGAGAGCCTACCTCTAACATGAAATATGATATCCAACTCCTTCCCTTTCCAAACCTGAGATCCTGCCTATAGCATGAGATGTGATATCCAAGTCCTTCCCATCCCAATCCTGAGACCCTTCCTATAGCATGAGATGTGATATCTCAATGCTTATACCAAACCTGAGACCCTTCCTATGGCATGAGATGCCATATACAACTCCTTCCCATTCCAATCCTGAGACCCTGCTTATAGCATGAGATGTGATATCTCAATGCTTCTAATACCAAACCTGAGATCTTTCCTATAACATGAGATGTGATATCCAACTCCTTCCCATTCCAATCCTGAGACCATTCCTATAGCATGAGATGTGATATCTCAATGCTTATACCAAACCTGAGACCCTTCCTATAGCTTGAGATGTGATATCCAACTCCTTCCCATTCCAATCCTGAGACCCTTCCTATAGCATGAGATGTGATATCTCAATGTCTCTAATACCAAACCTGAGATCCTTCCTCTAACATGAAATGTGATATCCAACTCCTTCCCCTTCCAAACCTGAGAGCCTTCCTATAGCATGAGATATGATATCCAAGTCCTTTCCATTCCAATCCTGAGACCCTTCCTATAACATGAGATGTGATATCCAACACCTTCCCATTCCAACCTGAGACCCTTCCTATAGCATGAGATGGGATATCCAACTCCTTCCAAATCCAATCCTGAGACTCTTCTGATAGCATGAGATGTGATATCTCAATGCCTCTAATACCAAACCTGAGATCCTACCTCTAACATGAAATGTGATATCCAACTCTTTCCCGTTGCAAACCTGAGAGCCTTCCTATAGCATGAGATGTGATATCCAAGTCCTTCCCATTCCAATCCTGAGACCCTTCCTATAACATGAGATGTGATATCCAACTCCTTCCCATTCCAACCTGACACCCTTCCTATAGCATGAGATGGGATATCCAACTCCTTCCAAATCCAATCCTGATACCCTTCCGATAGCATGAGATGTGATATCCCAATGCTTCTACCAAACCTGAGACCCATACTATGGCATGAGATGTGATATCAAACTCCTTCCCATTCCAATCCTGAGACCCTTCCTATAGCTTGAGATGTGATATCCAACTCCTTCCCATTCCAATTCTGAGACCCATCCTATACAATGAGACTTGATATATCAATGCTTCTAATACCAAACCTGAGACCTGTCCTATAACATGAGATGTGATATCCAAATCCTTCCCCTTCCAAACCTTAGACCCTTCCTTTATCATGAGATGTGATATCCAACTCCTTCCCATTCCAATCCTGAGACTCTTCCGATATCATGAGATGTGATATCTCAATGCTTCTAATATCAAACTTGAGACCCTCCCTATAGCATGAGATGTGATATCCAAGTCCTTCCCATTCCAATCCTGAGACCCTTCCTATAGCATGAGATGTGATATCTCAATGCTTCTAATACCAGACCTGAGACCCTTCCTATAACATGAGATGGGAATATCCAACTCCTTCCCATTCCAATCCTGAGACCCTTCCGATAGCAGAGATGTGATATCTCAATGCTTATACCAAACCTGAGATCCTTCCTATAACATGAGATGTGATATCCAACTCCTTCCCATTCCAATCCTGAGACACTTCCTATAGCATGAGATGTGATATCTCACTGCTTATACCAAACCTGAGACCCTTCCTATAGCATGAGATGTGATATCCAACTCCTTCCCATTCCAATCCTGAGACCCTTCCTATAGCATGAGATGTGATATCTCAATGCTTCTAATATCAAACTTGAGACCCTCCCTATAGCATGAGATGTGATACCCAAGTCCTTCCCATTCCAATCCTGAGACACTTCCTACAGCATGCGATGTGATGTCTCAATGCTTCTAATACCAAACCTGAGACTCTTCCTATAACATGAGATGGGATATCCAACTCCTTCCCATTCCAATCCTGAGACCCTTCCGATAGCAGAGATGTGATATCTCAATGCTTATACCAAACCTAAGACCCTTCCTATGGCATGAGATGTCATATACAACTCCTTCCCATTCCAATCCTGAGACCCTTCCTATAGCATGAGATGTGATATCTCAATGCTTATACCAAACCTGAGACCCTTCCTATAGCATGAGATGTGATATCCAACTCCTTCCCATTCCAATCCTGAGACCCTTCCTATAGCATGAGATGTGATGTCTCAATGCTTCTAATACCAAACCTGAGATCCTTCCTATAACATGAGATGTGATATCCAACTCCTTCCCATTCCAATCCCGAGACCCTTCCTATAGCATGAGATGTGATATCTCAATGCTTATACCAAACCTGAGACCCTTCCTATAGCATGAGATGTGATATCCAACTCCTTCCCATTCCAATCCTGAGACTCTTCCTATAGCATGAGATGTGATATCTCAATGCCTCTAATACCAAACCTGAGATCCTTCCTCTAACATGAAATGTGATATCCAACTCCTTCCCTTTCCAAACCTCAGAGCCTACCTATAGCATGAGATGTGATATCCAAGTCCTTCCCATTCCAATCCTTAGACCCTTCCTACAGCATGCAATATGATATCTCAATGATTCTAATAACAAACCTGAGACCCGTCCTATAACATGAGATGGGATATCCAACTCCTTC
The DNA here is from genome assembly GCF_040938575.1 of Ambystoma mexicanum. Lineage (NCBI taxonomy): Eukaryota > Metazoa > Chordata > Amphibia > Caudata > Ambystomatidae > Ambystoma > Ambystoma mexicanum. The sequence goes on along the minus strand of NC_090923.1, from coordinate 1,504,432,670 downwards.
CCATTCCAATCCTGAGACACTTCCGATAGCAGAGATGTGATATCTCAATGCTTATACCAAACCTGAGACCCTTCCTATAACATGAGATGTGATATCCAACTCCTTCCCGGTCCAAACCTGAGACCCTTCCTATAGCATATGTGATATCCAACTCCTTCCCATTCCAAACATGAGACCCTTCCTATAGCAAGAGTGTAATATCCAACTCCTTCCCATTCCAATCCTGAGACCATTCCTATAGCATGAGATGTGATATCTCAATGCTTCTAATACCAAACCTGAGATCCTTCCTATGACATGAGATGTGATATCCAATTCCTCCCCATTCCAAACCTGAAAACCTTCCTACAGCATGCGATGTGATATCTCAATGCTTCTAATACCAAACCCGAGACCAGTCCTATAACATGAGATTGGATATCCAACTCCTTCCCCTTCCAAACCTGAGACTCTTCCTATAGCATGAGATGTGATATCCAACTTCTTCCCATTCCAATCCTGAGACCCTTCCTATAACATGAGATGTGATGTCTCAATGCTTCTAATACCAAACCTGAGATCTTTCCTATAACATGAGATGTGATATCCAACTCCTTCCCATTCCAATCCTGAGACCCTTCCTATAGCATGAGATGTGATATCTCAATGCTTATACCAAACCTGAGACCCTTCCTATAGCTTGAGATGTGATATCCAACTCCTTCCCATTCCAATCCTGAGACCCTTCCTATAGCATGAGATGTGATATCTCAAGGCCTCTAATACCAAACCTGAGATACTTCCTCTAACATGAAATGTGATATCCAACTCCTTCCCCTTCCAAACCTGAGAGCCTTCCTATAACATGAAATGTGATATCCAATTCCTTCCCATTCCAACCTGAGACCCTTCCTATAGCATGAGATGGGATATCCAACTCCTTCCAAATCCAATACTGATACCCTTCCGATAGCATGAGATGTGATATCCCAATGCTTCTACCAAACCTGAGACCCATACTATGGCATGAGATGTGATATCAAACTCCTTCCCATTCCAATCCTGAGACCCTACCTATAGCTTGAGATGTGATATCCAACTCCTTCCCATTCCAATTCTGAGACCCTTCCTATACCATGAGACTTGATATCTCAATGCTTCTAATACCAAACCTGAGACCCGTCCTATAACATGAGATGTGATATCCAAATCCTTCCCCTTCCAAACCTTAGACCCTTCCTTTATCATGAGATGTTATATCCAATTCCTTCCCATTCCAATCCTGAGACCCTTCCGATATCATGAGATTTGTTATCTCAATGCTTCTAATATCAAACTTGAGACCCTCCCTATAACATGAGATGTGACATCCAAGTCCTCCCCATTCCAATCCTGAGACCCTTCCTATAGCATGAGATGTGATATCTCAATGCTTCTAATACCAAACCTGAGACCCTTCCTATAACATGATTTGGGATATCCAACTCCTTCCCATTCCAATCCTGAGACCCTTCCGATAGCAGAGATGTGATATCTCAATGCTTATACCAAACCTGAGACCCTTCCTATGGCCTGAGATGTCATATGCAACTCCTTCCCATTCCAATCCTGAGACCCTTCCTATAGCATTAGATGTGATATCTCAATGCTTATACCAAATCTGAGACCCTTCCTATAGCATGAGATGTGATATCCAACTCCTTCCCATTCCAATCCTGAGACCCTTCTGATAGCATGAGATGTGATATTTCAATGCCTCTAATACCAAACCTGAGATCCTACCTCTAACATGAAATGTGATATCCATCTCCTTCCCTTTCCAAACCTGAGACCCTGCCTATAGCATGAGATGTGATATCCAAGTCCTTCCCATTCCAATCCTGAGACCCTTCCTATAGCATGTGATGTGATATCTCAATGCTTATACCAAATCTGAGACCCTTCCTATAGCATGAGATGTGATATCCAACTCCTTCCCATTCCAATCCTGAGACCCTTCCTATAGCATGAGATGTGATGTCTCAATGCTTCTAATACCAAACCTGAGATCCTTCCTATAACATGAGATGTGATATCCAACTCCTTCCCATTCCAATCCTGAGACCCTTATGATAGCATGAGATGTGATATCTCAATGCCTCTAATACCAAACCTGAGATACTTCCGATAGCATGAGATGTGATATCTCAATGCTTCTAATACCAAACCTGAGATCCTTCCTATAACATGAGATGTGATTTCCAAATCCTTCCCCTTCCAAACCTGAGACCCTCCCTTTAGCATGAGATGTGATATCCAAGTCCTTTCCATTCCAATCCTGAGACCCTTCCTATAGCATGTGATGTGATATCTCAATGCTTATACCAAACCTGAGACCCTTCCTATGGCATGAGATGTCATCTACAACTCCTTCCCATTCCAATCCTGAGACCCTTCCTATAGCATGAGATGTGATATCTCAATGCTTATACCAAACCTGAGACCCTTCCTATAGCATGAGATGTGATATCCAACTTCTTCCCATTCCAATCTTGAGACCCTTCCTATAACATGAGATGGGATGTCGCAATGCTTCTAATACCAAACCTGAGATCTTTCCTATAACATGAGATGTGATATCCAACTCCTTCCCATTCCAATCCTGAGACCCTTCCTATAGCATGAGATGTGATATCACAATGCTTATACCAAACCTGAGACCGTTCCTATAGCTTGAGATGTGATATCCAACTCCTTCCCATTCCAATCTTGAGACCCTTCCTATAGCATGAGATGTGATATCTCAAGGCCTCTAATATCAAACCTGAGATCGTTCCTCTAACATGAAATGTGATATCCAACTCCTTCCCCTTTCAAACCTGAGAGCCTTCCTACAACATGAGATGTGACATCCAAGTCCTCCCCATTCCAATCCTGAGACCCTTCCTATAGCATGAGATGTGATATCTCAATGCTTCTAATACCAAACCTGAGACCCTTCCTATAACATGATTTGGGATATCCAACTCCTTCCCATTCCAATCCTGAGACCCTTCCGATAGCAGAGATGTGATATCTCAATGCTTATACCAAACCTGAGACCCTTCCTATGGCCTGAGATGTCATATGCAACTCCTTCCCATTCCAATCCTGAGACCCTTCCTATAGCATTAGATGTGATATCTCAATGCTTATACCAAATCTGAGACCCTTCCTATAGCATGAGATGTGATATCCAACTTCTTCCCATTCCAATCCTGAGACCCTTCCTATAGCATGAGATGTGATGTCTCAATTCTTCTAATACCAAACCTGAGATCCTTCCTATAACATGAGATGTGATATCCAACTCCTTCCCATTCCAATCCTGAGACCCTTATGATAGCATGAGATGTGATATCTCAATGCCTCTAATACCAAACCTGAGATACTTCTGATAGCATGAGATGTGATATCTCAATGCTTCTAATACCAAACCTGAGATCCTTCCTATAACATGAGATGTGATTTCCAAATCCTTCCACTTCCAAACCTGAGACCCTCCCTTTAGCATGAGATGTGATATCCAACTCCTTCCCATTCCAATCCTGAGACCCTTCTGATAGCATGAGATGTGATATTTCAATGCCTCTAATACCAAACCTGAGATCCTACCTCTAACATGAAATGTGATATCCATCTCCTTCCCTTTCCAAACCTGAGACCCTGCCTATAGCATGAGATGTGATATCCAAGTCCTTCCCATTCCAATCCTGAGACCCTTCCTATAGCATGTGATGTGATATCTCAATGCTTATACCAAACCTGAGACCCTTCCTATGGCATGAGATGTCATATACAACTCCTTCCCATTCCAATCCTGAGACCCTTCCTATAGCATGAGATGTGATATCTCAATGCTTATACCAAACCTGAGACCCTTCCTATAGCATGAGATGTGATATCCAACTTCTTCCCATTCCAATCCTGAGACCCTTCCTATAACATGAGATGTGATGTCTCAATGCTTCTAATACCAAACCTGAGACCCTTCCTATAACATGAGATGGGATATCCAACTCCTTCCCATTCCAATCCTGAGACCCTTCCGATAGCAGAGATGTGATATCTCAATGCTTTTACAAAACCTGAGACCCTTCCTATGGCCTGAGATGTCATATACAACTCCTTCCCATTCCAATCCTGAGACCCTTCCTATAGCATGAGATGTGATATCTCAATGCTTATACCAAATCTGAGACCCTTCCTATAGCATGAGATGTGATATCCAACTCCTTCCCATTCCAATCCTGAGACCCTTCCTATAGCATGAGATGTGATGTCTCAATGCTTATAATACCAAACCTGAGATCCTTCCTATAACATGAGATGTGATATCCAACTACTTCCCATTCCAATCCTGAAACCCTTATGATAGCATGAGATGTGATATCTCAATGCCTCTAATACCAAACCTGAGATAATTCCGATAGCATGAGATGTGATATCTCAATGCTTCTAATACCAAACCTGAGATCCTTCCTATAACATGAGATGTGATTTCCAAATCCTTTTCCTTCCAAACCTGAGACCCTCCCTTTAGCATGAGATGTGATATCCAACTCCTTCCCATTCCAATCCTGAGACCAATCTGATAGCATGAGATGTGATATTTCAATGCCTCTAATACCAAACCTGAGATCCTACCTCTAACATGAAATGTGATATCCATCTCCTTCCCTTTCCAAACCTGAGACCCTGCCTATAGCATGAGATGTGATATCCAAGTCCTTTTCATTCCAATCCTGAGACCCTTCCTATAGCATGTGATGTGATATCTCAATGCTTATACCAAACCTGAGACCCTTCCTATGGCATGAGATGTCATATACAACTCCTTCCCATTCCAATCCTGAGACCCTTCCTATAGCATGAGATGTGATATCTCAATGCTTATACCAAACCTGAGACCCTTCCTATAGCATGAGATGTGATATCCAACTTCTTCCCATTCCAATCCTGAGACCCTTCCTATAACATGAGATGTGATGTCGCAATGCTTCTAATACCAAACCTGAGATCTTTCCTATAACATGAGATGTGATATCCAACTCCTTCCCATTCCAATCCCGAGACCCTTCCTATAGCATGAGATGTGATATCTCAATGCTTATACCAAACCTGAGACCCTTCCTATAGCATGAGATGTGATATCCAACTCCTTCCCATTCCAATCCTGAGACTCTTCCTATAGCATGAGATGTGATATCTCAATGCCTCTAATACCAAACCTGAGATCCTTCCTCTAACATGAAATGTGATATCCAACTCCTTCCCTTTCCAAACCTGAGAGCCTACCTATAGCATGAGATGTGATATCCAAGTCCTTCCCATTCCAATCCTTAGACCCTTCCTACAGCATGCAATATGATATCTCAATGATTCTAATAACAAACCTGAGACCCGTCCTATAACATGAGATGGGATATCCAACTCCTTCCCATTCCAATCCTGAGACACTTCCGATAGCAGAGATGTGATATCTCAATGCTTATACCAAACCTGAGACCCTTCCTATAACATGAGATGTGATATCCAACTCCTTCCCGGTCCAAACCTGAGACCCTTCATATAGCATATGTGATATCCAACTCCTTCCCATTCCAAACATGAGACCCTTCCTATAGCAAGAGTGTAATATCCAACTCCTTCCCATTCCAATCCTGAGACCATTCCTATAGCATGAGATGTGATATCTCAATGCTTCTAATACCAAACCTGAGATCCTTCCTATGACATGAGATGTGATATCCAATTCCTCCCCATTCCAAACCTGAAAACCTTCCTACAGCATGCGATGTGATATCTCAATGCTTCTAATACCAAACCCGAGACCAGTCCTATAACATGAGATTGGATATCCAACTCCTTCCCCTTCCAAACCTGAGACTCTTCCTATAGCATGAGATGTGATATCCAACTTCTTCCCATTCCAATCCTGAGACCCTTCCTATAACATGAGATGTGATGTCTCAATGCTTCTAATACCAAACCTGAGATCTTTCCTATAACATGAGATGTGATATCCAACTCCTTCCCATTCCAATCCTGAGACCCTTCCTATAGCATGAGATGTGATATCTCAATGCTTATACCAAACCTGAGACCCTTCCTATAGCTTGAGATGTGATATCCAACTCCTTCCCATTCCAATCCTGAGACCCTTCCTATAGCATGAGATGTGATATCTCAAGGCCTCTAATACCAAACCTGAGATCCTTCCTCTAACATGAAATGTGATATCCAACTCCTTCCCCTTCCAAACCTGAGAGCCTTCCTATAACATGAAATGTGATATCCAATTCCTTCCCATTCCAACCTGAGACCCTTCCTATAGCATGAGATGGGATATCCAACTCCTTCCAAATCCAATACTGATACCCTTCCGATAGCATGAGATGTGATATCCCAATGCTTCTACCAAACCTGAGACCCATACTATGGCATGAGATGTGATATCAAACTCCTTCCCATTCCAATCCTGAGACCCTACCTATAGCTTGAGATGTGATATCCAACTCCTTCCCATTCCAATTCTGAGACCCTTCCTATACCATGAGACTTGATATCTCAATGCTTCTAATACCAAACCTGAGACCCGTCCTATAACATGAGATGTGATATCCAAATCCTTCCCCTTCCAAACCTTAGACCCTTCCTTTATCATGAGATGTGATATCCAATTCCTTCCCATTCCAATCCTGAGACCCTTCCGATATCATGAGATTTGTTATCTCAATGCTTCTAATATCAAACTTGAGACCCTCCCTATAACATGAGATGTGACATCCAAGTCCTCCCCATTCCAATCCTGAGACCCTTCCTATAGCATGAGATGTGATATCTCAATGCTTCTAATACCAAACCTGAGACCCTTCCTATAACATGATTTGGGATATCCAACTCCTTCCCATTCCAATCCTGAGACCCTTCCGATAGCAGAGATGTGATATCTCAATGCTTATACCAAACCTGAGACCCTTCCTATGGCCTGAGATGTCATATGCAACTCCTTCCCATTCCAATCCTGAGACCCTTCCTATAGCATTAGATGTGATATCTCAATGCTTATGCCAAATCTGAGACCCTTCATATAGCATGAGATGTGATATCCAACTTCTTCCAATTCCAATCCTGAGACCCTTCCTATAGCATGAGATGTGATGTCTCAATTCTTCTAATACCAAACCTGAGATGCTTCCTATAACATGAGATGTGATATCCAACTCCTTCCCATTCCAATCCTGAGACCCTTATGATAGCATGAGATGTGATATCTCAATGCCTCTAATACCAAACCTGAGATACTTCTGATAGCATGAGATGTGATATCTCAATGCTTCTAATACCAAACCTGAGATCCTTCCTATAACATGAGATGTGATTTCCAAATCCTTCCACTTCCAAACCTGAGACCCTCCCTTTAGCATGAGATGTGATATCCAACTCCTTCCCATTCCAATCCTGAGACCCTTCTGATAGCATGAGATGTGATATTTCAATGCCTCTAATACCAAACCTGAGATCCTACCTCTAACATGAAATGTGATATCCATCTCCTTCCCTTTCCAAACCTGAGACCCTGCCTATAGCATGAGATGTGATATCCAAGTCCTTCCCATTCCAATCCTGAGACCCTTCCTATAGCATGTGATGTGATATCTCAATGCTTATACCAAATCTGAGACCCTTCCTATAGCATGAGATGTGATATCCAAATCCTTCCCATTCCAATCCTGAGACCCTTCCTATAGCATGAGATGTGATGTCTCAATGCTTCTAATACCAAACCTGAGATCCTTCCTATAACATGAGATGTGATATCCAACTCCTTCCCATTCCAATCCTGAGACCCTTATGATAGCATGAGATGTGATATCTCAATGCCTCTAATACCAAACCTGAGATACTTCCGATAGCATGAGATGTGATATCTCAATGCTTCTAATACCAAACCTGAGATCCTTCCTATAACATGAGATGTGATTTCCAAATCCTTCCCCTTCCAAACCTGAGACCCTCCCTTTAGCATGAGATGTGATATCCAACTCCTTCCCATTCGAATCCTGAGACCCATCTGATAGCATGAGATGTGATATTTCAATGCCTCTAATACCAAACCTGAGATCCTACCTCTAACATGAAATGTGATATCCATCTCCTTCCCTTTCCAAACCTGAGACCCTGCCTATAGCATGAGATGTGATATCCAAGTCCTTTCCATTCCAATCCTGAGACCCTTCCTATAGCATGTGATGTGATATCTCAATGCTTATACCAAACCTGAGACCCTTCCTATGGCATGAGATGTCATATACAACTCCTTCCCATTCCAATCCTGAGACCCTTCCTATAGCATGAGATGTGATATCTCAATGCTTATACCAAACCTGAGACCCTTCCTATAGCATGAGATGTGATATCCAACTTCTTCCCATTCCAATCTTGAAACCCTTCCTATAACATGAGATGGGATGTCGCAATGCTTCTAATACCAAACCTGAGATCTTTCCTATAACATGAGATGTGATATCCAACTCCTTCCCATTCCAATCCCGAGACCCTTCCTATAGCATGAGATGTGATATCACAATGCTTATACCAAACCTGAGACCGTTCCTATAGCTTGAGATGTGATATCCAACTCCTTCCCATTCCAATCCTGAGACCCTTCCTATAGCATGAGATGTGATATCTCAAGGCCTCTAATACCAAACCTGAGATCGTTCCTCTAACATGAAATGTGATATCCAACTCCTTCCCCTTCCAAACCTGAGAGCCTTCCTATAACATGAGATGTGACATCCAAGTCCTCCCCATTCCAATCCTGAGACCCTTCCTATAGCATGAGATGTGATATCTCAATGCTTCTAATACCAAACCTGAGACCCTTCCTATAACATGATTTGGGATATCCAACTCCTTCCCATTCCAATCCTGAGACCCTTCCGATAGCAGAGATGTGATATCTCAATGCTTATACCAAACCTGAGACCCTTCCTATGGCCTGAGATGTAATATGCAACTCCTTCCCATTCCAATCCTGAGACCCTTCCTATAGCATTAGATGTGATATCTCAATGCTTATACCAAATCTGAGACCCTTCCTATAGCATGAGATGTGATATCCAACTTCTTCCCATTCCAATCCTGAGACCCTTCCTATAGCATGAGATGTGATGTCTCAATTCTTCTAATACCAAACCTGAGATCCTTCCTATAACATGAGATGTGATATCCAACTCCTTCCCATTCCAATCCTGAGACCCTTATGATAGCATGAGATGTGATATCTCAATGCCTCTAATACCAAACCTGAGATACTTCTGATAGCATGAGATGTGATATCTCAATGATTCTAATACCAAACCTGAGATCCTTCCTATGACATGAGATGTGATTTCCAAATCCTTCCACTTCCAAACCTGAGACCCTCCCTTTAGCATGAGATGTGATATCCAACTCCTTCCCATTCCAATCCTGAGACCCTTCTGATAGCATGAGATGTGATATTTCAATGCCTCTAATACCAAACCTGAGATCCTACCTCTAACATGAAATGTGATATCCATCTCCTTCCCTTTCCAAACCTGAGACCCTGCCTATAGCATGAGATGTGATATCCAAGTCCTTCCCATTCCAATCCTGAGACCCTTCCTATAGCATGTGATGTGATATCTCAATGCTTATACCAAATCTGAGACCCTTCCTATAGCATGAGATGTGATATCCAACTCCTTCCCATTCCAATCCTGAGACCCTTCCTATAGCATGAGATGTGATGTCTCAATGCTTCTAATACCAAACCTGAGATCCTTCCTATAACATGAGATGTGATATCCAACTCCTTCCCATTCCAATCCTGAGACCCTTATGATAGCATGAGATGTGATATCTCAATGCCTCTAATACCAAACCTGAGATACTTCCGATAGCATGAGATGTGATATCTCAATGCTTCTAATACCAAACCTGAGATCCTTCCTATAACATGAGATGTGATTTCCAAATCCTTCCCCTTCCAAACCTGAGACCCTCCCTTTAGCATGAGATGTGATATCCAACTCCTTCCCATTCGAATCCTGAGACCCATCTGATAGCATGAGATGTGATATTTCAATGCCTCTAATACCAAACCTGAGATCCTACCTCTAACATGAAATGTGATATCCATCTCCTTCCCTTTCCAAACCTGAGACCCTGCCTATAGCATGAGATGTGATATCCAAGTCCTTTCCATTCCAATCCTGAGACCCTTCCTATAGCATGTGATGTGATATCTCAATGCTTATACCAAACCTGAGACCCTTCCTATGGCATGAGATGTCATATACAACTCCTTCCCATTCCAATCCTGAGACCCTTCCTATAGCATGAGATGTGATATCTCAATGCTTATACCAAACCTGAGACCCTTCCTATAGCATGAGATGTGATATCCAACTTCTTCCCATTCCAATCTTGAGACCCTTCCTATAACATGAGATGGGATGTCGCAATGCTTCTAATACCAAACCTGAGATCTTTCCTATAACATGAGATGTGATATCCAACTCCTTCCCATTCCAATCCTGAGACCCTTCCTATAGCATGAGATGTGATATCACAATGCTTATACCAAACCTGAGACCGTTCCTATAGCTTGAGATGTGATATCCAACTCCTTCCCATTCCAATCCTGAGACCCTTCCTATAGCATGAGATGTGATATCTCAAGGCCTCTAATACCAAACCTGAGATCGTTCCTCTAACATGAAATGTGATATCCAACTCCTTCCCCTTCCAAACCTGAGAGCCTTCCTATAACATGAGATGTGACATCCAAGTCCTCCCCATTCCAATCCTGAGACCCTTCCTATAGCATGAGATGTGATATCTCAATGCTTCTAATACCAAACCTGAGACCCTTCCTATAACATGATTTGGGATATCCAACTCCTTCCCATTCCAATCCTGAGACCCTTCCGATAGCAGAGATGTGATATCTCAATGCTTATACCAAACCTGAGACCCTTCCTATGGCCTGAGATGTCATATGCAACTCCTTCCCATTCCAATCCTGAGACCCTTCCTATAGCATTAGATGTGATATCTCAATGCTTATACCAAATCTGAGACCCTTCCTATAGCATGAGATGTGATATCCAACTTCTTCCCATTCCAATCCTGAGACCCTTCCTATAGCATGAGATGTGATGTCTCAATTCTTCTAATACCAAACCTGAGATCCTTCCTATAACATGAGATGTGATATCCAACTCCTTCCCATTCCAATCCTGAGACCCTTATGATAGCATGAGATGTGATATCTCAATGCCTCTAATACCAAACCTGAGATACTTCTGATAGCATGAGATGTGATATCTCAATGCTTCTAATACCAAACCTGAGATCCTTCCTATAACATGAGATGTGATTTCCAAATCCTTCCACTTCCAAACCTGAGACCCTCCCTTTAGCATGAGATGTGATATCCAACTCCTTCCCATTCCAATCCTGAGACCCTTCTGATAGCATGAGATGTGATATTTCAATGCCTCTAATACCAAACCTGAGATCCTACCTCTAACATGAAATGTGATATCCATCTCCTTCCCTTTCCAAACCTGAGACCCTGCCTATAGCATGAGATGTGATATCCAAGTCCTTCCCATTCCAATCCTGAGACCCTTCCTATAGCATGTGATGTGATATCTCAATGCTTATACCAAACCTGAGACCCTTCCTATGGCATGAGATGTCATATACAACTCCTTCCCATTCCAATCCTGAGACCCTTCCTATAGCATGAGATGTGATATCTCAATGCTTATACCAAACCTGAGACCCTTCCTATAGCATGAGATGTGATATCCAACTCCTTCCCATTCCAATCCTGAGACCCTTCCTATAACATGAGATGTGATGTCTCAATGCTTCTAATACCAAACCTGAGACCCTTCCTATAACATGAGATGGGATATCCAACTCCTTCCCATTCCAATCCTGAGACCCTTCCGATAGCAGAGATGTGATATCTCAATGCTTTTACCAAACCTGAGACCCTTCCTATGGCCTGAGATGTCATATACAACTCCTTCCCATTCCAATCCTGAGACCCTTCCTATAGCATGAGATGTGATATCTCAATGCTTATACCAAATCTGAGACCCTTCCTATAGCATGAGATGTGATATCCAACTCCTTCCCATTCCAATCCTGAGACCCTTCCTATAGCATGAGATGTGATGTCTCAATGCTTCTAATACCAAACCTGAGATCCTTCCTATAACATGAGATGTGATATCCAACTCCTTCCCATTCCAATCCTGAGACCCTTATGATAGCATGAGATGTGATATCTCAATGCCTCTAATACCAAACCTGAGATACTTCCGATAGCATGAGATGTGATATCTCAATGCTTCTAATACCAAACCTGAGATCCTTCCTATAACATGAGATGTGATTTCCAAATCCTTCCCCTTCCAAACCTGAGACCCTCCCTTTAGCATGAGATGTGATATCCAACTCCTTCCCATTCCAATCCTGAGACCAATCTGATAGCATGAGATGTGATATTTCAATGCCTCTAATACCAAACCTGAGATCCTACCTCTAACATGAAATGTGATATCCATCTCCTTCCCTTCCAAACCTGAGACCCTGCCTATAGCATGAGATGTGATATCCAAGTCCTTTCCATTCCAATCCTGAGACCCTTCCTATAGCATGTGATGTGATATCTCAATGCTTATACCAAACCTGAGACCCTTCCTATGGCATGAGATGTCATATACAACTCCTTCCCATTCCAATCCTGAGACCCTTCCTATAGCATGAGATGTGATATCTCAATGCTTATACCAAACCTGAGACCCTTCCTATAGCATGAGATGTGATATCCAACTTCTTCCCATTCCAATCCTGAGACCCTTCCTATAACATGAGATGTGATGTCGCAATGCTTCTAATACCAAACCTGAGATCTTTCCTATAACATGAGATGTGATATCCAACTCCTTCCCATTCCAATCCTGAGACCCTTCCTATAGCATGAGATGTGATATCACAATGCTTATACCAAACCTTAGACCGTTCCTATAGCTTGAGATGTGATATCCAACTCCTTCCCATTCCAATCCTGAGACCCTTCCTATAGCATGAGATGTGATATCTCAAGGCCTCTAATACCAAACCTGAGATCGTTCCTCTAACATGAAATGTGATATCCAACTCCTTCCCCTTCCAAACCTGAGAGCCTTCCTATAACATGAGATGTGATATCCAACTCCTTCCCATTCCAATCCTGAGACCCTTATGATAGCATGAGATGTGATATCTCAATGCCTCTAATACCAAACCTGAGATACTTCCGATAGCATGAGATGTGATATCTCAATGCTTCTAATACCAAACCTGAGATCCTTCCTATAACATGAGATGTGATTTCCAAATCCTTCCCCTTCCAAACCTCAGACCCTCCCTTTAGCATGAGATGTGATATCCAACTCCTTCCCATTCCAATCCTGAGACCCTTCTGATAGCATGAGATGTGATATTTCAATGCCTCTAATACCAAACCTGAGATCCTACCTCTAACATGAAATGTGATATCCATCTCCTTCCCTTTCCAAACCTGAGACCCTGCCTATAGCATGAGATGTGATATCCAACTCCTTCCCATTCCAAACCTGAGACCCTTCCTATAGCATGAGATGTGATATCTCAATGCTTATACCAAACCTGAGACCCTTCCTATAACATGAGATGTGATATCCAACTCCTTCCCATTCCAATCCCGAGACCCTTCCTATAGCATGAGATGTGATATCTCAATGCTTATACCAAACCTGAGACCCTTCCTATAGCATGAGATGTGATATCCAACTCCTTCCCATTCCAATCCTGAGACTCTTCCTATAGCATGAGATGTGATATCTCAATGCCTCTAATACCAAACCTGAGATCCTTCCTCTAACATGAAATGTGATATCCAACTCGTTCCCTTTCCAAACCTGAGAGCCTACCTATAGCATGAGATGTGATATCCAAGTCCTTCCCATTCCAATCCTTAGATCCTTCCTACAGCATGCAATATGATATCTCAATGATTCTAATAACAAACCTGAGACCCGTCCTATAATATGAGATGGGATATCCAACTCCTTCCCATTCCAATCCTGAGACACTTCCGATAGCAGAGATGTGATATCTCAATGCTTATACCAAACCTGAGACCCTTCCTATAACATGAGATGTGATATCCAACTATTTCCCGGTCCAAACCTGAGACCCTTCCTATAGCATATGTGATATCCAACTCCTTCCCATTCCAAACATGAGACCCTTCCTATAGCAAGAGTGTAATATCCAACTCCTTCCCATTCCAATCCTGAGACCATTCCTATAGCATGAGATGTGATATCTCAATGCTTCTATTACCAAACCTGAGATCCTTCCTATGACATGAGATGTGATATCCAATTCCTCCCCATTCCAAACCTGAAAACCTTCCTACAGCATGCGATGTGATATCTCAATGCTTCTAATACCAAACCCGAGACCAGTCCTATAACATGAGATTGGATATCCAACTCCTTCCCCTTCCAAACCTGAGACTCTTCCTATAGCATGAGATGTGATATCCAACTTCTTCCCATTCCAATCCTGAGACCCTTCCTATAACATGAGATGTGATGTCTCAATGCTTCTAATACCAAACCTGAGATCTTTCCTATAACATGAGATGTGATATCCAACTCCTTCCCATTCCAATCCTGAGACCCTTCCTATAGCATGAGATGTGATATATCAATGCTTATACCAAATCTGAGACCCTTCCTATAGCATGAGATGTGATATCCAACTCCTTCCCATTCCAATCCTGAGACCCTTCCTATAGCATGAGATGTGATGTCTCAATGCTTCTAATACCAAACCTGAGATCCTTCCTATAACATGAGATGTGATATCCAACTCCTTCCCATTCCAATCCTGAGACCCTTATGATAGCATGAGATGTGATATCTCAATGCCTCTAATACCAAACCTGAGATACTTCCGATAGCATGAGATGTGATATCTCAATGCTTCTAATACCAAACCTGAGATCCTTCCTATAACATGAGATGTGATATCCAACTCCTTCCCATTCCAATCCTGAGACCCTTATGATAGCATGAGATGTGATATCTCAATGCCTCTAATACCAAACCTGAGATACTTCTGATAGCATGAGATGTGATATCTCAATGCTTCTAATACCAAACCTGAGATCCTTCCTATAACATGAGATGTGATTTCCAAATCCTTCCCCTTCCAAACCTGAGACCCTCCCTTTAGCATGAGATGTGATATCCAACTCCTTCCCATTCCAATCCTGAGACCAATCTGATAGCATGAGATGTGATATTTCAATGCCTCTAATACCAAACCTGAGATCCTACCTCTAACATGAAATGTGATATCCATCTCCTTCCCTTTCCAAACCTGAGACCCTGCCTATAGCATGAGATGTGATATCCAAGTCTTTTCCATTCCAATCCTTAGACCCTTCCTATAGCATGTGATGTGATATCTCAATGCTTATACCAAACCTGAGACCCTTCCTATGGCATGAGATGTCATATACAACTCCTTCCCATTCCAATCCTGAGACCCTTCCTATAGCATGAGATGTGATATCTCAATGCTTATACCAAACCTGAGACCCTTCCTATAGCATGAGATGTGATATCCAACTTCTTCCCATTCCAATCCTGAGACCCTTCCTATAACATGAGATGTGATGTCGCAATGCTTCTAATACCAAACCTGAGATCTTTCCTAAAACATGAGATGTGATATCCAACTCCTTCCCATTCCAATCCTGAGACCCTTCCTATAGCATGAGATGTGATATCACAATGCTTATACCAAACCTTAGACCGTTCCTATAGCTTGAGATGTGATATCAAACTCCTTCCCATTCCAATCCTGAGACCCTTCCTATAGCATGAGATGTGATATCTCAAGGCCTCTAATACCAAACCTGAGATCGTTCCTCTAACATGAAATGTGATATCCAACTCCTTCCCCTTCCAAACCTGAGAGCCTTCCTATAACATGAGATGTGATATCCAACTCCTTCCCATTCCAATCCTGAGACCCTTATGATAGCATGAGATGTGATATCTCAATGCCTCTAATACCAAACCTGAGATACTTCCGATAGCATGAGATGTGATATCTCAATGCTTCTAATACCAAACCTGAGATCCTTCCTATAACATGAGATGTGCGTTTCCAAATCCTTCCCCTTCCAAACCTGAGACCCTCCCTTTAGCATGAGATGTGATATCCAACTCCTTCCCATTCCAATCCTGAGACCCTTCTGATAGCATGAGATGTGATATTTCAATGCCTCTAATACCAAACCTGAGATCCTACCTCTAACATGAAATGTGATATCCATCTCCTTCCCTTTCCAAACCTGAGACCCTGCCTATAGCATGAGATGTGATATCCAAGTCCTTTCCATTCCAATCCTGAGACCCTTCCTATAGCATGTGATGTGATATCTCAATGCTTATACCAAACCTGAGACCCTTCCTATGGCATGAGATGTCATATACAACTCCTTCCCATTCCAAACCTGAGACCCTTCCTATAGCATGAGATGTGATATCTCAATGCTTATACCAAACCTGAGACCCTTCCTATAACATGAGATGTGATATCCAACTCCTTCCCATTCCAATCCCGAGACCCTTCCTATAGCATGAGATGTGATATCTCAATGCTTATACCAAACCTGAGACCCTTCCTATAGCATGAGATGTGATATCCAACTCCTTCCCATTCCAATCCTGAGACTCTTCCTATAGCATGAGATGTGATATCTCAATGCCTCTAATACCAAACCTGAGATCCTTCCTCTAACATGAAATGTGATATCCAACTCCTTCCCTTTCCAAACCTGAGACCCTGCCTATAGCATGAGATGTGATATCCAAGTCCTTTCCATTCCAATCCTGAGACCCTTCCTATAGCATGTGATGTGATATCTCAATGCTTATACCAAACCTGAGACCCTTCCTATGGCATGAGATGTCATATACAACTCCTTCCCATTCCAAACCTGAGACCCTTCCTATAGCATGAGATGTGATATCTCAATGCTTATACCAAACCTGAGACCCTTCCTATAACATGAGATGTGATATCCAACTCCTTCCCATTACAATCCCGAGACCCTTCCTATAGCATGAGATGTGATATCTCAATGCTTATACCAAACCTGAGACCCTTCCTATAGCATGAGATGTGATATCCAACTCCTTCCCATTCCAATCCTGAGACTCTTCCTATAGCATGAGATGTGATATCTCAATGCCTCTAATACCAAACCTGAGATCCTTCCTCTAACATGAAATGTGATATCAAACTCCTTCCCTTTCCAAACCTGAGAGCCTACCTATAGCATGAGATGGAATATCCAAGTCCTTCCCATTCCAATCCTTAGACCCTTCCTACAGCATGCAATATGATATCTCAATGATTCTAATAACAAACCTGAGACCCGTCCTATAACATGAGATGGGATATCCAACTCCTTCCCATTCCAATCCTGAGACACTTCCGATAGCAGAGATGTGATATCTCAATGCTTATACCAAACCTGAGACCCTTCCTATAACATGAGATGTGATATCCAACTATTTCCCGGTCCAAACCTGAGACCCTTCCTATAGCATATGTGATATCCAACTCCTTCCCATTCCAAACATGAGACCCTTCCTATAGCAAGAGTGTAATATCCAACTCCTTCCCATTCCAATCCTGAGACCATTCCTATAGCATGAGATGTGATATCTCAATGCTTCTAATACCAAACCTGAGATCCTTCCTATGACATGAGATGTGATATCCAATTCCTCCCCATTCCAAACCTGAAAACCTTCCTATAGCATGAGATGTGATATCACAATGCTTATACCAAACCTTAGACCGTTCCTATAGCTTGAGATGTGATATCCAACTCCTTCCCATTCCAATCCTGAGACCCTTCCTATAGCATGAGATGTGATATCTCAAGGCCTCTAATACCAAACCTGAGATCGTTCCTCTAACATGAAATGTGATATCCAACTCCTTCCCCTTCCAAACCTGAGAGCCTTCCTATAACATGAGATGTGATATCCAACTCCTTCCCATTCCAATCCTGAGACCCTTATGATAGCATGAGATGTGATATCTCAATGCCTCTAATACCAAACCTGAGATACTTCCGATAGCATGAGATGTGATATCTCAATGCTTCTAATACCAAACCTGAGATCCTTCCTATAACATGAGATGTGATTTCCAAATCCTTCCCCTTCCAAACCTGAGACCCTCCCTTTAGCATGAGATGTGATATCCAACTCCTTCCCATTCCAATCCTGAGACCCTTCTGATAGCATGAGATGTGATATTTCAATGCCTCTAATACCAAACCTGAGATCCTACCTCTAACATGAAATGTGATATCCATCTCCTTCCCTTTCCAAAACTGAGACCCTGCCTATAGCATGAGATGTGATATCCAAGTCCTTTCCATTCCAATCCTGAGACCCTTCCTATAGCATGTGATGTGATATCTCAATGCTTATACCAAACCTGAGACCCTTCCTATGGCATGAGATGTCATATACAACTCCTTCCCATTCCAAACCTGAGACCCTTCCTATAGCATGAGATGTGATATCCCAATGCTTATACCAAACCTGAGACCCTTCCTATAACATGAGATGTGATATCCAACTCCTTCCCATTCCAATCCCGAGACCCTTCCTATAGCATGAGATGTGATATCTCAATGCTTATACCAAACCTGAGACCCTTCCTATAGCATGAGATGTGATATCCAACTCCTTCCCATTCCAATCCTGAGACTCTTCCTATAGCATGAGATGTGATATCTCAATGCCTCTAATACCAAACCTGAGATCCTTCCTCTAACATGAAATGTGATATCCAACTCCTTCCCTTTCCAAACCTGAGAGCCTACCTATAGCATGAGATGTGATATCCAAGTCCTTCCCATTCCAATCCTTAGACCCTTCCTACAGCATGCAATATGATATCTCAATGATTCTAATAACAAACCTGAGACCCGTCCTATAACATGAGATGGGATATCCAACTCCTTCCCATTCCAATCCTGAGACACTTCCGATAGCAGAGATGTGATATCTCAATGCTTATACCAAACCTGAGACCCTTCCTATAACATGAGATGTGATATCCAACTATTTCCCGGACCAAACCTGAGACCCTTCCTATAGCATATGTGATATCCAACTCCTTCCCATTCCAAACATGAGAACCTTCCTATAGCAAGAGTGTAATATCCAACTCCTTCCCATTCCAATCCTGAGACCATTCCTATAGCATGAGATGTGATATCTCAATGCTTCTAATACCAAACCTGAGATCCTTCCTATGACATGAGATGTGATATCCAATTCCTCCCCATTCCAAACCTGAAAACCTTCCTACAGCATGCGATGTGATATCTCAATGCTTCTAATACCAAACCCGAGACCAGTCCTATAACATGAGATTGGATATCCAACTCCTTCCCCTTCCAAACCTGAGACTCTTCCTATAGCATGAGATGTGATATCCAACTTCTTCCCATTCCAATCCTGAGACCCTTCCTATAACATGAGATGTGATGTCTCAATGCTTCTAATACCAAACCTGAGATCTTTCCTATAACATGAGATGTGATATCCAACTCCTTCCCATTCCAATCCTGAGACCCTTCCTATAGCATGAGATGTGATATCTCAATGCTTATACCAAATCTGAGACCCTTCCTATAGCATGAGATGTGATATCCAACTCCTTCCCATTCCAATCCTGAGACCCTTCCTATAGCATGAGATGTGATGTCTCAATGCTTCTAATACCAAACCTGAGATCCTTCCTATAACATGAGATGTGATATCCAACTCCTTCCCATTCCAATCCTGAGACCCTTATGATAGCATGAGATGTGATATCTCAATGCCTCTAATACCAAACCTGAGATACTTCCGATAGCATGAGATGTGATATCTCAATGCTTCTAATACCAAACCTGAGATCCTTCCAATAACATGAGATGTGATTTCCAAATCCTTCCCCTTCCAAACCTGAGACCCTCCCTTTAGCATGAGATGTGATATCCAACTCCTTCCCATTCCAATCCTGAGACCAATCTGATAGCATGAGATGTGATATTTCAATGCCTCTAATACCAAACCTGAGATCCTACCTCTAACATGAAATGTGATATCCATCTCCTTCCCTTTCCAAACCTGAGACCCTGCCTATAGCATGAGATGTGATATCCAAGTCCTTTCCATTCCAATCCTGAGACCCTTCCTATAGCATGTGATGTGATATCTCAATGCTTATACCAAACCTGAGACCCTTCCTATGGCATGAGATGTCATATACAACTCCTTCCCATTCCAATCCTGAGACCCTTCCTATAGCATGAGATGTGATATCTCAATGCTTATACCAAACCTGAGACCCTTCCTATAGCATGAGATGTGATATCCAACTTCTTCCCATTCCAATCCTGAGACCCTTCCTATAACATGAGATGTGATGTCGCAATGCTTCTAATACCAAACCTGAGATCTTTCCTATAACATGAGATGTGATATCCAACTCCTTCCCATTCCAATCCTGAGACCCTTCCTATAGCATGAGATGTGATATCACAATGCTTATACCAAACCTTAGACCGTTCCTATAGCTTGAGATGTGATATCCAACTCCTTCCCATTCCAATCCTGAGACCCTTCCTATAGCATGAGATGTGATATCTCAAGGCCTCTAATACCAAACCTGAGATCGTTCCTCTAACATGAAATGTGATATCCAACTCCTTCCCCTTCCAAACCTGAGAGCCTTCCTATAACATGAGATGTGATATCCAACTCCTTCCCATTCCAATCCTGAGACCCTTATGATAGCATGAGATGTGATATCTCAATGCCTCTAATACCAAACCTGAGATACTTCCGATAGCATGAGATGTGATATCTCAATGCTTCTAATACCAAACCTGAGATCCTTCCTATAACATGAGATGTGATTTCCAAATCCTTCCCCTTCCAAACCTCAGACCCTCCCTTTAGCATGAGATGTGATATCCAACTCCTTCCCATTCCAATCCTGAGACCCTTCTGATAGCATGAGATGTGATATTTCAATGCCTCTAATACCAAACCTGAGATCCTACCTCTAACATGAAATGTGATATCCATCTCCTTCCCTTTCCAAACCTGAGACCCTGCCTATAGCATGAGATGTGATATCCAAGTCCTTTCCATTCCAATCCTGAGACCCTTCCTATAGCATGTGATGTGATATCTCAATGCTTATACCAAACCTGAGACCCTTCCTATGGCATGAGATGTCATATACAACTCCTTCCCATTCCAAACCTGAGACCCTTCCTATAGCATGAGATGTGATATCTCAATGCTTATACCAAACCTGAGACCCTTCCTATAACATGAGATGTGATATCCAACTCCTTCCCATTCCAATCCCGAGACCCTTCCTATAGCATGAGATGTGATATCTCAATGCTTATACCAAACCTGAGACCCTTCCTATAGCATGAGATGTGATATCCAACTCCTTCCCATTCCAATCCTGAGACTCTTCCTATAGCATGAGATGTGATATCTCAATGCCTCTAATACCAAACCTGAGATCCTTCCTCTAACATGAAATGTGATATCCAACTCGTTCCCTTTCCAAACCTGAGAGCCTACCTATAGCATGAGATGTGATATCCAAGTCCTTCCCATTCCAATCCTTAGACCCTTCCTACAGCATGCAATATGATATCTCAATGATTCTAATAACAAACCTGAGACCCGTCCTATAACATGAGATGGGATATCCAACTCCTTCCCATTCCAATCCTGAGACACTTCCGATAGCAGAGATGTGATATCTCAATGCTTATACCAAACCTGAGACCCTTCCTATAACATGAGATGTGATATCCAACTATTTCCCGGTCCAAACCTGAGACCCTTCCTATAGCATATGTGATATCCAACTCCTTCCCATTCCAAACATGAGACCCTTCCTATAGCAAGAGTGTAATATCCAACTCCTTCCCATTCCAATCCTGAGACCATTCCTATAGCATGAGATGTGATATCTCAATGCTTCTAATACCAAACCTGAGATCCTTCCTATGACATGAGATGTGATATCCAATTCCTCCCCATTCCAAACCTGAAAACCTTCCTACAGCATGCGATGTGATATCTCAATGCTTCTAATACCAAACCCGAGACCAGTCCTATAACATGAGATTGGATATCCAACTCCTTCCCCTTCCAAACCTGAGACTCTTCCTATAGCATGAGATGTGATATCCAACTTCTTCCTATTCCAATCCTGAGACCCTTCCTATAACATGAGATGTGATGTCTCAATGCTTCTAATACCAAACCTGAGATCTTTCCTATAACATGAGATGTGATATCCAACTCCTTCCCATTCCAATCCTGAGACCCTTCCTATAGCATGAGATGTGATATCTCAATGCTTATACCAAATCTGAGACCCTTCCTATAGCATGAGATGTGATATCCAACTCCTTCCCATTCCAATCCTGAGACCCTTCCTATAGCATGAGATGTGAGGTCTCAATGCTTCTAATACCAAACCTGAGACCCTTCCTATAGCATGAGATGTGATATCCAACTCCTTCCCATTCCAATCCTGAGACCCTTCCTATAACATGAGATGTGATGTCTCAATGCTTCTAATACCAAACCTGAGATCTTTCCTATAACATGAGATGTGATATCCAACTCCTTCCCATTCCAATCCTGAGACCCTTCCTATAGCATGAGATGTGATATCTCAATGCTTATACCAAACCTGAGATCCTTCCTATAACATGAGATGTGATATCCAACTCCTTCCCATTCCAATCCTGAGACCCTTATGATAGCATGAGATGTGATATCTCAATGCCTCTAATACCAAACCTGAGATACTTCCGATAGCATGAGATGTGATATCTCAATGCTTCTAATACCAAACCTGAGATCCTTCCTATAACATGAGATGTGATATCCAACTCCTTCCCATTCCAATCCTGAGACCCTTATGATAGCATGAGATGTGATATCTCAATGCCTCTAATTCCAAACCTGAGATCCTACCTCTAACATGAAATGTGATATCCATCTCCTTCCCTTTCCAAACCTGAGACCCTGCCTATAGCATGAGATGTGATATCCAAGTCCTTCCCATTCCAATCCTGAGACCCTTCCTATAGCATGTGATGTGATATCTCAATGCTTATACCAAACCTGAGACCCTTCCTATGGCATGAGATGTCATATACAACTCCTTCCCATTCCAATCCTGAGACCCTTCCTATAGCATGAGATGTGATATCTCAATGCTTATACCAAACCTGAGACCCTTCCTATAGCATGAGATGTGATATCCAACTTCTTCCCATTCCAATCCTGAGACCCTTCCTATAACATGAGATGTGATGTCTCAATGCTTCTAATACCAAAGCTGAGATCTTTCCTATAACATGAGATGTGATATCCAACTCCTTCCCATTCCAATCCTGAGACCCTTCCTATAGCATGAGATGTGATATCACAATGCTTATACCAAACCTGAGACCGTTCCTATAGCTTGAGATGTGATATCCAACTCCTTCCCATTCCAATCCTGAGACCCTTCCTATAGCATGAGATGTGATATCTCAAGGCCACTAATACCAAACCTGAGATCCTTCCTCTAACATGAAATGTGATATCCAACTCCTTCCCCTTCCAAACCTGAGACCCTTCCTATAGCATATGTGATATCCAACTCCTTCCCATTCCAAACATGAGACCCTTCCTATAGCAAGAGTGTAATATCCAACTCCTTCCCATTCCAATCCTGAGACCATTCCTATAGCATGAGATGTGATATCTCAATGCTTCTAATACCAAACCTGAGATCCTTCCTATGACATGAGATGTGATATCCAATTCCTCCCCATTCCAAACCTGAAAACCTTCCTATAGCATGAGATGTGATATCACAATGCTTATACCAAACCTTAGACCGTTCCTATAGCTTGAGATGTGATATCCAACTCCTTCCCATTCCAATCCTGAGACCCTTCCTATAGCATGAGATGTGATATCTCAAGGCCTCTAATACCAAACCTGAGATCGTTCCTCTAACATGAAATGTGATATCCAACTCCTTCCCCTTCCAAACCTGAGAGCCTTCCTATAACATGAGATGTGATATCCAACTCCTTGCCATTCCAATCCTGAGACCCTTATGATAGCATGAGATGTGATATCTCAATGCCTCTAATACCAAACCTGAGATACTTCCGATAGCATGAGATGTGATATCTCAATGCTTCTAATACCAAACCTGAGATCCTTCCTATAACATGAGATGTGATTTCCAAATCCTTCCCCTTCCAAACCTGAGACCCTCCCTTTAGCATGAGATGTGATATCCAACTCCTTCCCATTCCAATCCTGAGACCCTTCTGATAGCATGAGATGTGATATTTCAATGCCTCTAATACCAAACCTGAGATCCTACCTCTAACATGAAATGTGATATCCATCTCCTTCCCTTTCCAAAACTGAGACCCTGCCTATAGCATGAGATGTGATATCCAAGTCCTTTCCATTCCAATCCTGAGACCCTTCCTATAGCATGTGATGTGATATCTCAATGCTTATACCAAACCTGAGACCCTTCCTATGGCATGAGATGTCAAATACAACTCCTTCCCATTCCAAACCTGAGACCCTTCCTATAGCATGAGATGTGATATCTCAATGCTTATACCAAACCTGAGACCCTTCCTATAACATGAGATGTGATATCCAACTCCTTCCCATTCCAATCCCGAGACCCTTCCTATAGCATGAGATGTGATATCTCAATGCTTATACCAAACCTGAGACCCTTCCTATAGCATGAGATGTGATATCCAACTCCTTCCCATTCCAATCCTGAGACTCTTCCTATAGCATGAGATGTGATATCTCAATGCCTCTAATACCAAACCTGAGATCCTTCCTCTAACATGAAATGTGATATCCAACTCCTTCCCTTTCCAAACCTGAGAGCCTACCTATAGCATGAGATGTGATATCCAAGTCCTTCCCATTCCAATCCTTAGACCCTTCCTACAGCATGCAATATGATATCTCAATGATTCTAATAACAAACCTGAGACCCGTCCTATAACATGAGATGGGATATCCAACTCCTTCCCATTCCAATCCTGAGACACTTCCGATAGCAGAGATGTGATATCTCAATGCTTATACCAAACCTGAGACCCTTCCTATAACATGAGATGTGATATCCAACTATTTCCCGGTCCAAACCTGAGACCCTTCCTATAGCATATGTGATATCCAACTCCTTCCCATTCCAAACATGAGACCCTTCCTATAGCAAGAGTGTAATATCCAACTCCTTCCCATTCCAATCCTGAGACCATTCCTATAGCATGAGATGTGATATCTCAATGCTTCTAATACCAAACCTGAGATCCTTCCTATGACATGAGATGTGATATCCAATTCCTCCCCATTCCAAACCTGAAAACCTTCCTACAGCATGCGATGTGATATCTCAATGCTTCTAATACCAAACCCGAGACCAGTCCTATAACATGAGATTGGATATCCAACTCCTTCCCCTTCCAAACCTGAGACTCTTCCTATAGCATGAGATGTGATATCCAACTTCTTCCCATTCCAATCCTGAGACCCTTCCTATAACATGAGATGTGATGTCTCAATGCTTCTAATACCAAACCTGAGATCTTTCCTATAACATGAGATGTGATATCCAACTCCTTCCCATTCCAATCCTGAGACCCTTCCTATAGCATGAGATGTGATATCTCAATGCTTATACCAAATCTGAGACCCTTCCTATAGCATGAGATGTGATATCCAACTCCTTCCCATTCCAATCCTGAGACCCTTCCCATAGCATGAGATGTGATGTCTCAATGCTTCTAATACCAAACCTGAGATCCTTCCTATAACATGAGATGTGATATCCAACTCCTTCCCATTCCAATCCTGAGACCCTTATGATAGCATGAGATGTGATATCTCAATGCCTCTAATACCAAACCTGAGATACTTCCGATAGCATGAGATGTGATATCTCAATGCTTCTAATACCAAACCTGAGATCCTTCCTATAACATGAGATGTGATATCCAACTCCTTCCCATTCCAATCCTGAGACCCTTATGATAGCATGAGATGTGATATCTCAATGCCTCTAATACCAAACCTGAGATACTTCCGATAGCATGAGATGTGATATCTCAATGCTTCTAATACCAAACCTGAGATCCTTCCTATAACATGAGATGTGATTTCCAAATCCTTCCCCTTCCAAACCTGAGACCCTCCCTTTAGCATGAGATGTGTTATCCAACTCCTTCCCATTCCAATCCTGAGACCAATCTGATAGCATGAGATGTGATATTTCAATGCCTCTAATACCAAACCTGAGATCCTACCTCTAACATGAAATGTGATATCCATCTCCTTCCCTTTCCAAACCTGAGACCCTGCCTATAGCATGAGATGTGATATCCAAGTCCTTTCCATTCCAATCCTGAGACCCTTCCTATAGCATGTGATGTGATATCTCAATGCTTATACCAAACCTGACACCCTTCCTATGGCATGAGATGTCATATACAACTCCTTCCCATTCCAATCCTGAGACCCTTCCTATAGCATGAGATGTGATATCTCAATGCTTATACCAAACCTGAGACCCTTCCTATAGCATGAGATGTGATATCCAACTTCTTCCCATTCCAATCCTGAGACCCTTCCTATAACATGAGATGTGATGTCGCAATGCTTCTAATACCAAACCTGAGATCTTTCCTATAACATGAGATGTGATATCCAACTCCTTCCCATTCCAATCCTGAGACCCTTCCTATAGCATGAGATGTGATATCACAATGCTTATACCAAACCTGAGACCCGTCCTATAACATGAGATGGGATATCCAACTCCTTCCCATTCCAATCCTGAGACACTTCCGATAGCAGAGATGTGATATCTCAATGCTTATACCAAACCTGAGACCCTTCCTATAACATGAGATGTGATATCCAACTATTTCCCGGTCCAAACCTGAGACCCTTCCTATAGCATATGTGATATCCAACTCCTTCCCATTCCAAACATGAGACCCTTCCTATAGCAAGAGTGTAATATCCAACTCCTTCCCATTCCAATCCTGAGAGCATTCCTATAGCATGAGATGTGATATCTCAATGCTTCTAATACCAAACCTGAGATCCTTCCTATGACATGAGATGTGATATCCAATTCCTCCCCATTCCAAACCTGAAAACCTTCCTACAGCATGCGATGTGATATCTCAATGCTTCTAATACCAAACCCGAGACCAGTCCTATAACATGAGATTGGATATCCAACTCCTTCCCCTTCCAAACCTGAGACTCTTCCTATAGCATGAGATGTGATATCCAACTTCTTCCCATTCCAATCCTGAGACCCTTCGTGTAACATGAGATGTGATGTCTCAATGCTTCTAATACCAAACCTGAGATCTTTCCTATAACATGAGATGTGATATCCAACTCCTTCCCATTCCAATCCTGAGACCCTTCCTATAGCATGAGATGTGACATCTCAATGCTTATACCAAACCTGAGACCCTTCCTATAGCTTGAGATGTGATATCCAACTCCTTCCCATTCCAATCCTGAGACCCTTCCTATAGCATGAGATGTGATATCTCAAGGCCTCTAATACCAAACCTGAGATCCTTCCTCTAACATGAAATGTGATATCCAACTCCTTCCCCTTCCAAACCTGAGAGCCTTCCTATAACATGAAATGTGATATCCAATTCCTTCCCATTCCAACCTGAGACCCTTCCTATAGCATGAGATGGGATATCCAACTCCTTCCAAATCCAATACTGATACCCTTCCGATAGCATGAGATGTGATATTCCAATGCTTCTACCAAACCTGAGACCCATACTATGGCATGAGATGTGATATCAAACTCCTTCCCATTCCAATCCTGAGACCCTACCTATAGCTTGAGATGTGATATCCAACTCCTTCCCATTCCAATTCTGAGACCCTTCCTATACCATGAGACTTGATATCTCAATGCTTCTAATACCAAACCTGAGACCCGTCCTATAACATGAGATGTGATATCCAAATCCTTCCCCTTCCAAACCTTAGACCCTTCCTTTATCATGAGATGTGATATCCAATTCCTTCCCATTCCAATCCTGAGACCCTTCCGATATCATGAGATTTGTTATCTCAATGCTTCTAATATCAAACTTGAGACCCTCCCTATAACATGAGATGTGACATCCAAGTCCTCCCCATTCCAATCCTGAGACCCTTCCTATAGCATGAGATGTGATATCTCAATGCTTCTAATACCAAACCTGAGACCCTTCCTATAACATGATTTGGGATATCCAACTCCTTCCCATTCCAATCCTGAGACCCTTCCGATAGCAGAGATGTGATATCTCAATGCTTATACCAAACCTGAGACCCTTCCTATGGCATGAGATGTCATATGCAACTCCTTCCCATTCCAATCCTGAGACCCTTCCTATAGCATTAGATGTGATATCTCAATGCTTATACCAAATCTGAGACCCTTCCTATAGCATGAGATGTGATATCCAACTTCTTCCCATTCCAATCCTGAGACCCTTCCTATAGCATGAGATGTGATGTCTCAATTCTTCTAATACCAAACCTGAGATCCTTCCTATAACATGAGATGTGATATCCAACTCCTTCCCATTCCAATCCTGAGACCCTTATGATAGCATGAGATGTGATATCTCAATGCCTCTAATACCAAACCTGAGATACTTCTGATAGCATGAGATGTGATATATCAATGCTTCTAATACCAAACCTGAGATCCTTCCTATAACATGAGATGTGATTTCCAAATCCTTCCACTTCCAAACCTGAGACCCTCCCTTTAGCATGAGATGTGATATCCAACTCCTTCCCATTCCAATCCTGAGACCCTTCTGATAGCATGAGATGTGATATTTCAATGCCTCTAATACCAAACCTGAGATCCTACCTCTAACATGAAATGTGATATCCATCTCCTTCCCTTTCCAAACCTGAGACCCTGCCTATAGCATGAGATGTGATATCCAAGTCCTTCCCATTCCAATCCTGAGACCCTTCCTATAGCATGTGATGTGATATCTCAATGCTTATACCAAATCTGAGACCCTTCCTATAGCATGAGATGTGATATCCAACTCCTTCCCATTCCAATCCTGAGACCCTTCCTATAGCATGAGATGTGATGTCTCAATGCTTCTAATACCAAACCTGAGATCCTTCCTATAACATGAGATGTGATATCCAACTCCTTCCCATTCCAATCCTGAGACCCTCATGATAGCATGAGATGTGATATCTCAATGCCTCTAATACCAAACCTGAGATACTTCCGATAGCATGAGATGTGATATCTCAATGCTTCTAATACCAAACCTGAGATCCTTCCTATAACATGAGATGTGATTTCCAAATCCTTCCCCTTCCAAACCTGAGACCCTCCCTTTAGCATGAGATGTGATATCCAACTCCTTCCCATTCCAATCCTGAGACCCATCTGATAGCATGAGATGTGATATTTCAATGCCTCTAATACCAAACCTGAGATCCTACCTCTAACATGAAATGTGATATCCATCTCCTTCCCTTTCCAAACCTGAGACCCTGCCTATAGCATGAGATGTGATATCCAAGTCCTTTCCATTCCAATCCTGAGACCCTTCCTATAGCATGTGATGGGATATCTCAATGCTTATACCAAACCTGAGACCCTTCCTATGGCATGAGATATCATATACAACTCCTTCCCATTCCAATCCTGAGACCCTTCCTATAGCATGAGATGTGATATCTCAATGCTTATACCAAACCTGAGACCCTTCCTATAGCATGAGATGTGATATCCAACTTCTTCCCATTCCAATCCTGAGACCCTTCCTATAACATGAGATGTGATGTCGCAATGCTTCTAATACCAAACCTGAGATCTTTCCTATAACATGAGATGTGATATCCAACTCCTTCCCATTCCAATCCTGAGACCCTTCCTATAGCATGAGATGTGATATCACAATGCTTATACCAAACCTGAGACCGTTCCTATAGCTTGAGATGTGATATCCAACTCCTTCCCATTCCAATCCTGAGACCCTTCCTATAGCATGAGATGTGATATCTCAAGGCCTCTAATACCAAACCTGAGATCGTTCCTCTAACATGAAATGTGATATCCAACTCCTTCCCCTTCCAAACCTGAGAGCCTTCCTATAACATGAGATGTGACATCCAAGTCCTCCCCATTCCAATCCTGAGACCCTTCCTATAGCATGAGATGTGATATCTCAATGCTTCTAATACCAAACCTGAGACCCTTCCTATAACATGATTTGGGATATCCAACTCCTTCCCATTCCAATCCTGAGATCCTTCCGATAGCAGAGATGTGATATCTCAATGCTTATACCAAGCCTGAGATGTCATATGCAACTCCTTCCCATTCCAATCCTGAGACCCTTCCTATAGCATTAGATGTGATATCTCAATGCTTATACCAAATCTGAGACCCTTCCTATAGCATGAGATGTGATATCCAACTTCTTCCCATTCCAATCCTGAGACCCTTCCTATAGCATGAGATGTGATGTCTCAATTCTTCTAATACCAAACCTGAGATCCTTCCTATAACATGAGATGTGATATCCAACTCCTTCCCATTCCAATCCTGAGACCCTTATGATAGCATGAGATGTGATATCTCAATGCCTCTAATACCAAACCTGAGATACTTCTGATAGCATGAGATGTGATATCTCAATGCTTCTAATACCAAACCTGAGATCCTTCCTATAACATGAGATGTGATTTCCAAATCCTTCCACTTCCAAACCTGAGACCCTCCCTTTAGCATGAGATGTGATATCCAACTCCTTCCCATTCCAATCCTGAGACCCTTCTGATAGCATGAGATGTGATATTTCAATGCCTCTAATACCAAACCTGAGATCTTTCCTATAACATGAGATGTGATATCCAACTCCTTCCCATTCCAATCCTGAGACCCTTCCTATAGCATGAGATGTGATATCACAATGCTTATACCAAACCTGAGACCGTTCCTATAGCTTGAGATGTGATATCCAACTCCTTCCCATTCCAATCCTGAGACCCTTCCTATAGCATGAGATGTGATATCTCAAGGCCTCTAATACAAAACCTGAGATCGTTCCTCTAACATGAAATGTGATATCCAACTCCTTCCCCTTCCAAACCTGAGAGCCTTCCTATAACATGAGATGTGACATCCAAGTCCTCCCCATTCCAATCCTGAGACCCTTCCTATAGCATGAGATGTGATATCTCAATGCTTCTAATACCAAACCTGAGACCCTTCCTATAACATGATTTGGGATATCCAACTCCTTCCCATTCCAATCCTGAGACCCTTCCGATAGCAGAGATGTGATATCTCAATGCTTATACCAAACCTGAGACCCTTCCTATGGCCTGAGATGTCATATGCAACTCCTTCCCATTCCAATCCTGAGACCCTTCCTATAGCATTAGATGTGATATCTCAATGCTTATACCAAATCTGAGACCCTTCCTATAGCATGAGATGTGATATCCAACTTCTTCCCATTCCAATCCTGAGACCCTTCCTATAGCATGAGATGTGATGTCTCAATTCTTCTAATACCAAACCTGAGATCCTTCCTATAACATGAGATGTGATATCCAACTCCTTCCCATTCCAATCCTGAGACCCTTATGATAGCATGAGATGTGATATCTCAATGCCTCTAATACCAAACCTGAGATACTTCTGATAGCATGAGATGTGATATCTCAATGCTTCTAATACCAAACCTGAGATCCTTCCTATAACATGAGATGTGATTTCCAAATCCTTCCACTTCCAAACCTGAGACCCTCCCTTTAGCATGAGATGTGATATCCAACTCCTTCCCATTCCAATCCTGAGACCCTTCTGATAGCATGAGATGTGATATTTCAATGCCTCTAATACCAAACCTAAGATCCTACCTCTAACATGAAATGTGATATCCATCTCCTTCCCTTTCCAAACCTGAGACCCTGCCTATAGAATGAGATGTGATATCCAAGTCCTTCCCATTCCAATCCTGAGACCCTTCCTATAGCATGTGATGTGATATCTCAATGCTTATACCAAACCTGAGACCCTTCCTATGGCATGAGATGTCATATACAACTCCTTCCCATTCCAATCCTGAGACCCTTCCTATAGCATGAGATGTGATATCTCAATGCTTATACCAAACCTGAGACCCTTCCTATAGCATGAGATGTGATATCCAACTCCTTCCCATTCCAATCCTGAGACCCTTCTTATAGCATGAGATGTGATGTCTCAATGCTTCTAATACCAAACCTGAGATCCTTCCTATAACATGAGATGTGATATCCAACTCCTTCCCATTCCAATCCTGAGACCCTTATGATAGCATGAGATGTGATATCTCAATGCCTCTAATACCAAACCTGAGATACTTCCGATAGCATGAGATGTGATATCTCAATGCTTCTAATACCAAACCTGAGATCCTTCCTATAACATGAGATGTGATTTCCAAATCCTTCCCCTTCCAAACCTGAGACCCTCCCTTTAGCATGAGATGTGATATCCAACTCCTTCCCATTCCAATCCTGAGACCAATCTGATAGCATGAGATGTGATATTTCAATGCCTCTAATACCAAACCTGAGATCCTACCTCTAACATGAAATGTGATATCCATCTCCTTCCCTTTCCAAACCTGAGACCCTGCCTATAGCATGAGATGTGATATCCAAGTCCTTTCCATTCCAATCCTGAGACCCTTCCTATAGCATGTGATGTGATATCTCAATGCTTATACCAAACCTGAGACCCTTCCTATGGCATGAGATGTCATATACAACTCCTTCCCATTCCAATCCTGAGACCCGTCCTATAGCATGAGATGTGATATCTCAATGCTTATACCAAACCTGAGACCCTTCCTATAGCATGAGATGTGATATCCAACTTCTTCCCATTCCAATCCTGAGACCCTTCCTATAACATGAGATGTGATGTCGCAATGCTTCTAATACCAAACCTGAGATCTTTCCTATAACATGAGATGTGATATCCAACTCCTTCCCATTCCAATCCTGAGACCCTTCCTATAGCATGAGATGTGATATCACAATGCTTATACCAAACCTGAGACCGTTCCTATAGCTTGAGATGTGATATCCAACTCCTTCCCATTCCAATCCTGAGACCCTTCCTATAGCATGAGATGTGATATCTCAAGGCCTCTAATACCAAACCTGAGATCGTTCCTCTAACATGAAATGTGATATCCAACTCCTTCCCCTTCCAAACCTGAGAGCCTTCCTATAACATGAGATGTGATATCCAACTCCTTCCCATTCCAATCCTGAGACCCTTATGATAGCATGAGATGTGATATCTCAATGCCTCTAATACCAAACCTGAGATACTTCCGATAGCATGAGATGTGATATCTCAATGCTTCTAATACCAAACCTGAGATCCTTCCTATAACATGAGATGTGATTTCCAAATCCTTCCCCTTCCAAACCTGAGACCCTCCCTTTAGCATGAGATGTGATATCCAACTCCTTCCCATTCCAATCCTGAGACCCTTCTGATAGCATGAGATGTGATATTTCAATGCCTCTAATACCAAACCTGAGATCCTACCTCTAACATGAAATGTGATATCCATCTCCTTCCCTTTCCAAACCTGGGACCCTGCCTATAGCATGAGATGTGATATCCAAGTCCTTTCCATTCCAATCCTGAGACCCTTCCTATAGCATGTGATGTGATATCTCAATGCTTATACCAAACCTGAGACCCTTCCTATGGCATGAGATGTCATATACAACTCCTTCCCATTCCAAACCTGAGACCCTTCCTATAGCCTGAGATGTGATATCTCAATGCTTATACCAAACCTGAGACCCTTCCTATAGCATGAGATGTGATATCCAACTTCTTCCCATTCCAATCCTGAGACCCTTCCTATAACATGAGATGTGATGTCGCAATGCTTCTAATACCAAACCTGAGATCTTTCCTATAACATGAGATGTGATATCCAACTCCTTCCCATTCCAATCCTGAGACCCTTACTATAGCATGAGATGTGATATCACAATGCTTATACCAAACCTGAGACCGTTCCTATAGCTTGAGATGTGATATCCAACTCCTTCCCATTCCAATCCTGAGACCCTTCCTATAGCATGAGATGTGATATCTCAAGGCCTCTAATACCAAACCTGAGATCGTTCCTCTAACATGAAATGTGATATCCAACTCCTTCCCCTTCCAAACCTGAGAGCCTTCCTATAGCATGAGATATGATAGCCAAGTCCTTCCAATTCCAATCCTGAGACCCTT
The DNA here is from genome assembly GCF_040938575.1 of Ambystoma mexicanum. Classification (NCBI taxonomy): domain Eukaryota; kingdom Metazoa; phylum Chordata; class Amphibia; order Caudata; family Ambystomatidae; genus Ambystoma; species Ambystoma mexicanum. Next base: position 1,504,398,059 of record NC_090923.1, on the reverse strand, counting down.
CCTATAACATGAAATGTGATATCCAACTCCTTCCCATTCCAACCTGAGACCCTTCCTATAGCATGAGATGGGATATCTCAATGCTTCTAATACCAAACCTGAGACTCTTCCTATAACATGAGATGGGATATCCAACTCATTCCCATTCCAATCCTGAGACCCTTCCGATAGCAGAGATGTGATATCTCAATGCTTATACCAAACCTGAGACCCTTCCTATGGCCTGAGATGTCATATACAACTCCTTCCCATTCCAATCCTGAGACCCTTCCTATAGCATGAGATGTGATATCTCAATGCTTATACCAAATCTGAGACCCTTCCTATAGCATGAGATGTGATATCCAACTCCTTCCCATTCCAATCCCGAGACCCTTCCTATAGCATGAGATGTGATGTCTCAATGCTTCTAATACCAAACCTGAGATCCTTCCTATAACATGAGATGTGATATCCAACTCCTTCCCATTCCAATCCTGAGACCCTTATGATAGCATGAGATGTGATATCTCAATGCCTCTAATACCAAACCTGAGATACTTCCGATAGCATGAGATGGAATGGGAAGGAGTTGGATATCACATCTCATGCTATAGGAAGGGTCTCAGATTTGGTATAAGCATTGAGATATCACATCTCATGCTATAGGAAGGGTCTCAGGATTGGATTGGGAAGGAGTTGTATATGACATCTCAGGCCATAGGAAGGGTCTCAGGATTGGTATAAGCATTGAGATATCACTTCTCTGCTATCGGAAGGGTCTCAGGATTGGAATGGGAAGGAGTTGGATATCCCATCTCATGATAAAGGAAGGGTCTAAGGTTTGGAAGGGTAAAGATTAGAAGCATTGAGACATCACATCTCATGTTATAGGAAGGGTCTCAGGATTGGAATGGGAAGAAGTTGGATATCACATCTCATGCTATAGGAAGGGTCTCAGGTTTGGAAGGGGAAGGAGTTGGATATCCAATCTCATGTTATAGGACTGGTCTCAGGTTTGGTATTAGAAGCATTGAGATATCACATCGCATGCTGTAGGAAGGTTCTCAGGTTTGGAATGGGGAGGAATTGGATATCACATCTCATGTCATAGGAAGGATCTCAGGTTTGGTATTAGAAGCATTGAGATATCACATCTCATGCTATAGGAATGGTCTCAGGATTGGAATGGGAAGGAGTTGGATATTACATTCTTGCTATAGGAAGGGTCTCATGTTTGGAATGGGAAGGAGTTGGATATCACATATACTATAGGAAGGGTCTCAGGTTTGAAACGGGAAGGAGTTGGATATCACATCTCATGTTATAGGAAGGGTCTCAGGTTTGAAACGGGAAGGAGTTGGATATCACATCTCATGTTATAGGACGGATCTCAGGTTTGTTATTAGAATCATTGAGATATCATATTGCATGCTGTAGGAAGGGTCTAAGGATTGGAATGGGAAGGACTTGGATATCACATCTCATGCTATAGGTAGGCTCTGAGACCCTTCCTATAGCATGAGATGTGATATCCAACTTCTTCCCATTCCAATCCTGAGACCCTTCCTATAACATGAGATGTGATGTCTCAATGCTTCTAATACCAAACCTGAGATCTTTCCTATAACATGAGATGTGATATCCAACTCCTTCCCATTCCAATCCTGAGACCCTTCCTATAGCATGAGATGTGATATCTCAATGCTTATACCAAACCTGAGACCCTTCCTATAGCTTGAGATGTGATATCCAACTTCTTCCCATTCCAATCCTGAGACCCTTCCTATAGCATGAGATGTGATATCTCAAGGCCTCTAATACCAAACCTGAGATCCTTCCTCTAACATAAAATATGATATATCCAACTCCTTCCCCTTCCAAACCTGAGAGCCTTCCTATAGCATGAGATATGATATCCAAGTCCTTCCCATCCAATCCTGAGACCCTTCCTATAACATGAAATGTGATATCCAACTCCTTCCCATTCCAACCTGAGACCCTTCCTATAGCATGAGATGGGATATCCAACTCCTTCCAAATCCAAACTGATACCCTTCCGATAGCATGAGATGTGATATCCCAATGCTTCTACCAAACCTGAGACCCATACTATGGCATGAGATGTGATATCAAACTCCTTCCCATTCCAATCCTGAGACCCTACCTATAGCTTGAGATGTGATATCCAACTCCTTCCCATTCCAATTCTCAGACCCTTCCTATACCATGAGACTTGATATCTAAATGCTTCTAATACAAAACCTGCGACCCGTCCTATAACATGAGATGTGATATCCAAATCCTTCCCCTTCCAAACCTTAGACCCTTCCTTTATCATGAGATGTGATATCCAATTCTTTCCCATTCCAATCCTGAGACCCTTCCGATATCATGATATTTGTTATCTCAATGCTTCTAATATCAAACTTGAGACCCTCCCTATAGCATGAGATGTGACATCCAAGTCCTCCCCATTCCAATCCTGAGACTCTTCCTATAGCATGAGATGTGATATCTCAATGCTTCTAATACCAAACCTGAGACCCTTCCTATAACATGAGATGGGATATCCAACTCCTTCCCATTCCAATCCTGAGACCCTTCCGATAGCAGAGATGTGATATCTCAATGCTTATACCAAACCTGAGACCCTTCCTATGGCCTGATTTGTCATATACAACTCCTTCCCATTCCAATCCTGAGACCCTTCCTATAGCATGAGATGTGATATCTCAATGCTTATACCAAATCCGAGACCCTTCCTATAGCATGAGATGTGATATCCAACTCCTTCCCATTCCAATCCTGAGACCCTTCCTATAGCATGAGATGTGATGTCTCAATGCTTCTAATACCAAACCTGAGATCCTTCCTATAACATGAGATGTGATATCCAACCCCTTCCCATTCCAATCCTGAGACCCTTATGATAGCATGAGATGTGATATCTCAATGCCTCTAATACCAAACCTGAGATACTTCTGATAGCATGAGATGTGATATCCCAATGCTTCTAGTACCAAACCTGAGATCCTTCCTATAACATGAGATGTGATTTCCAAATCCTTCCACTTCCAAACCTGAGACCCTCCCTTTAGCATGAGATGTGATATCCAACTCCTTCCCATTCCAATCCTGAGACCCTTCTGATAGCATGAGATGTGATATTTCAATGCCTCTAATACCAAACCTGAGATCCTACCTCTAACATGAAATGTGATATCCATCTCCTTCCCTTTCCAAACCTGAGACCCTGCCTATAGCATGAGATGTGATATCAAAAGTCCTTCCCATTCCAATCCTGAGACCCTTCCTATAGCATATGATGTGATATCTCAATGCTTATACCAAACCTGAGACCCTTCCTATGGCATGAGATGTCATATACAACTCCTTCCCATTCCAATCCTGAGACCCTTCCTATAACATGAGATGTGATATCTCAATGCTTATACCAAACCTGAGACCCTTCCTATAGCATGAGATGTGATATCCAACTTCTTCCCATTCCAATCCTGAGACCCTTCCTATAACATGAGATGTGATGTCTCAATGCTTCTAATACCAAACCTGAGACCCTTCCTATAACATGAGATGGGATATCCAACTCCTTCCCATTCCAATCCTGAGACTCTTCCGATAGCAGAGATGTGATATCTCAATGCTTATACCAAACCTGAGACCCTTCCTATGGCCTGAGATGTCATATACAACTCCTTCCCATTCCAATCCTGAGACCGTTCCTATAGCATGAGATGTGATGTCTCAATGCTTCTAATACCAAACCTGAGATCCTTCCTATAACATGAGATGTGATATCCAACTCCTTCCCATTCCAATCCTGAGACCCTTATGATAGCATGAGATGTGATATCTCAATGCCTCTAATACCAAACCTGAGATACTTCCGATAGCATGAGATGTGATATCTCAAAGCTTCTAATACCAAACCTGAGATCCTTCCTATAACATGAGATGTGATTTCCAAATCCTTCCCCTTCCAAACCTGAGACCCTCCCTTTAGCATGAGATGTGATATCCAACTCCTTCCCATTCCAATCCTGAGACCCTTCCGATAGCAGAGATGTGATATCTCAATGCTTATACCAAACCTGAGACCCTTCCTATGGCATGAAATGTCATATACAACTCCTTCCCATTCCAATCCTGAGACCCTTCCTATAGCATGAGATGTGATATCTCAATGCTTATACCAAAGCTGAGACCCTTCCTATAGCATGAGATGTGATATCCAACTTTTTCCCATTCCAATCCTGAGACCCTTCCTATAACATGAGATGTGATATCTCAATGCTTATACCAAAGCTGAGACCCTTCCTATAGCATGAGATGTGATATCCAACTCCTTCCCATTCCAATCCTGAGACCCTTCCTATAGCATGAGATGTGATATCACAATGCTTATACATAACCTGAGACCGTTCCTATAGCTTGAGATGTGATATCCAACTCCTTCCCATTCCAATCCTGAGACCCTTCCTATAGCATGAGATGTGATATCTCAAGACCTCTAATACCAAACCTGAGATCGTTCCTCTAACATGAAATGTGATATCCAACTCCTTCCCCTTCCAAACCTGAGAGCCTTCCTATAGCATGAGATATGATAGCCAAGTCCTTCCAATTCCAATCCTGAGACCCTTCCTATAACATGAAATGTGATATCCAACTCCTTCCCATTCCAACCTGTGACCCTTCCTATAGCATGAGATGGGATATCTCAATGCTTCTAATACCAAACCTGAGACTCTTCCTATAACATGAAATGTGATATCCATCTCCTTCCCTTTCCAAACCTGAGACCCTGTCTATAGCATGAGATGTCATATACAACTCCTTCCCATTCCAATCCTGAGACCCTTCCTATAGCACGAGATGTGATATCTCAATGCTTATACCAAACCTGAGACCCTTCCTATAGCATGGATGTGATATCCAACTCCTTCCCATTCCAATCCTGAGACCCTTCCTATAGCCTGAGATGTGATATCTCAATGCCTCTGATACCAAACCTGAGATCCTTCCTCTAACATGAAATGTGATATCCAACTCCTTCCCTTTCCAAACCTGAGAGCCTATCTATAGCATGAGATGTGATATCCAAGTCCTTCCCATTCCAATCCTGAGACACTTCCGATAGCAGAGATGTGATATCTCAATGCTTATACCAAACCTGAGACCCTTCCTATAACATGAGATGTGATATCCAACTCCTTCCCGTTCCAAACCTGAGACCCTTCCTTTAGCATGAGATGTGATATCCAGCTCCTTCCCATTCCAATCCTGAGACCCTTCCTATAGCATGAGATGTGATATCTCAATGCTTATACCAAACCTGAGACCCTTCCTATAGCTTGAGATGTGATATCCAACTTCTTCCCATTCCAATCCTGAGACCCTTCCTATAGCATGAGATGTGATATCTCAAGGCCTCTAATACCAAACCTGAGATCCTTCCTCTAACATAAAATATGATATATCCAACTCCTTCCCCTTCCAAACCTGAGAGCCTTCCTATAGCATGAGATATGATATCCAAGTCCTTCCCATCCAATCCTGAGACCCTTCCTATAACATGAAATGTGATATCCAACTCCTTCCCATTCCAACCTGAGACCCTTCCTATAGCATGAGATGGGATATCCAACTCCTTCCAAATCCAAACTGATACCCTTCCGATAGCATGAGATGTGATATCCCAATGCTTCTACCAAACCTGAGACCCATACTATGGCATGAGATGTGATATCAAACTCCTTCCCATTCCAATCCTGAGACCCTACCTATAGCTTGAGATGTGATATCCAACTCCTTCCCATTCCAATTCTCAGACCCTTCCTATACCATGAGACTTGATATCTCAATGCTTCTAATACAAAACCTGCGACCCGTCCTATAACATGAGATGTGATATCCAAATCCTTCCCCTTCCAAACCTTAGACCCTTCCTTTATCATGAGATGTGATATCCAATTCTTTCCCATTCCAATCCTGAGACCCTTCCGATATCATGATATTTGTTATCTCAATGCTTCTAATATCAAACTTGAGACCCTCCCTATAGCATGAGATGTGACATCCAAGTCCTCCCCATTCCAATCCTGAGACTCTTCCTATAGCATGAGATGTGATATCTCAATGCTTCTAATACCAAACCTGAGACCCTTCCTATAACATGAGATGGGATATCCAACTCCTTCCCATTCCAATCCTGAGACCCTTCCGATAGCAGAGATGTGATATCTCAATGCTTATACCAAACCTGAGACCCTTCCTATGGCCTGATTTGTCATATACAACTCCTTCCCATTCCAATCCTGAGACCCTTCCTATAGCATGAGATGTGATATCTCAATGCTTATACCAAATCCGAGACCCTTCCTATAGCATGAGATGTGATATCCAACTCCTTCCCATTCCAATCCTGAGACCCTTCCTATAGCATGAGATGTGATGTCTCAATGCTTCTAATACCAAACCTGAGATCCTTCCTATAACATGAGATGTGATATCCAACCCCTTCCCATTCCAATCCTGAGACCCTTATGATAGCATGAGATGTGATATCTCAATGCCTCTAATACCAAACCTGAGATACTTCTGATAGCATGAGATGTGATATCTCAATGCTTCTAGTACCAAACCTGAGATCCTTCCTATAACATGAGATGTGATTTCCAAATCCTTCCACTTCCAAACCTGAGACCCTCCCTTTAGCATGAGATGTGATATCCAACTCCTTCCCATTCCAATCCTGAGACCCTTCTGATAGCATGAGATGTGATATTTCAATGCCTCTAATACCAAACCTGAGATCCTACCTCTAACATGAAATGTGATATCCATCTCCTTCCCTTTCCAAACCTGAGACCCTGCCTATAGCATGAGATGTGATATCAAAAGTCCTTCCCATTCCAATCCTGAGACCCTTCCTATAGCATGTGATGTGATATCTAAATGATTATACCAAACCTGAGACCCTTCCTATGGCATGAGATGTCATATACAACTCCTTCCCATTCCAATCCTGAGACCCTTCCTATATCATGAGATGTGATATCTCAATGCTTATACCAAACCTGAGACCCTTCCTATAGCATGAGATGTGATATCCAACTTCTTCCCATTCCAATCCTGAGACCCTTCCTATAACATGAGATGTGATGTCTCAATGCTTCTAATACCAAACCTGAGACCCTTCCTATAACATGAGATGGGATATCCAACTCCTTCCCATTCCAATCCTGAGACTCTTCCGATAGCAGAGATGTGATATCTCAATGCTTATACCAAACCTGAGACCCTTCCTATGGCCTGAGATGTCATATACAACTCTTTCCCATTCCAATCCTGAGACCGTTCCTATAGCATGAGATGTGATGTCTCAATGCTTCTAATACCAAACCTGAGATCCTTCCTATAACATGAGATGTGATATCCAACTCCTTCCCATTCCAATCCTGAGACCCTTATGATAGCATGAGATGTGATATCTCAATGCCTCTAATACCAAACCTGAGATACTTCCGATAGCATGAGATGTGATATCTCAAAGCTTCTAATACCAAACCTGAGATCCTTCCTATAATATGAGATGTGATTTCCAAATCCTTCCCCTTCCAAACCTGAGACCCTCCCTTTAGCATGAGATGTGATATCCAACTCCTTCCCATTCCAATCCTGAGACCCTTCCGATAGCAGAGATGTGATATCTCAATGCTTATACCAAACCTGAGACCCTTCCTATGGCATGAGATGTCATATACAACTCCTTCCCATTCCAATCCTGAGACCCTTCCTATAACATGAGATGTGATATCTCAATGCTTATACCAAACCTGAGACCCTTCCTATAGCATGAGATGTGATATCCAACTTCTTCCCATTCCAATCCTGAGACCCTTCCTATAACATGAGATGTGATGTCTCAATGCTTCTAATACCAAACCTGAGACCCTTCCTATAGCATGAGATGTGATATCCAACTCTTTCCCATTCCAATCCTGAGACCCTTCCGATATCATGATATTTGTTATCTCAATGCTTCTAATATCAAACTTGAGACCCTCCCTATAGCATGAGATGTGACATCCAAGTCCTCCCCATTCCAATCCTGAGACTCTTCCTATAGCATGAGATGTGATATCTCAATGCTTCTAATACCAAACCTGAGACCCTTCCTATAACATGAGATGGGATATCCAACTCCTTCCCATTCCAATCCTGAGACCCTTCCGATAGCAGAGATGTGATATCTCAATGCTTATACCAAACCTGAGACCCTTCCTATGGCCTGATTTGTCATATACAACTCCTTCCCATTCCAATCCTGAGACCCTTCCTATAGCATGAGATGTGATATCTCAATGCTTATACCAAATCCGAGACCCTTCCTATAGCATGAGATGTGATATCCAACTCCTTCCCATTCCAATCCTGAGACCCTTCCTATAGCATGAGATGTGATGTCTCAATGCTTCTAATACCAAACCTGAGATCCTTCCTATAACATGAGATGTGATATCCAACCCCTTCCCATTCCAATCCTGAGACCCTTATGATAGCATGAGATGTGATATCTCAATGCCTCTAATACCAAACCTGAGATACTTCTGATAGCATGAGATGTGATATCTCAATGCTTCTAGTACCAAACCTGAGATCCTTCCTATAACATGAGATGTGATTTCCAAATCCTTCCACTTCCAAACCTGAGACCCTCCCTTTAGCATGAGATGTGATATCCAACTCCTTCCCATTCCAATCCTGAGACCCTTGTGATAGCATGAGATGTGATATTTCAATGCCTCTAATACCAAACCTGAGATCCTACCTCTAACATGAAATGTGATATCCATCTCCTTCCCTTTCCAAACCTGAGACCCTGCCTATAGCATGAGATGTGATATCAAAAGTCCTTCCCATTCCAATCCTGAGACCCTTCCTATAGCATGTGATGTGATATCTAAATGCTTATACCAAACCTGAGACCCTTCCTATGGCATGAGATGTCATATACAACTCCTTCCCATTCCAATCCTGAGACCCTTCCTATAACATGAGATGTGATATCTCAATGCTTATACCAAACCTGAGACCCTTCCTATAGCATGAGATGTGATATCCAACTTCTTCCCATTCCAATCCTGAGACCCTTCCTATAACATGAGATGTGATGTCTCAATGCTTCTAATACCAAACCTGAGACCCTTCCTATAACATGAGATGGGATATCCAACTCCTTCCCATTCCAATCCTGAGACTCTTCCGATAGCAGAGATGTGATATCTCAATGCTTATACCAAACCTGAGACCCTTCCTATGGCCTGAGATGTCATATACAACTCCTTCCCATTCCAATCCTGAGACCGTTCCTATAGCATGAGATGTGATGTCTCAATGCTTCTAATACCAAACCTGAGATCCTTCCTATAACATGAGATGTGATATCCAACTCCTTCCCATTCCAATCCTGAGACCCTTATGATAGCATGAGATGTGATATCTCAATGCCTCTAATACCAAACCTGAGATACTTCCGATAGCATGAGATGTGATATCTCAAAGCTTCTAATACCAAACCTGAGATCCTTCCTATAACATGAGATGTGATTTCCAAATCCTTCCCCTTCCAAACCTGGGACCCTCCCTTTAGCATGAGATGTGATATCCAACTCCTTCCCATTCCAATCCTGAGACCCTTCCGATAGCAGAGATGTGATATCTCAATGCTTATACCAAACCTGAGACCCTTCCTATGGCATGAAATGTCATATACAACTCCTTCCCATTCCAATCCTGAGACCCTTCCTATAGCATGAGATGTGATATCTCAATGCTTATACCAAAGCTGAGACCCTTCCTATAGCATGAGATGTGATATCCAACTTTTTCCCATTCCAATCCTGAGACCCTTCCTATAACATGAGATGTGATATCTCAATGCTTCTAATACCAAACCTGAGATCTTTCCTATAACATGAGATGTGATATCCAACTCCTTCCCATTCCAATCCTGAGACCCTTCCTATAGCATGAGATGTGATATCACAATGCTTATACATAACCTGAGACCGTTCCTATAGCTTGAGATGTGATATCCAACTCCTTCCCATTCCAATCCTGAGACCCTTCCTATAGCATGAGATGTGATATCTCAAGACCTCTAATACCAAACCTGAGATCGTTCCTCTAACATGAAATGTGATATCCAACTCCTTCCCCTTCCAAACCTGAGAGCCTTCCTATAGCATGAGATATGATAGCCAAGTCCTTCCAATTCCAATCCTGAGACCCTTCCTATAACATGAAATGTGATATCCAACTCCTTCCCATTCCAACCTGAGACCCTTCCTATAGCATGAGATGGGATATCTCAATGCTTCTAATACCAAACCTGAGACTCTTCCTATAACATGAAATGTGATATCCATCTCCTTCCCTTTCCAAACCTGAGACCCTGTCTATAGCATGAGATGTCATATACAACTCCTTCCCATTCCAATCCTGAGACCCTTCCTATAGCACGAGATGTGATATCTCAATGCTTATACCAAACCTGAGACCCTTCCTATAGCATGAGATGTGATATCCAACTCCTTCCCATTCCAATCCTGAGACCCTTCCTATAGCCTGAGATGTGATATCTCAATGCCTCTGATACCAAACCTGAGATCCTTCCTCTAACATGAAATGTGATATCCAACTCCTTCCCTTTCCAAACCTGAGAGCCTATCTATAGCATGAGATGTGATATCCAAGTCCTTCCCATTCCAATCCTGAGACACTTCCGATAGCAGAGATGTGATATCTCAATGCTTATACCAAACCTGAGACACTTCCTATAACATGAGATGTGATATCCAACTCCTTCCCGTTCCAAACCTGAGACCCTTCCTTTAGCATGAGATGTGATATCCAGCTCCTTCCCATTCCAATCCTGAGACACTTCCGATAGCATGAGATGTGATATCTCAATGCTTCTAATATCAAAACTGAGACCCTCCCTATAGCATGATATGTGATATCTAAGTCCTTCCCATTCCAATCCTGAGACCCTTCCTATAGCATGAGATGTGATATCTCAATGCTTCTACCAAACCTGAGACCCTTCCTTTAGCATGAGATGTGATAACCAACTCCTTCCCATTCCAATCCTGAGACCCTTCCTATAGCATGAGATGTGATATCTCAATACTTCTAATACCAAACCTGAGATCCTTCCGATAACATGAGATGTGATATCCAAATCCTTCCCCTTCCAAACCTGAGACCCTCCCTTTAGCATGAGATGTGATATCCAACTCCTTCCCATTCCAATCCTGAGACCCTTCTGATAGCATGAGATGTGATATCTCAATGCTTCTATACCAAACCTGAGATCCTTCCGATAGCATGAGATGTGATATCTCAATGCTTCTAATACCAAACCTGAGATCCTTCCTATAACATGAGATGTGATATCCAAATCCTTCCCCTTCCAAACCTGAGACCCTCCCTTTAGCATGAGATGTGATATCCAACTCCTTCCCATTCCAATCCTGAGACTCTTCTGATAGCATGAGATGTGATATCTCAATGCCTCTAATACCAAACCTGAGATCCTACCTCTAACATGAAATGTGATATCCAACTCTTTCCCCTTCCAAACCTGAGAGCCTTCCTATAGCATGAGATGTGATATCCAAGTCCTTCCCATTCCAATCCTGAGACCCTTCCTATAACATGAGATGTGATATCCAACTCCTTCCCATTCCAACCTGAGACCCTTCCTATAGCATGAGATGGGATATCCAACTCCTTCCAAATCCAATCCTGATACCCTTCCGATAGCATGAGATGTGATATCCCAATGCTTCTACCAAACCTGAGACCCATACTATGGCATGAGATGTGATATCAAACTCCTTCCCCTTCCAAACCTTAGACCCTTCCTTTATCATGAGATGTGATATCCAACTCCTTCCCATTCCATCCCTGAGACCCTCCCGATATCATGAGATGTGATATCTCAATGCTTCTAATATCAAACTTGAGACCCTCCCTATAGCATGAGATGTGATATCCAAGTCCTTCCCATTCCAATCCTGAGACCCTTCCTATAGCATGAGATGTGATATCTCAATGCTTCTAATACCAAACCTGAGACCCTTCCTATAACATGAGATGGGAATATCCAACTCCTTCCCATTCCAATCCTGAGACCCTTCCGATAGCAGAGATGTGATATCTCAATGCTTATACCAAACGTGAGATCCTTCCTATAACATGAGATGTGATATCCAACTCCTTCCCATTCCAATCCTGAGACACTTCCTATAGCATGAGATGTGATATCTCACTGCTTATACCAAACCTGAGACCCTTCCTATAGCAAGAGATGTGATATCCAACTCCTTCCCATTCCAATCCTGAGACCCTTCCAATAGCATGAGATGTGATATCTCAATGCTTCTAATATCAAACTTGAGACCCTCCCTATAGCATGAGATGTGATATCCAAGTCCTTCCGATTCCAATCCTGAGACACTTCCTATAGCATGAGATGTGATATCTCAATGCTTCTAATACCAAACCTGAGACTCTTCCTATAACATGAGATGGGATATCCAACTCCTTCCCATTCCAATCCTGAGACCCTTCCGATAGCATGAGATGTGATGTCTCAATGCTTCTAATACCAAACCTGAGATCCTTCCTATAACATGAGATGTGATATCCAACTCCTTCCCATTCCAATCCTGAGACCCTTCCTATAGCATGAGATGTGATATCTCAATGCTTATACCAAACCTGAGACCCTTCCTATAGCATGAGATGTGATTTCCAACTCCTTCCCATTCCAATCCTGAGACCCTTCCTATAGCATGAGATGTGATATCTCAATGCCTCTAATACCAAACCTGAGATCCTTCCTCTAACATGAAATGTGATATCGAACTCCTTCCCTTTCCAAACCTGAGAGCCTACCTATAGCATGAGATGTGATATCCAAGTCCTTCCCATTCCAATCCTTAGACCCTTCCTACAGCATGCAATATGATATCTCAATGATTCTAATAACAAACCTGAGACCCGTCCTATAACATGAGATGGGATATCCAACACCTTCCCATTCCAATCCTGAGACACTTCCGATAGCAGAGATGTGATATCTCAATGCTTATACCAAACCTGAGACCCTTCCTATAACATGAGATGTGATATCCAACTCCTTCCCGTTTCAAACCTGAGACCCTTCCTATAGCATATGTGATATCCAACTCCTTCCCATTCCAAACAAGAGACCCTTCCTATAGCAAGAATGTAATATCCAACTCCTTCCCATTCCAATCCTGAGACCATTCCTATAGCATGAGATGTGATATCTCAATGCTTCTAATACCAAACCTGAGATCCTTCCTATGACATGAGATGTGATATCCAATTCCTCCCCATTCCAAACCTGAGAACCTTCCTACAGCATGCGATGTGATATCTCAATGCTTCTAATACCAAACCTGAGACCAGTCCTATAACATGAGATTGGATATCCAACTCCTTCCCCTTCCAAACCTGAGACCCTTCCTATAGCATGAGATGTGATATCCAACTCCTTCCCATTCCAATCCTGAGACCCTTCCTATAGCCTGAGATGTGATATCTCAATGCCTCTAATACCAAACCTGAGATCCTTCCTCTAACATGAAATGTGATATCCAACTCCTTCCCTTTCCAAACCTGAGAGCCTATCTATAGCATGAGATGTGATATCCAAGTCCTTCCCATTCCAATCCTGAGACACTTCCGATAGCAGAGATGTGATATCTCAATGCTTATACCAAACCTGAGACCCTTCCTATAACATGAGATGTGATATCCAACTCCTTCCCGTTCCAAACCTGAGACCCTTCCTTTAGCATGAGATGTGATATCCAGCTCCTTCCCATTCCAATCCTGAGACACTTCCGATAGCATGAGATGTGATATCTCAATGCTTCTAATATCAAAACTGAGACCCTCCCTATAGCATGATATGTGATATCTAAGTCCTTCCCATTCCAATCCTGAGACCCTTCCTATAGCATGAGATGTGATATCTCAATGCTTCTACCAAACCTGAGACCCTTCCTTTAGCATGAGATGTGATAACCAACTCCTTCCCATTCCAATCCTGAGACCCTTCCTATAGCATGAGATGTGATATCTCAATACTTCTAATACCAAACCTGAGATCCTTCCGATAACATGAGATGTGATATCCAAATCCTTCCCCTTCCAAACCTGAGACCCTCCCTTTAGCATGAGATGTGATATCCAACTCCTTCCCATTCCAATCCTGAGACCCTTCTGATAGCATGAGATGTGATATCTCAATGCTTCTATACCAAACCTGAGATCCTTCCGATAGCATGAGATGTGATATCTCAATGCTTCTAATACCAAACCTGAGATCCTTCCTATAACATGAGATGTGATATCCAAATCCTTCCCCTTCCAAACCTGAGACCCTCCCTTTAGCATGAGATGTGATATCCAACTCCTTCCCATTCCAATCCTGAGACTCTTCTGATAGCATGAGATGTGATATCTCAATGCCTCTAATACCAAACCTGAGATCCTACCTCTAACATGAAATGTGATATCCAACTCTTTCCCCTTCCAAACCTGAGAGCCTTCCTATAGCATGAGATGTGATATCCAAGTCCTTCCCATTCCAATCCTGAGACCCTTCCTATAACATGAGATGTGATATCCAACTCCTTCCCATTCCAACCTGAGACCCTTCCTATAGCATGAGATGGGATATCCAACTCCTTCCAAATCCAATCCTGATACCCTTCCGATAGCATGAGATGTGATATCCCAATGCTTCTACCAAACCTGAGACCCATACTATGGCATGAGATGTGATATCAAACTCCTTCCCCTTCCAAACCTTAGACCCTTCCTTTATCATGAGATGTGATATCCAACTCCTTCCCATTCCATCCCTGAGACCCTCCCGATATCATGAGATGTGATATCTCAATGCTTCTAATATCAAACTTGAGACCCTCCCTATAGCATGAGATGTGATATCCAAGTCCTTCCCATTCTAATCCTGAGACCCTTCCTATAGCATGAGATGTGATATCTCAATGCTTCTAATACCAAACCTGAGACCCTTCCTATAACATGAGATGGGAATATCCAACTCCTTCCCATTCCAATCCTGAGACCCTTCCGATAGCAGAGATGTGATATCTCAATGCTTATACCAAACGTGAGATCCTTCCTATAACATGAGATGTGATATCTCACTGCTTATACCAAACCTGAGACCCTTCCTATAGCAAGAGATGTGATATCCAACTCCTTCCCATTCCAATCCTGAGACCCTTCCTATAGCATGAGATGTGATATCTCAATGCTTCTAATATCAAACTTGAGACCCTCCCTATAGCATGAGATGTGATATCCAAGTCCTTCCGATTCCAATCCTGAGACACTTCCTATAGCATGAGATGTGATATCTCAATGCTTCTAATACCAAACCTGAGACTCTTCCTATAACATGAGATGGGATATCCAACTCCTTCCCATTCCAATCCTGAGACCCTTCCGATAGCATGAGATGTGATGTCTCAATGCTTCTAATACCAAACCTGAGATCCTTCCTATAACATGAGATGTGATATCCAACTCCTTCCCATTCCAATCCTGAGACCCTTCCTATAGCATGAGATGTGATATCTCAATGCTTATACCAAACCTGAGACCCTTCCTATAGCATGAGATGTGATATCCAACTCCTTCCCATTCCAATCCTGAGACCCTTCCTATAGCATGAGATGTGATATCTCAATGCCTCTAATACCAAACCTGAGATCCTTCCTCTAACATGAAATGTGATATCGAACTCCTTCCCTTTCCAAACCTGAGAGCCTACCTATAGCATGAGATGTGATATCCAAGTCCTTCCCATTCCAATCTTTAGACCCTTCCTACAGCATGCAATATGATATCTCAATGATTCTAATAACAAACCTGAGACCCTTCCGATAGCATGAGATGTGATATCCCAATGCTTCTACCAAACCTGAGACCCATACTATGGCATGAGATGTGATATCAAACTCCTTCCCATTCCAATCCTGAGACCCTACCTATAGCTTGAGATGTGATATCCAACTCCTTCCCATTCCAATTCTCAGACCCTTCCTATACCATGAGACTTGATATCTAAATGCTTCTAATACAAAACCTGCGACCCGTCCTATAACATGAGATGTGATATCCAAATCCTTCCCCTTCCAAACCTTAGACCCTTCCTTTATCATGAGATGTGATATCCAATTCTTTCCCATTCCAATCCTGAGACCCTTCCGATATCATGATATTTGTTATCTCAATGCTTCTAATATCAAACTTGAGACCCTCCCTATAGCATGAGATGTGACATCCAAGTCCTCCCCATTCCAATCCTGAGACTCTTCCTATAGCATGAGATGTGATATCTCAATGCTTCTAATACCAAACCTGAGACCCTTCCTATAACATGAGATGGGATATCCAACTCCTTCCCATTCCAATCCTGAGACCCTTCCGATAGCAGAGATGTGATATCTCAATGCTTATACCAAACCTGAGACCCTTCCTATGGCCTGATTTGTCATATACAACTCCTTCCCATTCCAATCCTGAGACCCTTCCTATAGCATGAGATGTGATATCTCAATGCTTATACCAAATCCGAGACCCTTCCTATAGCATGAGATGTGATATCCAACTCCTTCCCATTCCAATCCTGAGACCCTTCCTATAGCATGAGATGTGATGTCTCAATGCTTCTAATACCAAACCTGAGATCCTTCCTATAACATGAGATGTGATATCCAACCCCTTCCCATTCCAATCCTGAGACCCTTATGATAGCATGAGATGTGATATCTCAATGCCTCTAATACCAAACCTGAGATACTTCTGATAGCATGAGATGTGATATCCCAATGCTTCTAGTACCAAACCTGAGATCCTTCCTATAACATGAGATGTGATTTCCAAATCCTTCCACTTCCAAACCTGAGACCCTCCCTTTAGCATGAGATGTGATATCCAACTCCTTCCCATTCCAATCCTGAGACCCTTCTGATAGCATGAGATGTGATATTTCAATGCCTCTAATACCAAACCTGAGATCCTACCTCTAACATGAAATGTGATATCCATCTCCTTCCCTTTCCAAACCTGAGACCCTGCCTATAGCATGAGATGTGATATCAAAAGTCCTTCCCATTCCAATCCTGAGACCCTTCCTATAGCATATGATGTGATATCTCAATGCTTATACCAAACCTGAGACCCTTCCTATGGCATGAGATGTCATATACAACTCCTTCCCATTCCAATCCTGAGACCCTTCCTATAACATGAGATGTGATATCTCAATGCTTATACCAAACCTGAGACCCTTCCTATAGCATGAGATGTGATATCCAACTTCTTCCCATTCCAATCCTGAGACCCTTCCTATAACATGAGATGTGATGTCTCAATGCTTCTAATACCAAACCTGAGACCCTTCCTATAACATGAGATGGGATATCCAACTCCTTCCCATTCCAATCCTGAGACTCTTCCGATAGCAGAGATGTGATATCTCAATGCTTATACCAAACCTGAGACCCTTCCTATGGCCTGAGATGTCATATACAACTCCTTCCCATTCCAATCCTGAGACCGTTCCTATAGCATGAGATGTGATGTCTCAATGCTTCTAATACCAAACCTGAGATCCTTCCTATAACATGAGATGTGATATCCAACTCCTTCCCATTCCAATCCTGAGACCCTTATGATAGCATGAGATGTGATATCTCAATGCCTCTAATACCAAACCTGAGATACTTCCGATAGCATGAGATGTGATATCTCAAAGCTTCTAATACCAAACCTGAGATCCTTCCTATAACATGAGATGTGATTTCCAAATCCTTCCCCTTCCAAACCTGAGACCCTCCCTTTAGCATGAGATGTGATATCCAACTCCTTCCCATTCCAATCCTGAGACCCTTCCGATAGCAGAGATGTGATATCTCAATGCTTATACCAAACCTGAGACCCTTCCTATGGCATGAAATGTCATATACAACTCCTTCCCATTCCAATCCTGAGACCCTTCCTATAGCATGAGATGTGATATCTCAATGCTTATACCAAAGCTGAGACCCTTCCTATAGCATGAGATGTGATATCCAACTTTTTCCCATTCCAATCCTGAGACCCTTCCTATAACATGAGATGTGATATCTCAATGCTTATACCAAAGCTGAGACCCTTCCTATAGCATGAGATGTGATATCCAACTCCTTCCCATTCCAATCCTGAGACCCTTCCTATAGCATGAGATGTGATATCACAATGCTTATACATAACCTGAGACCGTTCCTATAGCTTGAGATGTGATATCCAACTCCTTCCCATTCCAATCCTGAGACCCTTCCTATAGCATGAGATGTGATATCTCAAGACCTCTAATACCAAACCTGAGATCGTTCCTCTAACATGAAATGTGATATCCAACTCCTTCCCCTTCCAAACCTGAGAGCCTTCCTATAGCATGAGATATGATAGCCAAGTCCTTCCAATTCCAATCCTGAGACCCTTCCTATAACATGAAATGTGATATCCAACTCCTTCCCATTCCAACCTGTGACCCTTCCTATAGCATGAGATGGGATATCTCAATGCTTCTAATACCAAACCTGAGACTCTTCCTATAACATGAAATGTGATATCCATCTCCTTCCCTTTCCAAACCTGAGACCCTGTCTATAGCATGAGATGTCATATACAACTCCTTCCCATTCCAATCCTGAGACCCTTCCTATAGCACGAGATGTGATATCTCAATGCTTATACCAAACCTGAGACCCTTCCTATAGCATGGATGTGATATCCAACTCCTTCCCATTCCAATCCTGAGACCCTTCCTATAGCCTGAGATGTGATATCTCAATGCCTCTGATACCAAACCTGAGATCCTTCCTCTAACATGAAATGTGATATCCAACTCCTTCCCTTTCCAAACCTGAGAGCCTATCTATAGCATGAGATGTGATATCCAAGTCCTTCCCATTCCAATCCTGAGACACTTCCGATAGCAGAGATGTGATATCTCAATGCTTATACCAAACCTGAGACCCTTCCTATAACATGAGATGTGATATCCAACTCCTTCCCGTTCCAAACCTGAGACCCTTCCTTTAGCATGAGATGTGATATCCAGCTCCTTCCCATTCCAATCCTGAGACCCTTCCTATAGCATGAGATGTGATATCTCAATGCTTATACCAAACCTGAGACCCTTCCTATAGCTTGAGATGTGATATCCAACTTCTTCCCATTCCAATCCTGAGACCCTTCCTATAGCATGAGATGTGATATCTCAAGGCCTCTAATACCAAACCTGAGATCCTTCCTCTAACATAAAATATGATATATCCAACTCCTTCCCCTTCCAAACCTGAGAGCCTTCCTATAGCATGAGATATGATATCCAAGTCCTTCCCATCCAATCCTGAGACCCTTCCTATAACATGAAATGTGATATCCAACTCCTTCCCATTCCAACCTGAGACCCTTCCTATAGCATGAGATGGGATATCCAACTCCTTCCAAATCCAAACTGATACCCTTCCGATAGCATGAGATGTGATATCCCAATGCTTCTACCAAACCTGAGACCCATACTATGGCATGAGATGTGATATCAAACTCCTTCCCATTCCAATCCTGAGACCCTACCTATAGCTTGAGATGTGATATCCAACTCCTTCCCATTCCAATTCTCAGACCCTTCCTATACCATGAGACTTGATATCTCAATGCTTCTAATACAAAACCTGCGACCCGTCCTATAACATGAGATGTGATATCCAAATCCTTCCCCTTCCAAACCTTAGACCCTTCCTTTATCATGAGATGTGATATCCAATTCTTTCCCATTCCAATCCTGAGACCCTTCCGATATCATGATATTTGTTATCTCAATGCTTCTAATATCAAACTTGAGACCCTCCCTATAGCATGAGATGTGACATCCAAGTCCTCCCCATTCCAATCCTGAGACTCTTCCTATAGCATGAGATGTGATATCTCAATGCTTCTAATACCAAACCTGAGACCCTTCCTATAACATGAGATGGGATATCCAACTCCTTCCCATTCCAATCCTGAGACCCTTCCGATAGCAGAGATGTGATATCTCAATGCTTATACCAAACCTGAGACCCTTCCTATGGCCTGATTTGTCATATACAACTCCTTCCCATTCCAATCCTGAGACCCTTCCTATAGCATGAGATGTGATATCTCAATGCTTATACCAAATCCGAGACCCTTCCTATAGCATGAGATGTGATATCCAACTCCTTCCCATTCCAATCCTGAGACCCTTCCTATAGCATGAGATGTGATGTCTCAATGCTTCTAATACCAAACCTGAGATCCTTCCTATAACATGAGATGTGATATCCAACCCCTTCCCATTCCAATCCTGAGACCCTTATGATAGCATGAGATGTGATATCTCAATGCCTCTAATACCAAACCTGAGATACTTCTGATAGCATGAGATGTGATATCTCAATGCTTCTAGTACCAAACCTGAGATCCTTCCTATAACATGAGATGTGATTTCCAAATCCTTCCACTTCCAAACCTGAGACCCTCCCTTTAGCATGAGATGTGATATCCAACTCCTTCCCATTCCAATCCTGAGACCCTTCTGATAGCATGAGATGTGATATTTCAATGCCTCTAATACCAAACCTGAGATCCTACCTCTAACATGAAATGTGATATCCATCTCCTTCCCTTTCCAAACCTGAGACCCTGCCTATAGCATGAGATGTGATATCAAAAGTCCTTCCCATTCCAATCCTGAGACCCTTCCTATAGCATGTGATGTGATATCTAAATGATTATACCAAACCTGAGACCCTTCCTATGGCATGAGATGTCATATACAACTCCTTCCCATTCCAATCCTGAGACCCTTCCTATAACATGAGATGTGATATCTCAATGCTTATACCAAACCTGAGACCCTTCCTATAGCATGAGATGTGATATCCAACTTCTTCCCATTCCAATCCTGAGACCCTTCCTATAACATGAGATGTGATGTCTCAATGCTTCTAATACCAAACCTGAGACCCTTCCTATAACATGAGATGGGATATCCAACTCCTTCCCATTCCAATCCTGAGACTCTTCCGATAGCAGAGATGTGATATCTCAATGCTTATACCAAACCTGAGACCCTTCCTATGGCCTGAGATGTCATATACAACTCTTTCCCATTCCAATCCTGAGACCGTTCCTATAGCATGAGATGTGATGTCTCAATGCTTCTAATACCAAACCTGAGATCCTTCCTATAACATGAGATGTGATATCCAACTCCTTCCCATTCCAATCCTGAGACCCTTATGATAGCATGAGATGTGATATCTCAATGCCTCTAATACCAAACCTGAGATACTTCCGATAGCATGAGATGTGATATCTCAAAGCTTCTAATACCAAACCTGAGATCCTTCCTATAATATGAGATGTGATTTCCAAATCCTTCCCCTTCCAAACCTGAGACCCTCCCTTTAGCATGAGATGTGATATCCAACTCCTTCCCATTCCAATCCTGAGACCCTTCCGATAGCAGAGATGTGATATCTCAATGCTTATACCAAACCTGAGACCCTTCCTATGGCATGAGATGTCATATACAACTCCTTCCCATTCCAATCCTGAGACCCTTCCTATAACATGAGATGTGATATCTCAATGCTTATACCAAACCTGAGACCCTTCCTATAGCATGAGATGTGATATCCAACTTCTTCCCATTCCAATCCTGAGACCCTTCCTATAACATGAGATGTGATGTCTCAATGCTTCTAATACCAAACCTGAGACCCTTCCTATAGCATGAGATGTGATATCCAACTCTTTCCCATTCCAATCCTGAGACCCTTCCGATATCATGATATTTGTTATCTCAATGCTTCTAATATCAAACTTGAGACCCTCCCTATAGCATGAGATGTGACATCCAAGTCCTCCCCATTCCAATCCTGAGACTCTTCCTATAGCATGAGATGTGATATCTCAATGCTTCTAATACCAAACCTGAGACCCTTCCTATAACATGAGATGGGATATCCAACTCCTTCCCATTCCAATCCTGAGACCCTTCCGATAGCAGAGATGTGATATCTCAATGCTTATACCAAACCTGAGACCCTTCCTATGGCCTGATTTGTCATATACAACTCCTTCCCATTCCAATCCTGAGACCCTTCCTATAGCATGAGATGTGATATCTCAATGCTTATACCAAATCCGAGACCCTTCCTATAGCATGAGATGTGATATCCAACTCCTTCCCATTCCAATCCTGAGACCCTTCCTATAGCATGAGATGTGATGTCTCAATGCTTCTAATACCAAACCTGAGATCCTTCCTATAACATGAGATGTGATATCCAACCCCTTCCCATTCCAATCCTGAGACCCTTATGATAGCATGAGATGTGATATCTCAATGCCTCTAATACCAAACCTGAGATACTTCTGATAGCATGAGATGTGATATCTCAATGCTTCTAGTACCAAACCTGAGATCCTTCCTATAACATGAGATGTGATTTCCAAATCCTTCCACTTCCAAACCTGAGACCCTCCCTTTAGCATGAGATGTGATATCCAACTCCTTCCCATTCCAATCCTGAGACCCTTGTGATAGCATGAGATGTGATATTTCAATGCCTCTAATACCAAACCTGAGATCCTACCTCTAACATGAAATGTGATATCCATCTCCTTCCCTTTCCAAACCTGAGACCCTGCCTATAGCATGAGATGTGATATCAAAAGTCCTTCCCATTCCAATCCTGAGACCCTTCCTATAGCATGTGATGTGATATCTAAATGCTTATACCAAACCTGAGACCCTTCCTATGGCATGAGATGTCATATACAACTCCTTCCCATTCCAATCCTGAGACCCTTCCTATAACATGAGATGTGATATCTCAATGCTTATACCAAACCTGAGACCCTTCCTATAGCATGAGATGTGATATCCAACTTCTTCCCATTCCAATCCTGAGACCCTTCCTATAACATGAGATGTGATGTCTCAATGCTTCTAATACCAAACCTGAGACCCTTCCTATAACATGAGATGGGATATCCAACTCCTTCCCATTCCAATCCTGAGACTCTTCCGATAGCAGAGATGTGATATCTCAATGCTTATACCAAACCTGAGACCCTTCCTATGGCCTGAGATGTCATATACAACTCCTTCCCATTCCAATCCTGAGACCGTTCCTATAGCATGAGATGTGATGTCTCAATGCTTCTAATACCAAACCTGAGATCCTTCCTATAACATGAGATGTGATATCCAACTCCTTCCCATTCCAATCCTGAGACCCTTATGATAGCATGAGATGTGATATCTCAATGCCTCTAATACCAAACCTGAGATACTTCCGATAGCATGAGATGTGATATCTCAAAGCTTCTAATACCAAACCTGAGATCCTTCCTATAACATGAGATGTGATTTCCAAATCCTTCCCCTTCCAAACCTGGGACCCTCCCTTTAGCATGAGATGTGATATCCAACTCCTTCCCATTCCAATCCTGAGACCCTTCCGATAGCAGAGATGTGATATCTCAATGCTTATACCAAACCTGAGACCCTTCCTATGGCATGAAATGTCATATACAACTCCTTCCCATTCCAATCCTGAGACCCTTCCTATAGCATGAGATGTGATATCTCAATGCTTATACCAAAGCTGAGACCCTTCCTATAGCATGAGATGTGATATCCAACTTTTTCCCATTCCAATCCTGAGACCCTTCCTATAACATGAGATGTGATATCTCAATGCTTCTAATACCAAACCTGAGATCTTTCCTATAACATGAGATGTGATATCCAACTCCTTCCCATTCCAATCCTGAGACCCTTCCTATAGCATGAGATGTGATATCACAATGCTTATACATAACCTGAGACCGTTCCTATAGCTTGAGATGTGATATCCAACTCCTTCCCATTCCAATCCTGAGACCCTTCCTATAGCATGAGATGTGATATCTCAAGACCTCTAATACCAAACCTGAGATCGTTCCTCTAACATGAAATGTGATATCCAACTCCTTCCCCTTCCAAACCTGAGAGCCTTCCTATAGCATGAGATATGATAGCCAAGTCCTTCCAATTCCAATCCTGAGACCCTTCCTATAACATGAAATGTGATATCCAACTCCTTCCCATTCCAACCTGAGACCCTTCCTATAGCATGAGATGGGATATCTCAATGCTTCTAATACCAAACCTGAGACTCTTCCTATAACATGAAATGTGATATCCATCTCCTTCCCTTTCCAAACCTGAGACCCTGTCTATAGCATGAGATGTCATATACAACTCCTTCCCATTCCAATCCTGAGACCCTTCCTATAGCACGAGATGTGATATCTCAATGCTTATACCAAACCTGAGACCCTTCCTATAGCATGAGATGTGATATCCAACTCCTTCCCATTCCAATCCTGAGACCCTTCCTATAGCCTGAGATGTGATATCTCAATGCCTCTGATACCAAACCTGAGATCCTTCCTCTAACATGAAATGTGATATCCAACTCCTTCCCTTTCCAAACCTGAGAGCCTATCTATAGCATGAGATGTGATATCCAAGTCCTTCCCATTCCAATCCTGAGACACTTCCGATAGCAGAGATGTGATATCTCAATGCTTATACCAAACCTGAGACACTTCCTATAACATGAGATGTGATATCCAACTCCTTCCCGTTCCAAACCTGAGACCCTTCCTTTAGCATGAGATGTGATATCCAGCTCCTTCCCATTCCAATCCTGAGACACTTCCGATAGCATGAGATGTGATATCTCAATGCTTCTAATATCAAAACTGAGACCCTCCCTATAGCATGATATGTGATATCTAAGTCCTTCCCATTCCAATCCTGAGACCCTTCCTATAGCATGAGATGTGATATCTCAATGCTTCTACCAAACCTGAGACCCTTCCTTTAGCATGAGATGTGATAACCAACTCCTTCCCATTCCAATCCTGAGACCCTTCCTATAGCATGAGATGTGATATCTCAATACTTCTAATACCAAACCTGAGATCCTTCCGATAACATGAGATGTGATATCCAAATCCTTCCCCTTCCAAACCTGAGACCCTCCCTTTAGCATGAGATGTGATATCCAACTCCTTCCCATTCCAATCCTGAGACCCTTCTGATAGCATGAGATGTGATATCTCAATGCTTCTATACCAAACCTGAGATCCTTCCGATAGCATGAGATGTGATATCTCAATGCTTCTAATACCAAACCTGAGATCCTTCCTATAACATGAGATGTGATATCCAAATCCTTCCCCTTCCAAACCTGAGACCCTCCCTTTAGCATGAGATGTGATATCCAACTCCTTCCCATTCCAATCCTGAGACTCTTCTGATAGCATGAGATGTGATATCTCAATGCCTCTAATACCAAACCTGAGATCCTACCTCTAACATGAAATGTGATATCCAACTCTTTCCCCTTCCAAACCTGAGAGCCTTCCTATAGCATGAGATGTGATATCCAAGTCCTTCCCATTCCAATCCTGAGACCCTTCCTATAACATGAGATGTGATATCCAACTCCTTCCCATTCCAACCTGAGACCCTTCCTATAGCATGAGATGGGATATCCAACTCCTTCCAAATCCAATCCTGATACCCTTCCGATAGCATGAGATGTGATATCCCAATGCTTCTACCAAACCTGAGACCCATACTATGGCATGAGATGTGATATCAAACTCCTTCCCCTTCCAAACCTTAGACCCTTCCTTTATCATGAGATGTGATATCCAACTCCTTCCCATTCCATCCCTGAGACCCTCCCGATATCATGAGATGTGATATCTCAATGCTTCTAATATCAAACTTGAGACCCTCCCTATAGCATGAGATGTGATATCCAAGTCCTTCCCATTCCAATCCTGAGACCCTTCCTATAGCATGAGATGTGATATCTCAATGCTTCTAATACCAAACCTGAGACCCTTCCTATAACATGAGATGGGAATATCCAACTCCTTCCCATTCCAATCCTGAGACCCTTCCGATAGCAGAGATGTGATATCTCAATGCTTATACCAAACGTGAGATCCTTCCTATAACATGAGATGTGATATCCAACTCCTTCCCATTCCAATCCTGAGACACTTCCTATAGCATGAGATGTGATATCTCACTGCTTATACCAAACCTGAGACCCTTCCTATAGCAAGAGATGTGATATCCAACTCCTTCCCATTCCAATCCTGAGACCCTTCCAATAGCATGAGATGTGATATCTCAATGCTTCTAATATCAAACTTGAGACCCTCCCTATAGCATGAGATGTGATATCCAAGTCCTTCCGATTCCAATCCTGAGACACTTCCTATAGCATGAGATGTGATATCTCAATGCTTCTAATACCAAACCTGAGACTCTTCCTATAACATGAGATGGGATATCCAACTCCTTCCCATTCCAATCCTGAGACCCTTCCGATAGCATGAGATGTGATGTCTCAATGCTTCTAATACCAAACCTGAGATCCTTCCTATAACATGAGATGTGATATCCAACTCCTTCCCATTCCAATCCTGAGACCCTTCCTATAGCATGAGATGTGATATCTCAATGCTTATACCAAACCTGAGACCCTTCCTATAGCATGAGATGTGATTTCCAACTCCTTCCCATTCCAATCCTGAGACCCTTCCTATAGCATGAGATGTGATATCTCAATGCCTCTAATACCAAACCTGAGATCCTTCCTCTAACATGAAATGTGATATCGAACTCCTTCCCTTTCCAAACCTGAGAGCCTACCTATAGCATGAGATGTGATATCCAAGTCCTTCCCATTCCAATCCTTAGACCCTTCCTACAGCATGCAATATGATATCTCAATGATTCTAATAACAAACCTGAGACCCGTCCTATAACATGAGATGGGATATCCAACACCTTCCCATTCCAATCCTGAGACACTTCCGATAGCAGAGATGTGATATCTCAATGCTTATACCAAACCTGAGACCCTTCCTATAACATGAGATGTGATATCCAACTCCTTCCCGTTTCAAACCTGAGACCCTTCCTATAGCATATGTGATATCCAACTCCTTCCCATTCCAAACAAGAGACCCTTCCTATAGCAAGAATGTAATATCCAACTCCTTCCCATTCCAATCCTGAGACCATTCCTATAGCATGAGATGTGATATCTCAATGCTTCTAATACCAAACCAGAGATCCTTCCTATGACATGAGATGTGATATCCAATTCCTCCCCATTCCAAACCTGAGAACCTTCCTACAGCATGCGATGTGATATCTCAATGCTTCTAATACCAAACCTGAGACCAGTCCTATAACATGAGATTGGATATCCAACTCCTTCCCCTTCCAAACCTGAGACCCTTCCTATAGCATGAGATGTGATATCCAACTCCTTCCCATTCCAATCCTGAGACCCTTCCTATAGCCTGAGATGTGATATCTCAATGCCTCTAATACCAAACCTGAGATCCTTCCTCTAACATGAAATGTGATATCCAACTCCTTCCCTTTCCAAACCTGAGAGCCTATCTATAGCATGAGATGTGATATCCAAGTCCTTCCCATTCCAATCCTGAGACACTTCCGATAGCAGAGATGTGATATCTCAATGCTTATACCAAACCTGAGACCCTTCCTATAACATGAGATGTGATATCCAACTCCTTCCCGTTCCAAACCTGAGACCCTTCCTTTAGCATGAGATGTGATATCCAGCTCCTTCCCATTCCAATCCTGAGACACTTCCGATAGCATGAGATGTGATATCTCAATGCTTCTAATATCAAAACTGAGACCCTCCCTATAGCATGATATGTGATATCTAAGTCCTTCCCATTCCAATCCTGAGACCCTTCCTATAGCATGAGATGTGATATCTCAATGCTTCTACCAAACCTGAGACCCTTCCTTTAGCATGAGATGTGATAACCAACTCCTTCCCATTCCAATCCTGAGACCCTTCCTATAGCATGAGATGTGATATCTCAATACTTCTAATACCAAACCTGAGATCCTTCCGATAACATGAGATGTGATATCCAAATCCTTCCCCTTCCAAACCTGAGACCCTCCCTTTAGCATGAGATGTGATATCCAACTCCTTCCCATTCCAATCCTGAGACCCTTCTGATAGCATGAGATGTGATATCTCAATGCTTCTATACCAAACCTGAGATCCTTCCGATAGCATGAGATGTGATATCTCAATGCTTCTAATACCAAACCTGAGATCCTTCCTATAACATGAGATGTGATATCCAAATCCTTCCCCTTCCAAACCTGAGACCCTCCCTTTAGCATGAGATGTGATATCCAACTCCTTCCCATTCCAATCCTGAGACTCTTCTGATAGCATGAGATGTGATATCTCAATGCCTCTAATACCAAACCTGAGATCCTACCTCTAACATGAAATGTGATATCCAACTCTTTCCCCTTCCAAACCTGAGAGCCTTCCTATAGCATGAGATGTGATATCCAAGTCCTTCCCATTCCAATCCTGAGACCCTTCCTATAACATGAGATGTGATATCCAACTCCTTCCCATTCCAACCTGAGACCCTTCCTATAGCATGAGATGGGATATCCAACTCCTTCCAAATCCAATCCTGATACCCTTCCGATAGCATGAGATGTGATATCCCAATGCTTCTACCAAACCTGAGACCCATACTATGGCATGAGATGTGATATCAAACTCCTTCCCCTTCCAAACCTTAGACCCTTCCTTTATCATGAGATGTGATATCCAACTCCTTCCCATTCCATCCCTGAGACCCTCCCGATATCATGAGATGTGATATCTCAATGCTTCTAATATCAAACTTGAGACCCTCCCTATAGCATGAGATGTGATATCCAAGTCCTTCCCATTCTAATCCTGAGACCCTTCCTATAGCATGAGATGTGATATCTCAATGCTTCTAATACCAAACCTGAGACCCTTCCTATAACATGAGATGGGAATATCCAACTCCTTCCCATTCCAATCCTGAGACCCTTCCGATAGCAGAGATGTGATATCTCAATGCTTATACCAAACGTGAGATCCTTCCTATAACATGAGATGTGATATCTCACTGCTTATACCAAACCTGAGACCCTTCCTATAGCAAGAGATGTGATATCCAACTCCTTCCCATTCCAATCCTGAGACCCTTCCTATAGCATGAGATGTGATATCTCAATGCTTCTAATATCAAACTTGAGACCCTCCCTATAGCATGAGATGTGATATCCAAGTCCTTCCGATTCCAATCCTGAGACACTTCCTATAGCATGAGATGTGATATCTCAATGCTTCTAATACCAAACCTGAGACTCTTCCTATAACATGAGATGGGATATCCAACTCCTTCCCATTCCAATCCTGAGACCCTTCCGATAGCATGAGATGTGATGTCTCAATGCTTCTAATACCAAACCTGAGATCCTTCCTATAACATGAGATGTGATATCCAACTCCTTCCCATTCCAATCCTGAGACCCTTCCTATAGCATGAGATGTGATATCTCAATGCTTATACCAAACCTGAGACCCTTCCTATAGCATGAGATGTGATATCCAACTCCTTCCCATTCCAATCCTGAGACCCTTCCTATAGCATGAGATGTGATATCTCAATGCCTCTAATACCAAACCTGAGATCCTTCCTCTAACATGAAATGTGATATCGAACTCCTTCCCTTTCCAAACCTGAGAGCCTACCTATAGCATGAGATGTGATATCCAAGTCCTTCCCATTCCAATCTTTAGACCCTTCCTACAGCATGCAATATGATATCTCAATGATTCTAATAACAAACCTGAGACCCGTCCTATAACATGAGATGGGATATCCAACACCTTCCCATTCCAATCCTGAGACACTTCCGATAGCAGAGATGTGATATCTCAATGCTTATACCAAACCTGAGACCCTTCCTATAACATGAGATGTGATATCCAACTCCTTCCCGTTTCAAACCTGAGACCCTTCCTATAGCATATGTGATATCCAACTCCTTCCCATTCCAAACAAGAGACCCTTCCTATAGCAAGAATGTAATATCCAACTCCTTCCCATTCCAATCCTGAGACCATTCCTATAGCATGAGATGTGATATCTCAATGCTTCTAATACCAAACCTGAGATCCTTCCTATGACATGAGATGTGATATCCAATTCCTCCCCATTACAAACCTGAGAACCTTCCTACAGCATGCGATGTGATATCTCAATGCTTCTAATACCAAACCTGAGACCAGTCCTATAACATGAGATTGGATATCCAACTCCTTCCCCTTCCAAACCTGAGACCCTTCCTATAGCATGAGATGTGATATCCAACTTCTTCCCATTCCAATCCTGAAACCCTTCCTATAACATGAGATGTGATGTCTCAATGCTTCTAATACCAAACCTGAGATCTTTCCTATAACATGAGATGTGATATCCAACTGCTTCCCATTCCAATCCTGAGACCCTTCCTATAGCATGAGATGTGCTATCTCAATGCTTATACCAAACCTGAGACCCTTCCTAAAGCTTGAGATGTGATATCCAACTCCTTCCCATTCCAATCCTGAGACCCTTCCTATAACATGAAATGTGATATCCAACTCCTTCCCATTCCAACCTGAGACCCTTCCTATAGCATGAGATGGGATATCCAACTCCTTCCAAATCCAATACTGATACCCTTCCAATAGCATGAGATGTGATATCCCAATGCTTCTACCAAATCTGAGAACCATACTATGGCATGAGATGTGATATCAAACTCCTTCCCATTCCAATCCTGAGACTCTTCCTATAGCTTGAGATGTGATATCCAAATCCTTCCCATTCCAATTCTGAGACCCTTCCTATACCATGAGACTTGATATCTCAATGCTTCTAATACCAAACCTGAGACCCGTCCTATAACATGAGATGTGATATCCAAATCTTTCCCCTTCCAAACCTTAGACCCTTCCTTTATCATGAGATGTGATATCCAACCCCTTCCCATTCCAATCCTGAGACCCTTCCGATATCATGAGATTTGTTATCTCAATGCTTCTAATATCAAAATTGAGACCCGTCCTATAACATGAGATGTGATATCCAAATCTTTCCCCTTCCAAACCTTAGACCCTTCCTTTATCATGAGATGGGATATCCAACTCCTTCCCATTCCAATCCTGAGACCCTTCCGATAGCAGAGATGTGATATCTCAATGCTTATACCAATCCTGAGACCCTTCCTATGGCCTGAGATGTCATATACAACTCCTTCCCAATCCAATCCTGAGACCCTTCCTATATCATGAAATGTGATATCTCAATGCTTATACCAAACCCGAGACCCTTCCTATAGCATGAGATGTGATATCCAACTTCTTCCCATTCCAATCCTGAGACCCTTCCTATAACATGAGATGTGATGTCTCAATGCTTCTAATACCAAACCTGAGACCCTTCCTATAACATGAGATGGGATATCCAACTCCTTCCCATTCCAATCCTGAGACTCTTCCGATAGCAGAGATGTGATATCTCAATGCTTATACCAAACCTGAGACCCTTCCTATGGCCTGAGATGTCATATACAACTCCTTCCCATTCCAATCCTGAGACCGTTCCTATAGCATGAGATGTGATGTCTCAATGCTTCTAATACCAAACCTGAGATCCTTCCTATAACATGAGATGTGATATCCAACTCCTTCCCATTCCAATCCTGAGACCCTTATGATAGCATGAGATGTGATATCTCAATGCCTCTAATACCAAACCTGAGATACTTCCGATAGCATGAGATGTGATATCTCAAAGCTTCTAATACCAAACCTGAGATCCTTCCTATAACATGAGATGTGATTTCCAAATCCTTCCCCTTCCAAACCTGAGACCCTCCCTTTAGCATGAGATGTGATATCCAACTCCTTCCCATTCCAATCCTGAGACCCTTCCGATAGCAGAGATGTGATATCTCAATGCTTATACCAAACCTGAGACCCTTCCTATGGCATGAAATGTCATATACAACTCCTTCCCATTCCAATCCTGAGACCCTTCCTATAGCATGAGATGTGATATCTCAATGCTTATACCAAAGCTGAGACCCTTCCTATAGCATGAGATGTGATATCCAACTTTTTCCCATTCCAATCCTGAGACCCTTCCTATAACATGAGATGTGATATCTCAATGCTTCTAATACCAAACCTGAGATCTTTCCTATAACATGAGATGTGATATCCAACTCCTTCCCATTCCAATCCTGAGACCCTTCCTATAGCATGAGATGTGATATCACAATGCTTATACATAACCTGAGACCGTTCCTATAGCTTGAGATGTGATATCCAACTCCTTCCCATTCCAATCCTGAGACCCTTCCTATAGCATGAGATGTGATATCTCAAGACCTCTAATACCAAACCTGAGATCGTTCCTCTAACATGAAATGTGATATCCAACTCCTTCCCCTTCCAAACCTGAGAGCCTTCCTATAGCATGAGATATGATAGCCAAGTCCTTCCAATTCCAATCCTGAGACCCTTCCTATAACATGAAATGTGATATCCAACTCCTTCCCATTCCAACCTGAGACCCTTCCTATAGCATGAGATGGGATATCTCAATGCTTCTAATACCAAACCTGAGACTCTTCCTATAACATGAAATGTGATATCCATCTCCTTCCCTTTCCAAACCTGAGACCCTGTCTATAGCATGAGATGTCATATACAACTCCTTCCCATTCCAATCCTGAGACCCTTCCTATAGCACGAGATGTGATATCTCAATGCTTATACCAAACCTGAGACCCTTCCTATAGCATGAGATGTGATATCCAACTCCTTCCCATTCCAATCCTGAGACCCTTCCTATAGCCTGAGATGTGATATCTCAATGCCTCTGATACCAAACCTGAGATCCTTCCTCTAACATGAAATGTGATATCCAACTCCTTCCCTTTCCAAACCTGAGAGCCTATCTATAGCATGAGATGTGATATCCAAGTCCTTCCCATTCCAATCCTGAGACACTTCCGATAGCAGAGATGTGATATCTCAATGCTTATACCAAACCTGAGACCCTTCCTATAACATGAGATGTGATATCCAACTCCTTCCCGTTCCAAACCTGAGACCCTTCCTTTAGCATGAGATGTTATTCCAGCTCCTTCCCATTCCAATCCTGAGACACTTCCGATAGCATGAGATGTGATATCTCAATGCTTCTAATATCAAAACTGAGACCCTCCCTATAGCATGATATGTGATATCTAAGTCCTTCCCATTCCAATCCTGAGACCCTTCCTATAGCATGAGATGTGATATCTCAATGCTTCTACCAAACCTGAGACCCTTCCTTTAGCATGAGATGTGATAACCAACTCCTTCCCATTCCAATCCTGAGACCCTTCCTATAGCATGAGATGTGATATCTCAATACTTCTAATACCAAACCTGAGATCCTTCCGATAACATGAGATGTGATATCCAAATCCTTCCCCTTCCAAACCGGAGACCCTCCCTTTAGCATGAGATGTGATATCCAACTCCTTCCCATTCCAATCCTGAGACCCTTCTGATAGCATGAGATGTGATATCTCAATGCTTCTATACCAAACCTGAGATCCTTCCGATAGCATGAGATGTGATATCTCAATGCTTCTAATACCAAACCTGAGATCCTTCCTATAACATGAGATGTGATATCCAAATCCTTCCCCTTCCAAACCTGAGACCCTCCCTTTAGCATGAGATGTGATATCCAACTCCTTCCCATTCCAATCCTGAGACTCTTCTGATAGCATGAGATGTGATATCTCAATGCCTCTAATACCAAACCTGAGATCCTACCTCTAACATGAAATGTGATATCCAACTCTTTCCCCTTCCAAACCTGAGAGCCTTCCTATAGCATGAGATGTGATATCCAAGTCCTTCCCATTCCAATCCTGAGACCCTTCCTATAACATGAGATGTGATATCCAACTCCTTCCCATTCCAACCTGAGACCCTTCCTATAGCATGAGATGGGATATCCAACTCCTTCCAAATCCAATCCTGATACCCTTCCGATAGCATGAGATGTGATATCCCAATGCTTCTACCAAACCTGAGACCCATACTATGGCATGAGATGTGATATCAAACTCCTTCCCCTTCCAAACCTTAGACCCTTCCTTTATCATGAGATGTGATATCCAACTCCTTCCCATTCCATCCCTGAGACCCTCCCGATATCATGAGATGTGATATCTCAATGCTTCTAATATCAAACTTGAGACCCTCCCTATAGCATGAGATGTGATATCCAAGTCCTTCCCATTCCAATCCTGAGACCCTTCCTATAGCATGAGATGTGATATCTCAATGCTTCTAATACCAAACCTGAGACCCTTCCTATAACATGAGATGGGAATATCCAACTCCTTCCCATTCCAATCCTGAGACCCTTCCGATAGCAGAGATGTGATATCTCAATGCTTATACCAATCCTGAGACCCTTCCTATGGCCTGAGATGTCATATACAACTCCTTCCCAATCCAATCCTGAGACCCTTCCTATATCATGAAATGTGATATCTCAATGCTTATACCAAACCCGAGACCCTTCCTATAGCATGAGATGTGATATCCAACTTCTTCCCATTCCAATCCTGAGACCCTTCCTATAACATGAGATGTGATGTCTCAATGCTTCTAATACCAAACCTGAGACCCTTCCTATAACATGAGATGGGATATCCAACTCCTTCCCATTCCAATCCTGAGACTCTTCCGATAGCAGAGATGTGATATCTCAATGCTTATACCAAACCTGAGACCCTTCCTATGGCCTGAGATGTCATATACAACTCCTTCCCATTCCAATCCTGAGACCGTTCCTATAGCATGAGATGTGATGTCTCAATGCTTCTAATACCAAACCTGAGATCCTTCCTATAACATGAGATGTGATATCCAACTCCTTCCCATTCCAATCCTGAGACCCTTATGATAGCATGAGATGTGATATCTCAATGCCTCTAATACCAAACCTGAGATACTTCCGATAGCATGAGATGTGATATCTCAAAGCTTCTAATACCAAACCTGAGATCCTTCCTATAACATGAGATGTGATTTCCAAATCCTTCCCCTTCCAAACCTGAGACCCTCCCTTTAGCATGAGATGTGATATCCAACTCCTTCCCATTCCAATCCTGAGACCCTTCCGATAGCAGAGATGTGATATCTCAATGCTTATACCAAACCTGAGACCCTTCCTATGGCATGAAATGTCATATACAACTCCTTCCCATTCCAATCCTGAGACCCTTCCTATAGCATGAGATGTGATATCTCAATGCTTATACCAAAGCTGAGACCCTTCCTATAGCATGAGATGTGATATCCAACTTTTTCCCATTCCAATCCTGAGACCCTTCCTATAACATGAGATGTGATATCTCAATGCTTCTAATACCAAACCTGAGATCTTTCCTATAACATGAGATGTGATATCCAACTCCTTCCCATTCCAATCCTGAGACCCTTCCTATAGCATGAGATGTGATATCACAATGCTTATACATAACCTGAGACCGTTCCTATAGCTTGAGATGTGATATCCAACTCCTTCCCATTCCAATCCTGAGACCCTTCCTATAGCATGAGATGTGATATCTCAAGACCTCTAATACCAAACCTGAGATCGTTCCTCTAACATGAAATGTGATATCCAACTCCTTCCCCTTCCAAACCTGAGAGCCTTCCTATAGCATGAGATATGATAGCCAAGTCCTTCCAATTCCAATCCTGAGACCCTTCCTATAACATGAAATGTGATATCCAACTCCTTCCCATTCCAACCTGAGACCCTTCCTATAGCATGAGATGGGATATCTCAATGCTTCTAATACCAAACCTGAGACTCTTCCTATAACATGAAATGTGATATCCATCTCCTTCCCTTTCCAAACCTGAGACCCTGTCTATAGCATGAGATGTCATATACAACTCCTTCCCATTCCAATCCTGAGACCCTTCCTATAGCACGAGATGTGATATCTCAATGCTTATACCAAACCTGAGACCCTTCCTATAGCATGAGATGTGATATCCAACTCCTTCCCATTCCAATCCTGAGACCCTTCCTATAGCCTGAGATGTGATATCTCAATGCCTCTGATACCAAACCTGAGATCCTTCCTCTAACATGAAATGTGATATCCAACTCCTTCCCTTTCCAAACCTGAGAGCCTATCTATAGCATGAGATGTGATATCCAAGTCCTTCCCATTCCAATCCTGAGACACTTCCGATAGCAGAGATGTGATATCTCAATGCTTATACCAAACCTGAGACCCTTCCTATAACATGAGATGTGATATCCAACTCCTTCCCGTTCCAAACCTGAGACCCTTCCTTTAGCATGAGATGTTATTCCAGCTCCTTCCCATTCCAATCCTGAGACACTTCCGATAGCATGAGATGTGATATCTCAATGCTTCTAATATCAAAACTGAGACCCTCCCTATAGCATGATATGTGATATCTAAGTCCTTCCCATTCCAATCCTGAGACCCTTCCTATAGCATGAGATGTGATATCTCAATGCTTCTACCAAACCTGAGACCCTTCCTTTAGCATGAGATGTGATAACCAACTCCTTCCCATTCCA
This sequence comes from Ambystoma mexicanum, assembly GCF_040938575.1. Taxonomy (NCBI): domain Eukaryota; kingdom Metazoa; phylum Chordata; class Amphibia; order Caudata; family Ambystomatidae; genus Ambystoma; species Ambystoma mexicanum. Next base: position 1,504,361,222 of record NC_090923.1, on the reverse strand, counting down.
ATCCTGAGACCCTTCCTATAGCATGAGATGTGATATCTCAATACTTCTAATACCAAACCTGAGATCCTTCCGATAACATGAGATGTGATATCCAAATCCTTCCCCTTCCAAACCGGAGACCCTCCCTTTAGCATGAGATGTGATATCCAACTCCTTCCCATTCCAATCCTGAGACCCTTCTGATAGCATGAGATGTGATATCTCAATGCTTCTATACCAAACCTGAGATCCTTCCGATAGCATGAGATGTGATATCTCAATGCTTCTAATACCAAACCTGAGATCCTTCCTATAACATGAGATGTGATATCCAAATCCTTCCCCTTCCAAACCTGAGACCCTCCCTTTAGCATGAGATGTGATATCCAACTCCTTCCCATTCCAATCCTGAGACTCTTCTGATAGCATGAGATGTGATATCTCAATGCCTCTAATACCAAACCTGAGATCCTACCTCTAACATGAAATGTGATATCCAACTCTTTCCCCTTCCAAACCTGAGAGCCTTCCTATAGCATGAGATGTGATATCCAAGTCCTTCCCATTCCAATCCTGAGACCCTTCCTATAACATGAGATGTGATATCCAACTCCTTCCCATTCCAACCTGAGACCCTTCCTATAGCATGAGATGGGATATCCAACTCCTTCCAAATCCAATCCTGATACCCTTCCGATAGCATGAGATGTGATATCCCAATGCTTCTACCAAACCTGAGACCCATACTATGGCATGAGATGTGATATCAAACTCCTTCCCCTTCCAAACCTTAGACCCTTCCTTTATCATGAGATGTGATATCCAACTCCTTCCCATTCCATCCCTGAGACCCTCCCGATATCATGAGATGTGATATCTCAATGCTTCTAATATCAAACTTGAGACCCTCCCTATAGCATGAGATGTGATATCCAAGTCCTTCCCATTCCAATCCTGAGACCCTTCCTATAGCATGAGATGTGATATCTCAATGCTTCTAATACCAAACCTGAGACCCTTCCTATAACATGAGATGGGAATATCCAACTCCTTCCCATTCCAATCCTGAGACCCTTCCGATAGCAGAGATGTGATATCTCAATGCTTATACCAAACGTGAGATCCTTCCTATAACATGAGATGTGATATCCAACTCCTTCCCATTCCAATCCTGAGACACTTCCTATAGCATGAGATGTGATATCTCACTGCTTATACCAAACCTGAGACCCTTCCTATAGCAAGAGATGTGATATCCAACTCCTTCCCATTCCAATCCTGAGACCCTTCCTATAGCATGAGATGTGATATCTCAATGCTTCTAATATCAAACTTGAGACCCTCCCTATAGCATGAGATGTGATATCCAAGTCCTTCCGATTCCAATCCTGAGACACTTCCTATAGCATGAGATGTGATATCTCAATGCTTCTAATACCAAACCTGAGACTATTCCTATAACATGAGATGGGATATCCAACTCCTTCCCATTCCAATCCTGAGACCCTTCCGATAGCATGAGATGTGATGTCTCAATGCTTCTAATACCAAACCTGAGATCCTTCCTATAACATGAGATGTGATATCCAACTCCTTCCCATTCCAATCCTGAGACCCTTCCTATAGCATGAGATGTGATATCTCAATGCTTATACCAAACCTGAGACCCTTCCTATAGCATGAGATGTGATATCCAACTCCTTCCCATTCCAATCCTGAGACCCTTCCTATAGCATGAGATGTGATATCTCAATGCCTCTAATACCAAACCTGAGATCCTTCCTCTAACATGAAATGTGATATCGAACTCCTTCCCTTTCCAAACCTGAGAGCCTACCTATAGCATGAGATGTGATATCCAAGTCCTTCCCATTCCAATCTTTAGACCCTTCCTACAGCATGCAATATGATATCTCAATGATTCTAATAACAAACCTGAGACCCGTCCTATAACATGAGATGGGATATCCAACACCTTCCCATTCCAATCCTGAGACACTTCCGATAGCAGAGATGTGATATCTCAATGCTTATACCAAACCTGAGACCCTTCCTATAACATGAGATGTGATATCCAACTCCTTCCCGTTTCAAACCTGAGACCCTTCCTATAGCATATGTGATATCCAACTCCTTCCCATTCCAAACAAGAGACCCTTCCTATAGCAAGAATGTAATATCCAACTCCTTCCCATTCCAATCCTGAGACCATTCCTATAGCATGAGATGTGATATCTCAATGCTTCTAATACCAAACCTGAGATCCTTCCTATGACATGAGATGTGATATCCAATTCCTCCCCATTCCAAACCTGAGAACCTTCCTACAGCATGCGATGTGATATCTCAATGCTTCTAATACCAAACCTGAGACCAGTCCTATAACATGAGATTGGATATCCAACTCCTTCCCCTTCCAAACCTGAGACCCTTCCTATAGCATGAGATGTGATATCCAACTTCTTCCCATTCCAATCTTGAAACCCTTCCTATAACATGAGATGTGATGTCTCAATGCTTCTAATACCAAACCTGAGATCTTTCCTATAACATGAGATGTGATATCCAACTGCTTCCCATTCCAATCCTGAGACCCTTCCTATAGCATGAGATGTGCTATCTCAATGCTTATACCAAACCTGAGACCCTTCCTAAAGCTTGAGATGTGATATCCAACTCCTTCCCATTCCAATCCTGAGACCCTTCCTATAACATGAAATGTGATATCCAACTCCTTCCCATTCCAACCTGAGACCCTTCCTATAGCATGAGATGGGATATCCAACTCCTTCCAAATCCAATACTGATACCCTTCCAATAGCATGAGATGTGATATCCCAATGCTTCTACCAAATCTGAGAACCATACTATGGCATGAGATGTGATATCAAACTCCTTCCCATTCCAATCCTGAGACTCTTCCTATAGCTTGAGATGTGATATCCAAATCCTTCCCATTCCAATTCTGAGACCCTTCCTATACCATGAGACTTGATATCTCAATGCTTCTAATACCAAACCTGAGACCCGTCCTATAACATGAGATGTGATATCCAAATCTTTCCCCTTCCAAACCTTAGACCCTTCCTTTATCATGAGATGTGATATCCAACTCCTTCCCATTCCAATCCTGAGACCCTTCCGATATCATGAGATTTGTTATCTCAATGCTTCTAATATCAAAATTGAGACCCGTCCTATAACATGAGATGTGATATCCAAATCTTTCCCCTTCCAAACCTTAGACCCTTCCTTTATCATGAGATGGGATATCCAACTCCTTCCCATTCCAATCCTGAGACCCTTCCGATAGCAGAGATGTGATATCTCAATGCTTATACCAATCCTGAGACCCTTCCTATGGCCTGAGATGTCATATACAACTCCTTCCCAATCCAATCCTGAGACCCTTCCTATATCATGAAATGTGATATCTCAATGCTTATACCAAATCTGAGACCCTTCCTATAGCATGAGATGTGATATCCAACTCCTTCCCATTCCAATCCTGAGACCCTTCCTATAGCATGAGATGTGATGTCTCAATGCTTCTAATACCAAACCTGAGATCCTTCCTATAACATGAGATGTGATATCCAACTCCTTCCCATTCCAATCCTGAGACCCTTCCTATAGCATGAGATGTGATGTCTCAATGCTTCTAATACCAAACCTGAGAACCTTCCTACAGCATGCGATGTGATATCTCAATGCTTCTAATACCAAACCTGAGACCAGTCCTATAACATGAGATTGGATATCCAACTCCTTCCCCTTCCAAACCTGAGACCCTTCCTATAGCATGAGATGTGATATCCAACTTCTTCCCATTCCAATCCTGAGACCCTTCCTATAACATGAGATGTGATGTCTCAATGCTTCTAATACCAAACCTGAGATCTTTCCTATAACATGAGATGTAATATCCAACTCCTTCCCATTCCAATCCTGAGACCCTTCCTATAGCATGAGATGTGCTATCGCAATGCTTTTACCAAACCTGAGACCCTTCCTAAAGCTTGAGATGTGATATCCAACTCCTTCCCATTCCAATCCTGAGACCCTTCCTATAGCATGATATGTGATATCTCAATGCCTCTAATACCAAACCTGAGATCCTTCCTCTAACATGAGATGTGATATCCAAGTCCTTCCCATTCCAATCCTTAGACCCTTCCTACAGCATGCAATATGATATCTCAATGATTCTAATAACAAACCTGAGACCCGTCCTATAACATGAGATGGGATATCCAACACCTTCCCATTCCAATCCTGAGACACTTCCGATAGCAGAGATGTGATATCTCAATGCTTATAACAAACCTGAGACCCTTCCTATAACATGAGATGTGATATCTCAATGCTTATACCAAACCTGAGACCCTTCCTATAACATGAGATGTGATATCCAACTCCTTCCCATTCCAATCCCGAGACCCTTCCTATAGCATGAGATGTGATATCTCAATGCTTATACCAAACCTGAGACCCTTCCTATAGCATGAGATGTGATATCCAACTCCTTCCCATTCCAATCCTGAGACCCTTCCTATAGCATGAGATGTGATATCTCAATGCCTCTAATACCAAACCTGAGATCCTTCCTCTAACATGAAATGTGATATCGAACTCCTTCCCTTTCCAAACCTGAGAGCCTACCTATAGCATGAGATGTGATATCCAAGTCCTTCCCATTCCAATCTTTAGACCCTTCCTACAGCATGCAATATGATATCTCAATGATTCTAATAACAAACCTGAGACCCGTCCTATAACATGAGATGGGATATCCAACACCTTCCCATTCCAATCCTGAGACACTTCCGATAGCAGAGATGTGATATCTCAATGCTTATACCAAACCTGAGACCCTTCCTATAACATAAGATGTGATATCCAACTCCTTCCCGTTTCAAACCTGAGACCCTTCCTATAGCATATGTGATATCCAACTCCTTCCCATTCCAAACAAGAGACCCTTCCTATAGCAAGAATGTAATATCCAACTCCTTCCCATTCCAATCCTGAGACCATTCCTATAGCATGAGATGTGATATCTCAATGCTTCTAATACCAAACCTGAGATCCTTCCTATGACATGAGATGTGATATCCAATTCCTCCCCATTCCAAACCTGAGAACCTTCCTACAGCATGCGATGTGATATCTCAATGCTTCTAATACCAAACCTGAGACCAGTCCTATAACATGAGATTGGATATCCAACTCCTTCCCCTTCCAAACCTGAGACCCTTCCTATAGCATGAGATGTGATATCCAACTTCTTCCCATTCCAATCCTGAAACCCTTCCTATAACATGAGATGTGATGTCTCAATGCTTCTAATACCAAACCTGAGATCTTTCCTATAACATGAGATGTGATATCCAACTGCTTCCCATTCCAATCCTGAGACCCTTCCTATAGCATGAGATGTGCTATCTCAATGCTTATACCAAACCTGAGACCCTTCCTAAAGCTTGAGATGTGATATCCAACTCCTTCCCATTCCAATCCTGAGACCCTTCCTATAACATGAAATGTGATATCCAACTCCTTCCCATTCCAACCTGAGACCCTTCCTATAGCATGAGATAGGATATCCAACTCCTTCCAAATCCAATACTGATACCCTTCCAATAGCATGAGATGTGATATCCCAATGCTTCTACCAAATCTGAGAACCATACTATGGCATGAGATGTGATATCAAACTCCTTCCCATTCCAATCCTGAGACTCTTCCTATAGCTTGAGCTGTGATATCCAAATCCTTCCCATTCCAATTCTGAGACCCTTCCTATACCATGAGACTTGATATCTCAATGCTTCTAATACCAAACCTGAGACCCGTCCTATAACATGAGATGTGATATCCAAATCTTTCCCCTTCCAAACCTTAGACCCTTCCTTTATCATGAGATGGGATATCCAACTCCTTCCCATTCCAATCCTGAGACCCTTCCGATAGCAGAGATGTGATATCTCAATGCTTATACCAATCCTGAGACCCTTCCTATGGCCTGAGATGTCATATACAACTCCTTCCCAATCCAATTCTGAGACCCTTCCTATATCATGAAATGTGATATCTCAATGCTTATACCAAATCTGAGACCCTTCCTATAGCATGAGATGTGATATCCAACTCCTTCCCATTCCAATCCTGAGACCCTTCCTATAGCATGAGATGTGATGTCTCAATGCTTCTAATACCAAACCTGAGATCCTTCCTATAACATGAGATGTGATATCCAACTCCTTCCCATTCCAATCCTGAGACCCTTCCTATAGCATGAGATGTGATGTCTCAATGCTTCTAATACCAAACCTGAGAACCTTCCTACAGCATGCGATGTGATATCTCAATGCTTCTAATACCAAACCTGAGACCAGTCCTATAACATGAGATTGGATATCCAACTCCTTCCCCTTCCAAACCTGAGACCCTTCCTATAGCATGAGATGTGATATCCAACTTCTTCCCATTCCAATCCTGAGACCCTTCCTATAACATGAGATGTGATGTCTCAATGCTTCTAATACCAAACCTGAGATCTTTCCTATAACATGAGATGTAATATCCAACTCCTTCCCATTCCAATCCTGAGACCCTTCCTATAGCATGAGATGTGCTATTGCAATGCTTATACCAAACCTGAGACCCTTCCTAACGCATGAGATGTGATATCCAACTCCTTCCCATTCCAATCCTGAGACCCTTCCTATAGCATGATATGTGATATCTCAATGCCTCTAACACCAAACCTGAGATCCTTCCTCTAACATGAGATGTGATATCCAAGTCCTTCCCATTCCAATCCTTAGACCCTTCCTACAGCATGCAATATGATATCTCAATGATTCTAATAACAAACCTGAGACCCGTCCTATAACATGAGATGGGATATCCAACACCTTCCCATTCCAATCCTGAGACACTTCCGATAGCAGAGATGTGATATCTCAATGCTTATAACAAACCTGAGACCCTTCCTATAACATGAGATGTGATATCCAACTCCTTCCCGTTTCAAACCTGAGACCCTTCCTATAGCATATGTGATATCCAACTCCTTCCCATTCCAAACCTGAGAACCTTCCTACAGCATGCGATGTGATATCTCAATGCTTCTAATACCAAACCTGAGACCAGTCCTATAACATGAGATTGGATATCCAACTCCTTCCCCTTCCAAACCTGAGAAACCTTCCTATAGCATGAGATGTGATATCCAACTTCTTCCCATTCCAATCCTGAGACCCTTCCTATAACATGAGATGTGATGTCTCAATGCTTCTAATACCAAACCTGAGATCTTTCCTATAACATGAGATGTGATATCCAACTCCTTCCCATTCCAATCCTGAGACCCTTCTGATAGCATGAGATGTGATATTTCAATGCCTCTAATACCAAACCTGAGATCCTACCTCTAACATGAAATGTGATATCCATCTCCTTCCCTTTCCAAACCTGAGACCCTGCCTATAGCATGAGATGTGATATCCAAGTCCTTTCCATTCCAATCCTGAGACCCTTCCGATAGCAGAGATGTGATATCTCAATGCTTATACCAATCCTGAGACCCTTCCTATGGCCTGAGATGTCATATACAACTCCTTCCCAATCCAATCCTGAGACCCTTCCTATATCATGAAATGTGATATCTCAATGCTTATACCAAATCTGAGACCCTTCCTATAGCATGAGATGTGATATCCAACTCCTTCCCATTCCAATCCTGAGACCCTTCCTATAGCATGAGATGTGATGTCTCAATGCTTCTAATACCAAACCTGAGATCCTTCCTATAACATGAGATGTGATATCCAACTCCTTCCCATTCCAATCCTGAGACCCTTCCTATAGCATGAGATGTGATGTCTCAATGCTTCTAATACCAAACCTGAGAACCTTCCTACAGCATGCGATGTGATATCTCAATGCTTCTAATACCAAACCTGAGACCAGTCCTATAACATGAGATTGGATATCCAACTCCTTCCCCTTCCAAACCTGAGACCCTTCCTATAGCATGAGATGTGATATCCAACTTCTTCCCATTCCAATCCTGAGACCCTTCCTATAACATGAGATGTGATGTCTCAATGCTTCTAATACCAAACCTGAGATCTTTCCTATAACATGAGATGTAATATCCAACTCCTTCCCATTCCAATCCTGAGACCCTTCCTATAGCATGAGATGTGCTATCGCAATGCTTATACCAAACCTGAGACCCTTCCTAACGCTTGAGATGTGATATCCAACTCCTTCCCATTCCAATCCTGAGACCCTTCCTATAGCATGATATGTGATATCTCAATGCCTCTAATACCAAACCTGAGATCCTTCCTCTAACATGAGATGTGATATCCAAGTCCTTCCCATTCCAATCCTTAGACCCTTCCTACAGCATGCAATATGATATCTCAATGATTCTAATAACAAACCTGAGACCCGTCCTAAAACATGAGATGGGATATCCAACACCTTCCCATTCCAATCCTGAGACACTTCCGATAGCAGAGATGTGATATCTCAATGCTTATAACAAACCTGAGACCCTTCCTATAACATGAGATGTGATATCCAACTCCTTCCCGTTTCAAACCTGAGACCCTTCCTATAGCATATGTGATATCCAACTCCTTCCCATTCCAAACCTGAGAACCTTCCTACAGCACGCGATGTGATATCTCAATGCTTCTAATACCAAACCTGAGACCAGTCCTATAACATGAGATTGGATATCCAACTCCTTCCCCTTCCAAACCTGAGAAACCTTCCTATAGCATGAGATGTGATATCCAACTTCTTCCCATTCCAATCCTGAGACCCTTCCTATAACATGAGATGTGATGTCTCAATGCTTCTAATACCAAACCTGAGATCTTTCCTATAACATGAGATGTGATATCCAACTCCTTCCCATTCCAATCCTGAGACCCTTCTGATAGCATGAGATGTGATGTTTCAATGCCTCTAATACCAAACCTGAGATCCTACCTCTAACATGAAATGTGATATCCATCTCCTTCCCTTTCCAAACCTGAGACCCTGCCTATAGCATGAGATGTGATATCCAAGTCCTTTCCATTCCAATCCTGAGACCCTTCCTATAGCATGTGATGTGATATCTCAATGCTTATACCAAACCTGAGACCCTTCCTATGGCATGAGATGTCATATACAACTCCTTCCCATTCCAAACCTGAGACCCTTCCTATAGCATGAGATGTGATATCTCAATGCTTATACCAAACCTGAGACCCTTCCTATAGCATGAGATGTGATATCCAACTTCTTCCCATTCCAATCCTGAGACCCTTCCTATAACATGAGATGTTATGTCGCAATGCTTCTAATATCAAACCTGAGATCTTCCCTATAACATGAGATGTGATATCCAACTCCTTCCCATTCCAATCCTGAGACCCTTCCTATAGCATGAGATGTGATATCACAATGCTTATACCAAACCTGAGACCGTTCCTATAGCTTGAGATGTGATATCCAACTCCTTCCCATTCCAATCCTGAGACCCTTCCTATAGCATGAGATGTGATATCTCAAGGCCTCTAATACCAAACCTGAGATCGTTCCTCTAACATGAAATGTGATATCCAACTCCTTCCCCTTCCAAACCTGAGAGCCTTCCTATAGCATGAGATATGATAGCCAAGTCCTTCCAATTCCAATCCTGAGACCCTTCCTATAACATGAGATGGGATATCCAACTCATTCCCATTCCAATCCTGAGACCCTTCCGATAGCAGAGATGTGATATCTCAATGCTTATACCAAACCTGAGACCCTTCCTATGGCCTGAGATGTCATATACAACTCCTTCCCATTCCAATCCTGAGACCCTTCCTATAGCATGAGATGTGATATCTCAATGCTTATACCAAATCTGAGACCCTTCCTATAGCATGAGATGTGATATCCAACTCCTTCCCATTCCAATCCTGAGACCCTTCCTATAGCATGAGATGTGATGTCTCAATGCTTCTAATACCAAACCTGAGATCCTTCCTATAACATGAGATGTGATATCCAACTCCTTCCCATTCCAATCCTGAGACCCTTATGATAGCATGAGATGTGATATCTCAATGCCTCTAATACCAAACCTGAGATACTTCCGATAGCATGAGATGTGATATCTCAATGCTTCTAATACCAAACCTGAGATCCTTCCTATAACATGAGATGTGATTTCCAAATCCTACCCCTTCCAAACCTGAGACCCTCCCTTTAGCATGAGATGTGATATCCAACTCCTTCCCATTCCAATCCTGAGACCCTTCTGATAGCATGAGATGTGATATCTCAATGCCTCTAATTCCAAACCTGAGATCCTACCTCTAACATGAAATGTGATATCCATCTCCTTCCCTTTCCAAACCTGAGACCCTGCCTATAGCATGAGATGTGATATCCAAGTCCTTCCCATTCCAATCCTGAGACCCTTCCTATAGCATGTGATGTGATATCTCAATGCTTATACCAAACCTGAGACCCTTCCTATGGCATGAGATGTCATATACAACTCCTTCCCATTCCAATCCTGAGACCCTTCCTATAGCATGAGATGTGATATCTCAATGCTTATACCAAACCTGAGACCCTTCCTATAGCATGAGATGTGATATCCAAGTCCTTCCCATTCCAATCCTGAGACCCTTCCTATAGCATGTGATGTGATATCTCAATGCTTATACCAAACCTGAGACCCTTCCTATGGCATGAGATGTCATATACAACTCCTTCCCATTCCAACCCTGAGACCCTTCCTATAGCATGAGATGTGATATCTCAATGCTTATACCAAACCTGAGACCCTTCCTATAGCATGAGATGTGATATCCAACTTCTTCCCATTCCAATCCTGAGACCCTTCCTATAGCATGAGATGTGATATCTCAATGCTTATACCAAACCTGAGACCCTTCCTATAGCTTGAGATGTGATATCCAACTCCTTCCCATTCAATCCTGAGACCCTTCCTATAGCATGAGATGTGATATCTCAAGGCCCCTAATACCAAACCTGAGATCCTTCCTCTAACATGAAATGTGATATCCAACTCCTTCCCCTTCCAAACCTGAGAGCCTTCCTATAGCATGAGATATGATATCCAAGTCCTTCCCATTCCAATCCTGAGACCCTTCCTATAACATGAAATGTGATATCCAACTCCTTCCCATTCTAACCTGAGACCCTTCCTATAGCATGAGATGGGATATCCAACTCCTTCCAAATCCAATACTGATACCCTTCCGATAGCATGAGATGTGATATCCCAATGCTTCTACCAAACCTGAGACCCATACTATGGCATGAGATGTGATATCAAACTCCTTCCCATTCCAATCCTGAGACGCTTCCTATAACTTGAGATGTGATATCCAACTCCTTCCCATTCCAATTCTGAGACCCTTCTTATACCATGAGACTTGATATCTCAATGCTTCTAATACCAAACCTGAGACCCGTCCTATAACATGAGATGTGATATCCAAATCCTTCCCCTTCCAAACCTTAGACCCTTCCTTTATCATGAGATGTGATATCCAACTCCTTCCCATTCCAATCCTGAGACCCTTCCGATATCATGAGATTTGTTATCTCAATGCTTCTAATATCAAACTTGAGACCCTCCCTATAGCATGAGATGTGACATCCAAGTCCTTCCCATTCCAATCCTGAGACCCTTCCTATAGCATGAGATGTGATATCTCAATGCTTCTAATACCAAACCTGAGACCCTTCCTATAACATGAGATGGGATATCCAACTCCTTCCCATTCCAATCCTGAGACCCTTCCGATAGCAGAGATGTGATATCTCAATGCTTATACCAAACCTGAGACCCTTCCTAAGGCCTGAGATGTCATATACAACTCCTTCCCATTCCAATCCTGAGACCCTTCCTATAGCATGAGATGTGATATCTCAATGCTTATACCAAATCTGAGACCCTTCCTATAGCATGAGATGTGATATCCAACACCTTCCCATTCCAATCCTGAGACCCTTCCTATAGCATGAGAAGTGATATCTCCATGCTTATACCAAACCTGAGACCCTTCCTATAGCATGAGATGTGATATCCAAATCCTTCCCATTCCAATCCTGAGACCCTTCCTATAGCATGAGATGTGATATCTCAATGCTTATACCAAACCTGAGAGCCTACCTATAGCATGAGATGTGATATCCAAGTCCATCCCATTCCAATCCTTAGACCCTTCCTACAGCATGCGATGTGATATCTCAATGATTCTAATACCAAACCAGAGACCCGTCCTTTAACATGAGATGGGATATCCAACTCCTTCCCATTCCAATCCTGAGCCACTCCTGATAGCAGAGATGTGATATCTCAATGCTTATACCAAACCTGAGACCCTTCCTATAACATGAGATGTGATATCCAACTCCTTCCCGTTCCAAACCTGAGACACTTCCTATAGCATATGTGATATCCAACTCCTTCCCATTCCAAACATGAGACCCTTCCTATAGCAAGAATGTAATATCCACCTCCTACCCATTCCAATCCTGAGACCATTCCTATAGCATGAGATGTGATATATCAATGCTTCTAATACCAAACCTGAGATCCTTCCTATGACATGAGATGTGATATCCATATCCTTCCCATTCCAATCCTGAGACCCTTCCTATAGCAAGAGATGTGATATCCAAATCCTTCCCATTCCAATCCTGAGACCCTTCCTATAACATGAGATGTGATATTCAACTCCTTCCCATTCCAACTTGAGACACTTCCTATAGCATGAGAAGGGATATCCAACTCCTTCCCAATCCAATCCTGAGAACCTTCCGATAGTAGAGATGTGATATCTCAATGCTTATACCAAACCTGAGACCCTTCCTATGGCATGAGATGTGATATCCAACTCCTTGCCATTCAAATCCTGAGACCCTTCCTATAGCATGAGATGTGATTTCTCAATGCTTCTACCAAACCTGAGACCCTTCCTTTAGCATGAGATGTGATATCCAAATCCTTCACATTCCAATCCTGAGACCCTTCCTATAGCATGAGATGTGATATCTCAATGCTTCTAATACCAAACCTGAGATCCTTCCTATAACATGAGATGTGATATCCAATTCCTTCCCATTCCAAACCTGAGACCCTTCCTATTGGATGAGATGTGATATCCAACTCCTTCCCATTCCAACCCTGAGACCCTTCCTATACCATGAGATGTGATATCTCAATGCTTCTAATACCAAACCTGGGAACCGTCCTATAACATGAGATGTGATATCTCAATGTTTCTAATAAAAAACCTGAGACCCTTCCTATAACATGAGATGTGATATCCAATTCCTTCCCATTCCAAACCTGAGACCCTTCCTATTGGATGAGATGTGATATCCAAATCCTTCCCCTTCCAAACCTGAGACCCTTCCTTTAGCATGAGATGTGATATCCAAATACTTCTCATTCCAATCCTAAAACCCTTCCTATAGCATGAGATTTGATATCTCAATGTTTCTAATAAAAAACCTGAGACCCTTCCTATAGCAAGAGATGTGATATCCAAATCCTTCCCATTCCAATCCTGAGACCCTTCCTGTATATAACATGAGATGTGATATCCAACTCCTTCCCATTCCAACCTGAGACCCTTCCTATAGCATGAGATGTGATATCCAACTCCTTACCATTCAAATCCTGAGACCCTCCCTATAACAAGAGATGTCATATCCAACTCCTTCCCATTCCAAACCTGAGACCCTTCCTATAACATGAGATGTGATATCCAACTCCTTCCCATTCCAAACCTGAGACCCTTCCGATAGCATGAGCTGTGATATCTCAATGCTTCAAAAACCAAACATGAGAACCATCCTATAACATGAGATGTGAAATCCAAATCCTTCCCTTCCCAAACCTGAGACTCTTCCTATAGCATGAGATGTGATATCTCAATGCTTCTACCAAACCTGAAACCCTTCCTATAGCATGAGATGTGATAACTCAATGCTTATACCAAACCTGAGACCCTTCCTATGGCATGAGATGTCATATACAACTCCTTCCCATTCCAACCCTGAGACCCTTCCTATAGCATGAGATGTGATATCTCAATGCTTATACCAAACCTGAGACCCTTCCTATAGCATGAGATGTGATATCCAACTTCTTCCCATTCCAATCCTGAGACCCTTCCTATAGCATGAGATGTGATATCACAATGCTTCTAATACCAAACCTGAGACCCGTCCTATAACATGAGATGTGATATCCAAATCCTTCCCCTTCCAAACCTGAGACCCTTCCTTTAGCATGAGGTGTGATATCCAGCTCCTCCCATTCCAATCCTGAGTCCCTTCCGATAGCAGAGATGTGATATTTCAATGCTTATACCAAACCTGAGACCCTTCCCATAGCATGAGATGTGATATCCAACTCCTTCCCATTCCAATCCTGAGACCCTGCCTATAGCATGAGATGTGATATCCAAGTCCTTCCCATTCCAATCCTGAGACCCTTCCTATAGCATGTGATGCGATAACTCAATGCTTATACCAAACCTGAGACCCTTCCTATGGCATGAGATGTCATATACAACTCCTTCCCATTCCAACCCTGAGACCCTTCCTATAGCATGAGATGTGATATCTCAATGCTTATACCAAACCTGAGACCCTTCCTATAGCATGAGATGTGATATCCAACTTCTTCCCATTCCAATCCTGAGACCCTTCCTATAGCATGAGATGTGATATCTCAATGCTTATACCAAACCTGAGACCCTTCCTATAGCTTGAGATGTGATATCCAACTCCTTCCCATTCCAATCCTGAGACCCTTCCTATAGCATGAGATGTGATATCTCAAGGCCCCTAATACCAAACCTGAGATCCTTCCTCTAACATGAAATGTGATATCCAACTCCTTCCCCTTCCAAACCTGAGAGCCTTCCTATAGCATGAGATATGATATCCAAGTCCTTCCCATTCCAATCCTGAGACCCTTCCTATAACATGAAATGTGATATCCAACTCCTTCCCATTCTAACCTGAGACCCTTCCTATAGCATGAGATGGGATATCCAACTCCTTCCAAATCCAATACTGATACCCTTCCGATAGCATGAGATGTGATATCCCAATGCTTCTACAAAACCTGAGACCCATACTATGGCATGAGATGTGATATCAAACTCCTTCCCATTCCAATCCTGAGACGCTTCCTATAGCTTGAGATGTGATATCCAACTCCTTCCCATTCCAATTCTGAGACCCTTCTTATACCATGAGACTTGATATCTCAATGCTTCTAATACCAAACCTGAGACCCGTCCTATAACATGAGATGTGATATCCAAATCCTTCCCCTTCCAAACCTTAGACCCTTCCTTTATCATGAGATGTGATATCCAACTCCTTCCCATTCCAATCCTGAGACCCTTCCGATATCATGAGATTTGTTATCTCAATGCTTCTAATATCAAACTTGAGACCCTCCCTATAGCATGAGATGTGACATCCAAGTCCTTCCCATTCCAATCCTGAGACCCTTCCTATAGCATGAGATGTGATATCTCAATGCTTCTAATACCAAACCTGAGACCCTTCCTATAACATGAGATGGGATATCCAACTCCTTCCCATTCCAATCCTGAGACCCTTCCGATAGCAGAGATGTGATATCTCAATGCTTATACCAAACCTGAGACCCTTCCTAAGGCCTGAGATGTCATATACAACTCCTTCCCATTCCAATCCTGAGACCCTTCCTATAGCATGAGATGTGATATCTCAATGCTTATACCAAATCTGAGACCCTTCCTATAGCATGAGATGTGATATCCAACACCTTCCCATTCCAATCCTGAGACCCTTCCTATAGCATGAGAAGTGATATCTCCATGCTTATACCAAACCTGAGACCCTTCCTATAGCATGAGATGTGATATCCATATCCTTCCCATTCCAATCCTGAGACCCTTCCTATAGCAAGAGATGTGATATCCAAATCCTTCCCATTCCAATCCTGAGACCCTTCCTATAACATGAGATGTGATATTCAACTCCTTCCCATTCCAACTTGAGACACTTCCTATAGCATGAGAAGGGATATCCAACTCCTTCCCAATCCAATCCTGAGAACCTTCCGATAGCAGAGATGTGATATCTCAATGCTTATACCAAACCTGAGACCCTTCCTATGGCATGAGATGTGATATCCAACTCCTTGCCATTCAAATCCTGAGACCCTTCCTATAGCATGAGATGTGATTTCTCAATGCTTCTACCAAACCCGAGACCCTTCCTTTAGCATGAGATGTGATATCCAAATCCTTCACATTCCAATCCTGAGACCCTTCCTATAGCATGAGATGTGATATCTCAATGCTTCTAATACCAAACCTGAGATCCTTCCTATAACATGAGATGTGATATCCAATTCCTTCCCATTCCAAACCTGAGACCCTTCCTATTGGATGAGATGTGATATCCAACTCCTTCCCATTCCAACCCTGAGACCCTTCCTATACCATGAGATGTGATATCTCAATGCTTCTAATACCAAACCTGGGAACCGTCCTATAACATGAGATGTGATATCTCAATGTTTCTAATAAAAAACCTGAGACCCTTCCGATAACATGAGATGTGATATCCAATTCCTTCCCATTCTAAACCTGAGACCCTTCCTATTGGATGAGATGTGATATCCAAATCCTTCCCCTTCCAAACCTGAGACCCTTCCTATACCATGAGATGTGATATCTCAATGCTTCTAATACCAAACCTGGGAACCGTCCTATAACATGAGATTTGATATCTCAATGTTTCTAATAAAAAACCTGAGACCCTTCCTATAGCAAGAGATGTGATATCCAAATCCTTCCCATTCCAATCCTGAGACCCTTCCTGTATATAATATGAGATGTGATATCCAACTCCTTCCCATTCCAACCTGAGACCCTTCCTATAGCATGAGATGTGATATCCAACTCCTTACCATTCAAATCCTGAGACCCTCCCTATAACAAGAGATGTCATATCCAACTCCTTCCCATTCCAAACCTGAGACCCTTCCTATAACATGAGATGTGATATCCAACTCCTTCCCATTCCAAACCTGAGACCCTTCCGATAGCATGAGCTGTGATATCTCAATGCTTCAAAAACCAAACATGAGAACCATCCTATAACATGAGATGTGAAATCCAAATCCTTCCCTTCCCAAACCTGGGACTCTTCCTATAGCATGAGATGTGATATCTCAATGCTTCTACCAAACCTGAAACCCTTCCTATAGCATGAGATGTGATAACTCAATGCTTATACCAAACCTGAGACCCTTCCTATGGCATGAGATGTCATATACAACTCCTTCCCATTCCAACCCTGAGACCCTTCCTATAGCATGAGATGTGATATCTCAATGCTTATACCAAACCTGAGACCCTTCCTATAGCATGAGATGTGATATCCAACTCCTTCCCATTCCAATCCTGAGACCCTTCTGATAGCATGAGATGTGATATCTCAAGGCCTCTAATACCAAACCTGAGATCCTACCTCTAACATGAAATGTGATATCCATCTCCTTCCCTTTCCAAACCGAGACCCTGCCTATAGCATGAGATGTGATATCCAAGTCCTTCCCATTCCAATCCTGAGACCCTTCTTATAGCATGTGATGTGATATCTCAATGCTTATACCAAACCTGAGACCCTTCCTATGGCATGAGATGTCATATACAACTCCTTCCCATTCCAACCCTGAGACCCTTCCTATAGCATGAGATGAGATATCTCAATGCTTATACCAAACCTGAGACCCTTCCTATAGCATGAGATGTGATATCCAACTTCTTCCCATTCCAATCCTGAGACCCTTCCTATAGCATGAGATGTGATATCTCAATGCTTATACCAAACCTGAGACCCTTCCTATAGCATAAAATGTGATATCTCAATGCTTATACCAAACCTGAGACCCTTCCTATAGCATGAGATGTTATATCCAACTCCTTCCCATTCCAATCCTGAGACCCTTCCTATAGCATGAGATGTGATATCTCAATGCTTATACCAAACCTGAGACCCTTCCTATAGCATGAGATGTGATATCCAACTCCTTCCCATTCCAATCCTGAGACCCTTCCTATAGCATGAGATGTGATGTCTCAATGCTTCTAATACCAAACCTGAGATCCTTCCTATAACATGAGATGTGATATCCAACTCCTTCCCATTCCAATCCTGAGACCCTTCCTATAGCATGAGATGTGATATCTCAATGCCTCTTATACCAAACCTGAGATCCTTCCGATAGCATGAGATGTGATATCTCAATGCTTCTAATACCAAACCTGAGATCCTTCCTATAATATGAGATGTGATTTCCAAATCCTTACCCTTCCAAACCTGAGACCCTCCCTTTAGCATGAAATGTGATATCCAACTCCTTCCCATTCCAATCCTGAGACCCTTCTGATAGCATGAGATGTGATATCTCAATGCCTCTAATACCAAACCTGAGATCCTACCTCTAACATGAAATGTGATATCCATCTCCATCCCTTTCCAAACCTGAGACCCTGCCTATAGCATGAGATGTGATATCCAAGTCCTTCCCATTCCAATCCTGAGACCCTTCCTATAGCATGTGATGTGATATCTCAATGCTTATACCAAACCTGAGACCCTTCCTATGGCATGAGATGTCATATACAACTCCTTCCCATTCCAACCCTGAGACCCTTCCTATAGCATGAGATGTGATATCTCAATGCTTATACCAAACCTGAGACCCTTCCTATAGCATGAGATGTGATATCCAACTTCTTCCCATTCCAATCCTGAGACCCTTCCTATAGCATGAGATGTGATATCTCAATGCTTATACCAAACCTGAGACCCTTCCTATAGCTTGAGATGTGATATCCAACTCCTTCCCATTCCAATCCTGAGCCACTCCTGATAGCAGAGATGTGATATCTCAATGCTTATACCAAACCTGAGACCCTTCCTATAACATGAGATGTGATATCCAACTCCTTCCCGTTCCAAACCTGAGACACTTCCTATAGCATATGTGATATCCAACTCCTTCCCATTCCAAACATGAGACCCTTCCTATAGCAAGAATGTAATATCCAACTCCTTCCCATTCCAACCCTGAGACCATTCCTATAGCATGAGATGTGATATATCAATGCTTCTAATACCAAACCTGAGATCCTTCCTATGACATGAGATGTGATATCTCAATGTTTCTAATAAAAAACCTGAGACCCTTCCGATAACATGAGATGTGATATCCAATTCCTTCCCATTCCAAACCTGAGACCCTTCCTATTGGATGAGATGTGATATCCAAATCCTTCCCCTTCCAAACCTGAGACCCTTCCTATACCATGAGATGTGATATCTCAATGCTTCTAATACCAAACCTGGGAACCGTCCTATAACATGAGATTTGATATCTCAATGTTTCTAATAAAAAACCTGAGACCCTTCCTATAGCAAGAGATGTGATATCCAAATCCTTCCCATTCCAATCCTGAGACCCTTCCTGTATATAACATGAGATGTGATATCCAACTCCTTCCCATTCCAACCTGAGACCCTTCCTATAGCATGAGATGTGATATCCAACTCCTTACCATTCAAATCCTGAGACCCTCCCTATAACAAGAGATGTCATATCCAACTCCTTCCCATTCCAAACCTGAGACCCTTCCTATAACATGAGATGTGATATCCAACTCCTTCCCATTCCAAACCTGAGACCCTTCCGATAGCATGAGCTGTGATATCTCAATGCTTCAAAAACCAAACATGAGAACCATCCTATAACATGAGATGTGAAATCCAAATCCTTCCCTTCCCAAACCTGGGACTCTTCCTATAGCATGAGATGTGATATCTCAATGCTTCTACCAAACCTGAAACCCTTCCTATAGCATGAGATGTGATAACTCAATGCTTATACCAAACCTGAGACCCTTCCTATGGCATGAGATGTCATATACAACTCCTTCCCATTCCAACCCTGAGACCCTTCCTATAGCATGAGATGTGATATCTCAATGCTTATACCAAACCTGAGACCCTTCCTATAGCATGAGATGTGATATCCAACTCCTTCCCATTCCAATCCTGAGACCCTTCTGATAGCATGAGATGTGATATCTCAAGGCCTCTAATACCAAACCTGAGATCCTACCTCTAACATGAAATGTGATATCCATCTCCTTCCCTTTCCAAACCGAGACCCTGCCTATAGCATGAGATGTGATATCCAAGTCCTTCCCATTCCAATCCTGAGACCCTTCTTATAGCATGTGATGTGATATCTCAATGCTTATACCAAACCTGAGACCCTTCCTATGGCATGAGATGTCATATACAACTCCTTCCCATTCCAACCCTGAGACCCTTCCTATAGCATGAGATGAGATATCTCAATGCTTATACCAAACCTGAGACCCTTCCTATAGCATGAGATGTGATATCCAACTTCTTCCCATTCCAATCCTGAGACCCTTCCTATAGCATGAGATGTGATATCTCAATGCTTATACCAAACCTGAGACCCTTCCTATAGCATAAAATGTGATATCTCAATGCTTATACCAAACCTGAGACCCTTCCTATAGCATGAGATGTTATATCCAACTCCTTCCCATTCCAATCCTGAGACCCTTCCTATAGCATGAGATGTGATATCTCAATGCTTATACCAAACCTGAGACCCTTCCTATAGCATGAGATGTGATATCCAACTCCTTCCCATTCCAATCCTGAGACCCTTCCTATAGCATGAGATGTGATGTCTCAATGCTTCTAATACCAAACCTGAGATCCTTCCTATAACATGAGATGTGATATCCAACTCCTTCCCATTCCAATCCTGAGACCCTTCCTATAGCATGAGATGTGATATCTCAATGCCTCTTATACCAAACCTGAGATCCTTCCGATAGCATGAGATGTGATATCTCAATGCTTCTAATACCAAACCTGAGATCCTTCCTATAATATGAGATGTGATTTCCAAATCCTTACCCTTCCAAACCTGAGACCCTCCCTTTAGCATGAAATGTGATATCCAACTCCTTCCCATTCCAATCCTGAGACCCTTCTGATAGCATGAGATGTGATATCTCAATGCCTCTAATACCAAACCTGAGATCCTACCTCTAACATGAAATGTGATATCCATCTCCATCCCTTTCCAAACCTGAGACCCTGCCTATAGCATGAGATGTGATATCCAAGTCCTTCCCATTCCAATCCTGAGACCCTTCCTATAGCATGTGATGTGATATCTCAATGCTTATACCAAACCTGAGACCCTTCCTATGGCATGAGATGTCATATACAACTCCTTCCCATTCCAACCCTGAGACCCTTCCTATAGCATGAGATGTGATATCTCAATGCTTATACCAAACCTGAGACCCTTCCTATAGCATGAGATGTGATATCCAACTTCTTCCCATTCCAATCCTGAGACCCTTCCTATAGCATGAGATGTGATATCTCAATGCTTATACCAAACCTGAGACCCTTCCTATAGCTTGAGATGTGATATCCAACTCCTTCCCATTCAATCCTGAGACCCTTCCTATAGCATGAGATGTGATATCTCAAGGCCCCTAATACCAAACCTGAGATCCTTCCTCTAACATGAAATGTGATATCCAACTCCTTCCCCTTCAAAACCTGAGAGCCTTCCTATAGCATGAGATATGATATCCAAGTCCTTCCCATTCCAATCCTGAGACCCTTCCTATAACATGAAATGTGATATCCAACTCCTTCCCATTCTAACCTGAGACCCTTCCTATAGCATGAGATGGGATATCCAACTCCTTCCAAATCCAATACTGATACCCTTCCGAAAGCATGAGATGTGATATCCCAATGCTTCTACCAAACCTGAGACCCATACTATGGCATGAGATGTGATATCAAACTCCTTCCCATTCCAATCCTGAGACGCTTCCTATAACTTGAGATGTGATATCCAACTCCTTCCCATTCCAATTCTGAGACCCTTCTTATACCATGAGACTTGATATCTCAATGCTTCTAATACCAAACCTGAGACCCGTCCTATAACATGAGATGTGATATCCAAATCCTTCCCCTTCCAAACCTTAGACCCTTCCTTTATCATGAGATGTGATATCCAACTCCTTCCCATTCCAATCCTGAGACCCTTCCGATATCATGAGATTTGTTATCTCAATGCTTCTAATATCAAACTTGAGACCCTCCCTATAGCATGAGATGTGACATCCAAGTCCTTCCCATTCCAATCCTGAGACCCTTCCTATAGCATGAGATGTGATATCTCAATGCTTCTAATACCAAACCTGAGACCCTTCCTATAACATGAGATGGGATATCCAACTCCTTCCCATTCCAATCCTGAGACCCTTCCGATAGCAGAGATGTGATATCTCAATGCTTATACCAAACCTGAGACCCTTCCTAAGGCCTGAGATGTCATATACAACTCCTTCCCATTCCAATCCCGAGACCCTTCCTATAGCATGAGATGTGATATCTCAATGCTTATACCAAATCTGAGACCCTTCCTATAGCATGAGATGTGATATCCAACACCTTCCCATTCCAATCCTGAGACCCTTCCTATAGCATGAGAAGTGATATCTCCATGCTTATACCAAACCTGAGACCCTTCCTTTAACATGAGATGGGATATCCAACTCCTTCCCATTCCAATCCTGAGCCACTCCTGATAGCAGAGATGTGATATCTCAATGCTTATACCAAACCTGAGACCCTTCCTATAACATGAGATGTGATATCCAACTCCTTCCCGTTCCAAACCTGAGACACTTCCTATAGCATATGTGATATCCAACTCCTTCCCATTCCAAACATGAGACCCTTCCTATAGCAAGAATGTAATATCCACCTCCTACCCATTCCAATCCTGAGACAATTCCTATAGCATGAGATGTGATATATCAATGCTTCTAATACCAAACCTGAGATCCTTCCTATGACATGAGATGTGATATCCATATCCTTCCCATTCCAATCCTGAGACCCTTCCTATAGCAAGAGATGTGATATCCAAATCCTTCCCATTCCAATCCTGAGACCCTTCCTATAACATGAGATGTGATATTCAACTCCTTCCCATTCCAACTTGAGACACTTCCTATAGCATGAGAAGGGATATCCAACTCCTTCCCAATCCAATCCTGAGAACCTTCCGATAGCAGAGATGTGATATCTCAATGCTTATACCAAACCTGAGACCCTTCCTATGGCATGAGATGTGATATCCAACTCCTTGCCATTCAAATCCTGAGACCCTTCCTATAGCATGAGATGTGATTTCTCAATGCTTCTACCAAACCTGAGACCCTTCCTATGGCATGAGATGTGATATCCAACTCCTTGCCATTCAAATCCTGAGACCCTTCCTTTAGCATGAGATGTGATATCCAAATCCTTCACATTCCAATCCTGAGACCCTTCCTATAGCATGAGATGTGATATCTCAATGCTTCTAATACCAAACCTGAGATCCTTCCTATAACATGAGATGTGATATCCAATTCCTTCCCATTCCAAACCTGAGACCCTTCCTATTGGATGAGATGTGATATCCAACTCCTTCCCATTCCAACCCTGAGACCCTTCCTATACCATGAGATGTGATATCTCAATGCTTCTAATACCAAACCTGGGAACCGTCCTATAACATGAGATGTGATATCTCAATGTTTCTAATAAAAAACCTGAGACCCTTCCTATAACATGAGATGTGATATCCAATTCCTTCCCATTCCAAACCTGAGACCCTTCCTATTGGATGAGATGTGATATCCAAATCCTTCCCCTTCCAAACCTGAGACCCTTCCTTTAGCATGAGATGTGATATCCAAATACTTCCCATTCCAATCCTAAAACCCTTCCTATAGCATGAGATTTGATATCTCAATGTTTCTAATAAAAAACCTGAGACCCTTCCTATAGCAAGAGATGTGATATCCAAATCCTTCCCATTCCAATCCTGAGACCCTTCCTGTATATAACATGAGATGTGATATCCAACTCCTTCCCATTCCAACCTGAGACCCTTCCTATAGCATGAGATGTGATATCCAACTCCTTACCATTCAAATCCTGAGACCCTCCCTATAACAAGAGATGTCATATCCAACTCCTTCCCATTCCAAACCTGAGACCCTTCCTATAACATGAGATGTGATATCCAACTCCTTCCCATTCCAAACCTGAGACCCTTCCGATAGCATGAGCTGTGATATCTCAATGCTTCAAAAACCAAACATGAGAACCATCCTATAACATGAGATGTGAAATCCAAATCCTTCCCTTCCCAAACCTGAGACTCTTCCTATAGCATGAGATGTGATATCTCAATGCTTCTACCAAACCTGAAACCCTTCCTATAGCATGAGATGTGATAACTCAATGCTTATACCAAACCTGAGACCCTTCCTATGGCATGAGATGTCATATACAACTCCTTCCCATTCCAACCCTGAGACCCTTCCTATAGCATGAGATGTGATATCTCAATGCTTATACCAAACCTGAGACCCTTCCTATAGCATGAGATGTGATATCCAACTCCTTCCCATTCCAATCCTGAGACCCTTCTGATAGCATGAGATGTGATATCTCAATGCCTCTAATACCAAACCTGAGATCCTACCTCTAACATGAAATGTGATATCCATCTCCTTCCCTTTCCAAACCGAGACCCTGCCTATAGCATGAGATGTGATATCCAAGTCCTTCCCATTCCAATCCTGAGACCCTTCCTATAGCATGAGATGTGATATCCAACTTCTTCCCATTCCAATCCTGAGACCCTTCCTATAGCATAAGATATGATATCTCAATGCTTCTATACCAAACCTGAGATCCTTCTGATAGCATGAGATGTGATATCTCAATACTTCTAATACCAAACCTGAGATCCTTCCTATAACATGAGATGTGAAATCCAAATCCTTCCCTTCCCAAACCTGAGACTCTTCCTATAGCATGAGATGTGATATCTCAATGCTTCAAATACCAAACCTGAGACCCGTCCTATAACATGAGATGGGATATCCAACTCCTTCCCATTCCAAACCTGAGACCCTTCCGATAGCATGAGCTGTGATATCTCAATGCTTCAAAAACCAAACATGAGAACCATCCTATAACATGAGATGTGAAATCCAAATCCTTCCCTTCCCAAACCTGAGACTCTTCCTATAGCATGAGATGTGATATCTCAATGCTTCAAATACCAAACCTGAGACCCGTCCTATAACATGAGATGGGATATCCAACTCCTTCCCGTTCCAAACCTGAGACCCTTCCTATAGCATGAGATGTGATATCCAACTCCTTCCAAATCCAATCCCGATACCCTTCCGATAGCATGAGATGTGATATCCCAATGCTTCTACCAAACCTGAGACCCATACTATGGCATGAGATGTGATATCAAACTCCTTCCCATTCTAATCCTGAGACCCTTCCTATAGCTTGAGATGTGATATCCAACTCCATCCCATTCCAATCCTGAGACCCTTCCTATACCATGAGACTTGATATCTCAATGCTTCTAATACCAAACCTGAGACCCGTCCTATAACATGAGATGTGATATCCAAATCCTTCCCCTTCCAAACCTTAGACCCTTCCTTTATCATGAGATGTGATATCCAACTCCTTCCCATTCCAATCTTGAGACCCTTCCGATATCATGAAATGTGATACCTCAATGCTTCTAATATCAAACTTGAGACCCTCCCTATAGCAAGAGATGTGATATCCAAGTCCTTCCCATTCCAATCCTGAGACCCTTTCTATAGCATGAGATGTGATATCTCAATGCTTCTAATACCAAACCTGAGACCCTTCCTATAACATAAGATGGGAATATCCAACTCCTTCCCTTTCCAATCCTGAGACCCTTCCGATAGCAGAGATCTGATATCTCAATGCTTATACCAAACCTGAGATCCTTCCTATAACATGAGATGTGATATCCAACTCCTTCCCATTCCAATCCTGAGACACTTCCTATAGCATGAGATGTGATATCTCACTGCTTATACCAAACCTGAGACCCTTCCTATAGCATGAGATGTGATATCCAACTCCTTCCCATTCCAATCCTGAGACCCTTCCTATAGCATGAGATGTGATATCTCAATGCTTCTAATATCAAACTTGAGACCCTCCCTATAGCATGAGATGTGATACCCAAGTCCTTCCCATTCCAATCCTGAGACACTTCCTATAGCATGAGATGTGATATCTCAATGCTTCTAATACCAAACCTGAGACTCTTCCTATAACATGAGATGGGATATCCAACTCCTTCCCATTCCAATCCTGAGACCCTTTCGATAGCAGAGATGTGATATCTCAATGTTTATACCAAACCTGAGACCCTCCCTACGGCATGAGATGTCATATACAACTCCTTCCCATTCCAATCCTGAGACCCTTCCTATAGCATGAGATGTGATATCCAACTCCTTCCCATTCCAATCCTGAGACCCTTCCTATAGCATGAGATGTGATGTCTCAATGCTTCTAATACCAAACCTGAGATCCTTCCTATAACATGAGATGTGATATCCAACTCCTTCCATTCCAATCCTGAGACCCTTCCTATAGCATGAGATGTGATATCTCAATGCTTATAACAAAACCTGAGACCCTTCCTATAGCATGAGATGTGATATCCAACTCCTTCCCATTCCAATCCTGAGACCCTTCCTATAGCCTGAGATGTGATATCTCAATGCCTCTAATACCAAACCTGAGATCCTTCCTCTAACATGAAATGTGATATCCAACTCCTTCACTTTCCAAACCTGAGAGCCTATCTATAGCATGAGATGTGATATCCAAGTCCTTCCCATTCCAATCCTGAGACCCTTCCTATAGCATGAGATGTGATATCTCAATGCTTATAACAAAACCTGAGACCCTTCCTATAGCATGAGATGTGATATCCAACTCCTTCCCATTCCAATCCTGAGACCCTTCCTATAGCCTGAGATGTGATATCTCAATGCCTCTAATACCAAACCTGAGATCCTTCCTTTAACATGAAATGTGATATCCAACTCCTTCAATTTCCAAACCTGAGAGCCTATCTATAGCATGAGATGTGATATCCAAGTCCTTCCCATTCCAATCCTTAGACCCTTCCTACAGCATGCAATATGATATCTCAATGATTTTAATAAAAAACCTGAGACCCGTCCTATAACATGAGATGGGATATCCAACTCCTTCCCATTCCAATCCTGAGACACTTCCGATAGCAGAGATGTGATATCTCACTGCTTATACCAAACCTGAGACCCTTCCTATAGCATGAGATGTGATATCCAACTCCTTCCCATTCCATCCCTGAGACCCTTCCCAAATCATGAGATGTGATATCTCAATGCTTCTAATATCAAACTTGAGACCCTCCCTATAGCATGAGATGTGATATCCAAGTCCTTCCCATTCCAATCCTGAGACCCTTCCGATAGCATGAGATGTGATGTCTCAATGCTTCTAATACCAAACCTGAGATCCTTCCTATAACATGAGATGTGATATCCAACTCCTTCCCATTCCAATCCTGAGACCCTTTCTATAGCATGAGATGTGATATCTCAATGCTTATACCAAACCTGAGACCCTTCCTATAGCATGAGATGTGATATCCAAGTCCTTCCCATTCCAATCCTGAGACCCTTCCGATAGTAGAGATGTGATATCTCAATGCTTATACCAAACCTGAGATCCTTCCTATAACATGAGATGTGATATCCAACTCCTTCCCATTCCAATCCTGAGACACTTCCTATAGCATGAGATGTGATATCTCACTGCTTATACCAAACCTGAGACCCTTCCTATAGCATGAGATGTGATATCCAACTCCTTCCCTTTCCAATCCTGAGACCCTTCCTATAGCATGAGATATGATATCTCAATGCTTCTAATATCAAACTTGAGACCCTCCCTATAGCATGAGATGTGATATCCAAGTCCTTCCCATTCCAATCCTGAGACCCTTCCGATAGCATGAGATGTGATGTCTCAATGCTTCTAATACCAAACCTGAGATCCTTCCTATAACATGAGATGTGATATCCAACTCCTTCCCATTCCAATCCTGAGACCCTTCCTATAGCATGAGATGTGATATCTCAATGCTTATACCAAACCTGAGACCCTTCCTATAGCATGAGATGTGATATCCAACTCCTTCCCATTCCAATCCTGAGACCCTTCCTAGAGCATGAGATGTGATATCTCAATGCCTCTAATACCAAACCTGAGATCCTTCCTCTAACATGAAATGTGATATCCAACTCCTTCCCATTCCAATCCTGAGACACTTCCTATAGCATGAGATGTGATATCTAAATGCTTCTAATACCAAACTTGAGACTCTTACTATAACATGAGATGGGATATCCAACTCCTTCCCATTCCAATCCTTAGACCCTTCCTACAGCATGCAATATGATATCTCAATGATTCTAATAACAAACCTGAGACCCGTCCTATAACATGAGATGGGATATCCAACACCTTCCCATTCCAATCCTGAGACACTTCCGATAGCAGAGATGTGATATCTCAATGCTTATACCAAACCTGAGACCCTTCCTATAACATGAGATGTGATATCCAACTCCTTCCCGTTCCAAACCTGAGACCCTTCCTATAGCATATGTGATATCCAACACATTCCCATTCCAAACATGAGACCCTTCCTATAGCAGGAATGTAATATCCAACTCCTTCCCATTCCAATCCTGAGACCATTCCTATAGCATGAGATGTGATATCTCAATGCTTCTAATACCAAACCTGAGATCCTTCCTATGACATGAGATGTGATATACAATTCCTCCCCATTCCAAACCTGAGAACCTTCCTACAGCATGCGATGGGATATCTCAATGCTTCTAATACCAAACCTGAGACCAGTCCTATAACATGAGATTGGATATCCAACTCCTTCCCCTTCCAAACCTGAGACCCTTCCTATAGCATGAGATGTGATATCCAACTTCTTCCCATTCCAATCCTGAGACCCTTCCTATAACATGAGATGTGATGTCTCAATGCTTCGAATACCAAACCTGAGATCTTTCCTATAACATGAGATGTGATATCCAACTCCTTCCCATTCCAATCCTGAGACCCTTCCTATAGCATGGGATGTGCTATCTCAATGCTTATACCAAACCTGAGACCCTTCCTAAAGCTTGAGATGTGATATCCAACTCCTTCCCATTCCAATCCTGAGACCCTTCCTATAACATGAAATGTGATATCCAACTCCTTCCCATTCCAACCTGAGACCCTTCCTATAACATGAAATGTGATATCCAACTCCTTCCCTTTCCAAACCTGAGACCCTCCCTTTAGCATGAGATGTGATATCCAACTCCTTCCCATTCCAATCCTGAGACCCTTCTGATAGCATAAGATATATCTCAATGCTTCTATACCAAACCTGAGATCCTTCCGATAGCATGAGATGTGATATCTCAATACTTCTAATACCAAACCTGAGATCCTTCCTATAACATGAGATGTGATATCCAAATCCTTATCTTCCAAACCTGAGACCCTCCCTTTAGCATGAGATGTGATATCCAACTCCTTCCCATTCCAATCCTGAGACTCTTCTGATAGCATAAGATATGATATCTCAATGCTTCTATACCAAACCTGAGATCCTTCTGATAGCATGAAATGTGATATCCAACTCTTTCCCCTTGCAAACCTGAGAGCCTTCCTATAGCATGAGATGTGATATCCAAGTACTTCCCATTCCAATCCTGAGACCCTTCCTATAACATGAGATGTGATATCCAACTCCTTCCCATTCCAACCTGAGACCCTTCCTATAGCATGAGATGGGATATCCAACTCCTTCCAAATCCAATCCCGATACCCTTCCGATAGCATGAGATGTGATATCCCAATGCTTCTACCAAACCTGAGACCCATACTATGGCATGAGATGTGATATCAAACTCCTTCCCATTCTAATCCTGAGACCCTTCCTATAGCTTGAGATGTGATATCCAACTCCATCCCATTCCAATCCTGAGACCCTTCCTATACCATGAGACTTGATATCTCAATGCTTCTAATACCAAACCTGAGACCCGTCCCATAACATGAGATGTGATATCCAAATCCTTCCCCTTCCAAACCTTAGACCCTTCCTTTATCATGAGATGTGATATCCAACTCCTTCCCATTCCAATCTTGAGACCCTTCCGATATCATGAAATGTGATACCTCAATGCTTCTAATATCAAACTTGAGACCCTCCCTATAGCAAGAGATGTGATATCCAAGTCCTTCCCATTCCAATCCTGAGACCCTTTCTATAGCATGAGATGTGATATCTCAATGCTTCTAATACCAAACCTGAGACCCTTCCTATAACATAAGATGGGAATATCCAACTCCTTCCCTTTCCAATCCTGAGACCCTTCCGATAGCAGAGATCTGATATCTCAATGCTTATACCAAACCTGAGATCCTTCCTATAACATGAGATGTGATATCCAACTCCTTCCCATTCCAATCCTGAGACACTTCCTATAGCATGAGATGTGATATCTCACTGCTTATACCAAACCTGAGACCCTTCCTATAGCATGAGATGTGATATCCAACTCCTTCCCATTCCAATCCTGAGACCCTTCCTATAGCATGAGATGTGATATCTCAATGCTTCTAATATCAAACTTGAGACCCTCCCTATAGCATGAGATGTGATACCCAAGTCCTTCCCATTCCAATCCTGAGACACTTCCTATAGCATGAGATGTGATATCTCAATGCTTCTAATACCAAACCTGAGACTCTTCCTATAACATGAGATGGGATATCCAACTCCTTCCCATTCCAATCCTGAGACCCTTTCGATAGCAGAGATGTGATATCTCAATGTTTATACCAAACCTGAGACCCTCCCTACGGCATGAGATGTCATATACAACTCCTTCCCATTCCAATCCTGAGACCCTTCCTATAGCATGAGATGTGATATCCAACTCCTTCCCATTCCAATCCTGAGACCCTTCCTATAGCATGAGATGTGATGTCTCAATGCTTCTAATACCAAACCTGAGATCCTTCCTATAACATGAGATGTGATATCCAACTCCTTCCATTCCAATCCTGAGACCCTTCCTATAGCATGAGATGTGATATCTAAATGCTTATAACAAAACCTGAGACCCTTCCTATAGCATGAGATGTGATATCCAACTCCTTCCCATTCCAATCCTGAGACCCTTCCTATAGCCTGAGATGTGATATCTCAATGCCTCTAATACCAAACCTGAGATCCTTCCTCTAACATGAAATGTGATATCCAACTCCTTCACTTTCCAAACCTGAGAGCCTATCTATAGCATGAGATGTGATATCCAAGTCCTTCCCATTCCAATCCTGAGACCCTTCCTATAGCATGAGATGTGATATCTCAATGCTTATAACAAAACCTGAGACCCTTCCTATAGCATGAGATGTGATATCCAACTCCTTCCCATTCCAATCCTGAGACCCTTCCTATAGCCTGAGATGTGATATCTCAATGCCTCTAATACCAAACCTGAGATCCTTCCTCTAACATGAAATGTGATATCCAACTCCTTCAATTTCCAAACCTGAGAGCCTATCTATAGCATGAGATGTGATATCCAAGTCCTTCCCATTCCAATCCTTAGACCCTTCCTACAGCATGCAATATGATATCTCAATGATTTTAATAAAAAACCTGAGACC
This sequence comes from Ambystoma mexicanum, assembly GCF_040938575.1. NCBI lineage: Eukaryota > Metazoa > Chordata > Amphibia > Caudata > Ambystomatidae > Ambystoma > Ambystoma mexicanum. Next base: position 1,504,329,365 of record NC_090923.1, on the reverse strand, counting down.
CGTCCTATAACATGAGATGGGATATCCAACTCCTTCCCATTCCAATCCTGAGACACTTCCGATAGCAGAGATGTGATATCTCACTGCTTATACCAAACCTGAGACCCTTCCTATAGCATGAGATGTGATATCCAACTCCTTCCCATTCCATCCCTGAGACCCTTCCCAAATCATGAGATGTGATATCTCAATGCTTCTAATATCAAACTTGAGATCCTTCCTATAACATGAGATGTGATATCCAACTCCTTCCCATTCCAATCCTGAGGCCCTTTCTATAGCATGAGATGTGATATCTCAATGCTTATACCAAACCTGAGACCCTTCCTATAGCATGAGATGTGATATCCAAGTCCTTCCCATTCCAATCCTGAGACCCTTCCGATAGTAGAGATGTGATATCTCAATGCTTATACCAAACCTGAGATCCTTCCTATAACATGAGATGTGATATCCAACTCCTTCCCATTCCAATCCTGAGACACTTCCTATAGCATGAGATGTGATATCTCACTGCTTATACCAAACCTGAGACCCTTCCTATAGCATGAGATGTGATATCCAACTCCTTCCCTTTCCAATCCTGAGACCCTTCCTATAGCATGAGATATGATATCTCAATGCTTCTAATATCAAACTTGAGACCCTCCCTATAGCATGAGATGTGATATCCAAGTCCTTCCCATTCCAATCCTGAGACCCTTCCGATAGCATGAGATGTGATGTCTCAATGCTTCTAATACCAAACCTGAGATCCTTCCTATAACATGAGATGTGATATCCAACTCCTTCCCATTCCAATCCTGAGACCCTTCCTATAGCATGAGATGTGATATCTCAATGCTTATACCAAACCTGAGACCCTTCCTATAGCATGAGATGTGATATCCAACTCCTTCCCATTCCAATCCTGAGACCCTTCCTAGAGCATGAGATGTGATATCTCAATGCCTCTAATACCAAACCTGAGATCCTTCCTCTAACATGAAATGTGATATCCAACTCCTTCCCATTCCAATCCTGAGACACTTCCTATAGCATGAGATGTGATATCTAAATGCTTCTAATACCAAACTTGAGACTCTTACTATAACATGAGATGGGATATCCAACTCCTTCCCATTCCAATCCTTAGACCCTTCCTACAGCATGCAATATGATATCTCAATGATTCTAATAACAAACCTGAGACCCGTCCTATAACATGAGATGGGATATCCAACACCTTCCCATTCCAATCCTGAGACACTTCCGATAGCAGAGATGTGATATCTCAATGCTTATACCAAACCTGAGACCCTTCCTATAACATGAGATGTGATATCCAACTCCTTCCCGTTCCAAACCTGAGACCCTTCCTATAGCATATGTGATATCCAACACATTCCCATTCCAAACATGAGACCCTTCCTATAGCAGGAATGTAATATCCAACTCCTTCCCATTCCAATCCTGAGACCATTCCTATAGCATGAGATGTGATATCTCAATGCTTCTAATACCAAACCTGAGATCCTTCCTATGACATGAGATGTGATATACAATTCCTCCCCATTCCAAACCTGAGAACCTTCCTACAGCATGCGATGGGATATCTCAATGCTTCTAATACCAAACCTGAGACCAGTCCTATAACATGAGATTGGATATCCAACTCCTTCCCCTTCCAAACCTGAGACCCTTCCTATAGCATGAGATGTGATATCCAACTTCTTCCCATTCCAATCCTGAGACCCTTCCTATAACATGAGATGTGATGTCTCAATGCTTCGAATACCAAACCTGAGATCTTTCCTATAACATGAGATGTGATATCCAACTCCTTCCCATTCCAATCCTGAGACCCTTCCTATAGCATGGGATGTGCTATCTCAATGCTTATACCAAACCTGAGACCCTTCCTAAAGCTTGAGATGTGATATCCAACTCCTTCCCATTCCAATCCTCAGACCCTTCCTATAACATGAAATGTGATATCCAACTCCTTCCCATTCCAACCTGAGACCCTTCCTATAACATGAAATGTGATATCCAACTCCTTCCCTTTCCAAACCTGAGACCCTCCCTTTAGCATGAGATGTGATATCCAACTCCTTCCCATTCCAATCCTGAGACCCTTCTGATAGCATAAGATATATCTCAATGCTTCTATACCAAACCTGAGATCCTTCCGATAGCATGAGATGTGATATCTCAATACTTCTAATACCAAACCTGAGATCCTTCCTATAACATGAGATGTGATATCCAAATCCTTATCTTCCAAACCTGAGACCCTCCCTTTAGCATGAGATGTGATATCCAACTCCTTCCCATTCCAATCCTGAGACTCTTCTGATAGCATAAGATATGATATCTCAATGCTTCTATACCAAACCTGAGATCCTTCTGATAGCATGAAATGTGATATCCAACTCTTTCCCCTTGCAAACCTGAGAGCCTTCCTATAGCATGAGATGTGATATCCAAGTACTTCCCATTCCAATCCTGAGACCCTTCCTATAACATGAGATGTGATATCCAACTCCTTCCCATTCCAACCTGAGACCCTTCCTATAGCATGAGATGGGATATCCAACTCCTTCCAAATCCAATCCCGATACCCTTCCGATAGCATGAGATGTGATATCCCAATGCTTCTACCAAACCTGAGACCCATACTATGGCATGAGATGTGATAACAAACTCCTTCCCATTCTAATCCTGAGACCCTTCCTATAGCTTGAGATGTGATATCCAACTCCATCCCATTCCAATCCTGAGACCCTTCCTATACCATGAGACTTGATATCTCAATGCTTCTAATACCAAACCTGAGACCCGTCCTATAACATGAGATGTGATATCCAAATCCTTCCCCTTCCAAACCTTAGACCCTTCCTTTATCATGAGATGTGATATCCAACTCCTTCCCATTCCAATCTTGAGACCCTTCCGATATCATGAAATGTGATACCTCAATGCTTCTAATATCAAACTTGAGACCCTCCCTATAGCAAGAGATGTGATATCCAAGTCCTTCCCATTCCAATCCTGAGACCCTTTCTATAGCATGAGATGTGATATCGCAATGCTTCTAATACCAAACCTGAGACCCTTCCTATAACATAAGATGGGAATATCCAACCCCTTCCCTTTCCAATCCTGAGACCCTTCCGATAGCAGAGATCTGATATCTCAATGCCTATACCAAACCTGAGATCCTTCCTATAACATGAGATGTGATATCCAACTCCTTCCCATTCCAATCCTGAGACACTTCCTATAGCATGAGATGTGATATCTCACTGCTTATACCAAACCTGAGACCCTTCCTATAGCATGAGATGTGATATCCAACTCCTTCCCATTCCAATCCTGAGACCCTTCCTATAGCATGAGATGTGATATCTCAATGCTTCTAATATCAAACTTGAGACCCTCCCTATAGCATGAGATGTGATACCCAAGTCCTTCCCATTCCAATCCTGAGACACTTCCTATAGCATGAGATGTGATATCTCAATGCTTCTAATACCAAACCTGAGACTCTTCCTATAACATGAGATGGGATATCCAACTCCTTCCCATTCCAATCCTGAGACCCTTTCGATAGCAGAGATGTGATATCTCAATGTTTATACCAAACCTGAGGCCCTCCCTACGGCATGAGATGTCATATACAACTCCTCCCCATTCCAATCCTGAGACCCTTCCTATAGCATGAGATGTGATATCCAACTCCTTCCCATTCCAATCCTGAGACCCTTCCTATAGCATGAGATGTGATGTCTCAATGCTTCTAATACCAAACCTGAGATCCTTCCTATAACATGAGATGTGATATCCAACTCCTTCCATTCCAATCCTGAGACCCTTCCTATAGCATGAGATGTGATATCTCAATGCTTATAACAAAACCTGAGACCCTTCCTATAGCATGAGATGTGATATCCAACTCCTTCCCATTCCAATCCTGAGACCCTTCCTATAGCCTGAGATGTGATATCTCAATGCCTCTAATACCAAACCTGAGATCCTTCCTCTAACATGAAATGTGATATCCAACTCCTTCAATTTCCAAACCTGAGAGCCTATCTATAGCATGAGATGTGATATCCAAGTCCTTCCCATTCCAATCCTTAGACCCTTCCTACAGCATGCAATATGATATCTCAATGATTTTAATAAAAAACCTGAGACCCGTCCTATAACATGAGATGGGATATCCAACTCCTTCCCATTCCAATCCTGAGACACTTCCGATAGCAGAGATGTGATATCTCACTGCTTATACCAAACCTGAGACCCTTCCTATAGCATGAGATGTGATATCCAACTCCTTCCCATTCCATCCCTGAGACCCTTCCCAAATCATGAGATGTGATATCTCAATGCTTCTAATATCAAACTTGAGACCCTCCCTATAGCATGAGATGTGATATCCAAGTCCTTCCCATTCCAATCCTGAGACCCTTCCGATAGCATGAGATGTGATGTCTCAATGCTTCTAATACCAAACCTGAGATCCTTCCTATAACATGAGATGTGATATCCAACTCCTTCCCATTCCAATCCTGAGACCCTTTCTATAGCATGAGATGTGATATCTCAATGCTTATACCAAACCTGAGACCCTTCCTATAGCATGAGATGTGATATCCAAGTCCTTCCCATTCCAATCCTGAGACCCTTCCGATAGTAGAGATGTGATATCTCAATGCTTATACCAAACCTGAGATCCTTCCTATAACATGAGATGTGATATCCAACTCCTTCCCATTCCAATCCTGAGACACTTCCTATAGCATGAGATGTGATATCTCACTGCTTATACCAAACCTGAGACCCTTCCTATAGCATGAGATGTGATATCCAACTCCTTCCCTTTCCAATCCTGAGACCCTTCCTATAGCATGAGATATGATATCTCAATGCTTCTAATATCAAACTTGAGATCCTCCCTATAGCATGAGATGTGATATCCAAGTCCTTCCCATTCCAATCCTGAGACCCTTCCGATAGCATGAGATGTGATGTCTCAATGCTTCTAATACCAAACCTGAGATCCTTCCTATAACATGAGATGTGATATCCAACTCCTTCCCATTCCAATCCTGAGACCCTTCCTATAGCATGAGATGTGATATCTCAATGCTTATACCAAACCTGAGACCCTTCCTATAGCATGAGATGTGATATCCAACTCCTTCCCATTCCAATCCTGAGACCCTTCCTAGAGCATGAGATGTGATATCTCAATGCCTCTAATACCAAACCTGAGATCCTTCCTCTAACATGAAATGTGATATCCAACTCCTTCCCATTCCAATCCTGAGACACTTCCTATAGCATGAGATGTGATATCTAAATGCTTCTAATACCAAACTTGAGACTCTTACTATAACATGAGATGGGATATCCAACTCCTTCCCATTCCAATCCTTAGACCCTTCCTACAGCATGCAATATGATATCTCAATGATTCTAATAACAAACCTGAGACCCGTCCTATAACATGAGATGGGATATCCAACACCTTCCCATTCCAATCCTGAGACACTTCCGATAGCAGAGATGTGATATCTCAATGCTTATACCAAACCTGAGACCCTTCCTATAACATGAGATGTGATATCCAACTCCTTCCCGTTCCAAACCTGAGACCCTTCCTATAGCAGGAATGTAATATCCAACTCCTTCCCATTCCAATCCTGAGACCATTCCTATAGCATGAGATGTGATATCTCAATGCTTCTAATACCAAACCTGAGATCCTTCCTATGACATGAGATGTGATATACAATTCCTCCCCATTCCAAACCTGAGAACCTTCCTACAGCATGCGATGGGATATCTCAATGCTTCTAATACCAAACCTGAGACCAGTCCTATAACATGAGATTGGATATCCAACTCCTTCCCCTTCCAAACCTGAGACCCTTCCTATAGCATGAGATGTGATATCCAACTTCTTCCCATTCCAATCCTGAGACCCTTCCTATAACATGAGATGTGATGTCTCAATGCTTCGAATACCAAACCTGAGATCTTTCCTATAACATGAGATGTGATATCCAACTCCTTCCCATTCCAATCCTGAGACCCTTCCTATAGCATGGGATGTGCTATCTCAATGCTTATACCAAACCTGAGACCCTTCCTAAAGCTTGAGATGTGATATCCAACTCCTTCCCATTCCAATCCTGAGACCCTTCCTATAACATGAAATGTGATATCCAACTCCTTCCCATTCCAACCTGAGACCCTTCCTATAACATGAAATGTGATATCCAACTCCTTCCCTTTCCAAACCTGAGACCCTCCCTTTAGCATGAGATGTGATATCCAACTCCTTCCCATTCCAATCCTGAGACCCTTCTGATAGCATAAGATATATCTCAATGCTTCTATACCAAACCTGAGATCCTTCCGATAGCATGAGATGTGATATCTCAATACTTCTAATACCAAACCTGAGATCCTTCCTATAACATGAGATGTGATATCCAAATCCTTATCTTCCAAACCTGAGACCCTCCTTTTAGCATGAGATGTGATATCCAACTCCTTCCCATTCCAATCCTGAGACTCTTCTGATAGCATAAGATATGATATCTCAATGCTTCTATACCAAACCTGAGATCCTTCTGATAGCATGAAATGTGATATCCAACTCTTTCCCCTTGCAAACCTGAGAGCCTTCCTATAGCATGAGATGTGATATCCAAGTACTTCCCATTCCAATCCTGAGACCCTTCCTATAACATGAGATGTGATATCCAACTCCTTCCCATTCCAACCTGAGACCCTTCCTATAGCATGAGATGGGATATCCAACTCCTTCCAAATCCAATCCCGATACCCTTCCGATAGCATGAGATGTGATATCCCAATGCTTCTACCAAACCTGAGACCCATACTATGGCATGAGATGTGATAACAAACTCCTTCCCATTCTAATCCTGAGACCCTTCCTATAGCTTGAGATGTGATATCCAACTCCATCCCATTCCAATCCTGAGACCCTTCCTATACCATGAGACTTGATATCTCAATGCTTCTAATACCAAACCTGAGACCCGTCCTATAACATGAGATGTGATATCCAAATCCTTCCCCTTCCAAACCTTAGACCCTTCCTTTATCATGAGATGTGATATCCAACTCCTTCCCATTCCAATCTTGAGACCCTTCCGATATCATGAAATGTGATACCTCAATGCTTCTAATATCAAACTTGAGACCCTCCCTATAGCAAGAGATGTGATATCCAAGTCCTTCCCATTCCAATCCTGAGACCCTTTCTATAGCATGAGATGTGATATCTCAATGCTTCTAATACCAAACCTGAGACCCTTCCTATAACATAAGATGGGAATATCCAACTCCTTCCCTTTCCAATCCTGAGACCCTTCCGATAGCAGAGATCTGATATCTCAATGCCTATACCAAACCTGAGATCCTTCCTATAACATGAGATGTGATATCCAACTCCTTCCCATTCCAATCCTGAGACACTTCCTATAGCATGAGATGTGATATCTCACTGCTTATACCAAACCTGAGACCCTTCCTATAGCATGAGATGTGATATCCAACTCCTTCCCATTCCAATCCTGAGACCCTTCCTATAGCATGAGATGTGATATCTCAATGCTTCTAATATCAAACTTGAGACCCTCCCTATAGCATGAGATGTGATACCCAAGTCCTTCCCATTCCAATCCTGAGACACTTCCTATAGCATGAGATGTGATATCTCAATGCTTCTAATACCAAACCTGAGACTCTTCCTATAACATGAGATGGGATATCCAACTCCTTCCCATTCCAATCCTGAGACCCTTTCGATAGCAGAGATGTGATATCTCAATGTTTATACCAAACCTGAGGCCCTCCCTACGGCATGAGATGTCATATACAACTCCTTCCCATTCCAATCCTGAGACCCTTCCTATAGCATGAGATGTGATATCCAACTCCTTCCCATTCCAATCCTGAGACCCTTCCTATAGCATGAGATGTGATGTCTCAATGCTTCTAATACCAAACCTGAGATCCTTCCTATAACATGAGATGTGATATCCAACTCCTTCCATTCCAATCCTGAGACCCTTCCTATAGCATGAGATGTGATATCTCAATGCTTATAACAAAACCTGAGACCCTTCCTATAGCATGAGATGTGATATCCAACTCCTTCCCATTCCAATCCTGAGACCCTTCCTATAGCCTGAGATGTGATATCTCAATGCCTCTAATACCAAACCTGAGATCCTTCCTCTAACATGAAATGTGATATCCAACTCCTTCAATTTCCAAACCTGAGAGCCTATCTATAGCATGAGATGTGATATCCAAGTCCTTCCCATTCCAATCCTTAGACCCTTCCTACAGCATGCAATATGATATCTCAATGATTTTAATAAAAAACCTGAGACCCGTCCTATAACATGAGATGGGATATCCAACTCCTTCCCATTCCAATCCTGAGACACTTCCGATAGCAGAGATGTGATATCTCACTGCTTATACCAAACCTGAGACCCTTCCTATAGCATGAGATGTGATATCCAACTCCTTCCCATTCCATCCCTGAGACCCTTCCCAAATCATGAGATGTGATATCTCAATGCTTCTAATATCAAACTTGAGACCCTCCCTATAGCATGAGATGTGATATCCAAGTCCTTCCCATTCCAATCCTGAGACCCTTCCGATAGCATGAGATGTGATGTCTCAATGCTTCTAATACCAAACCTGAGATCCTTCCTATAACATGAGATGTGATATCCAACTCCTTCCCATTCCAATCCTGAGACCCTTTCTATAGCATGAGATGTGATATCTCAATGCTTATACCAAACCTGAGACCCTTCCTATAGCATGAGATGTGATATCCAAGTCCTTCCCATTCCAATCCTGAGACCCTTCCGATAGTAGAGATGTGATATCTCAATGCTTATACCAAACCTGAGATCCTTCCTATAACATGAGATGTGATATCCAACTCCTTCCCATTCCAATCCTGAGACACTTCCTATAGCATGAGATGTGATATCTCACTGCTTATACCAAACCTGAGACCCTTCCTATAGCATGAGATGTGATATCCAACTCCTTCCCTTTCCAATCCTGAGACCCTTCCTATAGCATGAGATATGATATCTCAATGCTTCTAATATCAAACTTGAGATCCTCCCTATAGCATGAGATGTGATATCCAAGTCCTTCCCATTCCAATCCTGAGACCCTTCCGATAGCATGAGATGTGATGTCTCAATGCTTCTAATACCAAACCTGAGATCCTTCCTATAACATGAGATGTGATATCCAACTCCTTCCCATTCCAATCCTGAGACCCTTCCTATAGCATGAGATGTGATATCTCAATGCTTATACCAAACCTGAGACCCTTCCTATAGCATGAGATGTGATATCCAACTCCTTCCCATTCCAATCCTGAGACCCTTCCTAGAGCATGAGATGTGATATCTCAATGCCTCTAATACCAAACCTGAGATCCTTCCTCTAACATGAAATGTGATATCCAACTCCTTCCCATTCCAATCCTGAGACACTTCCTATAGCATGAGATGTGATATCTAAATGCTTCTAATACCAAACTTGAGACTCTTACTATAACATGAGATGGGATATCCAACTCCTTCCCATTCCAATCCTTAGACCCTTCCTACAGCATGCAATATGATATCTCAATGATTCTAATAACAAACCTGAGACCCGTCCTATAACATGAGATGGGATATCCAACACCTTCCCATTCCAATCCTGAGACACTTCCGATAGCAGAGATGTGATATCTCAATGCTTATACCAAACCTGAGACCCTTCCTATAACATGAGATGTGATATCCAACTCCTTCCCGTTCCAAACCTGAGACCCTTCCTATAGCATATGTGATATCCAACACATTCCCATTCCAAACATGAGACCCTTCCTATAGCAGGAATGTAATATCCAACTCCTTCCCATTCCAATCCTGAGACCATTCCTATAGCATGAGATGTGATATCTCAATGCTTCTAATACCAAACCTGAGATCCTTCCTATGACATGAGATGTGATATACAATTCCTCCCCATTCCAAACCTGAGAACCTTCCTACAGCATGCGATGGGATATCTCAATGCTTCTAATACCAAACCTGAGACCAGTCCTATAACATGAGATTGGATATCCAACTCCTTCCCCTTCCAAACCTGAGACCCTTCCTATAGCATGAGATGTGATATCCAACTTCTTCCCATTCCAATCCTGAGACCCTTCCTATAACATGAGATGTGATGTCTCAATGCTTCGAATACCAAACCTGAGATCTTTCCTATAACATGAGATGTGATATCCAACTCCTTCCCATTCCAATCCTGAGACCCTTCCTATAGCATGGGATGTGCTATCTCAATGCTTATACCAAACCTGAGACCCTTCCTAAAGCTTGAGATGTGATATCCAACTCCTTCCCATTCCAATCCTGAGACCCTTCCTATAACATGAGATGTGATATCCAACTCCTTCCCATTCCAACCTGAGACCCTTCCTATAACATGAAATGTGATATCCAACTCCTTCCCTTTCCAAACCTGAGACCCTCCCTTTAGCATGAGATGTGATATCCAACTCCTTCCCATTCCAATCCTGAGACCCTTCTGATAGCATAAGATATATCTCAATGCTTCTATACCAAACCTGAGATCCTTCCGATAGCATGAGATGTGATATCTCAATACTTCTAATACCAAACCTGAGATCCTTCCTATAACATGAGATGTGATATCCAAATCCTTATCTTCCAAACCTGAGACCCTCCCTTTAGCATGAGATGTGATATCCAACTCCTTCCCATTCCAATCCTGAGACTCTTCTGATAGCATAAGATATGATATCTCAATGCTTCTATACCAAACCTGAGATCCTTCTGATAGCATGAAATGTGATATCCAACTCTTTCCCCTTGCAAACCTGAGAGCCTTCCTATAGCATGAGATGTGATATCCAAGTACTTCCCATTCCAATCCTGAGACCCTTCCTATAACATGAGATGTGATATCCAACTCCTTCCCATTCCAACCTGAGACCCTTCCTATAGCATGAGATGGGATATCCAACTCCTTCCAAATCCAATCCCGATACCCTTCCGATAGCATGAGATGTGATATCCCAATGCTTCTACCAAACCTGAGACCCATACTATGGCATGAGATGTGATAACAAACTCCTTCCCATTCTAATCCTGAGACCCTTCCTATAGCTTGAGATGTGATATCCAACTCCATCCCATTCCAATCCTGAGACCCTTCCTATACCATGAGACTTGATATCTCAATGCTTCTAATACCAAACCTGAGACCCGTCCTATAACATGAGATGTGATATCCAAATCCTTCCCCTTCCAAACCTTAGACCCTTCCTTTATCATGAGATGTGATATCCAACTCCTTCCCATTCCAATCTTGAGACCCTTCCGATATCATGAAATGTGATACCTCAATGCTTCTAATATCAAACTTGAGACCCTCCCTATAGCAAGAGATGTGATATCCAAGTCCTTCCCATTCCAATCCTGAGACCCTTTCTATAGCATGAGATGTGATATCTCAATGCTTCTAATACCAAACCTGAGACCCTTCCTATAACATAAGATGGGAATATCCAACTCCTTCCCTTTCCAATCCTGAGACCCTTCCGATAGCAGAGATCTGATATCTCAATGCTTATACCAAACCTGAGATCCTTCCTATAACATGAGATGTGATATCCAACTCCTTCCCATTCCAATCCTGAGACACTTCCTATAGCATGAGATGTGATATCTCACTGCTTATACCAAACCTGAGACCCTTCCTATAGCATGAGATGTGATATCCAACTCCTTCCCATTCCAATCCTGAGACCCTTCCTATAGCATGAGATGTGATATCTCAATGCTTCTAATATCAAACTTGAGACCCTCCCTATAGCATGAGATGTGATACCCAAGTCCTTCCCATTCCAATCCTGAGACACTTCCTATAGCATGAGATGTGATATCTCAATGCTTCTAATACCAAACCTGAGACTCTTCCTATAACATGAGATGGGATATCCAACTCCTTCCCATTCCAATCCTGAGACCCTTTCGATAGCAGAGATGTGATATCTCAATGTTTATACCAAACCTGAGACCCTCCCTACGGCATGAGATGTCATATACAACTCCTTCCCATTCCAATCCTGAGACCCTTCCTATAGCATGAGATGTGATATCCAACTCCTTCCCATTCCAATCCTGAGACCCTTCCTATAGCATGAGATGTGATGTCTCAATGCTTCTAATACCAAACCTGAGATCCTTCCTATAACATGAGATGTGATATCCAACTCCTTCCATTCCAATCCTGAGACCCTTCCTATAGCATGAGATGTGATATCTCAATGCTTATAACAAAACCTGAGACCCTTCCTATAGCATGAGATGTGATATCCAACTCCTTCCCATTCCAATCCTGAGACCCTTCCTATAGCCTGAGATGTGATATCTCAATGCCTCTAATACCAAACCTGAGATCCTTCCTCTAACATGAAATGTGATATCCAACTCCTTCACTTTCCAAACCTGAGAGCCTATCTATAGCATGAGATGTGATATCCAAGTCCTTCCCATTCCAATCCTGAGACCCTTCCTATAGCATGAGATGTGATATCTCAATGCTTATAACAAAACCTGAGACCCTTCCTATAGAATGAGATGTGATATCCAACTCCTTCCCATTCCAATCCTGAGACCCTTCCTATAGCCTGAGATGTGATATCTCAATGCCTCTAATACCAAACCTGAGATCCTTCCTCTAACATGAAATGTGATATCCAACTCCTTCAATTTCCAAACCTGAGAGCCTATCTATAGCATGAGATGTGATATCCAAGTCCTTCCCATTCCAATCCTTAGACCCTTCCTACAGCATGCAATATGATATCTCAATGATTTTAATAAAAAACCTGAGACCCGTCCTATAACATGAGATGGGATATCCAACTCCTTCCCATTCCAATCCTGAGACACTTCCGATAGCAGAGATGTGATATCTCACTGCTTATACCAAACCTGAGACCCTTCCTATAGCATGAGATGTGATATCCAACTCCTTCCCATTCCATCCATGAGACCCTTCCCAAATCATGAGATGTGATATCTCAATGCTTCTAATATCAAACTTGAGACCCTCCCTATAGCATGAGATGTGATATCCAAGTCCTTCCCATTCCAATCCTGAGACCCTTCCGATAGCATGAGATGTGATGTCTCAATGCTTCTAATACCAAACCTGAGATCCTTCCTATAACATGAGATGTGATATCCAACTCCTTCCCATTCCAATCCTGAGACCCTTTCTATAGCATGAGATGTGATATCTCAATGCTTATACCAAACCTGAGACCCTTCCTATAGCATGAGATGTGATATCCAAGTCCTTCCCATTCCAATCCTGAGACCCTTCCGATAGTAGAGATGTGATATCTCAATGCTTATACCAAACCTGAGATCCTTCCTATAACATGAGATGTGATATCCAACTCCTTCCCATTCCAATCCTGAGACACTTCCTATAGCATGAGATGTGATATCTCACTGCTTATACCAAACCTGAGACCCTTCCTATAGCATGAGATGTGATATCCAACTCCTTCCCTTTCCAATCCTGAGACCCTTCCTATAGCATGAGATATGATATCTCAATGCTTCTAATATCAAACTTGAGACCCTCCCTATAGCATGAGATGTGATATCCAACTCCTTCCCATTCCAATCCTGAGACCCTTCCTATAGCATGAGATGTGATATCTCAATGCTTATACCAAACCTGAGACCCTTCCTATAGCATGAGATGTGATATCCAACTCCTTCCCATTCCAATCCTGAGACCCTTCCTAGAGCATGAGATGTGATATCTCAATGCCTCTAATACCAAACCTGAGATCCTTCCTCTAACATGAAATGTGATATCCAACTCCTTCCCATTCCAATCCTGAGACACTTCCTATAGCATGAGATGTGATATCTAAATGCTTCTAATACCAAACTTGAGACTCTTACTATAACATGAGATGGGATATCCAACTCCTTCCCATTCCAATCCTTAGACCCTTCCTACAGCATGCAATATGATATCTCAATGATTCTAATAACAAACCTGAGACCCGTCCTATAACATGAGATGGGATATCCAACACCTTCCCATTCCAATCCTGAGACACTTCCGATAGCAGAGATGTGATATCTCAATGCTTATACCAAACCTGAGACCCTTCCTATAACATGAGATGTGATATCCAACTCCTTCCCGTTCCAAACCTGAGACCCTTCCTATAGCATATGTGATATCCAACACATTCCCATTCCAAACATGAGACCCTTCCTATAGCATGAGATGTGATATCCAACTCCTTCCCATTCCAATCCTGAGACCCTTCCTATAGCCTGAGATGTGATATCTCAATGCCTCTAATACCAAACCTGAGATCCTTCCTCTAACATGAAATGTGATATCCAACTCCTTCAATTTCCAAACCTGAGAGCCTATCTATAGCATGAGATGTGATATCCAAGTCCTTCCCATTCCAATCCTTAGACCCTTCCTACAGCATGCAATATGATATCTCAATGATTTTAATAAAAAACCTGAGACCCGTCCTATAACATGAGATGGGATATCCAACTCCTTCCCATTCCAATCCTGAGACACTTCCGATAGCAGAGATGTGATATCTCACTGCTTATACCAAACCTGAGACCCTTCCTATAGCATGAGATGTGATATCCAACTCCTTCCCATTCCATCCCTGAGACCCTTCCCAAATCATGAGATGTGATATCTCAATGCTTCTAATATCAAACTTGAGACCCTCCCTATAGCATGAGATGTGATATCCAAGTCCTTCCCATTCCAATCCTGAGACCCTTCCGATAGCATGAGATGTGATGTCTCAATGCTTCTAATACCAAACCTGAGATCCTTCCTATAACATGAGATGTGATATCCAACTCCTTCCCATTCCAATCCTGAGACCCTTTCTATAGCATGAGATGTGATATCTCAATGCTTATACCAAACCTGAGACCCTTCCTATAGCATGAGATGTGATATCCAAGTCCTTCCCATTCCAATCCTGAGACCCTTCCGATAGTAGAGATGTGATATCTCAATGCTTATACCAAACCTGAGATCCTTCCTATAACATGAGATGTGATATCCAACTCCTTCCCATTCCAATCCTGAGACACTTCCTATAGCATGAGATGTGATATCTCACTGCTTATACCAAACCTGAGACCCTTCCTATAGCATGAGATGTGATATCCAACTCCTTCCCTTTCCAATCCTGAGACCCTTCCTATAGCATGAGATATGATATCTCAATGCTTCTAATATCAAACTTGAGATCCTCCCTATAGCATGAGATGTGATATCCAAGTCCTTCCCATTCCAATCCTGAGACCCTTCCGATAGCATGAGATGTGATGTCTCAATGCTTCTAATACCAAACCTGAGATCCTTCCTATAACATGAGATGTGATATCCAACTCCTTCCCATTCCAATCCTGAGACCCTTCCTATAGCATGAGATGTGATATCTCAATGCTTATACCAAACCTGAGACCCTTCCTATAGCATGAGATGTGATATCCAACTCCTTCCCATTCCAATCCTGAGACCCTTCCTAGAGCATGAGATGTGATATCTCAATGCCTCTAATACCAAACCTGAGATCCTTCCTCTAACATGAAATGTGATATCCAACTCCTTCCCATTCCAATCCTGAGACACTTCCTATAGCATGAGATGTGATATCTAAATGCTTCTAATACCAAACTTGAGACTCTTACTATAACATGAGATGGGATATCCAACTCCTTCCCATTCCAATCCTTAGACCCTTCCTACAGCATGCAATATGATATCTCAATGATTCTAATAACAAACCTGAGACCCGTCCTATAACATGAGATGGGATATCCAACACCTTCCCATTCCAATCCTGAGACACTTCCGATAGCAGAGATGTGATATCTCAATGCTTATACCAAACCTGAGACCCTTCCTATAACATGAGATGTGATATCCAACTCCTTCCCATTCCAAACCTGAGACCCTTCCTATAGCATATGTGATATCCAACACATTCCCATTCCAAACATGAGACCCTTCCTATAGCAGGAATGTAATATCCAACTCCTTCCCATTCCAATCCTGAGACCATTCCTATAGCATGAGATGTGATATCTCAATGCTTCTAATACCAAACCTGAGATCCTTCCTATGACATGAGATGTGATATACAATTCCTCCCCATTCCAAACCTGAGAACCTTCCTACAGCATGCGATGGGATATCTCAATGCTTCTAATACCAAACCTGAGACCAGTCCTATAACATGAGATTGGATATCCAACTCCTTCCCCTTCCAAACCTGAGACCCTTCCTATAGCATGAGATGTGATATCCAACTTCTTCCCATTCCAATCCTGAGACCCTTCCTATAACATGAGATGTGATGTCTCAATGCTTCGAATACCAAACCTGAGATCTTTCCTATAACATGAGATGTGATATCCAACTCCTTCCCATTCCAATCCTGAGACCCTTCCTATAGCATGGGATGTGCTATCTCAATGCTTATACCAAACCTGAGACCCTTCCTAAAGCTTGAGATGTGATATCCAACTCCTTCCCATTCCAATCCTGAGACCCTTCCTATAACATGAAATGTGATATCCAACTCCTTCCCATTCCAACCTGAGACCCTTCCTATAACATGAAATGTGATATCCAACTCCTTCCCTTTCCAAACCTGAGACCCTCCCTTTAGCATGAGATGTGATATCCAACTCCTTCCCATTCCAATCCTGAGACCCTTCTGATAGCATAAGATATATCTCAATGCTTCTATACCAAACCTGAGATCCTTCCGATAGCATGAGATGTGATATCTCAATACTTCTAATACCAAACCTGAGATCCTTCCTATAACATGAGATGTGATATCCAAATCCTTATCTTCCAAACCTGAGACCCTCCCTTTAGCATGAGATGTGATATCCAACTCCTTCCCATTCCAATCCTGAGACTCTTCTGATAGCATAAGATATGATATCTCAATGCTTCTATACCAAACCTGAGATCCTTCTGATAGCATGAAATGTGATATCCAACTCTTTCCCCTTGCAAACCTGAGAGCCTTCCTATAGCATGAGATGTGATATCCAAGTACTTCCCATTCCAATCCTGAGACCCTTCCTATAACATGAGATGTGATATCCAACTCCTTCCCATTCCAACCTGAGACCCTTCCTATAGCATGAGATGGGATATCCAACTCCTTCCAAATCCAATCCCGATACCCTTCCGATAGCATGAGATGTGATATCCCAATGCTTCTACCAAACCTGAGACCCATACTATGGCATGAGATGTGATAACAAACTCCTTCCCATTCTAATCCTGAGACCCTTCCTATAGCTTGAGATGTGATATCCAACTCCATCCCATTCCAATCCTGAGACCCTTCCTATACCATGAGACTTGATATCTCAATGCTTCTAATACCAAACCTGAGACCCGTCCTATAACATGAGATGTGATATCCAAATCCTTCCCCTTCCAAACCTTAGACCCTTCCTTTATCATGAGATGTGATATCCAACTCCTTCCCATTCCAATCTTGAGACCCTTCCGATATCATGAAATGTGATACCTCAATGCTTCTAATATCAAACTTGAGACCCTCCCTATAGCAAGAGATGTGATATCCAAGTCCTTCCCATTCCAATCCTGAGACCCTTTCTATAGCATGAGATGTGATATCTCAATGCTTCTAATACCAAACCTGAGACCCTTCCTATAACATAAGATGGGAATATCCAACTCCTTCCCTTTCCAATCCTGAGACCCTTCCGATAGCAGAGATCTGATATCTCAATGCCTATACCAAACCTGAGATCCTTCCTATAACATGAGATGTGATATCCAACTCCTTCCCATTCCAATCCTGAGACACTTCCTATAGCATGAGATGTGATATCTCACTGCTTATACCAAACCTGAGACCCTTCCTATAGCATGAGATGTGATATCCAACTCCTTCCCATTCCAATCCTGAGACCCTTCCTATAGCATGAGATGTGATATCTCAATGCTTCTAATATCAAACTTGAGACCCTCCCTATAGCATGAGATGTGATACCCAAGTCCTTCCCATTCCAATCCTGAGACACTTCCTATAGCATGAGATGTGATATCTCAATGCTTCTAATACCAAACCTGAGACTCTTCCTATAACATGAGATGGGATATCCAAGTCCTTCCCATTCCAATCCTGAGACCCTTCCGATAGCATGAGATGTGATGTCTCAATGCTTCTAATACCAAACCTGAGATCCTTCCTATAACATGAGATGTGATATCCAACTCCTTCCCATTCCAATCCTGAGACCCTTTCTATAGCATGAGATGTGATATCTCAATGCTTATACCAAACCTGAGACCCTTCCTATAGCATGAGATGTGATATCCAAGTCCTTCCCATTCCAATCCTGAGACCCTTCCGATAGTAGAGATGTGATATCTCAATGCTTATACCAAACCTGAGATCCTTCCTATAACATGAGATGTGATATCCAACTCCTTCCCATTCCAATCCTGAGACACTTCCTATAGCATGAGATGTGATATCTCACTGCTTATACCAAACCTGAGACCCTTCCTATAGCATGAGATGTGATATCCAACTCCTTCCCTTTCCAATCCTGAGACCCTTCCTATAGCATGAGATATGATATCTCAATGCTTCTAATATCAAACTTGAGATCCTCCCTATAGCATGAGATGTGATATCCAAGTCCTTCCCATTCCAATCCTGAGACCCTTCCGATAGCATGAGATGTGATGTCTCAATGCTTCTAATACCAAACCTGAGATCCTTCCTATAACATGAGATGTGATATCCAACTCCTTCCCATTCCAATCCTGAGACCCTTCCTATAGCATGAGATGTGATATCTCAATGCTTATACCAAACCTGAGACCCTTCCTATAGCATGAGATGTGATATCCAACTCCTTCCCATTCCAATCCTGAGACCCTTCCTAGAGCATGAGATGTGATATCTCAATGCCTCTAATACCAAACCTGAGATCCTTCCTCTAACATGAAATGTGATATCCAACTCCTTCCCATTCCAATCCTGAGACACTTCCTATAGCATGAGATGTGATATCTAAATGCTTCTAATACCAAACTTGAGACTCTTACTATAACATGAGATGGGATATCCAACTCCTTCCCATTCCAATCCTTAGACCCTTCCTACAGCATGCAATATGATATCTCAATGATTCTAATAACAAACCTGAGACCCGTCCTATAACATGAGATGGGATATCCAACACCTTCCCATTCCAATCCTGAGACACTTCCGATAGCAGAGATGTGATATCTCAATGCTTATACCAAACCTGAGACCCTTCCTATAACATGAGATGTGATATCCAACTCCTTCCCGTTCCAAACCTGAGACCCTTCCTATAGCATATGTGATATCCAACACATTCCCATTCCAAACATGAGACCCTTCCTATAGCAGGAATGTAATATCCAACTCCTTCCCATTCCAATCCTGAGACCATTCCTATAGCATGAGATGTGATATCTCAATGCTTCTAATACCAAACCTGAGATCCTTCCTATGACATGAGATGTGATATACAATTCCTCCCCATTCCAAACCTGAGAACCTTCCTACAGCATGCGATGGGATATCTCAATGCTTCTAATACCAAACCTGAGACCAGTCCTATAACATGAGATTGGATATCCAACTCCTTCCCCTTCCAAACCTGAGACCCTTCCTATAGCATGAGATGTGATATCCAACTTCTTCCCATTCCAATCCTGAGACCCTTCCTATAACATGAGATGTGATGTCTCAATGCTTCGAATACCAAACCTGAGATCTTTCCTATAACATGAGATGTGATATCCAACTCCTTCCCATTCCAATCCTGAGACCCTTCCTATAGCATGGGATGTGCTATCTCAATGCTTATACCAAACCTGAGACCCTTCCTAAAGCTTGAGATGTGATATCCAACTCCTTCCCATTCCAATCCTGAGACCCTTCCTATAACATGAAATGTGATATCCAACTCCTTCCCATTCCAACCTGAGACCCTTCCTATAACATGAAATGTGATATCCAACTCCTTCCCTTTCCAAACCTGAGACCCTCCCTTTAGCATGAGATGTGATATCCAACTCCTTCCCATTCCAATCCTGAGACCCTTCTGATAGCATAAGATATATCTCAATGCTTCTATACCAAACCTGAGATCCTTCCGATAGCATGAGATGTGATATCTCAATACTTCTAATACCAAACCTGAGATCCTTCCTATAACATGAGATGTGATATCCAAATCCTTATCTTCCAAACCTGAGACCCTCCCTTTAGCATGAGATGTGATATCCAACTCCTTCCCATTCCAATCCTGAGACTCTTCTGATAGCATAAGATATGATATCTCAATGCTTCTATACCAAACCTGAGATCCTTCTGATAGCATGAAATGTGATATCCAACTCTTTCCCCTTGCAAACCTGAGAGCCTTCCTATAGCATGAGATGTGATATCCAAGTACTTCCCATTCCAATCCTGAGACCCTTCCTATAACATGAGATGTGATATCCAACTCCTTCCCATTCCAACCTGAGACCCTTCCTATAGCATGAGATGGGATATCCAACTCCTTCCAAATCCAATCCCGATACCCTTCCGATAGCATGAGATGTGATATCCCAATGCTTCTACCAAACCTGAGACCCATACTATGGCATGAGATGTGATAACAAACTCCTTCCCATTCTAATCCTGAGACCCTTCCTATAGCTTGAGATGTGATATCCAACTCCATCCCATTCCAATCCTGAGACCCTTCCTATACCATGAGACTTGATATCTCAATGCTTCTAATACCAAACCTGAGACCCGTCCTATAACATGAGATGTGATATCCAAATCCTTCCCCTTCCAAACCTTAGACCCTTCCTTTATCATGAGATGTGATATCCAACTCCTTCCCATTCCAATCTTGAGACCCTTCCGATATCATGAAATGTGATACCTCAATGCTTCTAATATCAAACTTGAGACCCTCCCTATAGCAAGAGATGTGATATCCAAGTCCTTCCCATTCCAATCCTGAGACCCTTTCTATAGCATGAGATGTGATATCTCAATGCTTCTAATACCAAACCTGAGACCCTTCCTATAACATAAGATGGGAATATCCAACTCCTTCCCTTTCCAATCCTGAGACCCTTCCGATAGCAGAGATCTGATATCTCAATGCCTATACCAAACCTGAGATCCTTCCTATAACATGAGATGTGATATCCAACTCCTTCCCATTCCAATCCTGAGACACTTCCTATAGCATGAGATGTGATATCTCACTGCTTATACCAAACCTGAGACCCTTCCTATAGCATGAGATGTGATATCCAACTCCTTCCCATTCCAATCCTGAGACCCTTCCTATAGCATGAGATGTGATATCTCAATGCTTCTAATATCAAACTTGAGACCCTCCCTATAGCATGAGATGTGATACCCAAGTCCTTCCCATTCCAATCCTGAGACACTTCCTATAGCATGAGATGTGATATCTCAATGCTTCTAATACCAAACCTGAGACTCTTCCTATAACATGAGATGGGATATCCAACTCCTTCCCATTCCAATCCTGAGACCCTTTCGATAGCAGAGATGTGATATCTCAATGTTTATACCAAACCTGAGGCCCTCCCTACGGCATGAGATGTCATATACAACTCCTTCCCATTCCAATCCTGAGACCCTTCCTATAGCATGAGATGTGATATCCAACTCCTTCCCATTCCAATCCTGAGACCCTTCCTATAGCATGAGATGTGATGTCTCAATGCTTCTAATACCAAACCTGAGATCCTTCCTATAACATGAGATGTGATATCCAACTCCTTCCATTCCAATCCTGAGACCCTTCCTATAGCATGAGATGTGATATCTCAATGCTTATAACAAAACCTGAGACCCTTCCTATAGCATGAGATGTGATATCCAACTCCTTCCCATTCCAATCCTGAGACCCTTCCTATAGCCTGAGATGTGATATCTCAATGCCTCTAATACCAAACCTGAGATCCTTCCTCTAACATGAAATGTGATATCCAACTCCTTCAATTTCCAAACCTGAGAGCCTATCTATAGCATGAGATGTGATATCCAAGTCCTTCCCATTCCAATCCTTAGACCCTTCCTACAGCATGCAATATGATATCTCAATGATTTTAATAAAAAACCTGAGACCCGTCCTATAACATGAGATGGGATATCCAACTCCTTCCCATTCCAATCCTGAGACACTTCCGATAGCAGAGATGTGATATCTCACTGCTTATACCAAACCTGAGACCCTTCCTATAGCATGAGATGTGATATCCAACTCCTTCCCATTCCATCCCTGAGACCCTTCCCAAATCATGAGATGTGATATCTCAATGCTTCTAATATCAAACTTGAGACCCTCCCTATAGCATGAGATGTGATATCCAAGTCCTTCCCATTCCAATCCTGAGACCCTTCCGATAGCATGAGATGTGATGTCTCAATGCTTCTAATACCAAACCTGAGATCCTTCCTATAACATGAGATGTGATATCCAACTCCTTCCCATTCCAATCCTGAGACCCTTTCTATAGCATGAGATGTGATATCTCAATGCTTATACCAAACCTGAGACCCTTCCTATAGCATGAGATGTGATATCCAAGTCCTTCCCATTCCAATCCTGAGACCCTTCCGATAGTAGAGATGTGATATCTCAATGCTTATACCAAACCTGAGATCCTTCCTATAACATGAGATGTGATATCCAACTCCTTCCCATTCCAATCCTGAGACACTTCCTATAGCATGAGATGTGATATCTCACTGCTTATACCAAACCTGAGACCCTTCCTATAGCATGAGATGTGATATCCAACTCCTTCCCTTTCCAATCCTGAGACCCTTCCTATAGCATGAGATATGATATCTCAATGCTTCTAATATCAAACTTGAGATCCTCCCTATAGCATGAGATGTGATATCCAAGTCCTTCCCATTCCAATCCTGAGACCCTTCCGATAGCATGAGATGTGATGTCTCAATGCTTCTAATACCAAACCTGAGATCCTTCCTATAACATGAGATGTGATATCCAACTCCTTCCCATTCCAATCCTGAGACCCTTCCTATAGCATGAGATGTGATATCTCAATGCTTATACCAAACCTGAGACCCTTCCTATAGCATGAGATGTGATATCCAACTCCTTCCCATTCCAATCCTGAGACCCTTCCTAGAGCATGAGATGTGATATCTCAATGCCTCTAATACCAAACCTGAGATCCTTCCTCTAACATGAAATGTGATATCCAACTCCTTCCCATTCCAATCCTGAGACACTTCCTATAGCATGAGATGTGATATCTAAATGCTTCTAATACCAAACTTGAGACTCTTACTATAACATGAGATGGGATATCCAACTCCTTCCCATTCCAATCCTTAGACCCTTCCTACAGCATGCAATATGATATCTCAATGATTCTAATAACAAACCTGAGACCCGTCCTATAACATGAGATGGGATATCCAACACCTTCCCATTCCAATCCTGAGACACTTCCGATAGCAGAGATGTGATATCTCAATGCTTATACCAAACCTGAGACCCTTCCTATAACATGAGATGTGATATCCAACTCCTTCCCGTTCCAAACCTGAGACCCTTCCTATAGCATATGTGATATCCAACACATTCCCATTCCAAACATGAGACCCTTCCTATAGCAGGAATGTAATATCCAACTCCTTCCCATTCCAATCCTGAGACCATTCCTATAGCATGAGATGTGATATCTCAATGCTTCTAATACCAAACCTGAGATCCTTCCTATGACATGAGATGTGATATACAATTCCTCCCCATTCCAAACCTGAGAACCTTCCTACAGCATGCGATGGGATATCTCAATGCTTCTAATACCAAACCTGAGACCAGTCCTATAACATGAGATTGGATATCCAACTCCTTCCCCTTCCAAACCTGAGACCCTTCCTATAGCATGAGATGTGATATCCAACTTCTTCCCATTCCAATCCTGAGACCCTTCCTATAACATGAGATGTGATGTCTCAATGCTTCGAATACCAAACCTGAGATCTTTCCTATAACATGAGATGTGATATCCAACTCCTTCCCATTCCAATCCTGAGACCCTTCCTATAGCATGGGATGTGCTATCTCAATGCTTATACCAAACCTGAGACCCTTCCTAAAGCTTGAGATGTGATATCCAACTCCTTCCCATTCCAATCCTGAGACCCTTCCTATAACATGAGATGTGATATCCAACTCCTTCCCATTCCAACCTGAGACCCTTCCTATAACATGAAATGTGATATCCAACTCCTTCCCTTTCCAAACCTGAGACCCTCCCTTTAGCATGAGATGTGATATCCAACTCCTTCCCATTCCAATCCTGAGACCCTTCTGATAGCATAAGATATATCTCAATGCTTCTATACCAAACCTGAGATCCTTCCGATAGCATGAGATGTGATATCTCAATACTTCTAATACCAAACCTGAGATCCTTCCTATAACATGAGATGTGATATCCAAATCCTTATCTTCCAAACCTGAGACCCTCCCTTTAGCATGAGATGTGATATCCAACTCCTTCCCATTCCAATCCTGAGACTCTTCTGATAGCATAAGATATGATATCTCAATGCTTCTATACCAAACCTGAGATCCTTCTGATAGCATGAAATGTGATATCCAACTCTTTCCCCTTGCAAACCTGAGAGCCTTCCTATAGCATGAGATGTGATATCCAAGTACTTCCCATTCCAATCCTGAGACCCTTCCTATAACATGAGATGTGATATCCAACTCCTTCCCATTCCAACCTGAGACCCTTCCTATAGCATGAGATGGGATATCCAACTCCTTCCAAATCCAATCCCGATACCCTTCCGATAGCATGAGATGTGATATCCCAATGCTTCTACCAAACCTGAGACCCATACTATGGCATGAGATGTGATAACAAACTCCTTCCCATTCTAATCCTGAGACCCTTCCTATAGCTTGAGATGTGATATCCAACTCCATCCCATTCCAATCCTGAGACCCTTCCTATACCATGAGACTTGATATCTCAATGCTTCTAATACCAAACCTGAGACCCGTCCTATAACATGAGATGTGATATCCAAATCCTTCCCCTTCCAAACCTTAGACCCTTCCTTTATCATGAGATGTGATATCCAACTCCTTCCCATTCCAATCTTGAGACCCTTCCGATATCATGAAATGTGATACCTCAATGCTTCTAATATCAAACTTGAGACCCTCCCTATAGCAAGAGATGTGATATCCAAGTCCTTCCCATTCCAATCCTGAGACCCTTTCTATAGCATGAGATGTGATATCTCAATGCTTCTAATACCAAACCTGAGACCCTTCCTATAACATAAGATGGGAATATCCAACTCCTTCCCTTTCCAATCCTGAGACCCTTCCGATAGCAGAGATCTGATATCTCAATGCTTATACCAAACCTGAGATCCTTCCTATAACATGAGATGTGATATCCAACTCCTTCCCATTCCAATCCTGAGACACTTCCTATAGCATGAGATGTGATATCTCACTGCTTATACCAAACCTGAGACCCTTCCTATAGCATGAGATGTGATATCCAACTCCTTCCCATTCCAATCCTGAGACCCTTCCTATAGCATGAGATGTGATATCTCAATGCTTCTAATATCAAACTTGAGACCCTCCCTATAGCATGAGATGTGATACCCAAGTCCTTCCCATTCCAATCCTGAGACACTTCCTATAGCATGAGATGTGATATCTCAATGCTTCTAATACCAAACCTGAGACTCTTCCTATAACATGAGATGGGATATCCAACTCCTTCCCATTCCAATCCTGAGACCCTTTCGATAGCAGAGATGTGATATCTCAATGTTTATACCAAACCTGAGACCCTCCCTACGGCATGAGATGTCATATACAACTCCTTCCCATTCCAATCCTGAGACCCTTCCTATAGCATGAGATGTGATATCCAACTCCTTCCCATTCCAATCCTGAGACCCTTCCTATAGCATGAGATGTGATGTCTCAATGCTTCTAATACCAAACCTGAGATCCTTCCTATAACATGAGATGTGATATCCAACTCCTTCCATTCCAATCCTGAGACCCTTCCTATAGCATGAGATGTGATATCTCAATGCTTATAACAAAACCTGAGACCCTTCCTATAGCATGAGATGTGATATCCAACTCCTTCCCATTCCAATCCTGAGACCCTTCCTATAGCCTGAGATGTGATATCTCAATGCCTCTAATACCAAACCTGAGATCCTTCCTCTAACATGAAATGTGATATCCAACTCCTTCACTTTCCAAACCTGAGAGCCTATCTATAGCATGAGATGTGATATCCAAGTCCTTCCCATTCCAATCCTGAGACCCTTCCTATAGCATGAGATGTGATATCTCAATGCTTATAACAAAACCTGAGACCCTTCCTATAGAATGAGATGTGATATCCAACTCCTTCCCATTCCAATCCTGAGACCCTTCCTATAGCCTGAGATGTGATATCTCAATGCCTCTAATACCAAACCTGAGATCCTTCCTCTAACATGAAATGTGATATCCAACTCCTTCAATTTCCAAACCTGAGAGCCTATCTATAGCATGAGATCTGATATCCAAGTCCTTCCCATTCCAATCCTTAGACCCTTCCTACAGCATGCAATATGATATCTCAATGATTTTAATAAAAAACCTGAGACCCGTCCTATAACATGAGATGGGATATCCAACACCTTCCCATTCCAATCCTGAGACACTTCCGATAGCAGAGATGTGATATCTCAATGCTTATACCAAACCTGAGACCCTTCCTATAACATGAGATGTGATATCCAACTCCTTCCCGTTCCAAACCTGAGACCCTTCCTATAGCATATGTGATATCCAACACATTCCCATTCCAAACATGAGACCCTTCCTATAGCAGGAATGTAATATCCAACTCCTTCCCATTCCAATCCTGAGACCATTCCTATAGCATGAGATGTGATATCTCAATGCTTCTAATACCAAACCTGAGATCCTTCCTATGACATGAGATGTGATATACAATTCCTCCCCATTCCAAACCTGAGAACCTTCCTACAGCATGCGATGGGATATCTCAATGCTTCTAATACCAAACCTGAGACCAGTCCTATAACATGAGATTGGATATCCAACTCCTTCCCCTTCCAAACCTGAGACCCTTCCTATAGCATGAGATGTGATATCCAACTTCTTCCCATTCCAATCCTGAGACCCTTCCTATAACATGAGATGTGATGTCTCAATGCTTCGAATACCAAACCTGAGATCTTTCCTATAACATGAGATGTGATATCCAACTCCTTCCCATTCCAATCCTGAGACCCTTCCTATAGCATGGGATGTGCTATCTCAATGCTTATACCAAACCTGAGACCCTTCCTAAAGCTTGAGATGTGATATCCAACTCCTTCCCATTCCAATCCTGAGACCCTTCCTATAACATGAAATGTGATATCCAACTCCTTCCCATTCCAACCTGAGACCCTTCCTATAACATGAAATGTGATATCCAACTCCTTCCCTTTCCAAACCTGAGACCCTCCCTTTAGCATGAGATGTGATATCCAACTCCTTCCCATTCCAATCCTGAGACCCTTCTGATAGCATAAGATATATCTCAATGCTTCTATACCAAACCTGAGATCCTTCCGATAGCATGAGATGTGATATCTCAATACTTCTAATACCAAACCTGAGATCCTTCCTATAACATGAGATGTGATATCCAAATCCTTATCTTCCAAACCTGAGACCCTCCCTTTAGCATGAGATGTGATATCCAACTCCTTCCCATTCCAATCCTGAGACTCTTCTGATAGCATAAGATATGATATCTCAATGCTTCTATACCAAACCTGAGATCCTTCTGATAGCATGAAATGTGATATCCAACTCTTTCCCCTTGCAAACCTGAGAGCCTTCCTATAGCATGAGATGTGATATCCAAGTACTTCCCATTCCAATCCTGAGACCCTTCCTATAACATGAGATGTGATATCCAACTCCTTCCCATTCCAACCTGAGACCCTTCCTATAGCATGAGATGGGATATCCAACTCCTTCCAAATCCAATCCCGATACCCTTCCGATAGCATGAGATGTGATATCCCAATGCTTCTACCAAACCTGAGACCCATACTATGGCATGAGATGTGATAACAAACTCCTTCCCATTCTAATCCTGAGACCCTTCCTATAGCTTGAGATGTGATATCCAACTCCATCCCATTCCAATCCTGAGACCCTTCCTATACCATGAGACTTGATATCTCAATGCTTCTAATACCAAACCTGAGACCCGTCCTATAACATGAGATGTGATATCCAAATCCTTCCCCTTCCAAACCTTAGACCCTTCCTTTATCATGAGATGTGATATCCAACTCCTTCCCATTCCAATCTTGAGACCCTTCCGATATCATGAAATGTGATACCTCAATGCTTCTAATATCAAACTTGAGACCCTCCCTATAGCAAGAGATGTGATATCCAAGTCCTTCCCATTCCAATCCTGAGACCCTTTCTATAGCATGAGATGTGATATCTCAATGCTTCTAATACCAAACCTGAGACCCTTCCTATAACATAAGATGGGAATATCCAACTCCTTCCCTTTCCAATCCTGAGACCCTTCCGATAGCAGAGATCTGATATCTCAATGCTTATACCAAACCTGAGATCCTTCCTATAACATGAGATGTGATATCCAACTCCTTCCCATTCCAATCCTGAGACACTTCCTATAGCATGAGATGTGATATCTCACTGCTTATACCAAACCTGAGACCCTTCCTATAGCATGAGATGTGATATCCAACTCCTTCCCATTCCAATCCTGAGACCCTTCCTATAGCATGAGATGTGATATCTCAATGCTTCTAATATCAAACTTGAGACCCTCCCTATAGCATGAGATGTGATACCCAAGTCCTTCCCATTCCAATCCTGAGACACTTCCTATAGCATGAGATGTGATATCTCAATGCTTCTAATACCAAACCTGAGACTCTTCCTATAACATGAGATGGGATATCCAACTCCTTCCCATTCCAATCCTGAGACCCTTTCGATAGCAGAGATGTGATATCTCAATGTTTATACCAAACCTGAGGCCCTCCCTACGGCATGAGATGTCATATACAACTCCTTCCCATTCCAATCCTGAGACCCTTCCTATAGCATGAGATGTGATATCCAACTCCTTCCCATTCCAATCCTGAGACCCTTCCTATAGCATGAGATGTGATGTCTCAATGCTTCTAATACCAAACCTGAGATCCTTCCTATAACATGAGATGTGATATCCAACTCCTTCCATTCCAATCCTGAGACCCTTCCTATAGCATGAGATGTGATATCTCAATGCTTATAACAAAACCTGAGACCCTTCCTATAGCATGAGATGTGATATCCAACTCCTTCCCATTCCAATCCTGAGACCCTTCCTATAGCCTGAGATGTGATATCTCAATGCCTCTAATACCAAAGCTGAGATCCTTCCTCTAACATGAAATGTGATATCCAACTCCTTCACTTTCCAAACCTGAGAGCCTATCTATAGCATGAGATGTGATATCCAAGTCCTTCCCATTCCAATCCTGAGACCCTTCCTATAGCATGAGATGTGATATCTCAATGCTTATAACAAAACCTGAGACCCTTCCTATAGCATGAGATGTGATATCCAACTCCTTCCCATTCCAATCCTGAGACCCTTCCTATAGCCTGAGATGTGATATCTCAATGCCTCTAATACCAAACCTGAGATCCTTCCTCTAACATGAAATGTGATATCCAACTCCTTCAATTTCCAAACCTGAGAGCCTATCTATAGCATGAGATGTGATATCCAAGTCCTTCCCATTCCAATCCTTAGACCCTTCCTACAGCATGCAATATGATATCTCAATGATTTTAATAAAAAACCTGAGACCCGTCCTATAACATGAGATGGGATATCCAACTCCTTTCCTTTCCAATCCTGAGACACTTCCGATAGCAGAGATGTGATATCTCAATGTTTATACCAAACCTGAGACCCTTCCTATAACATGAGATGTGATATCCAACTCCTTCCCGTTCCAAACCTGAGACCCTTCCTTTAGCATGAGATGTGATATCCAGCTCCTTCCCATTCCAATCCTGAGACACTTCCGATAGCATGAGATGTGATATCTCAATGCTTATCCTTGATTCCTGTAGTAAATTGATTTCCTTTGCAGGCCGACTCCTGTCACGAATGCCTTGTCTGCATGCATTCTCTCCTGGCCATTCTCTCAGCGTGGCTATTTGCCTACCCCCTTCCTCTCTCAGTGGATGGACTTCTCCATCCTAGCCTCTTACCACTCAACTCCGTCTACTTGGAGAATTCAACATGAACCTGTATGCTTCCTGACCTGGACTTTTACGAGATCTGCAACTCTTCATGTCGCTGGCCCTACACACTGCAGGGAATACTCAGGATTTTCTGATCTCAGACCTCCCCCTCTGTAACCCTCTCAACAATCCTCTCCCGTGGTGATCAAGTTCTCATCTCCAAAGAAGGCTAACTGCCAGCTGTTCCTCCTCAGAGGAGTTCTCCCTTTCTGTCCCTGCTCCCTGCACCGTTTCGCGTTGCAAACACTCGCTTCCCTGCTCTCTGGTTTAGACGCTTTTCCTTCTCATAGGCCTTCTTCCTTTCTGCCCTTTTCGCGTTGCAAGTACTCTCTTCCCAGCTCTCTGGTTTAGACGCGTGTTCCCTGCCTTCTCTCCTCTTCCCGCTGCCTTCAAATCAAAAAATGAGCTCCAAAAGATACACAGTGCTCAGAATGCTCTATAACACCCATTATTCAACATATAGCCGTAACCCGCTAGACGTATTGAAACGTGCTGTAAACTAGCAAAAAAAGCTAGAAAATGTACTTTCCTCGCGTTTTTGTAAATGCTAATTCTGATGGGTTCCCATGTATGTACTGTCCGTGCGTTTGTTGTCGAATCCTGAAGTTTTTAACCACTGTTCTCCCATACACGGGGGGGGGGGTCAACGTCTACTGCTGTTCACAGGCTGAATGTATACGGCTGAAATCTTCAAGGCATTATCAGCTTTCCTGACTGTTTTGGAACGTGCATTTGCCATCTGTTAATGCAGTCGCCCTGTGTTCATCGTCCCTTCTACTTTACAGGCTGCACTCCCCTGGTGATCACATTCGCCTCTCCAGAGCAGGCTGACTACCAGCTTCTCCTCCTCATAGGCGTTCATCCTTTCTGTCCCTGCTCCCTGCACCGTTTCGCGTTGCATGTACTCGCTTCCCAGCTCTCTGGTTTAGATGCGTGTTCCCTGCCTTCTCTCCTCTTCCGACAGCCTTCCAATGAGCTCCACAAGATACAGTGTTCAGAATGCTTTATAACACCCATTATTCAACATATAGGTGTAACCCGCTAGACGTATTGAAACGTGCTAAAAACGAGCAGAAACAGCTAGAAAATGTACTTTCCTCGCGTTTTGGTAAATGCGAATTCTGGTGGATTCCCATTTTGTACTCTGTTCGTGCGTTTGTTCAGTCGAATCCTGGTCTTTTGAACCACTCTTCTCCCATACAAGGGAGGGTCAAAATGTGTTGTTCACAGGCTGAATTTATACTGCTGAAATGCTCGCTTCCCTGCTCTCTGGTTTAGACGCGTGTACCCTGCATTTACCAAAACGCGAGGGAAGTACATTTTCTAGCTGTTTTTGCTAGTTTTTAGCACGTTTCAATACGTCTAGCGGGTTACAGCTATATGTTGAATAATGGGTGTTATAAAGCATTCTGAACACTGTATCTTGTGGAGCAAATTGGAAGGCTGTAGCAAGAGGAGAGAAGGCAGGGAACACGCATCTCAACCAGAGAGCTGGGAAGCGAGTACATGCAACGCGAAACGGTGCAGGGAGCAGGGACAGAAAGGATGAAAACCTATGAGGAAGAGCAGCTGGTAGTTAGCCTGCATAGGAGAGAAGAATGTGATCACTAGGGGAGTGCAGCCTGTAAACTAGAAGGAACGATGAACAAAGGGCGACTGCATTAACAGATGGCAAATACACGTTCCAAAACAGTCAGGAAAGCTGATAATGCCTTGAAGATTTCAGCCGTATACATTCAGCCTGTGAACAGCAGTAGATGTTGACCCCCCCCTCCCTAGTATGGGAGAACAGTGGTTAAAAACTTCAGGATTCGACACAAACGCACGGACACAGTACATACAACATGGGAACCCACCAGAATTCGCATTTACAAAAACGCGAGGGAAGTACATTTTCTAGCTATTTTTGCTAGTTTTTAGCACGTTTCAATACGTCTAGCGGGTTACAGCTATATGTTGA
This sequence comes from Ambystoma mexicanum, assembly GCF_040938575.1. Classification (NCBI taxonomy): domain Eukaryota; kingdom Metazoa; phylum Chordata; class Amphibia; order Caudata; family Ambystomatidae; genus Ambystoma; species Ambystoma mexicanum. The sequence continues at coordinate 1,504,296,746 of NC_090923.1, read as the reverse complement.
ATAATGGGTTTATAAAGCATTCTGAACACTATCTTGTGGAGCTCATTGGAAGGCTGTGGGAAGAGGAGAGAAGGCAGGGAACACGCATCGAAACCAGAGAGCTGGGAAGCGAGTACATGCAACGCGAAACGGTGCAGGGAGCAGGGACAGAAAGGTGGAACGCCTCTGAGGAGGAGCAGCTGGTAGTTAGCCTGCTCTGGAGAGGAGAATGTGATCACCACGGGAGTGCAGCCTTGAAACAAGAAGGGACGATGAAAACATGCTGACTGGAATAACAGATGGCAAATACACTTTCCAGAACAGTCGGTTTACCCGATAATGCATTGACGATTTCAGCAGTATACATTCAGCCTGTGAACAGTAGATTTTGATCCCCCCCTTGTATGGGTGACGAGTGGTTAAAAACATCAGGATTCGACTGAACAAATGCACGAACAGAGTACAAAATGGGATTCCACCAGAATTCGTATTTACCAAAACGCGAGGAAAGAACATGTTCTAGCTATTTTTGCTAGTTTTTAGCACTTTTCAATACGTCTAGCGAGTTACAGCTATATCTTGAATAATGGGTGTTATAAAGCATTCTGAGCACCGTGTATCTTTTGAAGCTCATTTGTTGATTTGAAGGCAGCGGGAAGAGGAGAGAAGGCAGGGAACACACGTCTAAACCAGAGAGCTGGGAAGCGAGTTGTTCTCTGCAACGCGAAACGATGCAGAGAACAAGCACAGAAAGGAAGAAGGAAAAGCGTCTAAACCAGAGAGCAGGGAAGCGAGTGTTTGCAACGCGAAACGGTGCAGAGAGCAGGGACAGAAAGGGAGAACTCCACTGAGGAGGAACAGCTGGTAGTTAGCCTTCTTTGGAGATGAGAACTTGATCACCACGGGAGAGGATTGTTGAGAGGGTTACATAGGGGGATGTCTGAGATCAGAAAATCCTGAGTATTCCCTGCAGTGTGTAGGGCCAGAGACATGAAGAGTTGCAGATCTCGTAAAAGTCCAGGTCAGGAAGCATACAGGTTCATTTTGAATTCTCCAAGTAGGCGGAGTTGAGTGGTAGGAGGCTAGGATGGAGAAGTCCATCCACTGAGAGAGGAAGGCGGTAGGCAAATAGCCACGGTGAGAGAATGGCCAGGAAAGAGAGAATGCATGCAGACAAGGCATTCGTGAGAGGAGTCGGCCTGCAAAGGAAAGCAATTTACTACAGGAATCAAGGATACTCCCCCTCAAGAACGGTTGGATCTGGGCATGGAGAGGAACTTGTCATCAGGGAGGAAAGTGTCAGAGCTCGAGACAGCGCTGGCCGTCATCCATGTCTCGGTTAGACCAAGGACATCAAGGTCGGGTTCTTCCAGGAAATGGCAGATGTCAGATGAGTGTTAACTGAGTGAGAGTTGAGAGTGGGGAGGGGTACAAATCAGTAATCCTTGCGGAGGTGTAGAAGGAGCCTGACCTAGGGCACATGAGGAAGGAGAGAGGAAAGGAAGCAGAAGAAGGGAGAAGACACAGCAGGAGTGCATTATCAATCCGGGAGCTAGGAGTGGTGAGGTTAGACGGGGAGGTCTGAGTCTCAGGATTTGAATGGGAAGTTCGATATCACATGTCATGCTATAGGAAGAGTCTCATGATTGGAATGGGAAGGAGTTGGATATGATATCTCTTGTTATAGGGAGGGTCTCAGGTTTGGTATTAGAAGAAATGAGATTTCAAATCTCAGGCTGTGGGAATGGTCTCGGGTATGGTATTGGAAGGGGTGAAAAATCACATTTCATGCTACAGGAAGGGTCACAAGTTTGGAATGGGAAGGAGTTGGATTTCACATATACTACGGGAAGGGCCTCAGGTTTGGTATTAGAAGCATAGAGATATCACATCTCATGTTATAGGAAGGGTCTCGATTGGAACGGGAAGGAGTTGGATATCACATCTCATGTTATAGGGAGGGTCTCAGTTTTGATATTAGAAGCATTGAGATATCACATGCTATTGGAAGGGTCTCAGTATTGGAATGGGAAGGAGTTGGATATCACATCACATGTTATAGGGAGGGTCTCAGTTTTGATATTAGAAGCATTGAGATATCACATATGCTATTGGGAGGGTCTCAGTATTGGAATTGGAAGGAGTTGGATATCACATCTCATGCTATCGGAAGGGTCTCAGGATTGGAATGGGAAGTAGTTGGATATCACATATGCTAAAGGAAAGGTCTCAGGTTTGGAATGGGAAGGAGTTGGATATCACGTCTCATGTTATAGGAAGGGTCTCAGGATAGGAATGGGGAGGACTTAGATTTCACATCTCATACTATAGGGAGGGTCTCAGTTTTGATATTAGAAGCATTGAGCTATCACATCTCATGCTATCGGAAGGGTCTCAGGATTGGAATGGGATGGAGTTGGATATCACATCTCAAGCTATCTCAGGATTGTAATGGGAAGGAGTTTGATATCACATATCAAGCTATAGGAAGGGTCTGAGGTTTGGAAGGGGAAGGATTTGGATCTCACATCTCAAGCTATCTCAGGATTGGAATGGGAAGGAGTTTGATATTTCATCTCAAGCTATAGGAAGGGTCTCAGGTTTGGAAAGGGAAGGATTTGGATTTCACATCTCATGTTATAGGATGGTTCTAATGTTTGGTTTTAGAAGCATTGAGATATCACATCTCATGCTATGGGAAGGGTCTCAGGTTTGGAATGGGAAGGAGTTGGATATCACATCTCATGCTAAAGGAAAGGTCTCAGGTCTGGAAGGGGAAGGATTTGGATCTCACATCTCATGTTTTAGGACGGGTCTCAGGTTTGGTATTAGAAGCATTGAAATATCACATCTCATGGTATAGGAAGGGTCCCAGGATTGGAATGGGAAGGAGTTGGATATCACATTGAATGGGAAGGAGTTTGATATCACATCTCAAGCTATAGGAAGGGCCTCAGGTTTGGAAAGGGAATGATTTGGATTTCACATCTCATGTTATAGGATGGTTCTCATGTTTGGTTTTAGAAGCATTGAAATATCACATCTCATGCTATCGGAAGGGTCTCAGGTTTGGAATGGGAAGGAGTTTGATATCACATCTCATGTTAGAGGTAGGATCTCAGGTTTGGTATTAGAGGCATTGAGATATGACATCTCATGCCATCATAAGGGTCTCGGGATTGGAATGGGAAGGAGTTGGATATCACATCTCATGCTAAAGGGAGGGTCTAAGGTTTGGAAGGGGAAGGATTTGGACATCACATCTCATGTTATTGGAAGGATCTGAGGTTTGGTATTAGAAGCATTGAGATATCACATCTCATGCTATCGGAAGGGTCTCAGGTTTGTTATAAGCATTGAGATATCACATCTCTGCTATCGGAAGGGTCTCAGGATTGGAATGGGAAGGATTTGGATATCACATCTCATGTTATAGGAAGGGTCTCAGGTTTGGTATTAGAAGCATTGAGATATCACATCTCATGCTATAGGAAGGGTCTCAGGAATGGAATGGGAAGGACTTGGATATCACATCTCATGATAAAGGAAGGGTCTAAGGTTTGGAAGGGGAAGGAGTTGGATATCACATTTCATGTTAGAGGTAGGATCTCAGGTTTGGTATTAGAGGCATTGAGATATCACATCTCATGCTATCAGAAGGGTATCAGGATTGGAATGGGAAGGAGTTGGATATCACATCTCATGCTAAAGGGAGGGTCTCAGGTTTGGAATGGGAAGGATTTGGATATCACATCTCATGTTATAGGAAGGACCTTAGGTTTGGTATTAGAAGCATTGAGATATCACATCTCATGCTATAGGAAGGGTCTCGGGATTGGAATGGGAAGGAGTTGGATATCACATCTCATGTTATAGGAAGGATCTCAGGTTTGGTATTAGAAGCATTGAGATATCACATCTCATGCTATAGGAAGGGTCTCAGGATTGGAATGGGAAGGAGTTGGATATCACATCTCATGCTATGGGAAGGGTCTCAGGTTTGGTATAAGCATTGAAATATCACATCTCTGCTATCGGAAGGGACTCAGGATTGGAATGGGAGGAGCTGGATATCACACCTCATGCTAAAGGAAGGGTCTCAGGTTTGGAAGGGGAAGGATTTGGATATCACATCTCATGTTATAGGACGGGTCTCAGGTTTGGTATTAGAAGCATTGTGATATCACATCTCATGCTATAGGATGTGTCTCAGGATTGGAATGGGAAGGAGTTGGATATCACATCTCATGCTATAGGAAGGGTTTCAGGTTTGGTAGAAGCATTGAGATATCACATCTCATGCTATAGGAAGAGTCTCAGGTTTGGGAAGGGAAGGATTTGGATTTCACATCTCATGTTATAGGATGGTTCTCATGTTTGGTTTTTGAAGCATTGAGATATCACAGCTCATGCTATCGGAAGGGTCTCAGGTTTGGAATGGGAAGGAGTTGGATATCACATCTCATGTTATAGGAAGGGTCTCAGGTTTGGAATGGGAAGGAGTTGGATATGACATCTCTTGTTATAAGGAGGGTCTCAGGATTTGAATGGTAAGGAGTTGGATATCACATCTCATGCTATAGGAAGGGTCTCAGGTTGGAATGGGAAGGAGTTGGATATCACATCTCATGTTATATACAGGAAGGGTCTCAGGATTGGAATGGGAAGGATTTGGATATCACATCTCTTGCTATAGGAAGGGTCTCAGGTTTTTTATTAGAAACCTTGAGATATCAAATCTCATGCTATAGGAAGGGTTTTAGGATTGGAATGGGAAGTATTTGGATATCACATCTCATGCTAAAGGAAGGGTCTCAGGTTTGGAAGGGGAAGGATTTGGATATCACATCTCATCCAATAGGAAGGGTCTCAGGTTTGGAATGGGAAGGAATTGGATATCACATCTCATGTTATAGGAAGGGTCTCAAGTTTTTTATTAGAAACATTGAGATATCACATCTCATGTTATAGGACGGTTCCCAGGTTTGGTATTAGAAGCATTGAGATATCACATCTCATGGTATAGGAAGGGTCTCAGGGTTGGAATGGGAAGGAGTTGGATATCACATCTCATCCAATAGGAAGGGTCTCAGGTTTGGAATGGGAAGGAATTGGATATCACATCTCATGTTATAGGAAGGATCTCAGGTTTGGTATTAGAAGCATTGAGATATCACATCTCATGCTATAGGAAGGGTCTCAGGATTGGAATGTGAAGGATTTGGATATCACATCTCATGCTAAAGGAAGGGTCTCAGGTTTGGTAGAAGCATTGAGAAATCACATCTCATGCTATAGGAAGGGTCTCAGGATTTGAATGGCAAGGAGTTGGATATCACATCTCATGCTATAGGAAGGGTCTCAGGTTGGAATGGGAAGGAGTTGGATATCACATCTCATGTTATATACAGGAAGGGTCTCAGGATTGGAATGGGAAGGATTTGGATATCACATCTCTTGCTATAGGAAGGGTCTCAGGTTTTTTATTAGAAACCTTGAGATATCAAATCTCATGCTATAGGAAGGGTTTTAGGATTGGAATGGGAAGTATTAGGATATCACATCTCATGCTAAAGGAAGGGTCTCAGGTTTGGAAGGGGAAGGATTTGGATATCACATCTCATCCAATAGGAAGGGTCTCAGGTTTGGAATGGGAAGGAATTGGATATCACATCTCATGTTATAGGAAGGGTCTCAAGTTTTTTATTAGAAACATTGAGATATCACATCTCATGTTATAGGACGGTTCCCAGGTTTGGTATTAGAAGCATTGAGATATCACATCTCATGGTATAGGAAGGGTCTCAGGGTTGGAATGGGAAGGAGTTGGATATCACATCTCATCCAATAGGAAGGGTCTCAGGTTTGGAATGGGAAGGAATTGGATATCACATCTCATGTTATAGGAAGGATCTCAGGTTTGGTATTAGAAGCATTGAGATATCACATCTCATGCTATAGGAAGGGTCTCAGGATTGGAATGTGAAGGATTTGGATATCACATCTCATGCTAAAGGAAGGGTCTCAGGTTTGGTAGAAGCATTGAGAAATCACATCTCATGCTATAGGAAGGGTCTCAGGATTTGAATGGCAAGGAGTTGGATATCACATCTCATGCCATAGGAAGGGTCTCAGGTTTGGTATAAGCATTGAGATATCACATCTCTGCTATCGGAAGGTTCTCAGGATTGGATTGGGAAGGAGTTGGATATCCCTTCTCATGCTATAGGAAGTGTCTCAGGTTGGAATGGGAGGGAGTTGAATATCACATCTCATGTTATAGGAAGGGTCTCAGGATTGGAATGGGAAGGATTTGGATATCACATCTCTTGCTATAGGAAGGGTCTCAGGGTTGGAATGGGAAGGATTTGAATATCACATCTCATGTCATAGGAAGGATCTCAGGATTGGTATTAGAAGCATTGATATATCACATCTCATGCTATAGGAATGGTCTCAGGATTGGAATGGGTAGGAGTTGGATATTACATTCTTGCTATAGGAAGGGTCTCATGTTTGGAATGGGAAGGAGTTGGATATCACATATGCTATCTGAAGTGTCTCAGGTTTGGAACGGGAAGGAGTTGGATATCACATCTCATGTTATAGGAAGGGTCTCAGGTTTGGTATAAGCATTGAGATATCACATCTCTGCTATCAGGAGTGGCTCAGGATTGGAATGGGAAGGAGTTGGATATCCCATCTCATGTTAAAGGACGGGTCTCTGGTTTGGTATTAGAATCATTGAGATATCACATCGCATGCTGTAGGAAGGGTCTAAGGATTGGAATGGGATGGACTTGGATATCACATCTCATGCTATAGGTAGGCTCTCAGGTTTGGTATAAGCATTGAGATATCACATCTCATGCTATAGGAAGGGTCTCAGGATTGGAATGGGAAGGATTTGGATATCACATCTCATGCTATAGGAAGGGTCTCAGGTTTGGTATAAGCATGGAGATATCACTTCTCATGCTATAGGAAGGGTCTCAGGATTGGAATGGGAAGGTGTTGGATATCACATCTCATGCTATAGGAAGGGTCTCAGATTTGGTATAAGCATTGAGATATCACATCTCATGCTATAGGAAGGGTCTCAGGATTGGAATGGGAAGGAGTTGTATATGACATCTCAGGCCTTAGGAAGGGTCTCAGGTTTGGTATAAGCATTGAGATATCACATCTCTGCTATCGGAAGGGTCTCAGGATTGGAATGGGAAGGAGTTGGATATCCCATCTCATGTTATAGGAAGGGTCTCAGGTTTGGTATTAGAAGCATTGAGATATCACATCTCATGCTATAGGGAGGGTCTCAAGTTTGATATTAGAAGCATTGAGATAACAAATCTCATGATATCGGAAGGGTCTCAGGATTGGAATGGGAAGGAGTTGGATATCACATCTCATGATAAAGGAAGCGTCTCAGGATTGGAAAGGGAAGGAGTTTGATATCACATCTCATGCCATAGTATGGGTCTCAGGTTTGGTAGAAGCATTGGGATATCACATCTCATGCTATCGGAAGGGTATCAGTATTGGATTTGGAAGGAGTTGGATATCCCATCTCATGCTATAGGAAGGGTCTCAGGTTAGAATGGGAAGGAGTTGGATATCACATTTCATGTTATAGGAAGGGTCTCAGGATTGGAATGGGAAGGACTTGGATATCATATCTCATGCTATAGGAAGGCTCTCAGGTTTGGAAGGGGAAGGAGTTGGATATCACATTTCATGTTAGAGGAAGGATCTCAGGTTTGGTATTAGGGGCCTTGAGATATCACATCTCATGCTATAGGAAGGGTCTCAGGATTGGAATGGGAAGGAGTTGGATATCACATCTCAAGCTATAGGAAGGGTCTCAGGTTTGGTATAAGCATTGAGATATCACATCTCATGCTATAGGAAGGGTCTCAGGATTGGAATGGGAAGAAGTTGGATATCACATCTCATGCTATAGGAAGGGTCTCAGGTTTGGTATAAGCATTGAGATATCACATCTCATGCTATAGGAAGGGTCTCAGGGTTGGAATGGGAAGGAGTTGTATATGACATCTCATGCCATAGGAAGGGTCTCAGGTTTGGTATAAGCATTGAGTTATCACATCTCATGCTATAGGCAGGGTCTCAGGATTGGAATGGGAAGGAGTTGGATATCACATCTCATGCTATGGGAAGGGTCTCAGGTTTGGTATAAGCATTGAAATATCACATCTCTGCTATCGGAAGGGTCTCAGGATTGGAATGGGAGGAGCTGGATATCACACCTCATGCTAAAGGAAGGGTCTCAGGTTTGGAAGGGGAAGGATTTGGATATCACATCTCATGTTATAGGACGGGTCTCAGGTTTGGTATTAGAAGCATTGTGATATCACATCTCATGCTATAGGAAGGGTCTCAGGATTGGAATGGGAAGAAGTTGGATATCACATCTCATGCTATAGGAAGGGTCTCAGGTTTGGTATAAGCATTGAGATATCACATCTCATGCTATAGGAAGGGTCTCAGGGTTGGAATGGGAAGGAGTTGTATATGACATCTCATGCCATAGGAAGGGTCTCAGGTTTGGTATAAGCATTGAGTTATCACATCTCATGCTATAGGAAGGGTTTCAGGTTTGGTAGAAGCATTGAGATATCACATCTCATGCTATAGGAAGAGTCTCAGGTTTGGGAAGGGAAGGATTTGGATTTCACATCTCATGTTATAGGATGGTTCTCATGTTTGGTTTTTGAAGCATTGAGATATCACAGCTCATGCTATCGGAAGGGTCTCAGGTTTGGAATGGGAAGGAGTTGGATATCACATCTCATGTTATAGGAAGGGTCTCAGGTTTGGAATGGGAAGGAGTTGGATATGACATCTCTTGTTATAGGGAGGGTCTCAGGATTTGAATGGTAAGGAGTTGGATATCACATCTCATGCTATAGGAAGGGTCTCAGGTTGGAATGGGAAGGAGTTGGATATCACATCTCATGTTATATACAGGAAGGGTCTCAGGATTGGAATGGGAAGGATTTGGATATCACATCTCTTGCTATAGGAAGGGTCTCAGGTTTTTTATTAGAAACATTGAGATATCAAATCTCATGCTATAGGAAGGGTTTTAGGATTGGAATGGGAAGTATTTGGATATCACATCTCATGCTAAAGGAAGGGTCTCAGGTTTGGAAGGGGAAGGATTTGGATATCACATCTCATCCAATAGGAAGGGTCTCAGGTTTGGAATGGGAAGGAATTGGATATCACATCTCATGTTATAGGAAGGGTCTCAGGTTTTTTATTAGAAACATTGAGATATCACATCTCATGTTATAGGACGGTTCCCAGGTTTGGTATTAGAAGCATTGAGATATCACATCTCATGGTATAGGAAGGGTCTCAGGGTTGGAATGGGAAGGAGTTGGATATCACATCTCATCCAATAGGAAGGGTCTCAGGTTTGGAATGGGAAGGAATTGGATATCACATCTCATGTTATAGGAAGGATCTCAGGTTTGGTATTAGAAGCATTGAGATATCACATCTCATGCTATAGGAAGGGTCTCAGGATTGGAATGTGAAGGATTTGGATATCACATCTCATGCTAAAGGAAGGGTCTCAGGTTTGGTAGAAGCATTGAGAAATCACATCTCATGCTATAGGAAGGGTCTCAGGATTTGAATGGCAAGGAGTTGGATATCACATCTCATGCCATAGGAAGGGTCTCAGGTTTGGTATAAGCATTGAGATATCACATCTCTACTATCGGAAGGTTCTCAGGATTGGATTGGGAAGGAGTTGGATATCCCTTCTCATGCTATAGGAAGTGTCTCAAGTTGGAATGGGAAGGAGTTGAATATCACATCTCATGTTATAGGAAGGGTCTCAGGATTGGAATGGGAAGGATTTGGATATCACATCTCTTGCTATAGGAAGGGTCTCAGGATTGGAATGGGAAGGATTTGAATATCACATCTCATGTCATAGGAAGGATCTCAGGATTGGTATTAGAAGCATTGATATATCACATCTCATGCTATAGGAATGGTCTCAGGATTGGAATGGGTAGGAGTTGGATATTACATTCTTGCTATAGGAAGGGTCTCATGTTTGGAATGGGAAGGAGTTGGATATCACATATGCTATCTGAAGTGTCTCAGGTTTGGAACGGGAAGGAGTTGGATATCACATCTCATGTTATAGGAAGGGTCTCAGGTTTGGTATAAGCATTGAGATATCACATCTCTGCTATCAGGAGTGGCTCAGGATTGGAATGGGAAGGAGTTGGATATCCCATCTCATGTTAAAGGACGGGTCTCTGGTTTGGTATTAGAATCATTGAGATATCACATCGCATGCTGTAGGAAGGGTCTAAGGATTGGAATGGGATGGACTTGGATATCACATCTCATGCTATAGGTAGGCTCTCAGGTTTGGTATAAGCATTGAGATATCACATCTCATGCTATAGGAAGGGTCTCAGGATTGGAATGGGAAGGATTTGGATATCACATCTCATGCTATAGGAAGGGTCTCAGGTTTGGTATAAGCATGGAGATATCACTTCTCATGCTATAGGAAGGGTCTCAGGATTGGAATGGGAAGGTGTTGGATATCACATCTCATGCTATAGGAAGGGTCTCAGATTTGGTATAAGCATTGAGATATCACATCTCATGCTATAGGAAGGGTCTCAGGATTGGAATGGGAAGGAGTTGTATATGACATCTCAGGCCTTAGGAAGGGTCTCAGGTTTGGTATAAGCATTGAGATATCACATCTCTGCTATCGGAAGGGTCTCAAGATTGGAATGGGAAGGACTTGGATGTCACATCTCATGCTATAGGGAGGGTCTCAAGTTTGATATTAGAAGCATTGAGATAACAAATCTCATGATATCGGAAGGGTCTCAGGATTGGAATGGGAAGGAGTTGGATATCACATCTCATGATAAAGGAAGGGTCTAAGGTTTGGAAGGGGAAGGATTTGGATACCACATCTCATGTTATAGGACGGGTCTCAGGTTTGGTATTAGAAGCATTGAGATATCAAGTCTCATGGTATAAGAAGGGTCTCAGAATTGGAATGGGAAGTAGTTGGATATCACATCTCAAGCTATAGGAAGCGTCTCAGGATTGGAATGGGAAGGAGTTTGATATCACATCTCATGCCATAGTATGGGTCTCAGGTTTGGTAGAAGCATTGGGATATCACATCTCATGTTATCGGAAGGGTATCAGTATTGGATTTGGAAGGAGTTGGATATCCCATCTCATGCTATAGGAAGGGTCTCAGGTTAGAATGGGAAGGAGTTGGATATCACATTTCATGTTATAGGAAGGGTCTCAGGATTGGAATGGGAAGGACTTGGATATCATATCTCATGCTATAGGAAGGCTCTCAGGTTTGGAAGGGGAAGGAGTTGGATATCACATTTCATGTTAGAGGAAGGATCTCAGGTTTGGTATTAGGGGCCTTGAGATATCACATATCATGCTATAGGAAGGGTCTCAGGATTGGAATGGGAAGGAGTTGGATATCACATCTCAAGCTATAGGAAGGGTCTCAGGTTTGGTATAAGCATTGAGATATCACATCTCATGCTATAGGAAGGGTCTCAGGATTGGAATGGGAAGAAGTTGGATATCACATCTCATGCTATAGGAAGGGTCTCAGGTTTGGTATAAGCATTGAGATATCACATCTCATGCTATAGGAAGGGTCTCAGGGTTGGAATGGGAAGGAGTTGTATATGACATCTCATGCCATAGGAAGGGTCTCAGGTTTGGTATAAGCATTGAGTTATCACATCACATGCTATAGGAAGGGTCTCAGGATTGGAATGGGAAGGACTTGGATATCACATCTCATGTTATAGGATGGTTCTAATGTTTGGTTTTAGAAGCATTGAGATATCACATCTCATGCTATGGGAAGGGTCTCAGGTTTGGAATGGGAAGGAGTTGGATATCACATCTCATGCTAAAGGAAAGGTCTCAGGTCTGGAAGGGGAAGGATTTGGATCTCACATCTCATGTTTTAGGACGGGTCTCAGGTTTGGTATTAGAAGCATTGAAATATCACATCTCATGGTATAGGAAGGGTCCCAGGATTGGAATGGGAAGGAGTTGGATATCACATTGAATGGGAAGGAGTTTGATATCACATCTCAAGCTATAGGAAGGGCCTCAGGTTTGGAAAGGGAATGATTTGGATTTCACATCTCATGTTATAGGATGGTTCTCATGTTTGGTTTTAGAAGCATTGAAATATCACATCTCATGCTATCGGAAGGGTCTCAGGTTTGGAATGGGAAGGAGTTTGATATCACATCTCATCTTAGAGGTAGGATCTCAGGTTTGGTATTAGAGGCATTGAGATATGACATCTCATGCCATCATAAGGGTCTCGGGATTGGAATGGGAAGGAGTTGGATATCACATCTCATGCTAAAGGGAGGGTCTAAGGTTTGGAAGGGGAAGGATTTGGACATCACATCTCATGTTATTGGAAGGATCTGAGGTTTGGTATTAGAAGCATTGAGATATCACATCTCATGCTATCGGAAGGGTCTCAGGTTTGTTATAAGCATTGAGATATCACATCTCTGCTATCGGAAGGGTCTCAGGATTGGAATGGGAAGGATTTGGATATCACATCTCATGTTATAGGAAGGGTCTCAGGTTTGGTATTAGAAGCATTGAGATATCACATCTCATGCTATAGGAAGGGTCTCAGGAATGGAATGGGAAGGACTTGGATATCACATCTCATGATAAAGGAAGGGTCTAAGGTTTGGAAGGGGAAGGAGTTGGATATCACATTTCATGTTAGAGGTAGGATCTCAGGTTTGGTATTAGAGGCATTGAGATATCACATCTCATGCTATCAGAAGGGTATCAGGATTGGAATGGGAAGGAGTTGGATATCACATCTCATGCTAAAGGGAGGGTCTCAGGTTTGGAATGGGAAGGATTTGGATATCACATCTCATGTTATAGGAAGGACCTTAGGTTTGGTATTAGAAGCATTGAGATATCACATCTCATGCTATAGGAAGGGTCTCGGGATTGGAATGGGAAGGAGTTGGATATCACATCTCATGTTATAGGAAGGATCTCAGGTTTGGTATTAGAAGCATTGAGATATCACATCTCATGCTATAGGAAGGGTCTCAGGATTGGAATGGGAAGGAGTTGGATATCACATCTCATGCTATGGGAAGGGTCTCAGGTTTGGTATAAGCATTGAAATATCACATCTCTGCTATCGGAAGGGACTCAGGATTGGAATGGGAGGAGCTGGATATCACACCTCATGCTAAAGGAAGGGTCTCAGGTTTGGAAGGGGAAGGATTTGGATATCACATCTCATGTTATAGGACGGGTCTCAGGTTTGGTATTAGAAGCATTGTGATATCACATCTCATGCTATAGGATGTGTCTCAGGATTGGAATGGGAAGGAGTTGGATATCACATCTCATGCTATAGGAAGGGTTTCAGGTTTGGTAGAAGCATTGAGATATCACATCTCATGCTATAGGAAGAGTCTCAGGTTTGGGAAGGGAAGGATTTGGATTTCACATCTCATGTTATAGGATGGTTCTCATGTTTGGTTTTTGAAGCATTGAGATATCACAGCTCATGCTATCGGAAGGGTCTCAGGTTTGGAATGGGAAGGAGTTGGATATCACATCTCATGTTATAGGAAGGGTCTCAGGTTTGGAATGGGAAGGAGTTGGATATGACATCTCTTGTTATAAGGAGGGTCTCAGGATTTGAATGGTAAGGAGTTGGATATCACATCTCATGCTATAGGAAGGGTCTCAGGTTGGAATGGGAAGGAGTTGGATATCACATCTCATGTTATATACAGGAAGGGTCTCAGGATTGGAATGGGAAGGATTTGGATATCACATCTCTTGCTATAGGAAGGGTCTCAGGTTTTTTATTAGAAACCTTGAGATATCAAATCTCATGCTATAGGAAGGGTTTTAGGATTGGAATGGGAAGTATTTGGATATCACATCTCATGCTAAAGGAGGGGTCTCAGGTTTGGAAGGGGAAGGATTTGGATATCACATCTCATCCAATAGGAAGGGTCTCAGGTTTGGAATGGGAAGGAATTGGATATCACATCTCATGTTATAGGAAGGGTCTCAAGTTTTTTATTAGAAACATTGAGATATCACATCTCATGTTATAGGACGGTTCCCAGGTTTGGTATTAGAAGCATTGAGATATCACATCTCATGGTATAGGAAGGGTCTCAGGGTTGGAATGGGAAGGAGTTGGATATCACATCTCATCCAATAGGAAGGGTCTCAGGTTTGGAATGGGAAGGAATTGGATATCACATCTCATGTTATAGGAAGGATCTCAGGTTTGGTATTAGAAGCATTGAGATATCACATCTCATGCTATAGGAAGGGTCTCAGGATTGGAATGTGAAGGATTTGGATATCACATCTCATGCTAAAGGAAGGGTCTCAGGTTTGGTAGAAGCATTGAGAAATCACATCTCATGCTATAGGAAGGGTCTCAGGATTTGAATGGCAAGGAGTTGGATATCACATCTCATGCTATAGGAAGGGTCTCAGGTTGGAATGGGAAGGAGTTGGATATCACATCTCATGTTATATACAGGAAGGGTCTCAGGATTGGAATGGGAAGGATTTGGATATCACATCTCTTGCTATAGGAAGGGTCTCAGGTTTTTTATTAGAAACCTTGAGATATCAAATCTCATGCTATAGGAAGGGTTTTAGGATTGGAATGGGAAGTATTTGGATATCACATCTCATGCTAAAGGAAGGGTCTCAGGTTTGGAAGGGGAAGGATTTGGATATCACATCTCATCCAATAGGAAGGGTCTCAGGTTTGGAATGGGAAGGAATTGGATATCACATCTCATGTTATAGGAAGGGTCTCAAGTTTTTTATTAGAAACATTGAGATATCACATCTCATGTTATAGGACGGTTCCCAGGTTTGGTATTAGAAGCATTGAGATATCACATCTCATGGTATAGGAAGGGTCTCAGGGTTGGAATGGGAAGGAGTTGGATATCACATCTCATCCAATAGGAAGGGTCTCAGGTTTGGAATGGGAAGGAATTGGATATCACATCTCATGTTATAGGAAGGATCTCAGGTTTGGTATTAGAAGCATTGAGATATCACATCTCATGCTATAGGAAGGGTCTCAGGATTGGAATGTGAAGGATTTGGATATCACATCTCATGCTAAAGGAAGGGTCTCAGGTTTGGTAGAAGCATTGAGAAATCACATCTCATGCTATAGGAAGGGTCTCAGGATTTGAATGGCAAGGAGTTGGATATCACATCTCATGCCATAGGAAGGGTCTCAGGTTTGGTATAAGCATTGAGATATCACATCTCTGCTATCGGAAGGTTCTCAGGATTGGATTGGGAAGGAGTTGGATATCCCTTCTCATGCTATAGGAAGTGTCTCAGGTTGGAATGGGAAGGAGTTGAATATCACATCTCATGTTATAGGAAGGGTCTCAGGATTGGAATGGGAAGGATTTGGATATCACATCTCTTGCTATAGGAAGGGTCTCAGGATTGGAATGGGAAGGATTTGAATATCACATCTCATGTCATAGGAAGGATCTCAGGATTGGTATTAGAAGCATTGATATATCACATCTCATGCTATAGGAATGGTCTCAGGATTGGAATGGGTAGGAGTTGGATATTACATTCTTGCTATAGGAAGGGTCTCATGTTTGGAATGGGAAGGAGTTGGATATCACATATGCTATCTGAAGTGTCTCAGGTTTGGAACGGGAAGGAGTTGGATATCACATCTCATGTTATAGGAAGGGTCTCAGGTTTGGTATAAGCATTGAGATATCACATCTCTGCTATCAGGAGTGGCTCAGGATTGGAATGGGAAGGAGTTGGATATCCCATCTCATGTTAAAGGACGGGTCTCTGGTTTGGTATTAGAATCATTGAGATATCACATCGCATGCTGTAGGAAGGGTCTAAGGATTGGAATGGGATGGACTTGGATATCACATCTCATGCTATAGGTAGGCTCTCAGGTTTGGTATAAGCATTGAGATATCACATCTCATGCTATAGGAAGGGTCTCAGGATTGGAATGGGAAGGATTTGGATATCACATCTCATGCTATAGGAAGGGTCTCAGGTTTGGTATAAGCATGGAGATATCACTTCTCATGCTATAGGAAGGGTCTCAGGATTGGAATGGGAAGGTGTTGGATATCACATCTCATGCTATAGGAAGGGTCTCAGATTTGGTATAAGCATTGAGATATCACATCTCATGCTATAGGAAGGGTCTCAGGATTGGAATGGGAAGGAGTTGCATATGACATCTCAGGCCTTAGGAAGGGTCTCAGGTTTGGTATAAGCATTGAGATATCACATCTCTGCTATCGGAAGGGTCTCAGGATTGGAATGGGAAGGAGTTGGATATCCCATCTCATGTTATAGGAAGGGTCTCAGGTTTGGTATTAGAAGCATTGAGATATCACATCTCATGCTATAGGGAGGGTCTCAAGTTTGATATTAGAAGCATTGAGATAACAAATCTCATGATATCGGAAGGGTCTCAGGATTGGAATGGGAAGGAGTTGGATATCACATCTCATGATAAAGGAAGGGTCTAAGGTTTGGAAGGGGAAGGATTTGGATACCACATCTCATGTTATAGGACGGGTCTCAGGTTTGGTATTAGAAGCATTGAGATATCAAGTCTCATGGTATAAGAAGGGTCTCAGAATTGGAATGGGAAGTAGTTGGATATCACATCTCAAGCTATAGGAACCGTCTCAGGATTGGAAAGGGAAGGAGTTTGATATCACATCTCATGCCATAGTATGGGTCTCAGGTTTGGTAGAAGCATTGGGATATCACATCTCATGCTATCGGAAGGGTATCAGTATTGGATTTGGAAGGAGTTGGATATCCCATCTCATGCTATAGGAAGGGTCTCAGGTTAGAATGGGAAGGAGTTGGATATCACATTTCATGTTATAGGAAGGGTCTCAGGATTGGAATGGGAAGGACTTGGATATCATATCTCATGCTATAGGAAGGCTCTCAGGTTTGGAAGGGGAAGGAGTTGGATATCACATTTCATGTTAGAGGAAGGATCTCAGGTTTGGTATTAGGGGCCTTGAGATATCACATCTCATGCTATAGGAAGGGTCTCAGGATTGGAATGGGAAGGAGTTGGATATCACATCTCAAGCTATAGGAAGGGTCTCAGGTTTGGTATAAGCATTGAGATATCACATCTCATGCTATAGGAAGGGTCTCAGGATTGGAATGGGAAGAAGTTGGATATCACATCTCATGCTATAGGAAGGGTCTCAGGTTTGGTATAAGCATTGAGATATCACATCTCATGCTATAGGAAGGGTCTCAGGGTTGGAATGGGAAGGAGTTGTATATGACATCTCATGCCATAGGAAGGGTCTCAGGTTTGGTATAAGCATTGAGTTATCACATCTCATGCTATAGGCAGGGTCTCAGGATTGGAATGGGAAGGAGTTGGATATCACATCTCATGCTATGGGAAGGGTCTCAGGTTTGGTATAAGCATTGAAATATCACATCTCTGCTATCGGAAGGGTCTCAGGATTGGAATGGGAGGAGCTGGATATCACACCTCATGCTAAAGGAAGGGTCTCAGGTTTGGAAGGGGAAGGATTTGGATATCACATCTCATGTTATAGGACGGGTCTCAGGTTTGGTATTAGAAGCATTGTGATATCACATCTCATGCTATAGGAAGGGTCTCAGGATTGGAATGGGAAGAAGTTGGATATCACATCTCATGCTATAGGAAGGGTCTCAGGTTTGGTATAAGCATTGAGATATCACATCTCATGCTATAGGAAGGGTCTCAGGGTTGGAATGGGAAGGAGTTGTATATGACATCTCATGCCATAGGAAGGGTCTCAGGTTTGGTATAAGCATTGAGTTATCACATCTCATGCTATAGGAAGGGTTTCAGGTTTGGTAGAAGCATTGAGATATCACATCTCATGCTATAGGAAGAGTCTCAGGTTTGGGAAGGGAAGGATTTGGATTTCACATCTCATGTTATAGGATGGTTCTCATGTTTGGTTTTTGAAGCATTGAGATATCACAGCTCATGCTATCGGAAGGGTCTCAGGTTTGGAATGGGAAGGAGTTGGATATCACATCTCATGTTATAGGAAGGGTCTCAGGTTTGGAATGGGAAGGAGTTGGATATGACATCTCTTGTTATAGGGAGGGTCTCAGGATTTGAATGGTAAGGAGTTGGATATCACATCTCATGCTATAGGAAGGGTCTCAGGTTGGAATGGGAAGGAGTTGGATATCACATCTCATGTTATATACAGGAAGGGTCTCAGGATTGGAATGGGAAGGATTTGGATATCACATCTCTTGCTATAGGAAGGGTCTCAGGTTTTTTATTAGAAACATTGAGATATCAAATCTCATGCTATAGGAAGGGTTTTAGGATTGGAATGGGAAGTATTTGGATATCACATCTCATGCTAAAGGAAGGGTCTCAGGTTTGGAAGGGGAAGGATTTGGATATCACATCTCATCCAATAGGAAGGGTCTCAGGTTTGGAATGGGAAGGAATTGGATATCACATCTCATGTTATAGGAAGGGTCTCAGGTTTTTTATTAGAAACATTGAGATATCACATCTCATGTTATAGGACGGTTCCCAGGTTTGGTATTAGAAGCATTGAGATATCACATCTCATGGTATAGGAAGGGTCTCAGGGTTGGAATGGGAAGGAGTTGGATATCACATCTCATCCAATAGGAAGGGTCTCAGGTTTGGAATGGGAAGGAATTGGATATCACATCTCATGTTATAGGAAGGATCTCAGGTTTGGTATTAGAAGCATTGAGATATCACATCTCATGCTATAGGAAGGGTCTCAGGATTGGAATGTGAAGGATTTGGATATCACATCTCATGCTAAAGGAAGGGTCTCAGGTTTGGTAGAAGCATTGAGAAATCACATCTCATGCTATAGGAAGGGTCTCAGGATTTGAATGGCAAGGAGTTGGATATCACATCTCATGCCATAGGAAGGGTCTCAGGTTTGGTATAAGCATTGAGATATCACATCTCTACTATCGGAAGGTTCTCAGGATTGGATTGGGAAGGAGTTGGATATCCCTTCTCATGCTATAGGAAGTGTCTCAAGTTGGAATGGGAAGGAGTTGAATATCACATCTCATGTTATAGGAAGGGTCTCAGGATTGGAATGGGAAGGATTTGGATATCACATCTCTTGCTATAGGAAGGGTCTCAGGATTGGAATGGGAAGGATTTGAATATCACATCTCATGTCATAGGAAGGATCTCAGGATTGGTATTAGAAGCATTGATATATCACATCTCATGCTATAGGAATGGTCTCAGGATTGGAATGGGTAGGAGTTGGATATTACATTCTTGCTATAGGAAGGGTCTCATGTTTGGAATGGGAAGGAGTTGGATATCACATATGCTATCTGAAGTGTCTCAGGTTTGGAACGGGAAGGAGTTGGATATCACATCTCATGTTATAGGAAGGGTCTCAGGTTTGGTATAAGCATTGAGATATCACATCTCTGCTATCAGGAGTGGCTCAGGATTGGAATGGGAAGGAGTTGGATATCCCATCTCATGTTAAAGGACGGGTCTCTGGTTTGGTATTAGAATCATTGAGATATCACATCGCATGCTGTAGGAAGGGTCTAAGGATTGGAATGGGATGGACTTGGATATCACATCTCATGCTATAGGTAGGCTCTCAGGTTTGGTATAAGCATTGAGATATCACATCTCATGCTATAGGAAGGGTCTCAGGATTGGAATGGGAAGGATTTGGATATCACATCTCATGCTATAGGAAGGGTCTCAGGTTTGGTATAAGCATGGAGATATCACTTCTCATGCTATAGGAAGGGTCTCAGGATTGGAATGGGAAGGTGTTGGATATCACATCTCATGCTATAGGAAGGGTCTCAGATTTGGTATAAGCATTGAGATATCACATCTCATGCTATAGGAAGGGTCTCAGGATTGGAATGGGAAGGAGTTGTATATGACATCTCAGGCCTTAGGAAGGGTCTCAGGTTTGGTATAAGCATTGAGATATCACATCTCTGCTATCGGAAGGGTCTCAGGATTGGAATGGGAAGGAGTTGGATATCCCATCTCATGTTATAGGAAGGGTCTCAGGTTTGGTATTAGAAGCATTGAGATATCACATCTCATGCTATAGGAAGGGTCTCAAGATTGGAATGGGAAGGACTTGGATGTCACATCTCATGCTATAGGGAGGGTCTCAAGTTTGATATTAGAAGCATTGAGATAACAAATCTCATGATATCGGAAGGGTCTCAGGATTGGAATGGGAAGGAGTTGGATATCACATCTCATGATAAAGGAAGGGTCTAAGGTTTGGAAGGGGAAGGATTTGGATACCACATCTCATGTTATAGGACGGGTCTCAGGTTTGGTATTAGAAGCATTGAGATATCAAGTCTCATGGTATAAGAAGGGTCTCAGAATTGGAATGGGAAGTAGTTGGATATCACATCTCAAGCTATAGGAAGCGTCTCAGGATTGGAATGGGAAGGAGTTTGATATCACATCTCATGCCATAGTATGGGTCTCAGGTTTGGTAGAAGCATTGGGATATCACATCTCATGTTATCGGAAGGGTATCAGTATTGGATTTGGAAGGAGTTGGATATCCCATCTCATGCTATAGGAAGGGTCTCAGGTTAGAATGGGAAGGAGTTGGATATCACATTTCATGTTATAGGAAGGGTCTCAGGATTGGAATGGGAAGGACTTGGATATCATATCTCATGCTATAGGAAGGCTCTCAGGTTTGGAAGGGGAAGGAGTTGGATATCACATTTCATGTTAGAGGAAGGATCTCAGGTTTGGTATTAGGGGCCTTGAGATATCACATCTCATGCTATAGGAAGGGTCTCAGGATTGGAATGGGAAGGAGTTGGATATCACATCTCAAGCTATAGGAAGGGTCTCAGGTTTGGTATAAGCATTGAGATATCACATCTCATGCTATAGGAAGGGTCTCAGGATTGGAATGGGAAGAAGTTGGATATCACATCTCATGCTATAGGAAGGGTCTCAGGTTTGGTATAAGCATTGAGATATCACATCTCATGCTATAGGAAGGGTCTCAGGGTTGGAATGGGAAGGAGTTGTATATGACATCTCATGCCATAGGAAGGGTCTCAGGTTTGGTATAAGCATTGAGTTATCACATCACATGCTATAGGAAGGGTCTCAGGATTGGAATGGGAAGGACTTGGATATCACATCTCATGCTATAGGCAGGGTCTCAGGATTGGAATGGGAAGGAGTTGGATATCACATCTCATGCTATGGGAAGGGTCTCAGGTTTGGTATAAGCATTGAAATATCACATCTCTGCTATCGGAAGGGTCTCAGGATTGGAATGGGAGGAGCTGGATATCACACCTCATGCTAAAGGAAGGGTCTCAGGTTTGGAAGGGGAAGGATTTGGATATCACATCTCATGTTATAGGACGGGTCTCAGGTTTGGTATTAGAAGCATTGTGATATCACATCTCATGCTATAGGAAGGGTCTCAGGATTGGAATGGGAAGAAGTTGGATATCACATCTCATGCTATAGGAAGGGTCTCAGGTTTGGTATAAGCATTGAGATATCACATCTCATGCTATAGGAAGGGTCTCAGGGTTGGAATGGGAAGGAGTTGTATATGACATCTCATGCCATAAGAAGGGTCTCAGGTTTGGTATAAGCATTGAGTTATCACATCTCATGCTATAGGAAGGGTTTCAGGTTTGGTAGAAGCATTGAGATATCACATCTCATGCTATAGGAAGAGTCTCAGGTTTGGGAAGGGAAGGATTTGGATTTCACATCTCATGTTATAGGATGGTTCTCATGTTTGGTTTTTGAAGCATTGAGATATCACAGCTCATGCTATCGGAAGGGTCTCAGGTTTGGAATGGGAAGGAGTTGGATATCACATCTCATGTTATAGGAAGGGTCTCAGGTTTGGAATGGGAAGGAGTTGGATATGACATCTCTTGTTATAGGGAGGGTCTCAGGATTTGAATGGTAAGGAGTTGGATATCACATCTCATGCTATAGGAAGGGTCTCAGGTTGGAATGGGAAGGAGTTGGATATCACATCTCATGTTATATACAGGAAGGGTCTCAGGATTGGAATGGGAAGGATTTGGATATCACATCTCTTGCTATAGGAAGGGTCTCAGGTTTTTTATTAGAAACATTGAGATATCAAATCTCATGCTATAGGAAGGGTTTTAGGATTGGAATGGGAAGTATTTGGATATCACATCTCATGCTAAAGGAAGGGTCTCAGGTTTGGAAGGGGAAGGATTTGGATATCACATCTCATCCAATAGGAAGGGTCTCAGGTTTGGAATGGGAAGGAATTGGATATCACATCTCATGTTATAGGAAGGGTCTCAGGTTTTTTATTAGAAACATTGAGATATCACATCTCATGTTATAGGACGGTTCCCAGGTTTGGTATTAGAAGCATTGAGATATCACATCTCATGGTATAGGAAGGGTCTCAGGGTTGGAATGGGAAGGAGTTGGATATCACATCTCATCCAATAGGAAGGGTCTCAGGTTTGGAATGGGAAGGAATTGGATATCACATCTCATGTTATAGGAAGGATCTCAGGTTTGGTATTAGAAGCATTGAGATATCACATCTCATGCTATAGGAAGGGTCTCAGGATTGGAATGTGAAGGATTTGGATATCACATCTCATGCTAAAGGAAGGGTCTCAGGTTTGGTAGAAGCATTGAGAAATCACATCTCATGCTATAGGAAGGGTCTCAGGATTTGAATGGCAAGGAGTTGGATATCACATCTCATGCCATAGGAAGGGTCTCAGGTTTGGTATAAGCATTGAGATATCACATCTCTACTATCGGAAGGTTCTCAGGATTGGATTGGGAAGGAGTTGGATATCCCTTCTCATGCTATAGGAAGTGTCTCAAGTTGGAATGGGAAGGAGTTGAATATCACATCTCATGTTATAGGAAGGGTCTCAGGATTGGAATGGGAAGGATTTGGATATCACATCTCTTGCTATAGGAAGGGTCTCAGGATTGGAATGGGAAGGATATGGATATCACATCTCATGTCATAGGAAGGATCTCAGGTTTGGTATTAGAAGCATTGATATATCACATCTCATGCTATAGGAATGGTCTCAGGATTGGAATGGGTAGGAGGTGGATATTACATTCTTGCTATAGGAAGGGTCTCATGTTTGGAATGGGAAGGAGTTGGATATCACATATGCTATAGGAAGTGTCTCAGGTTTGGAACGGGAAGGAGTTGGATATCACATCTCATGTTATAGGAAGGGTCTCAGGTTTGGTATAAGCATTGAGATATCACATCTCTGCTATCAGGAGTGGCTCAGGATTGGAATGGGAAGGAGTTGGATATCCCATCTCATGTTAAAGGACGGGTCTCTGGTTTGGTATTAGAATCATTGAGATATCACATCGCATGCTGTAGGAAGGGTCTAAGGATTGGAATGGGATGGACTTGGATATCACATCTCATGCTATAGGTAGGCTCTCAGGTTTGGTATAAGCATTGAGATATCACATCTCATGCTATAGGAAGGGTCTCAGGATTGGAATGGGAAGGATTTGGATATCACATCTCATGCTATAGGAAGGGTCTCAGGTTTGGTATAAGCATGGAGATATCACTTCTCATGCTATAGGAAGGGTCTCAGGATTGGAATGGGAAGGTGTTGGATATCACATCTCATGCTATAGGAAGGGTCTCAGATTTGGTATAAGCATTGAGATATCACATCTCATGCTATAGGAAGGGTCTCAGGATTGGAATGGGAAGGAGTTGTATATGACATCTCAGGCCTTAGGAAGGGTCTCAGGTTTGGTATAAGCATTGAGATATCACATCTCTGCTATCGGAAGGGTCTCAGGATTGGAATGGGAAGGAGTTGGATATCCCATCTCATGTTATAGGGAGGGTCTCAAGTTTGATATTAGAAGCATTGAGATAACAAATCTCATGATATCGGAAGGGTCTCAGGATTGGAATGGGAAGGAGTTGGATATCACATCTCATGATAAAGGAAGGGTCTAAGGTTTGGAAGGGGAAGGATTTGGATATCACATCTCATGTTATAGGACGGGTCTCAGGTTTGGTATTAGAAGCATTGAGATATCAAGTCTCATGGTATAAGAAGGGTCTCAGAATTGGAATGGGAAGGAGTTGGATATCACATCTCAAGTTATAGGAAGCGTCTCAGGATTGGAATGGGAAGGAGTTTGATATCACATCTCATGCCATAGTATGGGTCTCAGGTTTGGTAGAAGCATTGGGATATCACATCTCATGCTATCGGAAGGGTATCAGTATTGGATTTGGAAGGAGTTGGATATCCCATCTCATGCTATAGGAAGGGTCTCAGGTTAGAATGGGAAGGAGTTGGATATCACATTTCATGTTATAGGAAGGGTCTCAGGATTGGAATGGGAAGGACTTGGATATCATATCTCATGCTATAGGAAGGCTCTCAGGTTTGGAAGGGGAAGGAGTTGGATATCACATTTCATGTTAGAGGAAGGATCTCAGGTTTGGTATTAGGGGCCTTGAGATATCACATCTCATGCTATAGGAAGGGTCTCAGGATTGAATGGGAAGGAGTTGGATATCACATCTCAAGCTATAGGAAGAGTCTCAGGTTTGGTATAAGCATTGAGATATCACATCTCATGCTATAGGAAGGGTCTCAGGATTGGAATGGGAAGAAGTTGGATATCACATCTCATGCTATAGGAAGGGTCTCAGGTTTGGTATAAGCATTGAGATATCACATCTCATGCTATAGGAAGGGTCTCAGGGTTGGAATGGGAAGGAGTTGTATATGACATCTCATGCCATAGGAAGGGTCTCAGGTTTGGTATAAGCATTGAGATATCACATCACATGCTATAGAAGGTCTCAGGATTGGAATGGGAAGGACTTGGATATCACATCTCATGCTATAGGCAGGGTCTCAGGTTTGGAAAGGGATGGAGATGGATATCACATTTCATGTTAGAGGTAGGATCTCAGGTTTGGTATTAGAGGCATTGCGATATCACATCTCATGCTATCAGAAGGGTCTCAGGATTGGAATGGGAAGGAGTTGGATATCACATTTCATGCTAAAGGGAGGGTCTCAGGTTTGGAAGGGGAAGGATTTGGAAATCACATCTCATATTATAGGAAGGATCTCAGGTTTGGTATTAGAAGCATTGAGATATCACATCTCATGCTATCGGAAGGATCTCAGGTTTGGTATAAGAGGCATTGAGATATCACATCTCATGCTATAGGAAGGGTCTCAGGATTGGAATGGGAAGGAGTTGGATATCACATCTCATGTTATAGGAAGGATCTCAGGTTTGGTATTAGAAGCATTGAGACATCACATCTCATGCTATAGGAAGGGTCTCAGGATTGGAATGGGAAGGAGTTGGATATCACATCTCATGCTATAGGAAGGGTCTCAGGTTTGGTATAAGCATTGAGATATCACATCTCATGCTATAGGAAGGGTCTCAGGATTGGAATGGGAAGGAGTTGGATATCACATCTCATGCTATAGGAAGGGTCTCAGGTTTGGTATAAGCATTGAGATATCACATCTTATGCTATAGGAAGGGTCTCAGGTTTGGTATAAGCATTGAGATATCACATCTCATGCTATAGGAAGGGTCTCAGGATTGGAATGGGAAGAAGTTGGATATCACATCTCATGCTATAGGAAGGGTCTCAGGTTTGGTATAAGCATTGAGATATCACATCTCATGCTATAGGAAGGGTCTCAGGGTTGGAATGGGAAGGAGTTGTATATGACATCTCATGCCATAGGAAGGGTCTCAGGTTTGGTATAAGCATTGAGATATCACATCACATGCTATAAGAAGGGTCTCAGGATTGGAATGGGAAGGACTTGGATATCACATCTCATGCTATAGGCAGGGTCTCGGTTTGGAAAGGGAAGGAGATGGATATCACATTTCATGTTAGAGGTAGGATCTCAGGTTTGGAATTAGAGGCATTGAGATATCACATCTCATGCTATCAGAAGGGTCTCAGGATTGGAATGGGAAGGAGTTGGATATCACATCTCATGCTATAGGAAGGGTCTCAGGTTTGGTATAAGCATTGAGATATCACATCTCATGCTATAGGAAGGGTCTCAGGGTTGGAATGGGAAGGAGTTGTATATGACATCTCATGCCATAGGAAGGGTCTCAGGTTTGGTATAAGCATTGAGTTATCACATCTCATGCTATAGGAAGGGTTTCAGGTTTGGTAGAAGCATTGAGATATCACATCTCATGCTATAGGAAGAGTCTCAGGTTTGGGAAGGGAAGGATTTGGATTTCACATCTCATGTTATAGGATGGTTCTCATGTTTGGTTTTTGAAGCATTGAGATATCACAGCTCATGCTATCGGAAGGGTCTCAGGTTTGGAATGGGAAGGAGTTGGATATCACATCTCATGTTATAGGAAGGGTCTCAGGTTTGGAATGGGAAGGAGTTGGATATGACATCTCTTGTTATAGGGAGGGTCTCAGGATTTGAATGGTAAGGAGTTGGATATCACATCTCATGCTATAGGAAGGGTCTCAGGTTGGAATGGGAAGGAGTTGGATATCACATCTCATGTTATATACAGGAAGGGTCTCAGGATTGGAATGGGAAGGATTTGGATATCACATCTCTTGCTATAGGAAGGGTCTCAGGTTTTTTATTAGAAACATTGAGATATCAAATCTCATGCTATAGGAAGGGTTTTAGGATTGGAATGGGAAGTATTTGGATATCACATCTCATGCTAAAGGAAGGGTCTCAGGTTTGGAAGGGGAAGGATTTGGATATCACATCTCATCCAATAGGAAGGGTCTCAGGTTTGGAATGGGAAGGAATTGGATATCACATCTCATGTTATAGGAAGGGTCTCAGGTTTTTTATTAGAAACATTGAGATATCACATCTCATGTTATAGGACGGTTCCCAGGTTTGGTATTAGAAGCATTGAGATATCACATCTCATGGTATAGGAAGGGTCTCAGGGTTGGAATGGGAAGGAGTTGGATATCACATCTCATCCAATAGGAAGGGTCTCAGGTTTGGAATGGGAAGGAATTGGATATCACATCTCATGTTATAGGAAGGATCTCAGGTTTGGTATTAGAAGCATTGAGATATCACATCTCATGCTATAGGAAGGGTCTCAGGATTGGAATGTGAAGGATTTGGATATCACATCTCATGCTAAAGGAAGGGTCTCAGGTTTGGTAGAAGCATTGAGAAATCACATCTCATGCTATAGGAAGGGTCTCAGGATTTGAATGGCAAGGAGTTGGATATCACATCTCATGCCATAGGAAGGGTCTCAGGTTTGGTATAAGCATTGAGATATCACATCTCTGCTATCGGAAGGTTCTCAGGATTGGATTGGGAAGGAGTTGGATATCCCTTCTCATGCTATAGGAAGTGTCTCAGGTTGGAATGGGAAGGAGTTGAATATCACATCTCATGTTATAGGAAGGGTCTCAGGATTGGAATGGGAAGGATTTGGATATCACATCTCTTGCTATAGGAAGGGTCTCAGGATTGGAATGGGAAGGATTTGAATATCACATCTCATGTCATAGGAAGGATCTCAGGATTGGTATTAGAAGCATTGATATATCACATCTCATGCTATAGGAATGGTCTCAGGATTGGAATGGGTAGGAGTTGGATATTACATATGCTATCTGAAGTGTCTCAGGTTTGGAACGGGAAGGAGTTGGATATCACATATGCTATCTGAAGTGTCTCAGGTTTGGAACGGGAAGGAGTTGGATATCACATCTCATGTTATAGGAAGGGTCTCAGGTTTGGTATAAGCATTGAGATATCACATCTCTGCTATCAGGAGTGGCTCAGGATTGGAATGGGAAGGAGTTGGATATCCCATCTCATGTTAAAGGACGGGTCTCTGGTTTGGTATTAGAATCATTGAGATATCACATCGCATGCTGTAGGAAGGGTCTAAGGATTGGAATGGGATGGACTTGGATATCACATCTCATGCTATAGGTAGGCTCTCAGGTTTGGTATAAGCATTGAGATATCACATCTCATGCTATAGGAAGGGTCTCAGGGTTGGAATGGGAAGGAGTTGTATATGACATCTCATGCCATAGGAAGGGTCTCAGGTTTGGTATAAGCATTGAGATATCACATCACATGCTATAGGAAGGGTCTCAGGATTGGAATGGGAAGGACTTGGATATCACATCTCATGCTATAGGCAGGGTCTCAGGTTTGGAAAGGGATGGAGATGGATATCACATTTCATGTTAGAGGTAGGATCTCAGGTTTGGTATTAGAGGCATTGCGATATCACATCTCATGCTATCAGAAGGGTCTCAGGATTGGAATGGGAAGGAGTTGGATATCACATTTCATGCTAAAGGGAGGGTCTCAGGTTTGGAAGGGGAAGGATTTGGAAATCACATCTCATATTATAGGAAGGATCTCAGGTTTGGTATTAGAAGCATTGAGATATCACATCTCATGCTATCGGAAGGATCTCAGGTTTGGTATAAGAGGCATTGAGATATCACATCTCATGCTATAGGAAGGGTCTCAGGATTGGAATGGGAAGGAGTTGGATATCACATCTCATGTTATAGGAAGGATCTCAGGTTTGGTATTAGAAGCATTGAGACATCACATCTCATGCTATAGGAAGGGTCTCAGGGTTGGAATGGGAAGGAGTTGTATATGACATCTCATGCCATAGGAAGGGTCTCAGGTTTGGTATAAGCATTGAGATATCACATCACATGCTATAGGAAGGGTCTCAGGATTGGAATGGGAAGGACTTGGATATCACATCTCATGCTATAGGCAGGGTCTCAGGTTTGGAAAGGGATGGAGATGGATATCACATTTCATGTTAGAGGTAGGATCTCAGGTTTGGTATTAGAGGCATTGCGATATCACATCTCATGCTATCAGAAGGGTCTCAGGATTGGAATGGGAAGGAGTTGGATATCACATTTCATGCTAAAGGGAGGGTCTCAGGTTTGGAAGGGGAAGGATTTGGAAATCACATCTCATATTATAGGAAGGATCTCAGGTTTGGTATTAGAAGCATTGAGATATCACATCTCATGCTATCGGAAGGATCTCAGGTTTGGTATAAGAGGCATTGAGATATCACATCTCATGCTATAGGAAGGGTCTCAGGATTGGAATGGGAAGGAGTTGGATATCACATCTCATGTTATAGGAAGGATCTCAGGTTTGGTATTAGAAGCATTGAGACATCACATCTCATGCTATAGGAAGGGTCTCAGGATTGGAATGGGAAGGAGTTGGATATCACATCTCATGCTATAGGAAGGGTCTCAGGTTTGGTATAAGCATTGAGATATCACATCTCATGCTATAGGAAGGGTCTCAGGATTGGAATGGGAAGGAGTTGGATATCACATCTCATGCTATAGGAAGGGTCTCAGGTTTGGTATAAGCATTGAGATATCACATCTTATGCTATAGGAAGGGTCTCAGGTTTGGTATAAGCATTGAGATATCACATCTCATGCTATAGGAAGGGTCTCAGGATTGGAATGGGAAGAAGTTGGATATCACATCTCATGCTATAGGAAGGGTCTCAGGTTTGGTATAAGCATTGAGATATCACATCTCATGCTATAGGAAGGGTCTCAGGGTTGGAATGGGAAGGAGTTGTATATGACATCTCATGCCATAGGAAGGGTCTCAGGATTGGTATAAGCATTGAGATATCACATCACATGCTATAAGAAGGGTCTCAGGATTGGAATGGGAAGGACTTGGATATCACATCTCATGCTATAGGCAGGGTCTCGGTTTGGAAAGGGAAGGAGATGGATATCACATTTCATGTTAGAGGTAGGATCTCAGGTTTGGTATTAGAGGCATTGAGATATCACATCTCATGCTATCAGAAGGGTCTCAGGATTGGAATGGGAAGGAGTTGGATATCACATCTCATGCTATAGGAAGGGTCTCAGGTTTGGTATAAGCATTGAGATATCACATCTCATGCTATAGGAAGGGTCTCAGGGTTGGAATGGGAAGGAGTTGTATATGACATTTCATGCCATAGGAAGGGTCTCAGGTTTGGTATAAGCATTGAGTTATCACATCTCATGCTATAGGAAGGGTTTCAGGTTTGGTAGAAGCATTGAGATATCACATCTCATGCTATAGGAAGAGTCTCAGGTTTGGGAAGGGAAGGATTTGGATTTCACATCTCATGTTATAGGATGGTTCTCATGTTTGGTTTTTGAAGCATTGAGATATCACAGCTCATGCTATCGGAAGGGTCTCAGGTTTGGAATGGGAAGGAGTTGGATATCACATCTCATGTTATAGGAAGGGTCTCAGGTTTGGAATGGGAAGGAGTTGGATATGACATCTCTTGTTATAGGGAGGGTCTCAGGATTTGAATGGTAAGGAGTTGGATATCACATCTCATGCTATAGGAAGGGTCTCAGGTTGGAATGGGAAGGAGTTGGATATCACATCTCATGTTATATACAGGAAGGGTCTCAGGATTGGAATGGGAAGGATTTGGATATCACATCTCTTGCTATAGGAAGGGTCTCAGGTTTTTTATTAGAAACATTGAGATATCAAATCTCATGCTATAGGAAGGGTTTTAGGATTGGAATGGGAAGTATTTGGATATCACATCTCATGCTAAAGGAAGGGTCTCAGGTTTGGAAGGGGAAGGATTTGGATATCACATCTCATCCAATAGGAAGGGTCTCAGGTTTGGAATGGGAAGGAATTGGATATCACATCTCATGTTATAGGAAGGGTCTCAGGTTTTTTATTAGAAACATTGAGATATCACATCTCATGTTATAGGACGGTTCCCAGGTTTGGTATTAGAAGCATTGAGATATCACATCTCATGGTATAGGAAGGGTCTCAGGGTTGGAATGGGAAGGAGTTGGATATCACATCTCATCCAATAGGAAGGGTCTCAGGTTTGGAATGGGAAGGAATTGGATATCACATCTCATGTTATAGGAAGGATCTCAGGTTTGGTATTAGAAGCATTGAGATATCACATCTCATGCTATAGGAAGGGTCTCAGGATTGGAATGTGAAGGATTTGGATATCACATCTCATGCTAAAGGAAGGGTCTCAGGTTTGGTAGAAGCATTGAGAAATCACATCTCATGCTATAGGAAGGGTCTCAGGATTTGAATGGCAAGGAGTTGGATATCACATCTCATGCCATAGGAAGGGTCTCAGGTTTGGTATAAGCATTGAGATATCACATCTCTGCTATCGGAAGGTTCTCAGGATTGGATTGGGAAGGAGTTGGATATCCCTTCTCATGCTATAGGAAGTGTCTCAGGTTGGAATGGGAAGGAGTTGAATATCACATCTCATGTTATAGGAAGGGTCTCAGGATTGGAATGGGAGGATTTGGATATCACATCTCTTGCTATAGGAAGGGTCTCAGGATTGGAATGGGAAGGATTTGAATATCACATCTCATGTCATAGGAAGGATCTCAGGATTGGTATTAGAAGCATTGATATATCACATCTCATGCTATAGGAATGGTCTCAGGATTGGAATGGGTAGGAGTTGGATATTACATATGCTATCTGAAGTGTCTCAGGTTTGGAACGGGAAGGAGTTGGATATCACATATGCTATCTGAAGTGTCTCAGGTTTGGAACGGGAAGGAGTTGGATATCACATCTCATGTTATAGGAAGGGTCTCAGGTTTGGTATAAGCATTGAGATATCACATCTCTGCTATCAGGAGTGGCTCAGGATTGGAATGGGAAGGAGTTGGATATCCCATCTCATGTTAAAGGACGGGTCTCTGGTTTGGTATTAGAATCATTGAGATATCACATCGCATGCTGTAGGAAGGGTCTAAGGATTGGAATGGGATGGACTTGGATATCACATCTCATGCTATAGGTAGGCTCTCAGGTTTGGTATAAGCATTGAGATATCACATCTCATGCTATAGGAAGGGTCTCAGGGTTGGAATGGGAAGGAGTTGTATATGACATCTCATGCCATAGGAAGGGTCTCAGGTTTGGTATAAGCATTGAGATATCACATCACATGCTATAGGAAGGGTCTCAGGATTGGAATGGGAAGGACTTGGATATCACATCTCATGCTATAGGCAGGGTCTCAGGTTTGGAAAGGGATGGAGATGGATATCACATTTCATGTTAGAGGTAGGATCTCAG
Organism: Ambystoma mexicanum; assembly: GCF_040938575.1. NCBI lineage: Eukaryota > Metazoa > Chordata > Amphibia > Caudata > Ambystomatidae > Ambystoma > Ambystoma mexicanum. The sequence goes on along the minus strand of NC_090923.1, from coordinate 1,504,264,388 downwards.
GTTTGGTATTAGAGGCATTGCGATATCACATCTCATGCTATCAGAAGGGTCTCAGGATTGGAATGGGAAGGAGTTGGATATCACATTTCATGCTAAAGGGAGGGTCTCAGGTTTGGAAGGGGAAGGATTTGGAAATCACATCTCATATTATAGGAAGGATCTCAGGTTTGGTATTAGAAGCATTGAGATATCACATCTCATGCTATCGGAAGGATCTCAGGTTTGGTATAAGAGGCATTGAGATATCACATCTCATGCTATAGGAAGGGTCTCAGGATTGGAATGGGAAGGAGTTGGATATCACATCTCATGTTATAGGAAGGATCTCAGGTTTGGTATTAGAAGCATTGAGACATCACATCTCATGCTATAGGAAGGGTCTCAGGGTTGGAATGGGAAGGAGTTGTATATGACATCTCATGCCATAGGAAGGGTCTCAGGTTTGGTATAAGCATTGAGATATCACATCACATGCTATAGGAAGGGTCTCAGGATTGGAATGGGAAGGACTTGGATATCACATCTCATGCTATAGGCAGGGTCTCAGGTTTGGAAAGGGATGGAGATGGATATCACATTTCATGTTAGAGGTAGGATCTCAGGTTTGGTATTAGAGGCATTGCGATATCACATCTCATGCTATCAGAAGGGTCTCAGGATTGGAATGGGAAGGAGTTGGATATCACATTTCATGCTAAAGGGAGGGTCTCAGGTTTGGAAGGGGAAGGATTTGGAAATCACATCTCATATTATAGGAAGGATCTCAGGTTTGGTATTAGAAGCATTGAGATATCACATCTCATGCTATCGGAAGGATCTCAGGTTTGGTATAAGAGGCATTGAGATATCACATCTCATGCTATAGGAAGGGTCTCAGGATTGGAATGGGAAGGAGTTGGATATCACATCTCATGTTATAGGAAGGATCTCAGGTTTGGTATTAGAAGCATTGAGACATCACATCTCATGCTATAGGAAGGGTCTCAGGATTGGAATGGGAAGGAGTTGGATATCACATCTCATGCTATAGGAAGGGTCTCAGGTTTGGTATAAGCATTGAGATATCACATCTCATGCTATAGGAAGGGTCTCAGGATTGGAATGGGAAGGAGTTGGATATCACATCTCATGCTATAGGAAGGGTCTCAGGTTTGGTATAAGCATTGAGATATCACATCTTATGCTATAGGAAGGGTCTCAGGTTTGGTATAAGCATTGAGATATCACATCTCATGCTATAGGAAGGGTCTCAGGATTGGAATGGGAAGAAGTTGGATATCACATCTCATGCTATAGGAAGGGTCTCAGGTTTGGTATAAGCATTGAGATATCACATCTCATGCTATAGGAAGGGTCTCAGGGTTGGAATGGGAAGGAGTTGTATATGACATCTCATGCCATAGGAAGGGTCTCAGGATTGGTATAAGCATTGAGATATCACATCACATGCTATAAGAAGGGTCTCAGGATTGGAATGGGAAGGACTTGGATATCACATCTCATGCTATAGGCAGGGTCTCGGTTTGGAAAGGGAAGGAGATGGATATCACATTTCATGTTAGAGGTAGGATCTCAGGTTTGGTATTAGAGGCATTGAGATATCACATCTCATGCTATCAGAAGGGTCTCAGGATTGGAATGGGAAGGAGTTGGATATCACATCTCATGCTATAGGAAGGGTCTCAGGTTTGGTATAAGCATTGAGATATCACATCTCATGCTATAGGAAGGGTCTCAGGGTTGGAATGGGAAGGAGTTGTATATGACATTTCATGCCATAGGAAGGGTCTCAGGTTTGGTATAAGCATTGAGTTATCACATCTCATGCTATAGGAAGGGTTTCAGGTTTGGTAGAAGCATTGAGATATCACATCTCATGCTATAGGAAGAGTCTCAGGTTTGGGAAGGGAAGGATTTGGATTTCACATCTCATGTTATAGGATGGTTCTCATGTTTGGTTTTTGAAGCATTGAGATATCACAGCTCATGCTATCGGAAGGGTCTCAGGTTTGGAATGGGAAGGAGTTGGATATCACATCTCATGTTATAGGAAGGGTCTCAGGTTTGGAATGGGAAGGAGTTGGATATGACATCTCTTGTTATAGGGAGGGTCTCAGGATTTGAATGGTAAGGAGTTGGATATCACATCTCATGCTATAGGAAGGGTCTCAGGTTGGAATGGGAAGGAGTTGGATATCACATCTCATGTTATATACAGGAAGGGTCTCAGGATTGGAATGGGAAGGATTTGGATATCACATCTCTTGCTATAGGAAGGGTCTCAGGTTTTTTATTAGAAACATTGAGATATCAAATCTCATGCTATAGGAAGGGTTTTAGGATTGGAATGGGAAGTATTTGGATATCACATCTCATGCTAAAGGAAGGGTCTCAGGTTTGGAAGGGGAAGGATTTGGATATCACATCTCATCCAATAGGAAGGGTCTCAGGTTTGGAATGGGAAGGAATTGGATATCACATCTCATGTTATAGGAAGGGTCTCAGGTTTTTTATTAGAAACATTGAGATATCACATCTCATGTTATAGGACGGTTCCCAGGTTTGGTATTAGAAGCATTGAGATATCACATCTCATGGTATAGGAAGGGTCTCAGGGTTGGAATGGGAAGGAGTTGGATATCACATCTCATCCAATAGGAAGGGTCTCAGGTTTGGAATGGGAAGGAATTGGATATCACATCTCATGTTATAGGAAGGATCTCAGGTTTGGTATTAGAAGCATTGAGATATCACATCTCATGCTATAGGAAGGGTCTCAGGATTGGAATGTGAAGGATTTGGATATCACATCTCATGCTAAAGGAAGGGTCTCAGGTTTGGTAGAAGCATTTTTTTTTTTTTTTTTTTTATTTGTATATAGTTCAATGAACCTTTACAAAATAGCACATTATTACAAACAAAAATTTCAAATAACCAGACAAAATGCAAAACATCTCAATAAAACTGATAAAAGTAGAACAAAGCTTTAACACAATTTTTAAAGGAAAGCAACCCAATAACAAACAAATTTAACACTGAAATAACAAAATCTCTTTCTCAATTACTTTCAAGAACTCTACTAAGGCAAAGATTAATGATCTCTCATTTCCTTGCATCAGTCGAGTCCAAAGAGATATCATACAATCTGCATAATTTACATTTATAAATCGTAGAAAAAGCTTAGTCCGTACATCTCTAAAATATGGGCATTCTAAAATCAAATGTTTTAGCGTTTCCTTCTGTTCACTACACCTCGAAAATCGACACTTCGTGGCGCCAGAGTTAGTTCCTGCAATTCCCCAGAATTTTGTTCGTTCGAGAGTATGAAATTGATTTAATCTAAATCTCATATAATACATTCTGGTTTTATTACACGGAAATAACGCTATATAATCACAACAGCCATCTCTTTTGTGTAGGAATTTTGCATATTCCTTATAGGTATTCAAATTTGATATTTCCTCTAGAGTTTTACACCAGTCGTACGCAAATAATTTATGTTTAACATAGTTAGGACGTATAAGCAAATCATCACGATCAGTGCCCAAATTATTTAAAATTTTAGCCATGGTTTCAAGGTAGCTAGTAAACGAACTGGATGAGCAACCCTTAGTAAATTCAAAAAGATCCTGATATAAAGAATTATCAGGATAGTTAAGTATTTTGGAATAGTTAGAGAGAGCCCGCCAGGTAAACCTAGTAGATAAAGAAATCAATCCCAACTCATGTCTAATAACACAGTTCGGGATTGATATAGATAAACATAAAGCTCTCTTCACTAAAGTACCCTGTATGGAATCAAGTTGCTTGTACAAATTACCAACATAAATATCCATCGCGTATAAAAGAATTGGCTCAACCTTTAATGTAAGAAACTCTAATAACGGAGTCAGTGAAAACTTACACAACTTATAAAAGATAAATTTCATCTGACTTAAGAGTGGTCTGGCTTTCAACTTTAGATATTCCACCCATGACTTTATACTATTCACATTGCTCAAACGATATCCTAAGTAAATGGATTCTTGTAATTCGCACAAACGAGTCCCCCCCATATTCCAGTTGAACTTCTTAAGTTTCTTATTTGATTTAAAAATCATTATGCATGTCTTGGATGAATTGGGTTGTAGATTATGTTCATACGCAAACTTTATGAATGTATTTATCTTAGCTTGAAGACCAGCAGGAGTTAGATCAAAAAAGATAAGGTCATCTGCAAAGGCTAGCCAGTGTATTCTTAGTGAGCATAGCCTTGCTGGTAACATCAGAGTGGATTCCCAAAGTTTATCTATATCAGAGAGATAAAGATTGAACAGTAGTGCAGCAAAATTACAGCCCTGTTTTAAACCAAGATGAAGTTGCACAGATTCAGTTAGCGAACCACCCTGAGTTAGACGAATTCTACTAGATGTATTGGTATGGAATTTCTTAATCCAATAAATCAGATATTCCGGAATTCCCAACTTACGCATTTTGGTCCATAATACATTCCGCACAACAGTGTCAAACGCAGAAGACATGTCAATGGACGCAATGTAGATTGTGCTCAATTCATTATTATTCACTCCGGCAATCAGATGTTTCATTATAGTGGCATTTAGGGTTGTTCCCATTTGTCGTCTAAATCCCACTTGGCATTTCGAATAGGTCTTATAAGTTGCTAGATGTTTATCAAGCTCATAGATAACTAAAATAGCGAACACCTTTGCCGCCGCATCTTTTAACGATATCAGTCTATAATTCTCGGGCAATCTAGGATCACCTTTTTTATACAATGGGATAAGAATGGAAGTGACCCATGAAGACGGAATAGTGCCACTCATTAAAATATCGTCAAACTTAATTTTTAAGATCATACTCCAGAAAATCGGATCGGACCGATATACGCAAGATGGGATCCCATCGGGGCCAGGGGCACGAGAATTAGATAATTTTTTGATAGCCCACATAATATCAGAGGTAGTCCATACAAATTTTATGTCAGTGTTTGATAGCTCTACATCATCTTGGTTTTTAACAAAACGAACTGGTAGTTCATATTTTTGCTTAACATAAGCTGTCCAAGTTTCAGCGTTAATTATAGATCCATTACGTATATCCGTCATATCCCCTTTTTTAAGGGCAGCCCAAATATCGCGGGAATTTCTACTACAAATAGCTTTGATCATATCACAATTTTCTTTGTTGTATTGCTCTATGTGTACTCCCTTCACTTTAAATTTGTATTCTTGGACTATACTCTTCTTTTTTAATGAATAAAGTTTATCAGGAAGTTTCGCTAATTCAAGCCTTCGTATATCGCGATTTCTAGTTTTTTTCAGTATTTTAATCTTATAATTAAATCTATGTTTGTGAATTGTTACAAAAGAAGCTTGTTTTATTCCAAATTTATTAAGAGCTTCTTTAATGCTATCATTGATCATCTGATTTAAATATTCTATAGAATATAATTCCGGCATTAGAAAATTGACCACATGTTTTAGATGATTTGATACATTCTCTACTAGTCTCTTGCATAAGGTAGGATTCCATCTAAGAGATATATTTTCTCTTTTAATCTCAATGGCATGCATACACTGATTAACATGCCATTGATTCGTAACAATAGAAGTATTAATGGTAATGGGAGCATGATCGCCATAGATTATATCCCCAATTGTAACAGCATCAATGCATGATAGCAACGAATCAGATACACAAAAAAAATCAATCATTGAAGTAATATTGCCCCTTTTCCAGGTATATTTGTTTGAGTCCATATCAAACTTCACAAATGACATACCCCAGTCATCGAAATAATCCCGAAATATAGTTCCTCTCTTAAAGCTGTTTGAATTTACCTGTTTATGGTCTTTATAATACACTGGTGATCCAATACATTGTGAATTAAAATCACCACCGATAATAGTATCATATTTAGAGTAAAATGTTGACGCTTGGTCAAAACAACAATCTATGTCATCAAGTATATCCGACAATTTGTATTTCAAATGATTGCAATATACATTCATTACTAGAATAATCCCTGTGTCAGATTTGTTTAAATTTAAGAAGACCGCTAGAACATGAATAGATGAATATACCAAGGTTATATTACAGGCAATGGAATTATCGACAGAAATTGTTAGCCCACCAAAAGGTCTTCCCTCAACCCCTTTACTGGCAGGAGAACAATATGATTGATAGTCAGGGATAACAAGTGGTTCAATTTTCATTGTTTCTTGGAACATGAAAATTGATGGCAATTTAACAAGAGTGGAAAGCCAAGTCTCAATATTTTTAAAGCCACATGAGTTCCATGACAGTACCGTAAGCACTGTCTTATCCTTTACTTATGAAGTAAATAAGTTAGGACTTGCCGCAAATACCGTTTTTAATAGTGGTTCAATCCACGCCATTTCACCATTGGTACGAGCAGTCGTCAATAGTTGTGAAATACACATTTTTTGATATCCTACGCTCGTCGTCGAGTCTCCGTTTATATTTTGCTCAGAGGATACGGATTTTTGATTATCAAATAAAAATTCTCCTGCCAACTTTTCATCATTAAATGTGAATAACGAGAAACCCATTTCATGTAGTTCCCTTCTAAAGGACCAAATAAGTTTCAACACATATTCGGAAAATAAATGACATGTCATACGGTAATTGTTAGTTGGAGCCAAAGAAATACAATCAATATCACTAGACGCAATTATTCTCAATGATGGAATTGTATATAGAAGATCCAAAAAAAATCTCCTATTAATACGTGCATCACCTAGAATTTCTTGCTTACCTTCCAGGCCCAATATATTAATGCATTTCTTACTATTTACCATAGTGTGACAGGGCAGATGTCCGGTATTTTTACCTTGTTCCAATTGCAAATTATCCACATTAGCATTTGCTAAACCATTAGACCTTACCATATGTTCATCTAAATTCAGCACACTTTTCAAATTATTTAGGGTTTCATTATGTTGTCTATCTGCAAGTTCAGATGAGTTAAGTTCTCTGCATATGGGAATGCTTACAAGTGATTGACAAGTCAGTTTAGGCTGTGCAATGTTTTCAACACCACATTTTTGCGCTTTTAAAAACTGATTAATTATTTCAAGTGGTGGAATACCAGCTTTTAAAGCATTAAGCATAAAATCATGTGCATTCATTACATCATTATTTATACAAGGCAAACTTTGCTTAACTTTTTCATTGATATCACCAGTCATCTCAGATGTTCCACCTTTTTGAATACTTATCATAGAATCATATACCTTCATTACATCATTATTTATGCCTGGCATTAGTTGATTATCTTTTTCATGCATATCATTAATGGCACTGCTACCATCACCCAAATTCTGATCAGGAAGACTTCCAATGTGCAACTGATTAGATATAGTGGTAAGCTTTCCTCCACCATTTTGGATAACTGGTACTTTACCTATCGCAGTAGTTGGATCAATTACAGGTTTTTTTAAAATTTCGGAATACAAAGACGAAACCATTTTAGGTAATACAACAGAAGATGATATAATGCCTTTGTTCAATACAATAGGAGGATTGTGAGATAGTCCAGATCTATTTGAGGTCTGTTTCCTACCTACACTTTTAAAGTAGGTCGGCAGTATTTTTTGAGTTGTCTGTACTTCCACTTCATCTTCAATTGTATTAACGGAATCAATTGGAATATCAGGTATAGTTAGCGAGTTTGCACAGTTTGAGTGTACTTCAACACTAACCATTTTAACATTATTGTTCGAAATTAAAGGCAGTGTTGTATCTATTGACTCTTTCTCCTTTCTAATCTTTGCCCCCAGGTGTGATTGGCATTCTACAGAAAGCTGTTCCACATCAATCACATCTTCACCACCACTTTCGGAGATCACAGAGATTTCTTTTTTTGATTTCTTCATTTTTTCATTTGCAGATCTCCGTTTTTTTTTGGCACGTTTAACACACCGTTTTTGATTTTTCCGAAATCTTCTAGAAGCATAGCCTACATAGTCAATTTCACTATCGGCAGTACCTGCATTTTGTTTTTGTTCCTCTATGAGTTTAATTAAGGCTGATGGACTATCCGCAGTATTCCCACTTAATTCTGGTGATATATTAGGGGTTGAAGGTTCAAGTTTATTTTTAAGTTCAACTATTGTAGAACTGATAGAACCTAATTCGCATAGGAGCAAGTCGAATCCTTTAGAAGGTTGATTGACAAGACCTTGTTGGTCTAAAGAGTCAGTGACTTCGGTTTGTGTACTTTGTTCATGACGAATGTTAGCTTTGGCCTCATTGGGTTTTTTAACCTCTCTATTGAGCCCTTCCAGTGCAAGAATAAATCCTTCCATCCTATTGACTTTGGACATAATCTCACTCATAGAGTATTTTATATCCCTTAATTCTAAGTGAGTGACATCATGACCTTTGTCCAGCAAGTCCAATATCCGTATTATCACTGGGAAAGTGAATGGTTCTTGCTCTTTAGAAATAGGGGATGAATTAGGTTCACTCCCAATATTTTGTGAATATGGAACATGGAGATCAGGGCTTATAGGAAGTTCCGAGTGAGAGGCATTATCTAAAGCTATAACATTAGCAGGTGACAATGGCAGATGTAAATTTGATGGTAAATATACATCAAAGTTATCTGCGTTCGTGTGCGAATCACGATTTCTAGGTATTAGTGGAGTCAGTAAACCAATGGATAACCTAATGCGGGAGTCCAAATCAGCCAGGATTTCAAGATCTGAATTGCTATTATGAGGCTGCAATTCATTAATAGAGCCTGGATATAAGTCATCAGGCTCTTTTGATTCTATGTTCAAGTCAACCGGATGTCTTGTAATATCCATATCAACAATACTTATAGAAGATGCCCCATTATTAATTTGGTCGGTAGGATTAAGGGAAACCGCCATTTCAGAGCACTTTCTACTTCTCAGACCACTGGCCATCATCTATTGTAGCTAAATAAATGCCCAATAAAATGACTCACGCTTTTTTTTTTTTTTTTTTTTTTTTTTCTTTTCTTTTCCCCAAAGTAAATAAAGATTTTTTAATAGCAAAATCCTACCTTAAAAAATAGTAGAGGACTCTGCGAGTAAGTACTTGCACCAACACAAGAGGAAAAAGACCTATACTTAATCCATGCGTATTTAAGAACGCCCACCCGCTCACCCGAACAGCCAAACAGCCTGAAGCACTTCCATGCACTTCGGTGCGCGCGCGGTGCGCGAGCACAGCCGTTTTCAAATGGTGCACACCAATCCCGCTGCTCGGGGGGCGGAGCTACCTGCAACCCTTTGAATTGTGGCTGTAAGAAAAAGGAAGGTAGTAACTAACGTTGTAAAGACACTAGCACTACAACAGGAGCACAAACACAAACACTAGACCTAAATCCCCAAAAAAGCGCTATAACGAGATTCGAGCAAACTATTTACTTCAGGTAGTCCAAGCACGTTGCGAGACGCTGGCACTTCCTCTTGCCGACGGCTCTCGCTCATGCAATCAAAAGGTCCAAGTTGAGTCTGGCAGGATCTACAGCCAAACAGCCTGAAGCACTTCCATGCACTTCGGTGCGCGCGCGGTGCGCGAGCACAGCCGTTTTCAAATGGTGCACACCAATCCCGCTGCTCGGGGGGCGGAGCTACCTGCAACCCTTTGAATTGTGGTTCAGGTAGTCCAAGCACGTTGCGAGACGCTGGCACTTCCTCTTGCCGACGGCTCTCGCTCATGCAATCAAAAGGTCCAAGTTGAGTCTGGCAGGATCTACAGCCAAACAGCCTGAAGCACTTCCATACACTTCGGTGCGCGCGCGGTGCGCGAGCACAGCCGTTTTCAAATGGTGCACACCAATCCCGCTGCTCGGGGGGCGGAGCTACCTGCAACCCTTTGAATTGTGGTTCAGGTAGTCCAAGCACGTTGCGAGACGCTGGCACTTCCTCTTGCCGACGGCTCTCGCTCATGCAATCAAAAGGTCCAAGTTGAGTCTGGCAGGATCTACAGCCAAACAGCCTGAAGCACTTCCATGCACATCTCATGCTAAAGGAAGGGTCTCAGGTTTGGTAGAAGCATTGAGAAATCACATCTCATGCTATAGGAAGGGTCTCAGGATTTGAATGGCAAGGAGTTGGATATCACATCTCATGCCATAGGAAGGGTCTCAGGTTTGGTATAAGCATTGAGATATCACATCTCTGCTATCGGAAGGTTCTCAGGATTGGATTGGGAAGGAGTTGGATATCCCTTCTCATGCTATAGGAAGTGTCTCAAGTTGGAATGGGAAGGAGTTGAATATCACATCTCATGTTATAGGAAGGGTCTCAGGATTGGAATGGGAAGGATTTGGATATCACATCTCTTGCTATAGGAAGGGTCTCAGGATTGGAATGGGAAGGATATGGATATCACATCTCATGTCATAGGAAGGATCTCAGGTTTGGTATTAGAAGCATTGATATATCACATCTCATGCTATAGGAATGGTCTCAGGATTGGAATGGGTAGGAGGTGGATATTACATTCTTGCTATAGGAAGGGTCTCATGTTTGGAATGGGAAGGAGTTGGATATCACATATGCTATAGGAAGTGTCTCAGGTTTGGAACGGGAAGGAGTTGGATATCACATCTCATGTTATAGGAAGGGTCTCAGGTTTGGTATAAGCATTGAGATATCACATCTCTGCTATCAGGAGTGGCTCAGGATTGGAATGGGAAGGAGTTGGATATCCCATCTCATGTTAAAGGACGGGTCTCTGGTTTGGTATTAGAATCATTGAGATATCACATCGCATGCTGTAGGAAGGGTCTAAGGATTGGAATGGGATGGACTTGGATATCACATCTCATGCTATAGGTAGGCTCTCAGGTTTGGTATAAGCATTGAGATATCACATCACATGCTATAGGAAGGGTCTCAGGATTGGAATGGGAAGGATTTGGATATCACATCTCATGCTATAGGAAGGGTCTCAGGTTTGGTATAAGCATGGAGATATCACTTCTCATGCTATAGGAAGGGTCTCAGGATTGGAATGGGAAGGTGTTGGATATCACATCTCATGCTATAGGAAGGGTCTCAGATTTGGTATAAGCATTGAGATATCACATCTCATGCTATAGGAAGGGTCTCAGGATTGGAATGGGAAGGAGTTGTATATGACATCTCAGGCCTTAGGAAGGGTCTCAGGTTTGGTATAAGCATTGAGATATCACATCTCTGCTATCGGAAGGGTCTCAGGATTGGAATGGGAAGGAGTTGGATATCCCATCTCATGTTATAGGAAGGGTCTCAGGTTTGGTATTAGAAGCATTGAGATATCACATCTCATGCTATAGGAAGGGTCTCAGGATTGGAATGGGAAGGACTTGGATGTCACATCTCATGCTATAGGTGGGGTCTCAAGTTTGATATTAGAAGCATTGAGATAACAAATCTCATGATATCGGAAGGGTCTCAGGATTGGAATGGGAAGGAGTTGGATATCACATCTCATGATAAAGGAAGGGTCTAAGGTTTGGAAGGGGAAGGATTTGGATATCACATCTCATGTTATAGGACGGGTCTCAGGTTTGGTATTAGAAGCATTGAGATATCAAGTCTCATGGTATAAGAAGGGTCTCAGAATTGGAATGGGAAGGAGTTGGATATCACATCTCAAGTTATAGGAAGCGTCTCAGGATTGGAATGGGAAGGAGTTTGATATCACATCTCATGCCATAGTATGGGTCTCAGGTTTGGTAGAAGCATTGGGATATCACATCTCATGCTATCGGAAGGGTATCAGTATTGGATTTGGAAGGAGTTGGATATCCCATCTCATGCTATAGGAAGGGTCTCAGGTTAGAATGGGAAGGAGTTGGATATCACATTTCATGTTATAGGAAGGGTCTCAGGATTGGAATGGGAAGGACTTGGATATCATATCTCATGCTATAGGAAGGCTCTCAGGTTTTGAAGGGGAAGGAGTTGGATATCACATTTCATGTTAGAGGAAGGATCTCAGGTTTGGTATTAGGGGCCTTGAGATATCACATCTCATGCTATAGGAAGGGTCTCAGGATTGAATGGGAAGGAGTTGGATATCACATCTCAAGCTATAGGAAGGGTCTCAGGTTTGGTATAAGCATTGAGATATCACATCTCATGCTATAGGAAGGGTCTCAGGATTGGAATGGGAAGAAGTTGGATATCACATCTCATGCTATAGGAAGGGTCTCAGGTTTGGTATAAGCATTGAGATATCACATCTCATGCTATAGGAAGGGTCTCAGGGTTGGAATGGGAAGGAGTTGTATATGACATCTCATGCCATAGGAAGGGTCTCAGGTTTGGTATAAGCATTGAGATATCACATCACATGCTATAGGAAGGGTCTCAGGATTGGAATGGGAAGGACTTGGATATCACATCTCATGCTATAGGCAGGGTCTCAGGTTTGGAAAGGGATGGAGATGGATATCACATTTCATGTTAGAGGTAGGATCTCAGGTTTGGTATTAGAGGCATTGAGATATCACATCTCATGCTATCAGAAGGGTCTCAGGATTGGAATGGGAAGGAGTTGGATATCACATTTCATGCTAAAGGGAGGGTCTCAGGTTTGGAAGGGGAAGGATTTGGAAATCACATCTCATATTATAGGAAGGATCTCAGGTTTGGTATTAGAAGCATTGAGATATCACATCTCATGCTATCGGAAGGATCTCAGGTTTGGTATAAGAGGCATTGAGATATCACATCTCATGCTATAGGAAGGGTCTCAGGATTGGAATGGGAAGGAGTTGGATATCACATCTCATGTTATAGGAAGGATCTCAGGTTTGGTATTAGAAGCATTGAGACATCACATCTCATGCTATAGGAAGGGTCTCAGGATTGGAATGGGAAGGAGTTGGATATCACATCTCATGCTATAGGAAGGGTCTCAGGTTTGGTATAAGCATTGAGATATCACATCTCATGCTATAGGAAGGGTCTCAGGATTGGAATGGGAAGGAGTTGGATATCACATCTCATGCTATAGGAAGGGTCTCAGGTTTGGTATAAGCATTGAGATATCACATCTTATGCTATAGGAAGGGTCTCAGGTTTGGTATAAGCATTGAGATATCACATCTCATGCTATAGGAAGGGTCTCAGGATTGGAATGGGAAGAAGTTGGATATCACATCTCATGCTATAGGAAGGGTCTCAGGTTTGGTATAAGCATTGAGATATCACATCTCATGCTATAGGAAGGGTCTCAGGGTTCGAATGGGAAGGAGTTGTATATGACATCTCATGCCATAGGAAGGGTCTCAGGTTTGGTATAAGCATTGAGATATCACATCACATGCTATAAGAAGGGTCTCAGGATTGGAATGGGAAGGACTTGGATATCACATCTCATGCTATAGGCAGGGTCTCGGTTTGGAAAGGGAAGGAGATGGATATCACATTTCATGTTAGAGGTAGGATCTCAGGTTTGGTATTAGAGGCATTGAGATATCACATCTCATGCTATCAGAAGGGTCTCAGGATTGGAATGGGAAGGAGTTGGATATCACATCTCATGCTATAGGAAGGGTCTCAGGTTTGGTATAAGCATTGAGATATCACATCTCATGCTATAGGAAGGGTCTCAGGGTTGGAATGGGAAGGAGTTGTATATGACATCTCATGCCATAGGAAGGGTCTCAGGTTTGGTATAAGCATTGAGTTATCACATCTCATGCTATAGGAAGGGTTTCAGGTTTGGAATGGGAAGGAGTTGGATATCACATCTCATGTTATAGGAAGGGTCTCAGGTTTGGAATGGGAAGGAGTTGGATATGACATCTCTTGTTATAGGGAGGGTCTCAGGATTTGAATGGTAAGGAGTTGGATATCACATCTCATGCTATAGGAAGGGTCTCAGGTTGGAATGGGAAGGAGTTGGATATCACATCTCATGTTATAGGAAGGGTCTCAGGTTTGGAATGGGAAGGAGTTGGATATGACATCTCTTGTTATAGGGAGGGTCTCAGGATTTGAATGGTAAGGAGTTGGATATCACATTTCATGCTATAGGAAGGGTCTCAGGTTGGAATGGGAAGGAGTTGGATATCACATCTCATGTTATATACAGGAAGGGTCTCAGGATTGGAATGGGAAGGATTTGGATATCACATCTCTTGCTATAGGAAGGGTCTCAGGTTTTTTATTAGAAACATTGAGATATCAAATCTCATGCTATAGGAAGGGTTTTAGGATTGGAATGGGAAGTATTTGGATATCACATCTCATGCTAAAGGAAGGGTCTCAGGTTTGGAAGGGGAAGGATTTGGATATCACATCTCATCCAATAGGAAGGGTCTCAGGTTTGGAATGGGAAGGAATTGGATATCACATCTCATGTTATAGGAAGGGTCTCAGGTTTTTTATTAGAAACATTGAGATATCACATCTCATGTTATAGGACGGTTCCAAGGTTTGGTATTAGAAGCATTGAGATATCACATCTCATGGTATAGGAAGGGTCTCAGGGTTGGAATGGGAAGGAGTTGGATATCACATCTCATCCAATAGGAAGGGTCTCAGGTTTGGAATGGGAAGGAATTGGATATCACATCTCATGTTATAGGAAGGATCTCAGGTTTGGTATTACAAGCATTGAGATATCACATCTCATGCTATAGGAAGGGTCTCAGGATTGGAATGTGAAGGATTTGGATATCACATCTCATGCTAAAGGAAGGGTCTCAGGTTTGGTAGAAGCATTGAGAAATCACATCTCATGCTATAGGAAGGGTCTCAGGATTTGAATGGCAAGGAGTTGGATATCACATCTCATGCCATAGGAAGGGTCTCAGGTTTGGTATAAGCATTGAGATATCACATCTCTGCTATCGGAAGGTTCTCAGGATTGGATTGGGAAGGAGTTGGATATCCCTTCTCATGCTATAGGAAGTGTCTCAAGTTGGAATGGGAAGGAGTTGAATATCACATCTCATGTTATAGGAAGGGTCTCAGGATTGGAATGGGAAGGATTTGGATATCACATCTCTTGCTATAGGAAGGGTCTCAGGATTGGAATGGGAAGGATATGGATATCACATCTCATGCTATAGGAAGGGTCTCAGGTTTAGTATAAGCATGGAGATATCACTTCTCATGCTATAGGAAGGGTCTCAGGATTGGAATGGGAAGGTGTTGGATATCACATCTCATGCTATAGGAAGGGTCTCAGATTTGGTATAAGCATTGAGATATCACATCTCATGCTATAGGAAGGGTCTCAGGATTGGAATGGGAAGGAGTTGTATATGACATCTCAGGCCTTAGGAAGGGTCTCAGGTTTGGTATAAGCATTGAGATATCACATCTCTGCTATCGGAAGGGTCTCAGGATTGGAATGGGAAGGAGTTGGATATCCCATCTCATGTTATAGGAAGGGTCTCAGGTTTGGTATTAGAAGCATTGAGATATCACATCTCATGCTATAGGAAGGGTCTCAGGATTGGAATGGGAAGGACTTGGATGTCAAATCTCATGCTATAGGGAGGGTCTCAAGTTTGATATTAGAAGCATTGAGATAACAAATCTCATGATATCGGAAGGGTCTCAGGATTGGAATGGGAAGGAGTTGGATATCACATCTCATGATAAAGGAAGGGTCTAAGGTTTGGAAGGGGAAGGATTTGGATATCACATCTCATGTTATAGGACGGGTCTCAGGTTTGGTATTAGAAGCATTGAGATATCAAGTCTCATGGTATAAGAAGGGTCTCAGAATTGGAATGGGAAGGAGTTGGATATCACATCTCAAGCTATAGGAAGCGTCTCAGGATTGGAATGGGAAGGAGTTTGATATCACATCTCATGCCATAGTATGGGTCTCAGGTTTGGTAGAAGCATTGGGATATCACATCTCATGCTATCGGAAGGGTATCAGTATTGGATTTGGAAGGAGTTGGATATCCCATCTCATGCTATAGGAAGGGTCTCAGGTTAGAATGGGAAGGAGTTGGATATCACATTTCATGTTATAGGAAGGGTCTCAGGATTGGAATGGGAAGGACTTGGATATCATATCTCATGCTATAGGAAGGCTCTCAGGTTTGGAAGGGGAAGGAGTTGGATATCACATTTCATGTTAGAGGAAGGATCTCAGGTTTGGTATTAGGGGCCTTGAGATATCACATCTCATGCTATAGGAAGGGTCTCAGGATTGGAATGGGAAGGAGTTGGATATCACATCTCAAGCTATAGGAAGGGTCTCAGGTTTGGTATAAGCATTGAGATATCACATCTCATGCTATAGGAAGGGTCTCAGGATTGGAATGGGAAGAAGTTGGATATCACATCTCATGCTATAGGAAGGGTCTCAGGTTTGGTATAAGCATTGAGATATCACATCTCATGCTATAGGAAGGGTCTCAGGGTTGGAATGGGAAGGAGTTGTATATGACATCTCATGCCATAGGAAGGGTCTCAGGTTTGGTATAAGCATTGAGTTATCACATCACATGCTATAGGAAGGGTCTCAGGATTGGAATGGGAAGGACTTGGATATCACATCTCATGCTATAGGCAGGGTCTCAGGATTGGAATGGGAAGGAGTTGGATATCACATCTCATGCTATGGGAAGGGTCTCAGGTTTGGTATAAGCATTGAAATATCACATCTCTGCTATCGGAAGGGTCTCAGGATTGGAATAGGAGGAGCTGGATATCACACCTCATGCTAAAGGAAGGGTCTCAGGTTTGGAAGGGGAAGGATTTGGATATCACATCTCATGTTATAGGACGGGTCTCAGGTTTGGTATTAGAAGCATTGTGATATCACATCTCATGCTATAGGAAGGGTCTCAGGATTGGAATGGGAAGAAGTTGGATATCACATCTCATGCTATAGGAAGGGTCTCAGGTTTGGTATAAGCATTGAGATATCACATCTCATGCTATAGGAAGGGTCTCAGGGTTGGAATGGGAAGGAGTTGTATATGACATCTCATGCCATAGGAAGGGTCTCAGGTTTGGTATAAGCATTGAGTTATCACATCTCATGCTATAGGAAGGGTTTCAGGTTTGGTAGAAGCATTGAGATATCACATCTCATGCTATAGGAAGAGTCTCAGGTTTGGGAAGGGAAGGATTTGGATTTCACATCTCATGTTATAGGATGGTTCTCATGTTTGGTTTTTGAAGCATTGAGATATCACAGCTCATGCTATCGGAAGGGTCTCAGGTTTGGAATGGGAAGGAGTTGGATATCACATCTCATGTTATAGGAAGGGTCTCAGGTTTGGAATGGGAAGGAGTTGGATATGACATCTCTTGTTATAGGGAGGGTCTCAGGATTTGAATGGTAAGGAGTTGGATATCACATCTCATGCTATAGGAAGGGTCTCAGGTTGGAATGGGAAGGAGTTGGATATCACATCTCATGTTATATACAGGAAGGGTCTCAGGATTGGAATGGGAAGGATTTGGATATCACATCTCTTGCTATAGGAAGGGTCTCAGGTTTTTTATTAGAAACATTGAGATATCAAATCTCATGCTATAGGAAGGGTTTTAGGATTGGAATGGGAAGTATTTGGATATCACATCTCATGCTAAAGGAAGGGTCTCAGGTTTGGAAGGGGAAGGATTTGGATATCACATCTCATCCAATAGGAAGGGTCTCAGGTTTGGAATGGGAAGGAATTGGATATCACATCTCATGTTATAGGAAGGGTCTCAGGTTTTTTATTAGAAACATTGAGATATCACATCTCATGTTATAGGACGGTTCCCAGGTTTGGTATTAGAAGCATTGAGATATCACATCTCATGGTATAGGAAGGGTCTCAGGGTTGGAATGGGAAGGAGTTGGATATCACATCTCATCCAATAGGAAGGGTCTCAGGTTTGGAATGGGAAGGAATTGGATATCACATCTCATGTTATAGGAAGGATCTCAGGTTTGGTATTAGAAGCATTGAGATATCACATCTCATGCTATAGGAAGGGTCTCAGGATTGGAATGTGAAGGATTTGGATATCACATCTCATGCTAAAGGAAGGGTCTCAGGTTTGGTAGAAGCATTGAGAAATCACATCTCATGCTATAGGAAGGGTCTCAGGATTTGAATGGCAAGGAGTTGGATATCACATCTCATGCCATAGGAAGGGTCTCAGGTTTGGTATAAGCATTGAGATATCACATCTCTACTATCGGAAGGTTCTCAGGATTGGATTGGGAAGGAGTTGGATATCCCTTCTCATGCTATAGGAAGTGTCTCAAGTTGGAATGGGAAGGAGTTGAATATCACATCTCATGTTATAGGAAGGGTCTCAGGATTGGAATGGGAAGGATTTGGATATCACATCTCTTGCTATAGGAAGGGTCTCAGGATTGGAATGGGAAGGATATGGATATCACATCTCATGTCGTAGGAAGGATCTCAGGTTTGGTATTAGAAGCATTGATATATCACATCTCATGCTATAGGAATGGTCTCAGGATTGGAATGGGTAGGAGGTGGATATTACATTCTTGCTATAGGAAGGGTCTCATGTTTGGAATGGGAAGGAGTTGGATATCACATATGCTATAGGAAGTGTCTCAGGTTTGGAACGGGAAGGAGTTGGATATCACATCTCATGTTATAGGAAGGGTCTCAGGTTTGGTATAAGCATTGAGATATCACATCTCTGTTATCAGGAGTGGCTCAGGATTGGAATGGGAAGGAGTTGGATATCCCATCTCATGTTAAAGGACGGGTCTCTGGTTTGGTATTAGAATCATTGAGATATCACATCGCATGCTGTAGGAAGGGTCTAAGGATTGGAATGGGATGGACTTGGATATCACATCTCATGCTATAGGTAGGCTCTCAGGTTTGGTATAAGCATTGAGAAATCACATCTCATGCTATAGGAAGGGTCTCAGGATTGGAATGGGAAGGATTTGGATATCACATCTCATGCTATAGGAAGGGTCTCAGGTTTGGTATAAGCATGGAGATATCACTTCTCATGCTATAGGAAGGGTCTCAGGATTGGAATGGGAAGGTGTTGGATATCACATCTCATGCTATAGGAAGGGTCTCAGATTTGGTATAAGCATTGAGATATCACATCTCATGCTATAGGAAGGGTCTCAGGATTGGAATGGGAAGGAGTTGTATATGACATCTCAGGCCTTAGGAAGGGTCTCAGGTTTGGTATAAGCATTGAGATATCACATCTCTGCTATCGGAAGGGTCTCAGGATTGGAATGGGAAGGAGTTGGATATCCCATCTCATGTTATAGGAAGGGTCTCAGGTTTGGTATTAGAAGCATTGAGATATCACATCTCATGCTATAGGAAGGGTCTCAGGATTGGAATGGGAAGGACTTGGATGTCACATCTCATGCTATAGGGAGGGTCTCAAGTTTGATATTAGAAGCATTGAGATAACAAATCTCATGATATCGGAAGGGTCTCAGGATTGGAATGGGAAGGAGTTAGATATCACATCTCATGATAAAGGAAGGGTCTAAGGTTTGGAAGGGGAAGGATTTGGATATCACATCTCATGTTATAGGACGGGTCTCAGGTTTGGTATTAGAAGCATTGAGATATCAAGTCTCATGGTATAAGAAGGGTCTCAGAATTGGAATGGGAAGGAGTTGGATATCACATCTCAAGTTATAGGAAGCGTCTCAGGATTGGAATGGGAAGGAGTTTGATATCACATCTCATGCCATAGTATGGGTCTCAGGTTTGGTAGAAGCATTGGGATATCACATCTCATGCTATCGGAAGGGTATCAGTATTGGATTTGGAAGAAGTTGGATATCCCATCTCATGCTATAGGAAGGGTCTCAGGTTAGAATGGGAAGGAGTTGGATATCACATTTCATGTTATAGGAAGGGTCTCAGGATTGGAATGGGAAGGACTTGGATATCATATCTCATGCTATAGGAAGGCTCTCAGGTTTGGAAGGGGAAGGAGTTGGATATCACATTTCATGTTAGAGGAAGGATCTCAGGTTTGGTATTAGGGGCCTTGAGATATCACATCTCATGCTATAGGAAGGGTCTCAGGATTGAATGGGAAGGAGTTGGATATCACATCTCAAGCTATAGGAAGGGTCTCAGGTTTGGTATAAGCATTGAGATATCACATCTCATGCTATAGGAAGGGTCTCAGGATTGGAATGGGAAGAAGTTGGATATCACATCTCATGCTATAGGAAGGGTCTCAGGTTTGGTATAAGCATTGAGATATCACATCTCATGCTATAGGAAGGGTCTCAGGGTTGGAATGGGAAGGAGTTGTATATGACATCTCATGCCATAGGAAGGGTCTCAGGTTTGGTATAAGCATTGAGATATCACATCACATGCTATAGGAAGGGTCTCAGGATTCGAATGGGAAGGACTTGGATATCACATCTCATGCTATAGGCAGGGTCTCAGGTTTGGAAAGGGATGGAGATGGATATCACATTTCATGTTAGAGGTAGGATCTCAGGTTTGGTATTAGAGGCATTGAGATATCACATCTCATGCTATCAGAAGGGTCTCAGGATTGGAATGGGAAGGAGTTGGATATCACATTTCATGCTAAAGGGAGGGTCTCAGGTTTGGAAGGGGAAGGATTTGGAAATCACATCTCATATTATAGGAAGGATCTCAGGTTTGGTATTAGAAGCATTGAGATATCACATCTCATGCTATCGGAAGGATCTCAGGTTTGGTATAAGAGGCATTGAGATATCACATCTCATGCTATAGGAAGGGTCTCAGGATTGGAATGGGAAGGAGTTGGATATCACATCTCATGTTATAGGAAGGATCTCAGGTTTGGTATTAGAAGCATTGAGACATCACATCTCATGCTATAGGAAGGGTCTCAGGATTGGAATGGGAAGGAGTTGGATATCACATCTCATGCTATAGGAAGGGTCTCAGGTTTGGTATAAGCATTGAGATATCACATCTCATGCTATAGGAAGGGTCTCAGGATTGGAATGGGAAGGAGTTGGATATCACATCTCATGCTATAGGAAGGGTCTCAGGTTTGGTATAAGCATTGAGATATCACATCTTATGCTATAGGAAGGGTCTCAGGTTTGGTATAAGCATTGAGATATCACATCTCATGCTATAGGAAGGGTCTCAGGATTGGAATGGGAAGAAGTTGGATATCACATCTCATGCTATAGGAAGGGTCTCAGGTTTGGTATAAGCATTGAGATATCACATCTCATGCTATAGGAAGGGTCTCAGGGTTGGAATGGGAAGGAGTTGTATATGACATCTCATGCCATAGGAAGGGTCTCAGGTTTGGTATAAGCATTGAGATATCACATCACATGCTATAAGAAGGGTCTCAGGATTGGAATGGGAAGGACTTGGATATCACATCTCATGCTATAGGCAGGGTCTCGGTTTGGAAAGGGAAGGAGATGGATATCACATTTCATGTTAGAGGTAGGATCTCAGGTTTGGTATTAGAGGCATTGAGATATCACATCTCATGCTATCAGAAGGGTCTCAGGATTGGAATGGGAAGGAGTTGGATATCACATTTCATGCTAAAGGGAGAGTCTCAGGTTTGGAAGGGGAAGGATTTGGAAATCACATCATATTATAGGAAGGATCTCAGGTTTGGTATTAGAAGCATTAAGATATCACATCTCATGCTATCGGAAGGATCTCAGGTTTGGTATAAGAGGCATTGAGATATCACATCTCATGCTATCATAAGGGTCTCAGGATTGGAATGGGAAGGAGTTGGATATCACATCTCATGTTATAGGAAGGATCTCAGGTTTGGTATTAGAAGCATTGAGACATCACATCTCATGCTATAGGAAGGTTCTCAGGATTGAAATGGGAAGGAGTTGGATATCACATCTCATGCTATAGGAAGGGTCTCAGGTTTGGTATAAGCATTGAGATATCACATCTCATGCTATAGGAAGGGTCTCAGGATTGGAATGGGAAGGATTTGGATATCACATCTTATGCTATAGGAAGGGTCTCAGGTTTGGTATAAGCATTGAGATATCACATCTCATGCTATAGGAAGGGTCTCAGGATTGGAATGGGAAGGAGTTGTATATGACATCTCAGGCCATAGGAAGTGTCTCAGATTTGGTATAAGCATTGAGATATCACATCTCATGATATCGGAACGGTCTCAGGATTGGAATGGGAAGGACTTGGATATCATATCTCATGCTATAGGAAGGGTCTCAGGATTGGAATGGGAAGGAGTTGGATATCACATCTCAAGCTATGGGAAGGGTCTCAGGTTTGGTATAAGCATTGAGATATCACATCTCATGCTATAGGAAGGGTCTCAGGATTGGAATGGGAAGAAGTTGGATATCACATCTCATGCTATAGGAAGGGTCTCAGGTTTGGTATAAGCATTGAGATATCACATCTCATGCTATAGGAAGGGTCTCAGGATTGGAATGGGAAGGAGTTGTATATGCCATCTCATGCCATAGGAAGGGTCTCAGGTTTGGTATAAGCATTGAGATATCACATCACATGCTATAGGAAGGGTCTCAGGATTGGAATGGGAAGGACTTGGATATCACATATCATGCTATAGGCAGGGTCTCAGGTTTGGAAAGGGAAGGAGATGGATATCACATTTCATGTTAGAGGTAGGATCTCAGGTTTGGTATTAGAGGCATTGAGATATCACATCTCATGCTATCAGAAGGGTCTCAGGAATGGAATGGGAAGGAGTTGGATATCACATCTCATGCTAAAGGGAGGGTCTCAGGTTTGGAAGGGGAAGGATTTGGAAATCACATCTCATATTATAGGAAGGAAATCAGGTTTGGTATTAGAAGCATTGAGATATCACATCTCATGCTATCGGAAGGATCTCAGGTTTGATATAAGAGGCATTGAGATATCACATCTCATGCTATCATAAGGGTCTCAGGATTGGAATGGGAAGGAGTTGGATATCACATCTCATGTTATAGGAAGGATCTCAGGTTTGGTATTGGAAGCATTGAGACATCACATCTCATGCTATAGGAAGGGTCTCAGGATTGGAATGGGAAGGAGTTGGATATCACATCTCATGCTATAGGAAGGGTCTCAGATTTGGTATAAGCATTGAGATATCACATCTCATGCTATAGCAACGGTCTCAGGATTGGAATGGGAAGGAGTTGTATATGACATCTCAGGCCATAGGAAGGGTCTCAGGTTTGATATAAGCATTGAGATATCACATCTCTGCTATCGGAAGGGTCTCAGGATTGGAATGGGAAGGAGTTGGATATCCCATCTGAGTTGGATATCCCATCTCATGTTATAGGAAGGGTCTCAGGTTTGGTATTAGAAGCATTGAGATATCACATCTCATGCTATAGGAAGGGTCTCAGGATTGGAATGGGGAGGACTTGGATGTCACATCTCATGCTATAGGGAGGGTCTCAAGTTTGATATTAGAAGCATTGAGATAACAAATGTCATGATATCGGAAGGGTCTCAGGATTGGAATGGGAAGGAGTTGGATATCACATCTCATGATAAAGGAAGGGTCTAAGGTTTGGAAGGGGAAGGATTTGGATATGACATCTCATGTTATAGGACGGGTCTCAGGTTTGGTATTAGAAGCATTGAGATATCAAGTCTCATGGTATAGGAAGGGTCTCAGAATTGGAATGGGAAGAAGTTGGATATCACATCTCAAGCTATAGGAAGGGTCTCAGGATTGGAATGGGAAGGAGTTTGATATCACATCTCATGCCATAGTATGGGTCTCAGATTTGGTAGAAGCATTGGGATATCACATCTCATGCTATCGGAATGGTATCAGTATTGGATTTGGAAGGAGTTGGATATCCCATCTCATGCTATAGGAAAGGTCTCAGGTTGGAATGGGATGGAGTTGGATATCACATTTCATGTTATAGGAAGGGTCTCAGGATTGGAATGGGAAGGACTTGGATATCATATCTCATGCTATAGGAAGGCACTCAGGTTTGGAAGGGGAAGGAGTTGGATATCACATTTCATGTTAGAGGAAGGATCTCAGGTTTGGTATTAGAGGCCTTGAGATATCACATCTCATGCTATAGGAAGGGTCTCAGGATTGGAATGGGAAGGAGTTGGATATCACATCTCAAGCTATAGGAAGGGTCTCAGGTTTGGTATAAGCATTGAGATATCACATCTCATGCTATAGGAAGGGTCTCAGGATTGGAATGGGAAGGAGTTGGATATCACATCTCATGTTATAGGAAAGATCTCAGGTTTGGTATTAGAAGCATTGAGACATCACATCTCATGTTATAGGAAGGGTCTCAGGATTGGAATGGGAAGAAGTTGGATATCACATCTCATGCTATAGGAAGGGTCTCAGGTTTGGAAGGGGAAGGAGTTGGATATCCAATCTCATGTTATAGGACTGGTCTCAGGTTTGGTATTAGAAGCATTGAGATATCACATCGCATGCTGTAGGAAGGTTCTCAGGTTTGGAATGGGGAGGAATTGGATATCACATCTCATGTCATAGGAAGGATCTCAGGTTTGGTATTAGAAGCATTGAGATATCACATCTCATGCTATAGGAATGGTCTCAGGGTTGGAATGGGAAGGAGTTGGATATTACATTCTTGCTATAGGAAGGGTCTCATGTTTGGAATGGGAAGGAGTTGGATATCACATATGCTATAGGAAGGGTCTCAGGTTTGGAACGGGAAGGAGTTGGATATCCGATCTCATGTTATAGGAAGGGTCTCAGGTTTGGTATAAGCAGTGAGATATCACATCTCTGCTATCAGAAGTGTCTCAAGATTGGAATGGGAAGGAGTTGGATATCCCATCTCATGTTATAGGACGGGTCTCAGGTTTGTTATTAGAATCATTGAGATATCATATTGCACGCTGCAGGAAGGGTCTAAGGATTGGAATGGGAAGGACTTGGATATCACATCTCATGCTATAGATAGGCTCTCAGATTTGGAAAGGGAAGGAGTTGGATATCACATTTCATGTTAGAGGAAGGATCTCAGGTTTGGTATTAGAGGCATTGAGATATCACATCTCATGCTATAGGAAGCGTCTCAGGATTGGAATGGGAAGGAGTTGGGTATCACATCTCATGCTATAGGAAGGGTCTCAGGATTGGTATAAGTATTGAGATATAACATCTCATGCTATAGGAAGGGTCTCAGGATTGGAATGGAAGGAGTTGGATATCACATCTCATGTTATAGGAAGGATCTCAGGTTTGGTATTAGAAGCATTGAGACATCACATCTCATGCTATAGGAAGGGTCTCAGGATTGGAATGGGAAGGAGTTGGATATCACATCTCATGCTATAGGAAGGGTCTCAGGTTTGGTATAAGCATTGAGATATCACATCTCATGCTATAGGAAGGGTCTCAGGATTGGAATGGGAAGGAGTTGTATATGACATCTCATGCCGTAGGAAGGGTCTCAGGTTTCGTATAAGCATTGAGATATCACATCTCTGCTATCGGAAGGGTCTCAGGATTGGAATGGGAAGGAGTTGGATATCCCATCTCATGTTATAGGAAGAGTCTCAGGTTTGGTATTAGAAGCATTGGATATCACATATCATGCTATAGGAAGTGTCTCAGGATTGGAATGGGAAGGACTTGGATATCACATCTCATGCTATAGGAAGGGTCTCAGGTTTGGTATAAGCAGTGAGATATCACATCTCATACTATAGGAAGGGTCTCAGGATTGGAAAGGGAAGGAGTTGGATATCACATCTCATGTTATAGGAAGGATCTCAGGTTTGGTATAAGCATTGAGATATCACATCTCTGCTATCGGAAGGGTCTCAGGATTGGAATGGGAAGGAGTTGGATATTCCCATCTCATGTTATAGGAAGGGTCTCAGGTTTTGTATTAGAAGCATTGAGATATCACATCTCATGCTGTAGGAAGGGTCTCAGGATTGGAATTGGAAGGAGTTGGATATCACATCTCATGCTATAGGAAGGATCACAGGTTTGGTATTAGAAGCATTGAGATATCACATCTCATGCTATCAGAAGGGTCTCAGGATTGGAATGGGAAGGAGTTGGATATCACATCTCATGCTATAGGAAGGGTCTCAGGTTTGGAACGGGAAGGAGTTGGATATCCCATCTCATGTTATAGGACGGGTCTCAGGTTTGGTATTTGAAGCATTGAGATATCACATCGCATGCTGTAGGAAGGATCTCAGGTTTGGAATGGGAAGGAATTGGATATCACATCTCATGTCATAGGAAGTATCTCAGGTTTGGTATTAGAAGCATTGAGATATCACATCTCATGCTATTGGAATGGTCTCAGGATTGGAATGGGTAGGAGTTGGATATTACATTCTTGCTATAGGAAGGGTCTCATGTTTGGAATGGGAAGGAGTTGGATATCACATATGCTATAGGAAGGGTCTCAGGTTTGGAACGGGAAGGAGTTGGATATCACATCTCATGCTATAGGTAGGCTCTCAGGTTTGGTATAAGCATTGAGATATCACATCTCATGCTATAGGAAGGGTCTCAGGATTGGAATGGGAAGGATTTGGATATCACATCTCATGCTATAGGAAGGGTCTCAGGTTTGGTATAAGCATGGAGATATCACTTCTCATGCTATAGGAAGTGTCTCAGGATTGGAATGGGAAGGAGTTGGATATCACATCTCATGTTATAGGAAGGATCTCAGGTTTGGTATTAGAAGCATTGAGACATCACATCTCATGCTATAGGAAGGGTCTCAGGATTGGAATGGGAAGTAGTTGAATATCACATCTCATGCTAAAGGGAGGGTCTCAGGTTTGGAAGGGGAAGGATTTGGATATTACATCTCGTGTTATAGGAATGATCTCAGGTTTGGTATTAGAAGCATTCAGATATCACATCTCATGCTATCGGAAGGGTCTCATGTTTGGAATGGGAAGGAGTTGGATATCACATATGCTATAGGAAGGGTCTCAGGTTTGGAACGGGAAGGAGTTGGATATCCGATCTCATGTTATAGGAAGGGTCTCAGGTTTGGTATAAGCAGTGAGATATCACATCTCTGCTATCAGAAGTGTCTCAAGATTGGAATGGGAAGGAGTTGGATATCCCATCTCATGTTATAGGACGGGTCTCAGGTTTGTTATTAGAATCATTGAGATATCATATTGCACGCTGCAGGAAGGGTCTAAGGATTGGAATGGGAAGGACTTGGATATCACATCTCATGCTATAGATAGGCTCTCAGATTTGGAAAGGGAAGGAGTTGGATATCACATTTCATGTTAGAGGAAGGATCTCAGGTTTGGTATTAGAGGCATTGAGATATCACATCTCATGCTATAGGAAGCGTCTCAGGATTGGAATGGGAAGGAGTTGGGTATCACATCTCATGCTATAGGAAGGGTCTCAGGATTGGTATAAGTATTAGATATAACATCTCATGCTATAGGAAGGGTCTCAGGATTGGAATGGAAGGAGTTGGATATCACATCTCATGTTATAGGAAGGATCTCAGGTTTGGTATTAGAAGCATTGAGACATCACATCTCATGCTATAGGAAGGGTCTCAGGATTGGAATGGGAAGGAGTTGGATATCACATCTCATGCTATAGGAAGGGTCTCAGGTTTGGTATAAGCATTGAGATATCACATCTCATGCTATAGGAAGGGTCTCAGGATTGGAATGGGAAGGAGTTGTATATGACATCTCATGCCGTAGGAAGGGTCTCAGGTTTCGTATAAGCATTGAGATATCACATCTCTGCTATCGGAAGGGTCTCAGGATTGGAATGGGAAGGAGTTGGATATCCCATCTCATGTTATAGGAAGAGTCTCAGGTTTGGTATTAGAAGCATTGGATATCACATATCATGCTATAGGAAGTGTCTCAGGATTGGAATGGGAAGGACTTGGATATCACATCTCATGCTATAGGGAGGGTCTCAAGTTTGATATTAGAAGCATTGAGATATCACATCTCATGCTATAGGAAGGGTCTCAGGATTGGAATGGGAAGGAGTTGGATATCACATCTCATGCTATAGGAAGGGTCTCAGGTTTGGTATAAGCAGTGAGATATCACATCTCATACTATAGGAAGGGTCTCAGGATTGGAAAGGGAAGGAGTTGGATATCACATCTCATGTTATAGGAAGGATCTCAGGTTTGGTATAAGCATTGAGATATCACATCTCTGCTATCGGAAGGGTCTCAGGATTGGAATGGGAAGGAGTTGGATATTCCCATCTCATGTTATAGGAAGGGTCTCAGGTTTTGTATTAGAAGCATTGAGATATCACATCTCATGCTGTAGGAAGGGTCTCAGGATTGGAATTGGAAGGAGTTGGATATCACATCTCATGCTATAGGAAGGATCACAGGTTTGGTATTAGAAGCATTGAGATATCACATCTCATGCTATCAGAAGGGTCTCAGGATTGGAATGGGAAGGAGTTGGATATCACATCTCATGCTATAGAAAGGGTCTCAGGTTTGGAACGGGAAGGAGTTGGATATCATATCTCATGTTAAAGGAAGAGTCTCAGGTTTGGTATAAGCATTGAGATATCACATCTCTGCTATCGGAGGTGTCTCAGGATTGGGATGGGAAGGAGTTGGATATCACATCTCATGCTATAGGAAGGATCACAGGTTTGGTATTAGAAGCATTGAGATATCACATCTCATGCTATCAGAAGGGTCTCAGGATTGGAATGGGAAGGAGTTGGATATCACATCTCATGCTATAGAAAGGGTCTCAGGTTTGGAACGGGAAGGAGTTGGATATCATATCTCATGTTAAAGGAAGAGTCTCAGGTTTGGTATAAGCATTGAGATATCACATCTCTGCTATCGGAGGTGTCTCAGGATTGGGATGGGAAGGAGTTGGATATCACATCTCATGCTACAGGAAGGGTATCAGGTTTGGAACGGGAAGGAGTTGGATATCCCATCTCATGTTATAGGACGGGTCTCAGGTTTGGTATTTGAAGCATTGAGATATCACATCGCATGCTGTAGGAAGGATCTCAGGTTTGGAATGGGAAGGAATTGGATATCACATCTCATGTCATAGGAAGTATCTCAGGTTTGGTATTAGAAGCATTGAGATATCACATCTCATGCTATTGGAATGGTCTCAGGATTGGAATGGGTAGGAGTTGGATATTACATTCTTGCTATAGGAAGGGTCTCATGTTTGGAATGGGAAGGAGTTGGATATCACATATGCTATAGGAAGGGTCTCAGGTTTGGAACGGGAAGGAGTTGGATATCACATCTCATGCTATAGGTAGGCTCTCAGGTTTGGTATAAGCATTGAGATATCACATCTCATGCTATAGGAAGGGTCTCAGGATTGGAATGGGAAGGATTTGGATATCACATCTCATGCTATAGGAAGGGTCTCAGGTTTGGTATAAGCATGGAGATATCACTTCTCATGCTATAGGAAGTGTCTCAGGATTGGAATGGGAAGGAGTTGGATATCACATCTCATGTTATAGGAAGGATCTCAGGTTTGGTATTAGAAGCATTGAGACATCACATCTCATGCTATAGGAAGGGTCTCAGGATTGGAATGGAAAGTAGTTGAATATCACATCTCATGCTAAAGGGAGGGTCTCAGGTTTGGAAGGGGAAGGATTTGGATATTACATCTCGTGTTATAGGAATGATCTCAGGTTTGGTATTAGAAGCATTCAGACATCACATCTCATGCTATCGGAAGGATCTCAGGTTTGGTATTAGAAGCATTGAGATATCAAATCTCATGCTATAGGAAGGGTCGCAGGATTGGAATGGGAAGGAGTTCGATATCACATCTCATGCTATGGGAAGGGTCTCAGGATTGGAATGGGAAGGAGTTTTATATGACATCTCATGCCATAGGAAGGATCTCAGGTTTGGTATTAGAAGCATTGAGACATAACATCTCATGTTATAGGAAGGGTCTCAGGATTGGAATAGGAAGGAGTTGGATATCACATCTCATGCTATAGGAAGGGTCTCAGGTTTGGAATGGGAAGGAGTTGTATATGACATCTCATGCCACAGGAAGGGTCTCAGGTTTGGTATAAGCATTGAGATATCACATCTCTGCTATCGGAAGGGTCTCAGGATTGGAATGGGAAGGAGTTGGATATCCCATCTTACGTTATAGGAAGGGTCTCAGGTTTGGTATTAGAAGCATTGAGATATCACATCTCATGCTATAGGAAGGGTCTCAGGATTGGAATGGGAAGGAGTTGTATATGACATCTCATGCCACAGGAAGGGTCTCAGGTTTGGTATAAGCATTGAGATATCACATCTCTGCTATCGGAAGGGTCTCAGGATTGGAATGGGAAGGAGTTGGATATCCCATCTTACGTTATAGGAAGGGTCTCAGGTTTGGTATTAGAAGCATTGAGATATCACATCTCATGCTATAGGAAGGGTCTCAGGATTGGAATGGGAAGGACTTGGATATCACATCTCATTCTATAGGGAGGGTCTCACGTTTGGAAAGGGAAGGAGTTGGATATCACATTTCATGTTAGATGTAGGATCTCAGGTTTGGTATTAGAGGCATTGAGATATCACATCTCATGCTATCAGAAGGGTCTCAGGATTGGAATGGGAAGGAGTTGGATATAACATCTCATGCTAAAAGGAGGGTCTCAGGAATGGAAGGGGAAGGATTTGGATATTACATCTCATGTTATAGGAAGGATCTTAGGTTTGGTATTAGAAGCATTGAGATATCACATCTCATGCTATCGGAAGGATCTCAGGTTTGGTATTAGAGGCATTGAGATATCACATCTCATGCTAAAGGGAGGGTCTCAGATTTGGAAGGGGAAGGATTTGGATATCACATCTCTTGTTATAGGAAGGTTCACAGGTTTGGTATTAGAAGCATTGAGATATCACATCTCATGCTATGGGAAGGGTCTCAGGATTGGAATGGGAAGGAGTTGGATATTGCATCTCATGCTATAGGAAGGGTCTCAGGTTTGGAACGGGAAGGAGTTAGATATCACATCTCATGTTATATTAAGAGTCTCAGGTTTGGTATAAGCATTGAGATTTCACATCTCTGCTATCGGAGGTGTCTCAGGATTGGGATGGGAAGGAATTGGATATCACATCTCATGCTATAGGAAGGGTATCAGGTTTGGAACGGGAAGGAGTTGGATTTCACATCTCATGTTATAGGATGGTTCTCATGTTTGGTTTTAAAAGCATTGAGATATCACATCTCATGCTATGGGAAGGGTCTCAGGTTTGGAATGGGAAGGAGTTGGATATCACATCTCATGCTAAAGGAAAGGTCTCAGGTCTGGAAGGGGAAGGATTTGGATCTCACATCTCATGTTTTAGGACGGGTCTCAGGTTTGGTATTAGAAGCATTGAAATATCACATCTCATGGTATAGGAAGGGTCCCAGGATTGGAATGGGAAGGAGTTGGATATCACATTGAATGGGAAGGAGTTTGATATCACATCTCAAGCTATAGGAAGGGCCTCAGGTTTGGAAAGGGAATGATTTGGATTTCACATCTCATGTTATAGGATGGTTCTCATGTTTGGTTTTAGAAGCATTGAAATATCACATCTCATGCTATCGGAAGGGTCTCAGGTTTGGAATGGGAAGGAGTTTGATATCACATCTCATGTTAGAGGTAGGATCTCAGGTTTGCTATTAGAGGCATTGAGATATGACATCTCATGCCATCAGAAGGGTCTCGGGATTGGAATGGGAAGGAGTTGGATATCACATCTCATGCTAAAGGGAGGGTCTAAGGTTTGGAAGGGGAAGGATTTGGACATCACATCTCATGTTATTGGAAGGATCTGAGGTTTGGTATTAGAAGCATTGAGATATCACATCTCATGCTATAGGAAGGGTCTCAGGAATGGAATGGGAAGGACTTGGATATCACATCTCATGATAAAGGAAGGGTCTAAGGTTTGGAAGGGGAAGGATTTGGATATCACATCTCATGTTATTGGACCGGTCTCAGGTTTGGTATTAGAAGCATTGAGATATCAAGTCTCATGGTATAGGACGGGAGTTTGATATCACATCTCATGCCATGGTATGGGTCTCAGGTTTTGTAGAAGCATTGGGATATCACATCTCATGCTATCGGAAGGGTATCAGGATTGGATTTGGAAGGAGTTGGATATCCCATCTCATGCTATAGGAAGGGTCTCAGGTTGGAATAGAAGGAGTTGGATATCACATCTCATGTTATAGGAAGGGTCTCAGGATTGGAATGGGAAGGACTTGGATATCACATCTCATGTTATAGGAAGGATCTCAGGTTTTGTATTAGAAGCATTGAGATATCACATCTCATGCTATAGGAAGGGTCTCAGGATTGGAATGTGAAGGATTTGGATATCACATCTCATGCTAAAGGAAGGGTGTCAGGTTTGGTATAAGCATTGAGATATCACATCTCTGCTATCGGAAGGGTCTAAGGATTGGATTGGGAAGGAATTGGATATCCCTTCTCATGCTATAGGAAGGGTCTCAGGTTGGAATGGGTAGGAGTTGGATATCACATCTCATGTTATAGGAAGGGTCTCAAGATTGAAATGGGAAGGATTTGGATATCACATCTCTTGCTATAGGAAGGGTCTCAGGTTTTCTATTAGAAACATTGTGATATGACATCTCATGCTATAGGAAGGGTTTCAGTATTGGAATGGGAAGGATTTGGATATCACATCTCATGCTAAAGGAAGGGTCTCAGGTTTGGAAGGGGAAGGATTTGGATATCATATCTCATGTTATAGGACGTATCTCATGTTATAGGACGGGTCCCAGGTTTGGTATTAGAAGCATTGAGATATCACATCTCATGGTATAGGAAGGGTCTCACGATTGGAATGGGAAGGAGTTGGATCTCCTTTCTCATGCTACAGGAAGGGTCTCAGGTTGGAATGGGAAGGAGTTGAATATCACATCTCGTTATAGGAAGGGTCTCAGGATTGGAATGGGAAGGAATTGGATATCACATCTCTTGCTATAGGAAGGGTCTCAGGTTTGGAAGGGGAAGGATTTGGATATCATATCTCATGTTATAGGACCGGTCCCAGGGCTGGTATTAGAAGCATTGAGATATCACATCTCATGCTATAGGAGGAGTCTCAGGATTGGAATGGGAAGGAGTTGGATATCACGTCTCATGTTATAGGAAGGGTCTCAGGATTGGAATGGGAAGGAGTTGAATATCACATCTCATGCTAAAGGAAGGGTATCAGGTTTGATAGAAGCATTCAGATATCACATCTCATGCTATAGGAAGGAACTCAGGATTGGAATGGGAAGGAGTTGGATATCACATCTAATGCCATAGGAAGGGTCATCAGGTTTGGTATAAGCATTGAGATATCACATCTCTGCTATCGGAAGGGTCTAAGGATTGGATTGGGAAGGAGTTGGATATCACGTCTCATGTTATAGGAAGGGTCTCAGGTTGGAATAGAAGGAGTTGGATATCACATCTCATGTTATAGGAAGGGTCTCAGGATTGGAATGGGAAGGACTTGGATATCACATCTCATGTTATAGGAAGGATCTCAGGTTTTGTATTAGAAGCATTGAGATATCACATCTCATGCTATAGGAAGGGTCTCAGGATTGGAATGTGAAGGATTTGGATATCACATCTCATGCTAAAGGAAGGGTCTCAGGTTTGGTATAAGCATTGAGATATCACATCTCTGCTATCGGAAGGGTCTAAGGATTGGATTGGGAAGGAATTGGATATCCCTTCTCATGCTATAGGAAGGGTCTCAGGTTGGAATGGGTAGGAGTTGGATATCACATCTCATGTTATAGGAAGGGTCTCAAGATTGAAATGGGAAGGATTTGGATATCACATCTCTTGCTATAGGAAGGGTCTCAGGTTTTCTATTAGAAACATTGAGATATGACATCTCATGCTATAGGAGGGGTTTCAGTATTGGAATGGGAAGGATTTGGATATCACATCTCATGCTAAAGGAAGGGTCTCAGGTTTGGAAGGGGAAGGATTTGGATATCATATCTCATGTTATAGAACGTATCTCATGTTATAGGACGGGTCCCAGGTTTGGTATTAGAAGCATTGAGATATCACATCTCAAGCTATAGGAAGGGTCTCATGATTGGAATGGGAAGGAGTTGGATATCACATCTCATGCTATAGGAGGAGTCTCAGGATTGGAATGGGAAGGAGTTGGATATCACGTCTCATGTTATAGGAAGGGTCTCAGGATTGGAATGGGAAGGAGTTGAATATCACATCTCATGCTAAAGGAAGGGTATCAGGTTTGATAGAAGCATTGAGATATCACATCTCATGCTATAGGAAGGAACTCAGAATTGGAATGGGAAGGAGTTGGATATCACATCTAATGCCATAGGAAGGGTCATCAGGTTTGGTATAAGCATTGAGATATCACATCTCTGCTATCGGAAGGGTCTCAGGATAGGAATGGGAAGGACTTAGAATTCACATCTCATACTATTGGGAGGGTCTCAGTTTTGATATTAGAAGCATTGAGCTATCACATCTCATGCTATCGGAAGGGTCTCAGGATTGGAATGGGATGGAGTTGGATATCACATCTCAAGCTATCTCAGGATTGGAATGGGAAGGAGTTTGATATTTCATCTCAAGCTATAGGAAGGGTCTCAGGTTTGGAAAGGGAAGGATTTGGATTTCACATCTCATGTTATAGGATGGTTCTCATGTTTGGTTTTAGAAGCATTGAGATATCACATCTCATGCTATCGGAAGGGTCTCAGGTTTGGAAAGGGAAGGATTTGATTTTCACAGGTTATAGGATGGTTCTCAGGTTTGGTTTTAGAAGCATTAAATTATAACATCTCATGCTATAGGAAGGGTCTCAGGTTTGGAATGGGAAGGAGTTGGATATCACATCTCTGCTATCTGAAGGGTCTCAGGATTGGAATGGGAAGGAGTTGTATATCCCATCTCGTTATAGGAAGGGTCTCAGGTTTGGTATTAGAAGCAATGAGATATCACATCTCATGCTATAGGAAGGGTCTAAGGTTTGGAAGGGGACGGATTTGGGTATCACATCTCATGTTATAGGACCGGTCTCAGGTTTGGTATTTGAAGCATTGAGGTATCAAGTCTCATGGTATAGGACGGGTCTCAGAATTGGAATGAGAAGGAGTTGGATATCACATCTCAAGCTATAGGAAGGGTCTCATGATTGGAATGGGAAGGAGTTGGATATCACATCTCATGTTATAGGAAGGGTCTCAGGATTGGAATGGGAAGGACTTGGATATCACATCTCATTCTATAGGAAGGCTCTCAGGGTTGGAAGGGAAAGGAGTTGGATATCACATTTCATGTTAGAGGTAGGATCTCAGGTTTGGTTTTAGAGGCATTGAGATATCACATCTCATGCCATCAGAAGGGTCTCAGGATTGGAATGGGAAGGAGTTGGATATCAAATCTCATGCTAAAGGGATGGTCTAAGGTTTGGAAGGGGAGGGATTTGGACATCATATCTCATGTTATTGGAAGGATCTCAGGTTTGGTATTAGAAGCATTGAGATATCACATCTCATGCTATCGGAAGGGTCTTAGGTTTGGTATAAGCATTGAGATATCACATCTCTGCTATCGGAAGGGTCTCAGGATTGGAATGGGAAGGATTTGGATATCACAATTCATGTTATAGGAAGGGTCTCCAGTTTGGTATTAGAAGCATTGAGATATCACATCTCATGTTATAGGAAGGGTCTCAGGTTTGGTATTAGAAGCATTGAGATATCACATCTCATGCTATAGGAAGGGTCTCAGGAATGGAATGGGAAGGACTTGGATATCACATCTCATGATAAAGGAAGGGTCTAAGGTTTGGAAGGGGAAGGATTTGGATATCACATCTCATGTTATTGGACCGGTCTCAGGTTTGGTATTAGAAGCATTGAGATATCAAGTCTCATGGTATAGGACGGGAGTTTGATATCACATCTCATGCCATGGTATGGGTCTCAGGTTTTGTAGAAGCATTGGGATATCACATCTCATGCTATCGGAAGGGTATCAGGATTGGATTTGGAAGGAGTTGGATATCCCATCTCATGCTATAGGAAGGGTCTCAAGTTGGAATAGAAGGAGTTGGATATCACATCTCATGTTATAGGAAGGGTCTCAGGATTGGAATGGGAAGGACTTGGATATCACATCTCATGCTGTAGGAAGGGTCTCAGGTTTGGAAAAGGAAGGAGTTGGATATCACATTTCATGTTAGAGGTAGGATCTCAGGTTTGGTATTAGAGGCATTGAGATATCACATCTCATGCTATCAGAAGGGTATCAGGATTGGAATGGGAAGGAGTTGGATATCACATCTCATGCTAAAGGGAGGGTCTCAGGTTTGGAATGGGAAGGATTTGGATATCACATCTCATGTTATAGGAAGGACCTTAGGTTTGGTATTAGAAGCATTGAGATATCACATCTCATGCTATAGGAAGGGTCTCGGGATTGGAATGGGAAGGAGTTGGATATCACATCTCATGTTATAGGAAGGATCTCAGGTTTGGTATTAGAAGCATTGAGATATCACATCTCATGCTATAGGAAGGGTCTCAGGATTGGAATGGGAAGGAGTTGGATATCACATCTCATGCTATGGGAAGGGTCTCAGGTTTGGTATAAGCATTGAAATATCACATCTCTGCTATCGGAAGGGACTCAGGATTGGAATGGGAGGAGCTGGATATCACACCTCATGCTAAAGGAAGGGTCTCAGGTTTGGAAGGGGAAGGATTTGGATATCACATCTCATGTTATAGGACGGGTCTCAGGTTTGGTATTAGAAGCATTGTGATATCACATCTCATGCTATAGGATGTGTCTCAGGATTGGAATGGGAAGGAGTTGGATATCACATCTCATGCTATAGGAAGGGTTTCAGGTTTGGTAGAAGCATTGAGATATCACATCTCATGCTATAGGAAGAGTCTCAGGTTTGGGAAGGGAAGGATTTGGATTTCACATCTCATGTTATAGGATGGTTCTCATGTTTGGTTTTTGAAGCATTGAGATATCACAGCTCATGCTATCGGAAGGGTCTCAGGTTTGGAATGGGAAGGAGTTGGATATCACATCTCATGTTATAGGAAGGGTCTCAGGTTTGGAATGGGAAGGAGTTGGATATGACATCTCTTGTTATAAGGAGGGTCTCAGGATTTGAATGGTAAGGAGTTGGATATCACATCTCATGCTATAGGAAGGGTCTCAGGTTGGAATGGGAAGGAGTTGGATATCACATCTCATGTTATATACAGGAAGGGTCTCAGGATTGGAATGGGAAGGATTTGGATATCACATCTCTTGCTATAGGAAGGGTCTCAGGTTTTTTATTAGAAACCTTGAGATATCAAATCTCATGCTATAGGAAGGGTTTTAGGATTGGAATGGGAAGTATTTGGATATCACATCTCATGCTAAAGGAAGGGTCTCAGGTTTGGAAGGGGAAGGATTTGGATATCACATCTCATCCAATAGGAAGGGTCTCAGGTTTGGAATTAGAAGGAATTGGATATCACATCTCATGTTATAGGAAGGGTCTCAAGTTTTTTATTAGAAACATTGAGATATCACATCTCATGTTATAGGACGGTTCCCAGGTTTGGTATTAGAAGCATTGAGATATCACATCTCATGGTATAGGAAGGGTCTCAGGGTTGGAATGGGAAGGAGTTGGATATCACATCTCATCCAATAGGAAGGGTCTCAGGTTTGGAATGGGAAGGAATTGGATATCACATCTCATGTTATAGGAAGGATCTCAGGTTTGGTATTAGAAGCATTGAGATATCACATCTCATGCTATATGAAGGGTCTCAGGATTGGAATGTGAAGGATTTGGATATCACATCTCATGCTAAAGGAAGGGTCTCAGGTTTGGTAGAAGCATTGAGAAATCACATCTCATGCTATAGGAAGGGTCTCAGGATTTGAATGGCAAGGAGTTGGATATCACATCTCATGCCATAGGAAGGGTCTCAGGTTTGGTATAAGCATTGAGATATCACATCTCTGCTATCGGAAGGTTCTCAGGATTGGATTGGGAAGGAGTTGGATATCCCTTCTCATGCTATAGGAAGTGTCTCAGGTTGGAATGGGAAGGAGTTGAATATCACATCTCATGTTATAGGAAGGGTCTCAGGATTGGAATGGGAAGGATTTGGATATCACATCTCTTGCTATAGGAAGGGTCTCAGGATTGGAATGGGAAGGATTTGGATATCACATCTCATGTCATAGGAAGGATCTCAGGATTGGTATTAGAAGCATTGATATATCACATCTCATGCTATAGGAATGGTCTCAGGATTGGAATGGGTAGGAGTTGGATATTACATTCTTGCTATAGGAAGGGTCTCATGTTTGGAATGGGAAGGAGTTGGATATCACATATGCTATCTGAAGTGTCTCAGGTTTGGAACGGGAAGGAGTTGGATATCACATCTCATGTTATAGGAAGGGTCTCAGGTTTGGTATAAGCATTGAGATATCACATCTCTGCTATCAGGAGTGGCTCAGGATTGGAATGGGAAGGAGTTGGATATCCCATCTCATGTTAAAGGACGGGTCTCTGGTTTGGTATTAGAATCATTGAGA
Organism: Ambystoma mexicanum; assembly: GCF_040938575.1. Lineage (NCBI taxonomy): Eukaryota > Metazoa > Chordata > Amphibia > Caudata > Ambystomatidae > Ambystoma > Ambystoma mexicanum. The sequence continues at coordinate 1,504,225,779 of NC_090923.1, read as the reverse complement.
TATCACATCGCATGCTGTAGGAAGGGTCTAAGGATTGGAATGGGATGGACTTGGATATCACATCTCATGCTATAGGTAGGCTCTCAGGTTTGGTATAAGCATTGAGATATCACATCTCATGCTATAGGAAGGGTCTCAGGATTGGAATGGGAAGGATTTGGATATCACATCTCATGCTATAGGAAGGGTCTCAGGTTTGGTATAAGCATGGAGATATCACATCTCATGCTATAGGAAGGGTCTCAGGATTGGAATGGGAAGGTGTTGGATATCACATCTCATGCTATAGGAAGGGTCTCAGATTTGGTATAAGCATTGAGATATCACATCTCATGCTATAGGAAGGGTCTCAGGATTGGAATGGGAAGGAGTTGTATATGACATCTCAGGCCTTAGGAAGGGTCTCAGGTTTGGTATAAGCATTGAGATATCACATCTCTGCTATCGGAAGGGTCTCAGGATTGGAATGGGAAGGAGTTGGATATCCCATCTCATGTTATAGGAAGGGTCTCAGGTTTGGTATTAGAAGCATTGAGATATCACATCTCATGCTATAGGAAGGGTCTCAGGATTGGAATGGGAAGGACTTGGATGTCACATCTCATGCTATAGGGAGGGTCTCAAGTTTGATATTAGAAGCATTGAGATAACAAATCTCATGATATCGGAAGGGTCTCAGGATTGGAATGGGAAGGAGTTGGATATCACATCTCATGATAAAGGAAGGGTCTAAGGTTTGGAAGGGGAAGGATTTGGATATCACATCTCATGTTATAGGACGGGTCTCAGGTTTGGTATTAGAAGCATTGAGATATCAAGTCTCATGGTATAAGAAGGGTCTCAGAATTGGAATGGGAAGGAGTTGGATATCACATCTCAAGCTATAGGAAGCGTCTCAGGATTGGAATGGGAAGGAGTTTGATATCACATCTCATGCCATAGTATGGGTCTCAGGTTTGGTAGAAGCATTGGGATATCACATCTCATGCTATCGGAAGGGTATCAGTATTGGATTTGGAAGGAGTTGGATATCCCATCTCATGCTATAGGAAGGGTCTCAGGTTAGAATGGGAAGGAGTTGGATATCACATTTCATGTTATAGGAAGGGTCTCAGGATTGGAATGGGAAGGACTTGGATATCATATCTCATGCTATAGGAAGGCTCTCAGGTTTGGAAGGGGAAGGAGTTGGATATCACATTTCATGTTAGAGGAAGGATCTCAGGTTTGGTATTAGGGGCCTTGAGATATCACATCTCATGCTATAGGAAGGGTGTCAGGATTGGAATGGGAAGGAGTTGGATATCACATCTCAAGCTATAGGAAGGGTCTCAGGTTTGGTATAAGCATTGAGATATCACATCTCATGCTATAGGAAGGGTCTCAGAATTGGAATGAGAAGGAGTTGGATATCACATCTCAAGCTATAGGAAGGGTCTCATGATTGGAATGGGAAGGAGTTGGATATCACATCTCATGTTATAGGAAGGGTCTCAGGATTGGAATGGGAAGGACTTGGATATCACATCTCATTCTATAGGAAGGCTCTCAGGGTTGGAAGGGGAAGGAGTTGGATATCACATTTCATGTTAGAGGTAGGATCTCAGGTTTGGTTTTAGAGGCATTGAGATATCACATCTCATGCCATCAGAAGGGTCTCAGGATTGGAATGGGAAGGAGTTGGATATCAAATCTCATGCTAAAGGGATGGTCTAAGGTTTGGAAGGGGAGGGATTTGGACATCATATCTCATGTTATTGGAAGGATCTCAGGTTTGGTATTAGAAGCATTGAGATATCACATCTCATGCTATCGGAAGGGTCTTAGGTTTGGTATAAGCATTGAGATATCACATCTCTGCTATCGGAAGGGTCTCAGGATTGGAATGGGAAGGATTTGGATATCACAATTCATGTTATAGGAAGGGTCTCAAGTTTGGTATTAGAAGCATTGAGATATCACATCTCATGTTATAGGAAGGGTCTCAGGTTTGGTATTAGAAGCATTGAGATATCACATCTCATGCTATAGGAAGGGTCTCAGGAATGGAATGGGAAGGACTTGGATATCACATCTCATGATAAAGGAAGGGTCTAAGGTTTGGAAGGGGAAGGATTTGGATATCACATCTCATGTTATTGGACCGGTCTCAGGTTTGGTATTAGAAGCATTGAGATATCAAGTCTCATGGTGTAGGACGGGAGTTTGATATCACATCTCATGCCATGGTATGGGTCTCAGGTTTTGTAGAAGCATTGGGATATCACATCTCATGCTATCGGAAGGGTATCAGGATTGGATTTGGAAGGAGTTGGATATCCCATCTCATGCTATAGGAAGGGTCTCAAGTTGGAATAGAAGGAGTTGGATATCACATCTCATGTTATAGGAAGGGTCTCAGGATTGGAATGGGAAGGACTTGGATATCACATCTCATGCTGTATGAAGGGTCTCAGGTTTGGAAAAGGAAGGAGTTGGATATCACATTTCATGTTAGAGGTAGGATCTCAGGTTTGGTATTAGAGGCATTGAGATATCACATCTCATGCTATCAGAAGGGTATCAGGATTGGAATGGGAAGGAGTTGGATATCACATCTCATGCTAAAGGGAGGGTCTCAGGTTTGGAATGGGAAGGATTTGGATATCACATCTCATGTTATAGGAAGGACCTTAGGTTTGGTATTAGAAGCATTGAGATATCACATCTCATGCTATAGGAAGGGTCTCGGGATTGGAATGGGAAGGAGTTGGATATCACATCTCATGTTATAGGAAGGATCTCAGGTTTGGTATTAGAAGCATTGAGATATCACATCTCATGCTATAGGAAGGGTCTCAGGATTGGAATGGGAAGGAGTTGGATATCACATCTCATGCTATGGGAAGGGTCTCAGGTTTGGTATAAGCATTGAAATATCACATCTCTGCTATCGGAAGGGACTCAAGATTGGAATGGGAGGAGCTGGATATCACACCTCATGCTAAAGGAAGGGTCTCAGGTTTGGAAGGGGAAGGATTTGGATATCACATCTCATGTTATAGGACGGGTCTCAGGTTTGGTATTAGAAGCATTGTGATATCACATCTCATGCTATAGGATGTGTCTCAGGATTGGAATGGGAAGGAGTTGGATATCACATCTCATGCTATAGGAAGGGTTTCAGGTTTGGTAGAAGCATTGAGATATCACATCTCATGCTATAGGAAGAGTCTCAGGTTTGGGAAGGGAAGGATTTGGATTTCACATCTCATGTTATAGGATGGTTCTCATGTTTGGTTTTTGAAGCATTGAGATATCACAGCTCATGCTATCGGAAGGGTCTCAGGTTTGGAATGGGAAGGAGTTGGATATCACATCTCATGTTATAGGAAGGGTCTCAGGTTTGGAATGGGAAGGAGTTGGATATGACATCTCTTGTTATATACAGGAAGGGTCTCAGGATTGGAATGGGAAGGATTTGGATATCACATCTCTTGCTATAGGAAGGGTCTCAGGTTTTTTATTAGAAACCTTGAGATATCAAATCTCATGCTATAGGAAGGGTTTTAGGATTGGAATGGGAAGTATTTGGATATCACATCTCATGCTAAAGGAAGGGTCTCAGGTTTGGAAGGGGAAGGATTTGGATATCACATCTCATCCAATAGGAAGGGTCTCAGGTTTGGAATGGGAAGGAATTGGATATCACATCTCATGTTATAGGAAGGGTCTCAAGTTTTTTATTAGAAACATTGAGATATCACATCTCATGTTATAGGACGGTTCCCAGGTTTGGTATTAGAAGCATTGAGATATCACATCTCATGGTATAGGAAGGGTCTCAGGGTTGGAATGGGAAGGAGTTGGATATCACATCTCATCCAATAAGAAGGGTCTCAGGTTTGGAATGGGAAGGAATTGGATATCACATCTCATGTTATAGGAAGGATCTCAGGTTTGGTATTAGAAGCATTGAGATATCACATCTCATGCTATAGGAAGGGTCTCAGGATTGGAATGTGAAGGATTTGGATATCACATCTCATGCTAAAGGAAGGGTCTCAGGTTTGGTAGAAGCATTGAGAAATCACATCTCATGCTATAGGAAGGGTCTCAGGATTTGAATGGCAAGGAGTTGGATATCACATCTCATGCCATAGGAAGGGTCTCAGGTTTGGTATAAGCATTGAGATATCACATCTCTGCTATCGGAAGGTTCTCAGGATTGGATTGGGAAGGAGTTGGATATCCCTTCTCATGCTATAGGAAGTGTCTCAGGTTGGAATGGGAAGGAGTTGAATATCACATCTCATGTTATAGGAAGGGTCTCAGGATTGGAATGGGAAGGATTTGGATATCACATCTCTTGCTATAGGAAGGGTCTCAGGATTGGAATGGGAAGGATTTGGATATCACATCTCATGTCATAGGAAGGATCTCAGGATTGGTATTAGAAGCATTGATATATCACATCTCATGCTATAGGAATGGTCTCAGGATTGGAATGGGTAGGAGTTGGATATTACATTCTTGCTATAGGAAGGGTCTCATGTTTGGAATGGGAAGGAGTTGGATATCACATATGCTATCTGAAGTGTCTCAGGTTTGGAACGGGAAGGAGTTGGATATCACATCTCATGTTATAGGAAGGGTCTCAGGTTTGGTATAAGCATTGAGATATCACATCTCTGCTATCAGGAGTGGCTCAGGATTGGAATGGGAAGGAGTTGGATATCCCATCTCATGTTAAAGGACGGGTCTCTGGTTTGGTATTAGAATCATTGAGATATCACATCGCATGCTGTAGGAAGGGTCTAAGGATTGGAATGGGATGGACTTGGATATCACATCTCATGCTATAGGTAGGCTCTCAGGTTTGGTATAAGCATTGAGATATCACATTTCATGCTATAGGAAGGGTCTCAAGATTGGAATGGGAAGGATTTGGATATCACATCTCATGCTATAGGAAGGGTCTCAGGTTTGGTATAAGCATGGAGATATCACTTCTCATGCTATAGGAAGGGTCTCAGGATTGGAATGGGAAGGTGTTGGATATCACATCTCATGCTATAGGAAGGGTCTCAGATTTGGTATAAGCATTGAGATATCACATCTCATGCTATAGGAAGGGTCTCAGGATTGGAATGGGAAGGAGTTGTATATGACATCTCAGGCCTTAGGAAGGGTCTCAGGTTTGGTATAAGCATTGAGATATCACATCTCTGCTATCGGAAGGGTCTCAGGATTGGAATGGGAAGGAGTTGGATATCCCATCTCATGTTATAGGAAGGGTCTCAGGTTTGGTATTAGAAGCATTGAGATATCACATCTCATGCTATAGGAAGGGTCTCAGGATTGGAATGGGAAGGACTTGGATGTCACATCTCATGCTATAGGGAGGGTCTCAAGTTTGATATTAGAAGCATTGAGATAACAAATCTCATGATATCGGAAGGGTCTCAGGATTGGAATGGGAAGGAGTTGGATATCACATCTCATGATAAAGGAAGGGTCTAAGGTTTGGAAGGGGAAGGATTTGGATATCACATCTCATGTTATAGGACGGGTCTCAGGTTTGGTATTAGAAGCATTGAGATATCAAGTCTCATGGTATAAGAAGGGTCTCAGAATTGGAATGGGAAGGAGTTGGATATCACATCTCAAGCTATAGGAAGGGTCTCAGGATTGGAATGGGAAGGACTTGGATATCATATCTCATGCTATAGGAAGGATCTCAGGTTTGGTATTAGGGGCCTTGAGATATCACATCTCATGCTATAGGAAGGGTCTCAGGATTGGAATGGGAAGGAGTTGGATATCACATCTCAAGCTATAGGAAGGGTCTCAGGTTTGGTATAAGCATTGAGATATCACATCTCATGCTATAGGAAGGGTCTCAGGATTGGAATGGGAAGAAGTTGGATATCACATCTCATGCTATAGGAAGGGTCTCAGGTTTGGTATAAGCATTGAGATATCACATCTCATGCTATAGGAAGGGTCTCAGGGTTGGAATGGGAAGGAGTTGTATATGACATCTCATGCCATAGGAAGGGTCTCAGGTTTGGTATAAGCATTGAGTTATCACATCACATGCTATAGGAAGGGTCTCAGGATTGGAATGGGAAGGACTTGGATATCACATCTCATGCTATAGGCAGGGTCTCAGGATTGGAATGGGAAGGAGTTGGATATCACATCTCATGCTATGGGAAGGGTCTCAGGTTTGGTATAAGCATTGAAATATCACATCTCTGCTATCGGAAGGGTCTCAGGATTGGAATGGGAGGAGCTGGATATCACACCTCATGCTAAAGGAAGGGTCTCAGGTTTGGAAGGGGAAGGATTTGGATATCACATCTCATGTTATAGGACGGGTCTCAGGTTTGGTATTAGAAGCATTGTGATATCACATCTCATGCTATAGGATGTGTCTCAGGATTGGAATGGGAAGGAGTTGGATATCACATCTCATGCTATAGGAAGGGTTTCAGGTTTGGTAGAAGCATTGAGATATCACATCTCATGCTATAGGAAGAGTCTCAGGTTTGCGAAGGGAAGGATTTGGATTTCACATCTCATGTTATAGGATGGTTCTCATGTTTGGTTTTTGAAGCATTGAGATATCACAGCTCATGCTATCGGAAGGGTCTCAGGTTTGGAATGGGAAGGAGTTGGATATCACATCTCATGTTATAGGAAGGGTCTCAGGTTTGGAATGGGAAGGAGTTGGATATGACATCTCTTGTTATAGGGAGGGTCTCAGGATTTGAATGGTAAGGAGTTGGATATCACATCTCATGCTATAGGAAGGGTCTCAGGTTGGAATGGGAAGGAGTTGGATATCACATCTCATGTTATATACAGGAAGGGTCTCAGGATTGGAATGGGAAGGATTTGGATATCACATCTCTTGCTATAGGAAGGGTCTCAGGTTTTTTATTAGAAACATTGAGATATCAAATCTCATGCTATAGGAAGGGTTTTAGGATTGGAATGGGAAGTATTTGGATATCACATCTCATGCTAAAGGAAGGGTCTCAGGTTTGGAAGGGGAAGGATTTGGATATCACATCTCATCCAATAGGAAGGGTCTCAGGTTTGGAATGGGAAGGAATTGGATATCACATCTCATGTTATAGGAAGGGTCTCAGGTTTTTTATTAGAAACATTGAGATATCACATCTCATGTTATAGGACGGTTCCCAGGTTTGGTATTAGAAGCATTGAGATATCACATCTCATGGTATAGGAAGGGTCTCAGGGTTGGAATGGGAAGGAGTTGGATATCACATCTCATCCAATAGGAAGGGTCTCAGGTTTGGAATGGGAAGGAATTGGATATCACATCTCATGTTATAGGAAGGATCTCAGGTTTGGTATTAGAAGCATTGAGATATCACATCTCATGCTATAGGAAGGGTCTCAGGATTGGAATGTGAAGGATTTGGATATCACATCTCATGCTAAAGGAAGGGTCTCAGGTTTGGTAGAAGCATTGAGAAATCACATCTCATGCTATAGGAAGGGTCTCAGGATTTGAATGGCAAGGAGTTGGATATCACATCTCATGCCATAGGAAGGGTCTCAGGTTTGGTATAAGCATTGAGATATCACATATCTGCTATCGGAAGGTTCTCAGGATTGGATTGGGAAGGAGTTGGATATCCCTTCTCATGCTATAGGAAGTGTCTCAAGTTGGAATGGGAAGGAGTTGAATATCACATCTCATGTTATAGGAAGGGTTTTAGGATTGGAATGGGAAGGATTTGGATATCACATCTCTTACTATAGGAAGGGTCTCAGGATTGGAATGGGAAGGATATGGATATCACATCTCATGTCATAGGAAGGATCTCAGGTTTGGTATTAGAAGCATTGATATATCACATCTCATGCTATAGGAATGGTCTCAGGATTGGAATGGGTAGGAGGTGGATATTACATTCTTGCTATAGGAAGGGTCTCATGTTTGGAATGGGAAGGAGTTGGATATCACATATGCTATAGGAAGTGTCTCAGGTTTGGAACGGGAAGGAGTTGGATATCACATCTCATGTTATAGGAAGGGTCTCAGGTTTGGTATAAGCATTGAGATATCACATCTCTGCTATCAGGAGTGACTCAGGATTGGAATGGGAAGGAGTTGGATATCCCATCTCATGTTAAAGGACGGGTCTCTGGTTTGGTATTAGAATCATTGAGATATCACATCGCATGCTGTAGGAAGGGTCTAAGGATTGGAATGGGATGGACTTGGATATCACATCTCATGCTATAGGTAGGCTCTCAGGTTTGGTATAAGCATTGAGATATCACATCTCATGCTATAGGAAGGGTCTCAGGATTGGAATGGGAAGGATTTGGATATCACATCTCATGCTATAGGAAGGGTCTCAGATTTGGTATAAGCATTGAGCTATCACATCTCATGCTATAGGAAGGGTCTCAGGATTGGAATGGGAAGGAGTTGTATATGACATCTCAGGCCTTAGGAAGGGTCTCAGGTTTGGTATAAGCATTGAGATATCACATCTCTGCTATCGGAAGAGTCTCAGGATTGGAATGGGAAGGAGTTGGATATCCCATCTCATGTTATAGGAAGGGTCTCAGGTTTGGTATTAGAAGCATTGAGATATCACATTTCATGCTATAGGAAGGGTCTCAGGATTGGAATGGGAAGGACTTGGATGTCACATCTCATGCTATAGGGAGGGTCTCAAGTTTGATATTAGAAGCATTGAGATAACAAATCTCATGATATCGGAAGGGTCTCAGGATTGGAATGGGAAGGAGTTGGATATCACATCTCATGATAAAGGAAGGGTCTAAGGTTTGGAAGGGGAAGGATTTGGATATCACATCTCATGTTATAGGACGGGTCTCAGGTTTGGTATTAGAAGCATTGAGATATCAAGTCTCATGGTATAAGAAGGGTCTCAGAATTGGAATGGGAAGGAGTTGGATATCACATCTCAAGCTATAGGAAGCGTCTCAGGATTGGAATGGGAAGGAGTTTGATATCACATCTCATGCCATAGTATGGGTCTCAGGTTTGGTAGAAGCATTGGGATATCACATCTCATGCTATCGGAAGGGTATCAGTATTGGATTTGGAAGGAGTTGGATATCCCATCTCATGCTATAGGAAGGGTCTCAGGTTAGAATGGGAAGGAGTTGGATATCACATTTCATGTTATAGGAAGGGTCTCAGGATTGGAATGGGAAGGACTTGGATATCATATCTCATGCTATAGGAAGGCTCTCAGGTTTGGAAGGGGAAGGAGTTGGATATCACATTTCATGTTAGAGGAAGGATCTCAGGTTTGGTATTAGGGGCTTTGAGATATCACATCTCATGCTATAGGAAGGGTCTCAGGATTGAATGGGAAGGAGTTGGATATCACATCTCAAGCTATAGGAAGGGTCTCAGGTTTGGTATAAGCATTGAGATATCACATCTCATGCTATAGGAAGGGTCTCAGGATTGGAATGGGAAGAAGTTGGATATCACATCTCATGCTATAGGAAGGGTCTCAGGTTTGGTATAAGCATTGAGATATCACATCTCATGCTATAGGAAGGGTCTCAGGGTTGGAATGGGAAGGAGTTGTATATGACATCTCATGCCATAGGAAGGGTCTCAGGTTTGGTATAAGCATTGAGATATCACATCACATGCTATAGGAAGGGTCTCAGGATTGGAATGGGAAGGACTTGGATATCACATCTCATGCTATAGGCAGGGTCTCAGGTTTGGAAAGGGATGGAGATGGATATCACATTTCATGTTAGAGGTAGGATCTCAGGTTTGGTATTAGAGGCATTGAGATATCACATCTCATGCTATCAGAAGGGTCTCAGGATTGGAATGGGAAGGAGTTGGATATCACATTTCATGCTAAAGGGAGGGTCTCAGGTTTGGAAGGGGAAGGATTTGGAAATCACATCTCATATTATAGGAAGGATCTCAGGTTTGGTATTAGAAGCATTGAGATATCACATCTCATGCTATCGGAAGGATCTCAGGTTTGGTATAAGAGGCATTGAGATATCACATCTCATGCTATAGGAAGGGTCTCAGGATTGGAATGGGAAGGAGTTGGATATCACATCTCATGTTTGGTATTAGAAGCATTGAGACATCACATCTCATGCTATAGGAAGGGTCTCAGGATTGGAATGGGAAGGAGTTGGATATCACATCTCATGCTATAGGAAGGGTCTCAGGTTTGGTATAAGCATTGAGATATCACATCTCATGCTATAGGAAGGGTCTCAGGATTGGAATGGGAAGGAGTTGGATATCACATCTCATGCTATAGGAAGGGTCTCAGGTTTGGTATAAGCATTGAGATATCACATCTTATGCTATAGGAAGGGTCTCAGGTTTGGTATAAGCATTGAGATATCACATCTCATGCTATAGGAAGAGTCTCAGGATTGGAATGGGAAGAAGTTGGATATCACATCTCATGCTATAGGAAGGGTCTCAGGTTTGGTATAAGCATTGAGATATCACATCTCATGCTATAGGAAGGGTCTCAGGGTTGGAATAGGAAGGAGTTGTATATTACATCTCATGCCATAGGAAGGGTCTCAGGTTTGGTATAAGCATTGAGATATCACATCACATGCTATAAGAAGGGTCTCAGGATTGGAATGGGAAGGACTTGGATATCACATCTCATGCTATAGGCAGGGTCTCGGTTTGGAAAGGGAAGGAGATGGATATCACATTTCATGTTAGAGGTAGGATCTCAGGTTTGGTATTAGAGGCATTGAGATATCACATCTCATGCTATCAGAAGGGTCTCAGGATTGGAATGGGAAGGAGTTGGATATCACATTTCATGCTAAAGGGAGAGTCTCAGGTTTGGAAGGGGAAGGATTTGGAAATCACATCATATTATAGGAAGGATCTCAGGTTTGGTATTAGAAGCATTGAGATATCACATCGCATGCTATCGGAAGGATCTCAGGTTTGGTATAAGAGGCATTGAGATATCACATCTCATTCTATCATAAGGGTCTCAGGATTGGAATGGGAAGGAGTTGGATATCACATCTCATGTTATAGGAAGGATCTCAGGTTTGGTATTAGAAGCATTGAGACATCACATCTCATGCTATAGGAAGGTTCTCAGGTCCTTCCCATTCCAATCCTGAGACCCTTCCGATAGCAGAGATGTGATATCTCAATGCTTATACCAAACCTGAGACCCTTCCTAAGGCCTGAGATGTCATATACAACTCCTTCCCATTCCAATCCTGAGACCCTTCCTATAGCATGAGATGTGATATCTCAATGCTTATACCAAATCTGAGACCCTTCCT